>NC_140298.1:107422796-108657796 GCF_964211825.1 Aythya ferina | reverse complement strand
GGTATAACAGTTATGATATTTTAGTATGGTTAGAAGTAGATTTATCCTTGAACATAATTAATTTTACTCTATTTGCTCACTGGGAAAAACATTCACAATCTGAATTGAAGATTAACATAGTATAATCTATAATAACCCCTTCATAGGGCTACGAAGATGGTGAAAGGCCTGGAGGGGAAGACGTACGAGGAACGGCTGAGGTCACTGGGCCTGTTCAGACTGGAGAAGAGGAGGCTGAGGGGAGACCTCATCGCAGTCTACAACTTCCTCGTAAGGGGTTGTCAAGAGGCAGGAGACCTTTTCTCCATTAACACTAGTGACAGGACCCGCGGGAACGGGGTTAAGCTGAGGCAGGGGAAATTTAGGCTGGACGTCAGGAGGGGGCTCTTCACAGAGAGGGTGGTTGCACACTGGAACAGGCTCCCCAGGGAAGTGGTCACTGCACCGAGCCTGTCTGAATTTAAGAAGAGATTGGACTGTGAACTTAGGCACATGGTCTGAACTTTTGGGTAGACCTGTGCGGTGTCGAGAGTTGGACTTGATGATCCTTAAGGGTCCCTTCCAACTCAGGATATTCTATGATTCTATGATTCTATGATAATAACACAAAACGGGGGTTAAATACAGTATCAGTTTGTAAAATGGCATGTTATATACAGCTGTTTTGAATTATCTTACCTTTTTATTGATGTGCCCAGATTTTATTTTTTTTCTAGCAGCTTAGGCATGTGGGGGCTTTTAAACATACAAAGTATAGCAAATTGCAGATGAATTGGTCCATGAGGATAGTTAAATATATATATATATATTTAAAAAAAATGTCTCCTAAGGTATGTTGTTGAAATTAGAACATGAAAAAACAGAGGTACTGGAGAAAACTTTGACCTAGTGGAATTCCATTTAAACTACTGTAACAGAAGGCAGATTGTGAAGGCAAACTCACAGTATTTGCTTCTTGATGATAATTTTACTTAGACAACTTAGACAATGCTAAGAAATAATTTCATTAATTATCTATTCAATGTAGCTTTTAAAATACTAATTCAGGTCTTGCCTTTGTTTCTAAAAAGTAAGTTTTTTGTTTGTTTGTTTGTTAGTTTGTTTGTTTTAAACTTGGATTAATTAAAACATTCGTGCAACCCCGGGGTAAAAACAGGCACTAAAGACAGGCTACTGACAAGTAAATAACCAGTGGCCCGGGTATATACAGATGACCTTTCCTGTACTGTTTAGTAAATGTCCTGATTGTGTCAAAATGATGGGCTTGTATCAGTTGCACTGAGATATAGTTGTATTATACTAATAAAAGTAAATCCTCAGAAGAGGCAGTCTGACTTGCCTTTTATACTAGACATGTTCCCACTAAAATGCTGTAGTTATAGATACAGAACTGTACAATTGACATTGATTGTTTTTCCTTTTTGGATTTTACTAGATTTTGAGGAAATCTAGTAAAATCAAATTTGAGGAAATCCTTTAGGTGCCTTGCTAGAAATATCATTGATTATGATATAACCTATATCTAACCAATATCTAAGCAATAACTACTGGTTATTGGTGCTACAGGATTAAGAGTTTCTGAGGGCTCCATTCCATTATGCACAATGGAAGAGAATTTGTAACACAAATGCCAGCTGAACAGTGACATATGAAACATTTTATTTTGCATTGTTTATATTCTAAAGATAAGATACGAAGATGATGAAGATATGAAGAGATGAAGATATGCCTTCTATTTTATGGATGTATCGATGTATTTTTATAGATGTGTGTTTTACAGCTTATTTTATGATTTAAAAATAATAATAATAAAAAAAAATAAATAAAAATGAAGGCACAGGAAGACAAAATGGATTCTCCAGAAACATTTTTTTAAGAAATAAAGTCTACTACTGTTTCAGAAAGATTGCCTCCTCTGTTATAATTAGTAGGACACATTTTCAAGAATTTGTTTGCTTCTCTTAGTTTGCATCCTTTCTGCATATATATATTTATAATTCGCTATATATATATATGTATATGTAATTTGCTAGATTCATTGTTCAATTTTCCTCACAGAAAAAAGTAAATCCCCCATTTTCAGAGCTGTCTTGAATTTCTAATAGAAAGGACATCAAGGAAATGAATGTTCAATGTTTTCCCACTTATGTGAAGTATCAGTGCTAGAGGTTCCCTAGGAAATATTTCCACAAAGTTTCAAAATGATAAGAGCATTTCAAAGGTGACTAAAATACAATATTCATATCTTAAATGTCTGTAGTGTGTTTGAACCTTGGCAAGAACAGTTCATAAAAATAAAAACAGCACAGCAGAGAAGGTATTACTACATAAAAAAAGAAACTTGAATACTTCAGATTTTATCTGTCTATTAGTATTACGGTTTATAGAAGGGGAGAGATTTCTTTCAAATTCATGTCTTAAACTTAGCACCCCCCCCAAAAAAAAAAAAAAAAAAAGTCCAAAACAAGCAAACAAACAAAAAGAAGCCCAATCCCTGAAAAAAAATAATATTTTGAATTTCTCTGAAATTTTCCACAGTAAATGATGCATGATTTAAAACAGCCAACAAGCACAGGGTCATGGTCTTGCTACCACAGATACTCAGAATACTGCTTTAATGGCTGACTTCACGTTCCTCATGTTGCGTTTGGAAGTCTTTGAGATTGTTGTCAACTTTCCCAAATCACCTAACAGAAGAAACAAAGAGACAAAAAGTCTGTCTGAAAGGCTTAATAAGAAGGTGAAATGACCTAATGATGGAGACTAAGAAACAATTTGGGGTTTATGTTAACTCATACTTGTAAATACTGGTGGAGATCTGAAACACTAAGAGATATGTAGGACATAAAATTACATTTTTCCATCATGCTGACCTTGATGCTCACAGAACTCTTGCATGAGACAAATTGGAAACATGCTTTACACCAGTCATCCTATTTCAACATCAGGGAAAATCAATTACTGGGGAGGACAAGAACAACAGAAGCTTGAGGATTTATTGTGGCAGAACTTCAGATTTTCTCTGCTTGAGTGTCTTTTAAAGAAACCACTACAGTCACAAAGGTATGATTCTTGTTATTCTAAAAGTTATTTGCAAAATCAGGAATGGAAAGAAGTTGTTTGAAAGAGAATATATATTGGCAAAAAAAAAAAAAAAAAAAAAAAAAAAAAACAAACACACTCTATATATCTCAGGTATTGAACTAACAGTAGGAATCTGATTTATTGGTCTGTGACTCCCCCTCTGTGCTGCAGCAATGCCATTACTTCAAATCAGTGGAAAAAATACAGTAACTAAAAGGCAAAGCAAACCTGATGGTTGTATGAAGCTTAACAGACTGATGATCTCTTACAGCTTTCCTCTCCACCTGCTGAGTTAAAACACTTGATGGTCATCCTTAGATTCCTGAAAAATCAAATGCTTTGTCTAAGTTCATCTTGTGGCCTAATTACATATATGTGAGTGGAAAGACTTAGGTAACCCCAAAGTCTCTGAAGAAACATTTCCTGAAGAAAATACCTAAAACAATTGGTTAAATCTCACTTTGAAAGTTCTTTCTTCTTTCCTAGTGTACCTAGAAGGGAACTAAGTACCAAATTTAGATTAGATATATTGCCTTTAGGCTTTGAAAAATAGATAAAACCTGCTTTTGGTGATAAAACCTGCTTCTGGTACTAGATTCCATCTCTAAAGTCACTTGAAGATCACTATAGAAGTATAAAATAGGCTATACTTGTACACGCCTAGAGCAACCTCTTGGCTAACCTATCTCATTATCTTCACTATGTAGTCTTACTGACTGGCTGAGTATCATGTCTAATCGAGAAGCTGCCCCCCCCCCCCCCTTTTTTTTTTAACTTGTGTTTGTTCTAACTGTGCAAATAAATAGACCCTCAACTGAGAATGGAATGAATACTCTAAGCGAAAATGATTATTCTATATTTATTAGCTGTAAACTAGAGCTCTTGAGTGGTACAGTTCTACCTGTGACATGATGCAAGATAGAGAGACTTTTTGAATATACCCTGC
Organism: Aythya ferina; assembly: GCF_964211825.1. Classification (NCBI taxonomy): domain Eukaryota; kingdom Metazoa; phylum Chordata; class Aves; order Anseriformes; family Anatidae; genus Aythya; species Aythya ferina. Next base: position 108,653,766 of record NC_140298.1, on the reverse strand, counting down.
ACATTTCTTGGGGTTTTATTTTTTCCTCTCCTCTCCTCTCCTCTCCTCTCCTCTCCTCTCCTCTCCTCTCCTCTCCTCTCCTCTCCTCTCCTCTCCTCTCCTCTCCTCTCCTCTCCTCTCCTCTCCTCTCCTCTCCTCTCCTCTCCTCTCCTCTCCTCTCCTCTCCTCTCCTCTCCTCTCCTCTCCTCTCCTCTCCTCTCCTCTCCTCTCCTCTCCTCTCCTCTCCTCTCCTCTCCTCTCTCTCATACTCATAGTAGGTATAGTATCTCAGGTATTTCTCTGACCCTTATAGTTAGGCATGGCAGATAAGAATGACCTGGAAGGCAATGTGGACAGCTAAATTTATGAAGACCACTATCTGACTATAAAACATCTGCCCGAGGATTCTGCCAAAAATACATTGTTGGCCAGCTAGCTAGCAATTACATGCAAACATGCTGTACCTGTATGTCAAATATGAACCAGCTGTAAGATCACTAGTGCTGATTCATCTGCAGAACATGCCATAAGCCATTCATTTGACTTACGATGAGATAGAGTTGAGTTGCGTGATGAAGAAACAAGAGCAGTAAATCGACTGCCATTCAGCTATGCCTTTAACTGAATGAATATTGTTGGATAACGCACACCCATGCTATTGAGCTATTTCTTACCTACAGGAGCTTTGAAAGGGTGAAGAAAATAAACTACTGAAATTGTGTGGCGTCTTTCACACAGTTAACTCTGATCAGAAATTAGCTTTACTAAGGGTCAAGAAAAGCATGTGTCTGCAGTAGTATTTACAGACATCTGCACAGTTTTAATGCTAGCCATTGCATCTGTTCATGTTGGCAAACCCAGGTCCAGCTTGGTCTGAGCTCTTCAGGACTGCAGTGTAAATCCTTCTGGGCTCTTTAACTCCACGGGATTAGAGGCTCACAAATCACAGATCAGAACAGAGGTCAGAGACATAGCATTTCAGGAGTCTCAAGCTGCAAGCCTCAAAATCTCTCTTTTGTCCCAGTTGTTCAAACCATTCTGCACTAGAAGTTTGGGGAGAAAATAAACAACTCTTCTCACCCTTTGTGTTAAGCAGTGTCTAACTAGAAGCTATTAACTACATAACCATATTTCACTGGAAGTTAACACAGCAAGTTTCAGCCCAAAAGAGCTGTCAATGACTCCAAGCAAGGGGTTAGAATGGAAACCATTAAAACCATACCTTTTGTTGCTAAAAATGGGGAAGGATATATGCAATAGAGCTGTATCTGTTCTAAAGAAAGCCATCTGTCTCATTTCTCTAGTACTAAGCAACACTGATTATGCTCAGAAACCAATATATATTGCATTTGTATATCATGTATTTACATAGCTGGTTAAATTCAAAGGATTTGGGTTTATAACCTTAAAGCCCTGATTTAAGGGCTTTTTAATGTAAAACCTTTTAATTATAAAACCTTTAATTATAAAACCTTTTAATTTTAATGTAAAACCTTTGCTGTTTCTCTTGGAACAAAATTCTTCAGCTAAACAGAAAATATTATCAGGAAGTTATTTTTTTCTCACTCATCCTTTTATTAAATTTTATTTTTCATAGCCTAGTCTTTTTACTTACTATTCCATCAAATAACTCCTCTCTGGTTAATTAGCTCATCCTTAGAATATACTCTTCAGCCACTGTTCCCATGAGTTAGATATGCAAGGATTCTTAATCTTTTAAAGATTAACTTTTCTTCCCCTGAACTCCCCCCCCACCACCACCTCCCCCGATCTCCTTAATTTTCATGTTGTGCCTCTCTACACTACTAGGTTAAAGCCAGGGCTGGAACTAGAATTGCTGAAATACCGTAGGTATTTACGATCTGTCTGTAAGTTTCTGAAATACTGTGAGAAAGCCCATTCTTGTGCAATTTCCAGCTCAGTCTTAATATTCAGATAAGATCAGGATAAGAAACTAAACTTTTCAGTGATGTTTTATCCAAATATTTGAGATTTCTTCATCACTGTTAAAAAGCATATATATACTATGTAGTATATGCGTCATCCTCATACATTTTGTCCTCATGGTTTCTCATCAAATATCCTGTCCAGTTCATGTCAATGACTTCTAGCATCTTTAATAAATTGAAGCAACATTAGCCTGCTGTTTCAGACCCCAAGATAGCAAAACACACCAAGGGTTATAGGAACATGTTCAGACTCCTCAGGTGTCGACTTTTGTTTCTGAAATGAAGAGCAAGTCACTGTCTAAACTGTCCCAATCCTGGATTCCTACTCAGTGGAAGAAAGTAGCTTTGATATCTAAATTTCCCCTGCCTTATAATAGAGAAGAGAAGAACATAGCCCTAGAAATCAGTTCTATCACCTTTCAGCAGAAGATGCACCAAAAAGATGATTGAGTAAAATCACTACTACCTCTGTGACCACTTAAACTAATCTACAGGGAAGAGGCTATGATCATCTTCCATTCTTCCACACTGCTCATGTCTGGATTAACAAATATTCCTCAGAATCATGAAAAAGTCCACATTTTTATACTTGACTAAACTATCACATCTCAACCTTGTGATGCCTGCTACTGTAGCAATATTGGATACAGTTAATAACAGGTATGTTTACAAAAAACACTCTTGCCTGACAAAGCAAATTCTAAGGATGAACCAGAGAATAAAACATTTTTAAAAAGACTGACTAAATGTGAAAATCATGTCTCAGTTGTGTGTGCCGTCATTGTGCCAATCTCCTCTTGGGAGCTTGCCTTGTTGTTTTCCCTTTGGCTGTTATGAGCATTCTTTAACAAAACACATACTTTTAGCAACCTGAATATTTTATGAACTCCTCTATTTATTCTTGGCAGCTTCCCTTTGCTCTGAAGAGAATAGGAAAATTTTAGCATATCAAGTATCTTTTTGCTTCGTATTCTGTTATATTGTATTCTATCTCAACTTCGAAAAATGATCACGAGTTGTATACCCTGTATTGTGTTTCAGCTGCTAAAAATGATTGGAAGGGCCTGGCCTGCGCATATAGCTGATATTTTTTTCCACTGGTTTCCATTAAAACAGATTGTCCTTCATAAAGATAAATTAACTAAGCAGAAATATCTGGGTCTAATTTCAGTTGCATCATTTTCAATGGTACAATATATATTCCTCTGGTTGCAATAGCATCCAGCTGATTTTGTATATTAGGTGATGAAGGGTGGATCCTAGATTGTCTGAATGTTCATCTCGGATGAACACTCAGAAATCTGGCTGCCTGACATACCTGCTGAGTCCATTTTGGTTTATAAAATAACAGAAGTGGAAATTTAACGTGGGCGAGATTTACATGAGATCTCTAGTATACTGCAGTTCCAGCTGGATTTATACAGTTCTTGCTTTCTCCCCTTCATATTTTCATGCTTCTTCCTTGCCTTTGCGTTGGATCTAGGACTTCTTGTGGCTGCTTTATTGGATCAAGACTGATGAGGGAAGTGGCCTCTTTCTAAAGTCAAACCTTTAAATCTCAGGCCAGGCTGTGTCTTTCAGGAGTGTATGAAAAGAGTTCTTTCTTTCAAATCCTTTCAAGTATGTATCATATGAAGAAAAGGATTGAACCATTTCAGCAGCACCTTTCTTTTCTTCAGAAAACAGTCAAGATAAGGTCTTGATAGTTTGTCAACTTATTTCAAGATGACATTGACAATATTTTTATGTGTACTGACCCATTTTGGGATTTACCAGTTAAGACAGGTCCAAAAAGTACTTCAGCCCTTTATAGTTCACCAATATGTTAAAAGTCTCTACATCATTCTACTGCTTTGCCTGATATCTTCTTTCCATCCTTTTTTTTTTTTTCTTTTTTTGTGACACATAAAAACAGTTGGAGAGAACGGCTTGACCCAAGTAAGTGTGGTGGTTTTACCGTGCTGGGCAGCTAAACCCCACAACCGCTCTCTCACTCCCCCTCCTTTAGATGAGGAGGGGGAGAAGTAAAGCAAAGAACAACTCATGGGTTGAGATAAGGATAATTTAATTAAAGGGAAATAATTATAATAATTAAATAAAGACTACCATGAACTAAACAATTTAACTAAGGGGAAATAAAAAGGGAAAGGGGGAAAGGGAGGGGAAAAGGAAAAATAAAAAGAAGGGAGGAAAACAAACAAACAAAATAAATGAAGGCTATATGGAAGTACAGAGGAAAGAAATTACTCTCTACTTCCCACAAATGAGCGATGATTGACCACGTCCTTGAAGCAAGGCCTCAACGCACGCAGCCGGTGTTCGAGAGGAGGACCTACATTTTCCCAACGAGAGCCCACCCCTCCCCTCTTCTTCCTGTTTCCACCTTTTATTGCTGAGTGTGACACCACATGGTATGGAATATCCCTTTGATTGGTTTAGGTCAGCTGCCCTGGTGATGTTTCTCTCCTCACTTTTTGCCCACCCCCTAGGAGGGTTAGAGAAAGGCCCAATGCTGTGCCACTGCTGCTCAGCAGTAGACACAACACTGGTGTGATACCACTGCTGTTCCAGCTACAAGTACAGAGTACGGCACTGTATGGGCTGCTGCCGGGAAAGTTAACATTCCAGCCAGACCCAGTACAGTAAGTGAACTGTCACCCAAACTCCCTGAGGCTGGCTGAGCAGAATGACTGCTCCAAAGGACTTCAGAGGAACACTAATAGGCCAGTTCCAATGGGATAGCAGAAACCTAGAAAATTTAAATAGGTTCATAGTTTCCAGAATTGAATTCCCTCTGCCATAAATCATTCACTGACATAGGCTTGGGTCCTGATTTGAAGGATGTTTTATTTCTATTTCGCAAGGATTTCTTTGTGGTCAGTTTCTTTATTCAGAGATTAAAATTTATCTGCTTTGATATTTATTCAGAACAAACACAAAAAGGGAAATTTCTTACATCGTTATGAGAATAAGTATATAGCTGATTACACAGGAGAAACAGCACAAACAGAAAGACATCAAAGGTTAATCTAGCAATCTAGTAATCTTTTATCACAAGCAATTAATTGATCAGTGATGTTTGTATGAAGAAGTCCAAAATCTTCAGTCAGAACTTAAACATTCGCTGCTATATATTTTTAAGAACAGGAGAAAAAGGCCCATGGTCCAAAGATACAATACAAAACAGTATATATAAAATAAATGTATATTTAATAATACACATTTAATTTATTATTATTATTATTATTATTATTATTATTATTATTATTATTATTATTATTATTATTAATGTGTATCTAATAATACACAGTATATAATAATATCTATAAAGAAGGAATGAATAATTGGAATAGTAAAGTCTCCCACATTGGGTAGGAAACATTTAATAGTTCTTACAGCTGTTAGTTGTTCTGATCCTTCACATATCAATGTGTGAGCCCATGTCCTGCCCTGTTTAGATTAACTACTGTGGGCAAGCCCACTACAAGGAAGGGAAAAAGACAAAAGGATAGGCAGTTTCACCAAAATAGTAAGTACTAATATTTGGGTCATAGCATATTCTCAGTATCCTGATGGGATCACAGTAAGAAAACTTAAATAAATAATAATAATAAGAAGAAAACTTAAAAACATAATAAGAGAAAACATCTGATTTTGTTGGTTTTCTGTCACACCTTTTTACCAAAGCACTTTATTTTGGAATAAGCGAGCTTATTAATCCAGTGAGCTGGATATGCCAGTTCAGCAGTTCTGTGCTGATTCTTACATAGGACATGCAGTTCAAACACTGGCAGGGAAAAACAAGCAAACAACAACAACAACAACAACAAAACACTTTCATGTTTCATTGTTCAACTTTATTCCAAAACCTGTATTTCACATACTTCAAATTAGGGATATCTAAGATATGATAACTATACTATCAATCTACTTTATGATTTAATACTACATTCAAGTACACCTTCTAATGCAATGCAAATATTGAATTATTCTTTATAAAATTCAAATGCATAGCTTTAATTCTCACTTGCATAAACCTTTGTTTACAAGCCCAGTGCATCCTTTAACACAGAGACAACATAGTTTCTAAAATATGGATGTCTACATTCTACTCAGAATCTCCAATATAAAATAGGGCAATAACAAAACACCTACAGGATTTCTTAGATACATTCTCTTCTCCCTTACTAGGATGCGAAACTTTCTGTTGGAACAGGATTTAAAAAACAAGTATAATGGAGAAGTAATTTATATTTTGTGTAGTACCAGTTACAGAAAATATTTTTCAAAAGAGGGAAAGTTTGCAGGTTTTTGTTTTGTTTTGTTCTTCTTTGTTGTTTTTTTGTTTTGTTTTGTTTTGTTTTCACAGAATCACAGAATTTCTAGGTTGGAAGAGACCTCAAGATCATCGAGTCCAACCTCTGACCTAACACTAACAGTCCCCACTAAACCATATCCCTAAGCTCTACATCTAAATGTCTTTTAAAGACCTCCAGGGATGGTGACTCCACCACTTCCCTGGGCAGCCTGTTCCAATGTCTAACAACCCTTTCGGTAAAGGATTTTGTTTTGTTTTGTTTTTCAAAAGACAGTCAGATTCCAGATTCAATTAATCTGTAAGTTCACTCAAAAAGCAAATACAGTCTGCTTGCGAATACTCTGTCCTCTGGTCTCTTATGGTTCCTTCTGGGCTCCATTATATGCCTGTTCTCTGACAAACACAACAGCCTTGGCAGGTCCTTGATAGAAATACAATCTTAAATGAAGCTTAGACCTGGTTCATCACTAGTTTTGAAAGAAAGAAGGCCACATCTGGAAATTGGAAAAAAATCGTAATTCGCACTGAAGATAACATTTGATGTATAACATAAATAGAATTGACAGGTTTGTGTTGTTTCAACAGATTGCCCTATTAATGTATGTCTTGGTGTAGCCATCTATGTATAAATATATATATACAAACCTGTACACAGGTTTGTCTATACATACAGTCGTTACAAATATTTCAGTTCTTACAATGACAGAATGAATCCTGGAAGTGAAAGCCAAATTTAAAAGTGTGCTTTTTGTTGTTGATTGTTTGTTTTTGTTTTTGTTTTAGTTAGTTAGTTTTAGTTTTGTTTCTTTTTTCCAGTTAACCACTGCAAAATATAAAGAGATATTGAAGGATTTTCTTTTGTTAGACCTTTAAAAATAATATGTTCTGCCCCATTACTGACTGTTAGCTATATCTTTTTATCATGATTTCTCCTTATTTCCTGTGCAATTATTCTCCTTAGATATTGACTCTAACAATAGGTAAAAGTCTAGATGTCTGTTTACTTTAAGAAATTTCTGTCCTCGTAAAACTGAGAGTTTCAAAAAGGTTTTCAAAATTGAAGAAAATTATTTGCAAAGTAATGTGGTGGTAATGTGTAAGATGTTCACCTTTATTTTCCATCTGAATGCTAACACTTCATTTGTCAGCACAGTCCCTGAGCTGCTGTTACCTGAACTCTAATGCAATACAAACCATACAATACTCAGCAAAGTTAGAGTGTCGTCACAGCACAAATGTATACCTAAATAAATACTTACAAACAAGGCAAGTTTCTCATACAAGGTATGAATGTGTAGTCTTTGATGCAGAAAGCTTAATAAGCGTCTAAAAGCTGCATTGTATAAACTGATAGGAAATGCTCATTTTAGGCATCATGATTTTGCTCTAATTAAATTGTGCATAGTTTATAGCAGATGAAATTCCTCTTGATGGTTGTCATTTGCTGTGTGGTCATTCCCTACCTTGTGTTTGTCCAAACATTCTTCTGAATTATCCAACTGTTAAACTATTTGGTGTCAAAATGTTTCTGGATTGGTACTTAGAATTTTTATGTTTCTTACTTAACTTTGGTCTGCAGTTTCTCCATACATAAATACATCAAACTATATTAAAACCAGAGCCTTTATCTGCACAAGTTGCTTGGGGAGTAAGTTTCCCTGGTCTATAAGACAAGAAAAATCATTGTTTTCTCTTTGATTTAGACAGTTGATTTATAAAGGTTTACTTTTAAAGCTTCTGTTTCAAATGTGCTAACTCCAGAGTTTTTATATATTGCCCAGATTTATTTACCCATGTTTAGTCTCTGATTTATAAACTGTGTCCCTCTGACTCAGCAGGAATCATTGCCTTAGGACAACATATTATAAGCAAGTTTTTAGTAGCTTAGGATTTAACTGATTTTGGAGAAATTATGAATGAGCAATTGTAAAGTATAGTTCTTGTCCCCCCCCTTTTTTAATTATTTATTTTATTTTATTTTATTTTTAGCTTTAATGTAGTGGAACATATTTTAAAAAGTCACAATGAGAATGAGAATTCAAAAATTAAAATTAACCAAAGCACTGTAGTATATATATATAAAAAAAAAAAAAAATCTTTACTGTGAGGGTGACAGAGCACTAGAACAGGTTGCTCAGAAATGTTTTGGAGTCTCCTTCCCTAGAGATATTCAACAATCTTTGGAAATAATCCTAGGTAATGTGCTCTAGGGAAGAATATGTGTGAGTGTGGTGGTTTTACCGTGCTGGGCAGCTAAACCCCACAACCGCTCTCTCACTCCCCCTCCTTTAGATAAGGAGGGGGAGAAGTAAAGCAAAGAACAACTCACGGGTTGAGATAAGGATAATTTAATTAAAGGGAAATAATTATAATAATTAAATAAAGACTACCATGAACTAAACAATTTAACTAAGGGGAAATAAAAGGGAAAGGGGAAAAAGGGAGGAAAACAAACAAACAAAATAAATGAAAGCTATATGGAAGTGCAGAGGAAAGAAATTACTCTCTACTTCCCACAAATGAGCGATGATTGACCACGTCCTTGAAGCAAGGCCTCAACGCACGCAGCCGGTGTTCGAGAGGAGGACCTACATTTTCCCAACGAGAGCCCACCCCTCCCCTCTTCTTCCTGTTTCCACCTTTTATTGCTGAGTGTGACACCACATGGTATGGAATATCCCTTTGATTGGTTTAGGTCAGCTGCCCTAGTGATGTTTCTCTCCTCACTTTTTTGCCCACCCCCTAGGAGGGTTAGAGAAAGGCCCAATGCTGTGCCACTGCTGCTCAGCAGTAGACACAACACTGGTGTGATACCACTGCTGTTCCAGCTACTAGTACAGAGTACGGCACTGTATGGGCTGCTGCCGGGAAAGTTAACATTCCAGCCAGACCCAGTACAGTGAGCAAAGAGGTAGGACTAGATGATCTCCAGAGGTCCATTCCAACTTCAACATTTTGTGATTCTCTGAAAAGAATTTCTTGTTGGTTTTGTTTCTTTGTTTGCTTGCTTTCTAATGTTAGTGGAAGCAGGCTGCATTGTAAAATGATACTTTTTACCTCTGTTACTGAAGCCTTTTTCTTTATATAGTCAAATACAGTCACTGCATACACTTCCAATTTGCTTCTGAGCCACCAACCAGATGATTTCTCCAACTGGAGTTACACACCCTTACTTCTCATTACTGGCACAAAGAAACACTGACAGAGATGTCTGAGTTGTACATTTATGTTAACTAGTCTGGAAGAGACTGTAAATAATTGTACAGAGAAGAGGGAATATCATGTTCTCTGTTTTTCTGTCTATTAACAAAAAGGTACAAGTATATGAATGTATGACATGAATTACCTGTTTCTATTTCTGTTTGGTAACAAGACATTGTAAAACTCTAGAAATGTATATTTTGACATGGTCTGTAATGTGAATGGTTTAAACAGTTTTTAGGGAATAACGATTTCATGAACCTCACATTAGAATCCTTGTTCCTCAGTCTTTAAATACACAGCTTTAGGTCACTTATATTTGAATAATTAATAAATAAGAAATAAAAAAGTAGTTCCATTATTGTATTGGTTAAAATGTGATTTAAAAATTTTGTCTTTGTTTACCTGGTCTGTCCACATTCCCTTTAGGATGCATTTGTGGACAACCTCTGAATAGGGATGGGCAGCTGGGGTTTTTGGAGCCAGGAAAGAGTAGAAGATATAGAACTATTGAGAAATGATCCCTGTCCCTGACCTCTTCATGTAGATTGCAGGTAGCAGCAATGGCAGTAGTCAAAACAGGATGCAAAAAAGGAAAAGGGTACATAACACTTTATAATGATGCCCGTGCAGCACTCAGTAATTGTAACAGCTTTTTAAGGAGTCATCATTATTGCACTTATTCCTAGGAGAACTAGGAGAGAAAGCAGATATATGTGAACTATTGTGTTCAAGCAAAATTAGTCAAAACTTGAATGTAATTGTTATTTTCAACAATCACATTATCTTTAACAATCACAATGTATTTTGGAATATCAATAATGATTTTTATTTTTGAATGAATGGATTCAGAATCAATATTTGTATCATGCAACTTATTAAAATGATTATATTTGTAGGAAATATTGTTTGTGTTGTGCAATAATATTTGTATTTTTAAATAACAGTGTTTAGAATCAAGATGTAACCTAAAAATCTATTTTAACAAGTTTTTGCAATTCTTAAAAAAAATGTTCCTAACTGTTGAATTAGGACAAAATTAGAACAATTTATTTTTCTACCTTCATCTGAATGGCATGTCTCCCTATTTGTTTTAGTCTTTCAGCTCTTTCTAAGGGTAGAAAAACAATAGATGCTGTCACTTTAGCATTGATGACACAGTATACTCTTTAGTGTTGTTTCCTGGATGAACACAAATACACTGGAGATGATTTTTTTTTTTTTTGTGGATAAATTTTGTTATAAGCTGATTTTATCTCTGTGACATGAGCTAAATAAGTAATAGTCTGTCACATGAAGTGGTTAAACAAAAGTACCGAGACCCCAGCCATTTTTCTAGGCTTTTCTCTCTACTTTTGTAATAACATCTATTCACTCCTTTCAGTCTAAACAACTAACTGCTAGACTTCATTAATTCTAACATGTAACATGATGTGCAAACACTTCAAACACATGAGTCTTGTTTATATATGAAAGTTACTTGAACTCATTTTCCTTTCTTAATGTGCATCAAAAATGAAAATACTTGCATTAAGAAATTTCAGTCCTGGTTAGGGGCAATGAATGAAGACAGCGTGAGAAAACATCTCCATCTAGTGGTGTTTGCCAGAGATTGTTCTTACCACGGAAGTTTTAATAGTGTAAGTTAAAAACAAACAAACAAACAAACAAACGTTTATACAACTACAGCAGTGCAGTTTTGAGTCATGGATCTAAAGGACCCTGAAACTCCTTTTTTATAAGGGTCTATGAGACCCATAAGCTAGCAGAAGGATTTCTGCAGGAACTGGGCTGCTCCAGAAGTGGCTACCACACAGATAACTCACACTTGGCAGTGATGATCTTGTCACACATGAACCACCTCTATTTCGTTTGTGCAAGTTATGCCTCTGTATTGCAATGTTGGAATGCTTTACAGATGCAAAGCACTGAATGTGTATGCTATTTCTGCCAGGGACTGAAAACCATGGTTATAAACAGGTTGTTCCCCAAATTTTTGCATCACTAATTCAGAGACAGCACCAATAAAATGTGTGTGACTACATTAGTGGTAGTGTAACAGTGCTGGTATAACTCGTAGGACTTTCTTGTGTAAGCAAAATCTATCTTAAAGGATGGAAACTCACATATTAAGACTGTCCATTATGATGCATCCCTCCAAGTGCTGTTATGATTTGCCCAAGAAACTGTAAATTTAACAAACTGTATTCTCATTTTCCACTGCTGTCACACTGAAATGTTGTGATTGTCTTCAATAGACTTCATCCTGATTTCAGTTCGTGGAGGGAAGTACAGTAGATTTCCTCAAAAAACAGGGTTTTGGAAACTGGCTACTTCTCCTTTCTCATTTACACTGGAACTTGAATTACCCAGTCAATAACATGCTAAATTTAATTAGAATAAGTTGTAGAGTGTATTATTTCAAAAGATACAAATTATGAATTAAAAGAAAGAAAGAAAGAAAGAAAGAAAGAAAGAAAGAAAGAAAGAAAGAAAGAAAGAAAGAAAGAAAGAAAGAAAGAAAGAAAGAGAAAGAAAGGGAAGATAACAATATACTATGTGGCTTCTCCTGATCATAGCAGAAATGAGAAGACTGTTATTCTGCACACTACACTGAACATAGATTTTTACCTGTTTGATAGCATTCTCTAAGCCATAGGACTACAATTTTCAGTTAAGAAGCTCATATGCAAGCAGAGATAGTGGATCATTGTGGCCCCTACATTTGAATGGGTGGAGTATTTCTGTTTTTCACTTTGGACTCAGGCCTGTTAACACTCTCTAAACTATTCAAAGGCTCATTTTTGAAGTTAGTATAGGCCAGAGTTATTCCCTCTTACGTGGTTTGCTTGGAAAATGACAAAGGTTAGTAGTGTCGGTAACTCTGGAGTCTACCAGCCAGTCTTGGGGCCAGAAGATGGGTCCTGATGGGTTTAATCTCCTTGAACTGAGTAAGCACAGCTTATCCCCAATTGCTTTCTATAATAGGGAACCAAAGGACCATGAGGAATGGTTCTCTCCTTTTCTATAGCATAGTATATGGAAAACAGGACTGGCATAACTCCATCAAGGAAATCCTTAGATTTTTCCACATTGTAAGCAGGAATAAATTTATTGTTTGGTACCAGAAGTTATCATGAAGTTATCCTAACACAACTAAGTTATGCAGACACTAGAAGCATCTTCACATGCAGGGAGAAAGAATTAGCCATTTCAGATGAAAAACAAGCAAGCAAACAAACAAACAAAACAAAACAACAAAACAAACAAACAAACAAAAAACAAAACACCTCTTTCATAAGATGATAAGATGTGAAGTTTCATAACATGGAACAGTCATCTCTATTGGAGAAAAACAAGCAAATCCTGAAGTCATCTTTAATCATCAATATAAAAGCCATAATCTGAGAATCTGAGGTGTAAAATACAAAGAGGAAGGTTACTTACAAACAGAATAAGTCAGTGTCCACAAAGACATTTAGAGGCTTTCATACTATGTGGCTATGTAACCCCTCCCATGCTCCCTCCAATTCATTTTGTAAATGTTTTGAGTCCTTATTGTTTCTGGATAATTCTCTTTGAAGAATTAAGAATAATTAAAAGTTAGATAAACTCTGTTATTTCGTGTTTTTGTTTGCCTTACTGAACATGTTATCCTTTTTCAATCAATACACAGCACTTATGATGCAGTCTACTGTCAAGGCTGCTCTTAATCCATTCCTCATCCAGCCTGTAATTTTGCTTGGGATAGCCCTGGCCTAGATGCAGGACCTTGCACTTGGCCTTGTTGAACCTCATGAGGCTCACACAGGCCCACCTCTCAGGCCTGTCCAGGTCCCTCTGGATGGCATCCCTTCCCTCCAGTGTGTCAACAGCACCACACAGCTTGGTGTCACCGGTAGACTTGCTGGGGGACATGTAGTCCTACTGTCTATGTCACCTACAAAGATATTAAACAGTTCTGGTCCCAATTCTGACCCCTGAGGAACACCAACCATTACTGATCTCCGCTTGAACATTGAGCTGTTGACCATAACTCTTTGAGTGCAACCATCCATAACCCACATAGAGGTTCACCCATCAAATCCATGTCTTTCCAACTTAGCGACAAGGATATCAAGAGAGACAGCGTCAGATGCTTTGTAGAAGTCCAGGTAGATGACATCAGTTGCTCTTTCCCTCTCCACCACTGCTGTAACACTAGTTGATACTAGGCAGCACCCCGTATCTCCAGATGTTTATGCTCAAACTGACAAAGTTTCAAAGTCTGTGGATTGGAGAAGGAAAGCAAAAAATATAGTTATGCACAATGACTGATAGTTCCATAATAAAGTGATTCCTGAGTTTTTTTCTGTTGCTAACGGACTGCAATATCTTTTTGTATCAGAATAATAAGAGTATTTTAATTAAAAGAAAAAAGAAATCACAATTTTTCAAGTCTATAGAGAGTTTAAAGAGTTATGAAAGTCCTTATCAGAGTCCAAGTTGTACTATTTAACCATAAACTCATCAATGGTACTTAAATAGTGGTTTTGTTTTGTTTTGTTTGTTTGTCTGTTTCTTTGTTTGTTTGTTTTTTCCAGGAGGGTGAGGGGGATGGAGGTGGGGAGAGTTGGGAGAGTTTTTTAATGTTTTGAGCAGGAAATGCAAAAAAGTATTTATTTATTTTTTTTCTTTCTAATAAAAGATTTTGAATATTTCAGTGGAGAAGGACCTTAAAAGATGTTAAATATTGTGATAGGTTTTAGGTTTCCTATATTCAGAGTCTCTTATAATTTCTTTAAGAAGCAAAGGGACTTTGCTTCATCAATTTTTAATGCAATTAATGCATTATTTATAGGGAAAATTAAATTGTAGCTTTCTTGGAATCTTCAGGAGAATTCCTATTTATTTTTATATATCCAATAGTTCATCCAGAGGCTTTTAAACTGAAGTGTTTCATACACTTTGTAAATGAAACTCTCTTTTTTAAAATACAGAAACACAGAGCCATACACAGAATCACAGAATGGCTGAGGTTGATGGCTGATCCCTGCTGAACTGGATCAGCTAGAGCACACTGTGCAGGATGGCATACAGGCAGATCTGGAATATCTCAGAGACTCCACAGCCTCTCTGGGCAACCTGTTCCAGTGCTCTGTCACAGTCATAGCTCAATCTACTGTGTTAGCCAATATGAACTTGTGAAAGGGCTGGTTTCACAGAGTCTTTTGTAACTAGGTGCACAGCTACATAAACAGAGAGGTTTTATGCATTTACATATTTAGACATAATCTATGATGTTGTAACTGTATAAAAGTGACAGGAGAGGGCAGCAGAATACAGCTCTTACATCAGAGCTCTAGTAAACCTACCGCTTTTCAAATGCGTTTTATGTGCTCAATAGCTTTTCAGTATTCTGTTTCTTTCTCTTACAGCTTAGGTGGATGATTGAAAAACATGTTTAGTTGCAGTTAGAAATTTTTGAATAGAAATCCATGGAAGATACTGGGCTCATGCAGTAGCCATAGAACCATACTATGTATGTGAGCTGAAGCCCAAGTTAAAAATAGTATAAGAGGGAAGGCTGCGTGAAATATCTTCTAATGCTTTACCTTTCTTTTCCACAGTAGGTCTACCATGGCCTTTCCAGCACAGGTGCTGTCAACGAGTCATAGAAGAAGCCATTTCAAATTGGATTCATTGCATATTAGGCTGTGTGCTTAATCAAAATTCTTCTGGGGTTATATTAATGCAATTGGATTTAAATATTGTTATTAAGTATATGATGTTTTAAGGCAATTATTTTTCTTGCTTAGTGTATTTGGAACATGTTTTGTTTCTGGTCACATTCATGTATGGCCTGAATGCATGTTGAGGGCAAAGACAACTTTCAAAGGGAGCTGAAGTGAGCTAACAGTTTGAAACAGGTTTTGTGTAGGCCTTTCAATGCCAATATTAAAGCACTAACTGTTCACAGATTTATTAATAAAGTAATTCTGGGTTTATTGTTATCCCAGAAGAGCTCTCCTAGATCAGGACAAAAAAAAAAAAAAAAAAAAGCAACACATCCATTCAAAAATGGTAATGGCCAGTGGCTAGGGAACAATGGCCAAAATGGCTAGGGAAGAATGTAAGGACAGACGTATATATAACTCTTCATACTCACAATCTCCAAACATTTATACTTTGGAGTCTTCTGGAGCCAAATGTGGTTTCTATATACATCATAATTTAATTGAATTTCTGTTCCATAAACTTTTCCAAACTTCAACTGAAGCTCACAAAACTGCTAAATAAACCATAACATGCATATATGATTGAGTTTTCTGTCTAGTGGATATAAGGTTCTTTGAAGAGGGACAGGAAAAGAAGAAAAATATTGCAAATAGTTAACGCAGGTGTTGCTTCTTCCCCTCTGTCACAACATGCAGTACTTCATCAGTTCATTATTGACCTCCAAATATTTAAACTGAGAAAAAACAACTCAGCTAGCTGTGCAGAACAGACTTTTGGACTCTGATCCTGAGATATTCTCCTAATCTTTGATGTAGATTTCAACTACTTTTTTCAGTAGCAGGTCTGGTTTATTAAGATTTTAGTTGTATGTTTGTTTTTACTTTCCAGGAAAATAGTCCACTAGGTTTTAAAAGATTTCTTCTTTCCTAACCTTTTTATTTATTATCCAACAATATGCCTGTGGCAACTTCTGCCATAAGTATCTCTTCCTAAAAAAAACAAAAGTATTAAGAAGCTAGTTTAGTTCAACAAGATGTAAATCAAAGCAATGTTTAGCTTCTTCTCAAAATACAAAATAATCATTTGATAGTTTGCTCAATGTTTGGACCAATGAAGAAAACTCTTTCCTTAGCAAACACTGAGGAAGAAGGTCCTAGCTAAACAGATTCACAGTATGGTCAGAGTATTCTGAAGATCCAAGAAGTCTTGTCAATGATAGCTAAAATTGAGAATGACGGAGCACAATTTAGACACATAATGACTTCTGTCCTTTGGGATTG
This sequence comes from Aythya ferina, assembly GCF_964211825.1. Lineage (NCBI taxonomy): Eukaryota > Metazoa > Chordata > Aves > Anseriformes > Anatidae > Aythya > Aythya ferina. Next base: position 108,637,321 of record NC_140298.1, on the reverse strand, counting down.
CTATTGTGTCATTAATGGATTCTCAGAAGTGTGATTTTTAATTACATCAAAAAGCAAGATATGTCAGCCAATTCCCATGTTACCCAATTCCCTCAGGCCAAATTGCTTTGATTTGCAGCAGTGAATTTCCATTGACTCTGCTAAGCAGCGTTTAAAGAGCCTGGGAACTCCATGAGCAGTCACTCTCACATAAGAATCAACGCTGTGTTCTTCTGAAATAATAAAGCTGCCAGACAGTAGATGGAGGAAGTCCTGTGAAAGTCTTGTAGAAAACATATTTCATTGCTGCTATACGCAGGTTCCTCCTAAACTCTGATAGATTTTGAAAAGAGTCCAAAATAGAAATTCTCTTTCTTTGTCCAAGCTGCATTCAGTGGGTTCTCTGCTCTGTAAAAACATATTTCAGAAGGATAGAAAACACCTCAGATTTTCAAGTATATAATCAGCACCTGTGCAACTGTCCAACATCATCTGACCTCAATGAGGAAAAATAATATAGTCTAGTGGTCACTTTGTAAGAGAAGACATGATGCTGTAGGTGAGACCTTTGAGGCCCACAGAGAGTGAGAGAGATGTAGAAAGAGTCAATCAATGAGGCTTCTTCCCCACGTGGGTTAGGCAAAACACTGATAAGTAAGAGAATGACCTGAGTCTCTTCTTTATCTAAATATGTCCTTAGAACAACAAGCATTTTCATGTTTTAAGAGAGGAGGCAACAGTCTTTTACTAGCTGCCAGTTTCGGTCACTTTAGATGAATTAACCACCTGATTGAGTCGGCTGTGATGAAGAAGCTCTTTTTTTTTCCTCAGGTAAAGTCTATAGTCTCACATACTCGGCTTCAATAGATGCCCTGATGCCAAAACAGTTGTTTGTCATACTTGACTGAAGAATTTATAATGGAATAAAACATTGGGATGGGCCATCATAGATTCTCCTTTCCCTTCTTCAATGAAGCCAAAGCAAAGTGGTAACTAGACCCTCAATGTATTTGAACAGACAAGTGTGCCTACAGGAACTAGTTTGTTTCCAAAACTTCTGAAACAGAAGTAGAATTTAAGGGAGTCTTCAGGGTATAACTCATCTGTCAATGGCAAGCATAATGATCCTACCACAGTTACCCTGTCACCACCTCTGGAATATGAAAACAGACACTTTTTCCACTCTTTCTGTATTGCTAAACATTTAAATTCTGTTTTCACTTCTCATAACCTCTGCAGGATGCAGCCTGATGAATGAGTTATACCACTGGTGCCAACTAACATCCAGCTGAACTTGCTATCAGAATTTTAATGACATGGTCAGCAGCATACTGGTAATCTTTCTTCAGCAGCTCTCAGCTTCATAAATCCAGTTAAAAGAGTCATTTCTCTAACAAAGGCACTACCAAGAAGTGAATTTTTAAAAACTCACAAGCATATTAACTTATTAAAGGCCAACAGAATTATGTAAATGATAAAAATTTCTGAAAGTCAGATTGCTGTTGTGATGACTCGTGCCATACAACCTATTTAGAAGCAGCTGTTAAACATGGTTTAGTGAAAAGTAATCCTTCATCAGAGATAAGAATGCCAGGTCTGCATTAGTGCAGCAATAGTCTAATGGTTAAGACAAGAACCTGTCAGTTTAACAGGTAAGCATAACTCCTTTTACTGGTTATGTTTAGCAAGGAGAAGTACATAGTAAAATATTTAAAAAACAAACCAAAAAAAAAAAAAAAAAAAAAAACCTTAAAGCCTTAAAATAAAGAGAGGTAAGCAAAAATATTGTCACTGGCTTTTTTTTTTTTTTTTTCCTTTCTTTTTTCCTTACAATAATCCAGGATGTTCAGCAACACTGTTCATTGCTTCATTAACTGAATGACTATTAAGTAAAATCTAATTTGTACTTGTTAAACTGTTTTTCTTTCACTTGTAGACCTTCAAGTACATTTCAGACACTAGGTGCTGTGTATAAGCACAGACAACAGTTTTCAATTATTCTTATGAGGCGAGACCCTTTTAATTGATTAGCTCGAAGTGGAACATGAAACATGAAGCAGCAGTGAGGCTGAAGCATAAACACAGGAGTATCTGAGAGCAGTGGGGATTTTCTTCTCTTTGTAAATGTTTTTTAAGGTTTGTGCCTTTGTATGACTCACATCCCATCATCAAACTAAGGACTTGGTAGGTTAGTTCCTGGTATATTCAAGGAAAAAAAAAAAAAAAACAAAAAAACAAAAAAACAGAAAGGCAGATTTGCCTTCCACCTTATTCTGTTTGTTTGCAAAGCTAACATTTGGCATGATGCATATTGCCATGGTGAGGAGGCATGTCACCCCATGAAACACTCTGAGCTTCTGAAAAATTGATGAGATTTTCACCAAGTTTTCAATCTGTTGATCTTCGAGATGTCATTTGGTGGTGCCCACTGATGGGCAACAGTGACCTCACCCAAATAGCATAAGTCTCTGTCCACTAAGGATATGGATCTTTTATGTGGAGATGAAAAATTACTCATATGCCAAGTCAAAGCTCTACAAACTGCTAAACTTCTAGAAAAAGAAGAATCACATTGTCCTAAGTGTGAATGAAGAAGACTACAGGGTGAGTGTTGTACAGTACAATGTGAAATCTCCAGCAGCCTGCTTGCTGGGGGATTTACATTTAGTCATGTTATTTCCTCTCCTCCTATGCATCCTCCACAAAGTGTTAAACTGCTAATAGCTCTACTAGACTTATTTATTTATTTATTTATTTAATTTTTTACACAGATGCTCAAAATTATGGGTTCAATTGTGATTTAGGTATTAATCTACCTAATGCAAATGTGGTGAAATGACAGGGGAAGAAAATAAAAATATCATGGATATTCATTAATATTTTCCATTTGCTCAGAAGGACTTAGCAAGAACATAACAACAACAACAACAAAAATAAACCAGACAGTGTGTTTACCTCAGCTAGGAGTCATATAAAATAACACCCCTTCATCCATAGAGAAGAAATGTTACAATTAGCTAAAAAGATTTGGGATTATATGCTTTGATCAGTTAATTATGATTCTGAGGTTAATGACTTTGCTAAAGTAGATTTTGCTTTTGTAAAACATTAACTACACAAAGACTCCTTGATTTAATAGTATTTAAATTAACTATTGTTCTACAGTCAAAAATGATCTGCTAAATTGCAATATAATGTTTCAGAAAGAAGGAAATGAATGACTGCAACTTCATTTTCTCTGAGGTTTATGAGGATGCTTTATAGTTCAAATTAAAGAATTATTTGACTTAAATTTTGAACAATATAATCTTATGATAACTAGAATTAATGATTGCCATTTTTAAAACAAACAAGATAAAAACCTACTTGCCTTGTTGATAAATCTAACTTGCAATTCTGTTTAGCAAAGTTCCTTTCTGCTTTAATAACTAATGTTAACATAATAAGTAGGCCTGACTCTTTAAACAGTTAAAAAAAAAAAAAAAAGGAAGAACACAGTCTCCAAACCCTTTTACCATGTTCCTGGGGAAAACAGAGGAATGAGATGACTCTAGTCCCCTTCTAAGGTCAAGTAGAAAGGTAGCAAAGATCTGAGGAATAAACCAGGCATATCCTGAAATGGGTAGATGTTATTTGGGAAAAGACTAGAATAAAATATAATAATTAAAAAATAATAACTTTTGATTTAACTTTTGACAGCATCCAGAATGAATGCATGAAGTCTATTTTTACACAACTGGAAATTCTCATTTGCTGATTAAAAAAAAAAAAAAAAAAGTAAAATTTGACACCAGACAAAGAGAACTACCCAAATCTGTGTGGTGTTGCCAATTATACACACAATTTAACCTAGAGAGTTGCAATTCTAAAAACAGAAGTGTAGTGTTTTGAATTTATTTGATCATAATAAATTACTTAGTTTAAATGTTACTCTGTGAAAAGTGAAAATTAGTCTAAAACCCATCTGAAATTCCATTGAGGGATTTTTTTCCAAATCCTTCTTTGAATCATTTTCCTGACTTCCATCATCAAATTGGTCAAAATGCAATATAAAAGATAGTTATAGACTAAGGCCTGGACAGCTTGTTGTGTGTTGGGAAAAGCTCTCCTGTTTCCAAATAATAAACAATTTGACATGCTGTGAATGAAATATTAATCATTCTTTAGGTAAAAAAAAATCATTACACACCCATGTTGGAGCAGTTCTTGAAGAGCTGCTGCCTGTGGGCAGCACCCACAGGCTCAGTTCAGGAAGGACGGCATCCCGTGGGAGGGAACCCACATGGAGCAGGGGCAGAGAGTGGCCATGAAGGAGCGGCAGCGATGAAGTGTCAGGGACTGACCACAGCCCCTATTCCCTAGGGAAAGATGGTTTTAGTTTGCTTTTAGTTTCTCACTGCTGTAGTCTGTTAGTGCTAGGTAATATTAATCTCCCTATGCTGAGTCTGTTTTGCCCACAACAGTAAATGGTGAATGTTTTTCCTGTCCTTATCTCAACCCATGTACCTTTCTGCATCATATTTTCTCCATTCTTTCTTTTGAGAAGGGGGAGTGAGAGAATAGTGTGGTGGTTCTTAGCTGTCCACTGGCATTGGACCACCACAAAATGCTAAGCAATATTTTTCTTCTTCTTGAATCACAGGTAGGCCAGTGAGCTAGAATAGGTAGACATTTAGTAACTTTTTGTACTTAGTGGTATCACTTCTGTGCTAAGATTTTAGCAAGGTGCTTTAAAATACAGTCCAGGGGAGATTACAGGTGCAATTCTGTTCTGAATCACACCCTGATACTGAACGGCCAGAGCTACTTCAGTAACTTTTTATTCTGTAGTTGGAATGTTAGACAGCATGTTCTGGGAGTAGGAATAAAGTGTAGTTTCTAGTGAGAAATTACAGAAGATATTGAAAACAGAAAAATGATTTTATATCATGCAAAAAAAATCAGTAAGTAAAGTAAAATAAAATGAGATGTTTAAGTGGAATCTGTCAAAAACAGTGCAATAATAATGGAAGCTGTGATTTTTGTGTCGTTTTGTCTGAAAAAGACCAATTAAGGAAAGATTAAAGCTTTTTTTTTTTTTTCTTTTCTCTAACAGATTCTTATTTATTTATTTATTTATTTATTTATTTATTTTTGTGGCTGGTACTTTTGGTTTAACTTCTTTACATCATGAAGAATAAGCTAAAGTAATTTATGATAACTGAAGAACCAAAATTTCAAAGTCCTTAGACCAATGACAGTATTTTCTCAGGTGATCACAAACTACTGGTGTTAGAAAACAAGGGTGTGGTTATTCAGTGTGCAATATTGCTGGGAACCTTTAATGCAAAATGAAGAATCAGTCTTTCACATCTCCACACAGGAAGACTTACAGCACACAAATCTTTCTCCAGCTTGTCAGAGAAGATATTTTAAGATGTAAACCACTCCAGTTTTCAATTCCTAGTAAAACACATTTATTCCAAATGTATTTAGAAACATTTATGAAATGTTTAAGGGAAAATCAGAACCTAGCTACTGGCTTATATTTATGAACAGTATGCATTTATGTCTTTGAACAATAGTCTTGATATCTTCACTATCATTGTGGTAATTTCATAGTCTGAAGGAGAGACTGATAAAGCATTTTTAACAACAAGCAACAGAAGTAAGAGTATAGGAGCAGACATGACCTCTGTTCCACCATTAACATGTTCCTCCAGTGCAGCAGCAGAAAAGAACATTTTGGTATTGGAATATGAATCTACTGTGTGGTTTCTTGAACTTTTCAGCCACTTGTGATTTAAGCTTCAGTGTATATCTTAAATCTCTCTTTGGAAAAGAAGGACAATTAAGACAAACTATCCAGCATAGATTCTGACATTAGAGCAATCCAGCTGAACTCTAGTGTATAACTTCAGTTCTGCCTTCAGTCTCAAAGTCATTTCAATGTCAGTCCTTCTCTTGTTTCCTTCCTTCACTGCCTCTCTTTAATACCTCATGCCCCTTCCTCCAGTTGCAGCCCCTGAAGGAGACCTGTTCTTTTCTCTCTGTAAACATTATCCGTATCATTAGCCGTGAAAGTGAGGCTGAGAGGAATAAAACCATAGAAGACAGCATTAGCTATATAGTATGAAAACAAACAAACAAACAAAACAAACAAAAAAAACCAACGGTTTAAACAATTGCAAATTGGTCCAACAGCTCAATTTAAATATATTTTTAGCTTGATTAGTTATTTTTTCCTGAGAATAGGTAGTCTATAGTGTTACACTGGACTAAATTACATGTTAGGTCTAGTCTTTTTCAAATCTTAGCTCGTGGTAAATAAGAGCATAGGTGTACTGCATTTGACTGGAACGGAGCTAAACTTCCCTGCAGCAGCCCATACAGTGCTGTGCTCTACACTTGTAGCTAGAACAGCATTGGTATCACACTAGGGTTTTGTCTATTGCTGAGCAGTGCTGGCACAGCATCAAGACTCCTTCCAACTCAACCCTCCCTCCCCCCCCCAAGCCAGTAGGCTAAGGGTGGGAAAGAGGTGGGTGGGGTCATCACCAGAGCAGCTGATATAAACCTACCTAAGGGATATCTTACCATATGGTGTCACAGTCAGCAATAAAAGGTGGGAAAGAGGAAGGAGAGTGGAAGCTCTCATTATGATGACATCTATCCTTCCAAACAACCACTATGTGTTGAGGTCCTGCTTCCCAGGACATGACTAAACATTGCTTGTTGATAGGAAGTAGTTTTTCTTTTCTTCTGTGCTTCCTCATGGCCTTTGCTTTTTTTGTTGGTTGCTTGTTTGGTTTGGTTTGGTTTCCTCCTTTTTCTTTTCCCTTTAATTAATTTCTCCTTGTCTCAATCCATGAGCCTTTTTTTTTCCTTTCCAGCATATTTTCTTCTTACCCTCTTCTTCTGAGGAGGGGAGTGAGAGAGTGGTTGTGGGGGAGTTTGGCTGCCCAGCAAGGTAAAAACATCACAACTGGAAAGGAAAACAGGTTCTGGGAAATATGAGCATTTTGTTGTAAAATACTGAAAAACCATAGAGTTTGCTGTAGTATTCAAGAAATTATTGAAACACAGTAAAACAACAACAACAACAGCAAAAAACTACCAATCAACGCCCCCCCCAAAAAACAAACAAACAAAAAAAAAACAAAACAAAACAAAACAAAAAAACCAACAGTGGGTATTCTAAGGGAAGCTATCTGATATGACAAATAAAATACCATAGAAAATTTCCAAATTCCAAATGAGACTAGTGTGACAAATTCTGACACTAATTGCAAATAAAGGAAATAATTTAGTACGTTTTCAATAGTTAGATTTTTGCATGAAGTAATTCTGTGACAGCAAAATACTGTAAGCAGTTAATGAGTTGAGCAATCTGAGTTACAAAATTTTAAGTTTTCAGGGAGCATGTTATTTAAGCCAATGGGTATGAAAGCCTCCAGATGCAGATGATCTATATTGGAATGAATTGAATGCCATTGTGTGCAGCATAGTGTATTTTTCTTATAGCTTCCAATAATGTCATATTTTTGATGCAAAGATTTTTGAAGCAAAATTTAACATCCAATGATCTGTGGGCAAAATGTCAGTTAGCCTATCTGGATTACTGCTACTTTGGAACATGAAAATAGTTTGAATTGAGGCTAACAAGGAAGACAGGTCTTCTTCTGCTTCATCTAAAACTGGCATAAACCCAATAGGCAGCTCAGCATCATGCAGCCACTTGCTCAGCCCCCCACACTGGGATTGGGACAGAACTGATTAAGAGGTAGAAGTGAGAGAGCCCATGAGCTGAGACTTTAACAGTTTAATAGGTAAAGGAAGAGCTGTGTGTGAAAACAATGCAAAATCATGAATTCACTCACTGCTTCCCAACAGCAGATGGATATTCAGCCAAAAAAAAAAAAAAAAAAAAAAAAAAAAAAAAAAAAAAAAGAGGAAAAGCAGGACTCATCACATATAATATGTAATATTTCTCATCACATGTAATATTTCTTTGGCATAACCCTAAGTGGGTTATAGTTCCCTTCCTCCTTCTTTCCCACAGCTTTTCTTGGTCATCATGACAGCAAATGGGTAAGATATCCTGTGTGTGTCCACTCCCAGCTTCTAGTGTGCCCTCAGTGTCATCACTGTCAGGGGAGCATGAGAAGCAGAAAAGTCCTTGACTCTATGCAGCACTGCTCTGCAGCAACTAAAACATGATTGTGTTATCAACACTGTTTTGGCCACAAACCAAAACCTAGCACCATACCAGTCATTATGAGGTAACTCTATTCAGACCAAAAACAGTACATCAGGAAAAAAAAAAAAATCAAAATTTCTAGATAACTTGAAGTTATAACATATCTGTCTTGAGGTATAACTGTTCCTTTTGCAAGAAGGAGATGAATATTTAACTTTTAGCTGATACAGTATTAAAATGCTGTTTTTTCTGTAAATATTGAACCATCATTTTAAAAATGAGATATTGCCATTTTTCTGTGTTGCAACTGTGATGAATGGAGAATTTGCTCATTTTCAGTCTTTCACCAGTGTTCCATTCACACCTTTTAATGCAGTTGTTAGGTGGCATTTTCGTATGGGGCCTCCTACACTGGAAAGATTTCATTTGTTCTCTTTTTACTGGAATATCATTAATTTGCATTGTAAAAAGTGATGTTTCTTCTGTTTTATAGAAAGTAATTGGATTTCTGTAAGAATATTCCTTGAATGATTTATTAGACAAGTAAGAATTTGGCATCTGTTGTGATCTATCTACAAAATTTGTTATACAAATTAAGTCATACTATCTGTCTTCTTACTTCATTAATAATCTTGTTTTGAATTCTAACATTAATTTCAACAAATACTTCAGCTTTTCACTCTTATGCAGTCTAAATAGTGAGAGAAAAACTGATAACATAACATTTCCCAACTATGAAGAAGAAATATTTCACACATAAATAAATAAATTTTAAGGCGTTTTCCTTATGAGTATGTTTTTTGACTGATAGAAATTGGTATGCAATGAAACTTTTTGTAGTAGAAGATGAAAGTGGTTTATTGCTTACCCCAATGCAATTTTTCTCCTGGAATTTTTCTCCCTCCCGCTTTTTTTTTTTATTTTTATTTTATTTAGGTAAAAGGTAAAGTTCATAATCAATCAGCAATTCCACTGTTTTAAAATTAAAGCCGTGTGAAAGAAATTAGCTGTTAACTTTTTTTTTTTTTTTTTTGGACACTGTTTCTGAAACTTCAGAATTAAAAAAATAATAAATTAAAAAAAAAAAAATGGGAAAGGGGAGTGGACTGAGAGAAAGAGAAAAAGAAATGTCTTCAATACCTGGAAAATCTAATGAATATGGGAGATTTTTAAAATTTTTTGCAAACCACCTCTACAGATTTCTGGAAGACAAACAAACATGACTGCGTTGTCCTCTGCACTTGTGTAGCTGTAGAGTCAAATTGGACAAATTAGATTCCACAAAAACTGAACCACATGGATAAATGACTCTAGGCTAGAGCTGCATGTGGTCTGTGAATGCTAGTAAAAAATGAGGGTGGGTTATACAAGTGAGTGAAAGTAAGAATGACAGTTATATATGCCATTTTGGGGGGGAAAAAAAAAAAAAAAAGTTTTCTACAAGAAAGATACACTGAGTAAGTAGGAGCCCGCACAGACCTTTGTTTCATGTATGTTTATACGTGGGTTTCAATATCTTATTTCTGCTTGGACCTACTATAGACCACTCAGCCACTGATTTTATATGCAACTTGTATTGCTTGTAACTCCTTACACATAGATATGGTTGTGAAAATGATGAGCATTTTCATGTAGTGAGAAAAATAGCTTTTCTATTTCCTTCTGAACACTGTGCAGTATGAATACCATCAAGAGACATCACAACAGACAGAAGAAGCGAAGGCAGCTCACAATGGCTAATTATTTGATTTACTATTTTAAAAATATAGATAATAAATTAACTATGACTTATTGTAAATAATTAGATTGCTCTGTAACATAATTGAAGCATTAAGCAAGTGCTCCAAACCTTGAAGAGAAATGCAAAAGAAATTTTTACATCTGTCACTCTGCATGTACACCTACCTGGACAAGCAAACTATCAGGCTGATAATCATTTGAGAGGCGTTTTGTACTAAGTGAACTTAAAAATAATATGAATACAGCAATATTCAGTATGAAAGGAAAAAAAAGCAATCAAAAAAGTTAGTGAAAGGATTTCTGCAATAGAGGGGAACATCATAGTTATGATTAACATAATTATCAATAATTAATTCATTGATGATTCTTTATTGCTATGAAGCAAAAAATCTTTTTCCTCATTGTTATTATGCTAGATTATATTTATTGATAATTTAACTCATATTTCAGAATTAGGTTACAAATCTTTTATTGTGTAATATTCATCATATCTTTTTTTTTTTTTTCTTGATCTGCAAAACCAAAATTATACAGTTGTACTTTTTTTTATTATTATTATTATTTTAATTTCCTCCAGAGATTTATGCAGTTTCCAAAACATCAGCAGATGCAGAATTTTTCAACAGCTGGAGAGTACCCACTCAAAGAAGACCGTATCTGTAAAAACACTGCTGCTGTGGCAAGTAAACCTTTTTAATGGAGATGAGATAATATAGTTTTTGCTCAGTTAGCTACCTGTTCTTCCAAAGCAGGTTAACAATTATAAAGGTGTGACTAAAATAAATAAAACAAGAAGACCCAATACTTGGAAACATATTCTGTCCATCACACCTGTGTCTTGGCCCATTTTCTGTGTCTGAGGCATCATGGGCATAATGATAAAATATGAATGTTTCTATATTATTTGGCATTCTTAAACTTTGAAGCAGGGTAGAGGTGTCAAACTCCCTGCTGGGAACAGTCCTGAGTTATTGTTATACTATTACTCCCTATTCTGTGTGGGTATGATTTCCTAGAGAACTTCAAGCTGGACCAGATGGTGAACAGGAGGAGATCTGGGAAGACATGAGTCCTGAGCTGTCAAGTGGGTAAGGATCCAAGAGTCCAGACATGGATAGTGAATAGACTTAAAATTCATGCTAATACTCAAGGGATGTGTACAGGGAGTCTTCATGTCCATTGGGTAAGATTTTTGCTTAAAAACGGGTCCACTGCTGAATGTTGTGGAGGACTAAGTGAAAACATACATAAGAAAAGTGGTCTTCTTTACTTCTTGTACCTACAAATGTTGCCTTCAGGCTGCCCAGGCCCACAAGCTGCAGAATCTGGGCAGGTGAGCTGTAAGCCAAGGTAGAAGAAGACTGAATTAAGAAAGTTGGAAATAGACAAAACCATGGAACCAGACAGATGAATCCAAGGGTATGAAGTGCCCTTCACAGTGTCTCTGCAACACTGCTGTCATAGTCATGATGAAGTGGAAAGTTTCTTAATGGTTTGTACAAAGCATCATATCTCATCTTCAAGAGAGCTAAGAAGGAAAATTCAGAGTACCACATACCTACCAGCCTCACCTCAATTCTTGAGAGGATTGTGGGACAAATATTCCTCAAATCCATTTCAATGAAAGAGAAAAAGCTGGTCAGAAGTGACCAGCACCTCTTTAGCAAGAATAAATCTCCTAATTTCAACCCCATGGCTATGGACAGAGACAACAGTCACTAGATCAGGTTGTCCAGGGCCTCATCCAACCTGATCTTGAACACTTCCATTGATGGGGCATCCACAGCTTCTCTGGGCTACCCGTTCCAGTGCCTCACCACCCACACAGTAAAGAATTTCTTCCTAATGTCTGATCTAAACCTACACTCTTTTAATTTAAAGCCATTACTGCATGTCTTGTCAATACACGCCTGGACAAAAAGTGACTGCATTCACTTTAAGCATTTTTGCCAGAATCTGATCTGAAGACAGGGGAATTTAAAACACTTCTCAGGACCAAAAAATCTGGTCCTCAGCAACCACAGATTTGGATGAACCAAATAGTAGTTTCATAGGGAAAGCATGTGTTTTTCCTGATACTAGAAGTTCCTATTTTGATTTCTGTTCCTTAATAGTATTGCATTGCTGCTAAGGCAAAAAGAAGTCTGAAACTACCCATACAGACCTGGTCACAGTTGCTCTGTCACAAGTTTGCTTCAGAAAAAGGGGTATAAGTAGTATGAGTAAAGGTGATCATATCTGGGACAAAGGAGCTGAGCTGAAAGCATTCTGTAGATGGAGGTGATGGAAAAAGTTATGTTTCTATGGTGTTTGAGACTTGGATTCATGTTCTGAAAAGCTTTTTGTATGTACAATGTGCATTGACTTCTATGGAAGACATACTTGAGTTAACATGAAAAAATGTAAGTTTGCAAAGGCCTTCAACTCCAACCTTTTTTAATTAAGCTGTCACTATTTACAGATATAGTCTTGGCATCACAGGTAAAGGGCAGCTCTTCAGGAGAACATTTATCTATGGCAATTTCATTTTCTCTGGAATGTATTGTTGCCTCCTGTTGTCACTTGACTTATAAACCAAAAAAAGCATTAGCTGGCTGACAAAATTGTCGTGCATGGGGCTATAAGAGTTTTATTATTTTGCATCTGACAATGCAGCATGAAGAATTTACCTCCTTCTTAATGCACCAATGGAGGAGGTATTTCTTGGCATTTTGTTTCTTTTTGAAATAGAATATGCGAATTTTATTGACATTATGGTATAACTTAGTGACATTATGGTATAACTTTCAAGAAGGGCTGGAGGGCAGACCCGGGAAACTACAGGCCTGTCAGTTTGACCTCAGTGCCAGGGAAGCTCATGGAGCAGATCCTCCTGAGAGTCATCATGCAGCACTTGCAGGGCAAGCAGGCCATCAGGCCCAGTCAGCATGGGTTTATGAAAGGCAGATCCTGCTTGACAAACTTGATCTCCTTCTATGACAAAGTGACGCGCTGGGTGGATGAGGGAAAGGCTGTGGATGTGGTCTACCTTGACTTCAGCAAGGCTTTTAACACCGCCTCCCACAGCATTCTCCTCAAGAAACTGACTGCTCTTGGCTTGGACTGGCACACGCTTCATTGGGTTAGAAACTGGCTGGATAGCTGGGCCCAAAGAGTCGTGGTGAATGGAGCCAAGTCCAGTTGGAGGCCAGTCACTAGTGGCGTCCCCCAGGGCTCGGTGCTGGGGCCGGTCCTCTTTAATATCTTCATCGATGATCTGGACGAGGGCATCGAGTGCACCCTCAGTAAGTTTGCAGATGACACCAAGCTAGGTGCGTGTGTCGATCTGCTTGAGGGTAGGAAAGCTCTGCAGGAGGATCTGGATAGGCTGCACCGATGGGCTGAGGTCAACTGCATGAAGTTCAACAAGGCCAAGTGCCGGGTCCTGCACCTGGGGCGCAATAACCCCAAGCAGAGCTACAGGCTGGGAGAGGAATGGTTGGAGAGCTGCCAGGCAGAGAAGGACCTGGGAGTGATGGTGGATAGTCGGCTGAATATGAGCCAGCAGTGTGCTCAGGTGGCCAAGAAGGCCAACAGCATCCTGGCTTGTATCAGGAACAGTGTGATCAGCAGGGCTAGGGAGGTGATCGTCCCCCTGTACTCGGTTCTGGTGAGGCCGCACCTCAAGTACTTTGTTCAGTTTTGGGCCCCTCGCTACAAGAAGGACATTGAGGTGCTTGAGCGGGTGCAGAGAAGGGCGACGAAGCTGGTGAGGGGCCTGGAGAACAAGTCCTACGAGGAGTGGCTGAGGGAGCTGGGCTTGTTCAGCCTGGAGAAGAGGAGGCTCAGGGGCGACCTTATCGCTCTCTATAGGTACCTCAAGGGAGGCTGTAACGAGGTGGGGGTTGGCCTGTTCTCCCACGTGCCTGGTGACAGGACGAGGGGGAATGGGCTTAAGTTGAGCCAGGGGAGTTTTAGGTTAGATGTTAGGAAGAACTTCTTCACTGAAAGGGTTGTGAGGCATTGGAACAGGCTGCCCAGGGAAGTGGTGGAGTCACCATCCCTGGAAGTCTTCAAAAGACGTTTAGATGTAGAGCTTAGGGATATGGTTTAGTGGGGACTGCTAGTGTTAGGTCAGAGGTTGGACTCGATGATCTTGAGGTCTCTTCCAACCTAGAAATTCTGTGATTCTGTGATTCTGTGAACTTAGCAATTCCTATCAGATCCTACCGAACAATCCATCCCTCTGGAATTAGTAATGTAACTCTTGATATGTGCTCTTTTCTACTACTTCATTAATACACACATTGTAGAAAGAAAGTGTATCCCAACAGAACTTCCTTTTTCTACTTTTTTTTTTTTTTTTTTTTTTTTTTTCTGTCTCCTCTCTTATCTATGACTACTTTATATCTTTAGATGGTGAAATTTTCAGGGCATGGCCCATGGCCCCAGCTAATGGGACTGAGTTGCTCTTTGAAAAGTGTGCACCAGGGATGTAAGATTATATTCATTACTTAATTGTAATAGCACCTTCAAAGCCCATCTGGGGTCATAGTCTTACTGAGTTAGATACCACACAGTAAAAGTCTGCAGCTGAAATTTTCTCATTAGGATAAATCACCTGGAGGCAGATAAGTTTTCTTCTTATAGTGGAGACGGCAGTGCTGGCTGGCAGCTATTGCAGAACAAAGATAACAGCTAGTCTTCACCTTTCATTTCTACTTGAGAAGGAAATGAATCAGGATATAAGTAGAGCAAACGAAATTGTGGTTCAATTGTTTTTATTGAAAGACAACAATCACAAAACTAAAGAAGTATAATCTGAGAAGTTTATACTAAGAAGATAGTGGAAGAATTATATAATAACATATCACAAGGGATAACACAAATTGCTGTTGCTTCCCGTGACTGGAAGCATTCTCAGCTCCTTCATATCACATGTTTCACATAACAGGGAAGAGAAATTTGCAATTCTAATACATGAAATATGGCTACCATAATAGGAGAGCATAAAATGCAGGACAAAAAATACAGTCTCATATCAAGGTCTGTATCTGTGTATTGCTAACAGTCCTACATGGCTGACTAAATGACCTTGTCTATCTGAGGAAGATAGATGTTTGTCTTTTCACCTATGTTTTCTGTCAGGGCAATGACATGAAGTCTATGTTATAAGTTGTTTACAAGGAAATACTTTGTATTCTAGATAGTTTTAATTCTCTTGCATTTACAAAATTGAAAAAAAAAAAACAAAAAAAAAAAAACAAAAAAAAAAAAACCACCTTTGATTCTTAACCAAACAACATTAGGCACTTTATAACTAGCACTTAACTAGCACTGAAATGCACTATTAGTATTTTATAAATACAGAATAATTTCTTCTAATCTTCTGCCATACTGTGTAGTGCTTCATTGTCCTGTTGCAAACAGCACTTCACTCTTTGCTTTCTGACTGGCAGCTGAATAGATAGCTGAATCTCCAAGCTACTTCCATGCTTAACAACACCAGTCTGTCCTGCAAAGCAGCTGGTTAAAATTTCATGACTCTAGGACCAGATTTGTGATGGTCTGATTAAAACATATTGCTTGGACTGTGGACAGGAGTTATTTTCACAACCTGGGCTCCACAGTAGGAAGGGATTTCTCTCTGCAGGAATACAGCCATGGCCATTCACTCTATCACAAAGAGCAGAAACAGCAATATGTCCTCAAAATGTTTGTATCTAATATCTGCCTTTCCACCTGTGAGTTTTTAAAGTATGCAATCCTGTCTTTTAAAGACCTCTTAGACATTCTTTGTTAGCTAGTAACTGTATATGGAGTTTTAAAAACCTTTGGCTTAGACATGGCTGGTTTTGGAACTGTCTTTCCTGTGACAGAGATGTTGAAATGACTTCAAAATAAATTATGTTTCCTGTAAAAATATAATTATGATACATTGCACTTTCAAGGTTATATTTTTTGTGTCTCTTCTGCCGGGAATCTAATGAAATTGTTCTCTAAGCCTAACAGAATGGATCACTCTTTAAATGACACCTTTCTCAAAGGAAAGGACTTTGAAATAATCTTTTAGGATATGTTGACCTTCAAAGAACTGAAAGAATCAGGACCTACAGAAACAAAAATGGTTATCTAGAACTAGTCAGCAATGAACAATTTCTTACTAAATCACCTTTAATAGAATCTGAGAATTAAATAGAGACTGAAATTCTCCATAGGTCTCAGCAGTACTTTTGTAATTAGTGGAAATTTTTTATCTTGATGGCCTTTGTAACAGGTCTTAAACTCACAGTTCACCAGAGCTGAAAATTATTGTTGGTTGGAAGAGTCTTAGGAGGAAATATCATATATGCTTACTCTGTTCTTACTGTTCCTTGGATATCTCTATATGGATGATGTGCAAGATACACACTTTATGTCTGGACATCTGGACATCTGGACAGACTGTCAGTGTAGTCCAAGATGAAGCCATTAGCACAGTGAATAGCACTATGAATACAATTAGATATATTACACAGGCAAATTAAGAGTTTATGGTCTCTATGCTTAGGTCTGATTACATATTATATTTAGCTCACTGAGCTATTATATTATACCTTGTCATAAGCATCATCAGCTTGAGCAATGATCCTGAATTATACTTTGCTATATGTTCTTATTCCTTCTGTCTAATTTTCCATTCTAACTTCTTGATGTCTTTGTTCCCTATACTTTCTCACCTTTTTATGATGATCATCATAAAATAAAACTCCATTCATGAGCTTAAATGCTTTTCAAAGCAGAATAAAGTCAAGCAATCCACATAATGAATACTGATTGAAACTGTAGCACTGTGTTGATGAGGATGGAAAATACTGAAATATGTGTGCAAATAATCTTTCTGTGAATAATTTAACTGGGGAAAAAAAGTCTAATTTAATATGACTGGTATCCATTTTGACACGTAATATCATATCAAGAAGACACATATCAAGTGTCTTCATGCAGATATTACTAGGTGACTTTTTACCCAGCAGAACTCCCCCAGAGTTCCCCCAGAGAATTAACAATTCTCTGTGTGCACAGACTTTTTGAGGACAAAAACAATATAGTCAGTGTTTTGAGGCACCCTCTCAAAACGAGGAAAAAATTATAATAAAAAGTGAGTTGATGTGGGTGACAGTTATGCATTTTACTGTTATGCAAAGGAAACTTCCACCCTGATGTTGTTTGCTCTGTTCTTCCAGATGAGTAACCACCCGCAGCTCCTGTCATGGTTGCACAAATGAGCAATTTGACTGCTTACACTGGAGCAAGCCCTGTTTATACTATATCAGAACAAGTTCTACAAGGAACATAAACTGTTTGACTAACCAGTACTTTATTTCTAATACTTTCTGTCTTTTCAGAATTTTCTATGCAAACATAAATGCTAATTTAATTGGTCATTACTTAAATGCACAGGAACTTGGCATTTCTGGTTTCACAGTTGGAAAACTTGACATTTGTTATAAAAGTTTTACTATTCTTATCTAAAACATACATGCAGTCTACCACAAATCAGCCATTTGAATTTTTTTCATGCGTCATGAAGATGCACTGTGTTGCAAAATTGCTTATGCAGCATCTGAGCATTTAAAGGTCTCAATGAGGAAAATTAACTTTTCTTTTTTTTTTTTAAACTTATTTAGTTTATAAACGTAAGCAAACAGAATGATCAAATATTCCAATTTGCAGTGATTTAATCTTGTTGGGTTTGCTTTTCCTTTTCCTTTTTTTTTTTTTCTTTTTTTTTTTCTTTTTTAAGGGAAAAGTTTAAAAGTATTTGAAAGTTTATGATTTTTATACATTATATATTGACATCAGTAAACACCACAGGAACTTCAAGTAACCTTTAACCTGCAATTAGTATCTTCATTGCAGATAGTCTTGTCTTTTACAATTATTTCCCACCCCAATATGACTAAACTATAACTTCAGTTGATTTCCTTCTCTAGACTATTAAAATCATTTGTTTTCTTTTTCACTATAAATTAAATGTTTTAAGACCACAACTAAAAAGTATTAGTAACAGTGCTTTTGGCATGTAAAAGGTTAAAACGTCTAATATTTAACATCTATTCTGTGATTAAATGAGAAACTTCATATAGGAAATAACCTGTAAAGTTAGTTATGAACTTCTTAACAATTTTTCTGTCCTTTGTATGATGCTGGCAATCTGTAGATATAGATTCTCAAACACACTGTTAGGCAGTGAGTCGATAGCTTGTTTAATCAAGACATAAAATGTCTGTTCAGGATTCATTTTTGTTAATCATAGTACTGAAAACTGCTAAATTTACATTCTTTCTTTATCCAATTTACAACGGATTTGAAAGATCTGTGCACTGATGATTTAACCCAGAAGAGTGTGCTTGTATGCAAATATACATGTACATATATTTGAATGTAGGTTAACTGAAGGAATTCTATGATTCAATTTTATAAAATCAATATATCTACATTTATATTTTTATTGAAATTCACAACTTGATCCAAATATTATTAAAAAATAAATAAAAAGATCAAGCCTTTATTAAAGCAGGTCTCTAAGAAAACATTTTCCCCATTCTTTGAAGTATCATTATTTTTCTTTTTTGCAATGGAATGGAGACTGTTTTTCATGGTTGATCCTAGTCGAGATATATGATCAAAATACTTGTTCAGATTGAGAATGATCCAAGTTTAATTAACTTATGTTATTTATCATTGTAAAGCAGGGTTAGACCTAGGCCTCATGGTCTTGTGTGTAGGACATTTCCCTGCGGTGGCTGCTAGCACAAGCTAGCTCTCCTTACTGCTGAAAAGAAATTTTACCTTTCTAGTTCTGTTGTGAGTTTCCTTCTCAGAAATATGGGCAACTTAGTATGATAATGCAAATTTTTAGTTTCTTCTAATTCACAGTTGAAAACAAGAAAGCAAAATATCAACAAATAAACAAATAAACAAACACCATTGTCCATAGCATTTTGAAATTGTTCTATAGGGAAAAATCCTGGACTGCGGGATTTAGGGTACAGACTGAAAAGTAAAGAGGCTTCACCTAACTAGTAGGATAAAATATACCACTATTAATCATACAAAGTGTCATCCACTAGAAGTGTAGGACTTGTTTTAGATATATGATTTTAATCTAAACTGTATCTCTTCAGACTTGGAAATGACTTCAGGTTTCTGTGAATTTCACATTTCTTTTTGAGTTATAGTTATGGGAAGTGGGTTTTGGAAGTGACTGATACCTATATTCTCAGGAAATCTGTGAGCTAACGGTGGTTTGTAAATGGAACCATGCATGTGTTAAACCCTCTCCATTTATATTAATTTTCTTCCTTCAGAGTATGTCAAGAAATATGGATTTTCTCTATGAGCAAATATTTTCCTACTGACATTTTACAGAAAGCCTAAACAAAGATGCAGGCTTGAGGCAGTTCGTCCTAGGAGAGTACCCAAATAAAAAAGAAAGGCCTGCCACTATTGCTAAGAGTATGACTAGAAAGGTCATCTGTGCTCTCTGTAGTGCATTAATAAAACTCCTGATTCTGTGAATTTAAAGGAAGAAACAGATGTCTGAGGCTCAGCAAGATTTGGGTAGTATAGGAGTGAAATTAAACAATTCAAGCTGGGCAGGGAAATTAGTCAAGGACAGCTACCTAGCAATAAAGCAAGGAAAGCATACATGATTGCTTGTTTCTTTTGAGATTGTTTACCACATTACATTAGTGACTTTTGCATTTTTGCTTTTGGCTTTTTTTACTATTCTCATAAAGCAGGGTGCTTTATGATCTACAGGAGAAATGTTTTATGGAACTTCTTGGTATATTCGTATTGCATGGCCACCAGACATTTTCAGGGCCTAGATATAAGCCGTCTAATAATGGCTGATACACATTTTATGCGGCATAGTCCTACAAGGAAGTTCTGAACTGAATAATTCCACATTTAACTTCTATCTATAGATGTTGTCCATAAGATCTGATGACTGTAGGATTTCATATTCTATAATGGAATTTTTGTTATTTCTTCTACTATATACAACCAACCTGAATATTGCCTAAAAACACTTTGTGCTTTATCTGGCATAATTTAAAACTGATAGCAGAGCAGTATATCAGTCCATAAAACACAATTGCAAGGAGCCACAAAGACTGACATTTTTACCTGTGCTAATAATGATATTTGAAAGCGTGTGTAAAGCTGCTCAAAAATAAATTTACCCTATAGAATCATAGAATATCCCAATTTAGAAGGGACCCATAAGGATCATCAAGTCCAACTCCTGGCACCACACAGGTCTGCCCAAAAGTTTAGACCATGTGACTAAGTGCACAGTCCAATCACTTTTTAAATTCAGACAGGCTTGGTGTCGTGACTACGTCCCTGGGGAGCCTGTGCAACCACCCTCTCGGTGAAGAACCTCTTCATGATGTCCAGTCTAAACTTCCCTTACCTCAGCTTAACACCATTCCCGTGGGTCCTATCACTGGTGAGTATGGACAACAGGTCACCTGCCTCTCTACTCCCCGTTGCGAGGAAGTTGTAGACCACGATGATGACCTATGTCAGGCTCCATTTCTTCTGTCTCCAATTCTGACACCAAGCTGTGCTTTTGTGATTATAGCAACATATATAGCATAACATATATAGCATATATAAATAAAATTTCCTGTCAGTTTTGATTTTGGTTGCTTTTCCCATATTTTATTGTTCATCATAGAGATGAGAACTGTAGCTGAATTGTCTTGATAAGGAATTGCATTTAAAATTTTTGATAAGACTTTAACATATATGTAACAATATGTATATAGTACATAAAGCTCTTTCTTCCCAGTTATTTATTAGAATGCTGTGAAAATGATTTGGGCAGTTATTTTAGATTGTTTTAATTTTCGTACTCAGAATTTCATGGTGTTCCTCCAGTGCAACTTTTCAAATTAACTCAGTAAGAAGTACTGGAATATGTTCTGTTCCACTAGTGGACAGTACACAAATGTAGTTGCCCTACATATTAATATCTAATATACTAATATATCTAGATAGTTTAGCAATTACTCTTAATTATACTGACCCAAAGGATGGTAAAACTTCAAAGCAAAAATGTCATTTGGGGTTAGAAGAATTGAAAAGAAACATTTAATACCACAGTAATCTCTTCTGTTCCTACCAATAGAAAGATATTTTCAGATATTGGAGAAATAATAATGACAGAGGCTTCTTCCTGTGTGAATCTAAGCAGCTATAAGAAGGCTAATTCACTCTTCTAATACTCCAAATCTGTTTTTCAAAAGACTTTGCTCTCCAAAGACTCCAAAGACAAAAACAAAGGTAATAGATAAATAAATAAATAACAGAAAAGAAAAAAAAAAAGACCATGAATTTACAAATACATGAATTTTAATATTATCTTTGACAAAATGATTGAATTCTGTTCCAAGTTTAAAAGATTTTTTTAGACCTGACATTCAAGTGATCCAAATGGAAAGCTAAGAATTGATAGAATTTTAAAAGGAAAAATGCTTATGTAGATTATTTTGGATTCATAGCAAAGCAATGCTAAATTGAATTTTGGAGATTATTTACTACAACCTTGGAATAAGTTATATTCCATTGTCATGCTAAGGGTTATAGCCTATTAACTGTTATGGGTCCATTTGGGTTCAGGGTACTGAACTATCACAGTGATGTGTTCACCAACAACATAGCACACCCTCACTCTCATCGTGTTCAGTGAGAACTATCATGGCTAGCAACAATGGAATTAAGTGCAACAGGTACACAGGTTCTTTGGATTGATGGAAATAAATTCACAGTCTGCAAAATCAAGCTAGCATGTATAAAATACACAGGTACACAGCTTGGCTATTAACGCTTTAAAAGACACAAAGACTCTATAGAGATTTCTAAGTTTCCTGGGGAGGCACTCGGTATAACCAAGTGTTGAAATCTTACCCCACAGAGTCCCATTGGCAGGAAAAAGAGACTGAGCCTGTCGACAGATCCCTGAAGTCATGATGGTATCTTCCCTTACATCCCCTTTTTCTTTATCCAATTTATATTGTTTTCTATCTTTTAGGTGGAGCTTGAGTGACTAATCAAGCATATCTTGATTATGATTGGTAAAAAGTTTTCTCACTTTCATTAAAAGGTATAGGCTCCAAGAAATTCAGAGCACGTGCTCAGTGAGGGGTGGTCACAACTTGGAGGTGGATAGCTTCTGGGATGTAGGTGTGTTTTGGTATTATAATGGCATTATAATGAGGAAAAGTTTACTAGAGTACAGCATTTTGTCAAAAAAATGACAGCTTGTTGGCTCAAAGTAGCAAAAGTGCAGCTTATCAGTCTTGGTGTGCACAAAAATTATTGAGTGCCCACCTGGTCACAGAGCCTAGCAATGGTGTCCCCACTCCATTCTACACTCCATACTGTTCCTTAAAGTCAGCACACCAAGTTCTCCCAGTGCAATAGCATCTAAGGTTGGAGGCCTAGGGAATGCTTAGCTAGTGCAGCTACACTCCACCCTGAAAGCTTCTTCAATACTGTACATTTTCTCTAAAATGTAAATATCAGTTTAATTTTCCAAGTCACCTTATGCAATTATTCCACACTCATCTTACCAAATACCTAAAAATATATTCTGTTATTTTTTAAATTATTCTCTGCATTCCCCATATATTGGCTATGGCACAATATATGAAAAGGTGTAGCTCAGTCAGGATTTTCATTATATGCAAATTATTTTATAAGTAAATTTAAATAAAAGGGTTTCTTTGGTTTGATAGTTTCAGTCTAGACCATCATTTTGATGAAACGTCTAGGGAGGTTTCTTTGTGATTATGTATGTTGTTGACAATGCAAAGTTAAAAAAACAAACAAACAAACAAAAATCTCTAGTTTGAAGATGTTAACATCAGTTCTCAACTATTACTTCTGCTTTCTGGAGCTGCATGCAAGAAAGATTTATTTATTTATTTATTTTTCTTTACAGCTGATCTACTTCTTTCTAAAATGTTATTTTTGACAGTTCAACAGATCTATGAGATAAATCTTCACCTCAGTCTTTCAAACTTAGATAACTGAATTTTAATCTATAAGGCAATTCAAAGGTAAAAACTGGGAATCCAAACATTTGGAAAAACTCTATGGGAAGCTGAAACAAGCATTCTTATAACTTATCTAGGGACATACATACTCTAACTTCAAAGAAATATCCTGACAATAAAAGGCATCAAGGATATGTGTTGCTATTTAAATTTAGATACCTACAGTCAATAGTTAAATACATATTAGGTTTCTGATGGAGTCAATGGAAAGAAGCAGCTTCCTGAAGGTGCTTCACACTCTCTCTGATGCTGTGCTGCTCTTTTTAGAGGTATATATTTCTACTTATTACACACAAAGAACATTGAGGATGATCTGATTAATATTGTATGCCAGAACTCAGTGTGAATCCATCTCTGTTTTAAGCCCAGGTACATCAAACTGCTGGGAAGTGATGAAAACATGAGGCAAACAATTTGCAGTGGGAGTGAAATGGTGTTTCTTGTCTCACTGCTGGCACAAGACTGCAGTGAATCTAGGTTGTAGCTCAGCGTCAACAAGAAATGCAGACACCTTCCTGTATGTCCTGGCACTTTTGTCTATTCTGAGAAGGGGAGATACAGTATCTGGGATGATTTGGGTTTCTCATCATTGGTGTGATTTCTACTTTTGCTGTGTTCAGCTTCTGTAAATATGTCAGCCCACAAAGTACTGGGCTATGTTAATGTCGTGGTTTAACCCGGCCGGCAGCTAAACACCACGCAGCCGTTCGCTCACCCTCCCCCCTCCCTCTCTGGGACGGGGGAGAGAAATGGAAAGTGAAGGCCGTGAGTTGAGATAAAGACAGCTTAATAAGACAGGAAAATAATAATAACAAAATAATAATAACAATAATAATAATAATGATACAATGGTGATAATAGGAAAGTAATAATAATATGTACAAACAAGTGATGCACAATGCAATTGCTCACCACCCGCTGACCGATGCCCAGCCTAACCCCGAGCAGTCCGGCCCCCTCTCCCTGGCTAGCCACCCCTATATATTGTTTAGCATGACGTCAGATGGTATGGAATACCCCTTTGGCTAGTTTGGGTCATCTGTCCTGGGTCTGTCCCCTCCCAGCTCTTACTGCACCCCCAGCCTGCCTGTTGGCAGGACAGAGCGAAAGGCTGAGATGTCCTTGGCTTGGTATAAGCACTGCTCTGCAACAATTAAAACATCGGGGGGTTATCAGCACTCTTCTCATCCTAAACCAAAACACAGCATTCCACCAGCTACTAGGAAGAAAATTAATTCTGTTCTAACTGAAACCAGGACAGTTAATTGGATCCATGTCATCATTTTCAGGGAATATTTACTAGGGATTTTTGTGTCACTTACCTCTAAGTGCCATTCTGCTCTGATGATTTTTTTACAGTGATTGCCTGTACTGGGTCTGGCTGGAATGTTAACTTTCCCTGCAGCAGCCCATACAGCGCTGTGCTCTGCACTTGTAGCTGGAACAGCAGTGGTATCACACCAGTGTTGTCTCTACTGCTGAGCAGTGCTGGCACAGCATGGGGCCTCTCTCTAACCCTCCTAGGGGGTGGGCAAAAAGTGAGAAGAGAAACATCACCAGGGCAGCTGACCTAAACCAACCAAAGGGATATTCCATACCATGTGATGTCACACTCAGCAATAAAAGGTGGAAACAGGAAGGAGAGGGGAGGGGTGGGCTCTCGTTGGGAAAACGTTGGTCCTCCTTCCGAACAGCAGCTACGTGCGTTGAGGCCCTGCTTCAAGGACATGGTCAATCATCACTCATTTGTGGGAAGTAGAGAGTAATTTCTTTCCTCTGTACTTCCACATAGCCTTCATTTGTTTTATTTGTTTGTTTTCCTTCCTTTTTTTTTTCCTTTTTTTCTCTCTCTGTTTTTTTTTTTTTTTCCCTTTCCCCCTCCCTTTTCCTCTTTCCCTTTTTATTTCCCTTTAGTTAAATTGTTTAGTTCAAAATAATCTTTCTTTAATTATTATAATTATTTCCCTTTAATTAAATTATCCTTATCTCAACCCGCGAGTTGTTCTTTACTTCCCCTCCTCATCTAAGGAGGGGGAGTGAAAGAGCGGTTGTGGTGTTTAGCTGCCCAGCATGGTAAAACCACCACATTGCCTTAAAGGCTGAAAAGGACAAGAAAGCTCATTTGTCACTGTGGGATTCTAAAATTAGCCGTTATGGAGATTCAGTTTCTCATGTAAGCCCATTAAGTGTGAAGATGTCACCAAAGAATATGATGTGGTCACTATTCTTGAAGACATGATGTATTGGACTTACATGGCAAAGATTTGGTAGCAGTAGGGCTGCAGAGCCCAGCTGCTGCCCCAGGTCAGATCAGAGCCAGCTCCAGCCAGCTCCAAAAGGGACCTGTGGCTGACCAAAGCTGAGCCAGTAAGCAATGCTGGGTGAGCCTCTGGCAGATTGAAGAAGAGGAAAAAAAAAAAAAAAAAAAAAAAGAATTGCTGCACAAGAGTAAATGGGAGAGAGGAATCAGAACGTGTGAGAGACAATGTCAGTGCAGAAGGAGGGCAGGAAGTGCTCCAAGCACACAGTACAAGTTCCCCTGTGGCCTCTGCAGAGGCCCCTGGTGGAGCAGGCTGTCCCCCTGCAGCCCAGGGGTCCCACATGGAGCAGATCTCCACGCTGCAGCCCATGGAGGAGCCTCCAGTGGAGCAGGTGGATGTGGCCTGGAGGAGGCCCATGGAGAACCTCCACAGGAGCAGGCCCCAGGCCAGAGCCGCAGCCCGTGGAGAGGAGCCCACGCAGGAGCAGGGGCTCTGGGGGGAGCTGCCGCCCATGGGGGACCCGTGCTGGAGCAGTTTGCTCCTGGGGGATGGACCCCGTGGTATGGAGCCCTGTGGGAGTAGTTCTTGAAGAGCTGCTGCCTGTGGGCAGCCCCCGCAGGCTCAGTTTGGGAAGGACGGCATCCCGTGGGAGGGATCCCACATGGAACAGGGGCAGAGAGTGACCGCGAAGGCGCAGCAGTGACAAAGTATCATGGACTCACTGCAACGTCCCTTCCCCGTTTCCCTGCATTGCTCAGGGAAAGGAGGTAGAACAGGGTGAATGGCAGGGGAGGGAGTGGAGGGGGTAGTTTGTTTCTAGATGTCACCACTTTATTCTGTTAGCAGTAGGCAATAAACTCCAATTATGTCTGTACATATGTATGTCTGTCCAATAAACTCCATTATGTCTGTTTTGCCCACGATGGCAATTAGTGAGTGATCTACCTGTCCTTATCTTAATGCATGAGCTTTTTACTTTCCATGTTTTCTCCTCCTGTTCTTCTGAGGAGGGGGAGTGAGAGAGAAGGACTAGACACTTCTGGAGGTCTCATCCAATGATCATGTGATTCAGTGATTATATCATCCTTCTTATCCAAAATTCTCTGTCTCATAACAAACACATTGTGTCATTCTGTTTTAAAAAGCCACGAAGTACAAATCTTGGCTCAATACGCCAGTAACAGGAGAGACAGTCTGATCTCCAAATAGCTTTTTCTAAACCTATTTTCTACCAGACAAAGAATTGTTGTGGTTTATCCTGGCATCACATAACATTAATTTATTTGAACTTATAGCTGTTTAAAGGCTAGATCTTTTGCAAGAATTATCAAGATTAGGAATACGATTGACTCTGAGTAGACACTGGATGTAGCAAGCACTTTCATTATGCTAAGGCACATGGAAAATAAGGAGATAATTGGTGACAACCAGCATGGTTTCACTTATGGAAGATTGTACCTGACAAATATGGTGGCCTACTACAACAGGGTTTACGGCATCAGTGGAGAGAGGAAGAGAACTGACATCATCTACCTGGACTTCTGCAAAGCATTTGACACTGTCCCCCTTGATATCCTTATCAAGGAGAGACATGAAAGAGATGAGGAGAGATATCCTTATCAAATTGGAGAGGCATGGATTTGATGGATGGACCACTATGTGGGTAAGGAATAGGCTGGATGGTCTCAATCAAAGAGTTGTGATCAATGTCCAAGCGAACATCAGAGAGGAGTGGTGTTCCCCAGGAGTCAGTATTGGGCCTGTCACTGTTTAATATCTTTGTTGGTGACATAGACAGCGGAATTGAGTGTCTGCCTCACACTGAGCTGTGTGGTGCTGTTGACAAACTGGAAAGGAAGGGATACCATCCAGAGGGACCTGGACAAGCTTGAGAGGTGGGCCTGTGTAAGCCTCATGAGGTTCAACAAGGCCAAGTGCAAGGTCCTGCATTAGGGCCAGGACAATCCCAAGCACAAATATAGACTGGGTGGACAATGGATGCAGGAGACAGCATGGTCAAGGACCTTTAAGATATTCAGGAGTTGTTTATGACTGACTGTACACACAATTCTTAGAAGGTAGAAGCTTTGCTGATTGCCAGGGACAGGATGATCTGACAGTTGATTTCAAGATGTAAAAACAAAACAAAACAAAGTAAAACAAAATTAAACAAACAAACAAACAAGCAAAAAAAAAAAAAAAAAAAAAAAAAAAAAAAACCAAAGCAAAACACATACACACAAAATGTCCTCACTGTTTCATCTATAAAAGTAAATGGAAGTAATACTGTCATAATAGTCACTTTGTGCCTTGCCAGTTTTGATTGATGTATCTTACTAATTTCCTTTTATAAAGCATTAATTCACAGTTTATGGCACATAAATGTCACCAGCTGTGCAGTTGCTCTTTTTTTGTTGGTGTAGTGCAAACATTATTTGTAACTTATGACAGAATGGAGAATGTCTTGTTTTAATATGGAACTAGATGAAAAATGCATGAAATATTAATCTATGTAAATAATATGTAACACTGATCTTCTTAGCAGTCTTGAAATTTAGAAAACAAAAAATAATAAATGATATTTGCAACATAAATAGAAGATAATAAAGTACCTTAACTCCTCTAAATTTTTAGCATATGAAGATGCATGCATATTCTATGTGTTCATGTGTATAGCACCTGATTTTATGATAAATTAGGACAATGATATTATTGTGATTCTTGGTTATGAATATGTTAAAAAGATCTAAAGAGGAGCAGTTTTTCATACTGGATGGACAGTCAGTGTTTGAAAAGAAGTGACTTCTAATGGCTCTATTTTGCAAAATTGCCAGATGTCACCATCACAGTTAAATTCATTTGACTAAGCCACACTAAGCCAACAATAGCAAGAACAGAATTTATCAAGTCCCCCTGCCAAGGCACTCATAACCTTGGCAAGACTGTTAAAATCTAATAAATAAACACTAATGGAAACCTCCAAAAATATACCATTAATAAATAAGACGGCAATCTTGGACATAGTGCACATTGTAAAAAGAGGTTGTTTATATAAGCATCAAGAAGAGTGAAACTGTCTAGAGCATTTTCCAAGTACAAGCCTGGGCTTAACTTAAGTCCACAGTCTTATCTTATGTGTGTTTTATGGACAAAACCCCATGCTTTCTAGGCTCTCTAGAGGATACATTCAAGAAATACCAAAAAGGAGAATTTAATCATGTTACTCCTTAAAAAAGGTCAAGGCAACCATTCATCCAGCTATCCACCTCACTGCAAATGTCCTAGCCCAGATTCCTATACTCCATTTGCTCCTATGATAACACAAACTAACCAAAAGTCCCTTTTTATCCACCTTCAAAACAGATGGGAACTGTAGCCCTACCTGAGCCCCCAGAATAGTAAGACCTACAACAAAACTGCAATATTGTCACCTAATACTGGAAAAGTGAGTACACTATGTTGATCTCATACACTGTGCTGGTACATTCACTTCTATTAGACACAATCTTTAAAACAACAGTGACAACAATAAAATGAAAAAAAAATAATTCTGAAAGAGAGGTTGTTTCAAAGTGAGGCAGGCTGCAGATAAGCAGAAAAAAAATACAAAGCCTGATGTGCTATCGCATAGCTCTGAATCCCCAAACAAAGCAACACCAGAGAAGAGACTACTTTTATTTATGTTTCTTTAAAGTTATCTGGTATTCATTTTCTGCTACAGAGAAGTCCCAGGTATTGTGTTTGCAGTCCCATTACTGTATACAGCATACCCCATGAAATAGACCCCAGCACTTATTACTTGTCTAATTATACTTGACATGAGCAGTTACAGTAGACAATATTAGAAAGTGTAAAACTATGCTGTCTTGTTCCCTATCTTAGCTTAAATTGCAGTGAATAACCCAATTGATTTCATATTTTTCTTAACCACAAGAAAATTACTTATTTTGGATGAATCCTAACCCATGCTATCCTAAGCACTTCAAGGCTACTTTGCTTTTTTTAGCTGTTTGTTTGTTTGTTCTAAACATAGAACTTGAAGACAGCTGGAAGGATCTCAGAAGTTCAGATACTCAAAAGGGGCACTAAATAGGATCACATAAGTAGATGTGATCAGTGTGAATATCAGTTTCAAGGTCCAGTTGTGTTTTTCACATTAAACTCTGCATTAATTACAGAAAAAAAAAAAAATTAAAAGCATATTGTGTTTTTCCTGAGTACTTCCACTTGTATATTACACCAGTGTAGACTTCCTAGTGAGCTTTAATACCTTACATTTCATTGCAATAACCAATCCCTAACATTGGAGAAAAATCTCTTGGGAAATATTTTGCCCATTAGGAGCACAGCAGATGGCACTACAGCCACTTTTCCAAAAGCATGTTATCAGGACAAAGGATGTAGTCTAGAAAGTGACAATCTAATTTCATTGCTCTTATTTTGCAGTTGTTAATCAATCACTAGAGCACCCATCAACTATTAAGCTAAAGCTCATCCATTTTGTCTGAAGTTGGAGTCTCAGTAATGCTGTGACAAGTCTTGAGCCAAAAAAAAACAAAAAAACAACAAAACAACAACAACCATGCAATATGAATTATTGATGGCCATTCAGATCAATTAAATATCCATGAATTTAAGGTGCAAATAGTTTCTTTCATGCAAGAGGCATTAGGTGTTTTATATCTTTAAACTAAATGAGATTGGGGTGGTGGTGGAAATATGTTTATGTCAACCAGTGGAGCCTGTTAATTTTCAAACATTTCTCTCTCACTGAAAGACTTTGAGTGAAATGCGTTTCAAAAGAATGGATGTTTGATCCATCCTTTCTGGCACTATGAACACTGATTTATTGATCATGTCCAATCCAATGCTCCTTGTCCTTATCCAATGCTAAATTTAATCAAGTAAAATCCATCAGGTCTAGACTGTGCCATTCTTTTATTTCTGAATAACCTAGAATCACAAGCTCCATTGCTACTTCCATTAGTGCATTGATGTGTTTTGTACAAAGAGGAAAAGATTTGTCGTTTTTAACATAGACACCTAGTGACAGACATCATATGAAATAAATAATCCTACCAGAATGAGACACAGCTCTGCACAAACACTTCTGCCTATGGAGAGATGAAATAGGAATTACGACGCATGCTTTTCTCTGATATTCCTGAATTTTCTCATGTCATAAAATCAGAGAATCCTGAATTATTTAGCTTGGAAAAGATCTTTGAGATCATCAGCTCTAATAGTCAACATGACCTGTGGAGTCCCATCGCTAAACCATATCTGTTAGTGCCACATCCACATATCTCTTAAATAATTTCAGGGATGAGAGCACCACCACTTCTCTGGACAGTCCCTTCCAATGTTTGACCTCTCTCTGCATGAAGAAATTCTTCCTAATATCCAATATAAACCTCTCCTGGTACAGCTTAGGACAAACCAAACCTCCTCCAGTCTCTCTGAAATCACTTCATAAATATCTGTTCTATGATCTATTCTATGATTGTATCCATTCTATGATTCTACATCAAGATTAATGTCTGAAATGCAGTGTTCAATATATTTCCACCATCCTCTCTTCTCACTCTTCTTGGTGATTCTTTGTTTAAATCTATATCAAAAATGAGTACATTGTTCCAAGACAAAATTGGAAAATAAGGTCTTCGGTACGAATCCATATGCAGACCTCTCCTCAAATTACAGCAGAGTTTCTGCAACCTCCTTTTCTCTGGCAAAAGCCACTCTGTGCCATCACACCCATTCAAAATATTCAGTGACTGCATTGTTCTGCTTTAAGCTCACAGCTTTTATATTATTGTTTTCATGGAGAAGATTGTTACAAATAACCATCCCTGGCAGGAGATATTGGAGACATTATTTAGTGAAAGAAACATGAAAAATAAAGAGGATGAGATGTAGTAATGGCAAGTGGTAGGTCTATAGTAACAAAGAAAAATGTCCATCTACTTGTCAGTGTATTGAATTAAGATTCATGGTATGTATTTGTTACTTGCAGCCTCGGGCTTTGTTTTGTACAATGGAGTGTATAAAAGACACAAGTAATATCATTCAATCAAACAATGATGATGCTAAATCAACTAATTGACAAACAAGGAATCAGCTGCTGTTGTGTTTGTGTTTTTTTTTATGACTTTATACATAAAAAAGGCACCTTTAACGTAAGGTGTGTTTGACATTCTTAACTGATGATGTGAGCTGTACTTAGCTTCCATGAGTGGTAGCAGACAAAGTCTGTGTTGCACAGTAGATCACAATGCTGCAACTGTGGTGATGCCTGTTCTGGCAAACTAAGCTGAGAAAAATGCGTCAGCTCTTTCTTGAGTTGAAGCCCAGCAACAAGGACTGGAATTAACTCCTCAGTGCTACCTGGTGGGAAAGGTGAGATTTGTCTCTGGCCCTGCTGCTCCCCAGGATTTTCTAGGATTAGAATGATGCAGGATTGGACTCAATGACTCCAGTAACATTTAATATATATATATATTATTAAAAACAAAACAAAACAAAACAAAACAAAAAAAAACCTTTTTCAGTAATCAGTAATGAGGGATGACAAAAATACTGCAGTTAAAAGGGGAGATAACCCTTGATATTTGTTTTGTTTTCTTTATATATATATATATGTACTCACCACTCAGCAAACCTCCTGAGAATTTGGTTCTCATCAAACTGTAATTGCCTTTTTTGGGAAACAGGATCTAATTTGTAACTGGAATCACAACAGGATTGTAGCAAGCATTTTTGTGGGCTCTAGTCTAGTTTTAACTGATTAAACCAATTTTCCAAACTTGTCCAAGTCAGTTAGAACATGCTGACAGTGCAAGCTGGTTCTCCAGTCTCATCCCAGCATCTTTGAGAAGCATATTGAAATGAATCTGGAAACCAGCCACACTTACCCAGCTGAGAGTGCTACTTGGATAAGACAATTTTCAGCTTGTGGAAAGCTGATCAAAACTGTTTTCTCGCTGTTCTGAGCCAGAATGGAGCTCTGCCCATTTAAACTTGTGAACAAGCTCATGCTGACCTCCTAGACTGTCCTAAACTATAACAGGCTGAGACCCACATGATTTTGGCTGAAAACAGTGATGAAAGTAATTGAGTTGCAACATGTACCAATTCAGCACTGCCTAACAGATAATATAGTACTAACTTCTGATTTTCAAATAAAATTATTCTTCTTTTAGTATCTCCTTTAACTAGCTCTATTTGTATATTAGTATCAGTTTAAGTAATATCTAATTGACAGAGCCAGGTTTTTAAGGGAAAAAAAAAAAAAAAAAAAAAAAAAAAGCTCCAAGAAGTTATTTGATTCATGTGGATCATCAAATGCTTTGAGATAAATGAGAGGAGTCTTTCCAGTCACCTCATCCTGTTCAAACTTTGGCTTTATACAATACAGAGAGCTGTGGAGTGCCTAAACTGATCAAATAAAAACTCTGGATTTGTTAGAATATGCAGTTGTTAAATTTCTATTGACAAGTGCACCCTCCCCAACTCCTATGTGTCAGAAAGTTGATATAAGACTGGCTTTATGTATTTGTGTATGTAAGTGTACGTGCATATGTATATACACATATATATGTATAAATATTTATAAACATATATCACATATTTCACCTCCTGTCTTGTCTTTACCACATGGGAAGTACATAAAAACAAGGAGTGAACAGGAAACAGTAGTTCAAAGTGCAGTTTTGCACTTAAAATTATTGGTACTTATGTCAAATCCATTTTAACAGTTTCAGAAATGGGCTATAGACATAGCCATTTAGATGAACTAAATAGTGTGGGAAAAAAGAGGTTAAATGATTCCATGCATTTATATCTAAATATAAATGCAGATTAAACAAACAAACAACAACAACAAAAAAAAACAATGAACTTTTGCCTTGAAAAATCTCATGTTTACAACTTTATCCTAGAGTAGAGTTGTTTGGATTCAAACACGAGTAAAAGATCTTTCATAGAGTTTTAATATGATATTTTTACTCCTTTTAAATGTCTCCTACATATGCTCACAGCCCATTGGAGTTTGGATGCAGGATGAGAAAATTATTAAAGTGTTTTCTGACTTTAATTTTCTAAATGCATGTGGTTATTTTAATCCCTTGGGTGAAATAAATGTGTTGATGAAGGAAATAGATAGAATCTTCAACTTTGCTAATTCTAAATACTCTTGAACTCAAACAGTTTTACGTTTCTCAAGCAAAAGTTACACAGATGATTTACAACTTATCTAAACATGTTGAGTGATAGCGATGATTTATTTGTAATACACAAAGAAGTTATTGTCATTCTGTGATTCTAACGGATTGAGCCATCAGAGCAGCACTGATGTATGTCTGCCATAAACCAGACAGCTTTATTACATCAGAGATTCAGTTCTGCAGCTGTGTTTAGAGGCAATTCTATTTAAAATGTGCCTATAACTCCCAAAGCCAAGACCAGCATATTTGTTTACTTTCTTGCTCAGTTTGCCAGCCAAAGATTTTTTAAGCCAAATTGCACCTATACTCAAGTCTTGGAATCTGCCAAATAATGATCGTGGAGCTTTCTGCTTGAGAGACATGCATAATTGCAAATTAAGATCAGATTCATTGAATGATCATTTCAAAATTACTTTTGACTTAAGAATTTCTGACATAGTGAATTTATTTGTTATTCATTCTGGCACAACTACCTTGCTCAAAAACACATTTGAACTGGCAAAAAATAGGGGCCTGGGCTTTAGTTTTTGAGGTCTTTGTGGCTCTGTGGTTTTCTTTACTTTGTTTTCTAAACACCTAACAGCTGTCCAATTACTGACAACTGCACAAAGCAAACACCTACCGGAAAGAAAAGGTGAATACAAAAAGATGAGACAGTTTTCCCCCTGTGCATACCTCTCATTATAAGTAGAACACAAACACCTAACCTGGACTAGATGCTTCACTTTTTGATGAAATTAATCACACAAATAATGCCATGGAGGCAAGAACTGAACTATCTGAAAAATTAATGCAAGTAGAAGCTGTTTGAATGTCTCTGCATTACAATTGACTTAGCCAAGTTATGTATCTACAAACACTTCTATTCTGACAATGCATGTCATGAGCAGAGAATGTATGCGCTGGTGTTCCAATGTCTCTCAAAACCAACAGACCAAGGATATGGACCCCATCTTTAAACATGAAGTTGATTTTGTTTATTTTGTTTTCATCTGTGTGCCTAGAGTACAAGTTTCGCATGATTAGGTGACCCCAACATTATCCTCTGGCCATGTGTATCTATTCAGTGTGTGTGTTTAACACAGCTTGCAAAAGAGCTCTTATAGCGATTATAAAGACGATAACACCTAAGTCTACAAGAAAAAAAATGGTGTTAAATGCATTCAGTATGTATCTCCAAACAGGCACCATC
The DNA here is from genome assembly GCF_964211825.1 of Aythya ferina. Classification (NCBI taxonomy): domain Eukaryota; kingdom Metazoa; phylum Chordata; class Aves; order Anseriformes; family Anatidae; genus Aythya; species Aythya ferina. The sequence continues at coordinate 108,602,651 of NC_140298.1, read as the reverse complement.
TGGCTTCTTTGTCATTGAAAGCTGAATAAACTAAACAGACAATAAAACAGGTCTGAAGATTGCCTTTTAGACCTAAGTCATCAACTTTAATTCAGGCAAGATCCCAGATCAGACATCCTCTTTAAAATATCTCTTCTGTGAGTTAATAACTGCAGGTGCTAAAAAAAAAAAAAAAAAAAATAGACTTTAGCCCAGTTTCTGTTTGGAGGACAATCAAAATACCAAATATAATCTCATACAAAAACTAATTAATATTTTTCTTGAAAGGAGAGACAATATTATATATTATATATTTATATATATATTGTAAATAATAAGTAATTAAACTAATAGTAAAATAAAAACACTCAAAAGTTAATTACTACAAATAAAGTTCAGTGAAAGGGATAAAATGGAGATAGAAATATTAATTAAAAGTGGGATGTGTTAAGTGCAGTTATGTTGGAAAGCAAAAAATGTCAAGGTCCTAGAAATCAATGAAGTATACCTAAAACATAAAACATCTTTAAAAAGGAAATGAAAGTAGAAATTCAGAATAAGCATATATGCAACATATTTTAGTTACATTGAAAGGAGTTTGGAAAAGGTAATTGGAATAAATGAAAAATAAGAATTCGAAGGTATCAGTAAGAAAAAAAAAAAAAAAAAAAAAAAAAAGCAATAAAATATAAAGCTTATAACTCTGTAATGCTTACAAATATTTCCAGAACTTTACTAATATATTTGACATTATCTGCTACATTTAAACTATTTTTGAATTATTATGTCCAATACAAATTATATTCACTAGCTGTAACTGAGACTGCATGAGAATCTCTGGTCTTTAATGTTTAATTTTGATAATCCTTACAATTTGGGGAATATAACAAAATGCTCAAAGTGTTACTGTTTTACAATTTCTGTGTCAATCTGTGTCAATAACCTGGCCAATAATAAACATGACATCAAACATGAAGAAAAATGAAAAGGGTTTTAGATTGTGAACTATAAAAGGATGGGAGCTGCCAGGAGTTTAGACCACCTAGCATTTTTGGTTGGGTCAGGATTGCAGTTGCACAGCAAATCAACATTCAGCCTCACTTCCTGAACTTTGGACTTTGGTTTTCATTTCATAACAATGCACAAACTGGATTCTTTTTGGACTGATGAAACAAGAGGATGCCTGGGAGTGATTCCTACTAACACCTTCTGTACGAGCTACTCTTGGGGTTCAGTCCACGTTAAAAGTAGCCTTAAGTAAAACCACTGAAATGTAGTGTAGATGACAGGTCCTTAGATCTGTATCCTAGACAGATTCACTCCTTTTGCACCATGCTAGTTGTTATTGGAAAAGTAATAAAAGGTAACTTAAAATGATTCCCAAAAAGAAGAAACATTTCTAGATATTGAACCTTTGGTGAGATGATTCATCTACAACTGCATAAACAGGGATCAATGTTTAATGTGAATAAAGTCCCCAGTAAATAGATTAAAAAGTGATTAGAGATCCCTAAGTGAAATTATTAATGAAAAAAATATTACAAAATAAGAATGTTTTCCTAGAGAGACTATTTCTGACTGTAGGGGTGTTCCATATGTTTGGTAAATAATCGTAAGACTAGAGTTCATAAATCTAAAAAACGCTGATGAAAAACTAAATAACTAGCAAAATGCAATCAACATGGTCTGGTTTGTTTGGTGAATTGGGTCCAATAAATCAAAAAATTCTGTTTGTTTGTTTGTTTCTTTCTTTCTTTTCCTATGCAAATTAAAGGCCATATATATGTATGAAAATAATGCAGTCATAGTTTTGGGTGCAGTACTGTCCCCCAGAAAGCAATGATTCTCAGATGAGGTAGATATGAAAATAGGGAAGTACTTGAGATTTCATAGCTGGCCTCAGGTATTACTAGGAACAATAAGGTATTGTTACTCACAAGCATGGATTAGAAGTGCTAAAGATAAGGTGCTAAATTCACCTGATCTGCCATGCAGACATACCAAGCAACAAATGAATAATATTAATTTGATTTTCATTTTCTTTATTTTTGTAAAGATGGCACAAGATATGAGTGATTTCAATGATTTGTATGAGAAAGACTTCTTCAGGAAGAATTGATACAAATAACAGCTATCTATGAAAAATAAATAAATAATTAAAAGGTGTTATTTATATTTTAATGTTTATTGTAGTGTTTTTTTCAAAAACATATTTACTTTTCTATTTTTTCACAAAACTGTAAAATTGTTCTATGACATTTATGGTATTTCTATCCCAAATTCCTATTCATTCCCAGCAAAAGGAGTAGAAAGCATAGTAGTAATTACCTCATTCTTTCTCTCAGACTCTGTAAGTAATCAAAACTATTGCACTTGTCAGATTTACAGAATTATAGTTTTCCCATTGCTACTTCAAAGGTAGCAGTCTGGAGACTTCAGAGTGCCAAATCTGCTGCAGTCACCTGCTTGTTTTTCTTCTAGTTCGTTAGCAATTTGTTTAGCTACTGAAATGGTGATGATCTTTATTTCTCAAAGACTAATATTTGTAACCAGAGTAACAGCTACCTATAAATCAAAGATACAGGCATCATACTGTGATACTAAGGAAATTACCTTTTAAACTAGTGTTCATTTACATACACACACACACACACACACTGTTCTTTCATATATTAGCAAAGAGTTCTTCATGCATTTCTTCAAGTGAATATTGTCAGCTTTCTCCAGTAATGTCTTAAACATTTCAAATGCTCAGCAGCAAGCTTTTTTTCTTCCATTGTGAGAATAATCTCAGAAATAATCCAGTTCTTATTTCAGATTCCAGGGAAGATACGAATGTGCTACTTAGATATTTCAGGACTCCCCAGAACTTCTACAAACACAAATTTTAGCTGAATCTTTAGATAGAAGAAGAGTTATTTGGTTTATATTATTTTTGAAGAAGGTAAAAAAGAGACTACTCAAATTTTGAATGTTTATTCCATGTTATACGGAATAGGAAATTCCATATGAGAGTTTTTCATGTAAATAGATATTACACAATTTAAGAACAATTTCCTTGTGACTACATTTTAATTAGGTGTTCAGTCCCAGTCCTATTTAAGATCACTGATATATTCAGATCAGCATATATTAGGAAACTCGAATGCCATATTTAAAACATTTTTTTTTTCTTTCACATGTACTTTACTTGAGAACTTGCTCTGTGACAACCTTTCATTATCTTCTCATATTCTGAATTCATATTTTGTCTTTATCTTTCCAGAGGATTTGTTTGCCAACTCTGAACAAACCTTTCTGCCCATATTTGGAATGATACTTCCCTTTTGCCCAAGTAAATCCAAAATATTTTATCCTACTGTGTTAAGAGTTAAGTTTGAAAACTTCATTTCATCTCCTTTAGAAGTGTTTTCCAGATAGACCACTATAGTCCCATTGAAACAGACCACTCACAGAATACATCCAAATGCTGAAATATTTCATACAGCAGAAGGCAAGGATTAGATCAGCCTGGAAATGTTTAGAGAGAAGTAACTTAATTTCTAGTTGACAAAAGTACTTCTTTTCCCTTATTCTCCTGATGCCTGAACATTTATTCATCAGATGTTTTGGTGTGTTTTGTTTTTGTTTTTGTTTTTTGTTTTTTTTTTTTTTTTTTCTTTTTCGTTTGTTTGTTTGTTTGTTCATTTGTTTTTCTCCTTTGATGGGTCTCTTATGTCCTTTCTTTCTTTTTTTTTTTTTCAAATTATGTTTTGATAAATTTGATTTTTGTCAAAGGTATGATTGCTTACAACTGTTACTAAACACAAACACACAAACACAGATATATAAAACCAAGCATGCAAACAAACAAAATGAACTACAGTAACAAAAGAACAAACAACAATAACAAATGCCACCTGGATGATCCAAAAAGGCTCCGAAAGTAAATTAGAAGATCTTCCAGGTTCTTAATGAAGTATTAAGTAATTAGACATTTAACAATTAGACATGACACAACACTCAGATAGGTAACAGGAGTTTCAGCAGAATTTGAAGAAAGGAGTAGAAATCATCTCACAGTTTTTTATAAGGTTATGAAACGGTTTTCCAGTCTCATTAAAACCACTATTATAGACTCAATATTGTAACACCAAAGTGATTCCTCAGCAGTGCCTATTCACTCATATAAATCCCAGGTGCGCTCAGTACTGAGACTGCAAATAGCAGTGGTCACTTAATTTCATTATGCTGCAAATGCTATGAGGTTTGCTGTGGTGTCTGTAAAATCCCAATCTCAATTCCCCATGGAATTTTAATGTAAGATATGCACCTGTCAAGCTTGTATTTCAATCCTGTATAAAGCTATCTAGTCAGACATTTTTCTGTACATGTAGACATGAAACAATATCTCTCATTTGTTCTATTTTCCAGACAAAATAAGAATAAGAATAAGAATAAGAATAAGAATAAGAATAAGAATAAGAATAAGAATAAGAATAAGAATAAGAATAAACATAAAACTTGTATTAATTCTTACATTAGCAACATACTGCCAAAAGTAGCATACTGACATCCTGGCCAAGAATAAGGCACCATTAAAAGCTTACAGTGGTAAAATGAAAAAGACTAATGGCAAGCATAAACCACACATCAAAACTTTTTTCATTATATACATTATTGGAACAGGTAATTTTCTTTAGTATCCAACAACCAGAAAGAAATGGTTAACACAATTTATGACAGATTTTCTTTTAACACCTAGTAATGCATTTCCTTGCTGCTATTTTTCTCTCCTTAAGACATGTATTATGTCTCATACACATATTTACAATGTCTGATCTAATCTAATTTATGATGAAATAATTCCAACAAAGTCTTTGCTAAAGGTACCCTAACAACTATGTTTTAGTTCCCTTCATGGTTAGATTAAGTACTTTTAGCACAATGTTTAGCATGCAACAGAAGGATCTCTAGGTTATTAATAGTTACTTTGGAAAGTCCTAGATAATAAATGAGGTTTCAGAAACTTTGAGAAAAGTGAACACAGATTTTAAGTTTAATTAAGGGGATTACTGATAATTCAGTATAACTTTTTATTGTAGAAAAAAAAATACACTAAAAATAAAGAATATATTAGAAATCCCCTAAAAAGAAAAGGTAACTAATAACAAAGATGGATTTTTAAAGTACAAATCAAGTCACACAAAATTAATTTCCTCCGTAACAGGAAATAGTCCTTGGAGATATGAGAGAGACTAGAAGATATTTATTTTGTGCTGGGTAAAAGTTGGGCAATGTTCTTCCAAGGAAAGTAGGGGCATAGAGTCTTGATAAGACCACTTCAGGATGGTTACACTATAAATAGGGTTGGAAAACTCTGTTCAGACAGTATCTGTAGATATATCTTTATTAAACTGGATTAACTACAAAGTGGAGATAGTGTCTATCTGAACATGGTTCAGGGCAACATGCTGTAGGTGTCATGTGTCCCTGCTTGAGTAGAAGGGTTGGACCAGAAGACCTCCAGAGGTCTCCCCAGCACCAATCATTAAGCAGTTAAGTGATTATATCATTGATTTCACCAGTAATTTGCAAGGTGAAACAAGATTTCAGATTATCATACTCTATTGGGTTTATGTGACAAGGGTTTGGAAGTGTGAGGGCTGCAGAGGTGGCCTCTGTGAGAAAAGCCCAGTAGCTGCCCCATGTAAGATCAGAGCCAGCTCCAGCCAGCTCCAAAGGGACCCTCCACTGGCCAAGCCAGGGACTGATGCTAGTTGGGCCTCTAGAAGAGCAAACTGAAGAAAGGAGAAAAAAATGCTGTGCTGGAAGAGAGGAGTGAGAACATGTGAGAGAACCAGCCCTGCAGATCCCAAGGTCAGTGCAGCAGGAGGGCAGGAGGTCCTCCAAGCACCAGAGCAGAAGTTCCCTTGCTGACCCATGTTGGAGCTGTTCTTGGGCTGCTGCCTGTGGGCAGCCCCTGCAGGATCAGTTTAGGAAGGATGGCATCCCATGCTGGAGCAGGAGCAGAGAGTGACCATGAGGAAGCAACAAAGGCAAACAGGACGTGGCACGTCGAAGGGCGTGGCAGTTTGCGCGGCAGTTCGCGCGGGCAGGGCGAGCGGGGGGCCCATCGTCGCTCTGTTGCAGCTGCCTCTCCCTTCGGTTCTTGTAACCTGCTTGCGTAGAACCTGACCATGGTATCGACCAGGCAGAAAACCGTGGCCTCCGCATCTCGTGCGGCATCTCCAGCCACGGTCACCAGTGTGGCTACTCAGACGGAGGGCTCGAGGAAACACGCAGCCGTCCAGGTCCTGGGCTGCAGAGTGTGCCCCAGCCTTCTGTCGGTCTCCGACAGCAGTGGTGGGTATGCCTGTGGGAGGTGTGCCCAGGTTGAAGAACTGCTCAGCCAGGTAGCGGAGCTCCGGGAGGAGGTGAACAGGCTCAGGAGCATCAGGGAATCAGAGAGGGAAATTGACTGGTGGAGGTGCGCTCTACCCTCTCTGAGGCAGGCTCACGAGACTGCCACGGCACAGGCGTCTCCTGTTACGCAGAAGACGGAGGTTCCCTCCTCCGGCCAGGCAGCGGGAGGAGACCTAGATCAAGGGGAGGAATGGAGGCAGGTGCCTATTCGGGGTGGTAGGCGAGCCCTCTCTCTGCCCTCCTCACCTTCTCATCTACCCTTAAATAATCGATATGAAGGACTAGAGCAAGACAATCTAAATGACAAAGTAGACAAACACCCGTCCCAGTTGGAGGGGGCGCCTAAAACAATGCGACCTACACGTCGCATTGCCACATCATCCTTCAAAAAAGAAAGAAGGGCTATTGTTATGGGGGGCTCCCTTCTGAAAGGGACAGAGGGACCGATATGCCGACCGGACCCAACCCGCAGAGAAGTCTGTTGCCTCCCTGGGGCTCGGGTGAGAGACTTTGCCAAGAAAGTCAAGCACCTGGTACGGCCCACTGACTACTACCCGCTACTGGTCTTTCAGGCTGGTAGCGATGAAGTAGCAACGAGAAGTCCGAAGGCGATCAAAAGAGACTTTAGGGATTTGGGGCGACTACTTAGAGGATCAGGGGCGCAGGTGGTGTTTGCCTCTGTCCTTCCGATAGGGGGGATCGAAGCTGAAAGACGTACTGTTCACATAAACTCGTGGCTTCGAGACTGGTGTGACCGGCAGAATTTCGGTTTCTTTGATCATGGGAAGGTCTACGCTACACCGGGCCTGATGGCACCGGATGGGATGCGCCTCTCTCGGAGAGGGGTAAGGATCTTTGGTCAGGAGTTGGCAGGGCTGATAGATAGGGCTTTAAACTAGAGTCGAAGGGGGAAGGGGCTAAAACCAGGCACGCCGGTGAAGACCTAAGGGATGGTACGCTAGAATCAGAGGGGCTGTGTGCCAGTGGGGTCCTTTGGTCAGATCCACAAGGTGCTGAGTGTAAGGAGACGCACCTGAAGTGCTTTTACACAAACGCACGCAGTATGAGGAATAAAATAGATGAGCTAGAAGTCCTGGCCCAGTCCCGCAACTACGACATCATCGGCATAAGCGAAACCTGGTGGGATGAGTCCTGTGACTGGGGTGTTGCGATAGATGGTTACAGGCTCTTCAGGAGGGACAGGCAGGGTAGGCGAGGTGGTGGGGTGGCAATGTATGTGAAGCAGGGGCTGGACTGTGTGGAACTTCAGGTCGGCGATGGCAAAGTTGAGAGCCTCTGGGTAAGGATCAAGGGACGAACGAATAAAGGGGATGTCGTTGTGGGAGTCTATTACAGACCGCCTGGCCAGGACGATAGCGCCGATAAATTATTCTTTACAGAACTAAGAGAGGCCTCGAGATTAACTCCCCTTGTCCTTATGGGGGACTTCAACTTGCCGGACGTTAACTGGGAGTGCCACACGGCTGACACGAGCAAGTCCAGGAGGTTCATGAAGCACCTAGATGATAACTTCTTGGTACAGGTGCTAACGGAGCCAACTAGGAAAGGTGCCCTCCTAGACCTGTTGCTAGAAAACAGAGAGGGTCTGGTGGGAGATGTGGTGATTGGTGGCCGCCTCGGTCATAGTGACCATGAAGTGGTTGAGTTCAAAATTTATGGTGACAGAAGGAAAAGTGCCACCAAAACCTCATCCCTAGATATGGGGAAAGCGGACTTCAGGCTGCTCAGGGAACTAGTCAGTAAGGTCCCCTGGGAAACTGCTCTTGAAGGCCTCGATGTCCACCAGTGCTGGTCACTCTTTAAGCGATGCCTCCTAGAAGCACAAGATAAGGCAATTCCAAAATATCGCAAGTCAGGCAGGCAGGGCAGGAGGCCGGCGTGGCTGACCAGGAACGTTCTAATGGAGATTAGGCGGAAACAGAGAGTGTTTCGCTACTGGAAGGAGGGCCAGGCGTCATGGAAAGAATACAGGGATGCTGTTCGTGTTTGTAGGGAGAAAGTTCGAGTGGCCAAAGCACAGCTAGAGTTGAAGCTGGCTGTGTCTGTGAGAGAAAATAAAAAGGGTTTTTTTAGATATGTAAATGGAAAAAGGAGAACTAAAGAATACATAGGGCCGCTCCTTGATAGGGAAGGTCTCCTCACAGACGATGATGTAGGCAAAGCAGAGACGCTTAACGCCTTCTTTGCCTCTGTCTTCAATGCCGATGATGGGCTTCGGGACCCAGGGTGCCCTGAGCTGGAGGACCGGGACGGTGGGGATGACAAACTCCCAACTGACCCTGAACGTGTGCGGGATTTGCTACTCCACCTGGATCCCTACAAGTCCATGGGTCCGGATGGGATTCATCCCCGGGTGCTGAAAGAGCTGGCGGATGTCATCGCGGAACCTCTATCAATTATTTTTCAACGATCCTGGGAATTTGGAGAGGTCCCGGTAGACTGGAAGCTGGCAAATGTTGTGCCAATTTTCAAGAAGGGTCAGAAAGAAGACCCTAGCAATTACAGGCCTGTCAGTCTCACGTCAGTGCCTGGTAAAATCATGGAGAAGTTGGTTCTTGAACTTATTGAGGTGCACCTGGGGGACAAAGCAGTCATTGGTCCCAGCCAGCATGGGTTTGTGAAGGGTAGGTCCTGCCTAACTAACCTGATTTCCTTTTATGATAAGATCACCCGTATGGTGGACCAAGGGAAACCAGCTGATGTCATTTTTTTGGACTTCAGCAAGGCTTTTGACACGGTTTCCCATAGGATCCTACTGGACAAAATGTCCACCATACAGCTAAATAAAAACATCATACGATGGGTGAGCAATTGGCTAACGGGCAGGGCCCAAAGGGTTATGGTAAATGGGGCTGCGTCAGGCTGGCGGGCGGTCACCAGTGGGGTACCTCAAGGCTCCATTTTAGGGCCGGTACTTTTCAATATTTTTATAAACGATCTGGATGTAGGAATAGAGGGTATTTTGAGCAAGTTTGCTGATGACACCAAACTTGGAGGAGTTGTGGACTCAAATGAGGGCGTAAAGGCCTTGCAGAGGGATCTGGACAGGTTGGAGAGCTGGGCGATCACCAACCGCATGAAGTTCAATAAGAGCAAGTGCCGGGTCCTGCACCTGGGACGGGGAAACCCTGGCTGCATGTACAGACTGGGCGATGAGACGCTGGAGAGCAGCCTAGAAGAGAGGGATCTGGGGGTCGTGGTAGACAGCAAGTTGAATATGAGCCAGCAGTGTGCCCTGGCAGCCAGGAGGGCCAACCGTGTCCTGGGGTGCATCAAGCACGGCATCGCTAGTAGGTCAAGGGAGGTGATTGTCCCGCTCTACTCTGCGCTGGTGCGGCCTCACCTCGAGTACTGTGTGCAGTTCTGGGCACCACAGTATAAAAAGGACATGAAACTGTTGGAAAGTGTCCAGAGGAGGGCTACGAAGATGGTGAAAGGCCTGGAGGGGAAGACGTACGAGGAACGGCTGAGGTCACTGGGCCTGTTCAGCCTGGAGAAGAGGAGGCTGAGGGGAGACCTCATCACAGTCTACAACTTCCTCGTAAGGGGGTGTCGAGAGGCAGGAGACCTTTTCTCCATTAACACTAGTGACAGGACCCGCGGGAACGGGGTTAAGCTGAGGCAGGGGAAATTTAGGCTGGACGTCAGGAGGGGGTTCTTCACAGAGAGGGTGGTTGCACACTGGAACAGGCTCCCCAGGGAAGTGGTCACTGCACCGAGCCTGTCTGAATTTAAGAAGAGATTGGACTGTGAACTTAGGCACATGGTCTGAACTTTTGGGTAGACCTGTGCGGTGTCAAGAGTTGGACTTGATGATCCTTAAGGGTCCCTTCCAACTCAGGATATTCTATGATTCTATGATTCTATAAGTCTTATGGACTGACCGCAGCCCACATTCCTTTCACACTCAGGGAAGAGGTAGAAGAGTTAGGATGGGGTGGAAGGCAGTTTTAGTTATCTTTTAGTTTCTTACTCTAATAGTCTGCTAGTGATAGGCAATAAATTAGATTCATATTCCTTTGCTGAGTTTGTTTTGCCCATGATAATAATTGGTGAATGATCTTCTTGTCCTCATCTCAACCTTGAACCCTTTTCCATTGTATTTTTCCCCCTCTTCCTTTTAATACAGGGAGTGAGAGAAACGCTATAGTGGAAAGGTTTTTTTTAATTCTTAACTAAAAAAAGAACTATCTTGGAAAAGCACTTGGATGAAGATAAGCAGAGCACTTCCAATGTCTATCCATGCAGTTCCTTACAAGAGAACACCTACTGTGCTTATATATAATGCTATATATCTTTATAAGGTAATATAAGAAGTTTATATGATAGTTATAAAAAGTTATATAATTATACATGTCTGTGCTTGTAGGTAAATTTCATATGTGGATCATAATGTGAAAGTAAGTTTACAGGGTAGAACTTTTTTTTTTTTTTTTTTTTCAGAAACAGTTACTCTTATTAACAGTAGAAAGTATTCAGATATAATATTTCAGGAAGCATGGAGAAAATTTTATGATTCAGGAACAAACAAAATTTATTTGATGCGTATAGAATGGTTAGAAGATGTGTTGTCATAGTTTTTTTTCTGTGTTTGCTATGTAAAAATTGCCTCAGAGAAGACTGCAACTAACTGCTCTTTTGGTCATGAATTTACAGTTTAAATTGCAGCTAAAATGATTTAGCTGAGTTATGAATAAAACCTTTCAAACGGTGATGATATTTATCTGCTGGATAAACAATTCTGATGAGATATAGCATTTCTATCCTTTGAAATTTTCCAGGAACTAGACATCTCTTAGAAAAGTTTCAGAAGTAGTTAACTCTGCTTTGAGATAACCAAAAGACTATCTGATTTTTTCCATCTTATCTCCAGTTTCAGAGATTTGGGCAATTCTGGAATTACAAGATATAACTTCAATAACAAATAATTCATCACTAACATTTTCATTAAAACAGAAGCCACACTGCAATGTTCCTGTCATACAAAGCATCCTTTAAATAACAATACTTATACATAACATTATTTAAATGGCAGGAAATCTCCCTCCTCTAAGGATGGCATATATAACAAGACTAGATGCAGGATCCTTTACTGTTAAATTTTAATAGTACCAGAGAACATCTCCTTAGACATATAAAGATATGACTTCTGATTTCCAAGGACATAGGCTAGGTTAATACTTGCCTGCTGGGATTTGAATTTTGAATTGTCAAACATTGTAATTAAAATCAAATACTTAAATATTTAGCTACCAGGTTAGTGATCATCAGAGTCTGGGTTATCTTAGAGAAGTGTGTTTTCTTTGTCCCAGTCTCTGACATAGAAATTTGGTCCTTTCCCAACAGTTTCAGACCACTGCTAGATTTAGCTGTTTTAAGGCTTTACTTGAGGTACTCAGAGGCATGTTAGATAGAAAAGAAGAGTGCCATCAATCCAGTGCAGAGAGTCCTAGGTTCATCATTGCAAGAAGAGTTGCAAAATGGACTGAAAGCTCCCTGATAAAGCCAATAATAATTTTTGCACTTAGGTAGCTAAATATCCTGTTGCCTGTAGTCTCTTGCCTATGAAAAATCCTTCTGTAGTAGTGATACAATATGATGTTCAACAGACAAAATACATCTCCAACTTGGGCAGGAGGGAGGTAGAAAACCAGGGAGGCAATAATCAATTTTGGCACTGAAACACACTGATGATATCATTACTGCATTAAAAAGATCTTTCTGTGCCAAGAAACAGTACAACCTCTCTGTTTCTGATTAATATTTTTCTTCATTTCTTTATGTCACAGAATCAAAAGGACAAACTTTCATAAGACAGACTCAAAACTGGTGAAGGCATTGCCTAAATACAACAAAGAATCTCAACCAAGATGAGTATTAATAATATGCTTTATTTACTGAAGCGTCTGTGAAATAACCCAAACTATGTAAGAATCCTTTGAAACAAACTCTTATTGGTTAGGGAGTTTTTCCTCTGGAAAGTATGCAAAATGAATTTATAGAAGAGTGACCATGACACAAACAGTTTGGAAACTCAGTATATCAACACCCTTATCAACATGGAGCAGTGAAATGCATTTTTTACAAGAAACTGTTCTTAGTGCTTGTAAAAAGATTAGTGGACAGGCTTACACAATTTTCTAAGATGGATCTACAATACATGTATGTAAATCTAAATACATATTTATACATTTCAATCCCCTTCTCTCAACCCTTTTCTGCATTCCCTCTCACAATAAGGTGTCTTAAGGGAACTCCTAGGAAAACAGAAGATTGTAATTATGAAGCATAAACTTCTGTCTCAGAAACAGGCCTTCACTGGTAATATTTTGATTAACTTTAATTTTTGATTGGCAAAATTCACATTTACTTTTGTGTTTCCTTGAATGAATGAGAATAAAAAAGTGCCCAAGCTAACGTAATTTAGAACTAATGTTCTCAGATGTTGAAGTGGCAGCTTTTAAAAAAAAATCTGGTATTGAAAAATCACTCAAAGATCACACTGGGTAGCTAACATACTAAAATACTATTTTCTATTTAGGAGCAATATACGAAGTGATACTCAAAAACATACCAAACTTGAATATTTCCAATAAAACTACAATACTGAAAAGAAAAAAAAAAAAAAAAAGAGTTTATAAACTGCGAAATGGACACTAATCACTAATGCAAGGAGGAATTCATCACTCATCAAATCCTAAATTTTCATCCAATTGCTTAGTTTTATGGTCTTTTCTTTCTAACATGAATTGAATTAGCTTTAGTTTAGAGTTTTACGGGGGGAAATGGTGTCTTTGTATTAGCCACAGAAAATGTTCAGAATTTACTTGAAATAATAAGGCAATATAATTAAAAGTTGCTAAGAAAAAGACCATAAAACATTATCACATTTTCCCTACTCCTTATTGCTTTCAAACTATTAACTTAGAAAGCCTTTAACACCAAGTGTAGACATTCATAACTTTAAAAGAAGTGTATATCATTAATGGTTTTCAGAAGTTGTTTTTTTTTTTCTTTTTTTTCTTTAAGGAATGTTTGCTGTGAAACTACTGCAGAAGTCTTCTCTCTTGAGAAATAAAACATCTGCTTCATCTTTTGGTTCACTAATATCTGGGTGCAACCATCATTTTATGAAACATGCTCATCCTAGTTAATACATATTTTTGTAAAAAACACTGACCATAACTCTTGTCCAGACAGGCAAATTTCACTCACTTAGATGGAGAATGGATTTTGTGGCTTCATCAGGTAGTAACAAAAGTGAAATCAGAGGACAGTTAATGAAAGTATACAATTAATGTATACTTTCATATTCTCTGTAGCATGCTAACAGAGAGTTTTACATATGATAGCTAATCTAGAAAGATTTCATTAAAGTTCCCTATTAATATTTTTCTTCTGCTTTCTCAAGATAGGATATCAAAAATAGCTTGGCTTCTTCCCTGATATATGGATATATTTTCAACTAATGAATATCTCAAGGGATAGCTATAGATAGACAGCTCTGAAGAAACTTATCTAAGGCTAGTATTTATAGAACAAGCTAAATATAGCTTCATTCATAATGCTAAGTATGGAATTAATGCTTAAAAATAATGCATTGTGACCTTGGTTTCATCATATAATATAATCACTAACAACTACCAGACAGTCATCATTCTGAGAACAAAGCTAGAGACACTCAGCACTTAACTTTTCACCTTTCCAAAACATGGTTCAGTATTCGAACATATTTGACAAATCTGTTCTATTCTGCAATGTAAATTTGTCTCAGTCATACAGCCAGTATTTAGAAAAATTAACCATTGTTACAATTTTATGTCCTGCAACACAAAAAAAAAGTGCATGATAGTTTCCTGAATAGTCACACATACAACTAATTGATTTATATTTATTAAAAATAGATTTCCTTAAACCATCTAGAATGCACTAAACAAAAAACTGAATTTTAAGGGACTAAGTCCTATCCTAAACCTACGCTATAACAGAAATCTAATCTGATATTGTCTTATAATTGTTACTATACATTTACTATGTGTTGTTTAAAGTTGTATAGATATACTGTAGGGATGGTCCTCAAAGATTTGTGAGAAAGTAAAAGTCACTGTGAATGTTCATCGGACTTACACATTTTCTCAAAATTACTGCTTTAACAGCTTTGTATTAAATGTGATACATTTTCTTGTCTGTATGTCTACATGTGATATATTTGCAGAGTCTGATTGTTTTCATTGCAAAAGCCACTAACTAAAAGCCATCCTCACTCAGTAGTCTAAGGGAAGAGTGAGTCTGTAGAAAGCTAGTGTAGTGTGGGGATCCTTACCTTGTTGTTGTATCTATAGTACCCTTATCTGTCCCTTTTTTTTTTTTTTTTTTTTTTTTTTTTTTTTGTCCACAGTAGCAATGTTCATTTTTTTGCCATTTTCTTTCTTATTCTATTAAATGTTCTGTTTATATATCTATTTCTACTACTTGCTTCTTGTGACAGGGATTCCCAACTCTAATATATATGTTAATAGTTTTTAAGTAATATTGATAAAATTTGTGTACATTTCACAAGTAAAATCTCTTAAAATTTGCCTCACCTATGCTCTTTATCAAATATATATATAGCTTTGTAAGTAAGCACAGAAATATATTTATCCATTATAACTGTGAATGCACATTCATATAAATTGTTACATATGTGAAAACATAAACAGAAATATAATAAAAAATCATAAAAAGGATAACTCAAGATTCTCTTTCTTAGCACTTGCTCTATGAATAGCTTACTGTAATAAAAAATAATTATTTTTCCTTGATGTAACTCAGTTCAGTGTCTAGCATGAGAGAGCGCTAAACTTTTGGAGAGAGCAATTTTATATGTCTTTAAAATGTTTTTTGTTTTTTGTTTGTTTGTTTGTTTGTTTGTTTTCAAGTGTCTTCTATATTTTGGTTTTGATTTTCAATAGAATTAATGGGAAATAAGTGTCAGTTTGACACTCAAGGTAAAAACTGAGGTCATGCCATTAATCATGTTTATAATCTACTCCTCTTGTCTAGGTCTTCATAGCAATATCAACCATAGACTCCTATTTTGTTGTTGTTTTTATATATACCTATTGTTTTGTGACTGTTATAGCTCTGTGATTGATATACAAATTGAGAAAAACAAATGGAGAACATGAACTTTTTTTTTTTTCTGATGTGGAGTTTTATTGATTTTTTTCTTTTTAAAACACTAGTGAAATTTTTACTGACAGAATAAGTAACAACTCAATAGTAAGGTACAAATATGTCATGACATAAATAATCTGACAAAGAAATACTTCTGGGGATCCAGAAATTTAACAGGTTCAGTCTTGCATTAAGCTTTTAATATGTCAATTCAGCATCCACTGCAGATGTGTCTAACTTTAATGCCTGCACAAATTGTTTATCACAAATAGTAAGGATGAACCACATGGGCAAAAGGCATTAATGTCTTCTGTGGATGTTCTTATATTACAGGTAGTAAACTAAAGCACAGAGAGACTAATCATCCAACAACACATGGAGATAGTAGAAACTAAGTCTAGGAGCTGTTGACTTTTCCTCTGAAGTCTTAATGAAGGTGTTAAGTCAAGATATCGCTTTCTGATTTCTAGTCCTATGTTCAAACACACTTTGTTTTTACCTCTGAAGTATGAAGGAGGATACAGGAATAATGATATATCATTATTCCTGGCAATAAATTCATTGAGAAAATGATAGGATTTCAAAATGACCAATAATTATCATGACCATCTGTCTCTGACAAATTTAAGATCAAGGGCACCACTGGTCTTAATGGGTCGCCATTTAAATTCAGAATTTACTCATCTTTGGCTCACTATTTCAGAGATATTCACTGGGTATTGCAAAACTTTTACTTAAAAATTTATTGCTTTTGTTTTTGCCTCTGTGTTTTCTGACTCTTATTCTTTTGATTCAAAGATAATTTGAGACAAGCACAGTTTAAAAGGTATATTTAATCAAACATAATTATCCCATAACATAATCTTTAGGAATCTGAATAAAGCTAGGATTCATTAGCAATATTCATTAGGTAAAAAAAAACATGATATTGATTATATAATTTTCTATTTCTGTCTGTCAAGTAGATTCAAGCTTATGACTGAACAGCCCACGAGGCCTCTGAGATTCTTTCTTTCTTTCTGTCTTTCTGTCTTTCTGTCTTTCTGTCTTTCTGTCTTTCCTTCTGTCTTTCTGTCTTTCTGTCTTTCCTTCTGTCTTTCCTTCTTTCCTTCTTTCCTTCTTTCCTTCTTTCTTTCCTTCTATCTTTCCTTCTTCCTCTCTTCCTTTCTCTTCCTTCCTTCCTTCCTTCCTTCCTTCCTTCCTTCCTTCCTTCCTTCCTTCCTTCCTTCCTTCCTTCCTTCCTTCCTTCCTTCCTTCCTTCCTTCCCTCCTTCCAATTCATTTCATTTCATTTCATTTCATTTCATTTCATTTCATTTCATTTCATTTCATTTCATTTTTTACTTGGAGTAATTTTGGACATTGTTTTGATTATTTTAATAAAACTTTTTTCTTTTCACTCTTTTTACTTCTGTGACACTAGATAATACCTGCATACATATGATCTCCAAAGTCACCTGACTACAAGTGTCTGCGCTGATGATGATTTGTGTTGAGGATAAAGAGTCTGGCACCGGCTGTCCGCACTGCAATGAATTTTTTTTCCCTTGCTATTGAACTCCCACTGAACTTTAGCTTTGTTCCTGCTCCCTGCCTCCGCAGGAAGGCAGATGACTTACATATGGCAGTATACAATCATGGGCAGCACAAATGTACTGTAGAGAACTCAGACTATTGCTTGTATATTTTTTGTTGCTTTCTTGGTGCTGCTACTATAATTTTTGAAGATTCCCACAACTCCTGGATCATGTTTTTAGCCCTGCTAGTCATTGAATAGAAAAGGGCTGGTAATATAGATCTGATGCCTTGAAAACTTCTCAGTGACATCATTCAAATTTCTGAAGAATTCACTGCAAATACACTACAGCCAACTTACAATTTGGTGTAAGCTTAACCACTATCCAGGTATTTGTCTAAAGATTTCCATGTATTATTTAGCGTAGCCATCTCAATTTTCATACTGGTATAAATATTTTGCTGAAAGATATGATATCTTCTACCAAAACAATGAAATTCCAGTTATCTCTCCATTTCTGCTCTATGTCCTGATACACATGCACACTTGAAATGTAGATGCATTAACAGTATAAAGACACTTCATTCTAGGGTATATCACCACTTTTTCTAACTTAGGGACAAGCTATACTCACATTTCATTCCATTGAATCAATGATAGGGGAGCTGCCCTAGTTTAATACTAATGAAGTGCAGGAATTTCAGCACTCCAAACCTAATGAATGCAATGCTGAAAGTCCTCACACTGAATCTGTCCTGCGATAAATGCAACTCCACAGCTTTCAACAGCAAGAGAACATTTCTCAAACCCTGACCTGCTAGAGATAAGGCTGATGGGAATTCTGCCACCACTTTCAATGAGGCCAGAAGTTCACCTTGGGTAAACAGGCTTTCAGGAGAGAATCTATTCACAGAGCCATGAGCCTCCCCTTGCTGTTATTACTTTATCTCATGTCACTGCAGAGGTAAGACAAATTGCTGCGTGCTTTAGGTAAGCTAACAGAGTGGGACTCTTTGATACCTTTTATGGGCTAGGTCTTCCGCAGAGATTTATGCCTTTACCCTGATGGAGATGGTTGTTTGCCTCATGCAGATGAGCTTTATTCATCTCAACTTAGAGACTTACTTCTTAGGGTTCACACACGTCTTAAACACCGTGGGACTGTCATGAGAGCTTAAGATACAACGTGAATGCCATTGATGGAATTCAGAATCAGAATGAATGAAAACACTTAGATAGTAAGTCTGGAATAGTAAGATTCCAGAGCAGTCAGTAAATATAATTCTTATTCTGAATTAAAAAACAAACAAACAAACAAACAAAACTTTAAAAATTAATAAAACAAAATATTTGTATAAAAAATGCCACAGAATGTCACAGAGCTGTTTCTTTTCTTTTACAAATACTGTTTTTAGTTGAAACAAGTAATAATTTATGAATAGTTCAGATAATCTCAAAAATGTAGTATTATTATTTTTTTACTTAAAATACCAATAATTAATATTTTTGTACTGAACCAAAAAGGTTGATGGTGTATCTTGGACATATTAGTTACCAAAATTGCAGAGGGATATATATAATGTAAAAACAGAGTAATTTTAGATCTGTACATTTCTATATCTCAAGTAATGCACAAATACTGAATGAAGCCAAATGAAAACTCTGCTGTCTACTTTTCAGTGAAATTACAACAATCATTCAGTGATCAAAGGTTTATAATTACCTAATAAATTTGCATACTTAAAAATTATCTGTGTATTTTCTTTTATTTTTTTGTCTTTGCAGTGCTAACCCATGATTAAGGTCTCCACCAGCTGCCAAACCCCTCCTCTTGTGCAAAATTTCCTTATTCTCTGACCCGCACTTCTTTTTCAAGAGAGAATTTCAGGTTTAACACATTAGCTTGGTACAACTGCTGTGTCAATAATTGTCCCCACTGTAGTTGTAATGGGAGAAGCAGTATTATGTTAAATGGGATGATTTAAGGCTAATTTCAAGATAGGTCTGCAAGAAAGGTAAAACTACTGCACATCATATACAATAATTACTAGAAATATGTATTGTTTTAGTAAAAAAAAATCCTTTCAAAGTCAGTGAATGATTCTTTTAAGGCTTGAAGATTATTTCTGTTACAGATCTGAGAGGTGGTTTTTGTTTTGTTTTGTTTGTTTGTTTGTTTATTTTGGCCCAAAAAACTTTGTCAACTATATTAATCGTTTTAATGTACATGTAAAATATTTGCTTTGCACTGTGTTTCTTGGCAATTCTGCTGTAGTCATACCTTCACTGTGCCCACACTGTGACAACATGCATCAAAGCTATAGAAGTTGCATAGAAAGTGACAAATACTTCTCACTAGTGATGTAAAATTCAAGCTGCCTATTATTTTTTGTTGCACTATATTTTCTTATCAAGAGAATATGGGTAATGGACTATAATAATTAATTATGAAGCCTGTGAAATATTATATTATATCTAGATATTTCTAGAAGAAAAAAAAAATCTTCTTGCTACCACTGCTGCAATGGGATGAAGGAACTTTAAATCAAAATAAGTCTTCTTCTTGGATAGTTATCAAAACAGGTAAACGTTTTAAGAAAGTAATCTATGGAAAGTCCATTCATTATCATTAAAAACATGCATTACCTGATCTCCCCTGTGTCTTTAGGAAAACTAATTATCTTCAGCATAATATTAACAGAAACATTTCTCCCCATGGTGTTTGTTAGCTAACTTTTCAAAAATAGGGACTTGCCAAAATATTTGGGTCTTGTATTTTTTTCCCCTTTACACATGGTCTGAGGACGATTTTAAGGACGATATTGGTTTCAGTTTTCACAAATATTTTGTGTTCAGATATCTGCACTTGATCAAATCCATAACTACCAGCTTAGGTCTAATTTAATTAATACTAATTGTCTTGCATTAACTTGAGACAGAAGGAAATTCTATTTTCCAGTCTTTGCCCATGGAAGCCTGCTTTCCTGATGTCACTGTTAATCACCTAAACACAAAGTAATGTTTCCATTTTTAAGACAATGAGGATGTGTTACTCAGTTTACCAGGATGATATCAGAGGCTTTCATCAGTTATTTGCAAAAGTATCCTTGCTGTCCGTCTGGAAGGTCCATCTTAATGTATTTTGGGCTGCTGACCTTTGGTGTCATGGGAAAAAAAATAAGAAAAAAAAATGACCTGGAGTTCTTCAAATCCTAAGAGCTTCCTCCTTCTCTCCAGTTGCCTTTCAAATGCTGAAAATAAAGATCCCTATGAAGTATTATAATTAAGTCAGTTTCATACATTTTTCTTCCTAGTAGTACACAGAAAAATGACAAAATAACAGGAGGGGATATTTTTACTAATATTAACAAAGAAAGTGTACTTATGGAAAACAAACAAACAAAGAAAAACTATTTCTCTTTAAATGTAACATGAAAAAAAAAAAAAAAGTACAGAAAGAGAAAAATGTTATCCACTTTTAAGCTTCAGCTGCATTTACAATGCATCCTCTTTACTTCTTACCACCTCCAGTGTATACAGTCCATATTTCCAAAAGCCATGAGTAACGGTAAAGCAGAAAATGAGTAAGATCTGGTTAATGCACAGTATATTTCTGGCACTTTCCCACCACACTTATGACAGTTTTTTTGAGCATAAAGGATTATAAACATTTTCACTTAAAGAGAATTACTGCATAGTGTACATCTTGGCCAGGCAAATGCCTTATTTCAACACATTCCATGTGCTGCCCAGTGACTCCTGGTAATGTAGTGCTAAAATCATAACACAGTTGTAGCCCCAAACAAGAAAATTGTTCAGCATGGAACAAATGCTGACTATCACCTCATCCTGAAGCCAAAGGCCTTATAAAGACTAAAGAAATACCCTGAAAGGACTACAGTGATTAAAGAAAGCAGCAAGGACACGGGATGAAGAAGGTAAAGCTGGTATGTTGTGAAGGTGGGAAAAAGTTGCTTGTGAAGAAAGAGATGAGTGAATTATGGCGAGGAATGGAGCAAATTAAATGTAGCCTAGTCCTGTTACTTCTCCTGGATTCTTTATCAGCTTCTAAGATTACATTGTGAGGTGTTGCATGATGTTTGTTCTGTCCAGTCACTTATTTGATTTGTGAAGATATTTCTTGGGGAAAGGATAAAGGTTCTGTTTTCATCCCAGAAACATTTCAATTTAGACAAGTATAAAGGGAAATAAAGTCTGCCTGAAAACAGCATTGCACTGGCAATCCATGCCGTGGCCAAAAATTACAGAATCACAGAATTTTCTAGGTTGGAAGAGACCTCAAGGTCATCGAGTCCAACCTCTGACCTAACGCTAACAGTCCCCACTAAACCATTTCCCTAAGCTCTACATCTAAACGTCTTTTGAAGACTTCCAGGGATGGTGACTCCACCACTTCCCTGGGCAGCCTGTTCCAGTGCCTCACAACCCTTTCAGTGAAGAAGTTCTTCCTAACACCTAACCTAAAACTCCCCTGGCTCAACTTAAGCCCATTCCCCCTCGTCCTGTCACCAGGCACGTGGGAGAACAGGCCAACCCCCACCTCGTTACAGCCTCCCTTGAGGTACCCATAGAGAGCGATAAGGTCGCCCCTGAGCCTCCTCTTCTCCAGGCTGAACAAGCCCAGCTCCCTCAGCCGCTCCTCGTAGGACTTGTTCTCCAGGCCCCTCACCAGCTTCGTCGCCCTTCTCTGCACCCGCTCAAGCACCTCGATGTCCTTCTTGTAGCGAGGGGCCCAAAACTGAACACAGTACTCGAGGTGCAGCCTCACCAGAGCTGAGTACAGGGGGACGATCACCTCCCTAGCCCTGCTGGTCACACTGTTCCTGATACAAGCCAGGATGCCGTTGGCCTTCTTGGCCACCTGAGCACACTGCTGGCTCATATTCAGCCGACTATCAACCATCACTCCTAGGACCTTCTCTGCCTGGCAGCTCTCCAACCATTCCTCTCCCAGTCTGTAGCTCTGCTTGGGGTTATTGCGCCCCAGGTGCAGGACCCGGCACTTGGCCTTGTTGAACTTCATACAGTTGACCTCAGCCCACCGGTGCAGCCTATCCAGATCCTCCTGCAGAGCTTTCCTACCCTCAAGCAGATCGACACACGCACCTAGCTTGGTGTCATCTGCAAACTTACTGAGGGTGCACTCGATGCCCTCGTCCAGATCATCGATGAAGATATTAAAGAGGACCGGCCCCAGCACCGAGCCCTGGGGGACGCCACTAGTGACTGGCCTCCAACTGGACTTGGCTCCATTCACCACGACTCTTTGGGCCTGGCTAGCCAGCCAGTTTCTAACCCAACGAAGCATGCGCCAGTCCAAGCCAAGAGCAGTCAGTTTCTTGAGGAGAATGCTGTGGGAGACAGTGTCAAAAGCCTTGCTGAAGTCAAGGTAGACCACATCCACAGCCTTTCCCTCATCCACCCAGCGCGTCACTTTGTCACAGAAGGATATCAGGTTCGTCAGGCATGACCTGCCTTTCATAAACCCATGCTGACTGGGCCTGATCGCCTGCTTGCCCTGCAAGTGCTGTGTGATGACTCTCAGGAGGATCTGCTCCATGAGCTTCCCTGGCACTGAGGTCAATCTGACAGGCCTGTAGTTTCCCGGGTCTGCCCTCCGGCCCTTCTTGTAGATGGGCGTCACATTTGCTAGCCGCCAGTCGATTGGGACCTCCCCCGATAGCCAGGACTGCTGATAAATGATGGATAGTGGCTTGGCCAGCTCCTCTGCCAGTTCTCTCAGTACCCTTGGGTGGATCCCATCCGGCCCCATCGACTTGTGCACATCTAAGTGCCGTAGCAGGTCACCAACCAGTTCTTCATGGATAATGAGGGCCACATCCTGCTCCCCATCCCCTTCCACCAGCTCAGGGTACTGAGTATCCAGAGAACATCCGGTATTGCCGCTAAAGACTGAGGCGAAGAAGGCATTGAGCACCTCCGCCTTTTCCTCATCTCTTGTAACTAAGTTTCCCCCCGCATCCAGTAAAGGATGGAGATTCTCCTTAGTCCTCCTTTTTGTGTTGATGTATTTATAGAAACGTTTTTTGTTATCTTTAACAGCAGTAGCCAGATTGAGCTCCAGATGAGCTTTGGCCTTCCTAATTTTGTCCCTGCACAGCCTCGCTACTTCTTTAAAGTCCTCCTTAGTGGCCTGCCCACTTTTCCAAAGCTCATAAACCCTCTTTTTCCTCCTAAGATCAAGCCACAATTCTCTGTTGAGCCGGGCCAGTCTTCTTCCCCGCCAGCTTGTCTTTGGGCACGTGGGGACAGACCATTCCTGCGCCATTAAGACTTCCCTCTTGAAGAGCGCCCAGCCTTCCTGGACTCCTCTGCCCTTCAGAACCGCCTCCCAAGGGACTCCACCAACCAGTGTCCTGAGCAGCTCAAAGTCAGCCCTCCGAAAGTCCAATACAGCGGTTTTACTGGTCCCCTTCCTGGCCTCGCCAAGAATAGTGAACTCCACCATTGCATGGTCACTCTGCCCAAGACAGCTCCCAACAATCACGTCCTCCACCAGTCCTTCTCTGTTTGTGAAGAGAAGGTCTAGCGGGGCACCACCCCTGGTAGGTTCACTAACCAACTGCGTCAGGAAGCTATCTTCCACGCTCTCCAGAAACCTCCTAGACTGCTTTCTCAGGGCTGTGTTGTGCTTCCAGGATAAAAATTTAATTTCAATGAGGGGACATATGTTGCATGAGGTGTGTTGGGAAACTTGTATTGTTTCACGCCGTTTATTGATTCTTTGTGCCATCCTCCATTTGACATGTTTCAAAATAAAAGAAACTGAATGTAGATTTCAAATACATATTGCATGCCTTAACACAGCTTAACATTGACTTGCAGAATTTCTTGTCCAATGTTAAAAAAGATTAACAATTGGCAGAAATGTAGCATTATTCAAATCCAGCATATGGGATATATTTTACAGGCACTCTGAGACATGCTTTAATTTTATCCCATCTGTTTTATAGTAAGCTGAAAAGTTACTAATTCAAATTGTGCATTAATTTGGTCAGTGAAAAAGATACCATAAATCTAGATGAATAAGGAAGATAAATATATAGGGGAAAAATAAAATAAAATAAAATAAAATAAAATGAAATAAAATAAAATAAAATGAAATAAAATAAAATAAAATAAAATAAAATAAAAAAATAAAATAAAATAAAATAAAATAAAATAAAATAAAATAAAATAAAATAAAATAAAATAAAATAAAATAAAATAAAATTACTAAGGTCACCATATGCTGAAGAAAAATCAGGACTGACTTAAAGTTCTTTTATTTTTTACACTTCAGGAAAGTAAAACTGATTAATTAGCACTAAAGCTAAATGGAGAATCAGAAGAAAACAGTATATTCCTAAAAGCTCCACCTGCATGACCTGCATGACAAACATGGTGTTTTGATGACTCCTGAAGGAATGTGAAAGAGAAACATTGAGAAAGATGGAGCTATTCTGGAAACAGATGAAGGTGAGAGGAAAAAGGTAAAAGCAGAACTGACATATATAAATATAATATATATTTTTAAAGTGTTCCACACAAATTAGTATTGGAAATTAAAAACATAAAAGTAGCTACTCAAAATAAGAACTAAACTGTACTTCAGTGGTTGTAGGACATTCAACTCATTCACCCCACAAGGTGATGGATTTCACACTTAAGTTTGCTTGCTAGTTTGCTTGCTGTTATTCTCACAGGAAGTTTTCATCACAGTCTGGAAACTGGCTTTGTTCACAGGGATGTGGATCAGTACCCAGTGGAATGATGCTGGTGTGAAATTGGGGTAGTAGCAAAAGACAGCATTTATGCATTGGCTCCAACCCTTTGTCCTACAGGATGAGATTCTCACTGATAGCTGATAGGGATGTTAAATCCTGTCAGTAAAAGTACTGCTCCCCAGCTCACAGGTCACAGAGGACTGAGAAAAAAAGGAATAATTAAGGAGTAATTACCAAGAGAATACATATACAGCTAGTTTTAGAGTTTGTTTTTAGATCAGTAAAGTCTCAATGTATGTGTTATACTGCTAATAAACTCTCAACAGTATGCAAATTCATCAACAACTTCCAAAGGTAAACAACATGCTAGTGATGATATCAAAACTTCGTTGAAGTTTTAGAATAAGATCAAATCACCAGGATAGATTAAATTTGAGCAAGATTCCATATTTTCAGGCTATTTTTTGCAGTAGGGTAGGTTAAATATGAGGTTATATGTGTGCATTATTAGTTTTTGCCAGTTTTCTTGGTTTTCATAAACGTCCACATCTTTTGTAAACTTTCACTTGCTATTAAACAATAACATAAATGATTACAAATGAAAAAAAAAAAAGTGCAAAACAAATGAGATCTCTGGAACTACACTTTATAGATCTGTGACCATCTTTGCCTTTCAAATTACATTATTCACAACTAAATCTAAAACTAATAATTAGTTTCAGTCTTCAAACTGCCAGTATGGATGGAAAAAAAATAAATCAAATGACAAACTAGTGTCCTTCATTTCATAATATTTTATGTGGCAATTTATCTTTTCTGTATTTCTAAAATGTTCTACATCTTGCCTTTTAATTCTGGCTTTCATATTTGTGGTATTGGATGAGGATTGATTTCCTGACAGTTTATATATTTTGCTGAACATTAAAAATGGCAAGGAGGTATATTCTCTAACTTTGTCACTTGATAAATCAGTAACATTTTAAATAATGCATTTCTGACCTTTTAAAGGATGAAGATGTTAGGAAAGGATTTTAAAGGATGAATACTTTCAGAAAGTGTTTGGAACTGCATTTTTTTTAATAAGAAAATGCTTTTCCTAAGAATTAGTCAAAAATGAAGCAAAGACAACCCAGCACTGAAAACTAGAATTTAATAATAATAATAAAACTCTTTATTTTTACACATTCCCTTTTTCTTATTTTATCCACTTTACTGCTTTCTTGCTCTTGAAATCCGTATCAAAATATTAATGAAAAACAAAAAAGTCATTTTTTTTCCTTTGTCTTGCTGTGAGGTTGCATTTTTCCATTTCCTACTTTTCATTGTTTTGGAAAAAATGTGGAGTGGAAAAATAAATAAAGACAAATGAAATCTCTTTTTTGTTGCATTGTTTCCTGGAGTGAGAAATGGTTGGAGAGTATTGTGAAAGACACTTGAAAATCTGGTGCTCATGAGCAACAGGGCAAATGCAATTAGCAAAAATATTTTGCTTCTCTCTTTCTCATGAAACAAAATCTTTCTGGAAAACATATTTGTTTTGACTAACAGCTTTTACTTGAAAGTTGTATAACTGAGAAAAGTTCTGTCTCTAGTGATGATAGAAATTTTCAGAAAAAGCTAACGTGGTAATAAAATTGTATGCATGTGAAAGACAACACTAAATTACAGAGATATGACTCTTTTCTCTTTGTTCAGTGAGTTTGTTCATTGAAGAGTTCATTTCACATTCAATAACAGTTTAATTTCCGACTTCGGCTTTGTTTACTGCTCCCTTTTAGTTTGATGTATGTGCTTGTGAAATCTGATGTCACCTATCAAAAAAGCCTTGAGAGCTTCCCATCTTCAGTATGTGGCAAACATGTATCTCCCACTGGAAGCGCCAGGAAACTGGGCTCACAAGCCTTGTGAACTCTGATAAATTTTCTAATAACAATAATGATAATGAAGTTGTCTGTTATAAACAAAGTTGATAGTAAATTGTGGTAATAAAGAGTAAGAAATTGTTGTCTGGAAAAATGTTGATTCTAACTATTAAATAATATTAAATAATAAAAGAACTTCAGAACATATATAGGTTGACTCATAAATACAATGCTGCTTGCATTCTTCTACAATGTTGAATCCAATGCAAAATACAACATAGGGAGAATAATTCCTCTGATCATATTATCAGCCACTTTAGTTTATCTCACTACCAAAAAAAAAAAATAAAAAATATCCTTTAAAATCAATTTACTTTGTTTATCAAGATAATAATAATACTGGAGCTTGAGTTCTGCTTCTACTTCCATGTGTTTATTTCTTTTTGACTGCTCTCTCTTTACCGTGTAATTGCATCAATATAACATTTACATCCAAATCTTAACAGACTTCTGTTCTCAAATACTGAGAGCATGCTACTTTAAACTCTGAAGAGAAAGATAAAGAACCTGTTTGTAATTCTGAGATTTACTGGTTTGATAAATATGTGAAGGACAATAGAATTAAAAAATCTGAAGTCATATTTCATCTAAATGAGTCAGTTCCTCAGCTAAGAAATCACAAATCACAATTTTGTTTTAAAAAGTTTATATATCTGTATGAAAATGCATATATAAATATATACATTTAATATTTAGCAAAGAGCAGGGGAATGCTAATTGCTGAGTAAATGCATGTTATACATTTTTTTATTTTTAATTGTTTAGATCATACAGAAATGCTTTTTGGTTTCAGATAATTCAATGTACAGCTAGATTATGAGAAGCTCAGAGAGATATGAGAAGTATACTTGAAAATACCTTATTGGTTATGATGCCTACAAGAGGATTAATATTGCATTTACATATATATATATATATATATGTATATATATATATAAGGACAGTTACATATTCTTTAATATAAAACACACAGAGTTCTAGGTCATGGGACTCTAAGACATGTCACTGTAACTATCTTATGATGCTTTAAATGAAAAATGCAGTTCTGCTGCTAAAATTTGTGACTAACTTGAATAAAGCAGAAAAATACATAGATCCACTCACACAGACTGAGAAACAGAAATAGTTGACCTAGTTAGCAACTGCATAAAATATTTTCTCTGATAATTTATGTGGTGAACAGAAGGTTACAAGTGACCTCTTTAAGACATGAAGATGGTTCATTTCCATTCAGCATATTTCATGGATGTTCTGGTGTGCTATAGACTTATATATATTTAAGTACTTAAGACTTATATATATTAAGTACATATATTTAAGTACTTTACTGAATGATAAAGCCTCGTGCAGTCCTCACTTTACAACATGGGAAAAATTGAGTGTTTTACATAGAGGGGAATAAATTAATGATCTATTCGTGGGAGATTTATCTGCTGACATGGGAGACACAATGTGCCTGGTACTACCCAAAGAGACCTCCCTGTATCAAGGCTGTTATGCTCTACTAGGACATTTGATATCTTTTAGCACTGCAAGTTCTGCCTTAATGTCCTTGGCCATTTTCCCTTCCCAGATGTTCATCCCAAACGTCCATCTGGTGTAATGTGTTAATGATACCTCCTTGAATCCCTCCAAGCTGGCTCTGGTTCAGACATGTTGCTCTATAACCTGCCAAGGTAGGGTGAACAAGTGACCGGATGGAGGTTGGATCAGCTTCCTATTTTAGAAAGCTTTTTTTTTTTTTTTTTTTTTTTTCACCAGATGGAAAGTCCCATAAAATGATGCTGAATAACATCCAGATGGACTGGGTGTCAGAATGTCAGTTCAACATCATAAACTTTGTAGTTCTTATATTTTATACTGTGTTTGTGGTGAGTACTGAAAATATTTAAAGGGTTGTATTAAACATTAATACCCTAGTCTGTGTTTCTGGTGTGGTTTTAAAGACTAGGTCTGTGCAAAGAAAGAATACCTAATTTCTTATATTTTATAAATGGAAAAAGATGATCTATTTTTATATGTTTTTTCACATGGCTAGCTTGCAGGTGCAAAGTGCAAGTGTATTTGGTTGATGATCTTAGTTAAGAGTTATTTATATATCACTCCTTAGAAAAGACCTATAAATGTCAAGGCTGTGTGAGCAGTTTTTTAAGCCACTTTTAGTGTGCTATTAGGCACTTTAAAAATAGTTCTTTATTAAGAATGTGTGCTTGGATATTTATACCTGCGTTTGTTAAAGTAAAATCTTGTATCTTTGACATTCACAGTCTGTTCTCATATCCTTTTTGATAGACCTTTTTGCCTGAATTTCTCCATTATTGTCCATTATATTAACTAATTACAATAATGACAGAGATAGAAATAGAGATGATAGAGGTCATAGAGGTCTTGTCTACAAAAGTCTTTTAAAATGTTTCTTACAGAATAGCCTAGCTTTGCCTTGAGGGGGAGGGAAGGGCGAGTGGAGGACAGATGCCTGCAGCTGAAGGGTGGGTAGCTGCAATCACTACCCAACATTTCCAAGAGTGGGAAAATGCAAATGCAGATGGTAAAAGCAAACTAGGGTGATGATTGCTTAGGTTTCTCAGTTAAGACCTGGGGAATTCTGATTTCCTATCCCTACGCCCCAAATCCTCCTTTTTTTATTCAGTTTGTGTTTTTTCCCTGCCATGGCAGAGGGGTTCGATCTTTAAGCTCCCTTCCAACCCCAACCATTCTATGATTCTATGATTCTAGTGATAAAGTACTCAATAACTAGGTAAGCATGATCATCCGTATAAATGAAACATGGAAAATGAGGCCTTAGTATCAATTAAGCTGTACCTAAAGACAATTAAATTACTTTTCCTACAATCAAGGCATTAGGAAGGAATGTTTGATATTAAGCATATAAGATAATCAGAAATGTCAGTGTTAAATGCATTGCAATATAAAGTTCAACTGATTTCATTCTGCTCTAAGACAGTACATCAGGCACCTGCCAGTGAACGTGAACAAAGGGTCTCTGCGTGACAGCCTTCATCATTCTACCGTGTTTCAGACTTCAGTGACTTGTTTTCAGGAAACAAATATTAATTCTTTGTTGTCAGTGCTGCTTCCAATACGACATAACATAATTCATGCCAAATAAGGTATACAACCAAAGTCATAAACTTTCTCCAAATAGGAAATAGCTGACAGAATGAAAGCTGACTGCATGAAGTTTAACAAGGCCAAGTGCCGGGTCCTGCACCTGGGGCGCAATAACCCCAAGCAGAGCTATAGGCTGGGAGAGGAATGGTTGGAGAGCTGCCAGGCAGAGAAGGTCCTGGGAGTGATGGTGGATAGTCGGCTGAATATGAGCCAGCAGTGTGCTCAGGTGGCCAAGAAGGCCAACGGCATCCTGGCTTGTATCAGGAACAGTGTGACCAGCAGGGCTAGGGAGGTGATCGTCCCCCTGTACTCAGCTCTGGTGAGGCCGCACCTCAAGTACTGTGTTCAGTTTTGGGCCCCTCGCTACAAGAAGGACATCGAGGTGCTTGAGCGGGTGCAGAGAAGGGCGACGAAGCTGGTGAGGGGCCTGGAGAACAAGTCCTACGAGGAGCGGCTGAGGGAGCTGGGCTTGTTCAGCCTGGAGAAGAGGAGGCTCAGGGGCGACCTTATCGCTCTCTATAGGTACCTCAAGGGAGGCTGTAACGAGGTGGGGGTTGGCCTGTTCTCCCACGTGCCTGGTGACAGGACGAGGGGGAATGGGCTTAAGTTGAGCCAGGGGAGTTTTAGGTTAGATGTTAGGAAGAACTTCTTCACTGAAAGGGTTGTGAGGCATTGGAACAGGCTGCCCAGGGAAGTGGTGGAGTCACCATCCCTGGAAGTCTTCAAAAGACGTTTAGATGTAGAGCTTAGGGATATGGTTTAGCGGGGACTGCTAGCGTTAGGTCAGAGGTTGGACTCGATGATCTTGAGGTCTCTTCCAACCTAGAAATTCTGTGATTCTGTGATTCTGTGAATTTATTTTGTGGTGCTGTTATTAACAGTCTGTTTCTAGCATTATTTCCTTAGGGTTTAAGTCAAACTCCTAAATATGAGGGTAAACAGGAATGCAGCCATATCCTTGTTCTCAGCATTCACCTAGAGCTAGCCCATGATTCCTGTTTATTTAGTTATTTATTTATTAAAATAAGGATTCCAGATTGTCAGTTCTCACCCCATGTGAGGATGTGAACTGCAATTCATTTCTCAATCTGCGGACAGCCAACTTTGCAATTCAATTTCCCTGCAGGCCAGGGGTCTAAAAGTTAGATGCCTCAATGCTTAAAATCATTATTTGGCCTGGACTAAAATGCTGTGTTTTTGTTTGTTTGGTAAGCATTACACAGTGTGATTTAAATTAAACCTCTGTTTATGTGTCTGCTGAGTAAGAATAACCTGTCAAGTGCAGGTCAATATCAGTCAAAACTGCTTCAAATACATTTTCAAAAGTAATTGCGGTGCCACTGACCAGTAAACATTACCAGTTAGAAACGTTTCAGTAAATAAACCCTGGCTGAGAAAGCTTTACAGGAACAGAATGCAGAGTTAATTTAGTGATACAGCTGATGGAATCTGGACACATAGGATTAGGATTTTCAGTAGAATTTCATAAACTGAAAAAAGATTACTGTGTTCATCATATAAAAATTAATATAATTACCTGGCATACCCCCATTACTAGCACTACAGTTTCAACATATGCAAGGATCAAAAAATACAGTTATGTCCAATTAAAACAAAGGGGTATTAAATAACATTATGTCTCTGGCACAAGCAAGGCTGCAGTCTACCCCAGCTGACTCATTGAATGTCAATCACATATAGGCAGGTTTCACACTAGTGTGGGTTCTGCTCCATGGAAGGCTTTCATAGCATATGTTCCACAGCCAGTCTGAAATTCACCAGACAGCACAGCTCCATTCTTTACTAATAATCAAATATGCTTCCACAGCGTGCTCAGATTAAAAATGCTGTGACCTACATGGCCATTTTGGGTGACCATGAATGCCTTCAGTTCTTACACCTTTTTTCAGAGACTACAGTGAAGTTCATGAGAACTAAAACAGACTTCAGTGAGAGTGGACTTGCTTCACAAGTTGAAGTCTGCTGATATTGAATATTTATGGTTCATATTTACACTGATGCCCCTCATTGCTCTTTTAAGAATGCTGAATCAGTTACTGTATTTTTTCTTTTTCTTTTTTTTTTTTTTTTTGAGAAACATTAATTTATCTTATATTGTAATATTTTTAACTGAAATTGCCCAATCTTGCCCTCTTTATAGAAAAAAAAATGTATTCAGATATTTCAAAGGAAATCAAATACAAGCATATTATGAAAAAAATCATTTGTTTTGTTGCTCATAGATTTGTAGAAATGGAGGTCATGTAGTTCAGCCTTCCACTTAACGCAAGACCAATGCCAACACTAGATCAGGTCAGTTATGGCTCTGTCTACACAAGTCTTGAAAAAATTCCAAGAATAAAGACTACACAGACTCTCTGCGAAATCTATTCCAAGACTACACTACTGTCCCAGTGGAAAAGCTTTCCCTAATGTCAAAGTTTGGATTATAGTTCAGTTGGAAGGGCCCTAAAAAGTTCATCCTGTCCAACTGCCTGACCACTCCTAGGCTAACCATTTGTTAAAGCATGTTATTGAGGGCATCATCCAAATGTTTCTTGAATACTGACAGCCATGGCGCATCAACTACCTCTCTAGAAAGCCTATTCCAGTGTTTGCCCACCCTCATGATAAAGCAATTTTTCCTTTGTCCAGCCTGAAACTCCCCGTCCAGCCTTAAACTCCTTTTGTGCAACTGCCATGTGTCCTACCATTGGGAAAGAAGCACTCACACCACTCCTGAGAATCAGCAACACAGTTCTTTATTGATGGGACATCTTGCAGGTAAGTCTGCAGGATGTCCATGGTGTTTAGTGGCTCCAAGCTAATGCTTGAGATGGAGCCTGAGCGACAAGTAGGGAGCTTGTCAGACTCTCCTGTGATGCTGCTGGTGTGCTCTGATGGCAGAGAGCAAAGACATGCCAGGGTAGTCCCAAGTCTGATCTGGCAGAAATTGATCCACTTCCATCATTTCCTCCACATCCAGTGGATCTAGCTCCATGGGCTCCATGGTGCTTGGCAGAAGAATAAGCCAGTCCTTGCCCAGGACTGCCCAAACAGGTTGCCTTCTATCCGGAATGTTTTCATGCCAGGGTGCTGAACCAGGGGGTTGCCCAGTTCCACCCCTAAGTCTCAAGCCACTGTCCAGTTGATTTCCATGCATGGGTTTGATGCTGCCATCTGATTTACAGTTGTGGCTTGGTCCCACACTGTGTTCCAGACGACAGGCATGCCTCTGCTCCACCTGTCTGTCTGATGCTCCTTCACCTCATGCCACCATGGCCCAGGGTAAGGCCCGGCCCCCTGCTTCTGTATGGTTGAGGGGACGGCCTATTCCCCACATCATTGCAGTGCCAGTGGTACTGCTTATATGAGTCTGTGGGCTGCGCACCAGAGGTCCCTTGAGCACTGGTGTCTGTTGTGCCGCAGGAGCTATCCCTCTGCCTATGACACTTCTTTTGGTTAGCTGCCTTCCTTCTCGGTGCTTCCTTGGACTGCATCACTGTCCTCTCACACTGAGGAGGGCTGCTTTTCACCTCCCTGCTTCTGGTCTTCTTCCTGCCACGTATGCTGGCTGTCAGAGTTCCTAGAAGCTCAGCGAGTGGTGGGCCAGCTGCAGAGGTTCCTGTTTTATAGAGCCCAGACCAAAGGCAGGGCAGTGGTGGCCACTGTGACCTCAGCAAGCCTCTGTGGATGAGCCCATGCTGGCCAAAGGCAGCTGTGTTGAGAGTGGCCTGGAAGATGCCCTAACGTGGAAGAAGGAGGAGGGCTGGGGGCAGGGCTGAGAGCCCCTTTTCTGGGGCTGGCTCCCCTGGGCCAAAAAATAATGGTTCCCTGACTGGGAACTTCATGCCATTGATGACTGCCCAATGTCATCCAGATCCCCCTGTAAGGCCTCTCATCCCTCCAGAAAGTCAACAGTTCCTCCCAGTTTAGTATCAACAACAAATTTGCAAAGCATGCATTCAACCCCCGCATCCAGATCATTGATAAAAATGTTGAACAGAACTGGCCTTAGAATTGAGTCCTGGGGAACACAACTAATGACTGGCTACAAAGCAGATGTAGCCCCATTCACTACGACCCTTTGAGCTCCACCTTTGAGCTTGTTCATCACCCAGAGTAACATGAACCTGTTCATCTCACAGTTGGACAATTTGTCCAGAGACATACCCTAAGGGACAGCTTCAAAGGCCTTACTAAAATCCAGAAAGATTATGCCCATGACCTTCCTTTCATCCACCAAATGGGTGACTTTATCATAGTGTCGTGGTTTAACCCGGCTGGCAGCTAAACACCACGCAGCCGTTCGCTCACCCTCCCCCCTCCCTCTCTGGGACGGGGGAGAGAAATGGAAAGTGAAGCTCGTGAGTTGAGATGAAGACAGTTTAATAAGACAGGAAAATAATAATAATAATAATAATAATAATAATAATAATACAATGATGATAATAGTACTACTACTAATAATATGTACAAACAAGTGATGCACAATGCAATTGCTCACCACCCGCTGACCGATGCCCAGCTTAACCCCGAGCAGTCCGGCCCCCTCCCCCCGGCTAGCCACCCCTATATATTGTTTAGCATGACGTCAGATGGTATGGAATACCCCTTTGGCTAGTTTGGGTCACCTGTCCTGGGTCTGTCCCCTCCCAGCTCTTACTGCACCCCCCCAGCCTGCCCGTTGGCAGGACAGAGCAAAGGCTGAGATGTCCTTGGCTTAGTATAAGCACTGCTCTGCAACAATTAAAGCATCGGGGTGTTATCAGCACTCTTCTCATTCTAAGCCAAAACACAGCATTCCACCAGCTACTAGGAAGAAAATTAATTCTGTGCTAACTGAAACCAGGACATCTATCCACCCCTTATTCCATACCATTTATGTCATGCTCAGGTTACACTCTTTTCCATACATTCTAATTAGTCACCTATAGTAATCATGGTAGTGATAACATACAGTATAATATACTATTTAACATGGTGCAATTCAGTTCATGGGCTATTCTCACCCAGTATTAAATCTCCTTGAGGTACACACCGGACCTCTCCGTTCTTTTGCATCACCCACCAAGTATATCCAGGTCCCTGAGCGAAAACAATTCCACGAATAGGTTTGCCTTTTCCTGAGGCAGGAGTAGCCCAGACTGTTTTACCCAGCATATTTTTTACATGCACTACAGGAACTTTATCCCCATCTACAGTACGTAACAGGTTTGATTGGGCAGGTCCAGCTCGGTTGGTAGATCCCCTAGTATTGACTAACCAGGTGGCCTTTGCCAAATGCGTATCCCAGTTTTTGAACGTCCCAGCGCCCATTGCTTTCAAGGTAGTCTTTAACAGGCCATTGTATCGTTCAACTTTCCCGGAGGCTGGTGCATGATAGGGGATGTGATACACCCATTCAATACCATGTTCTTTGGCCCAAGTGTCTATAAGGTTGTTTCGGAAGTGAGTCCCATTGTCTGATTCTATTCTTTCTGGGGTGCCATGTCGCCATAGGACTTGCTTTTCAAGGCCCAGGATGGTGTTCCGGGCGGTAGCATGAGGCACAGGATATGTTTCCAGCCATCCGGTGGTTGCTTCCACCATTGTAAGTACGTGGCGCTTGCCATTGCGAGTTTGAGGGAGTGTGATGTAATCAATCTGCCAGGCCTCTCCATATTTATATTTCAGCCATCGTCCTCCATACCAAAGAGGCTTTGACCGTTTGGCTTGCTTGATTGCAGCACATGTTTCACAGTCATGAATAACCTGTGCTATAGCGTCCATGGTCAAGTCCACCCCTCGATCACGAGCCCATCTGTATGTTGCATCTCTACCTTGATGGCCTGAGGTGTCATGGGCCCATCGGGCTATAAATAATTCACCTTTATGCTGCCAATCCAGGTCCACCTGAGCTACTTCAATCTTAGCAGCCTGATCCACCTGCTGGTTGTTTTGATGTTCTTCATTAGCCCGATTCTTGGGCACATGAGCATCTACGTGGCGTACTTTCACAGCCAGGTTCTCTACCCGAGCAGCAATATCTTGCCACAATGCAGCAGCCCAGATAGGTTTGCCCCTACGCTGCCAGTTGTTTTGCTTCCATTGCTGTAACCATCCCCACAGGGCATTTGCTACCATCCATGAATCGGTGTAGAGATAGAGAACTGGCCATTTTTCTCGTTCAGCAATGTCTAAAGCCAGCTGAATGGCTTTCACTTCTGCAAACTGACTCGATTCACCTTCTCTACAGGGGCAGCTTGCACTGCTACTGCTCGTTTCTCTGACTTTGTTACAGGGTCTGCCACAGGGGTTGGAATGCCCTCTGCAGGGTCAACTTGCACTGCTACAGCTCGTTTCTCTGACACGGCCACAGGAGCTGGAGCGGCTACAGGAGCTGGAGTTGGAGCTGGAGCAGTTGCAGGAGCTGGGACTGGAGCAGCAGTAGGAGCTGGAGCTGGAGCGGCTTCAGGAGCTGGAGCTGGAGCGGCTTCAGGAGCTGGGACTGGAGCAGTTGCAGGAACTGGGACTGGAGTAGCGGCCGGAGCTGGAACTGGAGCGACTGCAGGAACTGGGACTGGAGCAGCTGCAGGAGCTGGAGCTGGAGCAGCTTCAGGAGCTGGGACTGGAGCAGTTGCAGGAGCTGGAGCTGGAGCGGCTGCAGGAGCTGGGACTGGAGCGGCTGCAGGAGCTGGGACTGGAGCGGCTGCAGGAGCTGGGACTGGAGCGGCTGCAGGAGCTGGGACTGGAGCGGCTGCAGGAGCTGGGACTGGAGCGGCTGCAGGAACTGGGACTGGAGCAGCTGCAGGAGCTGGAGCTGGAGCAGCTTCAGGAGCTGGGACTGGAGCGGCTGCAGGAGCTGGGACTGGAGCGGCTGCAGGAGCTGGGACTGGAGCGGCTGCAGGAGCTGGGACTGGAGCGGCTGCAGGAGCTGGGACTGGAGCGGCTGCAGGAGCTGGGACTGGAGCAGCTGCAGGAGCTGGGACTGGAGCGGCTGCAGAATCCACCGTAGGGGTCACAGTGGCCGTTGGATCTGTCACAGGGTTTGGAGTGGCCGCAGGGTCTGTCACTAAGTTGACAGCAGTATCAATGGCAGCTCGATAGGCATGAGCCAGGCCCCAGCACGTTACAATGATTTGTGTTACTTTGGAACTGCCAGAATCATTACACCTTTTTTTCAAGCATTCTGCCAGTTTTTTAGGATTTTGCCATTGTTCAGGGGTGAATTTCCAACACACTGGGGGTGCCAACTGCTCTAGATGCCTGCCCATATCCACCCATACTCCCTGCCACCCACAACTATACTGCCTCCGGGCAGATCT
Source organism: Aythya ferina (assembly GCF_964211825.1). Classification (NCBI taxonomy): domain Eukaryota; kingdom Metazoa; phylum Chordata; class Aves; order Anseriformes; family Anatidae; genus Aythya; species Aythya ferina. The sequence goes on along the minus strand of NC_140298.1, from coordinate 108,565,463 downwards.
CCGGATGAGCTTCATAAGTAGTTGTTTAACTTTAAGCAGAACCTGAAGTGCATTCAGGAGGCAGAACAACAGGACTATGCTGGTCTGAGTATCCCAAGGATATTCAATATCTTGGAGAGCTATTGTAATAAACTCGGAGGATAAGAGGGTGGTGAAGGAGGAAGGGAGAGTGATCAAGGAGGGTACAGGGGTGGTGAAGGAGAAAGGGAGAGTGATCAAGTAAGAAAAATTATCTTCCCCTTTCCCCTCCACAGATTGACTCCCTAATGAAAAAAGGCAACAGATACAATTGCTAATAGTTTCCAAAATACAGTTTCCAAAGTATAGAATCGAAGATGTTACTGAGTACAAATACCAGGTTAGAGTCATGGCCAGATATTTCATCATCTCATAAGCCACTGATACAACACACAGTACCATAATGGTCTGAAACCAGGGCCCGGAGAGGATAAACAACATGACAGAGAGCACATACGGAAAATAACGTGCTATAATACTCAATTTGGAAAACAGGCGCAGCACAGTTGAGATTAAAGCAATCAGCATTATGACAAGTGACTATTAAGCAGGTCTAATACTTATACCAATTTTAGTTTAACACACTCTGGTCAGATCTGCCGTTATCTCAACCTTTCGAGCCCCACGTTGGGCGCCAAAAAGACTGTCGTGGTTTAACCCGGCTGGCAGCTAAACACCACGCAGCCGTTCGCTCACCCTCCCCCCTCCCTCTCTGGGACGGGGGAGAGAAATGGAAAGTGAAGCTCGTGAGTTGAGATGAAGACAGTTTAATAAGACAGGAAAATAATAATAATAATAATAATAATAATAATAATAATACAATGATGATAATAGTACTACTACTAATAATATGTACAAACAAGTGATGCACAATGCAATTGCTCACCACCCGCTGACCGATGCCCAGCTTAACCCCGAGCAGTCCGGCCCCCTCCCCCCGGCTAGCCACCCCTATATATTGTTTAGCATGACGTCAGATGGTATGGAATACCCCTTTGGCTAGTTTGGGTCACCTGTCCTGGGTCTGTCCCCTCCCAGCTCTTACTGCACCCCCCCAGCCTGCCCGTTGGCAGGACAGAGCAAAGGCTGAGATGTCCTTGGCTTAGTATAAGCACTGCTCTGCAACAATTAAAGCATCGGGGTGTTATCAGCACTCTTCTCATTCTAAGCCAAAACACAGCATTCCACCAGCTACTAGGAAGAAAATTAATTCTGTGCTAACTGAAACCAGGACACATAGAAAGAGACCAAATTACTAATGCATGTTTTTGTTCATGTATCCATGTTGACTACACCTGATAATAGCTTTGTTCTGTAAGTGCCTTTCTGTAACCCCCACGGTAATCTCCAAAACTTTTCCAGGGAGAAGTGAAATTTGCAGCTATCAGCCGTTGTCATAATATCAACCACTACCAAGAATCATAGAATCATTTAGGTTGTAAATGACCAAGATTATCAAGCCCAGCCATTAACCTATCACTGCCAAGTCTACCATTAAACCATGTCCCTACACATGTCTTTTGAATACCTTCAGGGATGGTGATTCAACTAATTCCCTGGGCAGTCTGTTCCAATGCTTCACAACTATTTCACTGGATTTTTTTTTTTCTAAACCTCCCCTGGAACAACTTAAGGTCATTTCTTCTTGTCTTATTGCTTGTTGCTTGGGAGAAGAGACCAACCTCCACCTCATTACCACCTCTTTATTGGAGAGAGCCATAACGTCTCCCCTTAGCCTCCTTTTCTCTAGGCAAATCTTTTTTTTTTTTTTTTTTTTTGCATTTTGTTCTTTACCAAAACAGATACAACTTAGACATTTTATCTTTTCAGCTCTGTGTATCATACTCTGCTTCACAGGAAAAGACTCAGTTTCTTTTTAGGAAGGTTATGGTTTATGAATGTAATGAGGGAAGGTCAGTGTTTTCAACCTGTGGTCCCAAGATTTCTGAAATGTATTTCAGTGGTTTGGACTGCTGGACTCTAGTTCTCAGTCTTACTAAACCTTGTTAGATCATGAGCAAATCACCTGAATTCTGTTAGAACTCTTCTTCATTGTAAAACTAAGCTGAAAGGAAAATGTTTTTTTTTTTTTTTTTTAATGTTTTTTTTTTTTTTTTTTAAGAAGTCTTATAAATTCGTAAATTTCAAACATTAAGCCAAGTAACAATCTAAGCAGGATATGTAGAATCTCTTTACAAGTATCTTAAAGATAAAGCAACTGATTCTGTTGTTTCAGAGTTTAGGGCTTTTTGTTTGTTTGTTTTTTCTTGTAGGCAATAGGGTTTTCACACTTGACTTCACTAGGAACAGCTGAAAGGTGGAATAGAACAATGGAGAACGATGCAGTGAGTCCTCTGTTACAGTGGGAAAGTACTGGCTAAAAATTAGCATTTGGAAAGCATAGAGGCACTTCTCAGTTGTGATGTGAGAAATAGCCTTGAACAGATCATTTCTCTGTCCTTTCCCTCATGTTACTGCAAAAGTGGAAAAATACTATTCACCTCTTATATAAAGTACTATGTGGAGGACAAGTGTGATGTAAAAGCTAACAGCATGACAAAACCACCAAACATAAATACAGACAATGACTTTGAAATACTTAGCTTTATCCAGTCTTTTTTCTTTTTTTTTTTTTTTTTTTTTTTTTTTTTTTTAACCCTTCTGTAATGACATAATGACATATGGAATAATGACTACAAGATATCTTGTTCACTAAGTTGACATTTCTGTATAAAGGGGCTGAAAGGTATTGTCAGACTTTTTCTTTTCCAAGTATTTCTGGAAGGATTTGATGGACAGATCACCAACATTCACTTGAAACATTACAAAATACAGAAACTGTTAGTACTGCGTTTATGACTTCACCAGCCCCAATATACTGTCTGAAGGAGAGTTAGGACACTAAGTAGATGTGTTATTTTCCTAACTTCAGAATATTGTAAAATGCTTTGATGAAAAATAAGACTGTTATTTAATCAGGATTGCACTGAACATTCATATAGGTTTCCTAGGACACCTTCCAGCATTTTTTGCTTGTCAGGAAACAAGAATAATTTTCTGTACTTTCATTTTTAACTCTAAGGAAAGCTTAAGTGGATTTCCTTTCTTGTCTAAATGTACTTCAGTCAAAACTTTTGTAAAATGTTTCCCTTGTGGCATCAAATTCAAGATTTTGTACCTCTCCCATAAAGAGATAATCAAACTTTGAATATAATATTCACAGTAAAGAATAGAAAGAAAAAGTAGTATCTACTCTGAATATTTAGGCTTAAATTTTTTGAGCAATTTTGAAGAAACAATGAAACGGTTGCAGCTAGCACTCACGAGCAGACTGAAAACTATCTTTACATTTATAAAGGACTGATTCATTTAACATAGATTTATATTCTGTTAACTCTTTCCAAACAGTACTTTTTGCTGATGCCATAAGGAAGGTTAGCCTAGATGGTCATGAGAAGTTCTTCTAAACTATACAATCATGTAACAACAAAAATACAGTTGTGTATCTTACTTCATGATCAGGTTTATTCAAAAGTAAGTATGAATACTTTGTCTTAGCCAGACCTGCAGCAAGATAACAGGATAGTGAAAGGTCTGGTCTGACTTTGATGTGGTTCTGTGCAGGACTGCACCAGATCTTTTTTTGCTATTGAATGAAAATATTGTTCTCAGTATCAAACTAAAGTATGTGAGTATCTGGAAAGAAAAAAGAAAGGGAAACCTTTCTAATCCAAAAGATGGGAAATGAAAAAGAAGAAACCCCGTTTAACATGGCATCAAACATTTAACATGTTAAAGCAGAAATGCATGTAATATGACCAAAAGATTTTTTTTTCATTAGGCTTCTGCAAATAGCACATGGCTTGACTGCCAATAACTTCTGAGTTGTTTAAATCTGCTTTTTAAGAAAATAAATCTATTAAGATCTTTCTTGTATGTGTTATCTATTTGCCTCTTTGCATTTTATTGCCTCAGAGCTCTTGAATACAGAAGACAATTTGAACAAAATAGTGAAAAATATACATCAAAGATGAGAAACTCATACTACAGAAGGGTAGGCAATATATTTCTGCACTAATTAAAAGGTTGCAAATTTTTTGGTATCAAAATATCCACATTGATTTTCAATGTCATATTCTGACAGAGGATAAACTATTAGATTTATTTTATTCATTGGAGTTGAGAAAAGGTTGATACTCAGTCAAGTTAAATTGTCAAACAATTTCTGCCTTTTAATAAATCACTTGAAATTTGGAAATAAATACCTTTGTCATTGAGGTAGAGGAGAAAAAAAAAAAAGACAATAGTTGACCATCTTAGTCCTGTGGATAGTACCAATAACACACAATAAAACTAACCTAAAAACCAAAACTTTTTGTTCCAGGAATGTCAAAATTGAATCTGTGACTGTGTAGTGAGTAAATAAAATCAAGTCAAAAAAAAAATAAACTTCCCATCCACACTCTTCTACCTCCTCCGCCAAGCCGCACAGGGGAACAGGGAATGGGGGTTGGGATCAGTCCCTGACACTTCATCTCCACTGCTCCTTCACAGTCACTCTGCCCCTGCTCCACGTGGGGTTCCTCCCACAGGATGCTGTCCTTCCTGAACTGAGCCTGCAGGTGCTGCCTACAGGCAGCAGCTCCTCAAGAACTGCTCCCATATGGGTCTGTGCCATGGGGTCCATCCATTCATCAGGAGCAAACTGCTCCAGCATGGGTCCCCCACAGGTGGACAGCAGCTCCCCCCAGACTCCCTGCTCCTGCGGGGGCTCTCCATGGGCCGCAGCCTCCTCCAGGCCACATCCGACTGCTCCACCGGGGGCTCCTCCATCGGCTGTAGCATGGAGATCTGCTCCATGTGGGACCCATGGGCTGCAGGGGGACAGCCTGCTCCACCAGGGACCTCTCCACAGGCCGCAGGGAAACTGCTGCTGCATGCCTGGGGCCCTTCCTGCTCTCCTGCTGCACTGACCTTGGGTCTGCAGGGCTTTCTCACTCCTTTCTCTCACACCTGCTTCACAGTGGGCTTTTCTGCACTTTTGGAAATGTGCTATTACAGAGACCCAACCAGTGTTGCTTACTGGCTCAGCTCTGGCCACCCACAGGTCCCTTTTGGAGCTGTCTAGAGCTGGCTCTGATCTGACATGGTGCAGTTCCTCTGTTCACAGTCATCCCCTGCAACGCCACTCCACCCCCCCCCTGCCCCCCCACTCTTCCACCAAAAAAAAAAATCCCTACAGCTACCAAAGCCTTGCTACGTAAACCTATCACACACTATTCCTAATATATGTTTGGGCACATAATGTAATCAAATTCTTCCTAAATTCACAGATATTTTAGCCTTTCTTCCTTGTTGTTACATTCAAGATTTGCCAACAAAAGAAAAAATAATATCAATTCCTTCTTCATTTAAAGGACTGTTGTAGAGGAAAAGATAAATTTGACTTAGGTGTTGCAGGAATCCATGAGATCTTCTGGAAGTGAACTGAATTCATTTTTACCAGCAGTCTAAACACTGTCATATGTTTTTATTTATTTATTTATTTATTATGTCATATTGCTTGTTTCTAGAATCTCTAAATTGAAGCACTGTCTGTTTAACAATACTTGTTATACAAGAAACAAAATATTTACAGATCAATAGTTGCATTCTTGAAGTTATGTCAACTTTGAGTAATGCAGAGTTAAGACAAAAGTTTCTAGGTTTTATTCTTGGAATACAGTGCCATAACACTTTAGCTGGACAAGCCTTCATGCTTATGTTAAATATTATTCATTGATCATTGTGTCTTCTTACTGTTATAAAACCTGTGGTTTATTGCCTAAATTGGCCTATAAATGTAAACATGTCTATGAAGTTAATATTAGTGTATTGTAATAAAAAGTATTTTCTTATCAAAATTTGGAATACAGTAAGAAATTCTCTTCAGCCATAATGCTATAGAATTTCAGCCTAAGATATGCCAAATATGACACATTGTCTTTTTTTTTAAGGTGGAGCTTTGTCATCTCTATTGTTTTTGGAGTGATAAACAATTAACTGTGAACAACTGCTGAATAATCCAGTCTATTCTTCTGTAATTCTCTTGCAATTTCCCATCAGTTACTTAAGGTAAAAAGCACTTTCATGCTATGCACAGTGAGGACAGGTACTTGCTCACTGACTGATACTGAACTGCAATAATTTTGCTCAGATGGTGGCCCTAACTCCTACTAATTCCTGCTCCCACCAGAATAAGGCTGTTGATTTCAGCAGAATGAAATGCTGCTCCCATTGCTCTTCTTGTTGTTATCTCAAGGGGAGACATATGTTTTTAATATGATTCATGGTAACAAAGAACATAAGAACATAAGAACAAATTCAAACTGTATCCAGGAAAATCCCCGACTGTTTGACACTACATCTTGTACCAAATAAATAGGTGTTCCAGTGATTTATTAGTGTTTTTTCATTATCATTCCTCTGCTTGTGTGAATCCTAAGGGACACTTTTTTAATGGCAACTTTTTTTTCTCTGTTCCAAACATCTAGTACTTCCTACATGAAAATCAAATTAGAAGTCATTGTCAATGGCAACAAAACAGGCACAACTCAGTTAGATTTGCTATTAAAATTTCTGACTGTAAATCAAGTATTTTGCTAAGTGAGATTTTATTGAAGATGAATCCTGCAAAGGAGTCACTAACTAGGGATGATGAGACTCTGGATTTACTGAGTTTATTTACAAAGTTGAACCAGAATATACAAATTATTATTTTTCTTTATAAAACCTGTGCAACTTTCCAGTTATGATTTTTTTTTCCCCTAAGGTGTTGACAGTCCCACAGCCTTGATATGACAAACTTAATCAAACTGATAATTAATTTAAGAACCAGATTCTTCACTCCATTCATAATATAAATTAAGTGACTGTCTCACTGAAACCCACAGGGGTTCTAGAGTAGGGAAGTACTGCTAACTTGTTAACAGCATGACTGCCTGATTTCAGTGTTTCATCTTTCGTCTAGAGCACATATGGATTGCCACCAGCCAGCCTGGAAAATCAAAAATCTTCCTTCCCATTACCAAGCTTCTGTGATAATACTGTCACTGTATTAAATTGTGTTAAATGAGTTGGATGTAGGATCAGATATGTTAGGTATTTAGATCACTTCTAGTTATTTAAACTTCATTCATTTTCTTCACAAATGAAACTCCTCTGTGAGCACAGGGGAAAATTTTCCATTCCAGCTGCAATAATATCTGTAAAGACTTTAAATACGGCATGTGCAATCACCAGATGAGCAGCTGCATTAAGAATGAAGCATTTGTGAATATATCAGGATAGTTGAGAAATACAAATTGAGAAGTCTCTATAACACTTAATTCTCATTTATTTTAGTTTATTTATTCAGCAAGAATAAAAATTCTGATCTTGCATGGACTAATTCCTGATCTCATCAAATTCTGAGAAGCCAAAATAACTCTTCCGTTTTTATTTTCCCTGATAGGGTGATGTAATTGGAAGCTGGTTTTAATCCATAGTCTTAGTATTGCTTTAGATTTTTTTTTTTTTTCCTTAGGATGGCAAGACTTTGCAGCTATTAGTACCTGAATGCAACAGCCCAGACACCCTAACAAATTATGCTGTTATTTCATGTCAGCTGTGGTGATTTTTCATGAATATTCATATATATTCATAGTTCTCAGAATCTGCAAGGCTTAGCTTAGTGTGCAATAAAAGAGGGTTAAATAAAACTATAATACTCTGTATACTGTCAGAATAAGATCATGGCCATGCATAGTTCTCAAACATCAGCTGATGCACACTAAGTCCTTACTTGCTCATGTGTTTCAATAGCTCTGGGAGTTATGTTTTCTGTCTTTCTTCCTGAAGGCAACTCAGTTAACTACAACCCTCTTCCCTGCTAGGTGTGTAAAATGTGTACAACAAAGTTCCTTTGATATACTATATATGAAAAAATACTCTTAATTCCATTCCTTTTGTATGTATGAATGCTTCCAGGGAATGCTGAATATTAGAATGAACTTTCAGTGACTGTAGACACTACAGTAATATCTTTTTATGCTCCAAAGAATGGTCCCCAATTTTTATGCTTTGTCTTAATCAGCCCTCAGTTGTGCAGTCAGAAGGAATCCAGCTACAATATTGACTTGTTACATTTCGCTCAAGTAAAATCAAACAATCTACTGAGATAATCCAATATTTGCCTCAGGTGATGCCAAAATTATGAGACTGGTGTGCTGTTGTGGTATCACAAATAATAAGAGAGGGGTGTTCCTTTTCTCTGTAGAGATGTGATTCAGGATGAATGGAAATAATACCTTTGCTCAGTATCCCAATATTTCAGATGTTGACAAAATCTTAGCTAAGCTCAAGTTAAAGTGTTGAAAGGACACATACGTTTATGTAGGGATGTTAAGCTGATGAATATTTCTGTGTTTGTTTTTTTTTTTGTTTGTTTGTTTGTTTGTTTTGTTAAAAAAAATGTCTTCATGGAAGGTCATGCCTTTGAAATGCTACTTTGAAATTTGAATGTGTTTTTAATTGGTTATATAGTTTACTGGGATTAAAAAAATATTTGGAAAATTTAATTTAAATTAAAATTGATAAAGACTTCTACACTTTTTGTGGAGTTCTGCTGGTGCTTTCAAATTTAAATATTCTTGATATATAAATATAATAGCACAACCAAATTGAAGCAGGCTAATAAAGAGTGCAAAAATGTGAGCTCATTTTAGATTGTCTTGTACAGATATTTCTGGTTTTGATTAAAGATATTTATGTTTTCCTAATTAAAACCCTAGCAGAATAAGCTAAAAATTACTCAGCAGACTTGACTGAGCCTACCTAGTCAAATTCAATCTATACCAGAGAAGGATTATCCTACCAAACTGAAATACTTTTTTGTCACTTGAAAGATATTATTACATCAATAAATTTTCTACCACCTCCCCGTGTTTTTACAACTCTCTAAAATAGATCTGAAGATCTATCTGAAGATCTTTTCTAAGAAGAATCTCTATTCTTTACTGGATGCGGGGGGAAACTTAGTTACAAGAGATGAGGAAAAGGTGGAGGTGCTTAACGCCTTCTTCGCCTCAGTCTTTAGTAGGAATACCAGTTGTTCTCTGGATACTCAGTACGCTGAGCTGGTGGAAGGGGATGGGGAGCAGGATGTGGCCCTCACTATCCACAAAGAAATGGTTGGTGACCTGGTACGGCACTTGGATGTGCGCAAGTCGATGGGGCCAGATGGGATCCACCCGAGGGTACTGAGAGAACTGGCAGAGGAGCAGGCCAAGCCGCTTACCATCATTTATCAACAGTCCTGGCTATCAGGGGAGGTCCCAGTTGACTGGCGGCTAGCAAACGTGACGCCCATCTACAAGAAGGGCCAGAGGGCAGACCTGGGAAACTACAGGCCTGTCAGTTTGACCTCAGTGCCAGGGAAGCTCATGGAGCAGATTATCTTGAGAGTCATCATGCGGCACTTGCAGGGCAAGCAGGCGATCAGGCCCAGTCAGCATGGGTTTATGAAAGGCATGTCCTGCTTGACAAACCTGACCTCCTTCTATGACAAAGTGACGCGCTGGGTGGATGAGGGAAAGGCTGTGGATGTGGTCTACCTTGACTTCAGCAAGGCTTTTGACACTGTTTCCCACAACATTCTCCTCAAGAAACTGGCTGCTCTTGGCTTGAACTGGTGCACGCTTCGTTGGGTTAGAAACTGGCTGGCTAGCCAGGCCCAAAGAGTTGTGGTAAATGGAGTCAAATCCAGTTGGAGGCCGGTTACTAGTGGCGTTCCCCAGGGCTCGGTGCTGGGGCCGGTCCTCTTTAATATCTTCATTGATGATCTGGACGAGGGCATCGAGTGCACCCTCAGTAAGTTTGCAGATGACACCAAGTTAAGTGCGTGTGTCGATCTGCTCGAGGGTAGGAAAGCTCTGCAGGAGGATCTGGATAGGCTGGACTGATGGGCTGAGGTCAACTGTATGAAGTTCAACAAGGCCAAGTGTCGGGTCCTGCACCTGGGGTGCAATAACCCCAAGCAGAGCTACAGGCTGGGAGATGAGTGGTTGGAAAGCTGCCAAGCAGAGAAGGTCCTGGGAGTGATGGTTGATAGTCAGCTGAATATGAGCCAGCAGTGTGCTCAGGTGGCCAAGAAGGCCAACATCATCCTGGATTGCATAAGAAACAGTGTGACCAGCAGGGCTAGGGAGGTGATTGCCCCCCTGTACTCGGTTCTGGTGAGGCCGCACCTCAAGTACTGTGTTCAGTTTTGGGCCCCTCGCTACAAGAAGGACATCGAGGTGCTTGAGCGAGTCCAGAGAAGGGTGACAAAGCTGGTGAAGGGCCTGGAGAACAAGTCCTACGAGGAGTGGTTGAGGGAGCTGGGCTTGTTCAGCCTGGAGAAAAGGAGGTTCAGGGGCGACCTTATCGCTCTCTACAGATACCTTAAAGGAGGTTGTAGCAAAGTGGTGATTGGTCTGTTCTCCCACGTGCCTGGTGACAGGACGAGGGGGAATGGGCTTAAGTTGCACCAGGGGAGTTTTAGTTCGGATCTTACAAAGAACTTCTTTACTGAAAGGGTTGTTAGACATTGGAACAGGCTGCCCAGGGAAGTGGTGGAGTCACCATCCCTGGAAGTCTTTAAAAGACATTTAGATGTAGAGCTTAGGGATATGGTTTAGTGGGGACTGTTAGTGTTAGGTCAGAGGTTGGACTCGATGATCTTGAGGTCTCTTCCAACCTAGAAATTCAGTGATTCTGTGATTCTGTGATCACATAGTTATTTCATACACTGTTTATCACAGCAGCTTTTCAGAGTAGGATTCTTCTTAGATTTAGACTAATCTTGAAGTTAAGTAGTTCATCTTCACTTGGTACCTACATAGACAAAGACGGCACATTAGCTGTTTAAGACTTTTGTCTCACATACGTACTCAGGAACATATATGCATCAGGTCACTAGAGGAACACTCAGAGGCCCTACATCATTTTTTCTCTAACAGACTGACAATCTGAAGTAGTGCAAATGACTAACTTACACCAGATATCTAACTTCGGGGAAATAAACTTCCAAGAGCTAAATCTGACTTTACATTTCTATTTTCAGTCAATAGCTATACGCAGTAACAGATTCATAAATTTTGCCTTACAGGAATATAGGCAATATGAATACAGGCATCTGTTTAGTATTCCTCATGTATCTTTCTTCAAAGTTAGTTTCTGTCTATATTAAATGATTCATACTCAGTCTTATATACAAACCAGACACTCATTTTTCTTATTTGCAATTATATTTACTGCTTGTCAGTGTAAGATCTTTTCTGGTGTCCAAATTGTGATCCATTCTATTTGTTATATTTCTCCTCAGGAATAAAAATCGTGTTGAAAATGCATGCTTATTGTCGGGGAATGTCTTTTCTCATTTTGCCTCTTCAATATTAAGTTAAGTAAGGGTTGGTTTGTGTTCAGCTCAGTTTGGGGTTTGCCCAGGTCAGTTTGGGGTTCTTGCAGGCATTTTTATATCTGCCAGCTCCAGTTCACAGTGGCAGACCAAGACTGTGTCTGGATCAACATTCACTCTGGTGTAGGTTCACTCTGTTAGTCAGTGTCTGGTTGTTGATGCTTTTTTTGCAATTTGGATTGTCCCAAGTGCTTAGGAGGAACCAGTGTGGATGCAATTGATCACAACTTAGTTCTCAAAAGAAGGCAGATTGGGAATAGCTGGTATTGCTAGCAAAATGTCACTAGGAAGCTACATGTACACTTTGACAAAGGTGGAAAATACAAAATGTTTGAGCAAAGTTAGACATCTAGCTATATTGATAAGTCAGGAGAATCTTTCCAGATTTTACGTCAGGCTTAGATGTTACTCTGCTACCACAGCAGTGAGCCACAGACCCCATCTTTCCTTCCACAATTTATTCTGTCCCCATCTTAAGTTGGATATTAGGAAGAATTTTACTGAGAGGGTTATGAGGAATTGGAATGGGCTGCCCAGGGAAGTGGTGGAGTCACCATCCCTGGAGGTCTTTAAAAGATGTTTAGATGTTGAACTTAGTGATATGGTTTAGTGGAGGACTTGTTAGTGTTAGGTCAGAGGTTGGACTCAATGATCTTGAAGTCTCTTCCAACCTAGACAATTCTGTGATTCTGTGATTCTGTGATCTTCTCCCAGCCCTGTGTCATAAATATAATCACTTTGCTCTCTGGAGCACAAGGACAAAGCAGCGCTGTAATGTAAAGCCTGAAAGCTTCATAATGTGAATCTGAGCCTCATGGCATATCTTTGGAGGGTTTTGTTACAGACACGGGAAGGAAAGAGGTTTGAAGAGAGGGTTTTGTCATGAGTAGGTGGGCTGGAAACATACTTTGTCCCCACTGCAAAAGTGGAAACAGCATGTTTTTCACTTACGTTGCTGTACTCCTTCCATTAATAAAAGGCATAAAAATCACAGTTTAAGTCAGCTTGTACCAGAAGAATATGTACAAGAGCAACAATTCTTGAGGCAGTGAGAGTTTAAGCACTGCTGAACAGGAATGTAGCACATCACATTGCAAGATTAATTACACTTTTCAGAGCACTTCCACTCATCATACAGTTTGCCAACAGATGGAGGTGAGGGATAGGTTACTTTTCATTTTTGTGCCTCACAATGGAGTATGTACATCCAAGCAGCCTTCAGAGAGCTCTGAAGCATTGCACTCTGAAGTCATACCTGTGTGCTGGAGCACTACTCTGTGCCTCCTCCATTTATGGTTTAATTGTACTTAGTGGCATTGTCTAAAAAAAGTTTTTTGTTATTTGTTTTTTGTTTTTTTTTTTGTGTGTGTGTGTGTGTGTTTGTTTGCTTGTTCCCCCTAGCCAGATAATTTATTACCTCTAATTAGTAGATATATTCTTCAGAATACAAAGATAAAAATAGCCTCTAGAAGTCTAAATGATTTTAATGTACATAAAATTAACAGGTTCACATAGTCAAAAAATATTTGCATATAATTATCTTACACATATACATGTGCACAAATAGAGATGTTCTTCAAGCCTAGTATTGGCTTCTGAAAAGGAATAGAAAATCTTTGGCTTTGCCATTTTTACTGACTCTGTAGAAGTCATTTGTCTACTCCCAATATCAGGTGGTGAATAGGGAATGGCCAAACCTAATGGATTCGGTGTGGTCTGTAGAACAAGTCTAGGTAAAACATTATGTCCCTTCTTTATTCAGAAGAGGTTAAAAAGAGAAGGTGCTACTTTTATTGGCTCCCCAGAGGTTTAACAAGGCTGTTCCACAAGGTTCCTGAGAGCTTAGCTGGAGCAACGCTGCTGGGATTAATGCCAGCAAGGCACTTACAATAGGGCCAGAGGCACACATACAGGGCTGTGTTCCTCCTGCCAGAGCAGAGTGAACCATTGCAATCTGTATAGCCAGTTCATCCAGCAATCAGTTTGTAGAGAAACAAATGCTTGATTTTGAGTAAAAATATCTGAAGGGAACAGTGGTGAAATGTTCTCTTTTGTGTGTGTGTTTTAGTGCAGTAACAAAGAGTTTCCCCTACTTGAATTTTACAATGTATTGATCCTTATAAAATATCTGCATAATAATTCTGAACAACCCGAGAGGGAGTACCTCCTTCAAGATGTATTTCTAGGAGAAGGAAGCAGCACAGAGTTGAAAATATTAAGCTGTATGGAGAGTAGGTAGCCTGATAAAAACTTCCTGGAGGAGAAGCTGTGTTCAGATGTTTTACATGTCATCTTCAGTTTTAATTTTGACTAATAAATTAAATGCTGATTTTTATTTTTTTTCCCCTATAAGCCAACCAAGCCTGACTGTCTTCTTTTCACTGATTAAGACGAGAAAAGTCCTACAGCATTTTTCTGAGATTTTCTTTCTTATCTTTTACCCAAAGAAGGAAGAATAAAAAATATGTTGTTATGCAAATTTTGGACAAAAAATTAGTCCTCAGTCCTAGTAAATTTATCAGGTCATGTACATGAATTTGCTAGATATTACCATTCCATTAAAAAACATACATGTTAAGAAGCAAAGAGTACTATTTAGGTCCATTATAATTGTGTAGTGCTATTTAGGATACCATAGATCCTTGGACCAACAGTCCCTGGAAGAAATTTCAGAGATCCCTGGGGAGATTCCAGCCCTCTGTAAAGTTTCCTGCAGGCTAGGTAACTAGGCCAGGATATTCTAGGGTATCTAGACATCTCCACCCAAGATATCCTTATCTTTGTGAAGACCATTTAAGAGACAAAGGTTCAGCTTTGCTAGACCAATAAAATAGATGCTAAATTAAATCTATATATTGATGTCTGTACATAACTATTTGGGTTGGAAGAATTGCTGAATCTGTAGTGTTTATCACATTTCATTGTAAGCTAAAAGGGTTAATTAAGAATGAACATAAGTGCTAATTTTGCTTTAAAGAAAAGTAGTGCCAGCAGACAATCAAGATTCATGGCCTTTTCTTGTATTTAGGCTTCTAAGTTTTACCTTTCAAAAGAGAGGTCAGAGCTACTGTGCTTTGACAAAAGAGAGTGAGGACCTTTCCTTTGTATTCAGTAAATTGCTGGGTATCTCATTTACTCGGGATGAATTTTTATACTTCAGGATGGTTTGCATACTCTCATGGGTTTCATGGTTCTTTAGCCTAAAGAGGATGCAAACTTGTGTTTTCTAACTACCTGAGGAATATGCAGCTGTTTCACAATGAAAATGCCATTTATTCTGGTAATTCTGCTTTGCAAAAAGAAGCTGAGGTTTACCAAGCTGAGAGCACAAGCATCTGGCAATGACAAATAGCAAGATATGGATTCTAGCTTTTGTCATGAGGGCTACTCTACTTTTTCTCCCCATATGCTATGCATAAGCAGTCTTTCAAATGGGGATCATAACCCATAATTCCTTGGTCTGATTTTAAATTACCACACTTTGCATTGGCAGAGTTTCTGCTCTGGGCACAGAATGTGTCATAGGATAATTTATTGGATAATTTAATTGACTGGCCTTAAATTGACTTTAATAATTTTTAGGACTTCCTTTTAAAACTGTCAAGCATTTTTTATTTGGGCTTTTTTGTCACATTAATAAATTCGAAAGCTAGTCTTAATCTTATGTTGGATTCTACCATAGTATTTTTTTTTTGTTATTTCTTTCAAGATTAAAATAAAGAGTAAATGGACACAAACACATGGTGAAAATCAGACTGTTAATTGGTTTGTGTGACTCCTAGAAGCACTGTAGAATATTGACTCTTAATGAGTTTTGAGGTGTAATTAGTTTTAATTGATGTTAGCTGCTATATATTTGCAAAAGGATAAAAAGATGGATAAAGATATACCACAGTCACAATACACCATTTCAGAATTAAATTGTGATGGTTAAACAAATATATTTTTCATTTTATATATTATTCATTTTATTTCATAATATGTATAAATATATATGAATGGATTCTTAAAAAATATATTGATTTATTATCATGTATTTTTTATTTTATTTCTCACTATAAGGGACCAATCTTTAGTCTATAATTCACACTTCCTACCTCATCAAATTTCATCCATAAGTCAAGCTCATGAAGTTTTACCTTCATAACAAATGCTTATGGGACAATGTGACAGAGTTCACAAAACAATAAAATGTTTAAGTTAAGGTTATTTTTATGCCCATGTGATTTTGTAAGTATTCTTTTTGGCTTTATGGAAAAATCGAGATATTTTAATTCTGTATGTTCTTAAATATATTGCGTACTTGTAACTCTTTCTAACTACCTACTTAAGTTAACCACTCCCTCTGTGTTTGGGAAATTGTCCTTTGTACAAAAGCAGAAGTTAAACTTAGTTTGGGTTTCCTTTGCTGGATCTTCTACACCTATAAACAAAGCTTTTTTTCTGACTGCAGGTGATGCTTGTATGCAACAGGATAAAACTTAAAAGCATTGAAGTTTTCACTAAATTTAAGTTTCTGTGTTTGATTCTGCTTCATTAGAAAATCAGAACTGAGCACAAAGTGAGAAGACAGGAGAATCTTCTTAGTGGCTTATGATGGCAATTGGAAGAAGGGGTGTAAAGAAGTATTTCCAGGGCATTACTCTGAATTCACCTGTTCCCTCCTTAAAGAACACTTAAATGACGTTTACGTGCTTAAAGTTACGTCATGCCCTTAGCAGGCAGTATGACGCTGAGCAAATCTTCAGATTTGTGGTCCTCAAACCTCTCACTTGGATGCTACATGATTCCTAGTATTGGAGGAAAAGGAAATCCTATATTGTATTAACTCTTCTAGTGAACTAGAATCATAGAATATCCCGAGTTGGAAGGGATCCACAAGGATCATCGAGTCCAACTCCTGGCTCCACACAGGTCTACCCAAAAATCAGAATTCAGACTGTATGAAAAGAACACAGTCTAAACACTTCTTAAACTCTGACAGGCTTGATGCAGTGACTACATGTCTGGGAAGCCTGTTCCAGAACTAATGCAGTTCTTCCTCTTTTCCGCATTAAATGGTGAATCAGATGTTGTTAATCAGCCAAGTATTGCTGACTTCCACTTAGCACTGCCAATTAACTCTAAGTGTAGATGTGATTTGTATTTTAGTCCATTGTAATGTTTCACTTCTTTAAGAGGGCTTCATTCCTAGTACTGCTATTTTTCGACAGCTGTGCTGAAGAATTACTGTGAGTCTTAAGCACTTGGACATATTCTCTTTCCCCCTTTATTCATATCATTTGGGCTCAACAAAAGCAGAAGCAAATGTTATTTATATCATCTGAGGATTACAGAATGATTTGTCATGAATTCTAAATAAAAAATTACTAAGGAAATACCAGAAATCTGTAAGTATGCTTTTACTTCCTTTCTTATGCTTGCACTTCCTGGAAGAAGAGCATCTCTTAAGGGAATTCAGGTGTCCAGTCTAAGAAAACATCTTCAGTGGAGGGTGCTCTTTTGAAATTAATGCTCTCAAATTCAAAGTAGAGATTTCCATAAAGAACACTGACTACAGCAGACTAATACATCACAAAACATAATCCCAATAAATGATTATATATGTACATGTATATTCACATACGAGATTTTCTTTCTTAACTCTTTCAAAAGTTGTGTGGAATAAATATATTGGAAATCTTGCTCCTTTGCATGTATTTCTAACTTCAGATGAATTATTAAATTATTACCACTTTTTTTTTTTACTTTTTTTTTTTTTTTTTTTTAAATATGCTTTTGGTTTTGATGTGTTCCTTTCCAAGGAAATAAATTTGTATCCACAACAAATCTTGAAAAAAGACACCTGAATAAAGTAGATAACTGTAATTTAAATGAATAAGGATGACATTTTAACAGTCTTAGAAACTTAAGAAGAATGGAATTAAATTTGATATAACTTCACAGAATCACAGAATGGTTGAGGTTGGAAGGGACCTCCACAAGTCATCTAGTCCAACCCCCCTGCTTAAGCAGGTTCACCTAGAGCTTGTTACATAGGATCTCATTCAGAAGGGTTTTGAATATCTCCAAAGAAGAAGACTCCACAACCTTTCTGGGCAGCCTGTTCCAGTGCTGTCACCTGAACTGTGAAGAAGTTCTTCCTCATTTGGTAATGAAACCTCCTGTGGTTCAATTTATACCCATTGCCCCTTGTCCTATCACTGGCCACCACTGAGAGGAGTTTGGCCCCATCTACTTTACATTGTCCCCTTTTATTTATAGAGATTGGTAAGATCCCCTCTTAGTCTCCTCTTCTCTAGGCTAAACAGGCCCAGCTCGCTAAGTCTTTCCTCATAGGTCAGATGCTCCAATCACTTTATCATATTTGTTGCTCTATGCTGGACCCTCTCTAGAAGTTCTACATCCCTCATTTCTTCGCCTTTAATGAAATTTAAATGCAGTTCTATTGTTTAAAGTGATTTCTGCTTTTGATAATAACCATCCTTGTAAGGATTTGGTAACACTGTGTCAGAACTTAGGTGGATAATTAGTCTCTGCCCACATTTCACATCCTTCTCCTAGTTCTCAGCTCTGTGTTAAGCTGACATCTGTGCTCAGTTGTGTGTGCTCTTAGTTTAGATATAAATATCTCCACACCTAATAACATCACAGACAAACATTTTCCACTTGCGTCTTTTCACTCTAGGGATATACCTACAGGTGAGCCAGAATGACTGATCCTGAGCTTTCTTTGCCCATGTGTCTGTTCTCCCATGTGCCTGGTGACAGGACGAGGGGGAATGGGCTAAAGTTGCACCAGGGGAGTTTTAGGTTGGATGTTAGAAAGAACTTTACTGAAAGGGTTGTTAGACATTGGAACGGGCTGCCCAGGGAAGTGGTGGAGTCACCATCCCTGGAGGTCTTTAAAAGACATTTAGATGTAGAGCTTAGTGATATGGTTTAGTAGAGGACTTGTTAGTGTTAGGTCAGAGGTTGGACTCGATGATCTTGAGGTCTCTTCCAACCTTGAAACTCTGTGATTCTGTGATTCTGTGATATGTTCCAGACCAGGAAGGTTAGCCAGGTCTGGAAGCAGCGTGGCTGCATTAATTCAGTGATGTGTCCATGCTGCTACTGACAGTGCCTGCTCCTACCTGACATGGTATGCTGCTTTCCATGGAGGCTTTCAGACCTAGAGTTTGCATACAGCTACCCCTATGGAAAACTCCTAAGGCTTTTTGAGTGCATCTCCATTCATAAATTAAACAGAGACAGGGCAGAGGTGTAAGAGCAGCAATTTGACCATTGAATTTTAACACTGACAGAGCAGTTCCTGAATAGTTTTGATACGAAAAGTCTCCCAAATCATCCCTAGGTTCAACTTCGGAATTGGCAGAGATCAAAAACCATTCTTAGAGGTAATTTGCGTGCAGTCACCCTGTCTTGGGGTCCAGAACAATCAATATATGATCTGACCATGTCACCTTTGCTCACAGGATCAGGAAGCATAATCTATCACTTTACAAGAAGAGATTGAACTCTCGATATCACTCTGCCCATGAATTGCAAGTCTTGAAGCAGCCAGCTGCATTCAGATTTCTCTATCCTGCCAAAGTTGCAACATGGTCCAAGAGTGACTTTGCCATGATCTGCTGGTTTTATGTGCACTGAATTCATTTTGAGCCTCAGCAGTAGGCTGCTGCACTCAGCTCTGATTTAAGGAGGTGATGTAAACTCACTAACGTCAATGGCAAGATTCTCATGGATTTCTTAAGAGTGGAATCATCTCCCAGATAGCACAGCAAGGTGTGCAGCTTGAGGAACTCTCCAGAGGAAATACCATTGCTGTTGATTCCAGCAGGAAAGTAAGTCCTAGTAATATATTTCTAATAAAACAAGGTCTAAATTCATGTGCAATGAATTGGATGCCTCAGTTTGACTTATTGGCAGAAGCTTTTATACCTCTAGTCTAGTTCAGAACATAGCCATAATAAGCTTTTTTTTTTTTTTTTTTTTCCCATTTTAAACTTTTCTGTCCTAGTCACAAATCATTCCAGCTGAATAAAATGAACTGATAAATCTGTCCCTTTTGTTATTATACTCGATTGATTAGTTCTGCTTCATCTCACAGGGGATGTATATGAAGAAGTACCTTCTCAGTAACTAGGTGAAATATATTGTAGGTAGAAAATATTATTGAGTGCAAATATATATATATATATATTATTGGATTCATTTCAAAAGTAAAATAAATGATATTTTCCAGGTGCAGATATAGTTATTACCATTAGAAAATGACTTCTCATCATTCAACATTTTTTAAATTTTCATGCATTTTCTGCAATGTTAAGAGTTGAAAATGTCTTTTTTTTTTTTCTTTTTTTTTTCTTTTTTTTTTTTTCTTTTTTTTTTTTTACAGCGCACATCAAAGCCTCATAACCACATACTCATAACCACATTCTAGGTGGGATGATTATTAGGTCTCTGCAAGAAACCTTCTGAAAATAATGAGTTAAGCAACAGGGCAATTTATTATCTGTAATATAGACAAAACTGTGCTTTCCCATGATAACTTCTCACTGGATATTTGAAAAACTGAGGCATATGAGAAGCTGATGTCAGCAAAAACATTTGTAGAACAGCTTTGTTGTATATGGCAGAAGTTTCCTTGTTCCTACAATACCACAGCCTTAGAATTTGCTTCTGTCCATGAAATCAAGTGCTGTGGATGCACTATTCTTCAGGACATGCTACAAAAATCATTTTTTTCACCAGACATTTCCAGTGAGGAATGTTTTGAAGGTACTAGAGAGAACTGTAATCATTATAGTAAAGAATTACTGTTGGAGTGGGAAAAGGGAATGAGGTTTTTGATGGATTGCCTGAAATTCCTTCACTCTTGAGTATAATTAGATTTTCTTGTGGATGCATGAGTCCTTTAGAGGGCCTTTATAAAATCAAAGCAAACACAGAGAAATAAAACCAGGGATGAGCTAGGTTGTTTTTTTTTGTTGGTTTGTTTTTTGTTTTTTGCTCACAGTATCATAGATTGCCAGAAGCAAATCTTAGTAAGATTTTCACTTGCTAAACCAAAGTCCAAACCAACGTTGTGTGTTGTGATGAATTTCATTCTCAAATTTCCACATGCACTACTGACAGTGCCACTTTTTGAAGCCTCCCAAACACACAGTTGCAGAAGCAATTGCTTCAGCCAAACTACAAGATTTTTAAACCTCAGCCAAAGCCCCTAAAAGAGTCAATGAAAAGAAGGAACAAGTTACCAGACAAAGTAGGCCTCACGTATTGCTGTCTTGGGGCTGCTCTGAATTAGTTCAACCTTTAATCACAGAATCACAGAATCACAGAATTTTCTAGGTTGGAAGAGACCTCAAGGTCATCGAGTCCAACCTCCAACCTAACGCTAACAGCCCTCCACTAAACCATATCCCTAAGCTCTACATCTAAGCGTCTTTTGAAGACTTCCAGGGATGGTGACTCCACCACTTCCCTGGGCAGCCTGTTCCAATGCCTCACAACCCTTTCAGTGAAGAAGTTCTTCCTAACATCTAACCTAAAACTCCCCTGGCTCAACTTAAGCCCATTCCCCCTCGTCCTGTCACCAGGCACGTGGGAGAACAGGCCAACCCCCACCTCGCTACAGCCTCCCTTGAGGTACCTAAAAAGAGCAATAAGGTCGCCCCTGAGCCTCCTCTTCTCCAGGCTGAACAAGCCCAGCTCCCTCAGCCGCTCCTCATAGGACTTGTTCTCCAGGCCCCTCACCAGCTTTGTCACCCTTCTCTGCACCCGCTCAAGCACCTCGATGTCCTTCTTGTAGCGAGGGGCCCAAAACTGAACACAGTACTCGAGGTGCGGCCTCACCAGAGCTGAGTACAGGGGGACGATCACCTCCCTAGCCCTAATGGGTCCCTAGAAGTAAGAAAGCTTAAACTAATATTGCCAAACACAGGGATATCCCAAGCCTGCTTTCTTCAGCAATCTGGCTGTGTTTATGACAGATACCCTGTCCCATAATTAACAGTGACTGTTGCGTGGAAACCACAAATAAATAATTAAATGGGAAATTTCCTTTCTGTCTTTGCTGCCAAAACAGGGTGGTTGTAATGGACAGGGAAGGAAGTCTCACCATAGGGCACCATATGGCTCTTCTGTAGATAAATGTTGTATCAGCACTGAACACAATAAATGAAATGAGTTTGTTTGGGGGCAGAAATCCTTTTTTCTTTTCTTTGTTGAATAAATATCACCACCCTCATGCATGAATCTAACATCTAACTAGAGCTAGAAGTAGATCGTCAGCAGTGTCCATATCAACCCTCATGCACAACAGCAATACCCATAAACAGTGTGGGGGAACTGACCTCCCAGTCCCAAGCATCACCTCTGCTCCCTGCAGCCTGCTGCATGCATGGTCAAGGTGTGCAGCACTGGCACTGTGCTAGCATCATTTTTTTCAGATCATGAATGCATTTTTGAAGAAAATTTCTCCATCCTCCCAATTTACTCAGAGAGGTTTCAAAGGATACAAGTTGGATTTCTTTCAGATTAAACCAGACCAAAAAATGAGAAATATATCAAGACTACTTTAGACATGAATGGGCATTCAATACAGGTAACCAGAGAAGGAGCTAGTCTGAAGGAAACCCAAATACACATATCCGTTTACCAGCACCATGTCTCTCCAGATATACTCCTATTGTACTGCAATCCTTGACAATGCCAGGAAACATTTGTTAGTAATAAGCATACCCTGTTTTTCTGTCCCCCTTTCTCTTCTCCTTATAAATACCTACAAAGATAAGCCATAAAACATTCTTCTTTATCCCTTCTGTCATCCACAAAGTACCATTTCTTCTGCTGAAATCCACCAATAAGCACATATGGACATTTGTACTCAAGAACTGATTTCACTAAAATATATATTAACTCTCAAAATTGTTATGTTTAATAAGAAATGCTATGTTTTATAAGACAAGCTTAATTCTAGTGGTATTTATAATTTGAATGGCAAAGTTGAAAAAGTAGAAGATATTCTGATGTCTTACTTTATCCATTTTTGCATACCAAATCCCTATTTTTACAAGTCAGTGTTATGATGAACGTTAATAATAGTAATTTAAAATACACTTTAAAAATGAAAAGAAATACCACAGAATAAAAATAAATAAATAAATAAATAAACTCTCTTAAGTATTCCTTTCCTATTTTGTATAGGAGGACTTAGTTAAAACTGTACATTTCTTATCCCAAATACTGTATTTTTAGAGAACAGAAATTTGGATTCCATTTAGTTAACACTAAATAAGAGCTTTAATATCACCTAATTTAGCCCATTAATTCCATTTTATTTTTATTTCAACTACATTTAGAAATTTCAACTCCCACAACCTCCTTAAAGTATTTATTTTACCCTGCACACTTCCTACTGAGCAATTAATGCACCATTCAGTTTCCTTTATAGAGTCCTACAAATCCAACACTTTCATTTCGTTCTCTTTTTACTAGTATTATTCATGAGTACTACTGATACAACATAAAATGATGTTCAATAGATATAAAAGATGAGCATTAAGTTCTGAAAGGTAATGACTTTGAATGTTTAATGATTTAATGATTTTATGATTTTGAATGTTTTTTGTTTGTTTGTTTGTTTCTGTCAGAATTATCATCAAACTCAAAGCCATTATACAAGGATAAATATAGTTTTAAACACCTCTTTTCAAAAATAAATTGTGCTTTAATGACAATTTTTTGTTATTTTCCAACCTTATATCAACTTTGTTGACTTTGCAAGACTAAGTGAACTTCTCAAAATAAATATTCTAATAGAATGAGTTCAGAAGACAGAATCCCTCCTATGAAGCAATAACATAAGCATATGCTGACTGGTTTTGAACATCTGGGTTTTCTACAGCTGCCTGATTGGATGTTGAGATTCTTTCTGGATGTTGAAAAGAGCTGTCAGATAGAGGACAGTTTTATTTGCAACAACTTTCAAGGTTAGAACATTTGTTCCATTCTGCATTAGAAGTGACTCAAAACTGTTCATGCATTTATTTTTTAAAGTAAAACTGTAATTCAATATCTGTTCCCATGATGGAGATTCCAAATTTCCAGCGTTTTGGTGTTTGCAACTTGGCATTGATAGCACACTGATATTTCACAGCTGAATGCAGCTAAGGAGCTCATTTTCACTGCTAATATTTGGGCTATTACTCAAATATTAATTCTTTGATAATCAAGAAACAATAGTCTTTTTCTAACATGGAAGAAATCTGTCCTTTGAGATTCACCCAACTTCCAGCAAAGTATTATGTCTGAGAGACAAGAATCCAGAGTAAGAAATAACACATTTTATATGTCCCCCAAAAGTCTGTGACTCTTACTCATGTTGTCAGATCTAATGTAATTGCTCTTTCCCAGGCTTATTATTATTGTTCCACTGCTGAATTTGACTTTCTGTCATATATTATCCAATCTTTGTGTTTATGAAAGAAAACAAAATTCCACTCACTAGAAAGACTGATATTTACATTTTAGGAAACTGTAGGCATTTATATTGTGCTCATTTATTAGTTTCTTATTGGTAAGAGTTTTCTGCAGAAACTTTGCTTAGGAGTAAAAATCCATCTCACACAAGGCTTTGTGTTTCATCCAATGCAATTTTTCTTCAAGTCCTTCTCATTGTTACTCAACCTTACGTAATGTACTATAACTTTCTAATGGTAAATAGAGATAAACCTGAACATTTGTGAAGACAGCTTAATGACTGTTGAGATGTATATCATTGTATGTTAAGACCTTAGGAAGCTCTTTATGTTTTTACTGTACAGGAAATCAAGGGGCCTTATTCATTGTCTCAAACTTTGGGCATTTCAAAGATGCACCTAGATTAAAAGCCTTGTCACCTTCAATAAAAGACAAAGAAGTAACACCATAGTATAGCATAGACTTCAAATGGCCTGATGCATGTTTATCAAACTTCACAGTTCTGAAAACAATCCTTAAAGCTCCTAAATTAACCTCAAATTGGGTCTAAACTGGAAGTGACGGTAATTTGCAGCTGGAGCCTTCTGAGAGTCAGTGGCTCCATGCAGCTGCAGGGAACACACTGAGCAAGGAACTACCACGGACTTCCCAACAGGAAAAATGTGTCTCAAATAAGCCTGAATGGGCTTCCAAATCAGTGGCAGGAATACAGCTATGCTATGTTATGGATACATAATCTTACTGGTCTTAACATTCAGAAAACATTGCATTTATATTTTTAGAAACTTGTCACTATCTTCAGGATTGTCCCCTTCTCAAATATCTTACTAGGAGTGAGAGACCTAGGTTCAACTGGAGACATACCACCTGTGGAGTGAATAACCAGGTTATTCTGCTATTGGACCAGCATTTTGGAAACAAAACAACGATGTGTGCATTTTTACTACAGGTGTGGTTACCAGACCAGGACTCTCTGGGGACACAGGTTGTGGGTCTCTTTCTACCAAACTCTAGAATGTAGTGGAATTTAGGCAGGTGACTTCCCTCTTTAGGTAAGAGGTGTGCATAGCACCCAGTTTTAGGTACAGAGATAAGTTTAAGACTAATAAAGCAGGTACCCAATACATGTAGACAGTTGTGAAAGGAGAAGACCAGTAGCAGATGTCTGGCTAGTCCAAATCTATGTCTCAGATTCAAGGACTCTTGGTACTAAAAGACATTGGTTCTTTTGTCAACACTGTCCTCTTAAAACATAGATATTTAAACTGACGGGTCTTTAATTAACCTTAAGTCTTGTAGAACAAAATATTTTGACCTCAGGTTCATTTTTCTTTTAGTTTACATTTTGTTCTGCAGAAAGATTCTTCAAGCTGCCTGTTTTGTTCACCTTTTTAACCTTACATTGTGTTTGCCTTGTCATCTGGTCTTTTTCTTTCTCCTCTCCATTATTTCCCTTGCTTCTTTAGAGACTTTTTTTCAGGAGAATTTACAGCTAAATTTTGGATGGATGGAAGCTTGCATAAAGCCAATGTTCAGTGCTAAAAATTACATGTGAATCTACCCATGTCTTCTGCTTCCTCTTGTGACCGCTATTACTGCTATTTTGATTACTGCTTGTTATTTTGTTCTTTTTTATTTAATACCTTTTGCAAAAATATCTAAACCCGTGCAATAGAGAAAACAATATGCTTCTTGTAGGCAAGAGTCAAAAAAAAAATAAATAAAGGTTCTCTGAAGACCATCAAGATCATCAACATCACAACATGAAAACACTTATTTTTGTAATCTCTTAGCCAAGCACTGGAAGTGTATGGGAAAGTGCAAGGACAGGGCAGGTATTAACTGGTCTCTTCAGAGAGTACATTTTATACTGCAGTGGACTGATAGTTAAAGACTTCTTCAGGTGGATTCTTTGCATTCATAAGTGTTGGGAATTTTTAGAGGTGCTACAGTTACAGTTTTATGAAGTCAGCAGACCAAAACTTTATTGCAAAATATACAGATTCAATACCCTTAAAGTTATTCATTACAGTGTTTATTTATATTATATATATATCGTTATTTATATACATCGTTTATTCTATATTTCTGCTTTTATTGTTTGCCTAAGAAAACAGAAGAATACATACAATTCCTCCCCCCTCCACTTTTTTTTTTTTTTTTCCTAATAATCACCATTGGGATTCAAAATATTTTTTGTCTGGAAATGACTTTTTTTGTCTTGGTAAGACTGCCTTGTGCTTAAAAATCCAATGAATGACTAAAATAAAACAAAACAAAACAAAACAATTAAAAAGTCAAATGACTTTTTTAACTCAGAGCTTGGATCTTTTGCCATTATTCTCAAGCCTAGGATCAAGAGCTTCAGTAAATAATGAAAAATTATTTACAAAACGTCTTTTCATACTGAGCAGTAATTTGTTGATCCAATCATTTTTCATCATGTTTGCATGACTACTCTGAAGATGCATCCCACTCACAATAATCAAGTATGCTACGTAATGGACACATAATCTTAGTGCTTTTAGGGTTTACAAAACATCGCATTTTTTCCTATACTGGGGTTAGTTTAGATTACGGATTTCAAAGGGAAAACAAGTCTCATCAATCATAGGAAACAAAGTTTTCCTCATGGTGGCAGTTCTGGATTGAAATGGTCTATCCCTTCTCTTAGGGTCCTTATTTATTCATAGAACATGGTGGGAAATAACAATCCAAACTGTCATTTATGAAACTGCTCCATCTTTTGTCCCCTGCAAATACACCCAACTCTCTGTAGTTCACCTCCATCACACCACTATTCTGAACTTCTCAATCACCTCCATTGTTTTCTCCACAAACTTATTCTCCCAATGCTTTTTTTTTTCACCCTCTACCAACCACTTCTTTTCTCCATTCATTCCTATTATGTTTTTTTCTTTCCTATGTGCAGCATTAGTCTTTTCCTCTCTGCGTTGTAGTGCCATTCAATTTTAGGGGAGCCAAACAGAACTTTCTATGAACCTTAGCCACTTTAGAAATCTGCAGTCTTCTGCACTTGTGGTGGTTTTACTCAGGTGGGCAGCCGAGCTCCACCACAACCGCTCTCTCACTCCCCCTCTCCTCAAAGAGGAAGGGGGAGAAAATACAACACAGAGAACTCGAGGTTTGAGATAAGAAAGGTTTAATTAAAGGGAAAGGGAATGGGAGGAAAAAAAACAGAGACAAAAGAAGCAATCAGTCCGCGCGGAAGCACAGAGAGAGGAAAAATTATTCTCTACTTCCCATCAGCGAGCGGTGTTCGGCCACGTCCTGGGAAGCAGGGCCCCAAACGCGTAGTGGTTGTTCAGGAGGAACAGCCCCCTCCCCCACGAGAGTCCCCCCTTTTATTGCTGAGTGTGACATCAGGTGTTATGGAATATCCCTTTGGTTAGTTTAGGTCAGCTGCCCCAGCAATGTCCCCTCCCCATCACTTGCCCACCCCCAGCCTGCTGGCTCTTGGGGGCTTGGAAGGAGTCCTGATGCTGTGCCAGCACTATGCAGCAATAGACACAACACTGGAGTGATATCAGTGCTGTTCCAGCTACGAGTGCAGAGTACAGCACTGTGTAGGCTGCTGTAGGGAAAAGGTGACTCCAGCTCAGACAGACCCAACACAACTTCCACCCCTTATTCCATAACATTTGTGTCACAGTCAGGTACAGTTTAGTATATAGATGTTCTCATCACCATTGTTTTCTGTTCATTGAAGCATTTTTATGTCTGTACTTCTCTTTATTCTATAGGTCTTTTCCCAAAATGCTCATAAGAACTGTTGATGGTTTCGCCTTCATCTGTCAAAGTGGTCACTCAGGGCAGGCGAAGTTGGTTTTCTTGACACCAGCACCAGCTTAGCTCACATCAGTGTTGCACTTGCCCGGTTCCTTGCAAAGTTGACCTGTCATTGGTTCTGCAGTGTCCTCCTACAACACATAACTTGGATGACAGATTAATTTTCTCCCAGTGTTAAATCTCCTTGAGGCACACACTTGATATCCCCATCTTTCTGCATTACCCACCAGGTATACCCTGGTCCTTGGGCAAAGACAATCCCACGAGTGGGTTTGCCTTTTCCCGAGGCAGGGGCAACCCACACCGCCTTCCCCATCCACTTCCCCACACGCACTACAGGGACTTTAGCTTCTCCCACAGTGTGTAGGGGTTTTGTTTCAGCAGGACCAGGACGGCTTTCAGACCCCCTGTTGTTAACTAGCCAAGTGGCCTCTGGTAGATTTATATCCCAATGTTTCCATGTCCCAGCACCCAATGCTCGCAGCATAGTTTTTAACAGTCCATTGTACCTCTCAACCTTCCCAGAGGCTTGTGGGTGATAAGGGATGTGATACACCCATTCAATGCCATGTCTCTTGGCCCAGGAAGTGATCAAATTGTTTCGGAAGTGACTCCCATTGTCGGACTCTATTCTCTCCGGTGTACCATGTCGCCACAGCACTTGCCTTTCCAGGCCCAAGATAGTGTTTCGGGCCGTGGCATGGTTTACAGGGTATGTTTCCAGCCACCCAGTAGTTGCTTCTACCATGGTGAGTATGTACCGTTTGCCTTGGCGGGTTTGTGGAAGTGGTCCGATGTAGTCAATCTGCCAGGCCTCACCATATCGAAATCCAAGCCATCTCCCCCTGTTCCAGGGAGACTTTACCCTCATGGCTCGTTTAATTGCAGCACAGGTCTCACACTGATGGGTAACCTGTGTGATGGCCTCAATGGTCAGGTCCACCCCTCGTCCCAACCCATGACTGCCAGTGTGCTGGCATGTGTTGGGGGTGCAGCTCGTACAAACTTCCGCCACATGGACGCTGTGCATTGCACTTCATCGGGGTCTTTAGGTGCCTGGGCGTTGTTTAAATCACTATAAAGCATCTCCAGCACAGCTAATTCCCGCAGCTGCTGGAGGCCCTTATCCATAGTGGTCCATTTGTTTACTTGGTAGACAATATCCTCTTTGTGGGGATACCTTTCTTTCACTGCTGTTAGGATTCGCCTCCAGAGGCTGATAACTTGTGCCTCTCTTCCAATTACTCTATCAATGAGTCTTTCTCTAGAAAGGGATCCCAGCTGCTTGGCTTCGTTGCCTTCTAGCTGTTGGGTATTGGCCCCACTATCCCAGCATCGAAGCAGCCAAGTGAGGATGTGCTCACCTGGATGGCGACTGAAGTCTTTCCGTATTTCTCGCAGTTCACTCAGAGATAGAGACCGAGTAGTTTCTGATTCATCTATGATTTCAGTCTCTTCTTCGCGATGTTGCCGTGATAACGCTGCTTTAGAGCCACTTGCCTTTTCCTCTTCTCCCTCATCCGTAGAAGGAGCTTCTTCCCTTACTAAACGACCTGATCTCCGTTTCCACTGTTTCGTCTTCACTACAGGGGCGACTGATACCATAGATGGTCGGTCCTCTAGGGTAGTCACAGTGTGTGCTGTCTCATTATCAAATTCAGGAACCTCCCTATCCCCTTGAGGGTGCTGGGCAATGTTAATTGACATCTGATAGGCGTAAGCCAGACCCCAGCAGAGTGCAGCCAGCTGGTGGAGTTCTCTAGTATTGCCAGGGTCAGGGCATACGTCTTTCAAACATTCCACCAGTTTTCTTGGATTTTGTACTTGTTCAGGGGTGAAATTTAGAACCATTGGAGGAGAAAACCGTGATAGGTACCTGCCCAAATCCCCCCACACACCTTGCCACCCACAACTTTGTCTGGGGACAGGTCCTTGAATAATATTCTTAATAAATTGCTTTACTTTGGGGAAGATGACAAACACTAGACCTAGTGATAGGAGGATAATATCTGACCAGGGGTATCCAAGATACTGAAAGGCTGCTGTAATTAGCCCACAGGGAGAAAAGTAGAAGGCACTGTAATTCCTAATATTTTCAATAAGATAATCTCCAGGAGACCAGGAGGATAACAATGCCGGGTCTGAATACCAAACAAAACTGAAGGCCAGTATGTTACAGCACAACATGATAAAAAAAACAAGCACAGACTTCAACACTTTCTCCGATCGGATGTAAAGGAAAAAAGAAAACAGAGAGTGGGCTATATACAACATATCCACACAGAAAAGTATTACCAGAAAACCGAGCATTATGACTACCAATATGTTAGTTGTAAATACTTCAATCAATGCTATTATTATCTCAACCCTCGTGCCCCACGTTGGGCGCCAAAAAGGACTGTGGTGGTTTTACTCAGGTGGGCAGCCGAGCTCCACCACAACCGCTCTCTCACTCCCCCTCTCCTCAAAGAGGAAGGGGGAGAAAATACAACACAGAGAACTCGAGGTTTGAGATAAGAAAGGTTTAATTAAAGGGAAAGGGAATGGGAGGAAAAAAAACAGAGACAAAAGAAGCAATCAGTCCGCGCGGAAGCACAGAGAGAGGAAAAATTATTCTCTACTTCCCATCAGCGAGCGGTGTTCGGCCACGTCCTGGGAAGCAGGGCCCCAAACGCGTAGTGGTTGTTCAGGAGGAACAGCCCCCTCCCCCACGAGAGTCCCCCCTTTTATTGCTGAGTGTGACATCAGGTGTTATGGAATATCCCTTTGGTTAGTTTAGGTCAGCTGCCCCAGCAATGTCCCCTCCCCATCACTTGCCCACCCCCAGCCTGCTGGCTCTTGGGGGCTTGGAAGGAGTCCTGATGCTGTGCCAGCACTATGCAGCAATAGACACAACACTGGAGTGATATCAGTGCTGTTCCAGCTACGAGTGCAGAGTACAGCACTGTGTAGGCTGCTGTAGGGAAAAGGTGACTCCAGCTCAGACAGACCCAACACAGCACTCCACATTTCAGAGAAGACATAAGGGTGTGACAAGAAAGGGAACAAAGCAAAGCTAAAAAGGTGCCTTATATGGTATCCACAAACTTGGCTGTAGCTTTAGCTTTTGAAATGACTTGTTTGTATTTGATTTGACTGGTTTTGATCCATCACAGTACTAGTAGAACAATTTTTATGTACTAGTAATTACAGAATTCTCCTTCCTTCCTCTCCCCAGTAGCATAGCTGTAGTTTATAGTCTGTCAGTATTTCCATTACGAACTCCATTTTTCAGAGGTCAATAACTCGGTCTGCATCAGCTCAAAACTTGATATACAAATTGTCAAAGACTCTTAATTCACTTTTTATCTCTGTGATGGAAAGGATTTTTTTTTCCTTAGGGAGGTATAATTTATGAGTTTTTTTTTTTTTTTTTTTTTTTTTTTTCCATATTTGAACCAAAGCTTGACTTCGTCTCTGAAACTGAAATGTTGCAGATTGTTGTCACTAATATGGGTTAAGCTTTCAAGATTTTTTTAAGTAGAATTAAATAGCCAAAATATCCAGAGAAAGCACAGCTACCAAGCAGCCAGTGCAGATAATTTTTATCCTTTTTTAGACTGCATAGTACATTAGTCTCAGTTGCTGACCCGCTAGTAAACAGAGTGTCATGAGTTTTCTAAGAGTGTGTTATGTAAACAAAGCAAAGAAAATAAAAAGCCTCAGAGTCTCAGCTTAGGCCACTTGGTCCACTTCAATCCTACTGCTGGACCTGTGCCAGTTCATGCCACTGGAGATTTAATTCTATGCAGTAAACAGAGGTGAAGATGCTTCTGTCAAATTTTCAACTGCAGCAACTCTTTCCAACTGCATTAATGACCCACAAAGACATGAACTCAAATGGAGACATCACTGAGGTCTAAGCTGTCCTATTGCACAAAGGTGGACTTTGTATTGCCTTGCTTATGTTTTTTGGTTTTGTTTTTGTTTTTACCATATCTGGAGAGTGTGGTCACTGTTATTAGTTACTGTTATTAGTCACTTTTAATATAGGATTGTTAAGGACTCTCTGAAAGCCAGACTCTCTTGAATAAGCAAACATTTTAATCCAAAAATATTTTCAAACACAAGATGGGGACATGGGATATAGCACAGAAGGGTGTTCTATGCTGATAAATAAAAAATTGAAAACAAACAGACAGGCTTCTGTTTCTATGAAGTAATAACATTGACTTTCAAGTTCTGAAAAAAGGGCAGAAAAAGAGTAACCATCCAATTTTTGTAGAAAGAATAAATTCTTCGGTCCATGTTAATGGCCCAGGTGGAGTTCTGTTCCCCACAAATCCACACCACAGCCTGACAACGAAAGGCATAGGCAAGTAGGAACCTGACTGAATAAATTATTCTATTTTGTCACAAAGTTGTTCTTGGTAATTTAATGTGTCTGTATACCGTATTTGTTGTTATAATAATGACATTAGACAATAGCAAACTACTTAGCACCGTGAAACCATTAAATAGGTAATTATTTTGCATTTACTATTGCTTCCAGAAAAATAAAACTGAAGAAGAAACAATGCCTTTATAAATGAAATATAACAGCATGAAGTGCAAATAAACAGAGAATGCATCCGTACTCACTAACTGCTAGGAAAAAGCTCATCTGCTCAATTCATAATCCAGTGTACTGAAGGCACATCTGATTTTCTTTACCAAAAATTAGCTTAGTTATACAAACAGTACAAGACCAGGTATTTCTTTTCCAGCTGATTTAGCTATTTTGTTCATCCATAAAGGGCTAGTTTGTACATGCACCAATGCACCATTTTCCAGAGGAAGGCCAACAAGCATTAGGAAGAGTGTGCATATGCTTCATGCATATGCAACCTGAATGTTTTGTATTCTACACCTCCTAATTGCAGTAACGTGCTGCCATACAAGTGCTATAGGACTTCAGGCAGCTGGCTGCCTTCCTCGGAGTCCAGCTGTGTGTTCTGGCATATTAATGCACTGTCACATATTAATGCACTGTCAGCCAGCCTCACCCTGTGATATATGCTGTAACTCACAGCAGAGATGGAGGTGTTGTGATGTGTGTGAACAACATAGTGCAGTATACAATGAGTAGTTACATTTTACCAAACTTAAATGTAACCTCCATAGCAAGAGTATAAATACCAGATGTGATTTAGCCTTCATACAGCTTCATTTCAGAAACTGTAAAAATTTGTACTCATGATTGCTTATGGTTCTCATAAAATTTAACAAAAAATAATCTTTAAGGAGAGCTCAATGTAAACGGCTTCACTTTTTTAGCACTTTTGGGGGAGATTTTTTTTTTTAACCTTTTTTATACCACAGAGAAATCAAAATAAAACACCAGTGAAAAACCAATGAAACACTCACTTTTACAAAATACTACCAGAAACATACCTTAATTATCTAAAATGCTACCAAAGTTCACATAAAACCTACAGATTGTGCCACAGAATGCAAACTATCAGTTTGTTCAGTTCAGTTCAGTTGCAAAATCCTAGTGAAGTGTCAGAGCAAATTTTCAAAACAGAAAATGCTCTTTTTGTACAGAGTTAAAGAGGCAATTCATGTCAAAGCATTGTGGGCAAGAATTTCCATTCTTAATGGGATGTTATTAGTCTTTATAGTCCAGATTCATGCTGTGCAGAATATATCATTGTGGAAAGTATGGGCCTCCATTAAAACTGCTAACCAAAACTATTTTCAACTTACAATAAATTCATCTCACTCATCACTAGCATCTGGGAATGTATGCATTTAATCTTAGGAGTTGTCTAGCCTTTTTATTTTCTCCAGTGGACATAAATTGAAATACTTAAGTGTTCTTTATTTTAGCTGCATAAGAAAATTCTCTTATGAAAGAATGCATTTTCCTCTATTGGTATTCATGTTCTCAACTAAGCAGAGAGCTTAGATTCATGCTTACCTGTAAGAGATGTAGTTAGGCAAAGTTAATCACAAGTATCTAATTATCTTGGGTTTTGTTAACTTCACTCTTCAGATCACTACCTGGAATGAACCTGAAGAGCAAACATATCCCCCACATTAGCTCCATAACACAAACCAGTGGCCAACAGGTAGAGATATATTATTGCTTCACCGCTTTCATACCACCTTCATCACTCATGCAGGTAAACAACCATATCTTATTTAAAAGCTTGTGGTAGCCAAAACTTGAAGATGTCCAGTGGCAGTGTCTCAGGTGTATCCCACACCACAGACTTATTCTGCCTGCGCAAATGATCCTGTTCATTTAGTTCCTGGCAGTTCATGCTTCCTAGAAGCATGTTATTCTAGAATAGAATATACACGCCTAGAAGCATGTATATACGTGCAATTAAACAAATATGCGTGTATATATGTGTATATATATGCAATTAAACAAAATATAAGTCCCATACATCCAGATTATGTTGTACTCATTGAATACAATGCTTTAGAGATGCTTTGCACATGCATTGTACTAATTATATGAGATTTTCATGTATCTAGCCCCAACTGTCAGAAACCAGCCTAACAGAAGAAACTACCGAAATGATATAGCAGTATTTTTTTATTTTTTATTTTTTATCTCTAACAGAGATATTAACCAGCAGAAAGGACAGGGTGGGCAGTTCCATGTGTATACATATTCATTAGCTATATTTTCTTGCTCAAAAAGTACTAAGCCCATTAAGATTATATATTGACTAATGTTGTTGCTCTAATGTGGGCCAAATTTTCATATACAGCTTTGAATAATATTTATTTCAACAAAAGCAATTTTATGTGGCACTGAATATAAAGATTTATAAGATCCACTGTTCCTCAAGTTGAAGATCATGTCTCTGAGCATGGCCACCAATGTTTAACAAGCCATATGAAAGACAGGTCAATTAGATGGTGTAACTTCACCATCGTGCTCTCCCACCTTCCAGCAAGTTGTGGCTCAGTGATTTTATCAGAGGCAATATCCCCATCTTTTAATGTACACTTCTTGGTCAAAGCATGACATAAAAGATTCACAGAAGTTATGTTGGAGGATTGCTTTCTGCACTCATAATTCCTCTGGAGGGTTTTCACATTTTGAAAAAGATGTAAGCTGTAGTTTCTGAGAGCTTGATAGCAAAGATCCCATCTCGGGCAAAGAATGCAATAGTGCAGCCTGGCTCCAGGGAGCACTTGCTGACTTATGGTATGTAAAATGCTGTCCCTGGGAGAGTGAGAGCATCCATTTCTGTAAATTCACATGAAACTTATTGCTTCTGTCCTAAGATAAAATATGGCTTCAGACCCCCTGAGACAGCAGAGGGTTTGTATGAACAAGTGTTCTGACCTTTGGGCTATTGGGAAACAGAAAGAAGAGGATTCTTCCAGATTTTCAGAGGAGGAGAGATGAAGGGGTGTGTTTAAGTAGCTGAGCAATACCCAACACTAAGATTAAAGCATACAAAACAGTAGGAACTTCTTGTATAAATCTGTCAGTCCATTTTCAGCTCGTAATGCATTGTCTCTGAAATTTCAGCAGTCAATAGCTGCTTTATATATTAGTCAAGGAAAAGCTTTGTTATGTTTTTGTGGTTAGAGTCCAAGTACAAATTCTTGCTTTCATACTGACGTGCAAAACGCCTGTCAAGATTCTGAGCCTATTGTATTCAAATCTATAAAAAACGCATATCAGGACCTTTCCTGTACCAAGGATATTACAAACCTCTTTGCTTTTGAGACCAAGGTTATATTTCAAGGCTTCTATAAGCAAAAACATTATTTCAAATTAACTGTTTTATGTCTCTCTTTATTCTGTGCTGAGCAGCAATTATCAACTTACCTCATGTGCTGGCTGTTACTTTGCAAACATCATGGATGCAGGAGGTACATGGAATAGAAATGAAAGTTTACTGAAATAGTCAATTGCTACTAGGAAGGGTAAGCGACTTGCCCCCTGGTATAGGAATATGTCTACCTATGGAGATCTGCAATATAAATCAAAGCAAGGTAGCAGGACAAAGGTCAAAGGCCCTGTGCTTCTCAGCCTGTTGCTGCTGCTTTAGATCCTTCCCAAAAGCTCCTTTTAATCCTTAACCCCATTAAAAATTGTTTGCCTGGTGTATGTTAACTGTCATTTCTCACGCTATACATCATGTTCTTCTTGTTGCCTTTTGTCATAGCAATGCTTTCCGGCACTTCCCAAGGCTCAAACTGCAAACTCTGCAATGAGGGCAGTGCTTTTGTTATGAGCTAGTCCCTGGCACAGCGGGGCCCTGATTCTTATTCTGGCTCAGCAAAATCACTGACTGAAAGTTACATTTTGTGTTGGTCTAGCTGTACTTGAAATGCAGAGCAGGCCTGGTTTCACAAAGCAAACAGCTTAAAGCTACATTTTTTGACCCACACTTCTTTCACGTCAGCTGTGTGTTCAAATCCTGTTCTAAGGTCTCCCTAAGCCTAAAAGATTGCTTTGGTCCTTCTCTAATATATAACTGAGCAGCAGGCAGAGACAAATGTTCATTGTCCCCTTTTGTACATCTACTTGATATATTGACAGAGTTATCCCTGCATGTACTCGTATTACATAAATAGTGATGGCAGCATTCACTGCTTCAAACTTTATTTAGACATGTGTAAAAAGGCCTATGACTTCAATTTACTTGTAAGGCTCTTTCAGTTGTGCTTATTTAGTAAACATATAAATGGCAATGTTATAAGCAGAGGAAGATCTGTGCTTTCAAAGATAAAGAGCAAAGGGAGGCTTGCTGGATAATCAGCACCACTGCATTTCACTTAATAGATGAATATACGTGATAGATACAATAGACATTTATGTCTTTCTATATTAAAAGTGATATCAATTCCATTTTAACATAATTTTCAGTATAACGGAACTCTATGACTTCATCTAAGATAATGATAATATTGATCCCCGTTTTGCAGTATGTCAGGGTTTAAATGTTAAATATTGATTGCATCCCCCAAGGGAAAAAAATAAAAATAAAAAATCACTGTACTTTTCTTTGAAACATCTAAAGGAAAGAGGCCTTTGTAGTAATAATTATGTACATTTTTTCATTTGCATAGTTTTGTAATAGTACAATACTTGGCACATTGATAAAACATGCACGAAATAATAGCAACAGAGTAGCTGGAAAAATCTGTGTGAACCAAACTCAATTAAACAAATACATTTTCATTAAAAATCTGACATAAAAAAATGGAGATGGGATCAAAGCTGAAAATGAAACCACTTCGATTTCATTTCAAATAAACTTGCCAATTAATTGCACGTTTCAAATGATTACCATTGTAATCATTTGTAAGTAAGGTACCGTAAAAATCATTTAGTGAAAACATTTGTGTTTAATACTTGCATCATATTTTCCTGGAATAATCATCTGGTTTTAGGGCCTTTCATATAATATAGTTTTGCCTTTTTATCACTAAGACTTGTCTAGACTAGAATAACTATTGTTCAGGTATAATTTCTTGTTTTTAAAATGTACGAATCAGTGTTTGTGAGTAATATGCAGCCACAACATATGTATTTTTAAAACAGTTATGAATAATAGAATAGAAATTCTGGAACTCTATCGTTCTTAGTTTTGTGTTTCTTTATTTGATGTAATGAAGAATGGTAGCAGTTTTTCAGCTGTTCCCTTAATATCAGTTACAGCCTTTTCTACTAAGAACCATCTTCTCTGTTCTTTTGACCTCCCACTTCATGCAATGACTTTCTTCTCTATCTCTCGTTGCCTTCTAATGTCATCCCTGTCTGGTCTCTAAACCTTTTATGCTTCATTTTAAATTCTGGTATTGCATATTCAAATTCAAAACACTAACTCAGTTTATTTTTCTGAACTTCCCTCCCCAGGGTACTTATCGATTCCTTGCTATCAAAAAGCAATATCCACTGAAATCACTGGAATAAAGAGAAATCCTGCAGATTTCTAAGAACTGTTTTACCTTATAGAGCCAAGCAAGTTATTAATGTAAAACACATAAATGACCATGTCTTTTTATAAAATGACAGTGTCCTTTTAGCCATGTGGGATCAATGGCAACTATCAATGGTCTTCAGACATTTAGGATATCAGAAACAGTATTTTTCTTTGTTTGTCTACCATAGTTGCTGCATTTCAAACACCTAGGACATTAGAAAATAGATTCCCTACTTCATTATATAGAAAAAATATCCAGTTTTGCCCAAGGTGAGGTCAGAGATGTACCGCCAAAAGTATTTGACTAAGAATGGGTAGAGCCTATAGGTTTGCCATGCAGTCCCCGTAAGAGGCAGAAGTTCCGGATGGAAAGAACTGTCCTCAAAGCTACCCACAGGCAATATAGTTCTTAAGAGGAGAAGACTGCAGCCAAAAAGCCAGAGGTCTGGAGACAATTTTTAGCAGTGGGTCAGAATCCTATTTTGATTTCAACATCTGATTTTAGCAATGGAGAAAAAAAAATCACCTCAAATAGTGATGATCAATAAGGTCTTAAATGATATTGGCCAACAGAGAACATTATACTTTTTTTTTTTTTAGGGGAAAAACAAAAAGTATACATGTGTGTGTGTATATCCATATATATTAATATTTAGCTTTAAAATGTCCCAGTCTTGATTACAGGCTGTGGTTGCTACTGCAGTGGAGATATCCCACCCTAATCATAATCACTGTTCCACTGGCAGCAGATGAATGCATCTTCAGTTCCTCCTTGATTACCAGACTTTCAGTTCATTGCTTCCTTTTCTAGAAAATACTGAGATGCACAACCCGAATATTATTATTCTGCAGTGAATAAGCAAACTTATTATGCAGAGCATGAATGTACTGAACATGATTTTTGCTACTGCTCAGCAAACATCCTGTAGGGCTATACGACTGGATATTAGAGAAAATGTTAAGTCAGCTCTTAGGAAACAAACTGAGGAATATTTGCAGACTTGGGAAGTTCAGTTTAGCAAGTACTTAGCACCTGCTAATAACAAAAATGCAATGATGACCATTAGAAAATTACCAATTTCCTTAGGACAGTACCTTTGCTGTACTCAGATCCCAAATTTCAACATAATACTTTCTGCAACTTGTCATAAAGGAAGAGGATTTTTTTTTAATGTTTATTCATATAGAAATGGAAGATAGCTGTAATTCTCTTCCCCCATATACCCAGAACTGTTAACCGTTGAGAGAGATAGTCATGTCTTAGAGAACTTTATCTACAGAAGAACTTGATAACTGTGTTAGATTTACCCTAACCATCTTGACTGAGAATAACAAAAAGCATTCAACAGTGTACTATGTTACAGGGGACCCTGAATACTGATTCTGGTTTCTGAGCTATACTAAATTAACATAATTTCATTTTTATTGTTATTACCAGTGCTTACAGAGTAAAACTAGTTCAGATGTGTCAACTACACTAGGTACAGCCACAGCACAGAGTGCAGTACTGAGCAATGCAAAGTACTGTATTATAACATATTCCTCTACTACTTTGTACCAGGTTCTGCTCATTGTAGTGAAGACTGTAGCATTGATAGATCTGCAAACACGCTGTATTTAATAACACATAAAGCATATGTAAGGAACTCTTGCCAAGATAACCATATCTTCTTCTAGTATATAAAAAACACCAACAGTCTGTTCATATTTCTTTTCCAGCCATGCTGTTAAATAATTATGTGATCCTATCCAACAAGATAGATCAATCTGGAGGGGAAGATGCAGCTGTTCAAAGTAAAAAACAACTCATGGCCCATTTGTGATCATTGTGGAAATTTTACATCCCCCAAAAAAGCTGTACTCTGTGAAGACTATTCTTTGACGTAAGTTAATCAAGTGTTTGATATAGAAGGATCCTTAGCTTGCACAGACATTTTTTTATTTTCTTTCTCCCCAGTAATGCATTTTTGGGGCTCACCTTTTATTTTGTTTCAGTGGAGCTTATTGTCAGTTACTGCACAATCTAGAGTCATTTTGGAGGTATCTTCTTAAATGTTTTATATGATTCTGCATTTTTAATAGCATAGAATTTGTTCAGTTATGTACATTAGGAGTGGCATTTGTCTTTCTTGTCTTTAAAATTCAAAAAAAAATGTTGCTAAAACATGTTGATTTGAAGCCTTTATAATATAACCTTCCTAAGGGAGTGTATTTGAAAAATGTGTATAAGACTGATGTCGATGTTTTATTCCTGAGTCTGAGCCAGCCATAGCCATGAGGATGTTTTAATGTCAATCATCCTCTGCTTCCCTTAACCTTTAAGAACAGCTTCCACTTGAGCTTAGAGTTCTCTATCCCTCCCTTAGTGAGGCTGCCTAGCAGCAGTCCTGCTTACTCATAGCTGCAATGCCAACACACAAGAATGAACCCTGATTGTTCCTCTGTCCCTTAGTGGGCATTCTCTTTTGCAGGTAAGAAACAAATGCAAAACTATAAATTGCTTGTTAAATTAAAAATAAATAAATAAATAAATAATCATTAAATGCATAAAAACACAAGCAGTTAAATAAATGATAGTTTGGAATCAATTTCTCCACGAGAAAAATGGCAAATTGAGAATTGCAGAATACGTGGAACCACTCACAGAACAATTACTGTGCGCTAGTAGTACTGAACAAAGGAAATTATTTAGATATTTCCTGTAAAATTTCTCAGCCATTGCATTGCAGGAACAACTCTGAGTATTGCTAAAACATAACAACCCCTAATGCTTCCACAAATGAAATCCTGTAAAAAGCTACTATCATTAATCATTAGCTGTAAAATGCTATCAAGCAATTTAACCTACAGAATCAGCCCACTGTAGCAACCACAGTATAGTTCAATCTCTGTAATAATGCATATTCAATTATCTATCTCATCTTCTTCTGTCTTTATTATAATTGATAGTTAGGAACTGCTTAACTGCAACTCAAAAAAAAAAAAAAAAAAAAAAAAAAAAGATTGGTACGTGATCATTCCTGCCCAGAAGGCATATAAAAATGTTAACATGTAATCTATATTTTTCATATCAACTTTGGTTTCAAAGTAGTTCTTAATGCACTGTCTTAGAATGAATCCATATACTTCAGTGGTAGCACCATATTTCAAATTCCAACCCTTACCAGATGTAGCAGACCTGCAGATGCCCATGAAACACATCTGTAGAATTTCATTAAATGGCAAGAGTACAGAAATAAACACTGGAGCTAGCTCCTGGCACTGCTGTGTTGTTGGATGGGCCTCAGTGTCCTTCTGACCAGGACCACCCATTTTCCTCCAAGTGATGCTTGGGAACAGGTATAGGTTAGCATGGGCCAGGAATAATTGCCATAGATAGTCTGAATTCAGTCTAAATGTTTTGTAACCAAAATCCGGCCACACCATGCCAGTCCTGATACTGTTTGCTTTACCAGCTGGTATAGATGTTGCTACAATGCAATGAAATCTTCCAGCATTCATAGAAACATTGTGCTTTCAGGGACAGGATAAATACATTAAAAATCATGAGTCTAAACTTGGAAGCTCAAAAATATGGGTTATGTTGGGCCCAATTTCACTGCTGGCTTCAGATTTTACACTAACAATTAGCCCATGTGAAGATATGACCCAGACTTCCATAACTCCTAGACAACATTGATTCTAGATAAATTCTTGAGGTAACAACTCATTACCAGTGTGCTTTTAACCTGATAGATACTGAAAAAAAGCATGCCATCAAATCAACATGAAATTAACTACTGCAGTTTCATTGGTCTTCTTTCTTGGGATAATTTCCCAACAATATTGAATGTGACAATATTACCTTGGCATAGATAACGTAAGAACACAAAACTGCTCTGGAAATCAACATTGAAGGTACATCCAACTGAGAATCCTTGTACATCAAAAATTTAGGGATGCCTATATAGTGTAATAGACTATATTAGAGTAAGAATATAGAGTAATTCTTCCTTCAATATTTACCTTCCAGCATCTAACATCTGTTTTGGTTTAACAGTCGTAGGTGACGAAGCACCCAACTCCCCCTTCTTGAAAGGAAGAGGGGAGAAAATATGGTGAAGGAAAAGCTCATGAGTTGAGATAAGGACAGGGAGATCACTCACTAATTAATGTTATGGGCAAAATAGACTCAGCATAGGGAGATTAATGTAATTTATTACCTACCACTAACAGAGTAGAATAGTGAGAAATGAAAAGTAAACTACAAACACCCTAACCCCCATCCACGTTCTCCTACCTACTCCACCGAGCAGCGCAGGGGAACGGGTTGCATTCAGTCTCTGACACTTTTTCTCCGCTGCTCCTTCACGGTCACTCTCTGCCCCTGCTCCACGTGGGGTCCCCCCCTTGGGATGACGTCCTTCCCAAATGGAGCCTACAGGGGCTACCCACAGCTCTTCAAGAACTGTTCCCACACAGCCCTGTACAATGGGGTCGATCACCCAGGAGCAAACTGCTCCAGCACGGGTCCCCCATGGGCGGCAGCTCCCCCCAGAGTCCCTGCTCCCACATGGGCTCCTCTCCATGGGCTGCAGCTCCGGCCCAGGGCCTGGTCCTGTGGGGGCTCTCCATTGGCCGCAGCCTCCTCCAGGCCACATCCACCTGCTCCACTGGGGTCTCCTCCACGGGCTGCAGCGTGGAGATCTGCTCCATGTGGGACCCCTGGGCTGTAGGGGGACAGCCTGCTCCACCAGGGACCTCTCCACAGGCTGCAGGGGAACAGCTGCTGTGTGCCTGGGGCACCTCCTGCCCTCCTTCTGCACTGACCTTGGGGTCTGCTGTGCTGGGTCTCACATTTTCTCACTCCTCTCCCAGATGCTGTTGTGCAGCAGTTGTTTGTTTGTTTTCCCCTTTCTTAAATCTGCTCTCCCAGCCAACCAGCATTTATCGCTCCCTGGCTCTGCTCTGGGCATCGGCAGGTTCCTTTGGAGCTGGTTGGAGCTGGCTCTGATCTGACATGGGACAACTGCTGGGCTCTGCTCACAGTTTGTCCCAGCAGCCTCACCACTACCAAAAGCTTGCCACATAAACCCAATACTTCAACTGACAATTTAGGGGTTTCCTGAACTGGAGGTGACACCAAGTTTGTGTTTGTTTGTTTTTCTCCTGTGAGTTCGTTCAATCTTTCTGCAGAGTGTTACATTTCCGGCTTCCATAAAATCCTATGGTAAACCCACACAATTCAATTTAGCACAGTGTGAAAAGGGATGAATGACTGACTTACAAACACGAATTGACAAAGAATTAATGCATTCATTTGCAGTATCTCATGAATGTTTGTCAGTGTTGTGGCTTTTTAAAATAAACAGATGACCAAACATTTGAACTCAGTTTGATTGAACGTAGTTTGATTGTTACAGCTTTTAGATCCCTTTATGCTCTGTATAGGCTTAAGGAAATAACAGTATTTGCCAGTTTTGTTCCCTTTTATTACGTACCTATAATAATATCAGTATTATCAATATGTCAGTAAAATATATTATCTATTCTGACAATTTTAATGTTATTGTCTTGTTGCATTTGTTGATGCAAACTTTTGATGATACTCTTCTGAAGAATTTCCCTTTGGGGATGTGCTGTATGTACTTGATTTATTTTTATGGTATGTTTTCCAATATTGAAAGAAACATGATTTCATTTTTATAATTCAGTAAGAAGAGAACAATGTATTCATAGCATGCTTCTTGATCAGTTGTGCAAAGAGACAATTTTATTCTTGGATAATATGCCGATTTATAAGCTTTTTTCCTCTCTCATATTTCTGATGTAAAGGTATCTTGTTGAAAGACAAATAGACTGTAAAAGAAGAAAATTTTACAAGTGCAGTTGAAAGAGAAAGCAGTGTTATTTTCCTGTTAATGTCCTGCAATGAAAAACATTACATTGTGAAAATCAGCTCTTGGAACAGTCTTTATATCATGAGTATGTCCTTGGACACTAAAGGTTGTAAAATGTGCATTCTGACATGTACGGAAGATAGCAAGATTTTGGTTAATGAACTATCCTCTCAATGTGTTGTTAGATAGAACCTAACAGAGATCTTCTGATGTACACTTTTCAGGAAGAGCTTCCTGGTATACTATTCCTAACTATTAGCAACGTGCCAATGCTCAATGAAAACACGAACACAGATATCAAGAAAAATTACTTGTCCTGAAAAGGCTGCTTCACCACTGAATTTATCCTTTCATGGTACTCGGATCAAATCCATTTGTTATCACAGGGAGAAAGCAAGGTAAGGCAAGGCAGGATGTGTCTAAAACAGGTGAGATATCTTTTGAATGTGTACATTTTTCTTTACTGAAGATTAAAAAAAAAAAATAGTTGATAAAGAGACATTGTAAATTATGTATTTTAGGGACTGTCTTCTGGCTTTGAGATATCCTGGCATGGATGGTTTGTACTTATAGAATGGCTTGGTTTGGAAGGAAACTTAAAGATCTAGTTCAACCCTCTCCCTCCCCTCCTCTCCCTTCCCCCCCCCTTCCCCAACCATCACCATGGGCAGGGATGCCGCCCACTAGATCAGGTTGCCCAGGGCCTTGTCCAATCTGGCCTTGAATGCCTTCAGGGGATACGGCATCCACAGCTTCTCTGGGCAACCTGTTCCAGTGCCCCATCACCTTCTGAGTAAAGAATTTCCTCCTAACTTCTAACCTTTATCTCTCCTCTTTTAGTTTAAAACCTTTCTCCCTTGTCGTATCATTATCTTCCCAAGCAAAAAGTTGCTCTCCATCTTTTTTCTAAACCCCTCTTAAGTATTAAAAAGCTGCAATGAGTTCTCCCTGGAGCTTTCTCTTCCTCAGGCTGAACATCCCCAGCTCTGTCAGCCTTTCTTCATAGGCAAGGTGTTCCAGCTCCAGCCCTCTTATATCTGATGTATTACTTATATCATTAAACTCTTTTACCTGCTCAAGAAGTTGTCTGAACTGACTACCTTACCCTCAGACCATCCTAATCTCAAGGCCGTACAGGAAGATGAGCCAAGTACAAGGCATGGAGCAATCTGCTTTGAGCAGCAAATTGGTAAAGGCCTCTTCCAACCTAAACAGTTCCACAAACCTATGTTTGTCTGGGAGACTGCTAGTTCACATGGACCACAGGCCTGTTGGTGCCCATGTTAATAGTTTAATACTGTGGAACTCCTGGTATTAACCTCAGGCCCTTTGGC
The DNA here is from genome assembly GCF_964211825.1 of Aythya ferina. Taxonomy (NCBI): domain Eukaryota; kingdom Metazoa; phylum Chordata; class Aves; order Anseriformes; family Anatidae; genus Aythya; species Aythya ferina. The sequence goes on along the minus strand of NC_140298.1, from coordinate 108,520,531 downwards.
TACTGTACATACACTACATATACAACAGGGGAACAGAATAATGAAAAAAACTTGTTGTTAAAACTGATTCTTTCTTGTTTGTAGTTTTGATTTCAATAATTTAATATTTTCTGAAATATTTTCAGAAAGAAAAGAAAAGAAAGGAAAAGAAAAGAAAAGAAAAGAAAGGAAAATAAAATAGAAAAGAAAAGAAAAGAAAAGAAAAGAAAAGAAAAGAAAAGAAAAGAAAAGAAAAGAAAAGAAAAGAAAAGAAAAGAAAAGAAAAAAGAAAAGAAAAGAAAAGAAAAGAAAAGAAAAGAAAAGAAAAGAAAAGAAAAGAAAAGAAAAGAAAAGAAAAGAAAAGAAAAGAAAAGAAAAGAAAAGAAAAGAAAAAAAAAAGAAAAAAAAAAGAAAAAAAAAGGAAAGAAAGAGGAGAGGAGAGGAGAGGAGAGGAGAGGAGAGGAGAGGAGAGGAGAGGAGAGGAGAGGAGAGGAGAGGAGAGGAGAGGAGAGGAGAGGAGAGGAGAGGAGAGGAGAGGAGAGGAGAGGAGAGGAGAGGAGAGGAGAGGAGAGGAGAGGAGAGGAGAGGAGAGGAAGAAAGAAAGAAAGAAAGAAAGAAAGAAAGAAAGAAAGAAAGAAAGAAAGAAAGAAAGAAAGAAAGAAAGAAAGAAAGAAAGAAAGAAAGAAAGAAAGAAAGAAAGAAAGAAAGAAAGAGAAAGAATGAACGAGAAAGAAAGAAAGAAACTAAACACATGAAAATATGTTAAAAATCAAGAATCTAATGTATATCCAGTTTTGCAAGACTGAAGGTGCAGAGACTTGTTCTTGATCTCATCCAAGACAGCTTGAAGCTCAAAGTTGAGCCAAATATCACTGCAGGAGTAATTATTTTTATAGTTGTGGTAGACTCACAGATATGGCCAGTTACACTTTGCGTACCCATCGCTGCCTTGTTTCAGCTGAATCTACTAAGCCTTTGTTAGTTTTCTCCATGACATTCAAGATCTATAAAATTTTAAAAGGCTTTGTTATATCATATCATTATGGCTGACTGCATTAAATACCTTTTTTCCAATCTCAGTCTATGCTTTTATTCATCTTTATGGTCCTCTGTACTTTTTTTTTCTGGTTACACTATAGCTTTTCTGACACTGGATAACCGGATTGTGTGTATTATTTATAATGTGCTTACATAGTGGTATAAATTGCTGTTTACAGGAATTTTAAAATTCCTACTAATGCACGTGTTGTTGACTCTTAATAAAAGTTAAACTGATGGTTTCACAAAGGTGTTATAAATTTAAAAAGTTGTTCATAGTGTTAACATTCAGCTTGCAGACCAGGCTTAGAGACCACCACTCTGTGTGTATGTGTATGTATATATGTACATTTTACAGGTGAATAACTTTTAAATTAAGCTTGGCCCTACTTTGCCTCTCTTATGATGCCTGCTCAACAGAAGTAATTATAAAGAAACAGTGAAATTTCTTTATGCCAAGTTTAGTCTCAGGTTGTATTGGTAAGATATACTCCTTAGACCTGTACAAGTAACATACAAACAATGTCAGAGAACAAGTTAACAGACAAATTGATTAAGAGCTGCAAGGTTTGAAAAACAGATGACAGAGTTCAGAAAGTTCCAAGATAATAAAAACATAACCTTGTTTAAATCTGCTGTTATCAGGGAGGACTGGAGAACAGAAAGTGCTGTGATTGTTTTTAAGAATGATATTGGCAATAAACCAAAACTGGAAACTAACAAGTTTTTCTTTAGCATTTAGCAAATTGAAAGGGAAATGGCAATTTGGTTTGAGAGTACGTAGATGAACATACGATGCTAAAAAATTTCCATTGACTTCTATAAAGAAAACCACACTTCTTATGCATCTTTTTTTTTAATGTAAGCCAGCAAAATTTAATTAAAAGAAAACAAGATGATTGGAGTTATAATTTTTTAAAAGTTTTACAGAAAATAATATTATTATTCCTGGTATTAAGAACCTGTCTAGTATTTTACCAGAATTACTCAAAAGTTAAAAATATAACAACAGTTATATGAGAAAGAATACAAAACAGATTTTTGTTGGCTTTTACTCTCACCTGATTTGAGCACCCAAAGTTAAAAATTTAAATTAGTCATCTGCAGTCCCTCTCTATTCAACAGAAAGAAATGTGTACATTCTGGTAATGATTTATCATATCCTAAAACAGATCTCTGGTAGGTCAGAGTCTCTGGAAGTGTGTCTCTCACTATTGATAGTAGTCAGAGTTCAAGGGATTTATTCAGATCAATTAAATAAATTTTATCTAGTCAAAACAAGAATCTCATTCTTTGTATAGATTCAGAGAAGCCACTGTGTAATACATGTACCACTAGCACTGTACTGTATTTCTATTACATAGTCTCAAATACTGTATAGGGTTGTTAATCTTCTCTTTGTGTTAAACTTGGAATCCCACAAAAATCTATCTTGTCTAAATAAAATTTCTTAATGAGACAAGTTTATTTCTATAATCGTGGATTTGATCACTGGATCCACATGACTTTAGCATGCTCTGACAATCATAGCATCTTTTCTGTGATAGACTGACCTTAGCCTTATGTAATAGAAAGGAAGAAAAGGAAATTAGGAGGAAAAAATAAATAAATTAATTAATAAATCCTGAGTTGTGTGACCTTCTGGGGAACTTCTAGGCAATCAGCATATTATCTTTCTCAGTGAGTTACACACTCACCTGTGTCACCATGTCAGGATTTTTTCTGCTTAGTTTTTGGCTTGGTTTATAAATCATATAACTAAATCAATGACTCTCATTACTTGTAATGTGAAGTACTGATTTTTCCTTTACCTCTGTTGATTCAAGTAAAGGAATTCTGACAGGGACATGTTGGAGAAGAAGGAAGAGTTGGAGGGAGGGAGAGGGAGAGATGAAAGAAGGCAGAGTGAAGCAAAAGTGGCATACACCTTTTTTCTGGACAGAGTTTAATAATGGATATTGTATACTGACAAATCTAGGGGAAGAAGAACATATTTTTATGTCATGAAATTACAAAAAATATCATATTTTGGATATCTGGATTTGGACTCTTGGACACTCAGAGATGCCCCGGTCTCTATCATCACCACACGCAAAGCTCAGGTTGGTGAAATGCATTCCAAGAGTAGGTTACCTAAAATCTGGTTATTAGGAAGATACAATTCAGTTCCTTTCTAGTTTAATTATTATGTTTTTAGTGCTTATAAAACAGGCAGCCAAAAACTGTCTTTAGATAGATATTATAGTCAGCAGTTTACATCGATAGGGTTAGCATACCTAAAATAGTCCTTCACTAATATTGATAGGAGAACAAAAGAGTCTCTCTAGGGCCCTTTGGCAGCAAGCCTGATGGCAGTGACTTGCTTAGAGTAGTAAATTTCTTAAATAAAGATTCAAAAAGAAAAAAAAAAAATCGGATTGTTTTTAACCAGCAAAGAAGGTTCTGTTACCACACAGTATTTAGTATTTAAAAATAAAGTTATATAAAATCTATATTATACATTTTGTAATTTAGTTAGCAGGTGTTTTTCATTGTGTAATTGTAAATCGAATTAAACATAACTGGATACATTTCCAGTGCTTTCCCATGAGGAGTGCATCTTGACCTAAGCTGATTACATATTTTCATCAGTAGCCTAGAATAAATCAAAATAACTGCTGATAAAGTCTGTGAGATGGAGAGAGAAGTAAATAATATAAAAGGCAGGTTGACTATTTCACAGTCAGTTTTCAAAAGAGGCAAGTATAAGGTTGTAGGTTACAGCATCTATAATTAAATTTCACTAACCGTAAGGATTGGGTGAACCTTAACCCTTTGCCAGTGATGAGAGCACAAAATCTAATACAGTCTTGCAAGTAAAAGCAGGAAAATATGAAGTGGAAGTAGCAAGCAGAGCATCCCCCTGTTTTTGAGACTGGCACAGCTGTAATGGAAATACTTGCTTTACATCTTACACCTGCAAGTTAAGCAGGAAGTTGAGAAATCTGAGAATGTTCAAGAAAGAGTCATTTATATACATGATTAATGTAAAATCTAACAACTTTGACATGTAAAAATTCTATGGAAGGAAGCAGAGATGCTTACTGAGCAGCCTCCCTTCCCAAAATGACCTAACAAAACCTGCTGAAGGTTGAAACCTACCTGAGGCTGGGTAGGTTCAGGCATGATATTTTAGGAGTGAGGATATTTAATTCACACATTACTAGTGGACATGGAAGACTTATTTTACTGAAAATTAAATTAAAGGTGGATACAGTTTCCTAGATAAATTCCACTTCAATCACAGATTTTTATTTTTAAAAAGGTTTTAATAGATATTATAAAGAACGTGATAGGTGATGATCATAAAGTTTCTTTTATGTGTCTAAAACCCTACCATAATCTTCTTGAGGGAGGAGGGAAATGAAGGAAGGAAGGAAGGAAGGAAGGAAGGAAGGAAGGAAGGAAGGAAGGAAGGAAGGAAGGAAGGAAGGAAGGAAGGAAGGAAGGAAGGAAGGAAGGAAGGAAGGAAGGAAGGAAGAAGACAAAGGAAATGGCAGAGAAAATAAGTATTTTTAAAAACTCTTTCTGTTTATTACATATGGTTTAATAAAGCAAGTTTTTTTCGTGTAGAAATCATCAGCTAGGTTGCTTTAAAGGCTTGCTTCATTTTGAACTGAATCAAGTTCTGGATGCTGAAGCTATTTGGTCCAGGACTCTCACATTCAAAGAGAGCACCTGAGCTGCTGAACCCATCTACCCCTGTTGGCATGACCTTCCCTTTCCTGCAGGACAACCAGATACCCCTGAGATGGAAAAGAAAGATTACACAGCCTTGGAGTCAAACAGTGCCTTCTGAGCTGATAGCCTAGCAAAACACAAAGAAAACAGAAAAGCAGAGATTAGTGAAGAAACATCCCAGAAGACTCAATACTTTGTGATGATACTTCACATAAATTAGGAAGTGGGAAAACCAAGCTGAATGTCTGCTTCATCCTCTTCCCAGCAATGATTTTTAAGTCAAGTTTTCCAGCTACTAGGAGATACTGGCAGGTGCTAGCAGGCTAAGCTAGCTGGTTCTGTGGGTTGCATTTACTCTGAAGATACATATAGTAGCAGACCAAGAAGGCAATGGGGGTGCTGCTCTGGGGATTTTGCTTTAAGAGATTCTGAAGAGCTTCATACCGGAAAGGAAACTTTGAGTTTTCTCAGCAATTTTTAGGGCTCATGTGGTAGAAAGGAGCATTTATTGGCTATCTCAGCTATGCACTGGCAAAGTCCTATGCCTAACTACATCATGTAGATGTTTCTGGCAATGTCCTGAAAATATTGAAATGCTGAATAGAATGTAAGAGCTGTTGGTTTCCATAGTCCAAGTATGTCTACATATTATACCAAAGAGAATAAGGCATACTTCTTAACTGATTTCCTTTCTGCTGAGAAGTGTCCTTCCTTCTTTGGAAGCAGAGAAGCTATGGTGTGACATCTTTAGTTTTGGATTTGCAGAGTAACTTCCATGTCCCATCAAGACAGACCTCCGCCTTGACACTGCCTGAACAGAACATTTTCACCTTTCACTTGCCTTACTGAAATTAGTAACCTTTTTGCAGTGTCTCACCTGCCCTTGGACACCAATCAATACAACTGATAAAACAAAGCTTATGTTCATCCTGCTTTGAACAGTGAATGCCATACATTCTTAATACTATTGAAATTTCTAAGTAATACAACCTTAACGCTCAAACAGAATTCATTAAAGCTGATCAGAAATTTATTTCTACTCAGGAGGTATTCATCTTACAGTTCTTCTTCATAATCAGTGACAAACAGAATATCAGAGAAATCAGAGGTAAAAAGAATGCATTTCTCTTTGGCATGACTGCAGTCAGTAACTGATAACTTCAGCTAAATTAGTTTACTGCTGCTTTTTAACACTGGAGCTTCTTTTGTTTCTGCCCTTCATGTTCATTTTGATTGTTATCTGGAATGATTGCAGCATTCAGGATTTGCTTCTGATTATGGCAATTTGATTTTCCCTGTGCTTGGCTAATTGCATCTCTCATTTCTTGCAGATCATTATGAGAACAGATGACAACGGAAATCAGCTCCTTCAGAAAAAAAAAAAATGCAGTCCCAGGACTCCAAACTCATGAAAGTCTTCAGCAAACTGATGCATGCTACATTTCTGTATGATTCTTTTTCTTCCTCTCTCCTTATTTTTTTTCTTCAGAAGAGTGTTTAAACATATATTTAATTGAAAATTTCATCAAGAAGGGAAATTTTCAGTAGGACCTTATAGATTTAACAACACACATCCTCTTAAAAGCATACATGTATGTGATTTTAGAAGATCTATGAACATCCTCAAGCTTAAGCAAACACTGTTCTGAACTGGAAAGCTTTTCTGAATCCAATATCTACATAGAGTTCCTTGCAGTAGTCACCGAAATCCAAGGACATAATTTTGTGGTCCCTTAAAGTCAACATGACCTAGCAGCAACAACAGAGGCTGCCTGACCTCTTCTTCTGTCAGTACAAGCATTTTCATTGTCTCATGGTAACACTTTCTCTAGAACCTTACCAGGTGGAAATGCAATGAAACTAGACACCACCTCTCATACTTAAATGAAAATGAGATTATATAATTCTGTAATCTACCATAGGCCCAAGCATGTATACACTTTAGCACAGAGGAAATGATAAAGTATTTTCCATGTGCCTGTGAGCTCATGCCAATGGAAGATATTCAGCAGTCCTTCAAGGTGATATTCAGGAGATAATTTTTCCATCTCTCTTTTAAGACTTGCATAGATTCTTACTTATACATCCTTTACTGAGAGTATCTGCATAGTCTAGATTTAGCCACTTCTGAATACAGATAAAAGAAATATAATTGAAAATTGAACAAATTATCATGTAGCCAGTTATGTAGAAATATGTCTGGCATGTGGAAAATTTGACAGAGAATGAGAATAGAATGAACCTTGGAAAAGGGAAGGGAAGGGAAGGGAAGGGAAGGGAAGGGAAGGGAAGGGAAGGGAAGGGAAGGGAAGGGAAGGGAAGGGAAGGGAAGGGAAGGGAAGGGAAGGGAAGGGAAGGGAAGGGAAGGGAAGGGAAGGGAAGGGAAGGGAAGGGAAGGGAAGGGAAGGGAAGGGAAGGGAAGGGAAGGGAAGGGAAGGGAAGGGAAGGGAAGGGAAGGGAAGGGAAGGGAAGGGAAGGGAAGGGAAGGGAAGGGAAGGGAAGGGAAGGGAAGGGAAAAAATAAAGTCCTTGCTATAGATATGCAATTTATACTTGGAAACTGTCAGATGTAGTCAGATGTAATGCAATCTGCATTCAACTGAAGGTAATTACTTTGCCATAAGCAAGAAATGAATGATGCAATATTCTGTGCTTGTCTTTAGTGCGATATTCATGTGAAGGGCCTAGGTCTGCCAAAAGAATAAAAGGTGCTGCAGTTGCATAATAAAATGTCATTATTCTTAATACATTAGACCACAGAAAGGATCTGCCATATAAAAAGACACATTCTGTGATACCAAGCACATAGAAATTTTACAGTCCACAGTAAAACCTCACATTCATCCCCTCATAGGGACAGCAGTGTTTAATACACTTTACTGACTGTATTGTTAGTTTTACATTGTGAACCTGAAGATACTTATATTCTGTCATGCTGTCTAATGCTCTGTGCTGCAGGATATTGGAGCCTAGTGGACCATGCAATTAGAATGCCAGAGAAATAGTAACTTATGTAATTTAGATATGAAATCTTCTATGGAATAACAAAATAATGCATGGTAGTTATGCACCACTGCAAAATCCATCACTAGAGGAAGTGTTCTATGAAACAAGATATATATGTGTATATATATGTATATATAAAGTAGAACACAACAAAGTGCTCTTACAGTACTATATTGTTATCTACCAGTATCTCTTGATGAAAATGTAAAAATATAATCTTCTAAAGTGATTCAGCCACTTTTCATGTTCACTAATGACACAGCTACAGAGGAAATATATGCACATCCTCTGTTTATCAAGTGCTAATTTTCAAAAATTATTAGCTGAGGGAAATATATCATGCTCTGACCATATTCAACTTCTTCAGGTTCAGATATGCCCTCCTTCTGAATTCATACTTATTGCCTTTAGCAAACTTACCTGAGTCTAATATATCAGGCTGAAGGTATTCTAGATTGTGCCAGTATCTAGTAACTAAGAATGTGACTCTTGGTATTAGTGCCCAACTAGCTATCTAACCAAATTTTGTATGCATGTTTTTCACTGGATATTGACTTCAGAGGCCAAGATTGCACCAATGAAATATTAAATATTAAATCAGATTGTGTGATTAAATTTAAGTTAGGAAGATAGGATCTCATTTGAGGTTTTCAAAGGAGTGTGCTTTTCTCCCTTTTCCATACTATGAATTTATGCTCGTGTTAAATACCTAAACTAGACACCACATTTAATTACTATTTAGAAATTTTAGTTCCATAATTTACTGAAACTAAAGCTAGCTGCTGTGAAGCTGTCTGCATCTTAAAAGATGAAGCTCATCATTTTACATATAAGCATTCTAATAATCAGGACTGCCCGTCCCTTCCTTTTTTTCTTTCTGTATTTGGTGAAAGATTATTTACTAATTGCTCTATACTTTTCAGAACATTTTTTTTCAAACTTTATTACTTATGAAAACCAGGAAGAGATTCTGTATGACTAGATCATGCAGCAGGACTGCAATTTCAATCTCTGCTAGGACTTACGTCCATACAAAGGATCCTTTGAATTCAGACAGGAAAAATAAATAAATTCTAATTGGCATGGTGAATTATAATTGCAGTATCAACTCTTTAATATTAAAGTTGTAAGTGGGTAGAGTAATAGGTCAAGAAAACACAAACTTTTTTACTTTAACTGTTATGACAAATATTCTGGATAGTTATCCTTTAACAAAAAGCACTTGTCAGTAGCTTCAGAATTTAATTTTAATTTGCCTAGTCATTAGAGACAGATTTGAAAAGCCAGATGTCAAGGCAAGCACCATGGTATATTTGATAGCTAGTTAATGGTCCTTGAAATTCAGAAGCAGTATGTCAGCCCTACGAGCTCCCTTCATAACCAACCCCTGATCTCCCAGGCTTATGCCTTCTTTTGTTTTTCCACTGCTTTTATTAAGACTAACAACTGAAAGTGGGAATTATGTTGTTTTTTTGTTTGTTTGTTTAGAAGAGCTAGAATATCATGTAACATCATTTTAATGTTCATCATCTCTGTGACTTCATGACTGTGAAGCTTCAGAAACTATACATATAGTTTCAAACAGAAAAAAATTGTATCTTTTCTCTGCAAATAAACTGTGTGCACTATATAGTTATGCTGCTTCTATTCCTGATTATAAAATATTTAATTTATGCCAGATTAGTATAGCATTCCACCCTTTCTACCTTATGAAATGAAAGGGGCTCTTTGGAATGCTCAAGAGAGCCAATTTACACTGTAGGATGCGTGCTGGCTTGAACTCTCAATATGCAGTTGAAGGTGTGATTTGGCTTCTCAGCTTCTAAAACATCAGTTTGGGTAAAACAAACATTCTCTTTTCAGACTCCCTCAAGCACTTTGTCAGATGGAAGCAGTTTTTTATAGCAGGTTGTTGAAAGAAATGGCACATACACTACAGGGAATGAAAAAGGTATTAACAAACTAAGCAGGGTGTTTGAATTCTGTGCAGAGTCATCAATTGCAGTGACATTTCCTTCATATTTGAACAATGAATATCCCTGCATGTAGGGTCATAGAATAAATCAAATCTTTGTAGAAAACAACAACAAGCAAGGAAACAAACAAACAACAACAACAACATCCTACATCCTCAGCAAGTAGAAAAACTTAGCTATTCATAGCGTTGGTTTTTTTTCGTTTGGTTGGTTGTTGGTTTTTTTTGCAACCTGAGCATCAGTATTTTTCCATTTGGGGTGAAGTTAATTAAATTTTGTAGTTTTAGTGTCAGATAGAAAAGTTTTGCTTGGTACATATCTGTCAAACAAATTAAATCTTGGAGATGAGCATAATGTAAATGTTTAAAAAAGTCTCGCCATATTTGTGAGACAATCAGAAATATCTGGTGTAACAAGCAATGTTTCCTACAGACTGCTCTGACATAGTACTTTTAGACCCAGCTCTGAGACATGCTTGATCAGACTTTCTGCAGGCTGCTCATGATAAGGTCAATGTCTTCTCCAGCCTCTGCCACCTATTATTTTTCATTTTATTTTATCAGATTTAACAACTGTGTGAGCATTGACCAAACTAGCCCATTTGTTAGGTGACTTTGGCCATCATAAGGGGATTGTGAATACATGATCTGTGTGCTGAATCAGGCCAGCGTCCATCTAGTCAGAAACATTCTCTGTAATGTCAGTAAGGACTGTCTACTGCAGAGGAGGAATCATAGCATAAAGTCTTTGTGCTCTAATGGTGTAGAGTTCACCAGAACACATTAATTCTCTGCAGATGTACACGCACATATGCTATTAGTCAAGGTTAAGCCTCCATTTTGAACACTGCCTCTGAGTCTTTCATGAAGGTCCAAAAAATGCAGTATAACACTTAATCTGATTGCATAGGCTTACCAGGTAAGATCTGTTTGTCTATAGAAGTCATGCATGGTTCCTTTTACCAACTCATTAACATCAGCTGAATGCAATTAACTGTTGGCCCACTCACTAAATATGTATTATATTTATATATATTATTATATATTATATATTATATAATATATATTATATATTATATATTATATATTTTATATTTTATATATAAGCACTGTCGTTTCCAGTCCTTTGAAGAGGACAAGGCTCCTGTCATTTATTTATTAATATATTGATTTTGAAAAAATAAATTAAAAAATAATAATAATATATAAATTAAGCTGCTGAGGAGGATTTATATTAGAAGAGGAAGAAAAATAAATAAATAATAGCAGTATTTAGATAGCATTCTGTACATTTTTCTAAATCCTGGGAACACTCCGAAGATGACATTAAAGTTCTTAGAATTTGTTTCTTCACCATTTCAGATCACCTTTAAGGAATCTCAGCCATACTTTAAAATACAATAAGCATCCAGCAGCTGGGAGTCACAGAGGATTCTTCAGTGTGCCCAGGGAACTGCCAGCAGTAGTCAGATTTTCTTCTAATTATAACTCTTCAATCATCCCCGTGGAAAACTGTTTATGTACACACTCCTCATGAAATTCTGTCATGTAGAAAAGATCTGGAAGTTTTATTTTAATTCAATTGACCTGGAGTGGGGAATACACAAAGTGCTAAGCCTGGGTAATCCTTATTCATGCTAAAAAACATTTATCCCCATCAGTAATACCAGCTGTACATTCTCCAGGGGGAAGAGGTTTTGCACAGCCTGAGCTCATCAGGCACAGGGCTGTACAGCACCAAACTCTGCAGAGGCTCAGACTTAGAAAACTGACTCCACAGAAATCTCCAAAGTTACCTTTTATTCTACATCACAGCAAAAGCATAAGAAGTTTAATGTACATTAAAATTTAATTTAAAAGTGTGATATAAATATAAAATATTCATCATGGTAAAAAGAAATGAATTGTTCAGATCCAGGAAAAATTGGTTCTCATTTTAGTGGTTTTAATTTTGAATGGAAACTCTTTTAAAGTTTAAATAATCTCCTTCATATTTTTAAAGTATTTTTTCCCTTTTTACATTTGAACAAAATGAACGTGTTTCCGTGATAAGTTTAGATTTTGAAAAGTTGCTTTTTCTCACCAAAACAGTCTATTTGAATGTGTTTTTCCAGCTCTATTGTTATATTTTTAGCTACAGGATGAATCAAAATGACAGCCATAGACTTTCACTGTCACTGAAAGTTTATATAATTTTCCTTGAAGTCTACTCAGAAGGCAAGTGAGAAGTTCATCTAAAAAAAAAATAATTAAAAAAAAATCCATGACTGTGGAATATTTCTGCTTATCAAGACAGAAATAAAAGGAGCCATATAAATAAAATAATAATAAAATATAAAATATAAAATAATAAAATAATAAAATAATAAAATAAATAAAAAATTGCCCTCCCACAACACCAGCCCCCCTATGCAGCTTCCCAGTCAAAAAGAAAATATGTATGATATAGAGTGTTTTGTTGCCCGTTAAAAGATTTTGTAGATTAATGACCTTCTGCTATGACAAGGTAGCAAGCAGAGCAGTTCCTCATCTAGTCCACATGTTAGCAGAAGGGCTCTTCTTGGGCAACTTAGAGAATTCAGAATTTGTCTTCCTGGCTGCTCTCTGAAAGATGGAGAAAAGTAGTTCAGGCAGCTTATTTTGGAAATATTTGTTTCAGTTGTATTTCAAATACTATAACACATTATTTTTCATTCTACTATGTTCCCAGAATATTCGTAATAACAACCCTTATAGCAAGGATCGTGATAATCGAACCAGCTCTGGTGGCTATTCCCATAGAAAAGTCCAATTGCTACCTGATCTGAGTAAAACAGAATTATCCCATGCAATATCTGCTTTGGCAGCTCTTTTAAGGTACAATACATGTATATTGGTGTGTGACAGATTAAAGGGGAAATTCTAGAGATTTATTCTCACTTATACACAGAGAGAAGTATAAGTGCTCCCCCTTTTACCTGGCCTCTCCTGCTTTCCTCTTGAAATTTGTATTTCCTGTGTGGAAAAAAAGTAATGAAAAAAAATTTGCTTTAGCTACTACTATCCTTTAAAGACTGTGTGATCAAGCCACAATACGGTTTCCCAGAATTTCTGCAGTGGCTTCACAAACCGACCCTTGCAAAGGAACAACACCAGAAAAAGAAAAAAAGAAAAAAAGAAAAAAAAAAAAGTGCAATTGAGTCACATAACCCTTCCCACAGTATACTAGAGGGGGAAAGAAGTGGCATTAAGAGGCTGGTCTTGAGACCTACCTACAAAGAGTTCACATCATGCTACAGTAACCCATCAGACTTTCTGTTACTAATGGGTCTATAATTCAGTGTCAACTTTCAGCAAGGAATTATTACTATTATTTTTAATAATAATACGATTTTTAAACGTTTTACTTAAGCGAGGACAGTCATTTAGGATAACACTACCATACACTGTGTTACTCTTGCAAAGCCTGTCTTCCACTTGTATTTCCAGACAAGTCACATGTGTATGTATTTTAAGTGCTGCATTTCCTATGGAATCTGGGAGAGAGTTGTCTACCAACCCTGAAGATCTGGACTTAAGTGGTATATTTTATGGTGTATGTAGTAGTAAATAAAATGTCACGGGCAGCAAGTTCAGTTGCTGGAACCCAGTAATCTGTATCATGAAATTGCTGGAGTAATCTTGTCACATATTAGGCCTACATCAAGAAACTCTACCCCATATAATTGTGGAAAGTAGTTTGGAAGCTTACATTCATCAGGAAATATTCCCAAGAGGTAGGCTGGATGGAACTCTATGCCCTTGATGCTTAATTATGTATACATGGTCAAACTGCCAGTTCTCTTCCGTGCCAAAAATAGGCCCTGCTGTTGTTATTTTGCTAGAATAGATACAGCCAAAGAGAAATATGAATAAAATTAGTCTTCAACTACTTGGTTAAAGTTGTTATCACTCAGATATCCATAAAAATTATAATCCTTTGAAGAGAAGGAAACATAATGTATATGTTCCACCCAGGATGGGGCAAATGGTTGAAGGGAATAGAATCATAGAATACCCTGAGTTGACAGGGACCCACAAGGATCATTGAGTCTAACTCCTGGATCCACACAGGACTACCCACAAATCAGACCCTATGTCTGAGAGCGTTGCCAAAGGCTTCTTGAAATCCAAGAGGCTCAGTGACTTGACCACTTCCTTGGGGAGCCTGTTCCAGTGCCTGAACACCTTCTTGGTGAATAACCTTTTCCCAACACCCAGCCTGACCCTCCCCTGTCCCAGCTCCATGCCATCCCCTCGGGTCCTGTCACTGTCCCCAGAGAGAAGAGCTCAGTGCCTCCACCTCTGCTCCCCTCATGAGGGAGCTACAGGCCAGCATGAGGCCTCCCCTCAGGCTCTCTTTTCTGGGCTGAACAATCTATGTGACCAGCTGCTCTTCATACACCTTGCCTTCTAGACTCTTCACCATCTTTGCAGCCCTTCTTTGGACACTCTCTAATACATTTCTTTCTTACATTGTGGTGCCCAAAATTGAGCATGGTACTTAAGGTAAGGACATACCAATTCAGAGTAAATGAGGTAAATTCTGCTTAGTTAAAAATGTCTTCTTCATTTGAATATTAATCATTGCAGAAGTGCTAATAAAACTGTGCCATTTATGCTGCTATACAAATTAATTAATTAATTAATTAATTAAAAATAAAATAAATAATTAGGAAGCAGATAGCAACCAGAGAAATTCTTAGGATGACTGCTGGAAAGATTTTTCAACACAACAGTGGTTGGCACCACAACAATGGTGTTTATTCTCGACATTTATATTTAAACAAGTACAGCTTCCAATGTGCTTTTTACCCATCAGTCCAGGTTAAAACTAAAACTCAATTTCATTCACAATCAAAACACTCTACGGAGTAGAGACAGAAGGCAATGGGCAATACACGTATATCGGGGCCCATATATATCACATATACACATAATACACATATATCATCTTATAAAAGCTCCAAACAATATTTCTTACATTAAACCATGGATTCATGTAAAGTCAAATGTTTCCCAAACTTCAGGGATTACTTCGAATGTAATATATTCTTTTTCTCCAGGGGAAAATTTCTATTTTCTTTTTTGTTGTTGTTGTTGTGTTTTGTTGTTGTCATTTTTTGTTTGTTTGTTTTCAGTGGTACTTTTGGATAAACTTTTGCAGGAAAGCTGATGATTTAGGGAGAGCACAATAATATTTTTGAACTATATTGCTTATGTGCCATTTTTAAATTTCAGAAGTCTTCGAGGACAGTTGGAGTAAAAAAATAAAAACGAAAAAAAGAAACAAAATAGTATTAAGCAGGTGGAATTACCTTTGAAACTTTTGGCTAGGGTTGTGGGATGTGCTTCAGAGTAGTATAGATTTCTCTTTAACAAATTACACAATATATATTTCACTTAATAGTTGTGGTAGGAAAAAAGGACATCCCTTGTCAGACAAAAACAAACAAAAAAAAAAACACAAAAAAACAAACAAACAACAACAACAAAAAAACATAACGAGGAGGACCCCATGTATTTCTAATATTTTGATTGCATTGGAGATGCATTGGAGAACAATCATGACTCTGTTTAAGTACACCAAATTTCCACCTGAGTACTTGACGATGACAACCTAAACTTAGCTGTGCTTGATTAAACAGGTTCTTTGTGGCACTTTGAGGGTCCATAATTCTCTGACATATTTACAATTTACAAGTTACAATTACAAATACATGCTGGCATTCACTTATCTGAAATGAAAACATTTACCTTCCCTAGGATTCAGCTGTCCATTAGAGAAACTCTCATCTGTGTTTGATATTCAGTCTGATTTAGTGTTGTTCTATCCAAGATAGAGATGGCTATTGGATTCACTTCTATGACTTAGTTAACTTAGAGCTGTCTTAAAAATAAATAAATAAATAAATAGATAGATAAAATTACATTATTTAAAAATATGGTGCAGTGATTTAAAAAGGAATTGTGAGTTCCCTGAGAGTAAAAATAAATAAATAAGTAAAATTGAAAAGTCCTAATTCAATATAAAAAGTTACAACTCTTTCTGTAATACATTATAAACCTGTAAAGTTGAGATAATAACATCCAGAATTTTCTCCTGGAATCCATACGGAATAAAGGGTCTGGATATATCTTTTAATACTGGACCACTACTGAATCCCTTTTTTACATGTATACTGGATATACCTTTTAAGCCAAACTTGTCCTGTACCATCATCCAGAGTTTAATCAAAGAATGTCCCCTGCTCTGAATACTCTGACTGTTTACTGTCACAAGGGAAGGGCTGTGCCTCCACGGATAAGTGACTCCCACTAGCATTTTTTTATAACCGTGCTACAGAAACCAGAAGAGATGATTAAACTGAAGATCTAAGTAAAGTATTCTCAGCTGCCATTTCTCTAAGTATCTACATGGCCATAACGGGATTTCAACACGTCAGCATCTAGATTAGATTAGATTCCTCAGCCTTTACATATCCTGCAGTCTTTTCAGTTCTGTCCCTGTACCACAGACTCTTCTAGACGTGTAATGTAGCTTCTGTTCACCTTTGCAACCCAACCTTTCCCCACTTGTAAGGAGTTTCAGTAGCATCATGATAATTTCTGGTCATGTCACAGCTGTATCCACGTGAAAGACAAAGGTCAGCCCATGTCTTATTACATCCAGTATGAACTGGAGTAGTCTGTCCAGAACCTACCACTGAGTGTGAGGACATGCAGCACTCAGGATTTGTATGATAATCTCAACAGTTTCTCTAGGAATTCCACCAGTCAGTACAAAACTGCATGATATAAATATACAATCTTCATAAAATTGAACAAATTAATGTCTTTTAGAGTCCCAGTTCAAGTGTTATCCTCTGTAGCAGCCCTCAGCAACACTCCTCATTAGTATCAGTGAGTATATTATGTTTCTTAATTAGAAACTCTTAAACTTTTTAGTCATGGGAATTCAAGGGTAACAAAAGAAGAAGAAATAGTGTGTGATTCATTTTAACGGCACATTTACATGCTCTTGGCTGGAATAGGAAACTTGAAGTCACAGTCTTAGTCTTGCATTAAATAGGTAGGAGTATACTGTACACTATCCAGAAAACTCAGAACTAGATGAGGATAAACATGAAAGAAAAATTCAGAGTGCAGAAGAATGGATATTTAATCACCCATTGGCACTAATAATAGAGTTTACTGAAACAACTGTGAATTTTCCTGTTCAAGTGCAGAGCTTTAGTAAGGAATTCAATTCCAAGGTCATAGGGGTGGCAAGAGGAGAAATGCTCAAAACATGGGTTCTGGAGAAATCTTGTAGTCAACAGCATAGCTCATACTGACAGCTGGGTCATGGCCATGCCATGCTCAACCCAGCAGAAGAAATCTGGCACATGCTGAAGGAAAGGAGATTCCTTTATTAATGTCCTCTACCTCCCCAATGCCCCATTAATATTTTTAACATAGCAAAGGAATAGAGAAGCTATTGAAATAGTTAAAGCTACAAATGTTTGCTAGAAAACGCAGCTATTGATTTATATCATACTCCCAAATACATAAATAAATAAATACCAATAGATGGTTTAACTATAATGGTTTGTGGTGCTACATTTTCTTACTGTAATGAGTATTAGTAAGTTTGTCTTAAATTTATTCCTCCTTATTTTAGGCAAGGTTTATTCTAGCTATCTGAAGGTCAGGGTCCATCTCATCTAACTCCAACCATCTAAAAATTGGACACTTTAAAGTCTTAACAACTCCTCTGAGCTCTCTCCACAATCTCAAAAGATAGAAAGACACCTTCAGAGTGTCATTCATCCTACCAATATTAAGGGTCCAAGGTATTTGGAGATATTTGTGTGTTTTTGCTAGCTGCAGAGGAAGCCAAGGCTCTTTGCATTGCCTGGGTTCATCACATAGATGGTTATGGCTCACCGCTCTGTTAGCTTTATGAATGGAAGTGTGGGAGTGTACAGCTGGGAGGAAAAAGAAGCAGATACTTCTCACAGCTTGATTTCAGGTGTCATGTCTTGTCACCTGATTATTTTCCTCTGTGTGTGTTAAGGGGAATGTCACATAGTCCAACCTTGGCAAAATGGCTTGTATAACACAGCTGTTGGGATATGAGAGTGAGTGTAGGCAGCGGGTCATAGCAAAGCACACAAATCTTTCTGAGAAGGTGCTTGCCCCAGGCTGCACATGTTAAAGAGGAAGGCACCATCAGCTGACTGAACAGCAACTGGGTGCCACCTCAGAGGGGTTTTTCCCCTGTGCATCAGGGGTGAACCCTTATCTCCTGTGGGAGAGGGGTACAACTCCCCCATATTGGTGCATGTGCCTGAAATCCACCTGGCCTGTGGGAAGGAATCCACCTGGCCTGTGTGTCATTAAAGTATACTTAAAATTTGTTATAGCGGGAAATTTCAAAAGCTGTAGGTGTTTATTAACATTTTGTAAGTGTCTAGTGTTGTGATTTTACTGTTGTGTTGTTGAAGTCAATCTTTAGTATATGGATTGGCAGTTAATTAGGTGTTGTTAATACATCAGTAAAACCTTTTGATCATTGTTTGGTTTACCGAGTGAAGTGAGTATTTTTTTCCCTGCGTCATTATTAACACATTATATTAAGTCACAGTTAGTTGGAGGTCACTCATGCATCTGACCTGTAACACAGAAAAGAGGATGTTTCCTCTCTTCCCAGCATGCAGAGTAGTTGCAGATGCTGAGGTGCTGCTTCTCAGTATGATACTCTTTGTTGTCTGATGTTGAGAACTTCTCCCTAGAGACTGGAAAGACACTTATTAATTTTTTTTTTCCTAGTGACACCTAAAACTTAATAACAATTAATCATAAATTATTGTGTATTGGTAATGTCATTATTTCATGCAGAAATAATGATTTCATTAAGACAGACAGAAATAATCAGTCTTTTTGACATTTATTGTAAACGACTAGAAGTTCTATCCATCAAAAATATACAGAAAAAAAATATTCTGTGCTAAATTTACCTTAAATTTTGGTCCACTTAATGTCTTTCATCAATTTCTATTGTCTCAGTTTAACAAATGGAATCATAAATAATGCAATCTACATCAATTGCACTTATTTGCAATTAGAATTTTTTTGGTGCTCTGTTTTATGAATATTTAATAAACTGTGTAACCATGATGGAAGGAGTGCAATTTAGAGGGACATAATGAATATTTAGAAATTCTTGCTTTGTGATCTCAACTTCTGATTTTAAATTAACATCCAGTAAATCTTCCTGTACAATGCTCAGCTCAGCAAGCCTGACATTTTCCTGATCTAGAAATACATGGATGATTTCACGATATGTTTTCTACTTAAATGGGATTAGATTTATTTGTTTTTAAAGTTTCTAATCATTATGGACTGAAATTTTATATAGAGTACACATTATAAAGCACACATTATAGGGTTTCTATTAACAAAAACAAATTAGTCCTAATGCAATTTGTGTGATGCAAAAGAGAAATATTACATGTAGTTATTAGAACAGAAACAATAATTCTCCAAGAATTCTGGCTGTTTTGTTAGGTACAAGAGTAACTAGATGAAAGTTTTGTTTTATTTTCTCCAGTAAGCCATAATATCTTTATTCTAAAGTATATTATCGCAGGGTTAATTCTAACACACTGCTATCAATTTTCAACATTTACCAGTCTTTTAGAGTAAAGCAAAATAACAGGAAGATAATTGACAAAAAAAAAAAAAAAAAAAAAAAAAAAAAAAGAGAGATTAGACATATTTTTCCAAGAAAAAATCTCATGATTCAGTGGCCACTATTCAAACTATGGCTTATACTTCTGAAATGTGCATGAGATACAGGACAACAGAAGGATAAATCTCATTTGCAGAGTGCTGTGATATTGGAGGTCTCTCTGGAAAGTGCTATGGATCAATGAGAGCTTGGATGTAACTCCCCTTCACTTTGCTTCAGAATTAGCTGGACACACAGGAAATGTGTTAAAAATATGCCTCATTTCAGAGCCTAGACACCTGCAAATCAGGCATTGAAACAGACTGAAGGCAGGAGTCTAGCAAAAGCACTTGGAATAAACCTGATCAATACTTCTATTAGAGAGAGAATAATAATGATTTTGTTCACACTATAGTACTTGGAATAAGTTGAGTGCAGAATGGGAAAGAAGGCCCGGTGGCCTCACTGAACATGCTACATTGTTCATCTGCAGGCAAAAAGTCTTACCCATTCTGCTGACTGTGTTACCACTGTGAGCTTAGGTCTGTGAATCCTGCAGGTAGATGCTAACCGCCTAAGTATTATATAATAGCAATCACCTTCCTCCACCTCACCAGAACCAAAGGGAAGAAGGCAACATCAATTTGAATGAAAGTGCTGATCAAAAATGAAACAGCTGGAGGATGGCCATTTCTAACTTACTTGATGGAAAGATGAATCTTTCTTGATTAAAAAAAAAAAAAAAAAAAAAAAAAAAAAAAAAAAAAAGATTTTCTGGCAGAATATTTAATATTTGGAGGGGGGGAGAAAAAAAATAAAAAATAAAAAAATAAAAAAAAAAAGAAGAAAGAGGAACTACTCACAAATGATGTAAAAGACCAGTGGCCACCCATAAAAGTAGTTTCCTTCTGCACAACAGAGTGGGGAGCAGGGATGGAGCTGGGCTGTGCATTGGGTGAGTTTGGTTTCTCCTGGGCTGTGTTCAGGCTGTAACAATGTGGCCATGAGGGAAGATCCAGTGCTATCTGACAAGAGCAGGTTTAACTACTGCAGTGCCCCTTGTTCAACAGAGTCCCTCAAATCTGGTAATCTCTGCAAGCACCACCGTTCATAGAAGAGAGGTTGAATTTTTGAGTGGGCAGCAAAATAAGAAAGAACTTGTTTCCTGACAGCCCTTCTTTTATGTTACAATAAAGCACAATTACCAGCATGGTTGCAGAGCCTAGAGTGAAATAACTGCTTCAAATACAGGCTCATTTGGAACCTAATTATTAAATTACTTGAGATTGGTATTTGATTACAAAATAGTTTGGAGCTTATTGGCATTTTATCTCCTAGTCTTATCAAAGATGACATGAGCAAATATTTATCTTTGATATAAGACTGTGAATTATCTCATGGAATATGACTATTGCTGGTTATTACACGGGTTTCAATTTCTTCCTAAGCAAGCTATTACTTTGTTTATCTTTCACTTGAGAGTCAAGATAAAGCATAAACAGAAATGAGCTTGTTTCCCTGAAGCTGGAACTGTTTTTAAGAATGTTCTGACTACAAAGATGGAAACAAGACTTAAAGTATTTGCATTGTAACTAGTGTTTGATCAAAGAAAAAAAAAAAACTGATAATAAAAAGCTTGATTTGTCTGAATGCTGTTATGTACTCCTTGTTGAAAGGGAAAATTTTAAATGGAGAAATAAACAATTTTTGAAAGAATAAATAGAAATGGTTGTATTGGGTTTATGGGGCAATATTTTGGTAGTGGGAGGCTGCAGGGGTGGCTCTGTGAGCAGAGCCCAGCAGCTACTCCATGTCAGATCAGAGTCAGCTCCAGACAGCTCCAAAAGGGACTTGCAACTGGCCACAGCCAAGCCAATAAGCAAGGCTGTTTGTGCCTGTGGAAGAGCAGATTTAAGAAAGGAAGTAAAACTACTGAACAACAGCTGAAAGAGCAAGGAGTGAGACCCAGCACAGAAGACTCCAAAGTCAGTGCAGAAGGAGGGCAGGAGGTGCTCCAGGCACACAGCAGCAGTTCCCCTGCAGCCTGTGGAGAAGCCCCTGGTGGAGCAGGCTGTCCCCCTGCAGCCCAGGGGTCGTACATGGAGCAGACCTCCATGCTGCAGCCTGTGGAGGAGCCCCCGGTGGAGCAGACGGATGTAGCCTGGAGGAGGCTGCGGCCCATGGAGAGCCCCCACAGGAGCAGGCCCCAGGCCAGAGCTGGAGCCTGTTGAGAGCCCACGCAGGAGCAGGGGCTCTGGGGGGAGCTGCTGCCCATGCATGCTGGAGCAGTTTGCTCTTGGGGATGGACCCCGTGGTACGTAGCCGTGTGGGAGTAGCTCTTGAAGAGCTGCTGCCTGTGGGCAGCCCCCGCAGGCTCAGTTTGGGAAGGACAGCATCTCATGGGAGGGACCCCATGGGGAGCAGAGGCAGAGAGTGACCTTGAAGGAGTTGTGGAGACAAAGTGTCAGGGACTGACCACAGCCCCCATTGCCCGTTCCCCTGTGCCGCTCCATAGAGTAGGTAGAGAAGGGTGGATGGGGTTAAGGTGGTTTTAGTTTGTTTTCAGTTTCTCATTGTTCTTGCTTGTTGGTAATGGGTAATACATTAATCTCCTTATTCTGATTATGTTTCACTTGTGATGATAATTGTTGAGTGATATCCCTGTTCTTACCACAACCCTTGAGCCCTTTTCATTGTATTTTCTCTCCTTTTTTCTTTGAGGGGGATTGAGAGACCAGGAGTGGTGGAGCTCAGCTGCTCCACTCAGTAAAACTACCACAATGGCTGAACCCACAAAGCACTCATACAGAGAGGATGCTTTAAAATAGAAAGAGCAGGTTGTCAAAGCGCAAGTTGAAAAATCTAAGATTCATAGGTCCCAGATTAGCATTCACTTTGACTTGGAGCCTGCACATGCAGCTGTTGATATTGAGGAGTGAAGTGAAGTTGCTGCGTATTTTGAACAGGATTTTTTTGCTTCTTTGATGTACTTTTTAAAAGATAAAACACTTTTAACAAGGTAACCAACCCAGACCACCAGAGAAACCATAAACAGAGTCTTCACCTATTTCCAGCGTTCCTGTGGACAAACAAGATGTTGGCCCTGCATGTACAAAATTTACGTTGTGGATATAATTTGGTATTCCCTGAAAATCTGTGAAGGGCATTCTTTCCTATCATTTTCCTTTTGGGAAAACACTCAGCTTTCTAAATGAACTGTCTTTCAATGACAAGTTGTCTAAGCAGGAAGCAGCATGTATAAGCTCCTTTTTTTTTTTTTTTTCCCAGACTCATTTTCTCTATACAGATAACTGATATATAACAGTCTGTAAAAGATCAGTGCTTGAGACATTCGTTTTTCCTAAAAATGAAACAGCATTTCAGCTGATTAAAGCCTTGTGGGGTTTTTGTTTGTTTTTGCAAAGATATATCTACAAAATATATTTGCTTATAAACTGTAAATTATGTTCAAGAAATTCTCTCGTGTCTAACTTTACACTAATTGTTGAAGAATCAGGTAATGAATTTTAGTTAGCTGTTTCTTTTATCGGAAAACTTCTAAAAGGAAAGAAAACAAATACCTCTAAGTTACTTTATTAAAATATAACTATATTCCCATAAGACATCAAGAATGACTGGCATAATTTAAAGAACACCATAAAAATCAATACTGCAGAAATAAATAGTGCAGGGGGTTTAACTTAGTGCTAGAAACAGGGAGCATCTCTTAGATTTTATGTTTCTGTCACAGTTAGGAATAACTGACATTGGCATCAATAGGGGTGAAACTATAGATCAGTGGCTATGAAGACATAAAGAAGTTAATAGCAATAACTCACTTATTATTCTAGATCTTCAAGCCTAGACACACTGGTGACATATGATGACATGAATGAAGCCTGTAGAGCTAGATATGTCTGAGCCAGCTTGGACCATCTCAGTATTAGTTAAATGGCAGGAGCTCAAGGTAAACAGGGTGCACTTTAGGCCCTTATGTGATTTAGTGCATCCACAACTGTGCCTGACTGAGTCAGAATCATTAGGATTGGAAAAGAAGAGTCAGTTCAGTCATGGAGCTCTCCAAGCAACCAGAATTTCAACATCTACAAAACCCTGATCAGAACAAGAGACTTACTAGAAACACCAACCAGTTCTTTCCAGAACAAATCAAGACACACTGATGGATGGTGACACTCTTATCTCATCCTCACAGACAGTTGGGATGGTACCAGGCTGCAAAGCTAGGGACCAGAGCTGATGGAAATACAACGAAGCATATTTATCCAACTTTACTGACACAGCCAAAGAGCTCATACCATTGCTCGCGGTAAGAACTGCAATTTCTCTACAAAGGCTTGCAGCACCAACTTGAATTTCACTTATTGTTTTTACAGTTTTCGTGTATCACAGTCTACTGCTGTTATTTTGTCTCACTTCAGTAATAATAGCCTGTAGGATCCTGGATGGATCAAATGGATGTTAATCAGCTAAATTTAAATAATAAAAAAAAAAAAAAAAAAAAAAGAGAAGTGTAACAGTTGCCTATAAATTGCTTGAAACTAAAGCAAGTGCATAAAACCTAATCTTGGCATAAAATTACTGTAAGATTTACTCTTTAAGTAAGTTCTTTTAGGGCATGAACAAACTAGAAACAGCAGCAAAAGCAATACAGAAAAGACCAGCCAGTAAGGTAAGTCATGCTGACAAGGCTAATGCAATAACACTTTTCAAACTGTACAAACATTTAGAATACAAATAGTCTATTCCCTTCCTTCAAGCACAGCATCTACAAACATCTTGAGTTCTGATTTAGCAGAGCATTCAATCATGTGTTTGCCTCTGAACACATGGTTAAGTTCTACTTGCCACATCCTAGATTTACTATATCGTACGTCTGGAAATTCATGTTGTTTAACAATGAAATAGAAAGCTTTCCTCTACACTTGAAAAATCTATCATTCATCCATCAGTCAATAAAGTTTCATATTTTCATTTTTTTGCACTGGTTGTGAATGATGCCTTTCTAGGGGAATAAATAACAATAATTAAATATATATATATACACAACCCCTAGGCAGTAGGAGTCAGCAACTCCAATAATATAAAGTGAGTCATATACAAAGCTTATAGTAGCACAATGGGTTCACAAAAATGGGTTCTATTGCAGACTAGTGAAAATAGTACTTTTCTGTGCTCCTGCCTGTACAGAGGAGATTACAGTTTACCAGTTTGGTTTTATTGGAAAGAGAAAAGGTCTCTATACATAAGCCTGTGGACCAAAGGGGAGCAGAGTCCACACAAGTCAAAATATTTCCCAGTCTGATGCAGCAAAGACTAAAGATAAATAAAGACGAATTAAAATCACAATCCAAACAAGACCTAGGAACTGGCTCTGAAAGAAAAAGAAGGGGAGTCTGGGGGACTATCCTTAACTAAAAAAAATCCTGTAACAATTAGTTCAGATGCTGTCTCTTGTTTCATTCATGCTTCATTCAGAAGAAAAGGTACTTTGTGCTTTTTTTTTTTCCCCAATTAGCATTATAAAATCATCCTGAACAACTGAAACCACCCTTAAGTTCTTGTATTTCTTGTTAAGTGCTTAGATCAAAAGCAATCACTTTAAAGAGCTGTGTTCTTCTGTATCCTTGTGCAGTCAGTTCAGAGGCAGACAATACCTTTGCATTTAGGTTTATGTTTAAAATACTTTTGCCCTTCCTACTCTAATTGCATTTTAATATTTTAAAGCTATAAAAAGATAGTGGTGAAATCTCTCATCATAAACTAGTTATCATTTTAAATACATGCATTTCATTTAGAATTTTATATCATCCCCTGTCTCCTGATTTTTCATGGGTATGGTTTAATTGTCTGCACCCCTTTTCCTGCAGGCTACAGTATAGCCTTCTCAAAGTACAAGAATGTCTTAGGTTTGTTTTCACTCGCTTCTGTGAAGATAGTCATTAGATGTGCAGTTTCTCCTTCAGTAAGCTTGTTTACCAAATATTATAAACCAATAATACTCACCAATAATACTGACTAAAAGTTATATTCTGTGCCATTCTGTTACTCTGTGTCACAATCCTTGTCTTCTTTTGAACAGAATAAGTGAAGCCTACTGAAATTAGGTCAGAATTCTCTACTATTTCCATGCCATTTGTCTGCCTTCTGAGATAAACACTTTCTAAAACTTGCTGGATCAATTGTGCTACATAACGCAGTTCAGGATTCCTGCAAGATCTAAAACTAGCAGTTGCTCTAGAAAAAACTGTCCTAGCTCCTGAGGAACAAAATACCTGAAAACTCCTGGTCAGGGTTCTGAGAGGTGCCAGAGGTCACTAACCAAAATAAGTTGCAACACTGGTTTTAATGCCCCATAGGATACCAAAGCTCAGTGTTATCTGTAATCTGGACATAAGCCCTAGCTTTAGAGTTAAAGCTGAGCTACAAGATAATGTACCTTTTTACCCTGTTTTTAGCCTAAGACTTACTCTATATATTTCCACTGTTGAAATGACAGTTCATCTCCACTGTTGCAGAAGGATGAGCAGTATTTGAATGGGATTCCTTCTACCTTAGCTACCCAAATTTAGAAATTTAGCCAAATCCAATCATCAGATTCTCTCTATAGTTACTATATGGACCTCAGAAACTCCAAAGGACTACCCACACCTTCCCAATTCTCTTGTGCTTGTTGATATACTTTGCTACTTACCTTGTGGAGGTACACACACAGGTTAGACTGAACACTTAAATAATAACTGTTTTACATGCTATGAACCCCTTGTCTAATAGACACTGTCATCCTGTATTTCAGATGCTATAGCCATAATTTGGAGATATGTGAATCAGTTCTATAAAGATCATAGAGTCATAAAATAGTTTGGTTTAGACCGAACATTAAAGATCATCTAATTCCAACTCCCCTGCCATGGGCAGGGACACCTCCCACCAGAGCAGGTTGCTCAAAGCCCCATCCAACCTGGCCTCGAACTCTTCCAGGGATGGAGCATCCACAGCTTCTCTGGGCAATGCCAATGCCTCATCATCCTCACAGTAAAGAATTCCCTCCTTATATCTGTTCTAAACATGCATTCTTTCAGTTTAAAACTTAACCCCTGTCCTATCACTCTGTTACCTAGTAAAAAAATCCTTCCCTGTCTTTCTTGTATGCCCTCTTTAGGTACAGAAGGGCTGCTATAACTTCTTCTCCAGGCTGAACAACTCCAACTCCCTCAGCCTTTCTACGCAGGAGAGGTGCTCCAGCCCTCTGATCATCTTTGTGGGCCTCCTCTGAGCTCATTCTAATATATCCATGTCTTTCCTGTGCTGGGGGCCCCAGAGCTGAATGCAGTGCTCCAGGTGGGGTCTCACAAGAGCAGATTAGAGATGGAGAATCATCTTCCTTTACCTCCTGCCCATGCTTCTTTAGATGCAGCTCAGTGTATGGTTAGCCTTTTGTGCTGCAAGCTCACAGTGCAGCATCACGTTGAGCTTCTCATCAGCCAGCATCCCACACCAAGCCCTTCTCAAGGCTGCTCTCAATTTATTTTCTGCCCAGCCTGTATTTGTGCTTGAGATTGATTTGATCCAGGTGCGCTTGTCCTTGTTGAACTTCTTGATGTTTATATGGGCCCACCTCTTGAGCCTGTCAAGAGCCTTCTGTATAGCATCCCTTCCACACAGGAAATGTGTGGAAGGTGTGTCTTTCATGCTGTAAGATCAGCAATAGCAGTTTTTTTACTGCTGCATTTTACTGAGTGAGTCTCTCTGTAGAGAACTTTGAAGGAAGTTGTGATGTTATCTATTCTGCAGGGACACTAAAAATCCAACAATACTTCCATTTCTAAGTTGATATTTGCCCTGAAAAACCCTGACTGTGTCATTCCTCCCCACCATCAACTCAACATACAGTGTACTTCTTGTGTTCTGATGACAGCCCTGCCTATGGCACAAATGCTTATTAAAAACAAACAAACAAACAAACAAACAAAAAACAGTATCTGTTATAAAAGTAAAATATTAGTGTTTAATTAAAGCTCTAGGACTCCACTAAGGAGAAAGGTAAAAGGTATTTGTAACACACTCTAAAATAGCCCTTGCTTTCCAGGCCTCAAACATGCCGCCCTCCATATCTTCAGTCTAAAGTTTTCACCTAAAGTTTCTGCAGGCTGCTTGAACCTCTCTGTGGACCTAGGATGTGTGCAAGGAGGCAACCATCATGTGCCAGTCCTTCATGCAGGTGTGCTTTGTCAAAGAGCAATCTTCTGCCATGTGTCAAGCAGCACATGGAGAAACACCTCCAGAGTATTCATGCACATAGTTCCCAGTACACAAACTGTGCCTGTCACCAGAAACCCTGACCTACATTTCTTGCTAGAGTTCCCAACCTGTTTGGCACAGAATACATGCACCTGTCACTTGCTTTCACCTGCATCACTGGACTGTAGGATCATACTTACATTCCTCACCTATGAAGAACAGCTGAGAGAGCTAGGGATGTTCAACCTGAAGAAGAGAAAGCTCCAGGAAGACCTCATTGCAGCTTTTCAATGCTTAAAGGGCATTCAATGCTTAAAGGACATAGAAAAAAAAAAAAAAAAAAAGATAGCAACTTTTTGCATAGGCAGATAATAATAGGAAAAGGGGGAATGGTTTTAAACTAAAAGAGGGGAGATGAGATCTTAGGAGGAAATTCTTCACTCAGAGGGTGGTGAGGCACAGGAGCAGGTTGCCCAGAGAAGCTGTGGATGCCCCATCCCTGGAGGTGTTCAAGGCCAGGTTAGATGGGGCCCTGAGCAACCTGATCCAGTGGGAGGCATCCCTGCCAATAGCAGGGGGCTGGAACTAGATGGTCTTTAAGATCCCTTCCAACCCAAGCTATTCTATGATACTTTCTGCATCTTCCCATGGTCCATGGAGCACCCTGCTTTCCCTGCACCAGGATGAAGTGTTGGTGGCTCACTGCACCAAAGGTTTGAGACTGCAAGTGACCCCATGTGATTTACCGCCACCGTTTCCTTCCTATTCCTTCCTTCCTTTTCTTTTCTTCCCCCCTCCCCCCCCCCCCCCCCGACCTTGGGAATGCTGAGATACCAAAATTCAATGTAAACAAAATAATCTTGTTTTAGAGCAAACAAATTAATCAACCAGCAACTGCCACCAAGTATGTCAGTTTGGTATATATGTCTTTCATTAGCAGTAGGAACAAGGTTGACTATTTGAGAATGACTTTGCATTATGCCTGGAGGAAAAAAAAAAAAAAAAAAGAGAGAGAGAGAGAGAAACAACTACAGAGAAAAAGTACTGAAGAAAAACCTGTACTCTCTGAATCACTAATATAGTATCTGAAGTTATAGCAATTGCTAGGGCATAAATGCAAGCCAAAAGGGTCAAACAAGAGATTATCTTTCTGAACATCTTTCTGGGACCGGCTTATAATAGTTGTGTACACATCCAAAGCAGGCTGACTGCTGCTTTTGCAGCCTGAGAGGAATGTTTATGGAAACTAAAAGAGGCCAAAGTATGGGGAATAAGGGATGCTCAGAGTGAGAGAGTCTGTTAAGCACCAAAATATTTCCCTACAGTTCTGTGGGAATGGACCAAAATGGCCTGTCTTGTCTTTGATATATGATTATAAGCAGGGAGCAAGAAAGAGTACATTTGGTGGAGATTTCAGATATTTCTGTCAGGAAGGAGAAAATTAAGAGCAGTACTCTATGACCCACTAAATAGTACTGTATGACAGTTACTTCAGTTAAAGTGTCTACTTTTTCCTGTCCCTGGAAATCACATTAAATCAGCAGAGAAAATGTTTAGAAAAAAATGAATGTATTAATAGTTGCCATAAACTGATTATTGCTTTCTTCTAAGCATAAATATCTGACATTTTAACTGCTTTTGTAAGAAGCAGAAGTCACAATAAAGGTCACAGGTTTGCAAAATCTTAACCAGTAAATACATTCAGTTTTTCAACCTAACTTCAACTGTGCTATCAGGCTAGAAGTGGGCTGATAACATGCAGGGAATGAAGAAGATGCACCTTGTGCGGACCAGGGGGACACTGCAGAGTCTTAGCATAGGAAAGGATTGCTACACATTTTACCTCCTGACAGGCAGGGAAAGAAGCCAAAACAAACTAAAATAAAATGTTCTTGCATAAGCTGAGAGCTGTCTTCTGAGAAGGCTATACTTTTATTAAATAGTGCTCCAAACTGTGGATCACTATAGTAAGTGTTGTATCTGAAAACATGATGTAATTATATAACTGAAATATAATTAGATAAGACAGTCCCATTTTGCAGTGGGATATAGTATCTTCTACTAGATCATATCTGGACTTCCATGTAGAACTAACATTTGTTAGATATTAGTCTCCACAGAGACAAATTTTTCTCATGTCAAGAGACACTTAGGCTCCCAGCACAGCCACTGTGAATATGTTCATCTGACCAAAAATAAGTGTGAACATAGGTAAATATAGCTCAGTATGCACTACCAGGGGATCCAGGGCATGCAACCTCCAATAAATCCTGTGTATTTCCTAGAATCATAGGAAAGAGTCATCTTTCCTATGATTCAGAATCATTGGAATGGAAGGGACCTTAAAAATCATCTAGTTCCATCCCCTGCTATAGGCAGGGATGCTACCCACTAGATCAGGTTTCCCAGGGCCCCATCCAACCTGGCCTTGAACACCTCCAGGGATGGGGCATCCACAGCTTATCTGGGCAACCTATTCCAGTGTCTCATTATTTCTGCCATACCTTAGCAGATGTTTTGGAAGCCCAAAGACACCTCAGAAGGCCGTAGGTGCCTGATTCCAGGCAACTTTCTTATTTAGGATGAGTTTAACAAACATCCAGGCTCCACTGACAGTAATGGCTGGGTCTCTACTCAACACCAGCATACATGCAAGAACCTACATACAATGCAAACCTACATACAATGCAAACACCAGAAGCCAAGTATGTTATCCTGAAGCTAAATCCCATCTCAGTTCAGAGCAGAGCAAAACCAGAGATCACAACACAAACTATGTGTCAGATTCAGTTTTAAATATGTTGGAACCAACTGTAGCCATGGCTATTTAGTCTTGTTGCTGAAATACCTTTTTATTTTTTGTAAAGCCATAGAAATGTAGAATGGTTTGGTTTAGACCGAACCTTAAAGGTCATCTAATTCCAACTCCCCTGCCATGGGCAGGGACACCTCCAACTAGACCAGGTTGCCCAAAGCCCCATCCAACCTGGCCTCGAACTCTTCCAGGGATGGAGCATCCACAGCTTCCCTCCTTATATCTAATCTAATCCTACCCTCTTTCTGTTCGAAGCCTTTATTCCTTGTCCTACCACTACACCCCTTGACAGAGAGTCCCTCCCCAGCTTTCCTGTAGACCCCCTTTATTTACAGAAAGGCTGCTGTAAGGTCTCCCTCTAGTAAGGTCTCTTCTCTACTCTAGACTGAGAAACCCCAACTCCCTCAGCCTGTCTTTGTAGGAAAGGTGTTTCAGCCCCTTGATCATCTTTGTGGCCCTCCTCTGGACTTGTTCTAGTATGTCCATGTCCTTCTTGTACTGGATTCCCCAGAGCTGAACACAGTGCTCCAAGTGGGGTCTCACAAGAGCAGATTAGAGAGGGAGAATCACCTCCCTTTACTTGCTGGCCATGCTTTTTTCAACGCAATTCTTTTATTAACTTAATCCTGCTGATGGCAACAGAAGGAGAAAATAATCCTTCACTAAGGCAGGAAAGAAACACAAACAGGCACCCACCTATTCACATGGTGGGGCTACCTGTGAAGTGATAGCAGGGTCATCCTTCCCAACCATATCCCACAGCTGCCTCCACTGTTTGCTTGGAGTGAAGCTGAACTTTGGAAACTTTGGAGCCCATACATGAACCTGAACACCAGCAAGGGGAGAGTGACGTTTCTGCTACTTCTGTAGTTTTCTTTTCACAGTACCTGAGAATCCCAACGTCTTTTTTTTTTTTTTTTTTTTTTTCCAACAAAATTACTCTCAGGGCCACCCTGCAAGAGAATGATACTGTTGTTATTGCTATTATTTCAGTTTTAGTGATGGAAAGTGGGCTGCAGTGAGGCCATAATTTCAAGGTATCACTGTGACTGTAGACACGCATAGCCCTCAGTGAGATTTTTAAAGCACCTCAGACTCTAATTTCAGATGAAAAATTAGATACTCTGTGTCTAAGTGCTTTTGAAAATCCCAGCAGGGTCCCATTTGCTGGTTCATTGCCTAACTGGCTTGTAAAATCTGCTGTAGCTTGCTCAAGGTGACACACAACTTTTGGATGCTAGTTCACAGATCGTTTTCTCCTCTGCTTGCTTTGGTTCAGCCACTAATCCTTTTTTCTGCCTGACTCTAATCCCAAACTCACTCCTAAACTCCATCCAGTACAAACACACCCTGGTGGGACAGGGTTCAACTGGTCAGTTCATCTGCTGTTTTCTTCTGTATATAGCAAAATCTAAGGGGCAGTTGCTCTTAGCCCTGTAACTCACCTTGTCTTTTTACTATTAAAAATCTTTCAACATGCAGACTTACTACAGTGCTATGGGTTGCTGATCCCACATATTTTTGTCAGCCACTTAAATACATAGAACAAAATGGGTAACATGACTTTTCTAAGTATCTGCTCTACCACAGCTTCATAGGAAGGGTAAGGAAAATAAGTTTATTAATGTCTAACATAAATCTTAATCTGATAATACAGCCAATTCATGTTTTCTTCTAGCAAGAGGAGACATGGAAAATAATCTGTCATTGTTTCCTTTGCAAGCACTTTATTCCAGACAGGGAAACTGTGAAGAACATTCTTTTCACTAAAGAAAATAAATCTATTTTCCCATGGTTTATATTTTTAAAGTGTGCATAATACTATTATGTCCTCTATATTCTTTGATGTTTCAATACCTGTTTCAAATGGATTTCTCTGCAATTAGTGAAGTTTCTGATATTTGAATCCCTCCTGTGAAAATTGAAAATAATTTAGCTAAATTGGTGCAGTTAAAACTAGCCAAAAAGTTTATTGAGATACTTTTATTTTCATGTATTTTAAGTTAGAAAATGTTTGAGCTATCCACCAACAAACTGCCTTTAATGTACAATTATATTATTACATTTAACAAGTGGAAAAAAAATTCTTTTATTTTCAGACTAATTCAGTTTCCTTTATGACACAAACTGACATGCAAATTTGAGAACATGTAATTGAAGATGGCACTAATAAATATGAAGAGGCTTCATCCACCAATTAGATAACTGTTCCTCTCAGGTTATCTCAGGAGAGATTGGCCTGTTGCCTGCAAGCTACTTCTCAAACACCTTATATGCCTACAACAATATATACCAAATGACAAAGCTTTCAAAGAGAGATCTGTTCTGAATGTCAGAAATTACTAATTTCTTTGACATCTTACATGATTTTCCAAAGCTATGAAGTACTGTACAGGAGAATTTGTTTATAGCTGTGCTGTAATTTCCCTAGCTAGTAAATTCAAGCTCTATCTCTGAATTTAAATATGTTTTATAATAGGAAGTGAACTTTATAGTTCTCTATTTGAGTTTGAAATTCAGCACCCGATCTGTGTGATCTAGGCAAGCAACATTGAAGTAAAATGTGAAATAAGATTTTGTACTATATGTAAGAACTTTTGTATCCTTAGAAAAAATATCCCTCCTCAAAAAAAAAAAAAAAAAAAATCACGTGATCACGTGTGCTACAAATAGTTTAGAAATCACAATGCAAAAGCAAAGTGGTATGCCATATACATGATAAATGTCTATGAGAAGTTAATAAGGCCAATGCAAGCACACCAACAGGATGCAAACAACAAACAACAAAAATTAGCCAAAGATTTGCTTTCTTGAAGAACTTGAAAGAAGTTATAGACATGTGATTCAGATAGCTTTCTTCACTATATCAATAATGCTGAGTTGTCTTCTGTCCATGTTAAGCTTTAATATTTATTTTTAGCACATATGCAGTATTTTATAGTATAATTATATAGTATATAGCTTATGTGGTTTAATAATAGGTATATCCCTTCTCTTTGTCATCGGTATGTAGGGCTTTGGTCTTAAAAACATATATTTTATCTATTTTTTAGACTTAGCAAAAGATTTGTGAACATCGATAATCAAGACAACTAAAAGGAACAGTAAATATTTTGTAATTCAAAGGACCTTCTCAGAAGGTCTTCTTTTGGGGAAATAAAATGCTACAAGAAAAAAATACGTCATATAGCTCAAATTCATGCAACCACATTTTTTATCTTAAAACACTTTTATTTTGTCCTGAACATTTATGTCAAAAGACATTTTTGAAATGGAAGAATTCTGGGGGGAAGGGAGAAAGCAGGTGTTCCAGTTTTCTATAGAGAAAAACTTTATGCAAACCTGTTTTAATCCCAGCCCTTCACTCCTAGCAGAGAACATCAAGATCACAACCCTTTTTTTTTTTTGAAATTCTCATGAAAATATGCAGTGAGGCACAAAGATGAGACATGGTAATATAAGTCCTGAAGGAGATGTAAAATGCTAACAAATCATTTTTCCTTTTTGCAAATGCAAAAGTTTATGTTATTGCTGTTAATAACAGCTCAGTAGATCCCAATGAGCAGACTAGCTGGTATTTGGAATCTACAAAATACGGACAAAAATAAAAAATGTGAACCTGAAAAATACTCTTCAATATATGTAAATAATGTAACTCTAGTAACTTGAAAGAATTTATGAATTTGCGTCATCACATCTGTCAACCAGCTGATCCATAAGGTTTACCCATAAGCTGTATAAATCTTCTAAACAGAAAAAGATGGTGGTTGACATGCAAAGAAATCCACTAAGCAGTTAATAACTTTCATTCCTTGACAGAAGTTTTCTTCTTGTACATAACATCCAAATAAATAGCCTAAATAGTATGAGTTTTATTTTCTCCAGGATTTTCCATGAAAACTTAATATCTGTGTTTCATTTGCATTCAGAACGTCTGACAATTCTGCAGCATGTGAGCTAAGCCCAGCTCGTGTAGCTGATTCAATAAGCATCAATATTCATTAAAAGCAATAATGAAGTGATATTGCCCTGATTTAGAGAACTGACAGGAGGCTGGTGGCAACAGTCAGTGTTGGACTAGAATGCCTGGCCTTGCTCTCAACTCAAGCACTGGCCCATGACTCATTAGGTTCTGCTGTTAATCCAGTGATATCCAACTGAGAACAATGAAGAGTGAATTTCCACTTCAGACTCAATGCCTTTGCACCATAACACAAAGTTGTGCCTTGCCATGGAATAGGTGAACTGCTTCATTAGCACACTGGGGCCAAAGTCTTAAAAAGTCAGTGCTTAAGTGTATATTTGAATTGTAAGTAAATATCCTAATATTCTGGGGTGGTATTGCATCAAAAAGCTTCAACTATGTCAAAGGACATCTAATGATTTGTTAACATATTTTAGTATCCAAACCTATAAATGGTGTTTCCAGCTATTTCAGAGTACCTCAATAATTAATTAATTTAACAGAATCACAGAATCATCTAGGTTGGAAGAGACCTCTAAGATCACCTAGTCCAACCTCTGACCTAACACTAACAAGTCCTCCACTAAACAATATCACTAAGCTCTACATCTAAATATCTTTTAAAGACCTACAGGGATGTTGACTCAACCACTTCCCTGGGCAGCCCATTCCAATGCCTAACAACCCTTTCAGTAAAGAAGTTTTTCCTAATATCTATCCTAAACCTCCCCTGGTGCAACTTTAGCCCATTCCCCTTCATCCTATCACTGGGCACATGGGAGAATATACCAACCCCCACATTAAGATGATGTTAAAATGGATTTCATGCATCTGGAACTTGCAGAGGGCCCTAGAAGACCCAAGCAGATCCTTTCCACTCAAAACTGAAAACAAAAGCAAGTTAGGATGTTCAATGCTGATTTTATGCAAAAAATTTACCTTTACTGTGGCAATCAGGGACCCAGGCAGAAAAAAAAAAGTAGCATTTAATAGCTTTATGAAACAACAAATGAACAGAGCAAGAGTTTCCAATTAAAGAGATGGCTTCTACCTTAATGTTGTTAACAATACATGTAGTTTGCTTAACTACATGTTAACATGTAGTAACAGATGCCTCCTCCTCCCCCCACCCCCCTCAAATCCTTCTTTTAAAGCTTTTCCTCTTTCTTGATTTTAAAGAAACTCCTGAGAGGCCATATGCTGAACTGTGCTGGCTTGCCTCACTGCAAATTG
The DNA here is from genome assembly GCF_964211825.1 of Aythya ferina. Classification (NCBI taxonomy): domain Eukaryota; kingdom Metazoa; phylum Chordata; class Aves; order Anseriformes; family Anatidae; genus Aythya; species Aythya ferina. The sequence goes on along the minus strand of NC_140298.1, from coordinate 108,484,810 downwards.
TTGACAAGCTACTGCAAGTAGTTGTCAGCTGCTGCATCCAACACATGATCCATGAATAGCAGAGCTATCCCCCTAGAGACCACCAAGGGCCACTGCCTGCAGCAAGAGCCCCAGCTATCACTTAGCATTAATAAACACAGATTAGTAAAAGGGCAAGATGCTTCCTGCTTGACTTTGATGGACCAATTTGGCTATGTTTACAAGAATGAATTAAACAGCACAAGAGAATGTTTCCAAGCACAGGAGCTTGACTTAACAGGCCTAAACTGTTAGAATGACCCAAACAGGCACTAGAGTCTCTCAGATGGTTCCTGGACAGTCATCAAAAGCCAATGTGGGCAAGTGGCCATTCCCAATGGGCAGTTTAGCTAAAGGCAGCAAATTCTGAAAAGCAGAACTGAAAAGTGATAAGGCTGGCACTATGCTGACCATTGGCCTCCATGCCAGAGAATAGCCCTTCCTGCACTTGAAGCCAAATGTAGATGTCAGTATTGGCACCCAGGAGGGCACACATCCTTGGCTGTCTGTGAGCAAGGTTCAGCCCTTGAACTGGGCACACAACTCCCTTGTAACACGCCAGGGGAGAGTTATCAGCCTGAGATGTTACCAAACTACCCATTTCCCAGAAGAGTCTTGGACAACAATCTAAAAGCATTTCTGTTTGATTGTGTCATGAATTTCTGCAGAAAAATGCCTACAATTAGCTCAGTCAGGGAGAGGTGGCAAAGCTCTGTTTTGGAGATTAAGTACCAGGGTCCAGTCCCAGCTCAGAAGCATGTTTGTTTATTTTATTCACTGACTGTTTAACATTTAATACATAAACACTGTCTGGGACAAGAAAAAGAATCCACAACTCACCCTTTTTAGGCAAGTTTACTGATAACAGGATTAAAGACTTGTGCTGGTCCTTACATTTTCTGCTTTGTCCAATGGCTCTCCAGTTCTTTGCTGCACAGCAAGAAAGCTTCAAGAAAAAGGGGGGAAAAAAATCTATCAGATGCTAAGATCATGCCTAATTCAGATATTCTCTGTTAGATGGTTTTGAACTTCTACAAGATAAAAAGTGCATGGGGGTGTGTTGCCAATTTCCCATGTGAATTACCCCCAACATCTGATCCAGCTGGACTGCAAATTAAGTAATTTCTGCTTCTCTTTCTGGTTAATTAATTAGTTACTCTCACAAATTAGTAGATGTTGTGCTCATTCCCACAGATATACCATAGGTGTACCATTTGGATACATTTAGACTGAGTATTTCACTGAACTAGGTAGCAAAGTGAATTAAAGGATCCCAATTTGGGAAGAGAGTTAGTGGCAGGACAATTTGCAGGGCAGAACTTTAGCCACTCTTGCAGTTTCACCAATGATAAAAAGGCATCCAAAGAACTGGTTTTAAGATTTTTTCTCCTCAACTGACATCCTAAATTCCAGCTACGTTACTTTTAAAAATTTACTTGACATGTTTATATGCTTCAGTAATCCCATGTTCCTCTGTCTCAGTTTTTCATGTTGTATATAGCCAACACTAGTACCTTGCTGATGGGTGAGATTTTAAGAACAGCTACTGAAAACCAGGAAGATTTTTTTGTGCTATTAAAGACTTATTTGGATGCAGTTTTCTTGCATCCCTTACTGTTTAATTAAATCAGTATCAGCTTAAAGACCGTATAGGACACTGAGAATGAAGTTACCTTTCAGCCTAAAAGAAGAAGGCTAGGAAATAAGGAAAAGGACAAGGAAGAATGTAGAAGACCAAAATAAAGGAAGAAATGGGGAGGAGCGGTTTTGTTGTTCAGATACCCAGAAGCACATATCCAGGCAACAACTCATTATTATAATGCTTGACTTGAATAGATGGTAAAAAATAGTTTCATGCAAAACTTATGTTTGCATGGTGTTACTTAAAGTGTATCCCTAAAGTTTCATTGGAAGTATATACACTTAATTATTGCATTGGAACGACAACTGAAAGAAATGCAAGATTTAGAATCCACAATGTATATGTTGGGAATGTTTAGGTAACACTAAGAAAGAAAAGGTAGCATCTCTCTGCAAGAGACCACCTTCATATTATCTCTGTCCTTAGTGATAACAATATGCTGAAATGATCTGAAAACAGTTTCCTACAACTCATTCTGTCTGGGTGACCACAGAAAAACAGCCTACATAGAAATTAGATTTTACCATTTTTCATTAAAAGTCTTGAAATTAAAATGAGGCTTAGGTACTACGTCTGGAAAAAAAAAAAAAAAAAAATACAATATCTCCTTTGCGAAAAAACAGCCTGTAATAATAATACTCTGAAGGAAAAACCTCTTCCAAACTATATTTTGGGCCTGTCTTATTTTAATCCAAAATTATACCAAAATATTGGTCAAAACAAAACATTGTTTCTTCCACACCTTTAGAAATTTCTCTTGTTAAAAAAAAAAAAAAAAATAGGTTTTAATTTCATAAGTAGTTCTACTGCAAAACTTTAACTGTCTTCTGGGAACAATGTAAAATATTCCTGGCCTGTAGGCATCATAATGCTTTCTCTTCAGACACTCCAGTGGCATTAGAGAGGCTAAAACCAGACTGAAGTGTTCTGGGGTGGTGAAAATAAAGATGTATGCTTCTCCAAGTTATATTACTTCTGAGATTCTTTCCCCTTTTTAAGTAAGGAAGACTGGAAGACAGTGTATCTGATTTAAGTTATTTTACTGTGAATTTCTGCCATATTTTGAGCATATTCCAAGTGGCATTTGAGATATAAATAGCAGAATAAACAGTCAGCTACGCAAGCAAAGTTGAAAAGTCAGAGACCAACAAGATTATCAGTTGTTTCTGCAGTATTCTGACTTGCTCACATGCCAAGTGTAATATCATGTGACGAGCATTCTTTACAGCCAGGAGCTCGATTTGGGGTTTCTTTATTTTCCACTGGCACCCCAACATTCTAAAAATAGAGAAAACTGTATTAAAACAACAAAAAATGAATGTCCCTTATATTTTACCCCAAATCCTAAATTATATGTTGCATGACACTGTGCTTCTATGGTTGCCTCATAAACGTAAGAACAACCATATGTTTTGGAAGGAAATTCCAGAGGTAAAATAAAATGCTTCTTCCCTTTTAAACCTAGTCTTATTCAACGTTCTGAAGTTGGAAGATGTGTTTTATCCAATATTTGTGTGCAAATAATATTTATGATAAAATAATGATCAGACATAGGACTCTCTCTGGATCCTATTTGATTATGAATTCTACTCATTTGGCACTTCTTCCTGACTATAAGCACAAAGAAATAGACAATTTTGCATAATGAAAACAACTTGAATAATGAGAGTGTTGTTAGAATGCCAGTCTTTTAATGCTCTCTACAAATGCAAATAAGTTAAAATGGATTTACCGATTGCTGAATAAATACCTGTCTTCACTGGGTTTTGATTTGAGATTATGTCCTCCAGATTTGTTTGTTTGTTTGTTTATTTTTATTTTGCTGTCAAATACTTTTTTTTTTTTTTTTTAAACGAGCTTTACCTTGTGTGACCAAAATGTTTAGATCTGCAACATATCCAAGAGCTCTAGTGCATAAGGTTATCATTTGCCTACGAGGACCTACATCTCTGCCAAAAGTGTTGTGAAGAATCATATTCACTTTAATGCCTTGAAATTAGGAATAAAATCAAGCTGCTTTCATGTATTTTATTGCCACTTTCAAAACAGTAGTAACAACATTTGAATGTACTGCATTGGTTTTTGTCACTACTATGCAAAAAGGGTTAAATCTTATTTTAAACACTTACAGTCCAGAAGCCATTTTTAAGATACCCTGAAATTCTGTTTCCTATTTTGACAGTATTTAGGTGTTCTGACTTACCTATTTCAGTGGGAATTATAATTTGTCCCTTAAATCTGCCAGTCCTTTTTAAGTCTTTGCAGTTCATTTTCATACTTGGACATAAGTCACTGTGTATCTCTGCCCTGTTCTGGGTTCTCATGTCAGCAGTGAAGTGTTTTCTTTTAAAAACCCGATCTTTCATTGTTGTTTTCTTGAGTGATGGTTGCATTTGTGAATCCCATGAGCATGATTGCAGTCTGAAACTGGAGACAGTTAATCTAGGAACACTTACTCTGCTGCCATTTAACCACAGTCTCCTGGGATGAGCTGAGCGGGAAGTATGGGATGCCCAAAACATTAACTATATTGGATGAGAAATTGGTGTCAGGTTTCCTTCTGAGCTCTTTCCAAGTACTTGTGATATTTGATTTATCCATTAGTCGTATTTGGACTATGATCTCTGGAGTAACTTTTACAGGAGGTGAGCTAATAACCACAAAATATAGATAGTCAGCTAAAACACATCAAGGATAAGCTTATCAAAGTAAAATGGAGTTCCTCCGTACTAATATTTAAAGTTATACACTAAAATGCTAATTGCCAGTCTCAGATCACTGTAGAGGGGGAACTGGTACCATAATAACAAATAATGAGGTCTAACTTGCCACACACTATTTGGCAGCTGAAGAGTAAAACAAAGGTCTAAGGTAACACTGCTTGTAACAAGCCAACAGCCTCTGTAATAAATTGCTTCCTATCTAAATAGAGAAAGAATGAGCTAAGGAGGGAAGCAGAACAATGAAGAAAAGGACAGAGGAGAAGCAGATGTGAATTAATGTCCCCAAGGAAACTGGGTGACCAAACCAAGCTCAGAGGTCATGCACCCTCCGTCATAATCATGTTCACCCCAACCTGGGACATGCATGGTATAGTGGGGGGGGCTGCTTTTCCATAGCAGTCCAGATAATATGTATGGCACTGAATATCCAAGCCTCCAGCTATTTAGAGGACTCCACTCAGATACCATTGAGCAAGAGTTGGAAGAGGTTATCATTATTTTCAGCAAGATCCTGTATCACCCAGCCTCTCTGTGCTACTCCTATCCCGATTTCATTGCAAAGAACATTCCTCTCTGATTAGACAATACTGTCAGCTTCCATCACCCAGTTCAGTCCTCAGTCCTTCACATTTCTCAGCACCCCTTTTCTCGTGTAGAAATCCCTTTACACAACTGCAAAACTCCCCTCAAAGCTTCTTTTTGCCAAAACACTTATCAATGGTTAAGAAACTGCTATTCTGAAGCCTCTTGCTTGCACAAATAATTACATAATTACTTATCTTGTGTCTGTATCTAGCTGTGGTCTCTAGATTTATAAGCATTTAATACAGGGCAATTGAGGTTAAGGAAAAGGTTGTCCATGCACTATTGAAATACAAATATGTACTTAGTTGTGATTCTCTCTATATATATCTGTTTAACCTAGAACACGATACTTGTATGCCATCAGTTAGATATGAGATTTCTGTTAAAAATACTGGCTTTCAAAATTCTTCCTCAGTATTAACTGGATGGGATATGTCACTGAGAACTGTGAAAAATAAATGAATAAATAAATAAATAATATCCAGTTTTCTTGAGTAACAAGAAGTTTGTAGAAGGAAGCAGTGTGGACCCTGCTGACCTGTGAGGACAGTATTTATTTCTCACTGTAGGGATGGTAAGATAAACAGGAAATAAGGAATATAGGTAGGATGTTACTCCTTACTGTTTATAGCATTTGATAGAACTAATGAGAAATGCATTTCTCTTTAGTATTTTTGAATTAAATTTAAAATTTAATAATTATATTTAATGTTTTGAAATAGTTTAAAATTTTAAAATTACTCCAAATATCTTTATACCTCTTATATACTGTTGTGCACTGTGTTCTTTTCATTCCATTTGCAAGAGCCCAGCTAATATATCATCAAGACCATGATTCTTATCATAATGGCTTCTGTCCCAGGATTCTTGATTTGTAGCCATGGAGTTGGTTATAAGTTGTAAATGGTGTTTTGTCTTTCAGTTTATAATCTGGGTCCTAAATTCTGGAGGGTAAGTTTTAAGTATAAAAATAATATTCTAAAAATAAAATTATTGTACTTCTCTTCATCTAAAGAAGTTATTACTGTTATATTACTGTTATGAGGAAGAAAAATATTTCTAGCAATGTAAATGCTCCCGACTCTCATAGCCCAAGTCCATTTAAGTTTCCTTTAGTTTATGACAGGTACAACAGTATGGAGAATCTGACACCTAGTGTAGACTTTTAATGCTTCATGTAGAAATAGAACTCTATAAGAATTACTTTTCAAAATATTTTCTCATCTTCCACAGTTTAAAATGTTTGTTACTGTGACTTCTTTTATTCTTCCTATTTTCTGTTTTCTTTTGTTTATTCTACCTGAATGGCTGAACATTTCTTTATGGGAGACAAACATGATGATGTACCTAATTAAAAAAATAAAGCTAAACATTTTGCTCAAAACAGAAGCATGCCATGTCTGAGAAAGGGGGTTTAGCACTCTCTTTTCAACCTTCAATGTCATAACATTCACAGTAATGAACCATTTTACACAGGGCTCTGATTACATTGTGTAAGAAGGGGATGTAATGGATGATGTGAATATCACTCCATTGAGCTCTTCAGCTATTATCTCTTCCCATCAAATGCAAATCACTAAACATATTACAATTTTCTGTCTCTCTTTTTCTATATATTGCAGTAAATCATGTGAGATGGCTTAGAGAATCAGAATTTTAGATTTTATTCCCTTTCACTAATCTTGAGACATAAATTCAACTCAGCTTAAATCAAGTACATGAGCTGAGCTTCCTGTTTCACATGCTGATCTACCAGTTGTCAGCAACAAGGTGAAAGTGAAACGAAATCCGTATCTCAGTATATGAATACCTCTTATTGTAAATAATTGCAGTAGTGCCATAAAGCTACTCACAGAATGAATACATAACAGAGGTATGTCTCTAAAATGCTTACACTACAACTTGAAGACAAATGAAAGACAGAACACATCAATGTAATAAAAAGGAAATAAATTAGGTATAAAACTCTTGCAGTCACATAAATATTTAAACATTACTTATAACTAGAATTGACAATAACATCAGGAATATCATTTCCAGAAAGAAGCTCTGATAACACTGATAAATTCAAGGGGTAGATGTCACCCTGTGCCTTGTCACTGAGTGCTCAAGCAAATCTGAAGTCCCTAAATGACATGCAATCTAAAGAACTACATCTTTTCATTTCATATGATAACAGGGCATTTTATATGGCTATATTTTTTTTCTCAGATGACTTGAAAATTGTTCCAGGACATCATAAAGTGTTGAAGGTGGTAATACAAAATACACATATTTTTTCAATATCCATTTTTCACTTTGATTTTTTTGCATAGTTTATTTTTATCCATTCCCAGTCAATAACAAGATCATATCAGATCTGAAAACACAATGTACCCTTGCAGGTATAGCACCTACTCCACAATAGCTAAGTAAAAGAGTTCACTCAGTTCTTTTAATATATTTCAATAAGGAACAATCTTCAGGGAAATAAGGAAGCATAGACAAAATAGGTTGTCTGCCCCATCTATCTGAATAAATGCAATTTAAAAGCAAAGTGCTATAAAATAGGAGAATGAAATATTAAATAAAGAGTATTGGAAAGTTGTGAAACATAGAATAATAGCTTTGGCTTTTTAAGCCAGTGAGGGTCTTGAGTGTTTAAAGTGTATAATGTGAAATGAGACAGATGAAATAATTATTTATCATTGGCTAGCAAAGACTGAATTCTAAATGGAAAACAATTTTCAATTAACTGGTCATGCTACACTTACCTGAGGTTATGTTACATAATCAATCATGAAGAAATGTTATTTGCCTACTGTTCATGAGCTAGATGGTTCTAATGCTCATTTAAAACTAAAATACTATTTAAGAGAGGGGCCATTGATAAAACTTAACACCCACTGGGGGAAAAAAAAAAAAAAAAAAAAAAAAGAAAAGAAAAAAAAAGAGCAGAATGCTGGTAGACACTTTCAATGTATAATTTCAAAATATTTTGAAGAAATGACTTATAGCTGTTCGCATCTAACATCTCATAAGGCTATTATCCTTCTAAAGTAATTCCTTAGCTACTTTTATAATCAAAGCTATTCAGGTCTCTTTATATTACTGCAGGCTATGAAAGTGGAAGCAGGTAATTAAAGTGGCATGTAAATGTATGAATATGCTAAGCTCACCCCTCAGACTCAAAGATAAAGTCTTTGCAGCACTGGGGTCAGAGTCAAATTTTCCTTTGTCACTGAGGACATGTATCAGAACTGATTCCTTTAGTCTCTCAAGCTTCTCTCAAGCAATTCACCTGCAGAATTTCTGCCTATTTCCTTCTTTTCACTTGCTGGCTATAAGGTTGGGATGAACTGTTATTGTTTTCAACTTGCCTATAAAGCACTTGAGCACAGAACGTAATTTGTTCTGGCTTTTTAGTTGCTCAGTGCAAAGAATGTATTGTGATTAGGATCTGTGATTAGGATCTTCAGGATCTTTTGTAATATAAATAAATATCAACAATGCTCACATCTTGGAATAGCCTAGGTTTCCTGTGCAGAAATATTCACTTAAAAATTGATACACACATGAGGAAATGGGAGGTGATAATCAGGATAATTGAAAACATTTTTAAATGTAAGTAATTACTTACATCCATTCTTAAAGCAAATGGATTATTGAATTAATTTAATCCAATAAATATGTTATTTTATAAATATACAAAAAAGTGGTGATATTTATAGAGTACCTAAAGGGAATTCTATTTCCCACAAATACAAATTGTCCAACTAACTTGAAAGAAACAGCTTGTGCTTAACAGTAAGCATGTGCATAAAGATTTGCAGTAACTATATGGTAGGAGGCACTATCTGGAGAAAGCAGCAAACACTTTCTTCTAAATACCACCACTGAATCACGCTAGGATTTTGAAACACTGTATAAAAGCTAATTATCTTCCTTGTATACTGAACTCTTAATCAGAGGAACTCAGCATCTTTTGCTGTTATTAATTAATTCCATCTCATGAGACCACAGTAAGGTAGGAAAATATTATTGTCCTTTCGGCAGCCTGGCAAAACAGGTAACATTTAAGACACTTCTACACCTAATTTTGAAGCATCTTTATTGAAATCAGTTTCAGATATTTTTCAGTTGCTGTGTAAGCTGAATGTGTACCAACACCAAAAGTCAATAAAAGCATAGTGCTAACAGAAGTACAATGTGTTACAAAGCAAACCGTATCCTGTAAATCTGAAAAAGCATTTTCCCAAAAAGTGCTAATGGGAGAAGGCTATGACTGCATCCCAATACATCCTGTGATTACAGTCCTCCTGTTAGCCAACGGCTTGCTAACTAAGTAAGATGCACTCAAGTAGAATTACTGACATGGTTGTTATATATCAGATAACTTTCATCTCAAAACTAATGCAAGGTGTCCAAAATATTGGGGTATCTGGAGTCTCTGGCATACAAGCAATGCAGGATGAAGCTGTGGTGTTTTCACACTGATGGACGGCTAAGCACCATGCAGCCACGCTCTCAATCCCTCTCCTTGATAAAACAAGGGGAGAAGATATGACATAAAAAGAAAAACTTGTGTGTTCAGATAAGGACAAGGAGATCACTCACTAACTACCATCACAAGTAAAACACACAGCATAGGGAGATTAATGTAATTTATTACCTATTGCTAACAGGATGGAGCAGTGAGAAAGCTAAAGCAAACACTCTTCAACTCTGCTGCTCCTTCACGGTCACTCTCTGCCCATGCTCCATGTGGGGTCCCTCCCACGGGACGCCATCCTTCCCAAACTGAGCCTGCGGGGGCTGCCAACAGGCAGCAGCTCTTCAAGAACTGCTCCCACATGGCTCCATACCATGGGGTCCATCCCCCATGAGCAAACTGCTCCAGCACGGGTCCCCCATGGGCAGCAGCTCCCCCCAGAGCCCCTGCTCCTGCGTGGGCTCCTTCTCCACAGGCTGCAGCTCCAGTTCGGGGCCTGCTCCTGTGGGGGCTCTCCATGGGCCGCAGCCTCCTCCAGGCCACTTCCACCTTCTCCACCGGGGGCTCCTCCATGGGCTGCAGCACAGAGATCTGCGGCATGTGGGACCCATGGGTTGCAGGGGGACAGCCTGCTCCACCAGGGGCTTCTCCACAGGCTGCAGGGGAACTGCTGCTGCATGCTTGGAGCACCTCCTGCCCTCCTTCTGCACTGTCCTTGGGGTCTGCTGTGCTGAGTCTCACATTTTCTCGCTCCTCTATCCCAGCTAGAGTTATGTAGCTTCCCCTCCCCCCCCCCCCCCCTCCTTTTTTTTTTTAGTCTGCTCTCCCAGAGGCCCACCATTCACTACCAGTTTCGGCTCTGACCAGCATCAGGTCCCGTTTGGAGCCGACTGGAGCTGGCTCTGATCTGACATGGGGCAGGTGCTGGACTCTGCTCATGGAGGCCACCCCTGTAGCACTCCTCCTCATCATACACACATGTTCCCTCCTTCCCCCAACTCCCTGCAAACCTTGCCATGTAAACCCAATACAGATGCATACATGAACTGAACAATGTGGTTCTCACAAATTTGAAGCATTTTTTGTGTTGTGTCTTTTGTGATACTACTGAAATAGGTATTTTCCTCTTAAAAAAGAGGAATTGTTGAGGTATTTTCCTCTACATATAACAAAGATATCAACTGAACACATCAATAGTGTTGCTTTCTTGCTTACTATGTACTGTTCTTCAATAGTATATTTGGTAACATGATAGTAATATGCAATATATAACTTCTGGGTAACCTGCCTAGTGCATCAAACCACACAACAGCAGGAGAAACATGTCATCTGCTAGAAACTGTTCAGTCTGAGCCTAAGGATTTTTTTACAGAGACCAGCTTTATCAGACAAACAACATTCTTTATTCTTGATTTGTCCTTTTCTGCGGTTTCCTGTGACTACCACTAAGAACACCAGCAGCATCCAAACAATGAAAGGAAAAGCAGTTTCTCCATTCTAGGTATTGCTGAAAACTTTGTTTAGTCACTTCCTTATCTTCTGCTGTTACTTGTTCCAGGTAACTTCTTAGGAAAAAGACAGATCTGATCTGACTTACCTCATAAAATATCAAGTTCTTGTATTTCAGCTGCTACCTAAAGTCACAACCAGGAAATATTTTAAATATTGTATGAGAGTTAACCAGCAATCCCCCCGGGTCTAAGGATTCCCTCTTGAAGCTGGATGCAGTGGGATTTTCCATGGCAGAAGAACATATCTTCTTTCTTTCTCTCATTTTCTTATCTCCCAAGAATGGAATAATAAAAATACTTCTGGATACTTACAAAATTCTTTGAACATTGCTCAGAGCCAATGGCTGGTATGATCTAAGACTCTGAGAAGAAGAGACAAAATGTCTGGTTTGCAAACATTGTGTCAAAGGCCCAGTTATATGCAGATTTTTGTCTCAGGTTGTCATGTATCTCTCTCTGATCATTTTTAATCAAACTAGCTCTGCACAATTGGTATACTATTTTTGCAAATATAGATTACAATCTAGTGAGGCATCACAGATAAATGTAAAAGTCTTTCACTTCGTTTATTAATGTATACAAAGCCATGATAGAACAAATTACATTATTGATTAAAAAAAAAAAAAAAAAAGGTGGGGGGGGGGGCAGGGAGAGAGGCAGGGGGACTTGGAAAAAAATGAAGATCTGTACAACTCTATTGAAATCTGACACTCAACACATTCAGTTCTGTCTCTGCAGCAGAACTCCTCTTAGATTATGAGAAAAAAATTTAAAAGTATCTTTTTTAACTCCTCGTTTCCCAAATATCTCTTATGAGTATTAGTAAAATACTGTAAATTGACAAAAACTGTCAGTAAAAGTGGTTTTGTTCCAGTGTCTATAATTGCTACCTCTACACACAAAGAATACACACAAAGAATAACACACATAATGAATAACACATTCACAAACACTGTGAAATAAGGCTGTCATACGTATATATACAGCCACCTGAGCTCTGCATTGCATACTGAATCAAGGGATTTCTGAAAACTCTCTGCTATCAATTTCATTTGCATGAAATTAGAGAATGATTAAAAGAGTGCTTAAGTGTAGAAGTTTATCCTATGTGCATGTACTAAGAAAATTTGTTAAACATACTAGTACTCATGCACAAATATGTATAAATTTTATGTATATATAAATTTTAAATATAAATATATGTGCATGTACACATATATATGTATATGTATGTTCATATGTATAAGCAAATAAAAAATAAACTACAATACATAAAAATTATCATTGTTTTTATGATGGATATCCCACTTAGAATACCCTTATATACTGTCTTTCTTAAACTCTCAGATTTCAACTCAAAGAAGACAAATGGAATTGTATTCATTTTCAGTTGTAGAAATTACTCAGCATTTTTGGTTACAGAGATAGGATTGGTACTTTGTCAGAGTAGTCATTTAATGTATGCCCTGACACAGAAATTCGGACCAAAAATGCTCTATCACCAATACAATATTCCCTCGTGCTGCTGTATAACTGAACTTCAATTCATTCAAGCATAAAGGTGATTCACTTGGAAAAGATAAGAAATTATCTTGACTTGAGAAATATTTATAACCTTAAAGATTTAGCATGAAATCCAAAGTGATCTTAAGAAACTAAAACAACATTCAAACGACTGAGCTACATATATCCGAAAATATTGCACTGCAGTCACTTCAGTTGGAAGTTCAGCATCCCCTCTGTGATACTTGAGAAATGTAAGGGTATTGAAAGCCTCCAATAGGGCTGAGTATTCTTTGAACTCCACTGACTATAATAATTCTTAAGATCTTCCACTGTCAGCAAGATTCGTTCTTCAGCACAAGAAAGCTTCACAGAATTACACAGAATTCCTACGTTATCTGAGCATCTTACTCAACAGTTCTTAGAGAGATGTGTATAAATGCATAGAGATCAGCCTGTAGTTAATTAAAAAAAAAAAAAAAAAATGTTTGGATAGGGTGAATCATAAAATGTAGCCCATGGGGAAAAAAAAAAAAAAAAAAAAAAAAAAAAAAAGACAGCTTTATATGGTTATTTCAGGACATTGATTAAAGAATCTTATTAGCACTTTGTTGTGAATACCCCACAACAGAAGACATGCACAGTAGACAAGTTGCCCAAACAGCTGCCAAATACCATCTAGGGCTATCCATTAATAAAAAGAAACTCTCCCACAATCCTCCTAATCTTCTCCCTGCACATATATATATACACATATAAATATATCCTTTGCTACTAACTCCATGTTGTGACATAACTGTTCAATACATTTTCCATGAACATATCTTGTGCCCACACATGAGTCCTAGTCCTCTGTTTAGGTGTGTACACGTTTCAGCTCAAGATCTCCAAGTCTCATGGCTCAAGGGAGCCTAAACTCTACTTAAAATTTGTGTCTGGTTCACATTGCTGCATTTCAAGAAGCTTGAACTCAGACTCATCTGTTACTGAAATCTCATTTTTGCAGGACTTTCGAAGGTCCTTTCAGCCTGAATCCCTTGCTGCCTATCACAGATGATGTCCAGCATCCTGCAAGATACTGTTTTTAGGAGATGCAAAAAATCTCCTCAGTAACTCATTACCTGAAGTGGCAGCTCAAAATTTGCCAGACATGCTGTCTACATACTTTATTCAGGTGCTAGGAACACCAGGCTCTTGGAAGAAATGAAGCTTTTCAACTCCTTGTAACCTGAACACAAGGATGGAAGAGTGTGTGTGTCCCTGTTTTTTTTTTGTCACTAATTCATGCAAACAATGTTGTAGCTACATATGAGCCTCCTCTTCCCTTCATCATGCATGCACTGCACTGAGGAAAGCTCAGTACCTAGTGGAAAATGTTCATCCTGCCAGCCTGGGACAAGGACTTGGCAGGAAAAGGCTCAGATTCATCTGTCTGCTAGAAGTGTGTTCGCTATTTAGTAAGAACTACTCACAAAAGTGAATATGTTCCAAGGTTAGATAGTACAACGGATGCTTGTCTGCACCTTCAATTAAAAAAGAATTAAAAGGGTAATGACAGAAGGGTTGCGAGAGCTCCCAAGCATAACGAGGTCCTCTATAAACAACATAACCTGGACAACATAACCTCTGATTGCTAATGATGTTGCTATACTTGCAGCCTGAGGCTGTATTCAAAGTACCTGGGATGGCTTATCTACCTTCTTACTTCTGCAACCAGCCATCAGCAAAATCTGTACCTATGTTCATAGAGCAGCTGTTTTTAGTGAGCTGTTTTCAGATACCAGCCAAAATGTGTGCAGCCCCAAAACACCCTTCAGAAGTGTCTAGGAGTCACGTATTGTACAGATTTATTTATTTTTTTTTTTATTTTTTTTTTCCAATGAGTCTCTTTTATGCTAAAAAGGGCAAGTTAGTTCTGTAAAGATCTGGTTTCCTTTCTAGGATCTTCAGGCTACCCAATCTGATATCAGAAATTCACCAGTAATAAGAGGATTGGTTTGCAGGACACTGAAGGAAATGGGATGCTCAGCATTAGGATAGAAAATGAACAGACTGTGAGGCTACAGCACCATCAGGGATTGTAGGAAGACCACGGATAAGTCAACAAAAACCAGTCTAATGCTGATCACCTACAATGCCTGCAGGACACCTACATGATCTTTCTGTCCCAAGCATTCCTAATTTATTTTTTTTTTCTGTCCACGGACACAGCTACAAAAGAGAGATGAATTTCAGATTAGGGCTGGCCTGGAAGCTGCATATTTGAACTCACTCTGGATAAAGGGTAGTTCAGACTTGGCTATCCTGCTTCCTACTGGAGCACTGTAAGCATTATATTATTAGTTGTAGTCAATTATCACAGAAAGACTGCAACCAGATTCCCCAGTTTTCCTGTCTAACAGCAAAGCTGTTACTGAGTTTTCAGAAAGAGTCCAATGTAGTTTATGTATTTTAAGTGTGTCCCATGAAATGAATTTCCTGAAAATACACAGAACTCCAGTAGAAGAAAACATCAGATGAATTTCAGTATCTTAAGCACCTGAATCACAGTATCGTATGATAGAAAATAAATTTAATGGCTTAATTATTGAAGGCACAGCAGATTTATTTATAATTCACATACAATTCACACAAAAAAAAAAATAATAACTTTGTCAGACACTGACCCTATAATAAATCACATATTGTGATCCTTCCTTTCTTTTTAGTAATGCCTTTTTTGCCTGTAATGTAAATATCATTTGTTAATGTAAGGGTCCCAGAATTTAACACAGGATTGTATTACTCTAGACCAAGTCATGTGGTTGATTTTACCTCGAGCCGTGAGATTAAAGATAGAAAATTCGCTAACAACCACAGAGAAAAAATACACAAAGAAAGAGTAATGTCAAAATTTTATTGGTGTTGAGGTAGCTTGCCTTACTGTGGAATAGTCAGCCAAGATATTTGCACAGTTTGACTACTGTTAATTTTCACTTTTATTGAGATTTTACACAAACAGAGCAAGAAAATAACAAGCAGTATCATTTACATATCATAACATATCCAGGTTACACAGTGGCAGCAGCAAATGCCAACAGGCACAGTATGGAGCACAGGACCCAAGAGCTCAGTCAATTATACGACTAGTGGGAGATGTGCAGGCATCAGATGAATTATGTTAAAAAAGTGATTGTTGAGGAGGAAGTGCTGGGTTTAATGTAAGCCTTCTCCTGACAAAGAGGAAGGATGCTTTTCAGTAGTGAAAGGGTGGTTATTGGGTGGTGAAATGGGAATTGGCAATAGGCTCTACTGGTGAATCTGGTGACAGGATCAAATCTGTCACCACTCTCCCCTTCATACAACTTATGGATTGTGATTGTTTCCATTAAACAGGCTTGTTGCACAGGCTTGTTGGCCATCTGAATAGAAAAGTGCTGCTTTATCCCTTCAGGAAATAAGGAAGATTTTGTCTGACTGACTTTATGGCCATGTCAAATCCAATCACAGATGAGTCCTCCAAGAAATTAAAGATGGTTGTTCTATGATGAAGACAAACACACCTTTAAAACAGAGGGCAGACATCTACAATTTAAAAACATAATTTATCTCACAGCTCCCATGACTTACTGGAGGACGAAAGTGAAAACAACTACAACATTTTACTTTCTTGTTTGTTTTTGTAGGTGTTTTGTCTGTTTGTTTGTTTGGTTTGGTTTTGGTTTTGTTTTATTTTTTTTGCAAAGGAAATGATGCAGCTCATGTTAGTTTAGTAAAATTAGAATGTACATTGTCTAAGCAGGAGAACAAGAATATGTAATTATATTTGACTGCAGAACAAGAACATACAATCGTGGTGTGTTTTTTCTTTTTCTTTTTTTTTTTTTTTAATCTCTTTTTACATTAAATAAACAGTTTTTTTTAATTTTATTTATTTATTTATTTTTACTGCCAGTGTATCTTCGCTGTTTGGAAAACTAAATAAATGGTTACAGATAAGCCATAACAGAACTTTTTTCAAACTAAGCTACAGAGAATAAACATTTAAATGTTCTCTAGGTACCAGTAGTAATTCTGGGTAAGACAGAGCATGGATGGCAACCTTTTGTTCCAAAATTTTCCTCTAAGAATTGCTATATTTCTAAAGCTCCTCTATTCTCCCTCCCTTCTGCACAAACTCCTTCCCCCTCTACATTCAGTTACATCACATGTTCATACATGTAAATACGCATATCAAACAGTTCATAAAACAAACACTGCAGAAGAGCTAGTGACTTCTATTTGTAAATCGTAACTGTAGAATGGGTTGGATTTTTTTTAAAGGGATATTAGCATTCTCTACTGATAATTCTGAAATAAATAAAATGATAAGAGGTGGAGGAAATTCTGAAAGGTTAAGTAGTTCTCATTTGATTACACATCTGAAAATCCATACTTAGATTACAACTTTAGAAACTGAACTGGAAATATCCCTATATTTACAGCAAATACTGATTACTCTTAGACTAGAATTAATAAAGAAGTAGTCATTTTTGTGTTTTGTTTTGTTTTGTTTTGTTTTTTTTCTGAACATCTATTTTTGATCCTTATCTGGACAAACAAATTTTTCACTGAGAAACAATGGAGCAAAGAAGTAGCATAGCCAGAGTTTTAAACGTCATTATTTCCTCCATTTCTTAGCTACTGCTATCCTACATTGATCTGTTCCTCTGCAAATAATGACAATTTTAGAACCTAGACACATTTTAAAGCTCTGGATGTGGGTTTTGCATAGGGATTATCTGAAGGACTCCAAGGGAAAGAGGATCTTCAGTATGCTGGTTGGTGCTTCAGCATGCTAAACAATTTACTGACCTATCCAGAAGTGTTCAGTCCATTACCATCCATGCAGGACATACAGACTTTCTGGAACACTTGTGTTCATATTTCAGCATCAAAAGTGTCCTTTGTATCCACACACATCTTTCATTACTTGGATTTGTTATTGCACACAACATATAAAAAACAGATAGAAATGATATGGCTTGCAAAGCTGGCAGAACACTACTCATAGGTGCACTGCCATCTTCTGGGAGAATCTATCCAGTTTTGAAGCCAGATGAATTAGTTACTTTGTCCAACTTCTGCCCACTGTAGTGAAAATGTTTTCCAAGCAGCTGACAGTACAGCTAAAAGCTTTGCATTTTAGCTTTATAATGTCTTGCTTCATTCAGGACCAAGAAACAAACATCATCACATCCTACAGTTATGAGTACTAGCACATCAAACTGCTTAAGAAAATCTCTTTTATGGCCAAAGAAGACAATATAACATTTGCAAAACATTATCTTCAAAGTAATCAAGATTTTTAACTACCATCTCTTTAAGTCCTACTCCTATTCAATAATCCAAAGGAAAACACAAAAATTGGTTGTGTTCCATTCACAGAGATTCATTATGAGTTTGAGATATATCAGCCAATCTTCAAATAATTAAAAAGTTACTTCTTATCTATTTTTCATCTACTGACGCACACTGACCCTTTGGACCAGGCTATTAATAACCTGATTTACGACATCTTCCATGTTTAGACAGATAAGCAGGAAATCAGCTTCAAGAACTTGCATGTCTCTCTAAAAATATTTTAATAGTTCTAACAAAAAGCTTGGATGTCTCAGATGAAAAGCTACCACTCCAATCATTTCAAATATTTTTCCATATAATAATTTTGTTGCTTTTTCATAGACTAGAAAAACACTGCCTGAAATCTCTTTCAGAAATTGCATCGAATTTAAGGGTAATATATACCAAATCTCCACTGCCTTTTGCAAGAGCAGAGGTAAGGAAGCAGAAAAACTGTTTATTCTGTGAGCAAATGTTATCAAATGAAACGTGGTTAAACTAAAACATCTGTCTAATTAAACCTCAAATTCCCAAGTAACAATATATTTTGCTGCTTGTATTGATAAGCCACTGCCATTGGCATTGACATGCCAATGATTATCAGCTATACCCAAGAAAAGAAAAAAAAAAAACACGTATTACTGTAATCACTTATAATCATCAAAGTCACCAGGTCTCTTAACTTATCCTCTTTCTATTCTACCTCTTTTTGTCATAGGCTAGAAGTATGTCAGAGAGAGAGGAGTTAAAAGGATTACCCATTAGTCACTACTGAGTCTCATATTTAATATTTATGCTAATAAGCTGTTCCCAAGCCAGTTTATCAGTTAATGCACTCAGACTGTCTGTCATCCTACAAGCAATAATACTCATCAAAGCAGATTTTAAAGCAAATGCTTTATGCTGAAATGAAACAAAACCACTACTAGCGCTGATAAATGCTGGTAAGCCCAGGACAGGATGCAAAGACTTCAGAGGTCAGCAATTCCTCCGCTGCCACCACCCTGTCACAGCTCAGACTGACTGCTACAGAACAATCAGTCAGTTTAGTGTATGGCTGCAACCAACAGCTTTTTGCATGTCCCATCTAACTCTGACCTCCAGGAGAGCTCAGCTGTGGCTCTCCACACAGTATTTGGAGGGCAAAAGTTAATTGAAACCAATTAGACTGCAACTGTGTTGTCTAATGAACTCAGACCAGTGATGTACAAAGACTACCAGGCTTTTTGTTACCATAAACATCCTTGGTGTTCAAAAGGATGTAAAATACAGGTATTTTCCAATCTCTGTTTACTCTGCAACTTGGTTTGACCATTTTTAGGAACATCTGAGAAGCTCACAAGTATGAGAGTTAATTAATGAAAAAGTGTGCCTGATCTAAGTAGCTGACTCTTGTCATAAAGCTTCTTATTCTCCTACTATTATCTACACAGCTGAAAGGACCCTGCAAAGAATGGCAGTTACTGGACAAAAAGAGAGGTTCACTGACATCAGTAATGCAATTCATCTTCAGTAATCCCATGAAAATCTTTTGCATACAAATAGGAGCTCACAGAAGGAGGCATGTGCTTCCCCTGCACAGTTCTTCCACACTGTAAATACTCTTTGGAAAGCTTACAACGGACAGACAGCTACAGTAGAGAGATATTGACATTTGTTTTGGGGCTGGGAGTGGACTGGTTGAGAGATTTCTTCTTGGACTGTGATGCATAGAAATGGAATTATGAGCTAAGTGTTCACACGCATTCACGTCAAGTAAAAATGAGGCAATTCAATTTGAAATTGGGACCAGATGCGCTTCCAAGATCCAGGCAAGTTTCTGGGGCTACAGATGGATGGAAATAATTTGCTGACCAGATAAAAGAAATCTATGATTTTGTCAAAACCAACAGTCACAAAATAACAAAGTAAAAGACAATAGTCTTTTAACAGTTGGTTGTTGTTTTTTTTTTTTTTTTTTTTTTTTTTTTTAATGCTGAATAGAGTCCTTCTATCCCATACTGTCTCAGGAGGAAAAAAAATAAAAAATAAGGGGTGGGGTGGGGGGTAGAAGGGGTTCAAGAAAATTTTCAGTACAAGAGAGACATATAGATATATACTATATAGACATAGTGGATCTGTCTTCCAGAAAAAATGAAGGTAAGCCATCACTCACCTCTCCTGAAAAAGCCAGAGTGCCCTGTGGACTAACTTTAATATAATTGTCTGTGTAGAAAAGATGCAGGAACATAACCTTGAACATGGGACGTATCCAAAAACAGGTTTACAAACATCTCCCATCCATGAGGACCAGAAACAGAAGAACTGGAGGGGCCTGTGGTACAGGGATTACTAAACCTCACTGAGCATAGCTGTGACTACACTCCATATTTTCCTTTGATGGCCCTTGCTTTCTTCTGTAAAGCTCTGATGATCTTTGGGAAAAGAAAAGACAATAGGAAAAAAAAAAAAAAAAAAAAAAAAAACTGTTCTACTGTAGATAGCAATAAGCAAGTGGAATTCCAGAAAGGCTGTAGGTCATAAATTTTTTACAAACTAATATTCTGTTCTATGGAGAAAATTAATTCAGGATGTCATCACTTGTTACACCTGTCATTCAAAATAGATAGTTCCCAGAGGAAGAAGTGCTTGAACAGCTCCTTCCACTTCCTTGCCCATGCACCTCACCCTCCTCACAGTCTGGGTTTAGCAGAGGCTTTCTTCTGGGCTTCCCAAAGTCATGTTGCAGCTTCCTAGCAAGACTCCCTCTGACCAGGAGCCACAAAAATGCTTGTGTTTGCTGGTAGCCTCCAAGGAACAAAGAGCTTTCCCCAGGCTCAGAGAAGAGCCTCTCACCTCTCTCCTATGCACATGCTCTTGCAGATGACTCAGACTGGGTCATGGATTTTGACTTTCTTCCAGCCCAAATCCATCTGAAGTCCATAGACATGTTGCAGACAGAAGCACATCTTTCTGTCCTCTGCAGCAGTCATAACTGCAGATTTCTAGCATGCTCATAGTAATAATTTTATGGAAGGGTTCAGAAGAAATAAAGATGATTTGATACAAGTTATTCTCAGTTATTCTAAAGCCCACAGTATTTTTTAAGGATGCATATTCAGTTTGGGACACAATAGAAACTCTAGCTTTTAAGAATTATTTGAACACCCTCTATTTCAATATGTCATGACATGAAAATGAAGCATTACAAATCATTGAGTATATCAGCAATGATAATTAAATATGTCAGCAAAAATATATTGCTGGCATTTGATTTTATATCGAAAGTATCCTTGAATGAATATTAGAGAGACAGGTCTTTTAGCTGAGTTGGGGAAAGTGCTGGAAATAAATGTTTCTCTATGCCCTCAGAATTCAGAAATGTTATTTCAAATGTTTACAAAGTCATATGTGTTAAAATACAGTTTCTAGTGAGCTAATCTATGAATCTCAAAATGAACAAAAATGATTGCTCACTTTCCCACAGGAAGAAATCATCAAGTTTCACTTGTGCTCCTTTTCCTGTATGATTAACTAATACTTCTGAAACAACAGATGACCTGCAGTAACCATTCACAAGGGGATAAAGTCATAAATAGATACAGTCTCAAAATATATTTATTTAAAATGTAAACAACTCTCAGATCAGCAGAGCAACATGATAGGTTTGCTCAGCACTTATAAAGATATAAGTATCAAATCAAATATTAATATCTATGCTAACAATGAATACAGGCTGTCTATGTTGCACTGACTGGAAAAAAAAAAAAAGTGTATCAGTTTTATTACAACTTGCAAACGAGCATTCAGAGACATAATTAAGCTCAGATCTCAACATCAATGGAAAACTCAATTGTATCAGCATCAACAAAGCCTTTCTGATATAAATATCTATAAATAATGAGAAGCAGCTACACCAAAGACATGGATAAATATAGAAAAAAAAAATCTATCAATAAAAAAGACTGCACTGCCGAAACAGAATCAAATAAAATGTTGTGGAAGATAATCTTATTAATGCTTTAATGATATTAAAGTTATCTTCTATCAGCAGACCATTTTCTAAAAGGTTAGGAGGCAGCTGGAAACACCTAGGGTACCAGCCATCCTCTGAAGATGCTATCTTCAGAAGCTATGCTCCACAGAACATCATCTCTTTCGATTCCTTTGTAGAGTTCTCCAACTGTTATGGTAAAGCAGAGTTCAAAGGTTTGAACTGCCCCATTAATTCATCCAGGGCTTTATCATGCCACCATTTTCTCACATGTCAGGGATGCCATTACTTTTCTCTTTTAATCAAAGAGAGGAAGGACTGAAGATCTGCACAGACAGTTGCTGTGAATGCTGCCTTATTTAGATTTGTGTCAAAGGGTCAAAGAGCAGGGGAAGCTGTGGGGACTAACAAGAAATGCATGTATATTCCCTCCAGTTAAGGAGTCATGTGCATAGCCAAGCTCAGCTGAAGGCAAGGATGAGAGAGAGAGAACTAGGCTGGGCTCAGAGAGTGGCTCAACAATATTTTTACTCTGATTGACAGGTGAAACACTTGCTATTGGGACACAGAGATGCCATTTTTCAACAATACTGATAGAAGCTAAAAAGGTAGGCAAGGAATAAGGCTGACTTTCTTTCATTTATTCTTTCACAACCAAATTTATGAGGCTGCTTGAATTTGAACTATGTATCTTGAAACTTTAGAGCATTTATAATAAATGATTTTGTGGCACATGTGAGGCCAGTGTTAAATACCATGAGATTTCATTGCTCATTCCATGAATGATCACAGAATCACAGAATTTCTAGGTTGGAAGAGACCTCAAGATCATTGAGTCCAACCTCTGACCTAGAAGTCTGACATCTATTCAGAAGTTGATTGAAATATTTTGTTCAAAATTACAGGAGACTTGGTACAAAGTTTAAATATTGTGTAGCCATTATATTATTCATAAGGCACTCTTTAAGCATACATGAACTGGCTGATCAGCATGTCAAACACAGGATATTAATGGAGACAAAACATAACAAAGAAAGGTAGATCCTGACTTTAAAATGATACAGTGAGGAGATTATATTCCACCACCTTGAAATGAAATCATATTTGAAAAATTAAGAAAATAAGGAAAATTTGTTTTGTCAAAGGAGAAACAGATAGGGTTTCAATGAACTAAACGGAGTTAAAGGGTTAAGGAAAGAGGTTCAATATACTAACAGGCGTAAAAATGTATGCTGATTTATTCAAAAGAGGCCAGGGAAATCAGGTTTTTTGTATGCAAAGCCTGTCAGAAAACAAAATTTCCTGTTGCTATGGAAATTGAAATGAAACCAAAAACTGTTCCCAATCACAATGGAAGGGTGGGATTTTGAAATTTCCTTTGGAAGAAACTTGTTTTGGGAAAACAATTAATTTAGAGCTATAAAAATATGTAGCTTCTGACATGTGAAATGCTTTGTGTAGATAAGGACCTGGATTTCTTTTCTATAGTTCAGCTCACTTCTGTTTACATAGTGAAAATGTTAATAGCTATATAATAACATATACACAAGATACAAGAAAAACTTTCTCACTACTACATGCAAATGTGTACATAACAAATCAAGCTGATCACAGAGCAGATGATTAAACATTTCTGCTTTACACTTTGACTTTTAAAATCAGAAATGAAATAGAATTATTAGCACTTCCTTACAAGGGAAGCTAGGAAGACAAATCAAATCTGTACAACACTCACATACATACTAAAATGAGCTCTATCAAAGAAAAGGAAGGCAAATGTGACAGAAACTGAGAGTAGCCCTAGAATTTTGCTTATGACAGACTGGCAATGTCTCCCCATCCTGTTCCCAAGGATCCGTTTACTGCATAAGAAAACATTTCAGTCTCTATTGAAACATATTCCTGGTCTCATCCCTGAAGACCCTTCCTATACTTCTGCCAGAGAGCATGGGAAATATTAGTTGACACCACAGAAGATATCAGCTTCTCCCCTTAAGCTCAAGACAGTGTCACAACAGCAATTCAAATGTGTGAGGCTAGGTCCCATACTTTGTTTTCTCCTCTTCATATTCCAATACTCGAGCCAGAGAAACTTTTGTTACACAGGTATCCAGCCCAATAGATTCCTTATTGAAACCACTGAACTGGGCCCTCACTGGAATGAATTCTCCCATCCCCGGCAAACTCACAAAAGTGTTGGGTTGTTACCACAACTATGGAGTCATGGAAAAAAAAGGGCTGGGTCTCTGTCAAGAAGACAATAATCCAGGGGGGTTTCAAATTGGCTCACAGCTCCCTTCCACCCACTCAGATTTTGGTGATTCAGGAGATAATTGCTTTATTTTTTAAAACCCAGCTGATTTGAAAAATATGTTTTATCTTTACAAAGATTTGTATCAGTGTCACTGAGATAATGACCAGCTGGAGCAGGGCCTGAGTAAGGGGCCACAAAGTAGCAGGAAGAATCCTCAAACATCAAACCTTCACTCTCCCCAGCTTGAACTCAGCACCCTTACTGCCTAAAGAAGAAAAAAATAATAAATAAATAAATAAATAAATAAATAAATAATAATAATAATAATAATAATAAAGCTTTTCCTTCTTGCAAGCCTTTCACATATATTAAGAATTATATATCTGTCCAAGTATTGTCTCCTGTAGACTAAAAAGCATAAATATTAAACAATAATATTAGAACAATTTCTCTCTTGAGCCCTTCTGTCTACTTTAGTACTCTACTTCTGCTTACCAGCCACTAAGCAGTTACTGGTTGATGCTAGTTTGTTTACTGGAAAGAGCTCTTTTTGAAACACATCCACCAATTATTCCAGAAGAACATAAATATCCATTTGTAAATACTATTTAAAACAAATAATTTTCTCTGTGATCAGATTTCAGGGCTAGATTCCCATCAAAGGAATCACATAAATTGATGGGGTCCACCAGGCTTTTCATGTGCTGGTTTGTTTGCTTTAAGTATACTTTAATAATGAAGCTCTCACTTGTAAATTTGTTAAAAAGGGCTCATTTCCTTTCTCAAGATATGATTTTCTTGCAACTACATTTTATTTTTCAACTCAAGCAAACTAGACCATTCGTTTTTCTTTACCAATCACAAGCTGAGTACCACACACAACAGAAGGCAACAGATTGGCTATAGCAACGATGGAAATGACATGGACTTTTGCTCTGAATTCTCCAGGGAACATAAGCATTTTCCAAAGAATACAGCTAAAATTGGATGAAAACTTTTTTTTTTTTTTTTTTTTTTTTTTTTTTTTTTTTTTTTGTGAATAGAGAATTCATTGAAAAGGGCTGTGACAGGGAGACCAACTTTATTTCTGAACCCAGCCCACAGTTGGTGGGAATTTTCCACAAAACAAACAAACCAAACAAAAACAAAACAAAAAAGGCAGGAGGGATTTTGGAACAGTGTACATTTCATTGTGAAATTTTCTAAGAGCATCTTGTTTCTGAGGATGCTGAAATATTGCATTTCGACATATTCTAAAAAAAAAACAAAAAAACAAAAAAACAACTTTTTTCATTGTGAAACATTTTATTTTTCTTATTTCAAACCAGCCTAAATTTAATTAGATGCAAAAAGGATTAACCCCTCAAAATCAAATGAAAAATTGAGCCACATAAAAAAAGTTCAAGGGGTCTTAAATTATGGACATTTTAGACAACTTGGTTCAGCAACCAAACAGAAAAATCTATTGTTAACTCTAATAAAATATAAAAATTTTACATAACTATGGCAGGACAGAACAGAGGATGATTCTTTTTTTTTTTTTTTTTTTCTTTGACATTTCATTAAAGACAGACCATTTTAAAGAGCTTGGCCAAAACTAAAATCAGTTTTTCCAGCAAGACCTCAACTTTTTCTACTTCCCCACAGCTGAAGTCACCATTTTCATGCTAACATGAGGTCTTCTGCAAGACCACCGCATTTTTGACCATCATGCTCGCCCTAGGGAAGGATTGTACAGATTGAGACAACTGTCGTCCTACACAATTTAAATGTTTGAAAAGAGAGGCAAAAGACGTGATGGAAACCAGAAGTGTTGGATGACAAAATGGCTGGCACGGGATCACATGAAACATTGATGAGAGCTGCAAGGGAAGATCCCAATC
Source organism: Aythya ferina (assembly GCF_964211825.1). NCBI lineage: Eukaryota > Metazoa > Chordata > Aves > Anseriformes > Anatidae > Aythya > Aythya ferina. The sequence continues at coordinate 108,458,886 of NC_140298.1, read as the reverse complement.
CTCTGTCACCCAAAGCTACAGCTCTCCACCATGACAGTGACACGCCTGAGCAAGCCCCAGTCTGTCCCTCCCAATCTGTGCCCACTCATATTGATATACCTGCAATTCAGGCTTCCCAATGGAAGCAGGATTGGCTTCCAGTATTGAAGCAATGACAGTAACAAAAAGCTTTGCTGTACATTCTCCCAGCACTTGAGTTTCCATCACCCTGCCAAAGATATCTCTTAATTAATGTGTCAGAACCAGAAAGGATTGATCACAGTGATGGCTTCCTCCATTCTGAGCTTTATCAGGTCCCAGATTCCTTTTTCAGCTACTTTTTGACCACTTAATTAACAAGTGATTCATCATCTGACTAGCCAAGAGAAAGAGGTATCTCAATCTTCATGAAAGGAATCAGAGATAGGAAAAAGTCAGCAATTTTTTTTTTTTAATGCTCATGTATAGTTTCTTGTTGATGATTAAATCCAACAAAGATCATGCTCTGATAACTGTGGAAATATCTGTCCATGAAAGTTATTCTTCAGATACCTTTTTCTGCTTTTTTTTCACTACATGAACAGCCGTACATTTTTATTCTTTTTTTCTCCTCTGTCCAATAAAAAAGAATCAGCCCTTGTAAGGTTTATTGTAAATAATTTGTGTGCTGAACTGCATTTGTGATGATGAAGTCAGTGGCATTTCAAAGGAAGTGGATACTGGAATTATATGTACAGGGAGAACAGGATCTTGGCAATCCAAAAATTACATTCACCCTTTTTTTAAGCTTGCTGAATAGCTGGGGACATTGCATGGGCTATATATCCTAACACATGCCATATACCTAAAAGGGGAGTATGTGTTACCAAAGCCCTCCTAGGCCATAAAGTACAGAGTCAAAAGGGAAAGAGACACCATGCAGTGAGCTAGGCTGTTGTATTCCCACTACAGACTTATATTCCAGGTTACTTTTGCTGTGCTTTATCCAGTTTTAAATGACCACAAGAAGGGAAACTGCACTTAGTAAAAGTCATGATATAGCACAGTCCTTTTCCATTGAATATTTTTATTTTTTTTTTCTGTAAGAGTGGAGGAGAAGAAAAGCTTCAAGACATGGGGGCAACATTTTCCAACAAAGCATCATTGCAGTATGTCCTCTCTATAGACACAACTCTTTCCATCACCCCCTTTCTCCTGCTCCATTACACTCCTCCAGCTGCTCTCATTGCCTCTGCCCTGATTTCAAGACTGCAGAAGCATTAAAACTTTGGAAAATATTCTATCAGATTGAGAAAAACATTGTGGATAGGGCACAGAAGGCTGCAGTCAATGTGGTGCAGCTATGCAACAGAAAACTGCTGGTGCAGAGACATAATCTTCTTTCCACCCAGCACCCCAAGCACAGTGTACAGAAAAGCTGCATGGCGTATCCCTGCTGTGTGCATATTCCCTACCCCAGTCCACAGATTCCTCCAACACTTATTTTCATATGGACTCACAGTGGCCCTAAACTGACTCTCCTAACGCTGAATTTTCACCAACATTTTTTTATCCTATTCCCATTGCTGTTCTGACATTACTCCTACACTAGGGCAGAAAATCCAGGGGAAAATAAAATAAAATAAAATAAAATAAAATAAAATAAAATAAAATAAAATAAAATAAAATAAAATAAAATAAAATAAAATAAATAAGTATTTGAGCCACCTTTTCTCCCTCATTTCACTGTTAGCTTTCAAAGAAACTGGATTTTCAAAGCCCTTTCTGGATACCCTAAATCATATTGGGATGATTTTAAACATTAAGTGGTGCACATACAGATTTTCAGCTGGTGATAATACAGTGAAAGGAAGCCAACAAAAATTGACGTTCCAGCTCAAAGCACCCTTGGCAAGGACCCACATTGCACCTTGCGTGCTCTCACTGCATTGCCTAACGAGATCACTCTGCATGCACCGCACTCCCCTGTAACGCAGCAACTCTTCAGCAAGTGCCAGCACAGTAGATGAAGAGATGTTACCTTTGGTGCCAGACTTCTAAAAGCCCACACAATAATGCTTTGACAGCTGTCCGATCAGTATGTATATGTCTAGATATATAAAATACTCAAAGAACTAGTCTCCCATTTGCAGAGGCAGTCTAAAAGCCAAAAGCACATTATAGTACCAAAAGCTGCAACTAGACAGAACTAGTTTCATCCTTTCTCTTAACCTTTCATTCACTGAACGTACATTTTGTGACTTAAGATGCATTAAATATACCATACCTCTGTGTGAATCCATATGTTGGTTAGGAATGCTTCAGATGAGATTACAATTCATCCTCAAAACTTGTAACAATATAGATGATGTACCATATTTTCTCCTCCAGGTTCAATTGTGTAAACAAACAAACAAACAAACAAACAAACAAAACCTCCAGAAAATAATATATTCATTTTATATTTATATATATTTATAAATAAAATTTATAAATATTTATAAAAAATATATTTATTTTAATTTTTCAGTTACTACCAAAATAAAAAATAAATAAAAAATAAATAAAATTGTGTGGTGCCAAAGGCAAAAGAACAGAATTGCAAAATAAATTCTAATAAATTCCATGCACCCCAACATCCTGCCCACCAGCCATTTCTCTTTCCACACCTATAACTACAGCTAATTTAGTCTTTAAAAAAAAAAACTGCAAGGAAAAATATTGCTGTGCTTTTTTTATGTTATGCTTTTGTGTTCAAAAAAAAAGTTGGAACAACATAAAAAGTGATTGACCCAGGGGAGGGGGGTGTTTACAAAAAAGTCATGTTGGTTTTTAACAGCCTTAACTTCAATGTACCCATCATTTCATTCAACACTCTCAGTCACCACAGCACAGCAAGATTGTTACTCCATATCCTCCTGAACTATTCAGAGAAAAAGAATGAAAAATAATAAATAAATAAAATCTGTTTTTCCTTCCACCCAGGAGGCTTGTGAAGCTATGCTGTCAGACACCAACGTCCTCCTGCTTCATACAAAATCTCTGTGAACTTCTGAGCATTACGCTGGCTCTTTGTACAGTTATTCACCACACTTTTTTCCAAAGATACACAGTCCAAACACAGAATATTGAAACCTCATTAAAAAAAAAAAAAAAAAAAGAGAGAGAGAGAGGAAGGAAGAGAGGGAGGGAGGGAGAGGGAGAGGAGAGAAGAAGAGAGGAAGAAATGGATATTTGTGTACTTGGGGTTACATCTCCTGGAATTAAATGCCAGAATTATCTATCTCCATGCTGTAGGGCCTAAGCTGATCTTCAAATAATTGATAAAAAAAATATCCCAAAGTCCTAAATTTCACTAAAATCTAATGTTCAGGAGCAGAGAAGATTGCTTTCTCTGAAATGCATGACATTTGACTCTGTCAAAAAGTAATTCTGGACAGACAAACTTATTGAACTCTTTAATGCTTGCAGTTTTGAGGTTTCTGGGAAATGCTGTAGAAGCTGCAAGGATAATTTATAGCATGTGTAACACTTCAGAAGCATCCAACCTCCAGTCAGCGTGAAAGGCAGATACAGCGTCATGGCTAGAAACTGGCCTAGAGAAAAGGACACATTGTACCCTGCAACAAAAAGCCTATGGGAAGAAAATACATTATTGCATCTAATGGAACAGGTTCAAGGTTATATATAAATCTCTACCTGTGATTCCATAAAAGCACATGGATCAACACAACACAGAGTAGCCCCCAAATGGCTGTAGCTAAATATCTGGACCTTGAACTTCTCCCTTGCATCTGCTTTCTCTCCCAGGTAGCTTCCTAGGGGTGTAGGAGTGTGGTGACATCAAATTCAAAGATATTATTCCACCTCCTGAAAGTCTGTTTATTCCACACAGACCTCATTATACTCTCACCCATACCCATTCCTTCCTAGGACCACAAGCATAGTAGCCCCATGAAGGGACTTTGGAGTGGTTCCCAGGGCCATACAGGTCCCTCAGCCTCTATGCACTACCAAGAAGAGCTCAGTACTAACTGTGCAAAGGGAGAAATGGAAACCCAAGTACCAGCACCTGTGTTTGGTCCCTTGACCTCCCCACAACTAAGGCAGGTACAACCTTAATATTGCAGTTGTAGCCAATGTTTTTGCGGTTTCTCCAAGCTTGGATATTTTTTCTGGCTTCACAGCTGTAATACCAGGAGTTGGCTCCATTATAATATTTATATTAATGTACAGAGACAGACTTTAAAACACATGGCACAGTCAGAATATTTCATATAGCTTACAGGAAGCCAAGAAATAATGCAAATTTGGGTCACAAAAGTACTGTCAGCATACTGTGCCTGCCTCTGCCAGCACTGTTTTGCTCCCTCTGGTACTTTATTATGTGTATTTTTTAATTACTAGAGGAAACTGAAGTTCAACTTGCAGGTTATTCCAGACTTTAACAGACAGCTAGCAAGGCTTTTTGGGAAAGTCCAGATTTTCTTGTACAGGAAGCTGTTTTTAGCAATATTATGCCAAATTAATTCCTACCCAGCAGCCATCACTGAGCAACATTAAGGTAACAGAATAAATTCCTGTGTCTGTCTTCATGTCACTCATGTCCAAAGACCTACATCAGAAACATGACCCTTCCTACATATACGTTGTTCAGGGGATGGCACCACCGTAGTCAAGTGCCTACACCTTGTGTTGTCACACCCATCACATCTAACTTTATCTACCTAAAGGCCAGGCATCTAACCGAACTAAACCATACCAGCTTGCTACATAGCCAATGGACGTGTGTCCCATCTTCTGACAGGACCTTTGTGTACATAGGATGTGCTGTTTCCTGAAGAGGTCTGTTTTTTCTCAGTTGACAGAGATAGTCCAGACAATCAGCCACACAATAGCTGAAGTTAGGGGACACAAATAATGCCCAGGATGCCCTTCTCTCTGTGCTGATTCATAAAAAATCCTAAGACAATAAGAGCGAATTATACCATAACAATGTCCAGAATACTTGTGTGTGAGTTATAATAGGATTTGAGTGGAAATACTGTTGAATATCATAATGAAATAGGAAAATTAGACAGTATATATGTCATTAAATAGTAGAGACTAACTAAAGATTAAACCATTGTAATGCCTTCTTGAGCTCTGACTTGAAAGTCTTGAAGAAACAGTGAAAGATTATCTTAACAAATCACTGCTGGAAACCATATAATATTGCTTTTAATCAACAAAATACTGAAATAGTTGAGTTCCTCATTCATGGCACCACATTGTCATGGCTGAAACAAGAAAGGCTCTTTCCAGCCAGATGCCAGAAATGGGTTTTCCTCCTCAACCAGCCCTCAATTTGGAAACTCTTTGGCCAGGAGGTTCATGGTCACGTTAGGGGTGGTACAAAGTCTTTCCTTCCCACTGATATGAGATCTGCGGGAATCAGACGTGGGTTTGGGTGAGAGAGCCATTGACTTGCTTTTCTTCCTATATCCCAAGCAAAGACTACCCCCTTCAATATATTCATTAAAAATAAATGAGATGTAGATCATTTCCCAATGAAGCAGTCACATTTTTATTTAATCTAATTATTACACCTAAAGGAACTCTGCCTTTTGCTTCTTAACTATGAATTACTGCTGTTTGTCCTTCCTTAGCTGTGCCAGTGGAAGAGCAACTTCCAGAGTGGAAATAAATGCCAACATTTTGTAACCTGTCTATAGGCACACAATGGCTCTTCCTTCTGCTAGATCATGTTTGGACCATAGGCCCATCATGAAAAATTAACTCCAACCACAGAAGAAATTAAAAGAAAAAAAAAAGTCTCAGTGAGTTGTGACATTTTGCTGTGCTTAGAAGAGATGTTGCAATTATGGTGCAGCAGAAAGTGCTGAGATTGTTTATTGGCATCTGCTCTTGCCTCTTGATTGACAGAGCATAAACATCTCAGAAATATAAGCAGCAGCACTGCAGCTATAGAGCACCAGACAATAATATTTACTGACTGCAACTGAGCTACTGCTATTAGACACAAATTGCACATCTAGCACAGGGTTATTTTGATTTTGTTTCAGAAATGTTCTTTTTTGGATGAAGAGGTATTAGCAGCTTCACAAATACTGTCAGCTAATCAAAAAATATCAGAGAAGCTCTCCATAGCTTAGCGGCTTTCTGTCACTTGTTCAACTTGTTAGGGATATGTGGAAATGAATAAATGCATTAATACACAGCATCCCAGCCTGGGTGAGACTGTATGCTGCATTTACCAGTTAAAGCTGCCTGACACTTTCAGCATTCCCTGACAGCAACCTGTTTGCATGGAAACCAGACCAGGCTCTGCTTTTAAATGGTAATATTTCGCATTACAGTGCCTGACACTAGTTTCTACCTAACCGATAAGTTATATTTTGTTTCCTTGCCTAACACAGATGTGCTATCACTTATTTAGCTTATGTTTATGCTTTGCCACTGATTTGCAACACATACTGACTTTTCCTACACAAAAAAGCACAGCCCATAAGAGTGTCCATATGCACAACAAGACTATTCACTAATTTCACCCCAGCTAAGCTCTGTCTGTTGCCAGCCAGGCAAATGAAAGACGCCCTTCTGGACTCAGAAAGACCTCCCTCTTGTTCCTCTACATTTGCCTTTTAAAGTCTCCTGACACACACCAAAAGGCAACAGTGACAGAGCCTGCTCCCGGCAGGGCATAAACTGGGACAAGCTGGGCGATACCCCATCCTACATCACACTGGGGGAGAACTCTGCTAGCACAACTGCTACTGTGGAAATACTGAATATCAAAAGGGAAGTGCTTGCCATCAAGACAAAGAAACTAATAATGTGCCAGAAAACTGTTTTGTATAAAGACAAGCAAATTGCTCCCATACAAAATGGGATGCATATCCGAACGTAACCTCTTCTGTGTTTTGGTATCTGAAACAGAGCAGATGAGTGAAGAGAATTTAGGCAGCATTTTAAAAGAGAAAAGCATGTGGTACAGGAATAAAATAGCAATAAAGACAATCTGCCTTCCATTGATACTGTGTTGATGTTATATAACTCTAGACCAGGAAAGAAGACGAAATAAATAAGAAACAAATCTCCTCTTACACTCACTTCTTAACAGTAAATTCTACTAAAACTACCACTAGCAGAAAGAGTATGCAGTATTTCTGTATTTACTCTCATCTGCTATTTGCTGGCACTCAAGTCTTGTGTCACTTTTCCGTACTGCTGCATGTTACAGGATCGAAGTTCTGCTTTGAGGGCAGAACTTTTGGCATGAAACAGGGCTCACATCCTGCTCCATGTCATGTCAAATTGAGGAGCTGGATTTATTCCAGCAAAGGAAACAGATAACAACAAAGCCTTTTTTTTTTTTTTTTTTTTTTTAAAGGTGCAACTGATATGAACAGAGCTCTGGTCTCATCCCAGAATAACACATTGCATAACACATGGATATGTACTCTACCTTCTGATATGGTCCAAAAGATATACCTCACTGTGTTGCAAGATTTATCTACACATTAAAAAAAAAGTCAGAGTAACTTAGTGTCAAATTTTTAAGATTGATTAATGTGATCAATCAAGAACTTATGAATTTTATGATAAATTACCATTTAGTGCAATTTTTCTGTGATCTTTGGGTAATGTTTAATACACAAAATGAGATTTTTCAATAGCATGTGTTTTTTCAATGATTTAATACAAATTTCTTGCAGTTTTTCTTGCATTACAATATTTTTCATTCCTTTTGAACTTCAACAGCAATGTGATTTATCTTTATGTGGAAACTGCCAAGAGAGTTTCTTTGGACAGAGCAATTTTTATGCGGTTATTCTGCTGGTTCTTATTACATTCACATGCACATACATATTTAGCATTTTATATCATTGCATCTTTGTAATGCTAATTGTTCACTAAGAACAAAACACATCTAGGCTAACTTTCCCTTTGGTTTTCCTGCATTAACAATGGGAAGAATTAACCTAAATTATCTGTGAAGCATCACATACACTTATGATACTCAGCAACTAATAAACCAAATTCTGAAGTTTCTCCAAAGCTCAGAGTATTCCCACAATACTATGTTGGTGCACAACAGTCCTGAGGGACACCTCTCTCCAAGGTATAGGTTGATCCACCCCATTCTTTTTTTCTCATTCTCCTGGGAAGAGGTTGGAGCTCTGTGCCTCAGCAAGTACAAGTGCACTTCAGCTATTCACTCAGTGTACTTTGCAGTAGAAATTCTGGCACACACATGAAAAATCAGCCTTCTGGGTTATTCTGCAGAGTAATTGATTCCCATCTGGGTTTACTCAGTCTTGAAGTCAACTCCTATTGAGTTTGATCTGCCTGAGTAGAAACTGATTCAGCCCAATAGGAATTACAAAAAAAAAAAAAAAAAAAAAAAAAAAAGCCTCTCTTTAAGGAAAATATCAATATCACAGTAGCTTGGATTCTCCATTTCCCAGCATCTAATTTAGTCACCAGAAAAATAACCCAAACAAAAACCTAAAAAACCCCTATGTTCACAAATATTAACTACTATAATGTCCTCAAGTTTCTCCTGCACTCCTTCTTGCTAGGCTCAAGGGCCAGCTTCCCTTTTAAATAGCTCTAGAAGATACAGTTTGAACCAGAGCAGGATTAGCTAGCTGCATAAGAAATCCCTGGAGAAGAGAGGGTTGCACAGTGCTGCAGCACTCTGCCAGGCAATGAGAGCTGCTCCAGTCCATAGCACAAGCCAGGAAGGCTGCTGTCATCAACAGAAAATCTTTAGAAAAATGAGCTGCAACAGTTTTACTTATGCCCACATGCATTGCACACTCTACCTCTCAGATGGTCAATATATGGTAGAAGAGAGCACGTCCATGCATCTCCATTCCTTGGCATTACAGTCCTGGACTGAGAACCAGTGCAGTTGAGATGCTGCTCACATTTTCTTCTAACCTCCAGCAAGGAAGCAGAGCTGACAGCAGGGAGCAATAACTTCTAAAGACCACCAGAGATGTTTGCTTCAGTACCCATAAAACAAAGCCTCTGGGGAAGCCACTAGGGTGGTCTTAATAACAGCAGGATCCTCTCCAGGCGCCAGAATTGCTCAGGTTTGCAATGACAGAAAAGGTGGTTAAAAGGTACAATACTCTCCTTTCCAGCCCTAGGCCACATGCTTCATCCCAGGACTCATGATTTAGACCCTTTGGGACCTGACAGAGCTTGGCCATACTGGATGTGGAACACTGGGAAAAATACAGGCACAATGGGATTAATTTATTTCAACAAACTAAAAATGTATTGTGCTTTTGGAAAGAAATTCATAAATATTATGCTTCCATGGAGTAAAAACAGTATGTACCAATACATTTTCTGTCCCAGCTTAGGAAGCTGCTTCCCAACTCCAGTATTAGATAAATGTTTTACAGTTTTACATGTACATAATTCCTTCTTTCTTCTGATGTGTTTGGAGGTAAAGACTTTACTGATGTGCCATAATTTTTATATGTTTGCAATATATGTCTGCCTGAACATATAAGCTATCAGATTTCTACAGGAAAAAAATAAAATAAAATAAACGCCAATCTCACATTTAAATCTGTTTTCCTGCCTTTTTTTTTTCTCCCCAAAATGCATATCACTAGTTGTGTAAAAGCTAAACCACCATATGAGGCATATTTTAAAACCTCATATAAACAATGAAGCCTGTATGGCATCCTCAGAGCAAAGAATGTCCAAATATGGCTGAGAGTTAAGTACCCTGAGAATTAACTGCTCTTAATAAATTCACTGAAGTTTCTAAGTCCACATTTACTAAGGATCAGAAGAGAGAAATAAAGGAAGGAGAAAGTAATTCAACTCATTTTCCTGTACCATTATCTAAAGATGTTGTGTTATAAACATCCTCCATATCTTGAATGCTGGAGGCATCTGTTGAATCTTGGTCACTGACTACAATTCCTACTGAAGAAAGGCTAGAAATGAATGAGTGCATCTTTTTTGCATAAATATCCCTAATATTAAAATAAGGTAGGTCATTACATTTCTCTTTGCGATCATTGTTGCATTGGTCTGGATCAATATCTTTTTGCTTTTGATAGTACTTAGAAAACTTATTGAAAATAATGGTGATTGGAAGTGCTACCACTAATATCCCACAGATAATGCATAGGGTGCCAAGCAGCTTTCCAGCAAGCGTGACTGGGTAAGTGTCCCCATAACCAACAGTGGTCATGCTGATGGTTGCCCACCACCAGCAAACGGGGATGCTGTGCAGTTCTGATGAGTCATCATCCTTCTCCACTGAGTAGACAAGAACTGAAAAAATAGAAATCCCAACAGACAAAAACAAAAGGAGAAGTCCAACTTCCTGGTAGCTATGTCTCAAAGTAGCGCCTAAAGACCTCAGTCCTACAGAATGCCTGGCCAGTTTCAGGATGCGAAATATCCTCATTAACCGCAGGATCTGAACCACTTTCCCCATGTTTTCAATATCTTCACTTTCTTCTTCCTTTGTGTCCACAGCCAAGGTGGCATAAAATGGGATAATAGAGACAAAATCAATGATATTCAGTGGTTTCTTCCAGAACTTCTTTTGACTTGGGGCAGTGATGAGCCTGATCACTAGCTCAGCAGTGAACCAAATAATGCACGCAATCTCCACAGCTTCCAGCACAGGGTCTTCAATCTCCCTGTCGTTGGCATCCAGCCTTTGAAACTCAGGCATGCTGTGAATACACATTGCCACGATTGACGCCAGGACAACACTTAGGGAGGACACCGCAATTAACTTGGCAGACAAGCAGTATGCAGGATTTTCCATTCTGACCCAGATCTTCTTTCTTATGTCACCAAAACACAGATTATCAAACTTTTCCAACTCCTTATCAAATATGGATGATTCTTCGTTAGAGGAGTCAATGCTTCTGTCATTGCTTTTCTGATCCCAGTCTTTCTCGGGACCTTCTTCTTTCCTTTCCTGGTACCGATTGCTGCAGCAGGAATCAATAAACAGCTCATTTATCCCCCAGTATTCTATTTCCTGGCAGAAGGAAAAGACACAAAGCTCCTCCATGACATGAAGTTTACCGGTGTAGTAAAAATTCAGAACATATCGGAACAAGGAAGGGTTCCTGTCAAAGTAATATTCCTTATCTGCAACACTATAATCATCACATAGTTCCAGAATAGCCTCTTCTGAATGGCATTTGAGAAGTTTCCCAAGTCTGGTATGAGGAAACCGGAGCAAAGTGCTTTGATCCACTGATTGTTTAAAGCCACCAACATTCAAATTGATAAGTTCTGCATCTTTGCCGGGTCTGCGGAAAAATTCACCATAAACCATTTTGAACAGAACAGTTCCACTGCTAGTGCCCAATGAGATTACATTGAACCTAAAAAGAACATAAAATATTATTAGAGCACTTAATTCTGTTTTGCTCTTCTGACACATTCTTTTTTCTCCAGTTACTGTGTAATGTTGTAACAAAAAAAAAAAAAAAAAAAAAAGGATTATTATTATTTAGAAGTCCACAGAAATAGGTTTAAATTAATTTGACAGTTTAACTCAGCTTTACCAAAATTTGAGAACTATAGACACTGTTTTAGCTCCCCTTAATTTTCTAGTGTGCAGGAAGAATGCCTAATTTATCGATAAATCAGTCTCTGTATTACTATCACATTGAAATTAATACTTAATAGATACTGCAATGAAGCTGGAAATCTTTGGTTTAAAGAGAGAAAACTTGATAATCCATCAAAACATTTAGGACAATGCTTAAGAGCAAGTATCTCAATTATGGTGTCGGGAGAGCTGTATTGATTTATATGAACTGGCAATTTATAATCCACTACTTTCGACATTATCTGCATGAGTGCGAACTGCAATTACTTCCATTGTAATACCAATTCATTTCTTTCTGGAGTCATTTACAGAAAAGCGTTCTGTATTCTTGAAAACATCAAATGTGCATTTGAAGCTTTCCAGTTTCTGACTTTAGAATTTTGCCCGGTCCATATTTGGACATCTACACTCCCTCCTCAAGGTACTTTGCTCACTGGTTTCCTACTCACCTGGAGTGTCTCAACCCTCTCACGACCTTGGTCAGTTCCAGAAGCTCTTCCTATTCTGCCACAGCATGGATACAATCACTATGGTAATGCTGAGAAGCTGGTGTTCAATTGTCATTTCTGGAAACAGAAGCTTCCAGACATGGAACTTCCAGAAAAATTTTGCCTTAGCACATAACTGTGGATACCTGCAGATAGACAGAAGGACATTTAAATGCTTCCACATTTTCCTGTAAATTATTCAGCTGCAACTGAATTCAAAAAGGCAGATATAGTTACCAGAAAATAAGTTAATTTCTTTTTTTTCAGGATAATTTAGCGCTTGCTTTCCTTCTAAGAAACCATTGTTTTCAAGCCTAAACTGGCAGTTCTTACACTTTTCATGAAATTATATCACTTCTGATCATACAGAGAGCAAAATCTCTTGATCTCTGACACTAAAACATTAATTGATGTATACTAAACTAATTGATTTCAATTTAATAGGGAAGTTAATTAATTTTAATTGTGGCAAGAGAGCATTGTAATCCTCCAGTGCTACTGGGTGGATTCACATATATAAGTATATTGTTCTAGTGCTCTTTAATGGCATGGGCAAGTTACTCAAGGAACACACAATATTTTCTATACCTGTCTATTTTTCAGTGCCTCCTATAGTAGTACCAACTCTGATTCAGAGTCTGGATCTGTTAGAGTTTGAATATTTTCTGCTGCACCTCAAGGTCTCCTGGCTCAGTTAATGAAGGTCACTAGAGTTCTATCTATTTCCCTGTTCGCAGTGTGTGCAACATGGTTACGCCCCTGCTGTACATTAACATGAGACAGGAGCATCAGCACTTATGTATGTAGAAAAAACCTAGACACTTTCTCAAACAGGAGTCACTGTAGATGGCTGGAATACCAGCCCTGAAGAGTGAGTCCTGCATCAGCACCAGAACAAGTAAGAAGCAAAAATAAAAATAAAAATAAAAATAATTAAAAAAAATCTGCAATCTTTATTCATTGTCAACTAAAAGAATTCAGCTTTCATTCTGCCTTGGGCATTTGTATTAATAGACCAGTTCCTCAAAGCCATCTAGCCCCACTCCGTCAATCCATAAAGATATCAAGTGTTTTCTTGCTGTAGCTCCAAATAAAAGATGAGATCCACAGAGTCTTGTGGAGAAGGGAAGACTTGACTGAAATGAACTAACTGACCTCTTGGTACGAAACAACTGTGAATAACGTGAACAGAGATAAGCCTGCATCTCAGTTACTGCCAGCTACAGCTTCATCAATCACCCCAAGTAACTTGTCATACAATTCTTCGGCACATCTGTCTAATGCAGAACAGACCTCATATTTTTAAAACAGACTGACTTTAAACTGGATGCATTGTGGAGATGGAGACATTTTCCAGCTCATTTTCAAATCTATCACCCCAAGTGGGTGATACCCCTGCAAGGCTGCTTGCTTCAGAGGGAGGGATCCACTCCGCTGCAGAACTCCCAATCCCCTTTTACTGCAGTGGGACCTAAATGGAGGTCCAATCCTGCTCCATTGTACGGTCAACCTTCATGCACAGTGCTGTCCTGGTCACTTGTTGACTGTAGCAAAAGACAGAAATGGGAAAAACTCTACAAAACTGGGTTCAAACTTCTTATTAAATGCCAAGGAGAGGAGAAGGAAATTGAGATACAGATCCATGCTCGGAGGCAAAGCACCAAACTGCTTTGAAAAGTCTATCAGTGAGAAGCTGAATCTCTCCGAAACTATTCTGTAGTATCTGTGAGATGCAATGATATATTTGCTCTGTGGTGCAGAACACCTGTTATTTAGAACAGTAACTCCCTGCAACTGCCATGACAGAAAGAACTACTCTTGTCTTTTTGCCACTCTGGTGCATTCCAGCCAGAGAGAGAACAGAGAAAATAGACCACCAGGAGCTCAGTGTTTTAGTGAATAAGTTAAGACACCCGGGGTTTAACTGCAGATCCACTTCTCTGTTTAGGGGAACTTTACAAAGGACATTCTGAGCCATGAACTTCTCATTCTCTTTACCTTTAACCTCCCTACATGCAATTTTGCTGTTGTTTTTCTATAGTTGTTTCTTTGGTGTTGTGTTTTTTTGTTGTTGTTACTTTTTTTATTTGTTTGTTTTAAGATAGCCACAAACATCAATACAGATCTATTCAGTACTGTTCTCTTTTCAGTATTTCCCTTGCTCTGTTTTTCTGTAGTTCCTCGTGCAAGTAGGAACACAGAGTGTAATGCTACAAGCATGTATTTACTAATTTTTGTTCAGAAGACTCTTTCAAACCAAAGCTACTAGACATCTCAGTTATCTTCTTGTGTGTAATTACTGACACCTATAAGACTTCAACAACTAGGCCCTGAAGATGGTGCAGATAAATATATGCTCTGGTAATTAATTTTGAAAAAACATATTTGTATCCAGAGTAAGATTTATTTATGTAGTCAAAGAAATGTTATTTTTGAAAATGGAAAAGGGTACTACAAACTCCTTTAAACAACTTATCTTAAATCCAAACTAGTTGGAAACATTAATTTTACTGTGTGCATAGACTACCATACAATCAAGATAAGTTCTCATTCTGTTAAAACACAAGGGGGGGGGGGGGGGGGGGAATACTGCTTTCTAAACAAGAAAGACAGAGAATGGTTATTTTTTACAGGATGATAAACTGAGTATATAGAAGTGATTTTACACCTTAAGATGTAGTTAGAAGACAGGTATTTACTAGCTAACAGAATGACTGTAAAACACCATTGCTCAAAGTATTTCCCAAGGCTCAGCTTTTAAAAATGATTAAGACATAAAATAAAAGCACTGATCTCTGCTCACAGATGAAGGGCAGCAGGACTCAACCGATAAACAGTAAAGCACTTCACTCAGGATCAAGAGGCAAGCCATGATTTTACAACAGCATAAATTCCGCCTAACGTTTCTCAGAGTCTGGAGCAACTGGAGGTCAAAGTATATTCAAAATCAAACTAACTCTGTTTATTGATTAATTTCAGTGAGTAAAACTCTACTTCATTTTCAACAACTCATTAAGATGAACAATTCACTAGAAATGTACGCTAATGTTATAAAAAACAGGCAAGATCTAAGATTATTGGGAGTGGGTGGAAACTATGACAAAAAGAAAATAAGTTTTACTTAGAAATAGCAAAACAAGAACTTTAGTGCACAGCATTCCTTTGAATACTAGACAGACTTATTGTTGAGACAGCAATATAAACCCATATTGGTTATGCAGATGATACTCATAATGGTATCCATGTAATTACACTGTATAATAAATTTGGTGAACAACAATTTACTGCTTTATTTTGAGGGCACTGTATTCATAATTTGTGCAAGATACAAAGAGGAAATGGATCCTGCTTAGGAAGGCCATCATCTGGAACCTGCTATAATCCTACTGTTAACTGACTTTTAGATAGAACCAGGAATGCACAAGAGAGTTTCAAGAAAACTAGGTCAAGAGGAGCTTCAGGATCTGAAGAATTTCTTGTTTCACTTGCAGTGACCTTGATCCCTGAGACATAGACCAGGATATTCATAGAATCATGGAATGGTTTGAGTGGGAAGGGACCCAAAAATCATCTAATTCCAACCCCCCTGCCATAGGCGGAGACACCTCCCACCAGATGGGGTTGTTCAAAGCCCTGTCCAGCCTAAATTAGGAACACTTCAAGGGATGGGGCATCCACAGATTCTCTGAGCAATCTGTTCCAGTGCCTCACCACCTTCAGAGTAAAGAATTTCCTCCTTGTATCTAATCTAAACCTACCCTCTTTCAGGTTAAAGCCATTATGCTTTGTCCTATTCTACACTCCCTGAAAAGGAGTCCCTCCCCAGCTTTTCTGTAGGCCCCCTTTAGGTACAGAAAGGCTGATGTAATGTTCCCTGGAGTCTTCTCTTCTCCAGGATGACTAACCCCAACTCCCTAAGCCTGTCCTCATAGGAGAAATGCTCCAGCCCTTTGATCATCCTTGTGGCTCTCCTCTGGACTCATTCTAATATTTCCGTGATATTGTGCCAGGCACCACCAGGACAATTTGTGGCATTTAAACAAGTGGCTCCAACCCCTGGGCAAAGACCACAGATGACAAGTTCTCTTTCAGCACAAGGGAGCCCTTTACTTACACAGTGGACTGTTTTATTCAACGGTAAAACTGTGCTCAGCTTGAAATGATGCTTTCCTGGAGTGCCAAAGCCTGCATCATGAACATCCTAACACAGAGCTTCCATAAACTTTGCAACTCTTAACTTAAAGTACCATCAGCTTCTTTGATCTTGCCTTCTGTAAACAACAAGTATTCATATATACCATAATAGACTGCTAACTATTCCAAAGCACACACTTCTTGCCCTGGAGAGAGTATAAGAATGGAAGCAAACACATAGCAGATGTTAGTTACTTGGTTGCTTTAATTGATTCAGTTTGTTTGATGAGCTACTGGATAAGAGCTCATATAGAATAGAATAGAAAATGAAACAAAACACAAAAGAAAGATGTTTACTGCAAGAATCAACATTATTTTCTGAGTTGCCAAAAAAAACATTCAATAGAAGTTCCAAATGTTAAGCTTGAGGGCCAAATAAAAGCCAGTCATAAGGAAAGCTGTGTGAAAAGGATATAAACATTAGAATAAAAATCAAAACAACAGGATCCAAGTCTTCCCAGTCCAAATTGGAGATGGGTTTTAGCCAGCACTTCTGCAGTCGTTCATTGTTGGTGAGGCCACAGACCCATTGTCTGGCTTGGAAAGGAGATAGCAAATTTCTGGGCTTTTAGCATACTGTGAAATCCCTAAAGCTCACAAAAGGAGAGACACAGAGACAGAGTTTGTATATATAGTCCCTTTGAGAGAGCTTCACGATGGATGTATAATGTGGCAAAAAGAGGTTTCCATCCTCTTCTGGAACATCCCTGTAAAAGTTTTTTAGTGAGGATGTGAACTCCACACCAAAAAGTTATATGTTGAGAAAGTTTCTCTTTTTCAGTTATCACTCCCATATTCTCTATATAAAGTCCCCCTACTCAGTGAGGTCCTACATCACAAGCTACAGTACATCTTTTTTGACATCTTTTTGTTGCACATTTAACTATGGTAGTTCCTCAACTACTGGTTCCAAATTGGGACAGCTTCAGCTTTTGTTAGCATAAATCTGTCTGTGATTATCCAGGCACAATGGAAAGGAAGCTGAACAGATTTATGGTTGGATAGACTATGCTGTGCTTTGCTACTTAAAATATTTGAAGACAGCATGTCCCCACAGATTTTCTACTAGTTTATTTCATGGCTAAATTGCCTATAGCCTCACCTTCTGCTTGTTACACTGCAGCACTTCATAAGCCTCTCAAGATTAAGAAACACATTTCATGACGTTTTCCTGTAAGTAGAAAGTTTATAAATATAAAAGTCCTTAGTCCTGTTCACACTGAAATCAAAAGAGTTACAATACTGACCTGAGCTTGGAAGGACAGGGAAATCTTTATAACTCTGAAAATTCTTCAAGATCTCAGGGATTTGTATTATTTTTTTTTCCCCAAAGAATATAATAATTTCCATTTAAAGTTCCCCAGTTCAAAAATCTGTGTATTAAGCAAATTCACTCTCAGGTGTCTTGTTTGGGTACCCAGCTATCACCAGGCATCAGATTTTTCCTCCTCATGATGCAAATGACCACATAGGTTCTAACTTCTGCTAATTTCCTGAGAAACCACCCTAGCTACATACGTGGAGCTTTAGACATCTAGCTACTTCAAAAAACTATGGATATGACCCTAACTACTTCAGTTCAGAATCAAAACTTTAACCAGTTTTGAAAGTGTTTGGATTTGGAACCACACAAAATAGGGCAAATGCTTGTCTAATGCACCACCTAAGAGTATTGTGTATGCTTTCTGGCTCACTGAGCATAGTAAAACAGCTAAATGCATATATAGTTTACTTAATCAATCACATTTAATGATTTGGACTGAAATCCAGTCGGTATGACTGAAGTTACTACCTGTCATCTAGGCAGTTGTTACTACCTGAGCGCATATGATTAAGCCTGAAAATATGCAAGGTAATATTATTTGTTGCAACTTCTCTTATTATGATACTAGCTGTAACCAGCCCTATTTTGTAATATTTGACACTGTCAAATTCACTCCAAAACCATTTGCAGTCTGTGGTGACACAGGCTAACCTAAAAGAAAAAAAAAAAAAAAAGTAATCTAGAACAAATAGCAAGACCATCTGAAACTGTTCTGTGGTTATGGATATCCTGTGAGGCAAAGATGATAAGTTCATTAGCTAAATTATTTGCTCAGTTGTTATTTACTTTAAATGCTGTATTAGCAGTGACATCCTTTATCCAGAATAATATAGTAAAATGGTATGAGAATTAAAGAATCATGCAACTACACTTCTCTTGAAATTGATTCAGTACAGCCTTCAAGGTCAAATTTTGTTCTGATGTTACCTCCACATAAACCTATTTGGTCAAATTCATCCCTGGTACAATACTGTTGATGTCAACAGACTTTCAGAAATTAAACTAGTACCAAATGCTTGTACATCTTTTCAATAATATGGAAAATTGAAAGAAATGATAGTCATTTGGAAACAACAGCAGCTGTTAGAAACACTGCTGGCAATAAAATACAAAATTATTTAAACAGCTGTACCTGTGGAAGATCAGTCTTCAAAGCAAAATGCATTTTCTTTAAAATATCACATGCCCCAAAAGACTGCATTGATGAAGGAAGGAATAGAACTATTATAACTCAGAGTGAAAGGACACAAGCAAGAAGTAAGAGGAGTAAGCCCCTCAGGCACATGGCTCATACCATTTTTCTTGGGCACATATTTCCAGGTGGGGTGAATCACCTGTTAGAGAAGTCCTTCTCTAAATTAACTAGATAAGCAGCCTAGATGACACATCCCATAAGGTCCCTAACTTGCATATGGTTAATATTAGGTAAAATAAATCCTCTCAGAAAGTGGAATTCTGCTATGAGGATGCTGGCAAGAACAGAGTATATGCCAAAGGGTGGGAATAAGAAAGGGGCAAAGAAAAACTACCAGCTGTAGCATCTACATCACAGAAGCTTCTTTGGAACCATGGTCTGTGGTCTGAATTACTTTCTCATATACATAAAAGAAAGGGAGCAAAATCTAATACCACCCAATTATCAGAATGTCATCTTATGATAGAAAGAGAAAAAGAGAGAAAGAAAAGAAGGAAGGAAGGAAGGAAGGAAGGAAGGAAGGAAGGAAGGAAGGAAGGGAGGGAGGGAGGGAGGGAGGGAGGGAGGGAGGAAGGAGGGAAGGAAGGAAAGAAGGAAGGAAGGAAGGAAGGAAGGAAGGAAGGAAGGAAGGAAGGAAGGAAGGAAGGAAGGAAGGAAACCTGAAATGTTCCTTGCAATAACACACATTTTGACAGGTAACAAGTCTGGCACCTTGCAACATTCCCAATGGCTCTGCAATTTATAGTCTGTTCAGATAAAATTAAACGATCATTATCCACTTTAACTAAGTGGAATTGACAGATTGACATACATTTGCTTGACAATCTACCTGTAAAACCCCAGCAATCAAGCACAGTTGCAATGCTGTCATTATGACACCTGTCAGTTTTCAAGACAGCAGAAGTCATTAAGCATTTCCTTGAGACGTATTGTCCCAATTGCTGAAATTCACAGAAAAAAAAAAAAAAAAAGAAAAGAAAAAAAAAAAAAAAGATACAAAGATCCCCAAGGCATTATTACAACCAGGTCAACACTGTTATAGTTTGATGGTAAAAGAAATTCTTTCTCTCCAGGTTAACTTTTTGACAATAATCTTCTTTGACAAGTCATCTTAATGACACCCTGTTTCCATCAAAAGTACAATTTCAAAACAAAAAATTTTTGAAGTGAACGTTTAACTTGCAGGTCAAAGGACCTCTGAAACAAGGACAATTTCTATAGATTCCCTTCCTTAAAACAATATTCTCTACTTTATTTTGTACCAAGTCCTACATTGTTACCGTTCTTGTATTTCTCCAACAAGCACAATGAACATAGATCCTATTGCTACACTTGTTCTGGTAGTTTGTGTTACCACTATCAGTCAAAAGCATCTGATACTTGATCCCAGTATCAGACATTTTTCCACAAAGGAAAAATGGCACAGAATAATGGTACATTCATCTATTTCTTAAAAATAATTCCTCATTCTCATTTTGATCATTGTCTATTTAGAGATGAAACTCTATTTTACTCATAAACATATGGTTAAGGTTATGAGATAAAGGTTAATTGCCTAAGCAACTAAGATGATGCAGATACCCAGGTAGGGAAAACAGCATGCCTGAAGTCACACAGCAGATCAGCTGTCCATGAATAACTGCAGCCCAAGTCACCTCACTCCAGTGTTCACTTCACAATCTCCTCCATAGCTGCCATACACCAAACTAAGTAGTGGAAACACAGGATTGGGTACCTGGGCCTAGAACCCATAGTCAAATGCAGTCTGATAGCAGGGCATTCGTTTTTCCTGAAGTATGTTGTATTTAAATATTTCTTCATTAAAAAAAAAAAAAAAAAAAAAAAAAAAAAGGAGAGAGGGAGAAGAAAATCTAAATATTAGTCCTGTACTTATAGTGCAGTGCAATTTCAGGAGTCAGCAAATGCATTGGCAGGGTATGTTGACAGAGATAAGAAACTGTACAATCTATCCAGCCACTATAACCTCTCCAAGCCTAACATAAAGGGATAAACAATTAAATATAATGCTTTTTTTCTGTATTACAGAAGCCAATGTACTACTTACGACTCTCCCGAGTTTTCAAGCTGAGTGTTAACAGTTCACAAGCCTCCACACAGAGGCTAGTTATACCCACAATTAACCATTATAACTTTTCCATGTTAAGGAAAGGAAGTAAGAGTTTGGTGAAATTCATAACATTTTTACCTCCTGTGGAAAGGGAACAGAGTTAAAAATAAGATTTAACTCACTACCAGGATGATTGACCTGATATTCAAAAATTCCCATTCATTAGTTCATCCTAGATTTTGCAATTGTAAAGGAAAATTATTTATTTTTTTCCTCACTTTGGAGTGTGAGGAATTGTCTTCCATTTCATACCACAGAAGACTCCTGATGCTGCAGGACTGTTGATCTTTTCTGCTCCAAGATTCTCTTTTTCTCCCCCTCATAATTGGTTGTTTGTTCTTCTTTTTTTTTTCTTTTTTTTTCAGTAGTAGCACTAGTACTAGCAGTAATAGTATTTATTTTTTTAGAAGCAAGATAATATTTCTGAAGCACACAAAGTCAAATTGCAAAACTCAGTTTGATTGGATGAAACGGTTGTTCTGAACAAGGACAAATCAGTACACACAAAAAGCAAGTTTCTCCCACCTTATGCTGGGAGGAGACACCTATGAACATAAAACACAGGACTCTGCTGTAGAACATTATAGCAGAAAAACTTTTTATGAGACATCGATGATCTTGAGGTCTCTTCCAACCTAAAAATTCTGTGATTCTGTGATTCTGTGATCTGAAATCAGTCCTGCCTGTGCTAGTAATCACACCTTCACTTGCACTTGGACACGGAACCAAAATATCTAAAAGGACAATTCAGCCATGGATGGCACAGTGTTAAACCACTGAATTGGCTACACATAACTTTTGAATCCATGCTAGTTTTATTCTGTAAATCTCTAGCTTTGGGATAAACTGCTTTAAAAATCCTCTCTCTACAATATTATTATGGGTGCATCTCAATCACTTAACTTTTTGTTATTATTATTTATAAATAAAATTGTTGTGTTAGTAATATACCAGTGACTGCAGAAATTAAGTTGGGAATGAATCCTGAAGAGTTAGCTAATTCAAACCCTCCCTTTCTTCAAGGCAGGATCAGTTATTCCTAAACAAATTTTGACAGATGTTTATTTAATCTCTCATGATAAAGACTGCCCAGAGAGGTTGTGGGATCTAGTCCAGTGCTTGAATGCCTTTGTCCCCTCAAAGTTGTTTTCCTAACTTCTACTAACCATCCTGTGCTGCAGTTCAAGCCCATGGATATATAAACAGAGTAGATTTGGAATGAAATGGAGTCACTGAGGACAGACAGTAGAAACAGGGTATCTCCAAAATCTTCTTAATGATTCATTTTCTTCCTTTGTTACATATCTAATTTTACTTGGCAGTCTGAGTAGCTAAAGTGACATTTTTTTATATATATCTATATTTTTATATGTTTTGAGGAAAATCTATTAATCTTAGTGATAAAGAAAGGTTTTCTTTACCCAGGGGAAATTCTCCAACATATTTGCTGTCTCTTAGGCAACAGGAACACAAGCAATTGTTATTGTGGAAATTCTGGGTGAAACCTGCAGCTGAAAAACTGTAAAAACCTTTGTGTTTGAGGTATTTCACTAAAGGAGTCACTGTGTTGTTCAGAAAATAAAATAAAATAAAATAAAATAAAATAAAATAAAATAAAATAAAATAAAATAAAATAAAATAAAATAAAATAAAATAAAATAAAATAAATAAAAATCTCTTGACCCAAGACTACTCTGAAGCAAAGCTCCAGATCTCACTGATGTAAGTTCTGCTGTCTGCTTGGATCTGACAATTGTTTTCAAATCATTCAAGTAACTTTTACAATGTGTGAATGTGTGAGTATGCATGACATGAGGCCACATGCTAAGGGAGGGTATGTTGAGACAGCCAGAGACAATACCTTCAAGAGAGATATTTTTTGAGTATAGAAACCTCTGGATGCAACAAATTATTTGGGCCCAGACTTCCAGCCAGCACTGGGAGCAGCACGCTACAGACCAAGCCAACTGGCTCTAACCATCATGTGCCATCTCAGAGTGGCAGAAGGAGGGTAGCTTGGTGTTACAGAAGCATTAGGTACAGACCAAGCTCTGCGGACATACCATTCAGAAACAGTCTGTAAATTTTACCCATACTTAGGCTTCATTTTCTTGCAGTGCACAGATTTTTGGGTACATGCCCATCACTCAAATACTGGACATCACTTTGTTCCACTCCTCTCCTTGACTTTCCAGGTAGCATCACAAACTAATCTGTTTTGAAATGGTCTTCTGGAGACTATCTTGTCCAATGCAATGATCAGAGCAGGTCCAGTTATAGCAGGCTGCACAGGGCCAATTGAATTTTGAATGTTTGCAGAGATGGAGAATTCTCAAACCCTCTGGGCAACTGGCCAGTGTATGACCCCTCTTATAATGAAAATATTTTCCTAATGTCTAATCAGAAGCTCTTACATTCCAACTTGAGTACACTGGCTCTCATCCCATTGCTGCACACCTCTGAGAAAAGTTTATCTTTGTCTCCTATGTACTCACCCATCAGGTAAATATTGGCCACAGTAAAGTTGCCTCAAGCCTTCTATTCTCCAGGTTGAATAAGCACATCTCTGTCAGTCTCCCCCTGTATGCTGTGTCCTCCATCCCCTGACCATTTTGATGGCCCTCTGTGGGACTCACTCCAGTATGTCAATATCCTTCTTGTAATGGGGAGCCCAAGGCCAGACATAGTCCAGATACTGTCAGATACTTCTGATACTTTCTCACAGTGCCAAGCAGAGGGAAATACATGTAACTGCTGGCTACAGCCGTGTTTTTAAGTCCTATCCTTTCACTGCAAGAGCACACTGCTGAGTCTTGTTGTCTACCAGGACACTCACATTCTTCTCTTCAGAGCTGCTTTCCATTCAGTCAGTCCCATAGCCTGTACTGTTGGATGGGGTTGTTGCAGCCTGGGTGATTATCCCAGGACATTGAAATCCCTTTTAGCAGCATCCCTTCAGCATACCAATGTAGTATTAGCCATCTCAGCCTCACTAACCTCCCCGATTACTTCAACTTGGCTGTTCTCACAAAGCATTTAGCAAGAAAGGACATTTGCCAGAAAAGGTGTGAAGCAGGTATCTTCACTGCACAAGTGTTCAATAGAATGTTCACAGAAATAGCTGAGGCATTGTCCTTCTATGCAAAATAGAACAGCCAGCAAATAAGTTTTTCACTGAATAAGCATTAACCTACGAGTGCAATTCATCTCAGCACCGTTCAGTATTATTAACCATACCTTTTTTTCAGGAAGTGTTGAGTAGCTGCTAACACCTGGATTTACAGAGGCAAAATAATACTTCACATTGGCATAATTTGTGAGGTGGCTGAGGTGTTACATGAGTGGACGGTATTCTGGCAAAACTAATAAATGTGTTTGCACAGTCCACAACAATACAGCCATTTACTCAATCCAGGACTCAATGTCAAGCCCTCTAAAGTTACTTAGGGGTAATTCTTACCATTGCCTTTCAATGACAGAAAGTTTGGTAATGGAGTATCAAAATAAACCAAATTAGAAGGAATTTCAGAAGGTGGAAACAGCTCTTTCCCTCCATCCTTCTCCCAACCTACCTCTACAAACATGGTCTTGTAATGTCTAAGATGAATGTCCAGAGAAGAAAAATGAGGACAGTTGGCTAGGTAAAATTTTAATCCCATAAAGGGAAAGCAAAGGTTTTGCTGTACGTTTTAACAGGGCAATGGATTTCTTAGGCTTTTGCCTGGGGTAAATTTCAGCTAGACAGATTCAGAAACTCCCACAAAGAGCCCCAGGTATTTCAAAAGAGACACAGCAGGGAGGCAGTCTGCTACCAATGGGTCCAGAGAGACACCTGAGAACCTGACTACTTATCCACCAAAAAGGAGATAAATCCGACAGTGTTTTCCTTACTGCAATTTTTGGTGTTAAATTGAGCACTGTTATGTTCCTGCTTCACTACCCACAATCATGAGTACCAATGGCCACAAGGCTTCATGGGCTAAGAACTTTGCAAATCTCATTCTGAGCTGAAAGAAGTTATGTTTCAGAGACTTTCCTTAGCCTTGAAGTAGGGAATAGCTTCAGAGCAGGAATTAGATTTAATTAAGCATATTCAGTACATCAGAAGAAACTAATTTAAGAACAGCACATATTTGTTGTCAGTTGGTAGTTTCCCTTTAGAAGCTGCTGCTTAAAGCAAAGTATCACTAAGCACCACTTCAAGCAAAAAAAAAAAAAAACAAAAAAAACATTTCACCTTAGCAGCAGAGCTAATCTACAATTCACTGGAATAAAGAAGACACCTGAAATTACATTACTTTCTTCTGGTCTACATATAAATGAAGTACCTCAGTATGTGCTCAATAAAAGCTTGGAGAGAAACAGAATGATGATACAAGGAGGGCAAGGCTACAAGTTTCAGTGAAAAGAGCCAGCATTGAACAGTGCATCACAGCAGGATGCCGAAGGACAACTCATTCTGCAGGGAACGAAGAGGTGCGAAGACTCTTGCCTCTTGCTTCATTTGTGCAGCAGTGTTGTGGTGTAACCCAGCAGGCAGCTCAGCACCACACAGCTCTTCACTCACTTCCCCTTCCCCACAGTGGGATGGGGGAGAGAATCAAAAAAAAAAAAAAAAAGATAAAATGCATGGGCTGAAGTAAGGACAGTTTAATCGGACAGAAAAGGAAGGAAATGAAAATAATAATAATGATAATGACAGAAGCATATTTAAAAAAAAAAAAAAAAGTGATGCACAATGCAACTGCTCAACACTCATCAACCAATGCTCAACCAGCTCCCTGTTTTATTTTACATCATGATGTCCTATGGCATGAAATATCCCTTTGGCCTCGTTGTGTCCCCTCCCAGCTTCTTGTGCACCCACAGGCTACTTGCTCGCAGGGTGGTATGAGAAGCTGAAAAGTCCTTGACTTAATGTGGGCATTCCTCAGCCACAACCAAAACAGTGGCATGTTATCAACATTAATTTTCTCCTAAATCCAAAACATAGCACCACAGCAGACACTATGAAGAAAATTAACTCTATTTCAGCTGAAATCAGGACAAGCAGTTCCCCAGAAGCCTCTGGGAAGCCCTTTAACATTAAGACTTTGTATGCGAATGCAAAAACACTTGCTACCAGCTGTAATCACTAGGATTTATCACTGAGGGAAAAATGTCTGAATGCCTCTGAGATCCATGTCACAGGTCTAGGGCCAGGAACTGCTGGAGAAGCCAGCAGAGACACATGTGCTTGTACATTAGGCTCTTCTCATTTATGAGCTTCACAGTTTTCCATGTATCCCACAAACTTCTCATGAGCGTCAGATGTACTGTTGAGACACAAAGGACTGGATCGTCCTTAGTTATGCACCTTTTTCTCATTCTAACAAATTAATAAAATTAAGGGGGGGAAACTGTTCATTGCCTGGTATAACAGACAGAAAATGGTAAGACAAAAAAGCACAAGTCCCTAAGAAGAACAACTTACAAAGAATGAGACCGTAAACGCCATTACTGTTTCCAGACTAAAGGCATTGAGCTAAAATACCAGTGAGGACCCTTGTTATCCTTTTTCCACAGCACAAGCTTTTACCGTTTTCACGGATGAATTAAAAGAGCAGTATTGATCCACACTGGCTGTCCTTTTCAGTGCAAACATTGCACTGGACAGGCAGGCACACAGTGTTTCTTAGCTTCAGAAGAATATACAAGGCAGCATCCTTTTCTGCAGTTTATTCAGGGAAAAGGTGCTACTAAAATGTCATGCTGAAACCATCATTCAATGCTTGTCACAAGCTAAGGCTAAAACACCAAGAACTAACTTAAATTTGGGCTGCAGTAATGAGTTGGTTATTTTCAAAATCAAAATCTGACTTATGGCTCTATTTGTTCTTCTTTCAATTGGCAATAAACTGAGTTCATAAAATTACAAAGGAGCTTTGGAATTGTAATCCAGTTAAATCAGCACTTACAGGGATTCAGATAAGTGAAGAATTTTCATTAAAAAAAAAAAAAAAAAAAAAGTACTGTAATAAAAGTCTTCTTTGGGACATCCTCCCCACCACTATCCTTTAAACATACTGATATACTGACTGACAGCAATTATACACTAAGTTTATATTGTACATTTATCATCTCACAAACTACAAGGTCGATTCGTTTCCCACTAAAGTAAGAAGTGAGAATCCTCTTTCCCTTTGCAGCACTTTTTGCCCCTGTATCAGGGAGATGTCTGTGCAGAAGTCTGCATGGCAGTTAACACCACTGGAAACAGCCTCAGCTCTTCTCAGCACAAGGGGAGGAGGTAGAAGAGAAGCAAGGAGCAGCATGAAGCTATCAGAAGCACCTCCAATTTTTGGCAAACTATCCAGGCTGTGTCTTAACTCCTCCATGCAAATCAAAACTGTTCATAGATTTTTCCTGAGTTGGTTATCTACCTCCAACAGGTAACTTGCTTGTAGTTACATCAACATCAGCAATCAATTTGTTAGGCTCAGAGAAAAATAAAATGCAGAGAAATATAAAATGCCCCCTATATGGGGCAGCAAATTGCTAATATAAAGTTGTACAACACTGTTACATACAAGACACTTTTTTGTCCATAAATCTTTTATCTTTTTATTAACTTTAAACTGCCATGAGGCAGATGCCTTCAGCTCCGTGCTTTGGAAGCAGAACCTGAGACTTGAGGGGTGACCCGTTCAGCATCACACAGCAGGCCAACATGTTCTACTTCAACATCTCCAAATCTATAAAGTCTCTGTCTTCGCTTTGCTTTTTGTGAGAACTGAAAGAGGAGAGAGACCAGCAACCCTCTGCACAGGTTGAGCCCCAAGCCTGTCATTAGAACAGCACTGGGCTGGAATGAATAAGCACATTGAAGAATTAACCAGTTCTTAAGATATCAGCTGGCATCTAAATTGCTTGTCCACACTGATGAACAAATGACAGAAATGTGCAAAAGTGGAGGAAAGAATAGGGAAGCAAAATTCTTTCTAACTCAGATGATAAGTAATCTGTCCTCCTTAAACCCGCCACACGTTGTTCTCTCCACGTGCAGTTAGTTGGTTCCCTCCCCATCCCCCACCCAGAAAAAAAAAAAAAAAAAAAAAAAAAAGTCATCTATTAGTCTTTTTAGTCTTTACCCCAAGACAACCTTCTTCAGAGCACATGCGACTCCAACAAAGTATCACAGAATCACAGAATTTCTAGGTTGGAAGAGACCTCAAGATCATCGAGTCCAACCTCTGACCTAACACTAACAGTCCCCACTAAACCATATCCCTAAGCTCTACATCTAAACGTCTTTTAAAGACTTCCAGGGATGGTGACTCCACCACTTCCCTGGGCAGCCTGTTCCAATGCCTAACAACCCTTTCAGTAAAGAAGTTCTTTGTAAGATCCGAACTAAAACTCCCCTGGTGCAACTTAAGCCCATTCCCCCTCGTCCTGTCACCAGGCACGTGGGCGAACAGACCAACCCCCACCTCACTACAGCCTCCTTTAAGGTACCTGTAGAGAGCAGTAAGGTCATAGTAGACGTATCTTCAGAGCACACACACCTTGCCAGCACAACCTGCTGGGCAAGAGGGGACAACTACATTTCATTTCTTGCTGCTGCTGAATCAGAAATATGTGGCAGAACAGATATCAGTGAGGGAAACAATTTAGAGGAATTAAACTGAGTGAAGCCTTCCACTTCCAGTCCTCTACACAAATTTTACCAAGAACTTACCCACATAGATGATCATGCTTGCTTCAGACTTATCCTAGCTCCTTGCAGAGCAGTGCTTGAAGTTCAAGGTCTCAGGCTTTATCTGTAACACTGCAAATGACCAGATTCCAGAGCAAAGAAAGCTCCAGAACAAGAACATTGGCCACATTGGATTTAAGGTAAAAACCTCATCTTTCCAGAAGACAAATCTATTTTGAAAATAAGATGAGTGTAGAATGAGCTCTCTCAGAAACTAAGGACCAACACAGTCAACTCCATCTTCCTTTCCAAGCAAGATACATGTTTTAAAGGCATCTCTTGTAGAGCAGAACAATAAATAAAAATAAATATAATAATAATAAATTCAAGCATCAGATACAGAATTTATTTTCAAGAAAAAGAAAAAAAAAAAAAACAAGTTATCCACAAATAAGAGATGACAGCAGTTTAACACACTATTGTTAGGACTCTAGATATATTATGAATGATAGGAAGACAAGACAGAATAGAACAGATTCAAATAAAATGGGAATAGAGTATAAAGGGCAGTGTTATTAAAATATGGATAAAATGAAAGGGCCCAGAGGGAAATGATGGAAAAGAACAAATGGTGGAGAAGCAAACTGGGGTCATGGCTTGGAGCAGCTGAACACCTGGCATCATCTGGTGCAGAACCATTGACTGTAACAGGTCAAGGACTGCTGCTCTCAGCTGAGGGTTTGGCCCACTGCACTGAACCAGACAGAGGCAATCAAACAGGCCTGGCCTTCTGGGGGTGTTCTCCCCTCAGGAAATAAAGAGGCGACACAGGAAGAGAATAAGGATGATTCCACAAATGACAAAGGAGAAAGCAAAGTCTAGACAAGGAGAAAGAAGCTAAACAGAAAAGAATGAAAGGAGAACAAGAAAGAAGAACAAAGAGATGGGGCAAAAGCAAGATAAGAAGCAAATATCCACAGGTTAGTGGAATACATTTCATTTATTCATGAGCACTGTTTTATTATGTGTCCTTGGCAGACATCCCATAACTGAAAATTTGCAAGGCAGAGAATGATGCGAGTTTAGAGACTTGAGCCTCGTTTCTAGTCATTAGCCTTGGGCAGGTCTTTTTAATATACGCACCCCAGTAGCAAGTAAACAAGTTCTTTAAATCAAGAGCCTTTTGACAGGAGGCACACGGTAAACAAATGGACTTAGCCACAGCCAGAGAGGGATTCCGGGAGAAAAGGCAATAAACAAGCCTGGCCACAACCTGTTCATGAGTAACCAAGAGGACAGACAGGCTGTTGGGAAAGACATTGCCCAACAGGCTGTACTCTGCTGCTCACTCTGACCCTAGCTTGTGTCAGAGCATCTGTCTTTCATGCATGCTCCTGGCTAACTGGCATTTATTTTACCTGGGAGTGTGCAGAGCTCAGCATGCCCAGCTGGCACGGAGGAGGGATGCTTGCAGTGCGCAGCCCAGGAATGGTGGCAGCGGTGTTTGGCAGCTGTCCCAGCACAGAGGCAGGCACCGTGTCCAACACCAGCTTCGCTGGGGGCTCCGTCAGAAAAAAGTGCTCACCCCTGGCACATGCATCAAGGCTGAATGGGGAAAGACCAGCCATCTCCATTCCCCATATGGGTATAAGGTGCCTCCACAGCTTGGTTCAGTCGCTGCTGAACTTCGCTTTGCATTAAGGCTGAGCCTGCCCCATAGTCCTGGCACTAACAGTTAATGGCGGGTTTTACTTTGCCTGTAGCTGTAGTTCCGGAACTAAGGTGATATCAGTGCCTTAATACTGATTTATCATCTGTTCAGGTTTGAGGTGCTTATATTCTTCTTGCCCTGGGGAATTTGCTAAGTCCTAGAGAGGATGAGCAAAGAAATACTTTACTTAGAACCTCTCTGTTTGTTCAAAGGACAAGATGTTTTAAGAAAATATGCAACCCCACCAGCCTCTGGAATAACTCTAGGGGTAACACCAGAGTTTGCATCAGTGCAACTGAAAACCTCTATTTGTGCTTTTTCCTTTGCCGTTTGCTTTTACAAATGGGGAGCTGAAGGGCTCCTGCCATTTTTGTGGGTTGTCTTAGTGCTAAGCCTGGTAAGACACAGATCTTTAGATATTATGTTCAAGGAGAAAAGTCACTTCAAAAATAGCATTGATGTCTTCTGCTATAAAAACATATAGGTTTTGCTTATTTTAAGATCAATATAAACAAATCATTTCAGCCTGTATAAAGAATGCCTAACAGAAAAAGTTAGGAACCAGGAAATTTAGATATTATTTCTGTACCTTTCCGATTTTTTCAACTCCTGCAATTGAAAAAAAAAAAAAAAAAAAAAAAAAGGAAAAAATGTTAGTGTCTCTTTATAAAAAATAAATGTTTTGAAATTGACAGATAACAAGCACTACACAGAAGCTAGGTATGAATATTGTCAGTTAAAGCTTTTTTATCATCATTTAGCTACCTACTTATATATAAATCATTTACCCAATTTCAGAATATAAAATCCTCTTTGCCTATCCACAGTGCTGTCTCAGCAGAAGTTTGGATACAGAATCCACAAAGTTTTTTCATCGTTAACCAATTGTCTCCCATTGCCCCAAGTACTACTTTTATGAGTGGAATTTAGAAAAGTAGAGGGCAACAAGAAGGGGATGAAGTTGTCTATTTAAACCAACCAAACAAACAACAACAACAAACAGTCTCATCACAAATGATTACAGATCTCAACATCACTGCAATTGGCAACTTCCACCTAGTAGTGAATAACAAATATAGCCCACAAAGTTTAAGCTAATAACAAATACAGCCCACAGTATATAGCCCACCTCTGCTACCATTTAAACCTAGGACATCAACACAAATCAAGTCCTACCAAAACTGGGGTTAACCCTAACTGCTTTGAGCAGAGAAAGATTTTGGAAAATGCTAACTGAGGAAAGTAAGAAAGCATGACTCAGGACATGCCTCTGAAAATGAGACCTTCTCAAGATATCATAGACTCCCAGGATTTGACTCGCACACACCCCCCAAAACCTCTGGCTCCTGCACAAAGTGTACTCCTGCCTCCTCGATCCTCCTAGGATGTTAGTCTGAATAACTTATGCCATCTATTGGCCTAGACCTGCGACAGATGCTCTGAGGAGAACTTTAATTCTGGGAAAGTGACTGTGTTAAAAGGGATCTGACAGTAGATCTGTAAATTCTGCTAATGGAATCAATACAATGCTGCTGCTCAGATCTTGAGGTCTACCTTCTCCAGCAGACGTGCTGCTTCAGAGCCCAGCTCCCAGAAAAAACAGCAGTTGTGGTCTGGTTCAGGCAAAAAAAAAAAAAAAAAAGAGATGGTATTGGCATAGGACTAGCACACACTGCCAAGAAAAGCCAGAAAATTAGCAGTGAGGATTTTCACTGTCTTACAGAAGCATGTAAGAAAAGTCTTTATTATAAGAGAAAGGCCCTTCAAAATTCCCTTGGATCTAAAACCAGGGAAACTATCTCCAACTTACTAAGTCTGCTTTAAACCAGCCACGCAGTGAGAAGCCACTTCTCTCGCCTTTCTGTACCCACAGTGGCTACCGCAGTGATTTAGGGCTCCTCCAAGAGAGTTTACTTTTTTATCTAAATGTGTTTTTAAAAGGCAAGGCAGAGCTCTGCAATGCGAAAGGGACGCAGAGCCATCTCTATTGATCCACTCCCTCGCAAGCCATTAGGAAGCACCCGCGGAGAAGTCGGCGAGGAAACACGCGGCCGCCCCGGCATCGCCTCGTCCCTTCCGCGGCTCCAGAGTGGTCCCCACCTCCGGGGCTGCTTCTTTTGGGGGGCACGGATTGCTCCGGGAGCGACTTCGGAGGAGCCGGGGCTCCCCAGTACCAAGCTGCAGCATCCTTCCTTCTCATCCTCCTCCTCCTTCTCCTCCCCCGGCTGTTTGCCCCGCAAAGCGCAAGGAGAACCCGTCGCACCTCCGGCACTGATCTGTGCCATGCCATGCCATGCCATGCCATGCCATGCTGTGCCATGCCGTGCCGTGCCGTGCGGAGCCGTGCGGAGCCGTGCCATGCTGCCTACCTGGAGCTGCCCGGCTCCTCTGCCTGCCCCGCCGGGCTCCGCCGGGCTCCGCGCAGCGGGCGGTGGGAGGGGAAGGGAGGCGGCAGCGGGCGGGATCAGGCGAGTCCCCACCCCGGCCCCAGGCACCCCCCAGCCCCCCCCTCCGGAGTCCGGTTCCCGTCCCGGAGCCGCAAAGGGACCGGCACCTTCCTGGCGGGGCAGCTGGAGCCGCGCTGCTGCCGGCTACGGGGGTCCCGGGGTGGGGGGGGCAGCACTGAGAGCGGGGGGCATAAATTGAGGCCGGGGGGGTCCCGAACTGAGGCTGGGGGGTCTACACTGAGACCAGGGGGTCTCGCACAGCACCCCAGGAGTCCCGCACTGAGCCCCAGGGGTCCCGCATTGAGACTGGGAGATCCCGCACTGAGATCGGGGGGTCCTGCTTTGCACCCAGAGAGTTCCTGCTTTTTCCCCGTGTGCCACACCGCACCCGTGGGGTCCCGTCCCTGAGGCACGCGTGGGGACCTGCCCGTGCCACATACCGAGCAGTGCCCCCCGCTCCCACAGCCCAGGAGCGGGGAGAGGGGCAGCCAGTACGGCAAAGGGGACAACGCCGAGGCTGCCCCTGGAGTCCCTCCAGTATGGGCTGCGGGGCTCCCACCTTCCTGCTTTTGGGCACCGATGGTGCTGACAGCACCCCGACAGCGCAAACGGCATCGATCTGCTATCGATTTTCTGCCACCGATGTGCTCAAGGGGAGAATGGGTGGCTTCGCCTCAAGGTTTTGCAGGGGTTTCTCTTGGTGTCCTGTCCCCAAATCTGTGTTCGGTCTCATTTCTGCCTTAGTGAAAGCCAAAGCGTAACAAGAAGTCAGGCCTGCTCGGACCATACACAACAGAATATTTGGGCAACCCCACCAGTGTTCCTTGGATTGAGGAGATTGTGCCTTCACTTTCTGTACTTTTCATAAACTTTTCCAAACTTTTCATTAAAAAGAACCTTGAAGACGTCAACATTACCATAACCTACTTCAGGATTTGGGGTAAAAAAAAAAAAAAAAAAAAAAAAAAAAAACACTCCATATGTTTGGTTTGTTTTGCTTTTTTTTTTAATTAGTCCCTCTTTAAAATTAAAAAATAATAATAATAATAATAATGTGATTATAGCAAACTTTTTTTTTTTTTTTTTTTTTTTTTTTTTTTTAGAATTCATTACATGTTTTAAATATTTTAAGCCAAAGAATTCAATTTAACAAGGTTGTTCAAGAATAACCTCTTGCTGTCAAGTGAACATAAATACTCACCATGTTATTGTGTTCCTGGTGATAATTTTGAAGTCTTACAAGTGCCCTGAGCTGTGAAGACTGAGGAGAGTGGGGATCCTAAGACAATGTATTTTTCTCTGGTTGTGTTTTCTGGTGTTCTCTTAAGTTGCTATTGCTGTGCAGAAAGGGTTCTTTTTCTTCCATGTCATGGTATATATTTGCATTAATAAAAACTTGTTTATCATCTTCCTGTTCCATTAATCAGAGAAGCTTTAATCACCGCAGAATATGGCTTGCCCAGAAATTATATGAACCCGTCAGTGCTATGCACAGCAATCTGCATTTCTGCTATATGTTGGTTTTTTTGTTTGTTTGTTTGTTTGTTTGTTTGTTTGTTTTTTTGAAAAACCTAATTCACCAGCAGTATATTAAGATCAAAAGCAATGACCTGCACAGAATTACATTTAGTTACAGAAAGTTTGCAAGAAATTAAGGAGCTGAGTGCTTAGTGACTTTCTCAGAATTATCCAAATACAAGAATATGAATGGAATTCTTCTTGAAGGCAAATGAGGTCATCTCAGTGGATCATTTAGAGATCTCAGCATAAAATTTGAAAGATTGTGCAGAAATACTGTCACTGACTTTTGAAATGATACTGCAGCACAGCAGCCCATCAGATGGTTATAAAACCTGAGTCATCACAGGTAAGATGCTAGAAACTGCCCAGGAAGGGGACCAGCTGCTCTCTGGGCAGCAGGGGCATCTAACACCTTCTGAGATCTGTGATAGTAAAGGGGGATGTGGTGGGCTCATTGTTCAGGTCTACAGTCCTGGTGATCCCTGCCCTTAGCCACCATTGTAGCCATTGGATACCTCTCATGGTTTTGGTCTGCCCACCACAGAGGGCAGAAATGTGCTGCCTTGGCATCTCACCCAGCCTGCCAAGCCTGAACCTGCATTGCCATAAGTTGCAGCTCCTTACATCAGCATGATCTTGCACTGCTCTTTTCTGGATGACAGGCCCAGCCCCTGGGGGCAGCACATCTAGAAATGTCAATTCTCTCCTCCCAGTGTTCTGCAGATCCAGACATCTTCTCTTCAAGAAGCATCACAAGACTAAGGAATCACATTTATTTTTGTATTTGATGCATCATGGCTTATTTCCACATAAACAGTGCTTGAGCACTGATCTGTCTGAAGGAGCATCTTCCCTTAAAGAGAAGTTTTTTCATGTGCTTCCACTAAACCACGGCAACTCCCCTAAACTCTGATCATGCTGTTACATAGAGGGCTGATTTGAGGTTTTTGGCAGGTTTCTGCATCTTCATTTGAAAACATGCCTTGGAATTTGTTTGTCTTGCTCATCTGGAAAAGGAGAGAGGTCATTTCTAGTTTCCTGATGCAGGGAAATTTATTGGCAGCTGATGGTGGTGGTGGGCATGAACTCAACTGCTAGCAATGAGGAAAAGAGACAGAGGGAAATCCAGGCTGTTAACACTGTCATCGTTGTTGCTCTGCAGAGGTTTATAATATTGGAAAACGGGGTTAATTGTTGTTTTCTTGCTTAAAAGGATTGATTGTATGATGAAAACTGCTAGGATAAGTGGCATATATAAAGCTGGCCCACATTATCTTGTAATCTAGCCAACGGTCAAACAGAAAGATTTGTATTCTGAAACAAATCATTCTGAAGTGCCCAGGCTAGTTTTTACAAGTTTTAACTCCTTCAAAGCTACTGGTAATAAGTTAACTTAAGTTAACTTATTAATTATTAAGTTAACTTAATAAGTACTGGTAATAAGTTAACTGTTGTTTTAAATCCTTATTAAGATGAGAAGACTTTCACCAGTGGGGGGAATGGAGTGAAAAGTTTGCACTAGTGAACATATGGTTGCACACTGGAAGCAATTGTGACCCCTGTAAAATGGCTTACATCTTTTTTATGGCTCTCTAAAGCATGCAGTGATCCTGTTCACAGTCAGGCTGCCACTGGCTAATCTGAACTGGAAACAGCAATGCCTTGAGCACTGTTGTGCAGGGGTTTGTGGTGTTTATGTAATTCTGCCATCCCTAGGGGCTGGCCATTTTTTCCCCTATTTGTTTTCTTCCCTGAATTGCCTTCATTCAACCAAATTCTGTCAACACTTACACCAGTGGGACCCTATTAAAGGCAAATGGGCTCAATGTTCTTCCTTCACAAATGCTCATAATTTAAACTGCACAGCTGTGGGACAAAGTAGGAGTCACTCTGCCTTAGGTACTTTCTTGGGGAGAAAAAAAATAAATTACAATGGCAATTCCTCTGTCAGCAAGAGCTGAATTTGATCTGTTCTGCTCACTACAATCCTACCCACTCTGCTCCAGCCTCCAAGGGGACACGTGGGACAGGGACTGTGATGTTTCTTCCACACCCTGCAGCACTTGCTGATGCACAGCCACAGCCACCACACCAGTCAGCACAGGAAATTGTCACTTGCTGCAGAAGAACCCCTATGAATCACAACTTTTCACTTTCCCATTGACTTACACGTTTTTGAGTGCAGGATTTCAGGTTTCTGGCTGGATGCAAATTGTTTCCTTCAGTTCAGTTTTACTTGTGGTTTGCACCACTCCACATAGTTTTTGTCCTCCCACCCACAAAAATCAGAGGAACTACTTCTATAAGATCATGTTTTTACATTGTCACAAGTGAGAGGTAGATTAGGAAAAGAGCATTTCTATACTTGTGTTTGTGGCTTCAGTCTGGGGACTATGATCCTTTGAATTAAGTAAATTGGTATGTATTTATTTTGTTTGCTATTGAGTTCAGGCAGACAAACTTTCTTCATAAATGTGTGGAGTTCCTCCTTATTTAGCTAGAGAAAATATCTTCATATAGTACAACACAGAACTTTCAAACCACTAAATTGCATATTTCCAAGATGAGGAAGTATTTCCAAAAAGATATTTTAAAGGGTTTGTTAAACTGTGACTGGATGAAAAGTTACATCTGCTGCAGAAGCAGAATTTGGAGCTCAAGAGTTTTTACTGTTTTTTTTTTTTTTTTTTTTTTTTTTTTTTTTGTGAGTTTTTGTTTTTTTGTTTGTTTGTTTTAGTGCTGAGTTTGCTAGTAAACTCAGAGGAGAATACTGCTAGTATTTGAATTTAAAAGCATCTGTAATTGTTTCTAGGAATATATGAAGAATCCCAGACCTTCAATCAAGCAGAAATTCATCTATGCAAGTTATTCACTGGTTACTGGGTTATTGGCATATTCCTTAGGTAGACAAGTCAAAGGTATGTGTGCATGGAGCATCTTGCATTTGTGGAAAGTATGTCTTCCATTTATTCTGAAAACATATTAATGCAGAAGCTTGTTTAATAAAAGGTGATGAACTGCAAGTTACTGAATTCACTGAGATAGATAGGAAGTTGCTGGTACTGTTCCTAACTCAACCTAATCTGAAATTACAATGTGACATCCAGTAGAATAGGTCAAAAGTAGGACCATGACAGCACAATATATAAATGACAACTCGTGGAAATGTTGAATGCAGCAGCTATCATTACACAGGCTACTAATACAGAAATTACACACTGGATATATAATCTGGCTTGCTTGTCATAACTGATTTTTTGCTTAACAAGAAATTCACTGGGCTTTACAATATTTTTCCTTTCTTAAAGGAATAGTGTGAAAGAATAGCTATAGAGATAAAAGAAGATGGGATCTACCAGTGAGAGAAACACATGTTAAGAATGGTGAAGGACCTTATGCAATCTTTTATTTCTCCTACAGGTTTATAGAGGGTTTGGGGGTTGTTGTTTTATTTGGGCAGTGGCAGTGGTATTTTCTGTTTGTTTTTGTTGCTATTTTTGGGGTTGGGATTTTATTGTTGTTTCTGTTTTTTTGTTTTGTTTTGTTTTGTTTTTTAATTGCTGTTTCTGATTGTTTTTGTTTGTTTGTTTGTTTGTTTTTTGTTTTTCCTTAGGAAGATGAAACAAACCAGGTTACCCAGGGAAGTGATGAGCTTCGTCTCTGGGGGTGTTTAAGGAACATTTGAAAGTGGTGCTTAGGGACATGGTTTAGTGGGTGACATTGGCGGTAGGGGGACAGTTGGATGAGATGATCTTGGAGATCTCTTCCAACCTTAATTATTTTATGATTCTATATTAATAAAAGGACACTGGGGCCTTTTCTCTTCAATATTCTTTCTCTTTCCTTCTTTATTTCTCCTTTACTGTCTTTCTTGGTTTTCAACTGTATTGTTATTCAGTGTTACTAAGGCAGTCCCTTAGGAGTCTCAGTCTAGGCACATAACTTCATTTTGGTAGATGTGATACAATCAAGTACAAAGGAAAAAATTCCTAAAGATTGGATAATACAGACAGGTCTATAGAGAGAAGAAACTGAAAATCAGAGTTTGGAAGCTGAGGTAATACTAAAATGAATGGAACAATATGAAAGTTATAGTGGTGTTTCCGTTTCCTTATCTGATATTTTAAACCTTTTCTTCTATTTCTTTTCAAATCTATAATAGTTTTTCTCTTCTATTTCAACTTTCTTACCTTTTGGGGATTTGTCCTTATTTTACATTTCTGATCACTTCTGAAGTCCTTTAAATGTCCATTTCTCTGTCTGGCCATCAGTCACCAGCTGTGTGGGTGAAAGATAGAATTGCAAAGATTTTCTTCAACATTTAAGGCCAGGAATCAATATTGCTATATAGGCATATAGCTCAGATTATTGAGATGTAAGGGTATTTACATCTGAAAGCATTCCACCATGTTCTTCTAATGAATAATGAAGGCAGCTGTATAATTATTGTGGGTCTGGGTCAGCCAAATAAAATCTTTGGATTGTATGAAACAACTACTACTTCTTCATTACTATCCTGTGTTTACTTAACGTGTTTGGGAAAAAAAAAAAAAAAAAAAAAAAAAAAAAAAAAAAAAAGAGCACTAAAAGCTTAGAATTTGATCACAAACACATATTTGATCAGAGGAATTGCTTTTCAGGGAGGCTTGTCTCATCTGATTGACTACAGGAAAAACTTCAGCCTAGCAGGCTAAAAAACTAAAATTGTTTTAATGTGTTATTAAAGTATATGAAAACCTCTCTGTGGTTAAGATGGGATATTTACGTGATATTTTGTTGTTTTTGTTGTTGTTGTTGTTTTATGATTTAACAGTTATTGAGAAGGTACTGACCAAAATTACACCACTAAAATAATTGCACAGTCCATTGAAGGTGAGACACTAACCCATTCCAGTGATGATGCAACCAAAAAGAAACATCAATGTTGGAAAAGGATGTTTGCTGTGCTTTTGAAATAATTTATGACCATCCTCATTAATACATCTATAAACTAAGTAAAAATGTAGACCCTGAATTAAGAGAGTGGATGAAATAGAACATTTTACCCTGTTTTGCTGTTAACTGTAAATCATAGTTTTGCCATAGACTTTTTTGTTTGTTCTGTAATTTTATTTTATTTGTCAAAGAGCAATATTCTCTGTTGCATTATTATACTTGGGAATCTCTACCCCAAAATCTGTCTGAGTCCAAAACATTAAGATCTTTGAAAACCCATCTTAGAACTATCTCAGGTCCAATGACCAAGATAAATTATTAAGTAGGACATAGGCTGTGGTGATGGTTAAAAGTACGTAACTGGCTTACTTTTCACACTGAATGTACCTTTTTGTGGAGCTTTTCTGCCTTTTCCTGAAGTTTTTTGGATGCAAGCAAACTCTATTTCATATAGTTGTATTAACAGGGCATAACATGATAAAGTTTTATGCTGCTTAAAGTTGGGAGCCATTTCACATCCAACAGTTCAGATGCACCAAGGAGATAAGCCTTGTGTTGAATCCACCTGCTCATAGTTATCAGTAGTAAGAATAGAGAGAGATCATCATAATAATTGGTCACAGCATGATGATGAGCCATCAGCAGAACATGGTCATAAAAAAATAACCACAATATTTTCAATAGAAATAGAGAAGCACTTGCATCACCATATATATTCCAGTGAAACCTCATCTGTATTCAGCTCTGATAACCCATATTACATAAAAATACATCAAACTGGAATAGATGTTATTTGAATGTTCACAGGAGTGGAAAGTCAAGCCTAATAGATGGCACGAGAAAGACTCAGTTGCTTCACTCTATAAAATGAAGAGTAATAGTGAGAATGCTTTCTCTCTTTAAAAATGAGGAATAAAATCAACAAATAAGAATAATTTAGGTTCAAGAGCTGTACTGGTACAAGAACAAATCAATATAAACTGCTCAAGAACACAATCTGGATAAAAATTAGAACATCCCCAAACATATAAGAAATAAAGATCTGGAACATTCTCTCACTGGGGAGTCTGATGAGCAAAAATGGGATTGTTTTGGAGTAGGTTTTAATCACTTCATGAAAATGATCGTATAGAGGATTGCCTGTTATAGTGGAAGAGAAAGTACATGGATTTATGGACTCATAAACTTCTTCCCAGACCTGAGATTTTCAGGACACTGCTGCAAGCAAATGTGGAAATCAACTAAATCAAAATAGTAACATTTAACATTTGCATAAAGGAAGCTGTGAATAGTTATCCTGATCAAAAACCCTTTTAATACTATCTCTATTTTCTGACAGTGATTAGAATCTGATGCTTTAAGACCTGCTTCCTTTAGAGACAAACATCTATTTATATGTCCAGTTTGAATGTAGAAATACTAGATGAACACAGATGCAAGCAGTGCATCTGATGAAGCAGGGATTACCAAAGTAAAAACAGATGGGCCAATTATAAATCAGCTGTGGAGCAACCTGATTGCTTAATGGAAAGATATATGAAATCCACAGCGAGTTTAGGTTTAATGGCACTGTAACATCTCTTTGTACAAATGAAATAAATGTACAGGACCTGGTAAAATACATATATGGATGAATTATGAAATTTCTAACACAGTACCAAAACCTGATATCTTTGACCCCTAAAGGTATATTTGCTGGATGATCCTTATAACACTCAGATTTTTCCAGATATATGAGTTAAAGTAGTTGCAGCAGAATCTGTTACTTTATTAATACTTCCTTGAACACCAGCCACTGTTCTTTGCCTTGCAAGAGGAAAAAACAACAGTCATTGTCTTAAGGAGCCGAAGACATTCAAAGCTCATAGTGCTTTCTCAAAAGAAAATCAACTTAACATCACTGTTGATTTCCAGTCCTGTGCTTTAAAGAGACTGCAAAGGACTTTAAAGCAAACTGCTTTACAGGATTCACTCGC
Organism: Aythya ferina; assembly: GCF_964211825.1. Classification (NCBI taxonomy): domain Eukaryota; kingdom Metazoa; phylum Chordata; class Aves; order Anseriformes; family Anatidae; genus Aythya; species Aythya ferina. The sequence goes on along the minus strand of NC_140298.1, from coordinate 108,417,714 downwards.
TACATGGAGGAGCTCTAAAAGCAGTCCTGGGACATCCTGTGGACTAAGCTGTAGCATTATCAGGCTGACAAATAGTTTTAAGAGCTTCATCTGTACTTCTATACAGTGCTTCTATGTTAGAGTGCTGCTCTTTAATTTAAAAATAACATTGGAACATAAAAATAACAATCCCTTCAACTTACGTAAAATAAAAACTTATTACTAAGTTTACCACAGTTTTATTCTCAAGCCATAGTAGTCCTGTCTATAATATGTCTAAATTCTGGAATAGCATATGTTGCTTATGGTATGGCAATTGCACCATAACAAAAAAAAAAAAAAAAAAAAGTCAAGCCACTATTTGACAACTCTTCCACTTGCTTTTCACCTGCTGTTAGAGTCAGGACTCAGGACTCTCTTGATAGTCTTGCTTGTGCTGGGTAATATCAGAAAGTTAGGTTTGCAAATGGACCTGCAATTTCGGCACAGTAACATAGCTATTTTATGAACATGCAACGATATGAAAAATCTAAACCATAATTTTCAGGCCCCTCTCACAGTTGCATGCCATGCTCAAATCACAATTTATAAGTATCTCATGTAAGCATTCTGACTGCACCCATGTTGCCTAAGTTTGAGAAAGGTGTAAACCACACTCTGTACTCTTCAAGGCTGCCAGAGCCTGCCTCTCTGCAGTAACTGGAAGTAACTGAAGTAACTGGTCAAAACATCTATTGTGCTGAAATGCATTGTCTGACAATCTGTTGAAAGTAGCAATATGTCTTCTCCATACATGATCCCTCCCCCATGTCAAAATAGCCCACCTCCTCTCCTTGTGTATGGTTGTGCCAGCACTAATTAAGAACTGTAAACATATATGTTTCTTTCTAATGGTGGTGCAGTTATTCATTCCATGACATTATCCCATAAATAGTTGAAATGATGCTCCTGTGGAGGCAGCACCTTGCAGCATGAGGACACTAAAGTTCACCCAGAACTGGGAAGACATAGAAGCAATGTTGCCCCTGTGAGCAACGCATAGTCAAACCATAGCCTAATCTGAAAGCTGTTAAATAACTTTTCTAACTAAGCTACACTAAAAGAACCCCTGAACTCCACAAGAACCTCTGATTTTGCATACATTCTGCAATCTAATGAATGAAATTACAGGTAGAACATATACAAAGATAATTGGACATGTGATACTAATCTTGTCCTGAAACACCAAAAAGATGTTAGCAGTATCTACTTATGCCATAAGTTTGTCTTCTTTGTAAAATACTTAATCTAGGGCCAATTCTCCCTGCAGTTACCAAAGGCTATATAAATACAGACTGATTATATTTAAAATAATGCAGCTACGGTAAAGCACAAGTGATCTTCCATGATCTTCCATCTTCTGTAGTGTATGAGCAATTTACATTTTTTTTTTTTTTGTATCTTGCCTAACACTTCTATGAAGCATTATTAACCCTGTTTTATGAATGGAAGACACAGATGCATGTTTTACGAGACTTCCAAAAACATTTGAAAATTTGAAGTAGACATTCCTAATCTATGAGAGACTGATTGGTATTTATTCACACAATTCATCACACAAAATGGGGATATACCAAGTGACCATCTGCATATCTTTCATGGTCCTAAGTAAAGATCACTGGACTCTTTATGGTTAGAATCTGTTTCCGCAAAAGACATTATTTCTGGCAAAAAAACAGGGCTGTCCCCAAACCATTATGAAAAGTGCTGTGAGACCTTTAACTTAACATTGGATGCCTGCCAGTTCTGGATAGAGATGTGTCATCTGAATTTGAACTTATCTTCTTCCCCAGAGGCAATAAGAAGTTCTACCTGCAGAGCAAAATAGATAAACACTGGTGCAATTGAATACATTTCCAAATTTCTAAATAAACCAATCAATAACAATAAAAAAATAAGCTTCAATGTTTACAATGTGCTGGGAACACAGAGAACGTCTTCCTCCAAGTTTGGAGAACCTTCTCCATAGGTCACTGAAATCAAATACGAAAAAGTTATCCATTCAAGACTACAACACAAAAAATGTTGAGATGTCAATAAACAAGTATAGAACCATATTTAAATAAATTACAATTAGATTTACAAATTAGTTATAAGGATGCCTGCAAAGATCATTCTTCTCTTGGTTCTATATCACTTCATTTGGACTACTAATAAGACTATTGGAATATGGAATTACTTAACAGACAGAAAAAAATCTGTTTATTTGCTGGAGATTACATGGCATTTTCACTTGCTATTTCTGTTGCTACATATTCTAATTTGGACTGGTGCATGGACTTGCACCAAAGAAAATTTCCTCTTCCTTATAACACTGAAGACTTACTTTCAGATAAATAAAAGATGTTGTAGGATATTGTACGCTTTACATAAATAAGAGAACATATAGGATTACAAATGAGTAAAATAGTGACTATAAAACCAGAGAAATGTTTGAAGTGGCCAAAGAAAAGTGGTCTGTATGCCTGTAGGAAGAGAAGAAGCATGGCTTCTGACCATAGTCCTGGTCAGGTTCTTCAGGATCACAGGAAACATCACTGAAACTAAAGATGAGCTAAAAATACAAGAAGATTATATCTGTGTGACCTATCTGCATGGCAGGATCTACTTTGTGTGCCCATTACTTTGAGGGATATAAATGTACAACAGCAACTTCAAATACAGACAAAGGGAAAGAATGGGAGTGAAGACTAAAATCTCTTGTATATATTTGAAACAGAACTAGATCACAGATTGTATTTTCAATTTAAGAACAAGTAATTCTTTCCTTGTTTATTACAGACATCAAGTATCCATATATAACAACATATAGACAAAGACAGGGTTGTACAGGGGCAGCAATTATTAATGGACATTATGGAATGACAAATAAAGAGCTAGCTCAAAAATGGTATTCATTGCACACAGATGTCTGGACCATGGGCAGATGTCTTAAATTGTCTCCACAAAGCGCTTTTGTACTATCACAGTAATCTAAATTGCTTTGCATTTGGTTCCAGATATTTCCACAGATTGTTCTCCACTGCATATAAATTCCTACTCTGAAATTCTAACTGGACTTTAAGGGCCAGATTACTTCCTGGTGTAACTCTTTTGGCTTAGTTTGTCTTAGTTTTATTGAGCCAAGTTGATGCAGCCAAACTTTCAAAATGGTACTCCTAATTATAGGAAATCTCATAACTAACTCCATAGGTTATGGTCCTGGTTCAGAAGAGGGCTTCCACTGCCCTTGAAACACCACATTGAAGGAGATAACACAGAAAGCACAAGCAGAAAGAAGATGGAGTGGAAGCATAGCCTCGTGTGTGCTTTGTGTGCAAACCACCATGTACTTCACAACTCAGTATGCTCATGGTTGACACTCCTTGTGGGGAGGCTTGCCTCAAGTCTCCTTCTGCACCCTATTCAGAGAAGAAAGAACTGTCATAGCATGACTTAAAAAAACCTTAGCTCAGGACATTTGTCCTCTTAAACCTGTTGGTCCCCAATTTTATCTGTGAGTTGCAAGTTAAAATGAAAATAATTACTGCCCCTAAATATGGGAGAGCCCCAGGGAAGCCACCCATGCCACCCATCTCTAAGACAGATGGCTTTCTGACTCTCCAGGGATCTTAGCTGTACTGTACTCCGAGAGCAGGACTGTACCTAGCTGAAAATCAAGTCGGTGATTATTTAGGAAATCATTCTTATCCCCAGAGGAGTCATATCTTGCAGCAGAGACAGCCCAGACTAAGTTGCTGAGTTCTAGTTAATGGCTTCATTCTATCTAATGTGTCTGTTCTTGTAGATATTGCTTACAGATAAAGTGTGTGTTTTCTGTCTTCCCATTTATTTATTTATTTATTTTTCTTGGAAAATATTTGAATTAGTTGAGCATATAAACATACTGTCTAGGAACAGATTCATGGGAGAAGGAGGATATAGAGTGAGACAGATAGGATAGTTCATTTAATAACTATTATTCTGTATTGCAACCCTGCGAAGAAAATGAATAATAAATTTTCCAGTGGGCATTTTACAAGGGTCAATTTACAAGGGTGCGACTGCAAAATCTCTCTCAGTTTTATTCTTCCTATTAACAATGAGTTATCTATCACTTAATCTGAGAAGCACTGTGACTTGAATTTCATTTCTCATGCAGTTTTGCCTTCAAAATATGCAAAATAGTTTTTAATGTTTAGATATAGCCGTACTAGATTGTGCAGACTTCCTTTTTTTTCCTAATACAATGGTAACGACTCTACATGATCTGACCCTACGACTCAGTTGCTACTTGTTGTGGGAGAACTATCAGTTACCAGACAAAAAACTGGAAATATGCAGACATGCTGATCCTAGTAAATTAAAGAGCACATACATCCACACAACTGTTAGCCATGAAAGTGTGTCAAATACTACATCATTTCTTCCTCTTCTTACCCTAATGCAAATAAAAAGTCCAGAAGGAAAATTTTGTCATCCTTGGCATTTTTGGCCATAGAGTTTGAATAAAGTCTTATTGATTTAAAAATTCTTTAGAAATTAGAACTGTGACAGAAAAACAACTTCTTGCTTTTTACTTAAGTCAGTTGATAACTTTGGTTTGACTATAAATCACAGAATCACAGAATCGTCTAGGTTGGAAGAGACCTCAAGATCATCGAGTCCAACCTCTGACCTAACACTAACAAGTCCTCCACTAAACCATATTGCTAAGTTCAACATCTAAACATCTTTTAAAGACCTCCAGGGATGGTGACTCCACCACTTCCCTGGGCAACCCATTCCAATGCCTAACAACCCTTTTGGTAAAGAAGGTCTTCCTAATATCCAACCTGAAACTCCCCTGGTGCAACTTTAGTCCATTCCCCCTCGTCCTGTCACCAGGCACGTGGAAGAACAGACCAACCCCCACCTCGCTACAGCCTCCTTTAAGGTACCTATAGAGAGCGGTAAGGTCACCCCTGAGCCTCCTCTTCTCCAGGCTGAACAAGCCCAGCTCCCTCAGCCGCTCTTCATAAAACATGTTCTCCAGACCCCTCACCAGCTTTGTTGCCCTTCTCTGGACTCACTCGAGAACCTCGATGTCCTTCTTGTACATAAATATATATAAATTATATAAACCTTGGATTAATTTGTGTTATTTTATTGCCCAGAGTCATAATTATGGTCCAAGACATGCTACATAACAAAAGAAATTCAAACAAAGAAACAAACAAGCCAGAAAAATTAAGGTATCTAGGAATTAATCTACAATTGCCTGGTAAAAAGTGGAAAAATAAGAAAACATGCAGACAGTGTCCATGCAGGTAAACTAAACGGGTAATGCTTTCAGTACTGCTGTGATAAGGCTGAGTTTTAGCAGGACCACTGTAATTCTCCTTCCTCTTCAGCATGTAGTTGTTAGTTGCCATGACCCTGCTCAAACTGCAAAAACTGAACAAGTCACCACCAGGATGCTGCTTTGCCCCATAACCTCAACATGCATGTAAGTATTGGTAGGCTGAAGAGAAATATGAGTAGAGACTGTTTAGGGTAGAAAAGCATAAGCAATCTGGACACCTAACACAGAACTGAGGTGATGGTTTTGCCAACAGCGTAGATCTAGTTTAAATGTCAGGTAGAGCCCATGCAGTCTAGAGGAAATCTCAGGTACTTCCCTAGAGGTACTTAAAATCAAGTTCTGGAAAAGTGTAATAACCTTTTTGTAGTAATGTAAATAATAACTGCACAGAGAAAGTAGGCATAATTTTAATGGCCATCTATCCAGAAATAATAAATACAGTATGTTATGCAATACTGAAGCTCTGACTTCCTGATCATCATTCTATTTATTATTACAATCAATAGTGGATTCTATATAAATAACGGTGCTTTTCAGAAACAACAACAACAAAATGTAAAGTTGAAAATTTAACAGATAAAAGTATTTCAAAAAGAAATAATGGGAAAACAAGCTAGCTGAGGATAAAACTTGTTTCTTGGTTAAAAAAAAAAAAAAAGGTATCTATGAACATAGTAAACTTTGTTTTTACTTTTTGTATGTGTGTATATATATATTATATATATTATATATATATAAAAAAAATATATATTATATATATAAAAATTTAAAAAAATAATTAAAAATTAAAAAATTAAAAAATTATATATATATAAAATATATATTATATATATTATATAATATATATATATAATATATATAAAATATATATATATTATATATATATAAAATATATATATTATATATATATTATATATATATATATATATAATTTTTTAAAGATGCCAGAGTGACACAGTAAGGTTAGCTGTAATAAATAACTTCAGAATTAATGCATATGTTTGCCTAAAACGACCTTGGTGTAACATTTGTTAGATTTAAGAACAAACACTGAATAAAAGTTGAAAAGGTGCAGCTGGCTGGCAGAGCAGGCAAGAGCATCCCGATAGGAGGGTGTCAGGCTCCCTCTCCAGGACATTGTTGTTAACTACAATTCCTTCAGCTCTACTCTCATATGCCTTCGAGTGTGCAGAGGAAGGAGCAAAGCCAGATTGTCACAGACATAAGCCTAGGCCAAAAAAGATCCCCAATATAAAGAGTCTAAACATGAAATATATAACAGAGAGACTAGAATATATGACCACTCAGTGATGACATGCACCAATACACACAAAGTGAAAATTCATTATTCCTGGTAAAGTTGTTAGAAAACACAGAAAGAAAATGTGGAAATATTGCTCAAAGAAACAGGGAAACCAAAACAATGTTTTGGCCATGAAAGGGAAGAAATGAGAATTGCCACGGTGGAACTCTGTCTCTGGTGTTAAGGACCTATTGGCACAGAATAACTGACAATTGCACTAAATGATGACCAAGACAAGGAATACTATTTTTGCATGCTTTGTTATATACAGTAATAAAAAAAATATTGAATCTATTATTTTTTGTGCTATTATATTTTCTACAGCTACATACAAACAATGCTCAGCTCAATATTTACAGAAAAAGCAAACAGACATCACACCAACACCTTCACTCACTAAGTGACCTGACTACAGTCTAGCCATGAGCATCTCAGCTCATCAGCTCCATGAGTATGATGGTCACATGCATCACACATGGTTGCATAACCCAGGTTAATAATGTATATTGTATTAACCCATGTTAATAACGGTGGGAAGCCATCACTGATCTGGACCTAGGGCCACAGAGTAACCTCTCTACATTCAACAAGCAGCAAAAGCAGGGTCTTTATCTCTGATCTGCTTGTATTCAGGGCAGATCTCTTACTTTTCCACAGTTTTTGAGAAAGTTTTCCTGAAATGTTTAGTGGGTGACACTGGTAGTAGGGTGATTATTAGACAAGATGATCTTGAAGGTCTTTTCCAACCCTAATGATTCTATGAAATAGGCTGGCCATGACCAACAAGGATCATTTCTGTTCTAGAGTCCCACAGGCCACCCAATCAGACACTTCTTCACTTGGTTTGAGATGTCCAGCAGTCTCCAGTATATATCACCTTCAACATTAGTTGTAATCAATTACCTCAAACATCAACAGTTTCTTCCTTTCTTATTACACCACTTGCTCTAAAGCTGCAGACACACATCTGCCTGTGAAACACTTCAGCTCTCCAGAGAAGACCATAGACACTTCTCTACATGGAGAAACAAAGATAACTCAGAAACAATGAATTGCCACATGCTTTACCAAAACAGCACCATTTATCCTATTGCCTTTACACAACAGCCACCTGCTGGTCAGGAGCTGATGGGATGTGGATAGGTGCAGATTTAATCAGTAAAACAAATGAGCAGGTGACATGAATTATCAGTTTGTAGCTAGGAGGATAAACAGCTGAAAATGGGTTTCATCACTATAAAGGTGACAGCCTTTCCCCATAACCCAAATTTCTGAGAAGATAGAAAGGGTTTATTTTTTTATAGAAATTTCATGAAGGAAGCTTGCATTTCTATGTAGCTCTAAGGGGAAAAGCAGTGCAGGCAAATAAATACATAATGGAGCTGGGTCTGGTGCTGAGGTGAGAATTTCATGGTGATTAATGCTGTTATCTTTCTAGAGGCATCAGATATGTTAACTTCTCTACTTTACTGTGCCTAACGTTCCAGTGGTAACCAAGGAATTCTCATTTTGCAGTTTCCAAATCTAGATCTGTAGCTGAAACATCTGGACTAGAACTTCTAGTGCAAAAATCAGTTAGCAAGCTGTTGTTACAGTAGGAGTTACTGTTAATCCGTGTTTTCTCATACAGGTTCTTAGTGACAGGAATATTTATTTCTGAAACATGGACCCATGGGAGACCAGGTAAAGCTGTTGTGAACTGTCCTCACACAGAAATTTTTTTCTTCATTATTATTGTTGTTATTATCATTTTTCCATTTCCTTTCAATAGTTTAGAGGAGGATTTCTTTCTTTTTTTTTTTTTTTTCTTCTTGTTTTGTTCTATTCTAATAAAGATGTTCAGCTTGGGCCACCCAATTCAGTGGCTTCTTGAACCTCTTTCACAATCCTGTTTCTGTTGCTACAGGTAGTAATGTTGGCTGGTGGCTGGCCAGGCATGGTTACAGTCATTACACTACTACATTTTCTCTTGGAAGTGCTTCTGGATTTTTTTGTTTGTTTGTTTATATTATGTATTTGTACTCTCTAACATCCCTTGACAAGAGATTCTGAAGTATAAATATTATGGTATTGTTATTTACGAAGCAGAATATGAAGTTGCAGGTTTCTCTTTATGTTACTGTTAATTCTTAACTTACTGATTTTTTGACACAGGACCCATGAGTTCAGAGTGCATGGAAAACTTTTTGCGTATAACACTGAGGGTGGAATACTTTGAGGACAAATACTTATCTTTTTCTGCTGTTGGTAAGTAGATAAAGAAGATCTTGGAGACAAAATTGCACAAGGTGATGTCTTGAAAATCTTTTGAGGTCTTTCTATACTAGAATTCCCTGGATCTCATGAAATGTATAGAGCTATTGGAAGTATGTTACACCTCATTGTTATTATTATCTTTAAAAATGTCTTTATTTCTGTTTAATCTATTCTTTAGTTTTATTAAGTTATAACTTAGCTTTATCAAGTCTAATCATGGCTGTCTTTGCACTCAAACTAAAATGCACAATGTAGGAAGATATGGTAGTTGTTAGACATGTTGGTGGATTTCCCTCCTGGTAAAAATATGCCCCAGTAACCACACATACTATTTGGAAAGCACAAAAGCTGAAGCTGATGCTACACTACTGGTTTTGCATAGATGATTCCCCACTTCTTTGCTTATAACTAAGGGGCCTAGTGGATTATTAAATTATCTGGGGCCTCTGACTACAGAATCAATGAGTGGTGTGTTTCTGTGGAAAAAACACCACAGAGTGCCCTTGAAGGGTGAAATGAGTTAACTTTGCTCAATAAACATAATCAGATATAAAGATATAAAAATGCAAACTCAGTTTTGAACTAGCTCTTCATGTTGGTTGTCTGACTAGATATGATCTGCTGTACTGCACCCATCTTCCTAGAACTTTAAACTTGTCTTACCCCTCTTAATATATGTTTCTGTTTGAGAACCTTTACCCATACATCAGTAGACTCTGCAATTGAGATATGTATGGCTTGAAAATGTAAAGCAATTATTTTGGGCTTAAAATCAATGATAATTTTGTAGTTTAAATTCAAGCTAAGCTTTAGTGTGCTTATCATCCTGATAAGACTCCTAAAGGGTCTCCATTGGCCAGCCAGGCATTAGAGAGAAACGTGAGTTTATGCCAGTCCCAGAACTAAAGCCCCTGTGTTGTGAGTTGTTATCATTAATCACCCATGACAGCTTTGACACTGATCTGTGTCTGGTCTGTACTTACTGGGGCTTCCTCCCCAATCCTTCAGGATTTTACATCTTCCCATATTGAATATTCCCATATTGAATATTCCCATATTGAATATTCCCATATTGAATATTCCCATATTGAATATTCCCATATTGAATATTCCCATATTGAATATTCCCATATTGAATATTCCCATATTGAATATTCCCATATTGAATATTCCCATATTGAATATTCCCATTTATCATCTTAGCCTTTCAGTTGCTATGTTTCCTGTCACAGTCTGTTTGTAGCTTTACCTTTATCTTTCTATTTATTTTGATACATAGCTTTATCTCTTTGCAATTTTACCTTAAGTTTGACCTCAAGGTATACTGCTGGGCCATAAAAGAACCTGGGCCAGCTGAACTCTAGGGACAAGGGAAGACTGCTGGGGGAGTTTGCAGAGCAGGAGTCGTACTTATTAATACTAATCTTAACTAATTTCCTATAGATCAATCTGGCATAGCCTGGGAGCTAGATGAGGCCCTGGCATCACAGTGTGGCTATACAGTAACTTACAGCAGCTGGAATAACATTGAGTTTCGTGCTTCTGCACTAAGCTGCCATTCTTACTTGGAGGTAAGTCTAATTAATATAGTTTTTTTTTTTTTTTTTTTAGTACTGATGCTGTGTATGACCTTTACACAAAAGATTAAAAAAATTATTGACAGGTATTAACTGAGGGGTCATAATATCTTGAACATCTACTAGCAGAATGTTTAGTTCTCTTCAAATGTTTCCGGATATCTGAGAATACACCATGGTATTGACACTTCAATGCCCTACAGAATAGGACAGATGAGCATATGAAGAAGCATATTACATATGTGTCCTAGAAGTGCAAGTGCCTTCTACTGGATAAGAATATGAAACATTTTTGTGTTATGTAGATAGATTCTTACAGGCTAGTTAACCAAGGAAAAAACAATAACAGTATGGAGGTGCTTTTCTGTGCAAAGTCTCATGGGTGGATTTCTTAAGTTAGGTCACAAGGATAGCTGATGTCCTACTAGGAAAAATGTGTCTAATGAATGTTTCCCATGTCCGTGCAGAAAGACACATTCACAGTAACTATACAAGTCAAAGCATCTCATACCCCTGATATGAAAAATGCTTCAATTCACCTAAAAAGTGCAAGTTGTCGTTATGGCCCATGGAGTCTGAGAGAGTTACTATGTGAAACTAACTACATGGAGGTAAGCACTGGAAGACTTCATCTTTGTAATCAGATTAAATGCTAGGAGTGGGAATTGGAACAGACTTTGAATATCACACTATGAAAGACTTATTGGTGAAGCTACAGCAGCATCTTGAGCTTAGTGATATATTTATTTTTTTATAGATATCTGAATAGTGTTAATAGCCAGTAAAGTTGTGAAATAATTTTCAAAAGGTTAAGGTTGAATGGCATCTCAACAAATGTTGAGATAACAAAGAAACCTTCCTTCAGAAAGCACACCTACTGAACTTTCTGGGAAGAACTGTAGAGAGAAAAAGAACAATTCCTCTTTGAAGCAGACATGTTTGTAAGAATGAAGCCCTGACACTAACTGGAAGTGAAAATGCTGAAACTAGAGAATGCTTAAAAAAAAAAAAAAAAGCTGAAATGAAGTCGACTATGGATAATACACTATTATGGAATAAAATATCATGAGTTCTTGACTTGAAGAGAGAAATGAAAGATTTCCCTTAGGGAAATGCTGGTCTCTATTCTTAATCTCCTACTGTCCTGAAAGTACTTTTTTAAAAAAAAAAAAAAAAAATTGTGAGATGTTCAAGACAAGGGGGTTGATGGTGACGCTAAGAAGAAGAGTGACTTTTTTCTTCAGGTTTCTGTCAGAAGGGATGTTCCACAGACTGTAAAGGACTTAATTAAAGAAGAGTCTGAAGACTGGACTCTTGCCTTTCCAGAGGTAAAATTACAGTTTTTCTTCCTAATAAGAACGAGTACTACTTCCAACACAACCATCCTATGTCCACACAGTATAAATTGTCTTTCCAAAAACTACATTTAAGTAGGAAGAGCAGAACTTCTTTACAAAGTTATAGAGATTTTAATATATATTCAAAATACAGGCAACCTGTAAGCCTTATCTCCAAGGAAGAAGTAGGGATGTATTTCTCAGACAACCTAAAACTCAGGCCTTCCCCAGGCAAAAGGGTACGCAACAAAAATTCTAAGAACCCATGGCCTAAGAATGAACTCCAGAATGCCTTTTTTTTTTTTTCTTGGACCCTATATTTTTAGTGTAGCATTGCAGTTAATCTCTTTCCCCATAACTTATCTCCATACAGGAAGAGGTGTATCTTTTTTTTTTTCAGTTCAATATCTGTTTGCTTTCAATATGGAAAGCTTCCTCTGTGTGATAGGCTGAGCAGGGCAAAGCTTGAGAAGTATCACAGTAGTATTTGCAATAAATAAACAAAATTTCTGTGTAGTTCAATACATAAATCATCCAATATAGTAAGTCACTTTGAACAGCTTGTTTAAACTGTTAATGAATTTCTATGGGCAGGCTAAGTCAGGAGAAGCCTCAATATGGCAAATAGTGTTTCATCAACCAGAAGAGAAAAGGGCTCTGCTTGTGAGTGATGCCTGGAGTGCTGGCTATGGACTCAACACCACAGACACCAGGATTCTGCTGCGAGTACCGTATAATGCTGCACAAACTCAGCTGGTAAAGGTTGGTACACTCAGTCTAACCCAACAAGTTGTCAGATTATATAGGTCTAAACAGATCTGTTCCTGCAGGCTCAGGGAATTACTTTTTCTGCAGTGAGATCAAGTACATTTTACAAACAGCAGTGGATGATCCTGATGGTGGATACTGCTGTGGCGTGTCCTGTAGGTAAGGAATATGGTACCTCACCCCAATGTTTAAATGTAGGGAATGTCTGGTAACTACTGTAATGAGCTGACAGTTTTCCTTTCTGGTCCCTAAGATGGTGTGGATTATGCTAACAAAACGATCATCTGGACAGTTCCAAAATATATTCAAGCACTCTGTACTGGAGCAACTAGCTTTAAGGATGTTCTTGTTGAAGCTGGTGTGAATCTACACAAACTCTCTGTTGAAGAAATGGCTTCCAGGAAATACGTGTTATCTAATGATTTTGATGTGATTACAATGAAGGTACCAATAGGTGCAGAAGGTGGCTATTACAAGGTTAGTTGGTTATATTGGATGGCAGGTAAATTATTTTCTGTTGTAACTGTGTGGTGGTGGTGTGTTGTTTTCCTGGGGAGGAATAATTTTTCATTCTGGTCATTACAAAGGAGGGGAAACGGTTGGGGAGGAGGAGAGGAGGGAAAGGGAGGGAGAAGGGAAAGAAAACATATATCAAACATCCCCAAAACCCTGACCAAAGGGTTCTTTTAAACATCACTTTGTGAAAACTTTTTTCTGATAAATGGAGATGGACAGAATCCTATAAAGAACTATGATTTCTATCTTTCCTCAGATTAACACAGATTTGTTTACCTTTCAATCCTGATGTCATCTTCCTTGAAGACAATCCTAGCTGGTCTATAAAACATGCATAGATTGTCATATTTTCCACAAAATATTTAAGATCGAGAACATATGCCATTTGTCCTCAAGACCACATATCAGGATGCTTTGAGACTACACCTCTAAATCGAGTCCCTTGGAATGAACTCAGTCCTAGGCAAACATCATAGCTGAACTTCAAAAGGAGAATGCAAGAGGAGTTATTTCACTGATAAAAAATTCCCTGTTTTGAAACTAGGAGGTGGGGAACAACCTTCAAAAGGTAGTCTCCTGAGTATCCTGAGATAATATAAACTCTTTAAAAAAAAAAAAAAAATACAGCCTATTATAGTGATACAGTAAGTATGACACGAGTGCATGATTCCTCACAGGTGCTGGTTTTTCAGACTTCCTTCCCAGCATAAAAGCAGAGCCACAGAGATGAGGAGGACAATTGTTTGGAACTGTAGCTCTATCTGACCCTGTAATGCTGTGATACAGTTTGTACTTCATATATGTCATGTTATGTTAAAGGATGCTGGTTATAAAATTCCAGACTTCTGTGAACAGTGGACAGCATGGGGCAAGATACTGCATCAACCTGTTCTTGGAACACCAGTGGGAGGATAACAAATGGGGACTAACCAAACATACCATCATCAAGGAAATAGAAACACCATTTGAACTAGTAGAACTCACTGTAACCAACAGTAAGTATCCTAACATTGAGTTTACTGAAGGTTTTGGTACTGACAGGATATTGATGCTAGTATGTTCCTTTTCAGATTCTAATCTGAGTGCAAGGATAATGAATGTGACAGTGGGAATGTTCCTCTTGGATGTGGAGCTTGTGAACTTGACCATTGAGGGGGCAACTGTCACAGTACCTGAGGCTGTTCAGCATGGGTATCGAACATATGAGATTAAATATGCTAATCAAAGCAAAGCCTATGTAATACATGTGTCATTTGATGCCCAAAGCATTAAGAAAGAGGTGTGTACTAAGAAAGAGCAGCATACCATGGTGTAGAAATGATATCACTCAGTATTTTTTTTATTTCTAAAAATGTTTTATTTCAGTATTTGAGAGATGACATAAGAACATACACACTGAATGTCACACTGGAGTTCATCGTTCATCCAACAAGTGAGACCTTCTCTGTCCCCATTGTTACACTATCTGCTATTAAAGATGCTGGTAAGCTAGAGAAATCTATGCAAAACTGTATTTATCTGGCTGCAATTTACCTGACTGTGAACTCAGCTGCTAACTGGGTGAAGTTCAGCTAGTGATGCTGTCAGTATCAAATAGTGCTATTAAACTCTGATGACACCTAGCATGTTGGCTGACCCTTAGCTGTATTACAGTACTGCCCAGTGCAAGGGGGTTTTGTGATGAGAACAGCCTCCATCTCCACATCATTCATGGGAATGTGGACCAGAACTGGATGCCCTTCATCTCAGGCCGACACCTGACACCAGGGGCTGCACAGAAGTACAACTACAGTCTGAGTGATAATGGTACTCACTTGGCCATCTCTGTCCCTTTCCTTTCTTCCCTCCTGGACTATGAGGTAAGGATACCAGTCTGTATCAACTAAAAGATGTGCTAGCTATGAGATGTACATGATATACTACACCCTTGTAGATAAAATGAAGCTTTCAAAATAGTTTCCATTTGGATAGACTTAAAAGGCTTAAAGAAGGACTTTTTTTCCTTGGAAGAACATTTATTTCCCTTGGCTAATGTTGGCAGTACTAAAGGGCTGAAGAACCAATTAATGGTAATTGCACAGGCAATCACACTTGTTGTATTGTGAATCTACTGAAGAAGTTCTGCATCTGCTTCTAGGTTAAGAGGAAAAATCTCTTGTGGGTTTAGTTTTGGTCAAAGACAATTACCTCTGGCTTGTGATAACCTCCTCCTAGTTCTTTAGTTTTTCTAGAAGAGTAGTGGATCTTCATTTAACCTGTGATAATCCTCTCTAGGAAATTCATACCTCTGGAGTATTGGCTTCACTCCATTTAACCTTAAAAGATGGAGTCACCTTGGCTAATAAGGACTTCTCAGTTTCCTGCAGATTTTCCCCCTCAGAGCTAATACGTAAGTATACTGCCACTGATATGTTTAGCTTTTAATGCTCTTTGGGTTGTGTAAGTCACATAAGCCCACACTATCTGAAATGTTTCTAGATCTTACACTGATGTGATACCATATGTGCCTGTCAATTTTTCTGCCAGGTAATATGCTACAAGACAACTCAACTTAAGGTCTGTAGGAGATATATCACTAAGCTCTACATCTAAACATCTTTTAAAGACCTCCAGGGATGGTGACTCCACCACTTCCCTGGGCAGCCCATTTCAATGCCTAACAACCCTTTTGGTAAAGGTCTTCCTAATATCCAACCTAAAACACCCCTGGCGCAACTTCAGCCCCTTCCGCCTCGTCCTAGGCATGTGGGAGAACAGACCAACTCCCACCTCGCTACAGCCTCCTTTAAGGTACCTGTAGAGAGCAATAAGGTTGCCCCGAGCCTCCTCTTCTCCAGGCTGAACAAACCCAGCTCCCTCAGCTGCTCCTCCGAAGACTTGTTCTCCAGACCCCTCATCAGCTTCGTTGCCCTTCTCTGGACTCACTCGAGCACCTCGATGTCCTTGTAGCGAGGGGCCCAAAACTGAACACAGTACTCAAGGTGCGGCCTCACCAGAGCCGAGTACAGGGGGACGACCACTTCCCTAGCCCTGATGGCCACGCTGCTTCTTACACAAGCCAGGATGCCGTTGGCCTTCTTGGCCATCTGAGCACACTGCTCACTTCTGGCTCATATTCAGCCGACTATCAACCAGTACTCCCAGGTCCTTCTCTGCCTGGCAGCTTTCCAACCACTCCTCTCCCAGCCTGTAGCTCTGCTTGGGGTTATTGCGCCCCAGTTGCAGGACCCAGCACTTGGCCATGTTGAACTTCATGCAGTTGACCTCAGCCCATCCATCCAGCCTATCCAGATCCTCCTGCAGAGCCTTCCTACCCTCGAGCAGATCAACACACGCACCTAGCTTGGTGTCATCTGCAAACTTACTGAGGGTGCGCTCGATCCCCTCATCCAGATCATCAATAAAGATATTAAAGAGGACTGGCCCTAGTACCAAGCCCTGGGGGACGCGACTAGTGACTGCCCTCCAACTGGATTTGACTCCATTCACCACAACTCTTTGGGCTCAGCTATCCAGCCAGTTTCTAACCCAACAAAGTGTACACCAGTCTAAGCCACAAGCAGCCAGTTTCTTGAGGAGAATGTTGTGGGAAATGGTGTCAAAAGCCTTGCTGAAGTCAAGGTAGACCACATCCACAGCCTTTCCCTCATCCACCAAGCACGTCACTTTGTCATAGACAAAAGAAAAATAGACGTAGAAAAATCTTTGGGAGAGAGTGAGACATTCTAGGAAGAGAAAGGTGAGTTAAATTGTTAGTTGTCTAGTGCACACTCTATTGGTGTTAACTTTGAGAAAATCAAGGAAGTATTGAAGTCTTTTTAAGATCTTCATCCTCGTGAGCTGCTAAAAGTCTTGTTAGTAAACCCATACAGAACCTCTTAGTTGTACTAAGCTACAGAACAGAACAACTGGAGTCTGAAGAACTGATTTGTACTGAAAAATGTTTTTGTTTTTTTCCCTCTTTCAGAGTGTCTTCCCAATGGCACTGTGGTTATTACTGCAGTGAAACTGGTAAGACTTGCAGACCTGGATACCAGCCTCCTTGTGTTAAGTGACAGAAACTGCAAGCCAAGCCTAGTAACAGAGAAGACTGCAACTTTCAAATTCAATGTGAATACATGTGGAACAAGAAGAAAAGTGAGTGCTTAGTGATATGAAGTTTACTCTTTATTGAGATAGGTTTAGTACTAGAACTGCCAGAAGCTCAGAGCTGAGTAGAAGCTGCAAAAGGTCACAACTCAAAAGTAGTCACTTTCAATATGAGGCAGACCTAAGGTCCTTTTCTGAGGATACCAAATTCTGTTGGGCTGAATTTTGAAACTTCACCTTCCTAGTTGGTGAAAGAAATTTTCAGAACCAGATGTGCTTGTTTTCTGAAACCAGCATGTAGTCTGACACTTTATGAATTGTTTAGTAAGTCTGGAATGTGATTTTTTTGTTGTTGTTGTTGCCAGTACATACTGATCTATTATAGAAGCTGGTTCTGTATTACTAACGAATACTTAAACCAGCATTAGAGTGAGATTCCTCTTCCTGCCACATACTGTTTAAATAGAGAGGCTTGAGAGAGGAGGGGAGGGGGGAAATAATAGATCAAATCACTTTCAAATTCTAGTCACACCAAAAGCAGCTTACTTCTCTGAATGCTAGGCAATGATTCTGATAACATAATCAACAGAACTCTTTTTTTTGTGGTCCAGTGCACGTCTTTCTGTGGTGCTATGTCATTCAAGATATTGTTACTTGATAAGTTACTTCTTGATAATGACTCTGTTAGCTGTAGCTTGCTTTGGTTCAGTAGGTGCAGGACAGTAACTTCTCACCACTTCCAAGTGTACTCTACTCAGAGCTATCTGCCAGTCAAATGGAGGGATGTGGATGTTTTTTAAAAAGCAAAGTCACTTCTAAAGTAACTGTCCTGTTTGTAACAATATGTATCCTTCAGTTTAATAGCACATCAATAACATATGAGAATGAGGTTATCTACTTCAGGCCTGGAAATGATTCACCAGTATACAAGTAAGTGACATTTCCTAGAGGGAGGCTGTCCAAATTGTTTTCTAAAATCTAATGTTAAGCCTCTTCCCTCAGATTAAAGTTTGTATGCTTATACGCAATCAAGCAGACTGTTGATGTCCGTTATGAAACTAAGAAGAACCCGTCATCCAGTATTAAGCCAGGGTTTGGCTCTCTTGACCTCTCATTGAAGCTTTTTAAAGGTAACTTCATGATCAGAATTTTTGGAATAGATGGTGTTGAAAAGGACCTCTGGAGGTTATTTTGTCCAACTACCCTGCACAAACAGGGTGACCTAGAGCAAGTTGCCCAGGACTATGTCCAGGCAACTTTTGAATATCACCAGTGTGTACTGAAAAATATCTTCAAGGCCTGAGAGAGGTTGTACCTCCAGAATGCAACACAAATGATTGAGTATCTACAGTGGATCATTCCAAGTGCAACCAAGTCTCGTGGTTTTTCTGCTTGGTATGAGCACATCAACTTCTGTGTAGTGGATGTGATGGCAGTACTTGAAGTGAGGTGAGTGGAGAAATTACCACAAACCACAATAACCATAACTTCTGCCAGAAGGAAGCTACATGCATTACTGCTGTAAAATGGTAACACTGCTGGCAAAAAGTTCTAACTGAAGTCTAAACAAAAACATCACCCTGATTGGAGTGGACCTGATGCTTTTGCTTTGTTACCTTTTTAAAAGCAGTTTTGAATGAGTCTGACTTAAAAGATTTTACAGAAGGAAGTTTCTCTCCTCTAGATATTCAGAGCCAAAAAATACAGTTCAAGTCTTTGCTTTCCTTACTAGTTCTTATTTTTCTACCATCATAGCCCTATTTGTTAACATCTCTATTTTTTTTTTTTTTGTGCCACTGTGATAGAGCAAATAGGGGTGGAAAGCAGAGTGACTCAAAGCTGGTGAATACCTACTCTGTAAAAAGGAAACTTTGCCATCAATGTTCTCTTCTAGATGAGTCTTATTCTGACCTCTATCAAGAATTGGAATATCCTGTGGTAAAATACCTGAAGGAAACACTATATTTTGAAGTAGAACTGCTGCAGCCTGCAGATCCAAGACTGGAACTAAACCTGGAAGACTGCTGGGCTACAAACTCAAAAAGTCAGGACAGTCTTCCACAGTGGCCAATCCTCATAAATGGGTAAGGAGAGCTTTTCTCGTGTGTCTGGTAACTGCTGAGCACAAAGCCTCTAACGTTAGTTGGAAGGAAAGAGTAAGAACAGAAGTCACTTGGGAAGGATTTTTGGTCCTAAATCTGTATTTGTTATTAATCTGTGAAGGGCACGAGGATGCCTGCACATTAGCTATGCCTTCTGGTGTTAGAAGGTCACCAGGGGTTGGCAGAAATACTAGCTTCTAGCTAATATTTATAAGAGAATAAAAAGTAACTATTACTACAACTAAATACCATGGCAAAAGACAGGGACTGTGACTGGGAGAGGCTCTATCATCTACCACCATGGCTTGAGGAAAAAAGGAAATTTCCTCATTTCACCTCCTTGCTTCCAGAAGGACCTTGTCAAAGTGATAAAGCTTTAGATTAAATACACTTTCTTTTCATTTTCCCAAAAAGGTGTGGAAACAGCAAAGACTCTCACAGAACAGTCTTCCACAAAGTTAATTACAGCACCAGAGTAAAATTTCCTCAGCACCTGAAGAGATTTGAAGTGACAATGTTCACCTTTATAGAAGGCACTACTCCATTACAAAAGCAGGTGAGATATCTCTGGCTTGCTGTGCAGTGATCTCAATGCATGAGCCTGGAGTAGTGCATGCAGCAAATACTATAGAAGATCTCAGCTGGCCAGGTGCTGCTGGATGCTATTAGCCACCTCCTTTAAGACTTAACACTATAGGAGTAATAAATAGAGACTAGTGACTCATCATTCATTTCATCTCATTTGGAATCAGTACATGTATCCAATATTTGCCAAATAAGACTCCCTGTACACACTACAAATATTTTTACCTTGTAGCTGTATTTCCACTGCAGCGTGGTGATCTGCAGCACTATGGCACAGCCTTCCAACTTCCTTTGTCAGAGGAGATGCAATCCTGGGAAACATAGACTTGGTAAGAAAAGCATTTCTCAAGTCATTCCTGAAGCTTGCTCAGCAGCACAGCATATGCTCTCAGGAGCTTTGTCAGATGGCAGACTCCTAGTCCTAGTGTGTGCTGTACAGAATATTAAAAGCTGAAATGTTTCATTAGACCGCAGTACAGAACCACAACCGCATGGGCAAGCATCATCTGGGGCAGTGCTTATTAGGAAGGAAAACATGACTGGCAGAGGTAGGTATCGCTTTTAGATCACATTACTGATATGCTGAATGTACTGCTCATTTAACATCATGCACAGAAGCCTTTTTCTCTCCTCTCTGTAGGTGAATACACTGACTTTTGACAGAGGCTAAAAGACTAAACAGAACTTATAGTTTTATGAATTTTCAGTTAAATAGCCTATGCAAATTCAGTCTGCCCCGACTTTCAAGGACACTGCAAAATACACTGTCTACTGATGAAACTGTCAACTAACCATGTATAGCTGTATCTTTGTCTCTTAATCAACTGTAGTGTGTTGCTCTCTTCTACTCCTCTAGAGTCTAGTAGTCTTGATCTCTGTGTGACTGGCATCTGACCTAGTCTTCTCAGCTAACATGTCTGAAGTTTGTCTAGCCACTTTGCAATTGGAAGCATTTGTTTTGGTGTAGAAAGGGAAAGGTAGCAGCAGATGTAATGTCAACTGCAAATCATTTGTTATTATATGCTTTTTTAAAAAAGTTTTAAGGTGAATAAAGTGTTGCAGGGACCTTAATATCAGTAATTTTTTTGAAGTAACTGGGAATAAATATATTATTTTGTAGTGGCAACTGTCAGAAAACCTGTAAGCTGTGGATGGATTTCACTGGAGGGTTGTGGCTCTGCAATGTCAAGTTGCCTCCCTTGGTTGTGGGGTAAATCAGTCACAAGTAGCATCAGTAACTCTGCTTAGCAGAGTAATCTGTCACCCTAAAGGAAAAAAGCTTTTAGTGGAGACTTACAGTAGTAATGATAATACATGGACTTCATCTATAAAGTGTTTAGGATTTTTCCTTGTTATAAGGTATGCTAAGTAGGCACTCCTGTCAGATAATCCTGTCCTTTTTTTTTTTTTAAATGGGTAGAAGATTTCTTGACTTCTCTGCATCTGAGTAGTGATATAAGAAGAGTTTAGATCCAGTACTGTATTTTCCTGTTCTAAGGAAAGACTGCTTAGCATGAATCATTATTGCTTAGAGCCAAAGACACAATAATGGGTGGTGTACAGGGCTGTTTGCTTTTTAACTTTATATTAAATGAAATTCTACTACAAGGGATTGCTGTGAAAGGTACCTTGAGCAAGAAACTATCCCATGAATCTATTTGTACTTTGTGAAGAAAAACACAAATATTTGTAGCTCTGCTGTTATACCTGTACAGAGATTCCATTAAACAGATCATTCTATAATTTCAAGATCATGTTTCAAAGTCTTGTCCATCTTCCAGTTGTCTGCTAGGTGTATCTGTAGTTAATGTTTCCGGGGGGGGAAAAAAAAACAGGGCTTCATGATGAGTGACAAAAAGTCCCTAGCTGTGCCTCAGGACTGTCCTCCAGTAGAAGAGGCTATAATGCTAAATTAGTCTTCTTTCTTCTCTGGTTGGTGAAGACTAAAGTTATGGAGCTATGATATTGAGGAATGAGTCAGCAAATAAAGTGTCAGCAAGGAAATGAAAGGAAAAGGCAAAACTTGTAAGCCTGATGAGACTTGACAGTGATTTTCGTGCTTACTGTTTTTCCCTATATTAACTGAATGGCTTAGGCACCAGCTATTCCTCAGTCTGTAGGCATGAGCTATTGAGAATTCACAGGGCACATCTGTAATGTGCTACTAGGGCTTTGCACCTAACAGAATACAAGTATAGTCACTTTAAGTGGTATGGCAACTTCCCTGTACATCTTATATCATGCTGATTGTCTCCCAATAAATAAGCCTGGTCTGCAGTGCTTCCTCTGAGGAGCTGCAGCTTTCATCTGCCAGTGATCTACCAGCACAGTGTGGGCTGCCTTGGGTAGCCTGAGCCACCTTCTCCCCTCTTACAGGGGTGGGGAGGAAAAATGTAATATCCAGGAACAGATGTGAGAACCAAGCATGAGGAAGGGTCAGTCTATCATAAACTCTGTCCTTGATGTGGTTTCCTGAGTCTGATACTTCTCTTCAAACCAAGACTCAAACGTGAAATTGTTTAATATAAATGCAGTATTTAAAATCTTTCATCTATAGAGATGTGTTCTCCCCCGGGTTAGTCGACATCTCAAGATTCTCCCTATTGACAGTGATTTAAGAGCTGTAAAAAAAATAAAGCTATATGATGCCTATTTAACTTTTTCTCTACTCTTTAGTCTTCTTAAAAAAAAAAAAAAAATTGTTCATTGTCAGTTTGCAAAATGAGAATTCTTAATAGATGAGACAGTCCTTTATTTTCTTCACTGATAATTCAAGGGAAATTTTTTCTAAATTTCTTTCCATGGCTGAACTAAGATTCATGTAACCTTGTCAGATTTTACAACAGTATGTGAGACAAAATCAATTTCAATATCAGCAAATATTTTAAAGACAATGTGACAGTAGTACTTTGTCTACCTTAGAGGACTGTTTATACTAAAATTCAGTAAGCACCTTCCTGGTTTTATATATTAAAAAAAAAAAATCCTCTTTAAGTGTTGAATCAACACCTCTTTGCCTTTTAAGTGGATATTTTATGACCACATGCTTTTCCCTCTGGTATTTGGGATGTTATTTTTATATCCCTGTTAACACAAGTTGAAAGGAGATCAATCTTCTTTGTTTATGCTTAATGTCTCCTACAATTTCAACAGGTGAATGATAAAAATCTAAGGGGAAAAGAAGTCGTGTGTGATTTGTTTTTTTCTAAGAAAATAGAAACAATAATGGAATTCTACTGCAGACAGATATTTCCACTTGGAAAAAATGGTGATAAGTCAGTGTTATAACTAGCCACACTCTATCTGGCTGTTGATAGAAATGGTTCTTTTAATGTACTCTAACTTTGACCTGGCTAGTGTTTTTAAAACCGTGTGCTGCTTTTAGTCTCTTAGAACAGCAACAACTATCTATTAAATATCTAAAGATTAAGAAAAACTACACTTGTTCTTTGACCTAATTCATTTTGGTACACTTGTTTTTGGTTTTTATTTTAAATTTTAGTGTCTTCATTAGAAGACTAAATGTCATAACCATATACCAACAAGAAACTATGTTCTAAGAGTGAGCTAATGATGTGAGTCTTTGGTTCAAGTGTTTTTTTTCTACCTGATAGTTTTTCTTTTGTCAGTCTTCAGATTGTCACTTCCTAACACATTCTACTTCCATTTGGGCATGCAAATCCAGAAACACCGAAGCAGTACACCAAGCGCATTGACAAATCTTAGGCAGGTTCCTACTTTAAATGTTTCAAAGCATAAGTAAGCTGTATCAGTCTCCTTACAGTGCTTAATGTAGTGATAAGAGAACAAGCCTAGGTTCGTGTTGTGTAAAGAAGCAGAAATGCAGAAGCTTAACCAAGAAGCATTTTTGGAGGGACTCAATTTTTCTAACTTATGGCAGCAAAGCTGCTTTATTGGGAACAGGGTGACTTCTCTATGACTAAGTTCTGTATATATTACAGCCATGAATTTTATCTGATTTAATTTTATTGTAACTTATCATAAATGCAGAAACCTGGCTCTTCAGAAGCTGGGGTGTATCTGTACTCATACATTAATGTATTCATAAACCTACACTATGTATAAATTTTATATAGATATAGATGTGTATGACTTTCTGCCTTGCAGAGATAAGTTCCACTGAAGAACCATCTGAAGCCCTTTAGCAGAAGGCTTTCTTCCCCTCCAGCACACCTATGTGCAGCCCAAATGTGTAACCATAAAACTTCTTGGCACCTATGTGGTGCTCCTCAGTTTAGAATTTCAAAGTGCTGTGTGGGGGTAGGCGGCCCTGAGCTCCCCCCCTTCTGCAGCTCACAGAGGGTCTCAAGGCTAGCTCTGGCTCTGTGTCTTTTAACCACTGAGGAATATTCTCTGAAATACTTACTATTTCCACCAAGAGGCAATTTGACGTCCTTGACATCTTCAGCACTGTTCATGTGGCCAGTAGTGTTGCCGCTCTCCTGATCTCAAAGGGAATGCTTGAGCTGGAGAATGGAACTGTAGGTGGGCTGGCACCCTAATTACTGGATTTTCTCCTTTTTGCAGATAGACTCCCTACTCAACAAAACCTACCTCCATGTGCACTAGAATAGATGCTGGTCTCTGAGGTACAAGAAAACAAGAGCCAATTCTCATACAGCTCCTGTTGGTGACATTAACTCTGATATTCTTAAAAATAAAATTAAAAAATATAGTCCAAGTCCTGTTGCTGTCATGAATACAATAACTCAAACCCTCCCTTCACCTTCAGTGAAACTTATATGCTAAGAGGAAGAACTACAAAAGGAGAGAGCTAGAGAGAAGCTGTATTATGCAAAGCAAACATGGCACATGCTAGGAAATCCAAATTCTAGAGTCAAAGAATCAGAGACTGAGTTGGGTTGGAAGGTAGCTTAAAGACCATCTACTTTTAACCCTACTGCTGTAGACTGAACAACCCTAGTTCTCTCAGCCTGTCCTCATAGGCGAGGTGCTCCAGCCCTCTGACCATCGTTATGGTTCTTCTTTGGACTGTCTCTAACGGTTTCATGTCCTTCGTATGTTGGTGGCCTATGACCAAAGACTCCAGCTTGGGTCTCAGAGCAGAGAAGAATCACAGAATTGTCTAGGTTGGAAGAGACCTCAAGATCAAGTCCAACCTCTGACCTAACGCTAACAAGTCCTCCACTAAACCATATCGCTAATCTCTGCAACTAAACGTCTTTTAAAGACCTCCAGGGATGGTGACTCCACCACTTCCCTGGGCAGCCCATCCCAATGCCTAACAACCCTTTTAGTAAAGAAGTTCTTCCTAATATCAAACCTAAAACACTCCTGGTGCTACTTTAGACTGTAATCATCTCCTTTGACATGATAACTACACTCCTGTAGTCATGAACTGAACCCACCTACACCTCTTACTCCTACGTTTTGGTAACTTTTTCCTCATTATTTACAGGTGCAACTGGAGCTTCCATGATAGGGGGGTGGCTCTGTCAGCATTAACAGATCAAACTCCATGAGTATAGCATGCCCTATATAGAAGGACTCTGCAGGACACCCAGAGAGATATGGCCTAGCATCTTCAGGGCCTTTGGTTCTCCTGTGGCCAAGGGCGGGGAGGGTGGGTAGGAAATGCCAGCCCTGAACCATTCTTCAAATCTGTAGGCTGTCTCCTTTCTACTGGGACAGTCTTTTTGCATACAGAATTACATAGTTTTGTTTATGAGCAGCAGCCTTCAGAAGTCATTAACTATCACTGTCTTCCTTTATAGTTGAGTAAACTGAGGCAGTAATGCTGTATGACCATCAATATTACAGATAAAATAGCCATAGGAATGGATGCTGTTACTTCCTTTCCTTTACTTTATGAAGAGCTAGAAACACAGTTATTACTTGTAGTTCCAGGTTTGGAAGATTTAAGGAACAAGACTAAAAGACTTCCCCAATGTAGACAATTTATCTGGTATAGTACACTGGTCTATCAAACCAGTATACTTCTGAATGATGATGGTCTATGACCAAGATGACAATGATAGGACTATCCTCTGTGTATCTGCTTGTGGCTTGCCAGCACCAGTGAGCAGGTACCCCCTTTACTGCTGTCACCTACAGTGAGAGTCTTTGTGAAAGGACTCAGCATCAAGCTCTCAGTTCTGCCTCTGTGAAAGATCCTGTGGCCAACATACAAATTCACTTCCTTAAACAGTAGGAGGACCGAGTCAATAAATAAATAAATAAAAATCCACATTGATCTTGCCTATGCTGAAGCCTGAAAGATTGTGAGAAATATAATGTGGGTTAAAACAAAAAAGAAGCATAGGGGATATGCTTAAATGTGAATATGTTTTGAGTGACACTGCTACCTGCATAAATTTGAACTTAGCTGCTTTTTTCAGACAGTGATGGATTTCACACTGTTTGCTCCAACATGCAAATATCATGTGAGAAGAACACTGAGTCAGCTTAGGTTGAACCAGGGAGAAAAAGTGTACAAAACCAATTTTATTTCACTCCAAACAACCAGAAAGAAGAAAGAAAAAAGAGAAAGGTGCAATAAAGTTTTAGCTTTGCAGAGCTCTGCTACAGGATGCATCCTCAAACTTAGACCATCTGCCCCACACAGATGTGTTGATTGATTCATCCTGGTGAGACAAACCTGTTACCTCCTGCCTGCTGCTTTCTCAGTGTCTTACATCTCCCCATGGAGAAAAGGTTAATTTGTCTTAATTAGCTCTGCACTGTTCAGCCCTGCAATGCATCGTCTGCCCCCAGGTTTTGCTCCTCTCTGTGCATTGCTGGTCTTAGTGTAGCCAAGTCTTTATAAACAATCTGCAATGAGATATACAAAACAAACTTTTTCTCTTTGTTTTTGCTGGTGAGACTTGTGTGATCTCCATCATACAAAAGGCAAAGAAATTAAAGATTTGGACTATGTCATCATTTTTTTTTTTTTTTTTTGAAAATTTAATGGGTGTGTTTTACAGGACTGTTACTGGTTGTAGGAAATATCTGACATGACAGCTTTTATTAAGGAAATGTTATGGTTGTCAGAGTCCTACATTTCAGTATACCTTGAGGATAAAACTTTGCATCTTTCTGATATCCGAATCAATTTATCTCATGCCAGAGAGGAGGAAGAAGAGGAAAAGAACTCAGCCTTATTTGTTCTAGAAAGTTGATGTAAAAATGTCTTCTGCAATTTATTAGACATAGAAGTGAAGAGTTTTATAGATTAAATACAGAAATAATACACGTTTCTGTATATATTAATACAGAAGATAGAATTTGACAGTAATTTATCTATACAAAATGACAGCTTATATTTCAGTTCCAGTATTTAGTAGTCATGGCTAGATTTTACCTATCTATCAGATATATAACACAAGATACAGACTATGACATTGATATTTATTTGTTTATGAGCAAAGATTTTCTTACTATTACTCTGTTTCTCGATTTTTAGGTACAGCAGAAATGTGGATAAATAGACAACACTTGAACTAGCTATACATGTTCTTCCTTGTCCTAACATTAAAGTGCCTACAAACCAATACAGTTATTATCCTTATATTGTTTTTAATTTACTTTTTTAAAAATCACTTTAAATCCTATGGATTTACTATTGTCCTCATTAAACAGAAGATCAGTAAGAACAGTGATATGTAAATCCTAGGAAACTCAGATAGCTTTTTGTTTCAACTTTAATATCCAACTAAGCTTAAAATTTCTCAGAAGCTTATTATTAAAAAATAAAAAATGATAAAAGAAAAAAGCAAGACTTCCATCTCAGCGACTTGTAACTCAGCTTTAAGGCAATCCTACATCACCTTCCAGCATCGTGTCCTATGTATACCAGTGACCCTCACTCCCCCTCCCTCTTGCTCCTCTGGCACCCAGTGTCACAATGCTCCGGTGAGGAAGAAATTTTGCTGGGTTTGTTTGTTTTTTTGTAAAGGCTCTTTACAGCAGAGTCAGGGGGCAGAAGGGCAGGTGTTCCAGGTGGGGTCTACGCCCGCTTGACGCTGTTGAGAAGCTCCGTCAGTTCGCTGATGTACTTGATGGTGTACTTCAGGGTCTGTATTTTGGTGAGGGGCTGGCCCCGCTGGCTGTAGGCGGGGGGCAAGTAGTTACGCAGAGTGTGTAGCGCATCGGCCAGGGTTCTCATCCGCAGCTTCTCCCTCTCGCTGGCCTTCCTTCGGCGCTGGGCTGACATCCGCACTTTGGTGCCCTTGGGCAGCCGGGCCTGCCCGGGGCTGGGTAGGTAGGCAGGGGGGAAGTCCACCAGGCTATATCCCACCAGGCTGCCACCACCATAGGGGGTCTCTGCTGCCGCCGGGCAAGGGGATGAGGAGTAGGACTCAAAGGACGGCGTCGGGGACAAGCTGTGTGGAGAGGAGACAGGGTGCAGCTCGAAAGCCCCGGTGGCATTTTTCCAGTCCCAGGAAGATAAGCAGACAGAGTGCTCTGAACCCAAAGCATCTTCCATATTTATCAGCGTCTCATGCAATTTGTCCATCCTGGAGGAGCGCGCAGGAGAAGCAATTCCCGCTGCCCGCCAGCAAAAGCTGGAGCCGCCGGCTGCCGAGACCTTTTTATGATGGAGGGAGGAAAGTGACAAAGTGGGAGCGTGGGTTTGGCAAGGGGAGTTCAAAGGAGCACCACAAGTGCTAAGATGGAAAATGAACTCCTGATGTGCTAGTTTCTTCTCAGTGATAATTATCAACCTTCAGCTAAAAAGCCTTTAAGCTAACAGGCAACAGTGAGAAAGGAGGAAAAAAAGATTATCTTCTTGCGACTAAACCAATTAAGGCTGCGCATCAACATTTAACGTTGCACTGGGGGAATAAGTGTTGGGAAAGGAAAAAGAAAATGAACAATTTTGCAAAAGTTAGCAGATAGAGAATTTAAAGATAGCGAGCATTAACACAGCCCCTGAATTTCAACCATCGAGCCCTGTATTCTGTCTAACTGAAAGCAATGGCACTACAACAGTGATGATTTGATCCATGCAGACTGCGGCTGAGGTAGTCTCTCATTATAAGTGTCTTAATCATGGAAGTCAGAGATGGTTGTATTGTATTTTGGTATGTTATGGCTCTGTGGATTTCTCTTCTCATTAGATTGCCATTTCTCTCTGGATCATGTGGTTTTCAGAAGATTAAAGGAGAAAAGCAAGGCATTCCCTGTAGTTTGCAAATTTATTTGTCATTTTAAATCGTGGGTTGAGAGGCAAAGAGGAAATTTATAATTGTAAACAAAGTCAAAGTCCTATTTAAAAAAAGTTGTATGAGGATGAAAAAATTTCTTTGGAAAAAAAAAATGTCTAGGAAATAAAATAAATGCAAACTTTGGTCCCAGACAAGGCTTTATATATAAATTTAATACAAACTAGTATACAGATTAGACATGAAGGAGAAGACTAGAAGCTATTTTTTAAATAAGTCCTGTCCTACCTCTAGGACTTCTGCCAAAAAAAAAATAATAATAATAATAATAATAATAATAAAATAATAATACTTAAAAAAATATATCCAGTCCTTACTGAATGCAACAGTGAGGTTCTATGTTAAGAATTTCAACATGAAATGAAAAACTACCCTCTAAATTAATAGCATTAATAATGAGCACTTTTCATCTGTAGGCCTCAGAAGAGTTTACAGTGATGATTAATGATCTCTGTTACTCTGCGGAAATGGGTAAGTATAGTCAAGGAGGATCCTGCCCAAAAACACACAACAAATCATTAGGAGAGCCGGGAAAACTATCCAAAACTATTGGGCTTTGCAGCCACTGAGCAGTTCAGCTGCCAGCCATGTCTTTGTATTGGCTCATAATGGAAGCAAAATATAATATATATTTTAAAATATAAAAGAAGGGGAGAGAGAGTGCCAACCTAAGGGAAACAGAAAAGTAGAGTAGAATTTATTTTAGAGCTTCTGTGTAATGATCTCTGTGCTCCATAATCCACTCTGAAAAATGGGGAGAAATGCCTCCAGATGGCCCGTAGCCAAAGAAAACTGGAATACACCATTTCCTTGTGATTGTGAAATCCTCACTGCAATCACTAAGAGAAAAAAAAAAAAAAAAAAAAAAAAAAAAAAAAAAAAGTTCATTTAAATTATGGGCCAATTCAATACTCGCTGAAATAACTTGGAAGGCTTTTACGTATTTTTTGTTGAGTTTGGGATCAAAACACTGGGAAGCAGCTTGCAGGATACTTACTGATTTTATGCAGAGGTGAGTAAGAAGGAACCACAAAGTGAAAGGTTTCAGCATTTCAGCCTGGTGTGAGATGGTTTGACTCTGATGAAATGTACTCCATGCGGAAACTTAGGGCACAGCTTACCACAGTCAGGATTGCTTTAGGTTTTATTGTTAGCCAGTGGTGTTCTGATCTCTTATTTATTCTCTCTTTAAGGAAAATGAGTTGAAACAGTCCTTAGAATCACAAATTCCTGTTACAAATTAAAATTAAGACAAGATGAGCAACAGATACTTTCTGTAACATCAGTGAACTGAATGAGCTTCACTGAGTATCATTTTGATGGTCACCAAGTCACAAGTTAGAAACAAAATCTAATTTAGCATATGTAGGAGACTCGTTCTTGTCCTAGTTAAAATCTCTCACCCACTTATTTTTCTCTTACCTTCTCATTACTTGTATTTCGTAGTGCCTTCATAGTCTGTGTATAACTGCATATAAATGTATGTGAACCATTCTTCTTCATGGTTTTTATTTTGGAATCAAATATTAAGCTCTTAAACACGGTCAAATTTAGAAGCAGAAATTTCAACAAAACACTTGTTTGCTGTCTTTAACCAGTTCATGCTGACAGTTAATTTGTACTTTCAATCTGTGAGTAAATGATGGAAAATATTGTTTAGATACCAAAAAGAGAATTAAAAAACTGTGCTTGTCCAAGATACCATTGCTATAAGTGACTGCACACAGTCAGATTTCATCTCTATATTTTTGTATGTAGGGATTTGGGATGAGATTAGCCAGGGGAAAGTAATATAAATTATACTGTTATCTATTTTTTGCTTTTTTATTATATCTTCTGGATAACTGTTTAGAGCTACTAAGACAGGATATTAGAGTATGTAGACATCTGATCTGATTGCATGAAAAATCTGTGTATCTTCTAAGCTTATGCTGTTCTTGCAGCTCAGCTTCTAAACTTATGAACTGCTACATGGAAAAAGAACATTTACAGGCTTTTCTATGTTAATGAATAAACAGGAGTAATGCTCACACTGCCTTGCAGTTGTGCTCCCTGTATCCTTACCAGAATGCTCCCAGGCACCATTTCAGCTTGAAACCAACTAGTCATGTGTTAGACATTGCCTGACTCTGGCTCAAGGGATATAGGGGTGAACAAAGAGAGTTTACCTGTATGAATGTACTCGGTCTGGCAAGCTTCTTTTCAGAGACAGAAAATAGGTTGCAACATTGTTTGCTCTACTGGCATAGATGCAGCCAGAGGTCTGATTTTGAGAAATAACCTCCCATTTCTACCCACAGCCCCCAGGTTTCTGAAATGTACTCACATGAAGTGTGCCTAGGTTTTGGCCAAATTGAGAAGCTATGTAAGGTCTCTATTCATGATTCCTGAATGATCCACAACCTAAATAAGTCAACAGAGTGTTGTGGTATTTAGCTGTTCTTGGATTAGTTAATTTTGGATACCTCTATCCTCAACATGAGAATCATCAGTTGGGAAATTAAATAATTATATCACAAAGTAATGAGACGATGATAACAGTAAAAAAAAAAAAAATGTAATGGAAAAAAACTGGCATTGGTAGAGCTGTTCCAGTGTTCTTTTATACAGGCCTTTAAAAAGTATGATGCAGAGGAATGCATGGCTATGGGCTGAATACCAGGTTTATTCTTCTGTACCCTGTGACTATTTGATACTTTCCTGTTAAAAAAAGTCTAAGAAAGTCTAATATTTCAGGTGGCAAATTCCTAGAATTTAAATACATGCAAAAAATATGTTTGCAGTCTTTATTTTATTTTATGTCTGTCTCACAGGCTTGGGGAAGTCCCTTTTTGTCAGTAATGCCAAAACACTGAAGGGTAGTGAGATATGAGGTCAACACCAATGAAATACTCACTGACACTTGAAAAAATGATAAGAGATTTTCAGTTTGACTGACAATTTTTATTTCAATTTCAGTAATTTATTCTGCAATGTAAAGGCTAACATCTCAATCTTCATCTCCTTTAAAATGAAAGTTCCCCTGCTCAGATTTCTGCATTCATTGCAGAAGGAAGGAGAAACATGTATGGACCAAACCTTTTTCTATTAAAAAAATGTATAGATTAGAAGATTTTTTAGTGCTTCTCTACATGTCTACCTTACCTTTTAATTTAAAAGAAGTTGTCCAAATAATCACTGCCATGCACAATTATGATAGGTAACGAATTTTTAATGTAGTTATTTAAGGACAGATCTATATTTTTCTCTATAAAAATCTAGAGTAGATTTTCACCAAGTTGTGAGATTGGTAGAGGAAACGATAATGATAAATGATAAATAAAAATCATATTGAATGGGTAGAATGCAAGCTAAAACTGAGTAAGCATGAATAAATATATTTTGGTAACACTAATACCTTAGCGGTCAACCTCCTTGAGAGATAGAACAGAAGTCCCTTGTATTGCAGATCATACAAATAGCCTTGTGGAGCACTTAGATGATATTATTTCAGCTTGCAATTTGTACCATAGGGAAAATAAAAATCTATATCTGCAAAGCTTTTAAAGTTGCTTCATCTCCTATTTAACCAGAGGTTTCCCAAGAACTAGGTGCTGTGTCTCCCACTCATTGTGGAAGTGGCTGTTACAGACCTGCTTTGCACAGATTTGGCTGCCCATATATAAAACATGGCAGGAGCAGCTGCAGGTCGCACTGACTTCAGCAGACACAGCAGGTGTTTAACACTTCTGAAAAGTATCATTGGACACCTCGATTTATGCCCAAGCTTGCAATAAAGGAAGAGAAGGATCACCACATTTGTTATCAGGAGTCACATTAGCCACCAGGTAATGGTTCTCTCTTTTTTAAGGCTTTTCCTTAATCTGGATAGAAACTTTTCTTTTTCTTTTTCTTTTTCTTTTTTTTTTTTTTTTTTTTTTTTAATGAGTAGAGTTTGTAGCTTATTTGTAGTTGTGGAAGAGCATCCAATCTCAAATTAAATAAATAAGACTTATAAGACTTGAAGATAAGCAAGCCAGACTGTGTCAGCAAATACAGTTTTATTTATATATTTATTTATTTTGAGGACAATATGCCCTCATGTGCAAGACTGCAGATGACTGTGCAAGACTGTGGAAGAACAACTAGCTGCAATTCCCAGAGGGAAGGAAGGCAGTGAGAGAACCAGGAGTGATCCTGAGTCCACACCCATAAGAGGAAGCCTACAACCATTACTGCAATCCATGAAAACCATGTGCATATTGGATCCCTGATTGTTATCACCACCTTTGGCCAAACAAATCCAGTGTTATTCATTTGTAGTAAGAGCAGAAAACTAGCGCTGTTTAAAATCTTGCCTTAAACTTGTAAACCTTTTAGTGCTCTCAACTCAAAAATACCAAACTAAGAGGCTGGTGATGGAGGAGAAACATGCAAGTATCATTGATTTCACCAGGGCTTTGCACAGGGACAAGGATCTCTCCACAGTTGCCTGGTAGGATCAGGACCTATCTATTAGCTTTACATCCTCACATGTAAGTATTTGATCCTCCAAATAGTGGCAGTCTCTATTGACCAAAAAGTGACATCAGCCCCACAATTCATTTAAAACATCTGATCTCCAAGCAACTGGCTTCCTAGATGAAAAGGCCTACGTGTGGAATTTACACCTATCCACCTTTTAAGTGGAGTTTATTACCTAGTGGTTTTCAGCTGATTTTCAGGCATGTCTTTTTAATACCCCTGTTAACAGAAGTTGAAAGGAGGTTAGGCTATGTGGTTGGTCTTTAATGTCTACTGGTTACTTCAGCCAGAAGGAAAGCAAAAAACTGGCGGAGGAATGGGAGTCTAATGAGATTTATTTTGCTCAGAAAATGAAAAGTAATAGGTATTATCAAAATAAAAGAAGCTGTTTAGGTAGGAGAGCTCCATTATCTCTTAGTGCAGAGTTGTTTTATCAACTTTCACATTAGTTTTTAGAAAAAAAGTCTACTGAAATTGAGTTGATGTATTTCAAAGTTTTTAATGGTGGAGGGATACCTGTTGTAACTACTAAGATCATAAGCAATACCTCCTTTCTGCCCAAAAGCATAAGTTCAAGTTGCATGAATGATAAAGTAAAATATATATATTTTTTCCAAATGTTTCTTATGCTATCTTTGTGAACACCCTCATAATTGCTTTTGCCATGTGTGACAGTGGTTTCACAGGGCTATTTTTAAAATTGAGACAACATGTAAGGGTCCCAGAAAAAGTTCAAGATTGGTACTATTGATTTCCTACTACTACATTGATTCTTTGTGCCCCATCCTCTAAATGGTTCATTTTGCATCATGATGAATTTTCAAAAACTCCCTAATTCTTATGAGAAATTCCAATAGCCAGGTAATTAGCATTAAAATCTCAGTCGTGATTATTTCCAGTTGAGCTGCACAGCTGAAACTGAGTGTTTGTGAAGCAGGCTATTTTTCAAATGCTGTGATTACATTTCTTCTCAGGCTGTTACTTTTCACCCAGCATACCTCAAAGGGATTGCTCATTTCTCCTTCTCCTGTGTCTGAGCACCGATGTGTAGAATTGCTGCTTGCTGCTATTAGAAACCGCATTTCATCTCGGTGCTAAATGAAGTTATGCTTTGAGCACAGCCTGCAGTTCAGTTTAACAATTATAAAACAGGTCAATAGTCTACAGTAAGAGAAAACGTACAAGTGTTAGATTAGAAATATTATTTAGCTCTTACATATTTCCCCTTCTGAAATAAAGTGCTGTATGTGTGTTGCAAGCTACCTTTCCCAAGCTTGTGGTTAACCCGTAGGTGAGGATCATTGATTTTAAACATCAGTTATACATTTCTTGGCAAGTTGTTAAATCTTAATTTTAATCACAGTCATTTTCAAAAAAAAAAAAAAAAAATCTGTCCTTCAATCCACTGATTAATAGGAACAGCATTAAGTACTTTTTTTTTTTTTTCTGCATTTGCCTTGAATGTTATCTCAGAAGATAACATTCTCAGAAGATAACATTAACTTCTGAGATAAAATTCATACAATGAATTAAACTTGAGTTTACAATGAGTTAAACTTGAATACATTTTAGTAAAATTACTCTTATTTTTAACAGATAAATTGCACACACAATGGGATTTCAAATTATATCAAATCAGGGGAAGTAGTTAATATACTGGAGAGCAGAGATGACATTCAGAGGGACTTGGACAGGCTGGAGAAAATGATCTGTGAGCATCCTCAGAAGGTTCATGGAGAGCAAATGCAAACTTCTGCAGCAGCCAGGATAACCCCATGCAACAAAACAGGCCCAGGGTGATTGGTCAGGAAGCAGCTTTGCAGAAGAAGACTTGGGGAAGAGGGTGGGTTGACAATCTGGAGCAGGTCCAGCAAAAGGCCCACAAGTTGGAGTACATAGAGTGTAGGGAGAGGCCCAAAGAGCTGGGTCTGGAGCTGAGAAGGATCCAGGGAGACCTGGATCCTAGCCAGCAGCTCCCTGATGGGAGAGAGAAAAGAGCAGCCAAGCTCTTTCTTTACAGAGATTCACAGTGGAAAAAGAGACAATGCCAGGTGCTGAGTCTTAAGAGCTTTCAGCCTCTCAGTGGCTTTTTACAGGTTTCTCACTGTAGTTCTGGTGATACAGGACACCAATACTTGTATTTTTTTTTTTTTATTAGAATTTTAGAAGTTTGTTCTTGAGTGATAAGAATATAAGCACGCAATAGTGTATTCTCCACCACTTGAAGATCTTGTTCCCTTTCTCTGTCTCATGATCAACTTTTAGTTTCCATCTCTTCTACTTTTTTTCCACTTCAACCTTCCTCTCTGTGACTAGATATTATTTCTTCTCCTTTTTTTCCCTATTTTTTCCTTCCTTCCTTCATTCCTTCTTTCCTCCCTTCTTTCCTCCTTTCCTTCCTCCCTTCCTTCCTCTATTCCTTCCTCCTTTTTTCTTAAAGTTTATTAAAGTTTGATCTAATTGATTATTTGATTTTCAGCCTCTTTCTCATTCTCTTTTTATTTTTCTTGATACTGCAGGTAGAACAGGATGCCTTTTTTAACATTCCCTGCCCATATAAATCATACATCTTTGTTTATCTGCACAGCTGCATGGATAAAGGTAATGTTAGAAGCAGGAAACATTTAATTATCCACTTGTAACAGGCATTTCTGGAAGTCCAAAGCACAGATTATAGAATAAATATCTACAGTAGTTACAGTTACAGTACATAGTTTAGATAGAGGCTCAGGTGCAAGTATTCATTTACTTGAGGCCACTGTTGTTTAGCAAACTCTTTTATTATTTTAATTTCTTTTTTTTTTAAACACGAGACAAAAACAAACATACAAACAAATGAACAAATACCTCTAACTAGGAAAAATTATCTATGGGCCAGTAAATTAAGGTTATACCTATCTGTTAGGTAAAAAAAAAAAAAAAAAAAAAAAAAAAAAAAAAAAAGTGAAGGTAAAAAGAAAAGAATGTGAAACTAGAACTATTGAGAAAAAGGGATAACAGCTTAACTCTTAGCTTGCTTCACTCTGAGAGCCTGTTTCACTGCATGCTGCTGGCTACCCTGTCACTGACGAGACACAGACATCTGGTTTGCACCCTCACTAAGTTTCTGCTTAGTTAATGATAATTGGGTTGTGTAAAATCGGTGCGTGCATGCATGAATAAGCAGGTATATCTTATCAGGTATATCACCAGCAGATATGCAGATCTTGAGGGCAGCTGGACCTGGCTAAAATTCTGCTATTTTGGGGCCCAGTTTGCTGCAAAGCAGGGAAAACATGAAATCACTGCTCAGAGAGGCAGCTCAAGCACACAGATGAGAAGTCAGATGGTCTGCTTTCAGACCTGCTGCTGACCTGCATGGTCACAGAGACCCCATCTTCATCTCCTGCTCCCCCAAATTTCTCCTTGCCTTAGACAGTGACTGTGCCAGAGAAGGGTTCCCTCTCTGCAGAGATTTCCTCCATGATGCCCACCACAGAGGTCAACTGAAAGCTTCTGGCATTGTCCTATTGCAAAGTTTTGCATAAAATGGAGACACTATCAAATAACAAATCTAAATTTTCCAGGCAATATTGCTTTAAACCAGTTGAGACCCCCCACCCCCATCTCCCCATGAAATCGTGAAATTTTAAAGTACTAGCAAATGGGTTGCATTCAAAAAAAAAAAAGAGGCAGGGTGGGAATCTTAATTTTCCCTGACATTGACCTGACCTGTCAGGCTTGGATGCACACTCATCAGTCTCCTGCTTTTATCAGATAGCTGACATTCTGTGATGAGTTGAAAGCAAAGTAACACAGATGGATAGTGCTCTCTTTTGAAGAACAAAATGTACCAGTAACTGATTTTTCAAGTGCTTTCAACATGAAGTTAACTCTTAGATTGTAGGAGCATCTTTTAAAAGAGTGGGAGGGAAAAAAAATAAAAATAAAAAAATTCAACAGAGATGATAGGGATTCCCTATTAATATGCATCTGAAGTAAGCTAACATTTACATAGTCTCTGCTACTTTCAGTGTACTTCAGACACTGACTAATCAATACTCATTACACAGCTTTAAAAAGCCTAAGTATTCCTGGGGGGAGCCCCATCCTCCCAAATACAACATAGAGCTTGAAGCCAGCTCTAATGTCCTTGGGGCCTCCCTGAGCTCAGACAGGCTTTCCTCCTACAAGAAAGCTCCCAAGCCCTATCTTCTTTCAGGAGAAAAGCAGCTTGGAGAAATGTCGTTGTCGTTGCACAGGAAGGAATTTCATGTAGGCAATTTTTAATTAGTGAACCCAGCCTCCCTTAGGAATCAGTTCTGAGAAGAGAATAAAATGTATCCCTAGCACACATGGGCCTGGAATTAACCATTACAACAGAGCAGAGAAAATCACTGATTATATCAAATTTTACAGAATAGAGAAGTTCCCTGTGAATCCTATGGGTTCCTACTTTATTTGGGGTAAAAGAGTAAGAAACTATTATATGTAGAAAACAAACAAACAAACAAACAGAAACACTAAGAACATCCTTTATATATATCCTAGTTTATATGCCTGATTTTGTTCAGATATGTTCATGATACCGGTAAAGCCCTGATTATTTTTTTTTTCAGGGTTTCCTCTTCCAGCCCAAAGATTGCTTTCATGCTCAGAGAATTACTTTTACTTTTTTATTATTATTTATTTGTTTATTTTTCCACAATATAAACAAAAATATGTATTTAAGAAATTGCTCCATGGCTGTCTTTTCTCAAGTTTGCTAGGTGTCAAAATTCTTGCTTTCCTACAGGGAGATGTGCCCTTTTAATAGTAAATTCAAACTGACAAAAGAAGCCAATCTTCTTGGTTTAGCAAACATTATATCACACTCTATTTCCCTAAATTCCTCCATGAGGACTTTCTCTACCTTAAAGAAAATCTTATAAAATAAATTCAAACTCTTTTTTTTTTTTTTTTTTTTTTTTTTTTTTTTTTTTCCTCTGCAGTATTAGGGACACTCAAATTCAGTGATAGAATTTTTGGCAACAAATTATATAATTATTTTTTCTATTTTACATCTTCAGAGTAACTCTCAGAGCTGTTATAGCTCCTGGATGCTCCACCTGGCAGTACGTGCATGTAGGTGTCTGGCCAGGGGCACAGCCCTGGAGGGAAAAGATCAAAGGACTATAAATGTGTCAAACTTTCAAATGCAAATCACCTGCCATAACGCTGCTGAGAACAATTCCTTCATTATCACCATTCTGTGAAAGGCTTAAATTAGCCTGAATTGGCTGAAAAGAACAAGAAAAAGAAAGCCATTTATCTTCCTGTGAGTTTTATTACCTTTAGATTTATTTGGCTAATGGTCCAATAGCCCACTAATCAGAATATCTGCATAATAAATTATTCAAATGATCCATAAATAAAATCTGTGATCATATAATGTTGGTATTAAAGTTAAACCAAGAACTCTGACAATGGGTTATTACAGGGTCAAAAGAGTCCTCACAATAAGCTATTTTTTTTAGTGGTCAAACTATGAGCTACTGTGATTTATGCACTAGAAATTATCAGTTGGCTTCCTGGCTATGACATTGAATTAAATCTAGGGGAATTTGTTAAAGTTCATTTCCTAAGCTCTATATTCTCCAGATAGACAAGACACTATATCCATCCTTAGTTCAGCCTGTCATTATTCTGAAAATATAAATAATTTCTTAATGGAGAATAAATACAACTTTTTTTTTTCTTTCCTACTTCTTAAAATAGATATGTTATGTAGTAGAGTTATGCAAGGGACACTGTGTAAGTATTTGATTGATTTAACTGAACAAAAGAGCGAGAATTTATATATATATATATGTATATTCAACAACTCCTAATGCTGACCTATAAGGTAAAATTCTAGCACACTGCTTTGTTAAACAAAAAACTGCAGCGAGGTTTTCCTATGAGAGCTTTATTGAGATCGCTGTAATAGGGTACACCTTGACCTGAAAGCTCTTGGTCAGGATAGGGAAGGGATTGTGTGAGGGGAGCTGGCTGGAGACCCCTCAGCAAGCACCAGCCTGGTGGGGCTGCCCAGAACATCCATGCTGGTAATTTCTGCACTTGCTTGTTCTTCAGTGGCTCTTCAACATTTTGATATATTCCCCCATTGGCATGCTCCTATCCCCACAGTCAACCACTTGGGTTAGACTCTAAATTACATGATTGATTAAACACAGTGTGCAAGAACAGTCTTTTCTCTAGAAGTAATGTACAAGAAGGCTATGCAAGGTGATACAGACACCTACATGCACATCACACCAGGAGGACCTTACTGCTTTGAAGTCTTTCCCTGTTAGCTTCGCTGTCACTCGCTGCCACAAAGCATTTCCAAGTTGTGGGCTTGTGGTAAATATCAATGAATGGGGAAGGGAAGTCACACAGCACAAACAAGCCATCTTTCCCTTAGGCTTCACTGGGTGATAAGGCTACTTTCCCCCAGACAGATGATTTGAAGCCACCCAGGGTCAAGAAGGGCATTGAACACAATTTTCCCTTTTCCAGCTGAATTTCTTTCATTACTAAGAACTTCTAGGGCAAAAAGACACCCCATGTTCTCCTGATCTATCCAACAGGATAAGAGAAGACAAATTAATTCTATTAAGCAATAGTTCTGATTGCTCACTCTCAGGAAGCTTTCAGATTTCTGTAAAATCAACTGGACATAAGCGACTTGCAGTCTGCATGGCTAAGCAAGCTCTGTGGGGAGAAGAAAGAATCATTGCCACAGTTAAACCACAAAAGCAGCTTGGGTACAGAAAGATGCAATTAATAACACTGGCCCAGTGCCATGTTGTCTTCTGTGAACTACAAATTGCCCACTCCTTCAGCAGCATTTAACATAAAAGATACTACGTCAGCAGTATCATCCCAGGTCACAGTGAGACATTGGCCCTGTAAATAATTTTAAGAAAATAGAGCATATCCCATATATCCCATATTCCTACCTGGAGGGTCTTATTTAGTAGAGGCCATGCAATAACTACAAAAACTAACAACATGTTAGTCTTGATGAAAAGACTTATAAAGCCCCTTTACAACAGGTGTGCACATGGCTTTACCTCCTGGAGCCCTTTGCTCCATTAAACTTCAGGCTTTGGGAAATCAGAGCGCAGGGCTCTTTTCCACCCAGTGAATCCAGCTCACCAGCATGAAGGATTTAAAGGCAGTATCTACAACACACCACAGTGGGCTGAGCTACAGAGGGGCCTAAGGGCTGAAGCTGTTCTGGCAGTCACGTCATCCTGGAAGGCAGCCTGAATTCGGTCTGATATGAGGTCACGAATTTCATCTGTTTTTGCAGCAGATAAAACTTGAGCCTGTTATTCATTATGTGTTACTACTGCCAGAGCAGCACTGGCATGCTGGGATGAAGGGAGAAGATACTGGGTAAGGATTCCTCTAGTAAGCTTTCCTACAAATTTATTCAAAGCAGACCACACTTACCATTCCTCCTGCTATATCCCAGAGAATAGCAGTAGCCTACCAAGGAGCTAGCCTTTGCCAGGAGCGTTCGTGGTAGGACAACTAATCTGGCTTCAAGCTTGGCTGGGGAATCACTCTTGCAGAGCAAATTGCTTTAAAATAAAAACATAATGTTAATGCACAGATAATTCTACAAAAAATACACTAAGCATTAAAAATATGCTGAAGTTAGCTTTCCCCCTCATTGTACTTCAGTCAGACATCTAAGCCATTGTGAATACCCATCAGTAAATCAGTGGTTAGCAGTTTCTATGGAGCAAAAATTTCAAAGGAGAGCCCTTTTTCCAGCTGTTCTCAGTCTTTGAAGTGACAATATCTCCCCCAACCCTTCAAGGGAGATTGGGGTAGAGGGTGGAGATGGGACTTTTAAAGAACTTTTAAAGTTCTATTATTTTAATTTAGTGATTAATCTTAAGCTAAGTGAACTTCAGTACTGACGGTAGCTACAGTGCAGGATAGGAGAGCAAGAGAGCTGTGCTAGAGTGGTTCTGTCACCCACGGTAATTTTGTTTTCTTGAAACAGTTGAAGTGTTTTGTTTCCTGGAGGAAAAAAGCGCCAAATCTAGCACCGAGTTTACTGTTGCACCAGTAGCACTTGGGGTCACAGCAGCTGCCAATAATATTCTAACTGTGGTTTCCTTTTATCTGCTGATAATATAGGGCAGGGTTTGCCACCTTTTTAGACATGAAAAGACTCAAGCTTGTCTCGAGTAGCAGCTGCCCTCAGCCTCTTTCACCACCACATTTTCCAAGTTTCATTCTTGATATGATAGCATAGAGCCAAGCCTGGGCAAATCCTCAAAGTTCAGCTAAATAACCAGGTAGGAAATTTCCTTGTCAACTGTCACAAAATTATTGTGTTCATTAATTCTATTAGTTAAGTAAAAATTGGTAAATGTAATGAAAATGAGTATCACTCTATCAAGGTGTGAACATGCTTAAGTACGCCAGTAATATTTTCCAGTGGAAAAAAAAAATAAAAGCAGGTGATAGGGGGATATCCAGGAATTAGTCTTTGTTTTGTTTTGTCTGTTATATTTCTGTATCTATTTATTTATATATTCTATGTAAACAGTTGCTTTCTAGTTGATTCCCTATGGACCTGAAATAGGGAGAGTTACAATTACCATGAGTAACGCCAAATAAAGTATCCCTTCACTATAATTTGCTACATTGAAGAACTAATTAGATGTTTAATATTGCTTTTAAGTGGAAATAATTGCACTTGCAATAAGTGCCATTGCACTGCTAAGACAACCTACACTTCTGGGCTGTATCTCTCCAGGCCAAAGGGATGCTGGTATCAGAAGTGATCTGTTAGCCAAAGTACAGGGGCTGCTACAGTGCTTCCATAGGAAAACTTTTGCAAAGAATGACACATCTACTTGCCCCATCTCCACAGCAGATATAGTTTTATTGCTTTATCTAGAGCATTCTGATACAGCTTGTTTGGGCTGACCATGACAGGTAAATGAAAATAGTATAAATGATGCATCATATTCATTTATACTTATGACCATTTTCATATGATATTGCAGGAATATTTCCTGGAGAAGGAGGTTATGTTACACCCATTCAATTTATTTAAATACAGGGGTTGCAAAGCAGTCAGCTTTGGTACTGTAAACACAGTTCCAAAGAAATGGACCCTAATCCTCACCTTGAGTAAGCTACAGCAAAGTGAGGGGTCACAATACTTTTAAACAGTATTTTCCCCTTTGTAGCAAATGGCAAATTTAATTGTGAACCAGAAGTCTGACAAGTCACCCTCAAGGATAAATGTTATGGCAATTTGTGGCAATGAGGAGCTAGAGTCTAAATGAGACAGGGCATCCCATACAGCTGTTTTCAAATCTATCACTGCTTCTGAAGTAGGGGTGGAAAACTTAAGCAAAAATGAGACACTGCAAATGAAAAACTTGAAGTCTTCATGCTTTTTGTGCTTGAACTGTACTTAGAAAACCATATTAATTTATATTCATATAAAAACATAGTGTCGTTCCCCCCCCCTAGTTATCAGTGCCTTACAACCATCTCATTTCTGATTTCCATCATATCGTAATTCTGGCCCAGTATATTTGGCAAATAATCTATTAAGGCAGTCATCATAGCCAGGTTTGGAAAGCAAACACACACATACACACACTAAAGTGAAAAATTTTTGATGTCTCCAGTAGAATAAGGGATTGGGACACATAGAGAGGGAACAAAAGCAAGCACAGCTGTATGATGATGGTATTTTTATTCATGAAAATATAAAGGTACCAATTCCAACTTTCAGTATTCAAAATCAGCAGCAGGGCAGTAAGAGAATCAAACATAAACAACATTTTTTTCCCTCTTCCCCCCCCACAAAAAAAAAAAAAAAAAAGTTTGACCTGTCCACTACTGATCACTAGATAGGGGAGCCCCAGGTGACTGCTATGCCATTTCATAGCATTTCTGTTCTCTCACCTGCCCTCTCACATCAGCTGCACAATGAGTCTCCGCAAGAGACCATTTTCAAAACTGTAAACATTTCCAATATTTTTGGATTTTTTTTTCTTATTTACATAATGCATATCTAACTTGGAAAACCTGCTCCAAACCAACTTTATCTACCTCTAGGCAATGTAAGAAGCTACCATTTTTGCTAATTAAATTTTCTATTTCCTCCTTGAACACAGTTGGGAGTTTAGATTCCTAACTTCTAAAGCTTTGACCTTTATAAGGAAAGAACTGACATTTTCATTAAGGCATAGATATTCTAAGTTGATTTCTATTATTAACATTATTTGTCAGTAAGAGTGATCATCCTTCTGGTTGGTGCATAGAAAAAGTAGTTACGAATGCTTAAATATAGGCAAGGAAGCATTTCTAATAAGCTGCTGAAGACTATTTTTTTTTTTATTTTTGCCTATAACCAGATTGCTTGTGTATTAAAGAGGGAGGAAGAACACCTTCAAATATGCAGTGTATTCAAGTTCAAGAACAAACATTTACAGTACGTGATATTTTTAAGAGTCTGCAATACCATTATTAGATTCTGATTTTCTGTAATTTAATCTTCATCCCAATATAATTAGAAGTGAATGTTAGATAGGATTTCACATCTTTTGTAAGTAAAAAATGCCCCAGTCTATAAGCACATGGTTATAATAGCCATGACGTTCACTTAAATAGCAGAAGTCACAACTACAAAAACAGAATATCCTTAGATGGCTTTTTCTATTCTTTGGAAGGTGCACACACTCAAAGAGCAGTTTATTATAGGGCATGGCAGATATAAATTTAGCTACGCTGTAAGGTACATCTGCTGCGTGTCTCTATCTGGTCCTTTAGAGATAACCAACACAATCAGTGTCTATTTTAAAACTAGCAAAATTAAGTTAGTTGGGCAGAATGGAAAATTTCAGTTGTAAAAAGCTCTATTGCTTTGTCTTATCGAGCATATCAAACAGCAGCATAGGCGCTGTTTTAATAGCTCTATTTTTGTAATCAGAAGGACTAATAGCTGTACATGAAGCACAACTTAGCTGGGAAAAAACAGACTT
This sequence comes from Aythya ferina, assembly GCF_964211825.1. Lineage (NCBI taxonomy): Eukaryota > Metazoa > Chordata > Aves > Anseriformes > Anatidae > Aythya > Aythya ferina. The sequence continues at coordinate 108,373,095 of NC_140298.1, read as the reverse complement.
CATATTTCAAAAATAACATCTTTTGCTCCCTTGTATACTACAGAATGCTGCTTACATACAAAGTTCAGAACATGATCAAGTCCAGAATAATGGGTATTTGCCTATAAGTTGTGATTTAATACTTTTGCTAACATTTTAGTTTCAAACTTCAGCACCAATATGATGTATTTCAGTACACATTCATTATGAATTTGTCCACTTTGAACTGACAGAGCACACTGCAGAGATTTTGAGAAAGACCTCTGTAAGAGCTGAAGGTTCAGAGTTAATTGTTATCATAATCTATTTCATGAAGGACCTAATTGATTTTGATTCTTCCTTTTAGTCTTTCAGACAGGGGAAGGGGACTGTCTGCCCATGGATAAATCTGAACATCACTTTCAGCTTGCTGCACAGGACTGGAAGTGGTCGGTTGTTCTGGACTTTTGGAACAATCAATTTCCACTACACAGGAAGGTTCTGGACATATTTGCAATGACAAATTATTACCAGATTTCTTAAAGTCGGTCTTTTTCTTCCTCTGTTTAAGTATAAGTGCTGAGTCGCTGCTTGTTCTTTTGCTACTAACAGTGTTACCCCTTTTCTCTGCAAAAGATTTTTTAAACTGGCCGGTGTTCAGCTGCCTTTTTTGTTTCTTATAAACTAGATTTTTATTAGTGTTGCCATCATCACTGTCCTCACTAGAGGAACATCTGTTCTGACACACGCTCTTTTTAAAAGAAGTTTTCCAAGCAGTCTGAGTACAAGATTTTGTAAAGTGATGGCCAGTTACCATATCTTCTGGCTTTTGAGATGGGGGAAGCATTTCACACACAGTATATAATGGCTCTGTTGTTTGCCCACAGGGGGCTAGAGATGTTATATTGTGGTCTTTTTGCATCATTTCATACAGGCTGTCAGCTTCTTTGCATTGATCTTGACAAACATGTACACCATATTCCCTTGAACAGGTTTCTGATTGCATAGTTTTAGTTTCTTGCACTGGTTTGTTTAATGGGCATGAGGAAGAGAGAGAATCTTTATCAGGATTCAATGCTGCCTTTGTGTGCTTAAATCCTTTGAGAGGCTCTCGCTGCATTACATCTTCTAACAGCAAAGGCTTTGACTGAATAGAAGTCTTCCTAAATATACGCTCACTTAAAGACAACTTCTGAAGTTCTGCCGTACCACCATCTGAAACTAAATCATCTGCACTGTCAGAATGGTCTGTATCAGACTGCAAAGCCCCAGAATATTCTGAGCTGTTTTTCCCTGTTTCATGAGGTAGCGGGTGTGAGCGCTTTATGCATGCAGTCAAGTCAGATGCTGGATCACAGCTATCGCACCCCTGGGCTGGTGAAGCACTGAAGGAAGTTCCTTCCCAATCAATACTGCTCAATTGTAGATCAGCTGTTACAGAGGAAGAAGATGATCTCTCTGAACTTTTAGTAAATTGTGCTGGTAATACAGATGAGTCAGCCAGTGTACCCTGTGAGTGCGAGCAAGGTGATGCAGTCAGAGAAAGCCCAACTGCTGATACTGGCATCTGAAGGCATGTTACACAGGAAGCTGCCGCTATTGCTGGCTCTTTTGATTCAGTGTTACTCTGGTGTATCTCAAATTCAGGTGCAGTTTTTGTATCTGGTGTGTGGTCTTGCACAGTAAGAATTTCACTTGTAGATTTAAAATTCATTTGAGACAGAAGATCAGTAACTTCATCACAGACATTTGATAAATCTTTTTCTTTTGGTTTGTTTTTCCTGTCTGAAAAGAAAAAAGAGGTGCAGATCAAACATGATATTGCTCAAGAGTGGGAGAAATATTTGCTGCCTTTGATTCTGGTATTCTGGCAAGAACCGTAAGTTCATAAGATATAAACTTTTGGACTTACTTCTCTGTTTCTTTGCCAGAGCTTCTGACTTTTCCATTTGGTAAAGAGCAACAACATCTGGATAAGCAGCCTGAAACAAAGATGCCTCTTCTACTGTGATTACAAACAACTCCACAGGGTCATCTTCTGCATCAATGTAATGTTCTAGAACAATGAATTTATATTGGACATATATATACATGAGTATTTCAAAGGATTGGATAAGAAAGAGAAAGAACAAAAGAATTCAGTATAAGGAAGATATGTAAAAAGGCAAACAGCACAAGGTTTGAGATTTAGCTACACTGTAACTGCTTTCTTTCTGCCAGGTGCCCGGGTCAAGCAGGCACATTAAAAATAGAAGTCTGTCAAGAGGGAAGTTTCTAGCTAGTAAGCTGTCACAGCTTCAGATATATAATGAAACAAGACATGAAACACAGAGTACAGGTCTTATTAACATGTACCACAAAAAGTCCTTGAAAACGAACCCTCTTGCTTTCTTGGTAGGTAGGTAGGATGTTTTTTGTTTGAGTTTGTGTTTAGTTTTGACCTGGTAGTTGTTTTGTTTGATTGCTTTTATTTTTTTTAAGTACTGCTTTTGGTTTCAGGTTATCTGAAATGTGATGCACATTTTCTACATCTCTCACAATTTCCAATCTTACCCACACATTGTTTCCTCATAAATGTCAAACTATTTTCCCCTTTCAAGAATGCTTTTGTTCTTTTCCTGTGAATTGTTCAATAACGTACATGGGAACCACACCAACCTGGTTTTTGCCACTCAATTTCAAAACAAGGAATCCCATTTTTAACACGTGTCTTGACTATCCTGTAGGAACAGAGAACATGATTATGTTTCAACAGGAAATGTAAAATTTAAGCTATTTTAAAATATTCGAGTATTCTAATTTAAAATGTTTCTGAGCAAAAATTATCTTTGTAATAGTAAACTTAGCTTTTTTAAAAAAGTTACTTTTGTATATAAGTTCTCTGTCTAGATTTTGAATACTGACTTTTTTTTTTAGTTGATATTGCTTAGAGTAGCAGAACTAAAAATCAAAAATGCCATTTTGTAAAATACAACCATAATATAAATTTCTACAAACACCAGGTTGGTATCTTCAGCTATGCCATGGAGAAGGCTGGTGCCATAGACAGTAAGTTTCTCAGTGAACAGACAGTATCACGCATATTTTTTGCAAAAGAGCATGAAGGAATCTAAGATGTGAACTGAACAGGAACTTCATGAGATTTTTTCTAAAAATATCTACATCCCAGTTTTGTAGGAAGAGGCTGGTACTGACAGACTGTGACTCATTAATCCAGAAAAGATACTACCATATTGACACTGACTGTTCTCCTTAAAATTAAGGTCTATGAAGTCTTGAAAGGCATTGAGAAACAGGGAACAACTACTAACCCTTCCTGCAATGTAAGAATTTGGGGAAAAAAAATGAATACCAAAAAAGCCTGTCGTTTGATATTACGTCAAATAATTTCTTTAAGACTATGAAGTTAAGTTCAGGAACCTTTTGCCAACAGACACTGTAGATTCAGAAAGTTTAAGAAAACTTAAGAAAAGGGCTTAAGAAAAGATTAGATCGTTTAAAAGAAAATGCTTTGAGGGCTGATGGCTCTCTAAACCTGGCTCAGAAAACTCCTGAGTAACAGAAACCTGGATGTTGGGAAAATATTCAGAGGGATGTAGTTACTTGTTTATCTTGTTTTTCCTGTGTACCCATTTTTAGTGACAGGATACCTGACCATTTCCGTAATCATAAAGGCAGCTGTCCTCAAAGAAAATGTTTAGAGAAAAACAGCTAGCAGAAATGAACCGTAAGCCAGCAAATTCATTAGACACATAACCGAATCTGCAGATGCTCATTTTGATGTTCATGCTCGTATCTTGAATCACTGAAGTGAATAGAAACTAACCATAGCAGACCCTATTAGAACTGAGGGAAACTGCTGTATGTGTTACTTTGCGCAGCAGCAACAGCACAGATATTGGCATATGGATCTAAATTTTTTTAATCAAAAATTTTAATCAAAATAAGCACATAGCTTGAAAAACAGATGGAAGAATACCATTATATGTTTATAAAAATGAAGAAAAACATGAGAATTTTCCTTAAGCAACAGGAGGTAAACATTAGGTTCAAGAACTCCAGTTACCGTATTGCCTGCAGTTGTTTTGAACTGATGTAGCCAGATTTTCTCTGGTTCATATCATAAAGTGTCAACAGTGCTAACAGTTTCTTACAAGCATAATTCTTTGCCCATTCCATCTTCTCAGAAGCAAATATCTGTTAGTGTAAAACAAAAACACACTTTAAAAACATTTTTACTCTGTTAGATATCAAATTTTGACAGCTGTGTAGTAGGGACACAGGACTGAACATTTAAAGTATTTTGAACATTTTATACGTCCGGGTAATGCTGAGTAATATTTCACTGTCAAGTGAAGGAACAGTTATCCTTATCTGGGTAGATTCTTCTGCTGTCAGTAACAGGTCCAGGGAACAGCTGTGTGGCTGCAACAGCGGGAATAAGACAGTTACTAAACACCTTATCAGACAGAGGACAGCTATGCAAGGAGCTGTGAAAATTACTGATTCTACATGTGAGAGGAAGTTGAATACAGATCTTCATTAAAACCATGATGCTCAACAGTAGTCTATCAAGTTTTATATAACTTAACATACCAATTCAGGAAAATGAAACATTATAAAAGATCTGCCTTCAGCAGTAAAAATACATAATAAAAATCATTCTTAGAAAACAACTCCAACAGCAAGTATATACAAACACCTCTTCCTACCTTCACCCCAGAAGCCTTATTCCTCACTCTCTAGACAAAAGAATATCCTGTAAGCCTTTTGAGCTTTGTGCACTTTGAATTAAAGGGCCTCTAAACTTGGAAATTGGCAGTATTGCGCTAAATATCGGCCTGCTATCTGATTTTGGGAAAACATGCACCATTAAAAATGAAAGCCTCTTCTGTCTGTTACATACAGAAGCTGCTAATCTTGATAATGCCAAGAAAACACTAAAAAGAAAGTTAAAGAAAAAAGTCTGCAATTATGACTTGCTGCAAGTCACATACACACTGTGTCAGTATGAAGATGAAACAGGTATGAGTAAAAACAAGAGCTGTATCTGTTAATACCTTAATGAAAGGTGAGAGGAAAAAAAGGTTAACATCCCTGAAACATTATGCCATATAGCCACACAGTACTTTATACACTACAGATGACGCAACATTCAGCAACTCAATTTAATAACACTGGACAGTGAAAAAATAGAATGGCAAGTGACCCTCCCTCAAGTTCTCTTACTTCTGCTTTTCTACATACATACTTAAAATCAATTAATTTTTTGAAGTTGTCATTTTAGACTTTCAAAAGATGTAGTATATTAAAAAGTTGCAGTAAGATTAGGGAGGTGATCGTCCCCCTGTACTTGGCTCTGGTGAGGCCGCACCTCAAGTACTTTGTTCAGTTTTGGGCCCCTCGCTACAAGAAGGACATCGAGGTGCTTGAGCGGGTCCAGAGAAGGGTGACAAAGCTGTGACAAAGCTGGTGAGGGGTCTGGAGAACAAGTCCTACGAGGAGCGGCTGAGGGAGCTGGGCTTGTTCAGCCTGGAGAAGAGGAGGCTCAGGGGCGACCTTATCGCTCTCTATAGGTACCTCAAGGGAGGCTGTAGTGAGGTGGGGGTTGGTCTGTTCTCCCACGTGCCTGGTGACAGGACGAGGGGGAATGGGCTTAAGTTGAGCCAGGGGAATTTTAGGTTAGATGTTAGGAAGAACTTCTTCACTGAAAGGGTTGTTAGGCATTGGAACAGGCTGCCCAGGGAAGTGGTGGAGTCACCATCCCTGGAAGTCTTTAAAAGATGTTTAGATGTAGAGCTTAGGGATATGGTTTAGTGGGGATTGTTAGCGTTAAGTAGAGGTTGGACTCTATGATCTTGAGGTCTCTTCCAACCTAGAAATTCTGTGATTCTGTAATTCTTATTTCCAGTAAAATCACCGATCAAGATCAAAGTTATCACAGATGCATAAACAATAAAAGCCACATAGAGCTAAACAACCAGTAGTGTTATGTACCTGAAAGGACAATAAATTTGGTCTTTTGCAATCCATTATCTTGATTAATTTATTCTTGTTTACGAGAAATTCTTGGATAACCTTGAGATAAAAACAGAAAAAAGGCAGTTTAAGAGAGGGAAGAAAACTGAAATTTCAATTAATTGAGTAAAAGAAAAATTTCTTTAAATAGGCTTGTTACCTCAGGGAACGGAAAGCCTTCACAACTATTAGCTTTTCTGTGGGTAAAACAAATGTGTTAGGAACTGGGCACAAAGAGGAAAAATGCACAGCTTAAAACCTCACCCTGCACATGAAAACAGGGAAAAGTAGTTTATTTTCAATGCACTCCTACTTTCTGATATTGTCCTCCACTGCATTTGCTTGTTTCACTTGTTCTAACTGATGCCATTCACAAGGGCAGCAGTACTTGGAGTCATTGGGTTTGCAGTATCTTGTGCTTTCGCAGAGTTTACATCCACTGCGCTCATGTTCCTTGTAAGACCCTATAGAAGCAGATATACAAATCACAATGACAAGGCTTCCAATTATACAAAATTAGTAGTAAAAATATAGAATTTGGAATACATACGAATTTGAGAGGAATAGGAGCTATATTCAGTTATAATAGCAGATCCGAGTGCATTAACTATATACTTACAGTAAGAACTGACAAATACATTTTTTCTTTTTTTTTAATCAAGATTAATTAACAAGCAGTTTTGCACCTTATGCTGAAGAATTTAATACCTAAAAAAACCTAAGTAGTCTGTGACACCTTCACAAACATACTAAGCAATGGATATTTGAAACAAGCTTTTTCTTCTCCAAGTGATAGCTTTGAATGAGTACACCAATCAAATGTGCTACCAAAACGAGGTTCCCTAAGACTAACTTCTTAAGAAAGGGCTAAAAACTCAGCAATACTAATGGATTCAGCCCTCCTTACGCAAGACCAACTCAGACAGGGAAAAAAAAAAGCTGCTTGTCATGTAGCACATTTTCTTCACTGACATTGTTAAAAAGGCAAGTACCTGGGATCACACAAGGACATCCTGTTAATATTCCATCTGCTATCAACTGGTTTCACATTTGGAAAAGGTAACCCCAGCCTCAAAAAAGCACTTACACAAATACACACAGTTGAAAATCTGAATACAGCCCAGAAGCTGAATGACAAGAAAAGTAGTTTTTAATCTTTTCTTTTTTTGACAAAAATCCAACCAACAAACAACCCCCCATGCCCAGAATAAAAAACAACAAATGATTAAGCTAAAAATAAAATTCAATGCTTTTTACACTGACCTGGATGATGACACTCAGAACAGTGAATTACCCTTTTAACAACCACAGTTGGATCATCATACTGAAATTCTTTCCATTGCTCAAATCTAGAAGGATGATATTGAAATCATTACAAAATACTGTAAAAGCTTTCATACTTCAAACAAAACACTAAAAAGAACACTCTTTATACTTCTCAGGCATTTGCTTAAAAAGCAGTTTTCTAACTTATGAAATAGACTTTTTTTTTGTGAGCACATAGTTATTGGATTTCTAGTGTTGACATATACATTAAAACCAAGAAAGCATTTAGTATCCCCTGTCCTGATCCACAACCCAATTAAAAAAGAATAGAAAAAATTAGCAAGTCTGTCATCAGTCCTTGTGACTTGCATTCCTAAAACATCAACATACACCTGCTAACTCAAAAGCTAGGAGTCAGCTTGTGTTTTAAAAAAATGAAGAAGCTTGCTTAGCAAATATGAAGTAAGGAATGTAGTAACCTGTCCCTCAAAAAAAAAAAAAAGAGTTAAATATTATTAACATCATCTTGGAGATGAAGCCCATACCAGCAAGTATTAGAATAAAATCAAGGTAAGTTTTCAATTTACCTTTGCAGTAAGTTTTGACCTCTCAAAGTCTCAATTAACTTTAAAGCTTGTTCTTTTCCAACTCCTGGAACGCCCTATAGAGACAGAAATATTAAACATCATTTAATGACATACAAAGTATACAGATTTTTATAAATTGCCTTCACAATCTTATTAACAGAAATGATAAAACATTAACAGACATTGAGCTACACTGACAAAAATAATTTTTGACATAGTTATGTAGTCAGAGGTGACAGATTATACCTGTACTACCAGACACCCAGTAGCAAAGATAAAATCATCCATTTTCCACTACTTACTTTCTATACATTGTTTTTGGTTTTCTTTTTTTTTGTACACCATCTGCAACAGAACTACAATATGAAATACTTGAAACATTCTTGACAGCTAACTGCCAGAGAGATTAAACTTTTCAGAACTTTTGGAAAGACAAACCAAAGAATGAATCTGTCTTGGATTTTAAACTCAAAAGACTGGAATCTCAGATGAAAAATGTCTACCAAAAAGTTTTCACTTACAGGAGAGTGGCTTTATGACAAAGAAACTGCTTTAACCTTAAATACTTATGTTCCAAGAGATGACTTAAAAAATATTGCAAGAGCATTTTTTCTGAAAAATAAATTAAAAACCCAAACCTGAAAGAAGCCCTCCTTTCCTCTTCAACAATCACTTGCTTGATTTTGCTATTACATCTTGCATTGATTTTGCTGTTATTATATCTGTAGTATGCATGTCCTTTACAAGACTAGCCCTATAAGTAATACATGGGAACAGCAAATATTTTTAGAAGCTAGCTCATGGGCTGAAATCTAGGACTTTACTGTAAACCCTAGATATACTGAAGAGTGACAGACAATGGATTCAAAATAACCTGAATGATTTAAATCAAGAATCAGTACCACTTAATATAAACAGTATGTGTGTCCTTTCTACAGCACTACTACAAATAAACTAGTAGCTTGTTTTTATTCAAATATAACAACTGAATATATACAACTGTATGAAATAAACATCTTTTCAAAACCAATTAGAAGTTGTCATTGGTTGTGCAGCCACTCAGGCAGACAGGTATTCGCCTTCTGCAAGGAAAGCATCACATATATGCAATCAACAAAGCAAGTGCAATTGTAGAGTGGTCTTCCCATTTATCTTTTCTGCCAGTCATCACACCCACAATGCACTCCTGTAGTTCAGCTTTCCCTGGAAGTTTCTATCTTTCTTTGCTTTGCCAGGTTTCAGCAACTCAAAAGACCTATCACATATTGCTGATTGTGTGACTCCAGAAGACATATGCAAGAACCTGGCATTCCAGGAGCTGCTACCTGCACTACAGTAAGTACCGATTAGCCACTACTTTCTGCTTCCCTCTCAGGCTTGTCTTTAATAAAAGAAAAAAAAAGGTTAGATCGATGTGCTCTGTCATTCAGCATACTGTCTGTTGTTTAAAAGGACAGTTTTATCAAATTGATATACTATGATTTAAGAGTAACTAGACATCCACTGCAATTCTGAATGGGAGCAACCATTGCCTATGGTCACAGAACGATGAACTATATAGAAATCTAGTTTCATACCACTTAATTTCCATTTCAAATAGCCATTCCAACACCTTCTGGTGAAAGTCTCAACAAAAATAAAATTCAAAAGCTTTCAAGAAAAAAGTAACTAGCGAGATCACTCTCACTTCATTCATTACCTCAAATTCACAAAGTAGCTGTCAACTATTTGAAAATCATGTAAAGTTCCCTTAACTAAAGTTCTATCAAATACATCCAAGCTCCATCCAGAACTGGTGCTACTAATAACTACAATTCAAAACCATCACTACTAACTATTCCAAACAGAATAAACAGAAATGTTTTTTCTTCATTTTCCTCAGCTACTCTACTGAGGATGTACTTTACATCCTAATGGGTACAAAGTATCCTGGCAATCACTCACTTTTCATGTTTGCTAAGTTTCAACATTGTTGATACTTTCATATAATGGAGGTGAAGACTACAGTCTGAAATAATACATAAAATAGATTTAGAAAGATTAACGTTTATTAAATAATTTGATTATCTTTAAGACATCAAAAAAAACATATGTACATGTATAGTTACTAAGCATCTTCAACTGAATCTCAGTAATCATGCATTGCACAAAGTTTTGTCAGCATGCAGAAGTCTCCCTTGATATACTGTCTTGAAAAACAATAAACTGTAAGTACCTAATAAAAAATAATTATATTGCTTACCTTTGGAAGGTAATCACAACCCAGAAGAACAGCTAGCCCAATCAAAGACTCTCTGTCACAACCAAGCTTCTCCTTGATAGAGGACATCGTGTAACAGTCAAGATACGGTTCCTGCAAGAAGAATTTATTTTATGTTTTATTTCTACAACATCAAGGAAGGAACAGCCTTAATCACATTCACTTTGTTTAGCCACCACTATTCACCCATGTCTTCAGGCAACAGGCCTTTCCTATAACACACAGAAGAGTCCAACAGCAAAAAAAAAATAAATATAAAGCCGCAATTAAAATTACAATATCATGCATGGGCACCAGATTAATAACTATAGTTCTGGAGTTTCAGGTTGTAAGTGTGGGCATCAAATGTTCAAAGAAACTGAAATAAGAGTTGTTTTCTCTATTGCTCGCTATCTGTAGAAGTAGTAAAACTAACTTTGAGTACTAATGGCTGTATATCTTAGGAACTGCAGTTTTTAAGTCCATATAAACCTTATAACGCGCTACTTGAATTTAAAAAAAAAAAAAAAAAAAAAAAAAAGAACAAAGGAAGTCAAACTGTAACCTAACATTATACCTGTGAGCTAAAGGAACACATGAAGCCTTAAGGACAGGACTCAAACACAACAATATTAAATAATGATTAACATGAAGAAAAAGATAGGAAGCCCCTACAAAACAAATAGAACCCTGTTATCTGAAACAGATGCCCCAAATGGACACCCCCACACAGAGTTACTTTTTCTATCAATAGGCAGATATGTAGTACCTTAAGATATGTAATAAAATACCCTTGAAAGATCAAGTCCACCTTCATTTTTGGTAATGAATAAGGAAGTTGAATGAAAGAAGATTTAGACCGTCTTGACCCCAAATACAGTGCCATCAAAGCAAATCATTTTCCATCAACTTTTTCTTCCCTAGTCATTCACTAGTCATTCCTAGTGCTTTATTTGGTTCTATTTTTTTTTTCCTATTATTTAAGTACCTTATTGACAAGTCTTTCAGATAAAGATTTAAAATTCCAACCCCAACATCATTTTTCCTTTTCATTTTTCGGTTACAGAAAACTGCACTCTGAACAAGACCAGGATCATAAACTGATTAATAGATTTTTTTTCTCTTTTTTTTTTTTTTTTAATGGAAAGGTCACAACAACTGATTGTTACACAGATAAATAATCCCTGTCCTATTCATATTTGAGACTAGCAGTATTAAATGTAAATATATTTGTAATGAATAAAATAAACATGTAAGATGTAAATGTGTGAACCAACCAAAAGGCTAACCATTCCCACGTGCCCTAATTGTAAGTTTACTGGAATCAGCTATTTCAAATAAATTCTTTACTGTTGAGGAAGGAAATATAATATTGCTACTTAGCTTTATTAGACATCACAGGACAGCATTAACACAGATGACAGTACTGCAAGTGTTCTTCAATCCAATTGTTTTGCTCTCAAATCCTGGTAGACAGGCAGTGAATACAACAAAGCATTCCTGTCTTAAAGGACTATATTAAATAACCTCAACTACCAGATGATAAGCGTGGTGTCCAAGTAATTGTTTCAAGGCCCTCCTGTTAATTTCTACTTTGAGAAAAACTCTAAAGAGCAAGCAAAATCTCCTTCTGGCCTTAATGAGGTACATTACCTTAGCATTCATGGCAAAGTTCCTATAAACTGTTTGAGCTCCGTATAAGAAGACATCTCCATCGTTGGTAATGCACCCATCAACGTGGCCTTTTGCATTTAGGTAAGCACACATTGCCTCTGCTTCCCCTGCTGCTTGAACCCAAGGGACACCTAAACACTCCAACAGTTCCAGACACTGAAAGAATCCAAAAGAAAAGAGATTGAATGCTAAATTAAATCCAGTTATTAGCACGAATTTTCTCAGGGAAGCATGTATGTCCACTCTGAAAACTGCTACTGTTGCAATGACCATAAAACACTATATCAATACAAAAATTGTAACAGTAAGCTACTCTTCCTATAAAGCAGTCAAAAAAGTAACTAAGTAACTAAAGTAACTAAAAAAACTAAGAACAATGCCTTAAATACAGAATGAACACCTTCACAGAAATCTGTATGCTTTAAATGTATTTTTAGGATGTTTTCAAATTAAGAGCAAAAGAAGAGTTTATCGTCACAAAGCGACATGGTTTGCTTAGTACTCAGTAGTAATACTGGGCTAGCACAGCCATCTTTCAAACTGTCAGACTCCTCAAAAACATAAAGCATGACAGTACAGTATTGTTGGCCTAAGACTACAACAGTTTAAGACATACTTAAATATACTAATATATACTTCCTACAAATTTTAGAACAAAAAAATTGTTTTAGAATTTAAGAATAAAACATGAATTGATACATTAAATCTACCAAAGCCATGAGAACACAGATGGAATTTCTGTAATAAGCACTTGATTATGACAGCAGCTCACTGTAGCATAACACAAAGAACATATCAAACAAGAAAATTATTCTGACATTCCCCCCTACTATAATAAATTAACAGATGCTGTAACGCCCAATTACAAAAGGGTTTGTTCGCTCTAACTCGTAATATTGCTGACATTTGTTGCATAGAAAACTATTGAGTTCTTGTCTTTGAATTATTTAAGGTTTCTTTCTCTCAAATTAAAAAAATACTGAAACATACCCCTTGATTACTCACCTCTTTTAATATGGATTTAAAATGAGATCTCCCTGTTCTTGCAGCCCCACACTTCTTGGAAGATCCATAGCGCATCTCATTCCTCTTACTCATGGTGTTTGCTTTCAACTTGGGGGCCTCTCCTTCCATGACAAACACTAGTTTAATTCCCATTGATGTTAAGAAAGAGAACCGAAAAAATAGGTTTCTGCAATAAAGTAATGTGTTCCGTAAGTAGAATTAGGGAAGCCTGATTACTTCAGATGTTTTTGTTATGTCCCTTAGTCTGCCCCAGGAACAACCTTAGCTTCCTCTCCATCTTCTATGACTCCCTTACCCCAAAGCTAACAGATTTTATCTATTTCCTTGATGCCATTTTACTAGCAACTTGTAACAGCATTACGAAACATCTGAAAAAATATCACCTAAGGACAAGAAAGATTTTTTTTTTAAGGAACAAAATCATAAACAAGTTTAGAAGGCTAAATAAAATATATTCAAAGTCCAAAGTCTGCTTTCAAACACATCCGTATTGATTGTTTTGTTTTAAGCCTGAAAATTTACTTCAGATACGCAGGCATATCTGAAGTAAATGAATACTTTAATATTAGATACATAGATACCATTACCATGCCAATTTATTTAATGTGCAAATCTGCACCATTGATGGGAAGAATTTTAGTTTTAAAAGCAATACTAACCACTTGGTCTAAACAGTAATAATCAGAGTACTCAGACAGCATATGCTTCTTCCAGTAATTCCTGGATGAATCTTCCAAAGAAAGTGACCAAACATTTATCTCTCTTCGATTTACAAGGAAATACCATTCTTCTAGATTTAATTTTGTATATTTGTTATTGGTAAAAGAGTGTAAGTTGATCTCTTGAGGCTATTTCTATTTTCAGAAATTAAAGGAAAAAGAAATCAATTGATTACAATAAAAGTTTCTGTAGAATACTTAGCAAAATAATTTGATCTCCAACTGCATGAAATCTTTTTTTCCCCTGGTAGAAATCTGTCCATTCCTTTGTCTTACTTTGGAAAGACTACACAAGAGATCTGGACTGATGGTTCCATTTCACTTTCTCATAGAGAAAAATTCATGTTAAGCTTCAACTTTTACCCAGTTATCAATCTGGGGTCCTAAGTATAATATTTTAAGAAAAGATTTTCAGAAGATGCTAATATTTCACATTAACAGAGTTCAACAGAAGCCACAGAAACATCTAACAACTAGTAACTCAATAATTTTGAGCTAACCAGCTAACTGGTCATTTAAAAACTATATATATGATTTCATTTTTATCACCATCATTTGCAGAAAGCTTTGAAGTTATAGCTGCTTATATGTGCTACTTTAAACATACACACATTCCTGAATGCTGCTCATAAGCCTGAAGATCGATTCGGACCTCCTACTTAAATAAATATGTTTAACTAAAATTTCAATTCATACGCCACATCAGGCTAAAGCATGCCTGACTCCCGTTATGTTCTGAATCTACCAGCCTCCAAACTGCTGTCATAAACAGGCTTAAAAGTCCACAGTACCTTCTAACACACATACTCAGAAATATATGGGAATTAGCATGTTGATTTGTGCTTGCCACTTGATAATCTTCATATCGCACAGTGCTATACCACAGCACAGTTCTGCTTATACCCATCTCAATCTTACCTACTGTTAAGGCCTCAATAAAAGATATGCTGAGCCTAAGAAATTCTTCTGTTTGCACCCAAGCACTAAGTTGAGTTCAACCAGTAGGACCATGCTTTCATTTCAAACCCTTTATGAACATAGCACAAGTGATAACAGAAAACAAACACAGTCATATAAATTTTGGAGGTAAGTTGTCTTAAGTTTAGAAGTACCAAAACTAAATTATATAGCTCCAAACCTTTGGGCTACAATAATTTCTATGGATACCATACCTCAAATGTGGCTTGGTAACTACTCCAATCATCTTTTTAACAGTCTGTGCTTCACAAACCCACAAACTTAAATCAACAGCAAGTGTTTTTCCTTTAAGACTGCTCAAGCTGACAGGTTGTCTCACAGGCTCAAGGATTTGCCACAGATTAGTCACTCCCATTGTTCCACCTTCTTTGTTGTCAATGGGAACGTTTTAGCTGTAAAGACTAAACAAAATAAAATATTTTTAGAACATAATATGAAATGACATATTATGAACATTAAGTTCAGAAAATAAATAACCAGGCATTATCGGTTTTGCTTTTATAAGTCAAGAGCATTTGCGATCATGTATTCCAAATATGCAGTGACTCCATTTCACAGGTGGCTTATCACTAAATACCTTCTTTGGATTGTACATTTTAATTGCTAATAGGCTGAACATAAATAAAAATCAGCTGAAAAAACATAACATGCTTCCAAGTCTCATATGTCCCTTACACAGCTAGAAACCAAGACTTATTTAAAAAGAAAAAAAATCCGCACCCCATAAGGCCATTATTTTCCAATTTGAGGCTGTAGGATTCACTTTAAAAAGATCATATTATAGTAACTTACATATAACAGTAGATTGAGGAATATTTACAATGACAAAAATCAAACTCTCCTTGCTAGTCCAAGATCATATTACAAGGGGTAACGGCCAAGGTTGTGGCTTAGGAAGTTAAACATCAGGAAATAACAACAGTGGGTACTTCAGCACTGGTTGCCCACAGAGGCTGCAGAATCTTCCTTCTCCATTTCCAACATTTGGACAGCACACAGTCTTAGTGGCTTAATCTAATATTGGTAGAACTTCCCTCTCTGCAAGAGAAAATGACCTCCAGAATTCCCTTTCAACAAATATTTCAGCAATTCTAAAAGCATGATTCCAGAAATGTGTGAATGTGCCTATTCTTACTATTTTTAATTGCAGTATTGTGTGACTGGCACTAAGATACTTACAATGAATGCTAGCTAATAACATACACCCATTAGGAAGAATATTTCTTTATCTCTTCTTTACTTAAGCAGCTCTGTTCTCACACTACCTATACCTGGATTTCCTTTACTTCACAGTCCTTTTATTGTTCTGGTTTTCATACCTTGCCACTTTTATATAAACAACTCTTAACATATACATTATGTTTCCCTCACAACACCCGTCTATACCTACATTGCCTTACCATACAAAGTTTGCCTCATGTTTATTTCCTTTTCTGTCATTTCCTCCAATATTAGAAGATAAAAAATAAAATCTGGAATGTTTTGTACTTCTTGCATCCTGATTTTGAAACTACTACACGCTCAAATAACACACACCGCCTTCCTTTGAAGTCATGACTAGGTGAACTCTGAGATCCGCTTAGGACACGAGTAGTTATGCCATCTTGTGGCTTCTTGTGAACATGGCCACATTAAGTTTATGCATCTTTCACATTCAACACCTTCAGAGTCTGAACAGCAAGTCTGTCTTTGTACGGTGCTTTTTTTGTACTTTAGAACTGTTTTAAAGCAAGGTTGCTATTCAATAATGTACTGTTTCTGCTGCAGGTATTCCAGGTTGTTTTTAAATCACATTCTCAAGGAAAGATCTACTTTCAACAGATATCATGTTTCTGTAATCCACTTCTTCAGTCACACAACCTGGTTTTAGTTTTATGCTCTCAGAACATTATGTAGTAACGTAGAGGGATTTTGTTGTTGTTATGCCTCAAGCACATGAAATGTGTTAAAATTATAAATAAAGCATGCAAATACGTGGCATAATTTAGGGTATGTTGCATGGTACCTAATTAACAGGGAAGACAAGCATACTATAAATACTTAATGCTTCATGAGATTAACAGTTATATAAACAAACAAACAAAAAAAAACATAGTTTTAAAAATCTGAAACTAAAACCAAAGCAAAGAAAACAACCAAATAACTTTTTTCCCATTTTGTTTCCCAACAAAATCCTGTCCTCAGTAACATTTCCTTACCTACATTCAAAATATATTTCGGTTTGAGTTATGAAAATCTGTAAGACCTACCATACATCCAGTTTCTACTTTCTGAGGGTATTCTGTAAAATATTTACGTCTGGATCCTGCATAAAGACAGACCTACTACTCCTAATAGGAGTGATCTGCCTATTCAGATTTTGAAGTTCATTCATCGCAGGTTTCTAGTCTTCCTAGAAAAGAGAAACTTCTGAAGGAGGGAGGTCAAGCCTCCTTCTTTCCCGACATACTTCTAAATCACTGGAGATAAACTTCCTAAGGCTTTTCCCCCAAGAAGTCGCATGAAAGCAAAGCACCGAGACGCACATGCGCCTTCTGTTCAAACATAAAATTCCCGCCTTGATACGAACTCGGGATCCTGAAGTAGCGCCTGAAAGAAGAGAGGAATTCCCTGACTGCCTGCTTACAACGAGAAGACCTCTCCAGAAGCCTCCCTGCCCGATAACAAGATGCACAAAATGACTGCACGCCTACAAACCTAAAGCCCTAGCCCCACACTGGCCGCAGGGGACCCAACGCCCCTTCCCACCCGAGCCCCCACAGAGGCTCAGGCTTTTCCTCAGCCGCCTGCCACGCGGCAGAGCAAAGCGCAACCAAACTCTAATGAGGAATTAAAACAAATTTACCTCCCCAGCTCAGACCTCCAGGGCCCCCCAAGCACCACCCGCTCTCCCTCACGCTGCTCCTCAGCCCTAACAGCCGCCCCCGCCCCGAGGGCAGCTCCGCCCTCGAGAAAATGGCGGGCGCTGGGAAACGGCCCCCTCAGGGAGGCGGTCGGGAGAGCGCGCAGGCGCAGCGCCCGTGGCGGCTCTTCCGTCGCAGCCAGCTGGCCGCCTCCCGCCGTGACGGGCTCGGAATCTCCGCGGGGGTGCGGCTTTCAGCCGGTTGTAACGACCCCACCGCTCGGCAGTGGGATCGAGGAGAGGTAGGGTGAGGAACGGGTCGTCTTTATGGGGCTGGGTGAGGGGTCCTGGTGGCGGCAGTGCTGTGCTGTCAGCAGAGTAAGGCCGGGCCCTTGCTGAGCCTGCTCGGGGTGAGTGCCCAGGGGTGTTGTTTTTATTCATGTGCCCAAGGGTGGGTTTTTTGGTTTCTGACTTGTCCCTGTGGCGGTCGAGCTGGGTGAAATTTTCCCCTGGTGCCTGCCTGCTGCTCAGGGGTAGTGCATGGGGTTTGCCCCGAGGCATCCGGCATTATAGAGGCAGGGGGAGAGGGAGATACTGACCAGGGAGCACCTTCCTCCTCCTTTTTCTACTCTTCCTCATCCTTCCCCTCGTCTTTTTGCTTCTCCTCCTTCTCTTCCCAGCTATGGCAGAAACGAAACTAATGTGAGGTTTCTCTCGTCCGGTGCATCTACCGACATAAGCTTTGCAACGGGGAGGTGATTGCATCCTTTCAGGTCGTCCAGGGCAACTTTTGGGACAAACAAGGAGTAACTGTGGTGTGGGAGCTGAGAGCAGAGGGATTTTGTTCCTCCCCATAGGTGAGGTAGAGCTGCCATCGCTTGCTGCTTCTCTGGCAGGTGCTTGCTAAGTGTCTGTGTGGGGTGGTACAGGCTTTGTGTGCCTGATAACATGAGCAGCTGGCTCACCAGAGGGCTGTGCTGAGAGATCTTTTAGTACAAAAAAAAAAAGAAAAGGCTTTTTTGGCTGGGTATGTTTCTTTCCTTTATTGTTAGTATCTACCAGAATTAATATGTAGTTCATTTATCAATACCAGCTGTGACCAGCTAGGCAGGGAGGAAGGAAGAAAAATTTAGAACTGCATTGCAATGGAAACTGGAAATAGGATGCCCTGGGTTTGCCCTGGCAATGCCCTGGGCAATGCATATTGCCTCCGGTGCATGCAGCCTGTCTTCCTATACTTTGATGTTAGTGGTGTAAATAGTTTTCTATTATAGCATGTAATAGTCCTAAAATACTTTTAGACAGTATCATGTGGCACATCTTAGAATAGTGGTTTCCTTTCACTTTCTCATTATGTGCATGAAAATTGTTTGTTATGATTTGTAGTGATCTTGTGATGTTTTTGTAATTGGATATTTCTTGCCCTTATTCACTCACAGTTAATAGCTGTGGGTTTTACTCCTAATTGTGCTCTTACGTTCCATGCTAGTAAAGATCATTTTTTATTAAATGAGCACTTTTGTATTGTCTTTCTGAATGACAGTCTAGTTCTCACATTATTGATGTTCCTGACTTTGTCATTGCAAGTTTCCATTAACATAATCCTATTTCATATTACAACATAACTGTACATTTAGACTTCATTTTAAAAATACGATGTCTAGTCCTTTAAACAAATTTCTGTTAATGTTTGTCAATAGTATTCATTGTTAACTTCCCATTGGTCTATTGCATACATTAAAATACTTATACTAATCTTTATTTTTGCCAGTTTAATACTTTCCAGTATGATACTTGCACATTTTAATGGTCACATTTGCAGCTTTTCCTTTGCCTTGACATATTCCCAAGCTGCTGCTAAAATCATGATAAGTAGTGCCAGTGTCACTGCAAGTGACTATGTTTTTCAATTTAAAAGTTAATGAAGAAAATCAGTGTGTCATGGTACAAGTGATTAATGTAAAACAAGGAACTTCTTTTTGTCAGAAACACCAAGATGGTCTAAAAGTAAAGCTTGAGTGTAGTATATGTCATTTTCAGTGTTCTCGTTTGCTTGCTTGCGTGTGGGGGGTTTCGTGTGTGTGTGTCTAATTATTCTAACTTTTTGTATTTGTATTTAACTTTTCAAGCTTAGTTTCTTGTGAATTCTGATTAGTGGACTCCTTGTTTATGAGGTCAATTTCTTCTGCCTTTCTGCTTTTTTATACGCACTGTTGATCTTACATCTTCTGGTACTTGTGATAACAATTTCAGAGGCTGTTTCAATAGTTTAAGTTTCTGTTAAGTTTTATCTTCAGTACTAATTCTTTGAGAGTTCTGGAGTGAAAACTGTTCTCTTTTTGACTTCCTTATGCTTAGATTACATGAATGAGTTTTCTTCTAGGCTATTTTGTCTTCCGTTTTCGTAGTCTCTTTTCCTTAGATGTGCAAATGATATAGCAATGGAATTCATAGCCCTGTTCTTTAGTTAATATTCATTGTAGCATTTAAGTCTTGTGTTTTCTCTTCTTTGTAGAGTGAGACTTCAGCGGAACAGCAAATTGAACAAATGCCTACCTTCATATTTGGGTGATGGATAAATTCCAAGAGCATACAAGCAACTCCTTCCTGATTCAAGTAATATAATGACATGGTTTTATAGGAAACTGAAAGTAGCACAGTAAAAGGTATGTAACTGAATGATGAAGTGTATTTGCTTGCTTGCTTTTATGTGTATGGTCTTAAACTACATAACATAAAATAGAAACGGCAGATTCCCTGTAAGTATTTCATTAACATTGTAATAGTCCAGAGCTTAACCTGACATCCCTGATATTACTGCAAGAAAGTAAGATGGGAAGCTTATTGCATGTCTGCCTTTGCTTTGAAGTTCATCTTTTGCACTTGAGGGAAAGGGATGTATACTATTTCTTATTATTTGTGTGCTTTGTCTAAGACAATTAATGAGGAGATAATCAAGTACTGTTTTATAAAACCCAAAGAATACCCAGAATAGAAATTCAGTGGTCGTTAGTGATGTAACAAATTTTAATGTCTGTGGTGTTTGATATAATAAATGATATTTATTGTCTCTGTTGCTTTTTGGTATGAGCTTTTCAAACTTTTTTTTTTTTGTTGTTGAAATGAGGCTAGAGTTTGACCGGAACGTTAAGCTGGCACAAGTAAAAGAAGCACTCTATCTCCACATTGACCCAAACATACAAATTTGTATGGTGAAATGGTTGGGAATTTAAAAAAAAATATGTATTTTTTCTGCATCGATTTTCAGTGCCTTCAGTCAGTTTATTATTCTGCTTCATAAATAGTTGCTTGAACTTAGGGAGATGAGACAGAAACAGAGGAGGCAGATGAGAGGGCTGGCTGGACTTAGTTTATCCACAGATGACATGCCCCTAAGTAACCTGAAAATTACCATCCTGCTACTGAAAATTGCTATCCTGCTACTGGCTGAATGCCGGTGATGGTGACAGCCAGTCATCAGGTGCTCCAGGAATTCAAGCTGGTCTTTTACCCTGTCCTGTAACTGATAGGGTCTGGAGGATCCTGGGGAGAGTCCTGGAATAGAAGACTGCAGGAGCAAGAGCCCAGGCAAGCCTTGAGAGAGAACCATGGAGAAGCTCTGGGCATGCCTGAGGGCTTTCACTGAGTAGGGGTCCCCTGGGACCATACATTGCATGTCTGGAACCACTGTGCCTGCCCACCTAACTTTCTGTTGATCATTGTTATCTTCCCTGAAGGATCCGGGAGGTCATGTTAAGAACTGCTGGGCTGACCCACCAGGCTTCTTTCCTGTGTCATATCATCTGTCATTTAGGACAGGGAAACTGTCACTCATTAACTTCAAATATATCTGTGACAAGAAGTGATTTGGTACCCCACATGTTTTTGTTTTTATTTTTGTTTTTTTCATTATTAATGAATTCACCCTACTCTTAGGCCATTCAGTGATTTTTCTGTAGTCAGGGACATTAATTGCATTTAGTGCCTCTGAATTCTGCATGGTGAGATTTGTGTGATTTGGCTGCCTTTTTTTTTTTTTTTTTTTTTTTTTTTTTCCTGGAAGGAAGCAACAGAGCATGAGCAGGAGAACATGCTCAATTGTGGAAACATTTTGATACTCAGAAGTTATGTAATGGATATCTGTTTGAGCATGGTCTGGACACTTATCAATAGCTGACCTAACTGCTGGCAAATGTCTTTGCCTTTGTCTTTGTATGAACAGGACCTTGTTTCTACTGTGGATAAAAGTAATGTGGTCTATGTTTTGTGTGGTACTTTGGGACTCTAGGTATAAAGAGTCTAATATGCACTTTAGGGGGAATAAGAACCACACCCTAACGATACTGTTGCAGAAAATGTGAAATTTTGACTATCCTAGACCCCTGTTCTTTTGTTTCTATGCAACTTTAGTAGACTTTGTTACTTTGTTAAATTGCAAGATTTATTTCTTATTAGTCATAGTAGTGAGGTGGGTTATTTATCTCTTTGTAGAGGAAGCATTTATATGTATATGCATGTATGTATAGGTAAGTTTTCTATATAGAGAACTGTTGTCCTTCATTAGTAAAATGACAGCGTTTTGTTTACTGTGATCACGTAACATTGTCTAACAAAAGCAGGTTGGCTGTGCGCAGAAGCAGGAAGGGAGCAGCAGTATGAATCTAAATTTTCCTTTATTTGACTTTATGTATTCCACATATTGTCTAGACATTTCTCAACCACGTATAATTAATACATTTTCTTTTTGGCTGTGCAAATCATTTTATTGAAAAATGTGTTGAACGTACTGCAACGACTGAATTTCTTGTATCAAATTAAATAAGTGCAGTCTGTATTATCTGTAGGTATGTTTTCATATAACAGGTTGTAAGTTTCAATCTCATTTCAGTACTGCATATTTGTAACATACAGATTGTGAGTTTCAGTAGTAAATTCAGTACTACATATTGGGCTACAGTTTGATACATCCTCACTATAATTGCTTTATTTTTTCAGTACTCATGGGTAAGAGAAAGGAAGAAAGTGTTTCAAAGCCTAGATCCCACAAAAGACAGAGGCAAGAATTCACAGATGAGCACAGTGATGGGTTGAATGATGAAGAAAACTTATTGTTTTCATTTGATAGTAATTTATCTTCTGTGTCGGTAAGTTGTTTTAAAAAAATTCCAAAACTAAGAAAATTGATGTATAAAATTGTCTATCTTTGGTTGATGTTGAAATAAGTCTTGTATGTAGGCTTCAACTGAACCAATCTAAAAGAAAATAGAGAGAATGGCTGTAATGAAAACTTCTGAAAGAGTTCATTCTTACCATATTTTTGTGGATCATGTAGTTTTGACAGTTGATCATAAAATAACAGTATTCTGGTTTTATGGAATGAATGCTATTGAAGTTGACAACCAAGTAAAGTTGAAAGATTTTGTTTAACAGAAGTATGGCATATTTGGTTTAGGGCTGTAGGAAAAGAAGAAAAAATATTTAGAAAAACAAATGGTTTACTAAAAGAAGCACTAGATGCTTTCTTTTGTATAGCTGACACTTTGAAATGGCAATTAAAAATGTTTGAAATGCTTGTTTTAGAAGTGAAACTTGACAATAGGAATACCTTTCTTCATTTTTTCCATAATAATTTAATTTGATGTTGGACTCTTAAAAAAGTAATTTTTGAGCACATGAGTACAGTGTTACATGTTATACGACACTGAGGTTGATTTATGATCCACAGAGGTGTAACTCCTCACTTCATTTTCTTGAACAGTACCTATTCTGTGTCATTGGATTTTCTTATTTTTCCAAAAAACTTTGTTTGCTTAGAAAGCATTGCTTTTCTGAAGCATTGCAGATAAAGTTACCTGTCAAAATAGTATGAGCTGAACATCGGGGTGTCCCTTTCATTTCTAGTTTCATTTCCTCCTTGCTAACTTAATTCTATTTCCCTTTTTCAAAATTGTGCTAAGACATTTTAGTGGTGTTTAAATAACGAAATCTCTCTATGGTGCTCTTTACATACTGCTCTAATGTATGTATTATGATCTTGATCTTTTATATTAATTGTAAGTTAGTTATGGCAGGAACTGAAACTTGCCATTGTTAAGAGTTAAGTTTGGGTAACTGTTTTGATCTTAATTTATGTAATAAGCAACTTTTCACAATACCATTAAACCCTTCCGATGTCCCTGTGGTTTGTTAACATTGATGGTTTTTAACATAGTCATTTGAATTCTCATTAAATTTAAAATAGATGAAATGTATTTAATTAAAATGCACACATAACATAATATCTATTTAGACTGTAGGGGAAGTTGGGATAATTGAAAGTATCCAGCTGAAGAACTTTATGTGCCATTCCATGTTGGGACCTTTTCAGTTTGGATCAAATCTCAATTTTGTTGTTGGAAACAATGGAAGTAAGTATTAATTGCAACATTGCTATGCCAAAAGACTGATTTTGGTAATAATTTAAAACATCTAATTTTGATTTGGAAAAAAAAAAGAAAGATACATAGGTGAGCTAACAATTCTAAGAATGTAGATTGGTTCAGTTTTAGACTCAGGAAGCCCATGGGTCTATGCCGGTAGTCCAGAGCTGATGAAAAAGTGAAGTTTTAAATTCAGAGGTTTGCAAAAGATAATGTGCAAAACACATTATTATACAAATTTATGTATAATTCAAATATAAGCTTCATGTACTCATATGTTCATTTTAAAATACATAGTAATTGTCCAAGTTTATGTGAAGTAGAAGCTGTTTTAGAAGGGTGTGATTCTTTTCGCAAGTTCACTTCTTCTGGAGGGAACATTTCAAAAATTGAATATAAGTGTTTAAATAGAGCTTAAAACCTTTTAGTTAACTGAATGATAATATGTATTTGATTTTTTCTCTTGTATAAATGTTTTCTGCATGCTTGTGAGGAAGGGAGTTTCTTTTCCTCCTGAGGTAGGACATCTTGTTGAATGTGTATTGCTAAAGAATAGCAACAGAAGTTTGGCTCAGAATGAATTTGGGGGGGGTACTTTAAAGAATGAATGTTTTTTTTGTTTGTCTGTTTGTTGTTTGGTAATTGTTTATTTCTACAGCTATGACTATTTTATGTATCTGATAGAAATTGGAATTTAAGTGCTTGAATACATAAGCAGTCAAGCAAAAAGGCCAAAGCTCATCTGGAGCTCAATCTGGCTACTGCCGTTAAAGACAACAAAAAATGTTTTTACAAATACATCAATGCAAAACAGAGGGCTAAGGAGAATCTCCATCCTTTACTGGATGCGGGGGGGAACTTAGTTACAAAAGATGAGGAGAAGGCAGAGGTGCTCAATGCCTTCTTTGCCTCAGTCTTTAGCGGCAAAACCAGTTGCTCTCTGGATACCCAGTACCCTGAGCTGGTGGAAGGGGATGGGGAGCAGAATGTGGCCCTCACTATCCACGAAGAAATGGTTGGCGACCAGCTACGGCACTTGGATGTATGCAAGTCGATGGGGCCAGATGGGATCCACCCGAGGGTACTGAGAGAACTGGCAGAGGAGCTGGCCAAGCCACTATCCATCATTTATCAGCAGTTCTGGCTATAAGGGGAGGTCCCAGTCGACTGGTGGCTAGCAAACGTGACGCCCATCTACAAGAAGGGCTGGAGGGTAGACCTGGGGAATTATAGGCCTGTCAGTTTGACCTCAGTGCCAGAGAAGCTCATGGAGCAGATTATCTTGAGTGTCATCATGTGGCACTTACTGGGCCTGACCACCTGGCTGCCCTGTCAGCATGGGTTTATGAAAGGCAGGTCCTGCTTGATGAACCAAATCTCCTTCTGTGACAAAGTGACACGATTAGTGGATGAAGGAAAGGTTGTGGATATGGTCTACCTTGACTTCAGCAAGGCTTTTGACACCGTCTCCCACAGCATTCTCCTCAAGAAACTGTCTGCTTGTGGCTTGGACTGGCGTACACTTCATTGAGATAAACACTTGCTGGATAGCCGGGCCCAAAGAGTTGTGGTTAATGGAGTCAAATCCAGTTCTAGGGCAGTCACTAGTGGCGTTCCCCAGGGCTTGGTGCTGGGGCTGGTCCTCTTTTTATCTTTATCGATGATCTGGATGAGGGGATCGAGCGCACCCTCAGTAAGTTTGCAGATGACACCAAGTTAGGTGCGTGTGTTGATCTGCTCGAGGGCAGAAGGGCTCTGCAGGAGGATCTGGATAGGCTGCACCGATGGGCTGAGGTCAACTGCATGAAGTTCAACAAGGCCAAGTGCCAGGTCCTGCACCTGGGGCACAAGAACCCCAAGCAGAGCTACAGGCTGGGAGATGAGTGGTTGGAAAGCTGCCAGGCAGAGAAGGACCTGGGAGCGATGGTTGATAGCTGCCTGAATATGAGCCAGCAGTGTGCTCAGGTGGCCAAGAAGGCCAACGGCATCCTGGCTTGTGTAAGAAGCAGTGTGGCCATCAGGGCTAGGGAAGTGATTGTCCCCCTGTACTCAGTTCTGGTGAGGCCGCACCTCGAGTACTGTGTTCAGTTTTGGGCCCCTCACTACAAGAAGGACATCGAGGTGCTTGAGTGAGTCCAGAGAAGGGTGACGAGGCTGGTGAGGGGCCTGGAGAACAAGTCCTACGAGGAGTGGCTGAGGGAGCTGGGCTTGTTCAGCCTGGAGAAGAGGAGGCTCAGGGGCAACCTTATTGCTCTTTACAGATACCTTAAAGGAGGCTGTAGCGAGGTGGGAGTTGGTCTATTCTCCCACGTGCCTGGTGACAGGACGAGGCGGTAGAGGCTGAAGTTGTGCCAGGGGTGTTTTAGGTTGGATGTTAGGAAGAAGAACTTTACCAAAAGGGTTGTTAGTCATTGAAACGGGCTGCCCAGGGAAGTGGTGGAGTCACCATGCCTGGAGGTCTTTAAAAGACGTTTAGATGTTGAACTTAGTGATACATGTATGGGTTAGTGGAGGACTTGTTAGTGTTAGGTCAGAGGTTGGACTTGATGATCTTGAGGTCTCTTCCAACCTAGACAATTCTGTGATTCTGTGAAAATCTATAAGGTAAGTGAATTGGATAAAAAGCACAAGAACTTTAAAATAAAATAAAAACTTCAATGCTTTTATTACAGGTGGAAAAAGTTCTGTGTTAACTGCTCTTATTGTTGGACTTGGTGGGAAAGCCACTGCTACTAACAGAGGTTCCTCACTAAAAATGTTTGTAAAAACCGGAGCAACGTAAGTAAAACTTCTTCGTTTTAAGATGGGGTATGTAGTTCAGTGATTTTTGATTATGGTTTTTGTTAACTTCATTCTCTCTGTTTTCCAACTGGGTCTAACTCATAAGGGAAAAAAAAAAGCAAAGCATAACACTGCCATATTAAAAATAAATAAATAGAAATTTACCAGTAGAATGCCACTATGTCTTTGCTAAGACATAGCAAAATGAGCTGCTTATTGCTTAGTTCTTGTATATTGCTTTCATGGCATACTTGAATATCCTACAGAAGGATTTGATTTAATTTAAAAACAAAAAAAACAAAAAAAAAAACATAGGAAATGAGTTAACCTCACTACTCACAGAATAGTGATAAGTCAGAAGTGGTAAGTCCTGTGATTTGAGTGCAAGGACCTTGACATGCAGGTGGACTATTTAATGCAAAGGAAGTGAATTTGTGTCTGCAGCAAGAGTGGAGTTAGTATGTTTAGGGGAACCAAAAATAGATGGGAGGAGGTTTAAAAGCTTACATTTACATAGTGCTGTAACCCAGAGTCCTAGGCTTTTCCTTTTAGAGGTGCCTGGTACTACAAATTTTTGCAGTATGTGCCTTATACATAATAACACTTGCATTGTTCACCTAAGAACCAGAAAATCTGAATTCAGAATTGAAACCACATAATTTCTTTCCTAGAAGAATGCTTTCAGCAGTGAATTATAGGTTACTTTTGTTAGGCATGGCTTACAGAAGCCAAACAGCTTTTTACCCCAGAAACCAGTCTGGGGACAGTAGAAGAACCGAAAAGGAACTTGATTCTGCAACCTAAACACAAAGGCAGTCAGATGGAAGGACAGGTGGGGGAATCTGCTCTCACAACTATTTGCTCTTGACTCCTAACTTATCTGAAGGGGCAAAAGGACAGTGTGTAGCAATGTTTCTGGCTACATGTCTGTTTTGGCTCAAACAGCACCAGTATGCTTTGTTCTTACTTGTACTATGACTGACTTTAAGTTGCTACCTACACAAGACATGACAATTTTTGTGGAAAATTAGAATGTTCTGTGTTTTTTTATTTTTTTTTATTTGGAACTAATTTCAGTTTGCCTGTGGTGGTTTGAGTGTGTTTTTTTGTTTAAAGTTCTGCAGATATCTCAATAACATTGCGAAACCAAGGTAGAGATGCATTTAAACCAGAAGTGTATGGTGACTCTATTATAGTGAATCAGCACATTACTCTGGAAGGAAGCAGAAGTTACAGACTGAAAAGCAAATCTGGTTGGTGTTAGTCTTTAAAGCTCTTCAAATATTCTCATTGCCTTAAATGCCTTGTTGTTAATGACAGATTGTTTCTTATAAGGTCAGAAGTTTTGCATTTACCTTAACATCTAAGACCTTCGTATGTTAGAAAGTAAAAAGCAGTTGTGTCAGGTTCTGCATGATGTGAGGTCATACAACATTATGTTTTATGTAGTTTTTTTTTTTTGTTGCTGTTGAATTGTCTGATTTACCTAAATTCTGTCACAGAGGAATTGAAGTAAGAAGTGGCTTTAAATAGAAGTACAAATTTCTGTGCAAATGCAAATATCATATTGGAAAAATTAAACATATATATATATATATATATATATATATATCTTGTTTAGGAATAAAGCAATGCTACAAAAATACTAATCTCATTTATCTTCAGTAAGAAGCACTAGATTGAACAAAAGATTGGAAGGTTGCATGTCTCTTTTCTTTGGACCAATTGTTATTCTCTCTCTCAGGGACCGTAGTTTCTTCCAAGAAAGAGGAACTCTTAGGAATACTGGATCACTTTAACATACAGGTAATTGATGCAGTGTTTACATTCTGTGTAATTTAAGATGTACTATATTAATACATATATTTTATAATTCTTTAAATGCAATGCTTCATTTTGTGTAATAAGAGAAGTTCACCTTTTGCATGTTCTTTCATGATCACTCCTGAAGGCAAAAGAAAATTAAAATTTTATCAACCTCATATCATGCAGAATAAGACTCTGTACCAGACAAGTAAACTTTTGGTGTAATCTGCAAACTTTGGGTTATGTATCATATTAATGAAAGTCTTAGCCTATGTAGGTTTCTTACATACCTGGACCCTATTATTTATTTATTTTTCCCCTGATGATTTTTTTCAACTTTTTCTATTGCAGAAATGTGGTAGACTTTTTATACATGTATTTCTTATTTTTTTGCTGCCTATGTGATTAAGGAAAGATTAGGTAGTGTACATCAAGTATAAAACATTCAAAATATTCAGCTTGTCAAATAATATAAATTTCATTTACTATGTATTGATTTTATGTTGTGGGAACTTCTGGAAGAATATATTGGACAGTTCATTGAATTGAATGATGTACTTTGGGCAATTAAATGAAGACAAATTAAATGGCATTGGATGAAATTCCCAATGTTAATCTTGTTAAATAAATAGATAAAACAAGCACTTTCCAGAAGACGTTTTTCTTCCCTGAAAACAGTTCCTCAAAAGTCGTTTTTTTGATTCAAATTTGTGTTAGGAGTGTGGGTTGTTTTTTTTTTGTGTGCGTGTGTCTGTGTGCGTGTGTCTGTGTGTGTGTGTGTGTACGCGCATATGGTTCCCATCCCAACCCTAATCGCAGTTACATGGTATCTCTTTTCTCTAAAATAAAAATAAAGTAGTGCATCTAACATTACAGGTAGATAATCCCATGTCTGTTTTAACTCAAGAGATGAGTAAGCACTTCTTACAGTCTAAAAATGAAGGTGACAAGTATAAGGTAAGAAAAATCTTTTAATACATTGATTAAATGTTAAAAGGTAACTTTTAGTCAGTTTGGTTCAGGTAATTAAAAAAAGACACAATGCACTCCAGGAAAATAAAGAGAAATATTTGAAACAAAAAATACAGGTTTGAAAATTTTAGAGCTGTCATTTGGGGAAAACAAACAAACAAACAAACAAACAACTTTCAGAATTCTTGATTTTAATTACCTGATTGTAGCAGTCATCCACTTGCAGAAACAGTTATTTGAAGTTTCTTTTTTCTAAAAGTATTGACCAAATTATTAAATTTTCTAGGATGCTGCTGAGTTGCTTCATTATTCAAAAATACCTCACCAGTTATTTTGCTTAATGTATCAGTTACTGTACATAGCAGTTGGGATGAGTGGTCTTCCCATGGTAATTATGTAAAGTTCACTTAGGTAAACTAATATATTTGACATCTGCATCTTTTTATTCTTTTATAGTTTTTTATGAAGGCGACTCAGCTGGAGCAAATGAAAGAAGATTATTCATATATTATGAAAACTAAAGAAAATACAAGTCTTCAGATAGAACAAGGAGAAGAGGTATGTTAAAGTCGCAGTAATTATTAACACAGGTTTGAGCACTGAAATAGCTAATAGTTAAAAGTATGTAGTTTTGGCTTGTTCTTAGTCAAAGTTAAACTTTCAAAAAAAAATTCTTTCCAACATTTCATATTGCATTGTAGCATTATGCTTCTACAATTGAACTTTTTTTTTTTTAAAGCGTCTTCAAGAGCTTAAGCAGCTTTATAATGAAAAAAAGGAACGTTACAAAAGCATTGGGTATGTTAATGAAATGCGAAATCATCTTGAAGAGTTGAAACATAAAATGGCATGGGCTGTGGTAAGTTCCTTGTTCTAGTGTTTCCACGTATAAAACCAACTTTAAATTATTCCTAAACTGCTGAAGGCATTCTGATATGTGCTAATATTTAGGTGGGTGAGATGGAAAGAGAAATACAGCCAATCAGAGAAGGCATCAGAGCTGAAGAAGGAAATACAGAAAAGTTTGATCAGAAGCTAGAGGAATGCCAGGTACATATAAAGTTTAAACTATGTTTCAATTTTTGGTTTTGCTTTCTTCGCTTAAGAATAGAAATAATATTGAAAATTATGCTTCTCCTTTAGCCTGTAAACTGACTTTCTAGGCTTTTTTCAAGGCTCTGTAGTCTTATAGATACTGGTGTTTACCATCTGCAAATGTTTGCATTCCACATCCAATTGGAGAAAAATACTAGGACTAGTTTTCTGCTTTTTAATAGGGGTTTATATGAGTGGTTTTCATGCTGATGCTTTAGATCTAGGTATAATTACACTACTTTTACTGTGAATTTTGGATGGCTACCATTGCTTATCCCAATGAATGTGAACTGAAATTGTTTCATTGTTGAGGGTACTCCTTCAGTGCCTGTGCCTTTTAACAGCAGAGTATCTTTCAGAGATGTGTCATGTTAGGTTTCCTTAGTTTTCAGTGCACTGAAGATGAATGTCTGATTCCAGGAGACATCTGGAAATTAAACAGACTTTTTGGATGGTACTTAAAACTTCTGGAGGTAGCAGAAAAGAATAATATTGCAAAACATTCAGAATTGCAATGACATGTATCATTTGCAGGGAAATACTAGGCACTGTTATTTTAAACTTTTCAGTCTTTTAAAACTTCTCCAAATTCTCTGAATTGGCACTTTTTTAAATATTGGAAAAAAAAAAAAAACACCTAAAAGTACATATTTGTTTTAAAATTTAAGTATTTTTTTATTGTATGGCCAAACATGTATGTGTAATATTGAAGAAACATTGTCTGGATACTGGTCTCACCTCTCTCCATTTGGCCTTATTGTAGTTAGAGTCCTGTGTTTTGAGTAAAGCATAAGTAAGAAAAAAAAAAAAAAAAGATTTGATAGTCTTTGGTTTCCTGAGTGTGTTCCTATATTAATTTTCCTCTTTGCATATTGTGAATGACTTGTGAGATGTGTCAGCAGATGGATTCTTTTAGGTCATACTTCCTCTGTAGCATGAAGAGGTTTTGCAGAAAATTTTGTTTCATTACTACTTGCATATTATTTTCTTTTTGTCCTAAAGGTTAAAGTAAATGAAGCAGAGGAGAAGTACAAAACAATACAAGAGAAATTAGTAACAATAAATGAAGAAGCAGAAACCCTGCAACCTCAGTGTATTTTATTAAAAGCTGATGTGCAGGCAAGAAGAAAAGCAGTTAATGAAGCTGAGGTAGGCAAAGCAACTTTCAATGTTGATACTGATTTAAAGCCTTAATTCTCTTCCTTGTCTACCCGTATATGCTTCTCTATGTCTAAGCTTCCTGAATGTGTAATTCAAAAAGGTGATTGATTGGCAAGTAGCTTTTCTTCAGGGTCATAGAATTTATATCTCTACGCAGGTGTTAAGCAATGGACAGCTTCAGTCAGCATATGATTAGAGAGTGTAAAAAGGAAGGTATAACAATTAATTTGATTTTTTTTTTATTATTGGAAGTATTAGTAATTGTTTGTTCAGATGCAGTTCTTTGTTTACTTTCTCAAAACTGTATTTCTGTCTTGAAATTATTCTTGTTTCTGCTAAGATAATGTCCTGTTTCCTTCACAGGTACTTTATAACCGTGTCAAAACTGAGTTGAAACGTCTGGGAAAAGATGATGAACAGCTGCGTAATCGAATTGAAGAAATGAAAAACAGGTAAATACAGATACAGTGATTATGGTGTATATTTACTGTATAGATATATACAGAGTGAGTTCTTCTGATTAATGAGAAAATCTGTAGTAACAGAAAACAGTTGTTTAACTAGACCCTTCTGAAGATTAAACATTTAAATGTCTCTGTCCATGCTTCTTTGTATGCCAAGATTTTGACTGGAAGGTCATGAGGCAATAGGGCAGAAAAAAGCTTTTCTTTTTCCTTGGTGACAGTATACATTTTTCTAGCTTATACAGTGTTGCAAAACAAATACTCTTTAAAACAGTTATTATAGGAATGTAATGTGAGAATTGTGTGATTGCAAATTTAAAATGAAAAAGATCACTCTGATTTGTAGATCTTGTGAATGCTCTGAATCTTAAATACATTTGATTCATAGATCTATCTATATGTGATATACTAAAAGTTTGTAAGTACATATCAGAAGTAGTATTTTGTTAAAACTTTTATCATTTTAACTAAAATTAAGTAAACCCTGCAAATTATAGTGCAGTTTTTAAAATATTGAAGTGTGATCTCTTCTAGTGCTAATAGGATTTCAGTTCCTGAAAAGATGGAAAAACAAAGGAAAATTGCACAGTTAAAGGAAAAGTTACAGGCGTTTCATGATGAAGAAGTGATGATTGGCCAACAGATGGATCAGTTTCAGCAGGCTATTTATAAACATAAGGAAGAAGATGCTAAACTTAGGTAAGTTAGAGTTGTTATTTTTTACTTCAAATTATGAGAGATCATCTCTTATATACCTTCATTTCCTTGCATTCGAGTATGAGGCTTCAGTTTCTATATTTGCTTTTGTTTGTTGTTTCCCTCTCCTTCCTAGTTGATCTTAGGAATTGCTAAACTTTTCTCCGCAGAGTATGGCTAAATTCCGAAACTTTTGGAGAATTAACAAAACCGTTATGTTATTAAAGATGAAAGGTAATACTAATTTAAAGCCTGGTTTGAATCTATGCTGCAATTTGATGTCCTCCTTTCTTCCCATTGTCTGTCACTTATTCTCGTATCATCACCTTATGGGACTATGATTTGCATTATTTTCATGTTTTATATGCTAGTAAATCCCGGTATGACATCGTCAGATCTACAACGTGATGTAACAAATTATATACACTTAAAGATAATTATTGTATCTATAATTACATGTAAATTTATAGAGACTTTAAACCACTTGCTTCAAATGTCTATTTAACTCATAAATGAACTAGAAAAACAAAGCATTTATACGCTGTGATTTGGAAACCTGAACTTGAGCAGTGGTTACCGGAGGGGGTTATGGTTATGTTGCCATTTATTGTTTAAAGACATTTGAGAATTGTTGCCCATTATACATGATATGTTATTAACAAAACATCTTTTACCAAATATCAAAGACAGTATTTTCTTTCTTCTGTTGAAGACCTTTGTAGAAGAGGGTGAAATTGAAATATGAAAATAGAAAGTAGTATTGATCTTTTACTTTGTTGTCATTTTTTGTTTATAACATGTATTACTGTGTAAATAATGCACAATACAAATTTACAGTTTGTTAGGTGTCTTTCTGTAAGACAAAATTCATCTTAGAATATTGTCTTGCTGTTGTGCTTTTTGCTTCGGTTGTTTTTTTTCACCAAGTAAAATTGTTTATCAATATGTATCTCTAGCATTCTGTACTGCTTGATATAATTTTGGTGTTTTTACATCTGCTTTAGCATTTTTATCTGTGTTGTGCTCTTCTCTTCGTACCTTTCACCATGGTAAAGTCACATAAAGCTATGTTGCAAAGTGGCATCTTCTTGTGTTTTTTATTTTTTTTGTCTCATGTTTCTTAAAGCTCTAAAATAATTGTGGGTTTGTAACTAGTTGTACTTTGATGTATGGAGGTCTTCTCATGCTATCCTATTATATTAATACTTAAAAAAAATAAGACCACAATTATTTCTCTAAAATTAAGACTTCATAAGCTGCTGCTACTGAAAAAAAATCTCTTCTTTTAGGAGAGAAGAGGGTGATATGAAACAAGAATTGGATGCTAAGCAGAAACAGCTGAGAGAGCTGAGAGATAGTAAAACAAATATCTTTAAAAGATTTGGACAACATGTACCATCATTTCTTGAAGCAGTTGAAACAGCCTACAGGCAAGGACACTTTAAACGCAAACCTGTTGGACCTTTAGGTAAGAATAACAGCTGAAAAATACAGTTTTTGGAATATTTCTGTACTGGTTTACTTGAATGGCTGCTGCTGGCAACAATGAACTTTTAGAAAAGCTATTTGTTATTGAGGGAGTTCAAAATATATCTTCTGTAATTCCTGGACTAAAATTTTTGTTTTGGTAGACTATCTTTTGCTTCTGTCCTTTTTATCATATTATTTAGGTAAACTCTGTCTTTCCTAATTTTGCAGCTGTTTTTATTATGGTATTTTATGCAGTTACAATGTGAAACTTGCTATCCCTTCAATTCCTACACAACCTCTTAACTTTGGCTTGGTTTCATGGCTTGTTACTGATCTTGTTTTAATTCATCCTTTCAGGCTATTTGTGGAAAAAAATGAGTTTGGGGGTTTAAAAGGTTTCCTGCTTTTAAATTTGGATGGCATGAAAGGCTCACTTATACTCAGGAAAGGGCATCTGGCTAAACTGTGTGATACTAGCAGTATTTCTAGGACTTCTGGGAAGAAGTTTGGAGACTTTGGGAGATTATGCTGTTATCTTAGAGCTGTTCCCCTTTGAGTCTGGGTAATTTTCTTCTGAAGACATCTTAAATCAAAAAATTCTTTGCCTGTCATGCCAACTCTGCAATTGTTTATTTTGTGAAGACATTGTAAAATACATTTCAGAATAGTGTTGCAGAGCAGGAGAGTTTTGAGTGGAATTATGACATTTGAAGGGGCTTGCCAAGTATCATAAGGTAGGGAGATGCTTAGCTGAGGACTTTGCTCTTAGATTAGATCGACCATGCTAACAGGAATTCCAGGGGAGAGTTAAGTCTGGCTGTAAGGTCTTGATGCTGCTTGCTTGGTGAGGTGTGTTGCAGGAAGGTCTCATCCCTCAAAATCTTCCTACTCACCAGTGGAGGAATAGTTTAAGATAATGATGGGGATTGGGTGTTTCAGTGATGTGTTGCAATGCAGTGAACTTTTAAAACATAGAGTAAATAAATAGTTATTAGAAAAGCAGTTTTTCTAGTTCATAGGTCTGATAAAAGTTAGGGAAATGGAGGAAAAAAATCCTGCCTGGTGTACTAAACAAAAACAGCAATAGAAAAACACACAAAAACCGTTCAGTTTAATTATTGAAGTAGTACAGTTGAACGAGTCAGTTCTATGTGTGGCTGTCAGTGTATCTTATCTACCGTGTAGGTACTTGGAAAACTAGGTGTTTACTGCAGGGTGGGGATGTGTGAACACTGCTACTGATGACAGGTGATACAATGAAATCCTCATGTTAACTTATAGCATAGTTTTCCTCTGCCTTCACCCTTGGAGCAGTTAATAAGTAGTCTTTGCCATGACACACTCTTGCTCTGCTGCCATCAAATTAGTATCTTAATGGAGTTAGTGGCCTCTCAAAGAACTTAACAAAAACAAAAGAAGCGCAGGCCTCTAGGAAGACAAATTACGTATGTTGTCAGGGTAGCTTGTCTGTTGTAGAGTAATTTCTTTTTTAGTGAACTCTTTTTTTTCCTTCTTGTAATAAAGGTTTATTTCAGAGCCTTTAAAAAGGAAAGAAAAAAATGAAAACAAGAACACAGCGGTAAAAATGCATTATGTAAGTATATGTTATGGAACAAAGCTCCTAAAGCCTTGTCTTGTTTGTTTGTATAGGTGCTTTCATTCATCCGAAAGATGCTGAACTGTCCTTGGCTATTGAATCTTGTTTAAAGAGCTTAGTTCAGGCATTTTGCTGTGATAATCATAGTGATGAAAGAGTTCTTCAGCAGCTGATGGCAAATCATTATCCACGTGGGCTTAGACCTTCAATAATTGTAAATAAATTTCAGGATAAAGTTTATGATGTTAGACACAGGTAAGTTACATTTTGAATTTTGTTACATAGTTACAGTGTTATCAATTGTTATCAATTTGAAAGAACTATGTATAATTTTGATTCAAAGAATTTAATGTGGAATTTATGTATGTTGGGTTTTTTTGTTTGTTTGTTTTGTTTTGTGTTTTTTTTTGTTTGTTTGTTTTTTTTTAGAGGAGTTCACCATCCAGAATTCCCATCAGTTCTTACAGCATTGGAAATAGATGATCCAGTGGTTGCCAACTGTTTGATTGATATGAGGGGTATAGAAAAAATCCTGCTGATTAAAGTAAGGCTCTCCCCTCCCTACTGGCCTCTAAAGAAAGGCATTGTCTCTTTATATAGTCTATATCCAGTTCCTCCTCTGGTTTTTGTCTGTGACAGGCAGGTAGAGGTGTGGTGACTTTCTGGTTTTGTTTTTTGTTGTTTTTTTTTTATTTTTCCATCCCCAGAAGCATAACGTACAGACACTGAGGTGAGGTCCTTAAAGACAATAACTGCAACAGTTATCTGTGTAACAATGCAGTCCGTACACCAATGCCTTTTCAGATTCTTAATGCTACATACTCTAAAATTATTCTTTCATTACTGTGTTTCTTATTTTTCATTAGAAATGTAAATGATTTCTGAGTGAGAGAACTTCTCCGTTAGTTTTAAAGTAATATCTTTAATTATGGTGGATTTTCTATAGGTATGATAAGGCAATTGTATTTTTCAGAGTAGCCGTAAAGCTCGTGAAGTAATGCAGTCTAATAATCCTCCAAGAAATTGTAGAGAAGCTTTCACTGTTGAAGGGGATCAAGTATTTGACAGGCGATACTATTCTTCTGACTACCGCAGACCCAAGTATCTCAGCAAAAATGTTGAAGCAGAAATAAAGTAAGCATCTTTTTACATTGTTTCTCTAAAATGTGCATTTGTTGACATGAATAGTAGAATTGCATATTTTTCTATTTAGATGTATGTGCATGAGAAACTTCCACCCTCCACTACTCTCCTGTTTCTCCATGTACTTTTTTTGGTCACTCAATAACTTATACGTATATGTCTGTGTTTTTGTATGTATATAATATCTCAGTATCAATTTTTTTTTTCCCAAGTCATTTAGAGAGTGAAGTTGCAAACAGGAAGGCACAGTTGACAGCATGTCAGCGACATTTGTATTCCATTGAAAATGAGATTAGGCGGAATGAAGATCATCTTCATCGTCATCGACAACACCAAAAAGAACTACAGGTAAAAATAGGTGTTGTGTTAATCTTTAGGCGTTAATCATTTTTTTTCCTGTTTCACTTTGACTTCTATACTATAATTTGAGTGGGTGATAGTTTTTCAATATTTATGCTTACCTTTGTTCATTTGGTGCTTGTGCAAAAACACAAGGGTCTGCGTATTAGTATCTAGAGGATGTTTTCATTGTTTAGGACAAAGTGATTCAAGTCATATCAGTCCTGGCATATGTTGCTGTTATTCTGTATAGTATCTTTTTTTTTCAGTTGTACTAAATCTCACAAATGAAATTTCTACTTGTTTTTTGTGGTGCAAGAAAGGAGTTGGAAGGAAGTTGCTGCAAAATTTGATACAAGTTTATTTTTCCTGCTTTCTCCTTTATTTCTATCGAGTCTTGCCTGTTAATTCCTAGAATCTTGTTTCTCTTTGTGCTCTTCATTTATGTTCTTTACATGTTTTAATAAATTGAGTGTTTCATGCTTTTAGACTTTGGCTTAATCTGATTTTCTGTATAAACCATTTACAACCATTAATCTTTGTTTTCTACGTGATTTCCAGTTCTGGTAGGTAGGATATATATGTGGTGGCTGATGATACTACTGTTAGGCAGCGTAAGATGGTAAATACTATATAACTAAAATGCTAATGTATACTTTATTAAGTAAATTGCAAATAACCAGCAGAGAAGCGGCACGTGAACTCTTATTAATTTGATGAAGACAAGTATTTGAAGGACATGAAATATATTTTATTCATGTTGAAAGGAAATGTAGTAATGATTTTAAAGTGCATGTTACTTTCAGGGCAAGTTCTGCCTTATTAAAATGGATTCCATAGGTAAGTGGGAAGAATGTTCTTCCGTAGGCAGTAGTGAAGCTAAAAGAATATATTACTTTCTGTATTGACTTCAATGAATTTATACGATCTTTTCTTGTAAGGTAAACTTAATATATTTTTTTCCAGATAAAAATAAGAACAACAAAAGCAGAAATAGCAGATCTTGAGAATACAGAAGAAAACCAGTCAGTGGACATCCGAATATTGGTAAGAAAAGAATATTGAATTATGTCTAATAGGGATGTGAAATAATGTCTTTGAATGTTGATAACTATTTTAAATAAGAAACAACTAAATACTGTAGATTACCATCCAGGGCACAAGTTGGATAAAATAGTGAAAAATGTTATATTTGAGAGAAAGTGTGCAATTATTGTAATGGCAGTATTTTTGGTGAGTGTTCATTTGTTTGTTTGGATTTTCCTCTATTTATCACCTTCTTCAAACCAATGGTACTGCAGGGTTATGGAAGGCAAGGTGGTGTTATAAAGAGATGTTCTGTGCATTTTCTTTCATCATTCCAGATACGCAGTGCCATAAAACTCTGGGCGGGGGGGGGGGAGCAGTGATGTAGGTTTGGAGGACAGAATTAGCATCTTAGAAGCATAGATGAAGATCACTCTTTAGCGTAAATTATGTCACAGCACTGCTTCTCTGTCCTGTATCCACAGTTTCTTGGTTTATAGTAAACTCATCATGCAGTTTTAAAGTTAAAAGCCTAAGAAAGGATTGCACTATTGTGATTCCTACAAAGTGCTTATCCATGTTCTTAGAATATATAGTTAGCAATTTAAGAATAGAGTAAAAATGTTTGGTAATCTATTATAATTTTTGTTGGTGGCCATGGAATTTTAGCTATTCCTCTGTAATAAGCTAGTGTCTACAAACAATCAAGATCTTAATTCATAGAGTCAGTCTGACAAATGCTGTTAATGCTGACTACAATTGTTTTGGTTAAATTCCATGCCATGGGATCAGTGAGATGGTAACTTCCATAACCTTATAGCTTTACAGTAAGTTGTCTTTCAGCAAGTGAACATATTCATGTGAGTAAACCCTTCACAACATACTCAAAAAGTAAAGAATTGGGAGATACAGATTCTGTGAACTCTTACGTTTTGTTTCAAATCTTGTTTTGTTAGTTTAGGAAAATGTACATTGTTTGTCCTTTAAATGGAATTGAAAAGATCATATTTCTTTGTAGGGGAGTATCTTTTTATTTTTTGTGATTGAAAAAAAAAATTGACAATTATTCAACAACAGAATTTTTACTGTTGCCTTCTGACAATAGTCTTATGCAGCTGGTAGTTTTACATATTTACTTCTCCTTAGTCTTTTCTTTGATTTTCGTTGGTATTTTTTTCTGCACTTTCTGATCACTTCTATGTAGTATTTGCTGTTCTTTCACTTATTTCTTTCATTCCTACATTGATTTCCCAGTTGTCTGATTGTGAAAAAGAATATTAGCACAATACAAGGTTTTGCTTACATATTTTTTCTTAAGTTTTGGAGCATTTGTCTTTTCAGAGCAGAAAGTATCTATAGTAGTAATCAATTAGGAATGGTATAATTTTCTAGGGAACAGTGAAAATCCACTTCCTCTTCCTATATTCCTCTGTATATGGAATGTACGTCCTCCATCACAGATCCAGAAGGAAGCCATAATGTTCTTTGTTTAGTAAATTACTGTAGTAAATCATTAGCATGGCTAATTCTTCACAAAATCCTAGCCATCAACTCCCAAATTAAGTCAGCTTAATTTTCACTCAGATAAAGAAGTTCCACATTTTCTTTTGCTATATGATTTAGTGGCTTTCAAGATAATTTATCCATCTGTTCTTTTGAGCCTTCATGGCAATTACATTGAGCTGTTTTTATTCTCGTTAGAGAGCTTAGAGTATTGCCTATACCCTGGTAATGATAATAAAATAAAAATCACGTAATGTGCAAATATATGGACTCCTTTCGCTCTTTGTTTTAAAATATTTTGACAGGAAGATGTGTCTGAAGAAAATAAAAAAAAGATGGAATCTGCAAAAAAAGAAATGCAGGAGCAAAGCAGAAGAATGGAAGAACTGAACAATATTCTCCAGGAGGCCGAAAAAAGATTTGAAGAAATAAAAGAAAAAATTCATCAAGTAGAAGAAATTGCTGGTCCGATTAAGGTACTGATAACTCCATATTGTATTTTTTTGTTCCCTTTGTGTGGCAACAGGAATGAGGTTAAATGGAGGCAGGAGAAAAGAATGTTTGTTCCTAATACAGTTAAGAGCTGCCCTTGAACATAGAAGTAGGGCGTTCCCTCTAAATTATGTCAAGAAATAAGCTTGGCAGTATTTTGAAGATAATGTTGATTGTTAAGTTTAGTTGCTGTAATATTTCAGGTTTAAAGAGAAATTATTTTGTTTTCAAGTGGTTTTAGTCAGGAATTGAAAAAGCAGGAAAAACGGTTTAATTGAATTTCTCCTTTAAGTACATCATATCTGTTGTTTTGGCTTTTTTTTTTTTGTTTGTTTCTGCTAAGGCATGGCTAAGAATATGCACACTTGGTCAGTTTTCAAAATAGATTTTGTAGCTTTGTATGAAAGAGACCTGGAAATCGCAGAGAATTAACAAGGCTTGAGATAAGTAGCAAACTGAAGGTAAATGCAAAATTTTGGTATTGGCAAATAGAATCCTGATAATCTTATGCTTTCAAGAATTAATGGTTTGAAAATGAAAATAACAGAGTCCAGCATATAAACAGTATTCTAAAGTTGTAGAATGAGGAAACTTGTATGTAATGAGGAAAAAGTCAGAATTATCGCTGTAGGAATCTCTTGTATACCTCACATAAATTGTGTATTGATATTTAGTCAGCTAGAATTAAGGAAGCAAGAGCAAACGGGAAGGAAATAGTTAAGGATGGCAACTGAAAAATATATTAGTTATATTTAACTATTGTGACAAAAAATAAAATAAAACAGCATGATAACCTGTGAAAGGTGTGTACATATTTGAGAGATGCTTAGGAATCTACCCTATACAGTACACTTTTCAAATCTTGAGGTATTCAAAAATAGGATGAATTAAGCAAAGCGGACTCGGAGGTGGAAAACAGAAAACGTCGTTGGCAGCACTATGAAGACAGGAAGAAAGAACATTTGGCTTGCATAAAAAAACATAAAGAATTACTAGCTGCCAAAGAAAAAGAATTAGAGGTAAGTTTATTTTTAATGGAAGTTTTATGGTCAAGATCCTTTGAAAACTTAGTAATAAATCATTCTTCTTGTACAACATACAAACCATGTTAATGCCCAGTTAAACTGTGTATTTTCTTAGCTGTATTCTAAGCTGTTCATGTCTAAATCAAGTAAAATTCACTTTGTATAAATGAATCAAGATCTCTCTGTCTGGCAGAGCACCATCTCAGTCTTGATAGATAAGTTAATGGTTATCTACCTGGGACTCATTTTGCTACATTTATGCAATGCAAAGATTAGAATGCTTTAATCCTAAAATACATATTTTAAGTTAAATTGAATAATATTGTTTTGCTTTTTGGATGCTAGCATTTTTTCTCGTACAGATCACATGCCTGATCTTTTGCATACTTCACTAATCTGGCTTTACTGACAAACTCTATGGTCACATTCCTGAAGACTTCTGGAAGATTAGGCCCTGTTGAAATAGAGTGCATTTAGTTCCTTATTTATTTGCATTAGATCAAGAACTGTGAACATATGAAAAATTCTCACGTGGTTACAGTTCTTAGCACTGAAGTAACTACCTACATATGAATGAACATTTAGAGTAAAATTGTTGACAATAACAGTAAATTTGCTGTAATGACTGTACACAAAGAACAATATGAAAACTTGCTTTTTTTTAGAGGCCTTGTTTTTTTCCATAGGACAAAATACTTGGTTTAAAAAGTCTGTTAGTCTTTGCAACAAGTAACAATTGAATTTCAAACATTACCGTAGGAAAAAACTGCCCAGGCTAGGCAAATCTATGCAGAGCGCATAGAAGTCAGCAGAACTGTTAAAAGTCTGGATGCAGAAATGAATCGCTTAAGAGAGCGGATAAATTCAGAAAAAAATCACCATGGGAACAGAGAAGAAATAATACAGTAAGTCATCTTTAATGTCTGTCTAGTTCAGGTAAGATGGAAGAGACTGGGGAAACAACAGTTTTCTTATACTGAATTTATGTGTTTTAATACTTAAGTGATGTATGAAGACGTAGAAACGTGCTGTGATGATTGTACAGCCAATCAGTACTGAATGGTCTTAGGAGAGTTGAACTGCCCCTGTAGTGATCTTACACAGGGTTGATACTCTCAGGTTACTAATAATCAGACACTTGCTCTTTTAGTATTTAGAGGTACCCCAGCTATGGTGGTGTGAACAAAGCTCACTTGCTCTGGGATGCACTGAGCATTAAGCATGCTTCTAGTTTGAGTAGCTAATGTAGAATTTAGGCAGTTACTTGAGGTTTTGACTGCATTTCAAGAAAACAATTTCAAGAAATCATTCCTCATAGATATGGGGAGTCCAATCGTTATTTCTCCTTAGTGCGAGAGCTTCCATTTAAAAGGAAAACAAACTGAGGTAAAATATAGTAATTTGACTTGTTTTCATTCATGAAAGATAGCTTACCTAACATGCTGAAATGCTTTTAGCTTTAACTTAGAGCCTCATGAAACCTTTTTGTGTGTGAATGTTTTATTTTATTTTTTTTTTCAGCAATTGCTTGGCTTTAATGTAATGCATGCTAATGCTAGACTTTCTGTTAATTAAAACAGGCAATTTCTTGATGCAAAGGAAAGATACGAAGATGCAAACATTAAAGTAAAGAACTTAAAGAGATTTATTATGCTGCTGGAAGAAATAATGACACAAAGATTCAGAATATATCGACAGTTCCTAAGGTAAGTTAATTATGCTGTAATTTCAGATGATTAGTATGTAGGTATGTATTTCTTCAATAATGTCTTTAGAAAATAAACAAACAACTATTCCACACATAAGATTATATTTATTATAATTTGAATGAAGAGCTGAACAGCTACAAAGTATTTTCTTTTGACTTGCTGGCAGAGGTGTGTGGTTCAGTGCTGTCTGAGATTGCATTCTGTGGCTAACAAAATAAACTGGTGATACGTAAATTTTGCCTGTACTCCAGAGTAAATTACAGAGCAAACCCTTGAGAATTAGGTATTGTAAAGATGGTATTCGTGATGGTCTTAGAGTTAAACCTGTTTCAGAGCCTAAATGTTAATGCTTAAGTTATAGATCCTTATCATTGGAAATTTTCAAATATTTTACACACTGATATGTTACACATGGTAAGGTATACATGAGATTCATTGTGACAGTACTTTTTTTGATTTTCTTTAACATTCTTGAAAGTAGAGATATTTGCTTTAAATAAGCCAGCAGGTATGAGACAGTTTGAGGAAGCTGTGAGTGAGTGCTCTGACACACTTGACAGATCATACAGATTACCTGATATTGGACAGAACAGAGACAAAAATGATACCTTTTTTATTTCAGGTCCCATAATACTTCTGAGGTGAGGCAGTGCACAGCTGATGACCCTCACCAAGTTCTAGTGATTGTGTCAGCACGGCTACTAGTCCTTTGCCTTACTTTTGCCTTGCATAGTTTTTTTAACTTCATCTTGCTCCCAGTACCAATATTATTATGTCTGACAATTTAGAGTCTGCCTGGACTGACAGCTAGAAACACAACATAAGTCAGTTGAGGCTGCAAATATTTTTCTTCACACCAAAGGCCTCAGCAATGCGCGCTCAATCCAAGACAGTTCTGTTTCAGTACTGGTTTTGGACAGTAAAATATCAGCAACATGCTAACATTGAAATAA
The DNA here is from genome assembly GCF_964211825.1 of Aythya ferina. NCBI lineage: Eukaryota > Metazoa > Chordata > Aves > Anseriformes > Anatidae > Aythya > Aythya ferina. The sequence goes on along the minus strand of NC_140298.1, from coordinate 108,329,137 downwards.
TCCAGCCTATCATTCATTTTCATTAAGTCTAGTTATCAGTGGTATGCTCCCATAACTTCATTGTGGGCCAGCCGCTCTTTCTCTGCCCTATGCTGAAAAACAATTCAGGATTTTTATTCAGGTCCTGTGATTTGACAGCTGTCAGTCTGACAAGTGTCTGTACTGGGAGTGCACCACTTTTCTTGCTGCAGTCCCTTACTGTCCTGTATATATGTATATGTATATATATATATACATATATACATATTTTTTTTCAGCAGAAATTGAGGGATATATGTATTGGTTCTGCTTCTTGTACTTTTCAGTCTGGGATTTGGATGGGATTGCCAATACAATCATGAGAGATAGTAATGATCAAAAGAATCCTATCTTTTGTGCTGGAAGTATAGAAATGCCAGTTGATAAATTTGTACCGGCAGAATCTGGTACTTGCCTTTTGGGGCCTATAAGGGTCAAACTGAATCTTGTTCCTAGTGCTTGAATTTGAATGCAAATCATGGAATCATAGAATGGTCCCACTCTAATGTGTACTAAAGAACCATAGTAAATTCTTGGAGGAACAGTGTTGTATTGTCTGCTGGAGAATTATGTACTAGAATTGAGGAAGGAAGGGAGTGCAGAGGGAATCAGCAGTGTTTAATTCTTGGAGTCTAGCAGAGTCCTTGTAAATTTTTCACTATATTAATGATGCAGCACTAACAGTGGATAGGGAAATAGCAGTGGAGTCTGGTTATTTCATGGTGAAGTTGTGAAAGAAGCATGTCAAAAGCTTCTAGTCGATTGAAGCAGGGATTAAATTTAGAAATCCAGAAGTACAGTTTATATTTTCTGTACACTTGTTATGTTGCGTCTTTAATTTCTCTCCAATGTTAACTGTTTGAGATTTGGGGAAAAAAAGATGATGATGTGAAACCATTGATTAAAAAATTTGCTGTCACTTTTTCAAATATCTTTAAACTTGGTGAGCTAATGTTTGTTTGCATGATTTAACTGATTTAAGGCTCCTTTCTTTACGATGCAAACTGTACTTCGACTACTTATTACGCATTCGAGCTTGCTGTGGAAAAATACTTTTCGACCACAAGAATGAGACACTTTCAATAACAGTAAGTTATTTGATACTATTTGAAGTATGATAATGTGTGTTAAAATAGTGTGGTTTTTTGTTTGCTTTTAGTGTCAGCTGCTAGAGCATGTATTGCAAAGAATAGAATTGTTCTCCCCTCTCCAAAAAGTGATATGCCAAATTGTAGCACACTGTTGAAAACAAACAAGAATAAAGCCAAACTGTATCATTGTCTTTAATAGGGATGTTGCTAGATAACATGGAATAACAGGAAGATTTACTTTTTATGATTGTGTAACATCTTACTGCCTTTAAGTGGTTGATGGCTTCAATATTATGTTTTCTCTGTGTATTCTGTAAGTTTATATCTTTTAACATGCTTCCCAGAAAGTCTTAGTCATAGAGCATTTATTTATTTATTCTGTGGGAGAATTTGCTTTTAGGATTTGAGGAGGAAAATGTGTAGTGAGGACACAAATACTTGTTGACACGCTCTTCATTAAACAGGTGAAGGATAGATACCCAAAAAACTCAACTTCATATTTTATGGATTCAGTTTATTGCCTGTCTTTATCTTTTTACATTTTTTGTGACTCATATTTCATGTTTATCATGCATAAAATTTAAATATAGTCAAGGAAGATTTAAATAAAAAAAAAAAAGAAAAAAAGAAAAAAATCTTTATTTTCCTGCTTAGTTCATTAAAAGTAATATAATTAGCAAGATAAGAAAATATTGAAGCTTAATCCTGAATGGAGAGTGCCACAAGGTGTCATCATAATTAGTGGAAGGGAGTGACTGTTTACAACGATTCACTTGTTCTGGTAAAGAAACTTCCTCCTTTAAGCTACTATTGTGAATCAATTACCTGCTTTTCTATTACAGCTGGTAGCTATTGGATTTTACTGTGATATAATTACATTTGTTGACAGTTATTTAATCTGTTTAATAGGTATTAAAATAGAGAATTTAATAAGAAAACATTGGCAGAATCATCTGTTTAATCTGTTCAGTGTATCTTACTATGGTGGATAAAGTTGCAGTGATCCCAGAAATGGCTAGGAGCCATTTCATTCTGAATTCTTTCCAGAGTGGCAGTGAAGTACATAAGCTGTTCCTCAAGTGATCTCTCTGTTCATATGTAACATGTTTGCAGTTCCAATAACTTTTTTTTTTTTTTTTTTTTTTTTTTTTTTTTTAAGGAACTCTCCAAGTTTAAAAAGTATTTTATTATCTTTATTTCAAGGTTCAGCCTGGAGAGGAAGACAAAGCTGCTCTTAACGATGTGAGATCGTTATCAGGAGGTGAACGTTCCTTCTCAACAGTTTGTTTCATTCTTTCTCTGTGGTCCATTACTGAATCTCCTTTCAGATGTTTGGATGAATTTGATGTCTACATGGTATAGTTTAAACTACATTTGCTATTCTGATTTGTATAAATTAGCAAAATAGTTGATTTGTGACCTGTGGTTGGTTAGAAATTTAAAATACTATAGGTAACAGTAAGTGATATTAAACAGAAGTGCTCATTAGGGGTCTTGTTTACTAAGCTTAGTGACTTTTTTTGAAGCTTAATGTTTTATAATTGGCACTAAGAACTAGGAATATCATGTTACTCTGCAAGTTCAAATCTCAGTTCAGCAGAAAAATCATAAAATAAAGGTTTTTACTTCCCTGGGCAGTTACTGTTTTTGTCAGAGGTTGCCTCTGTATGATGCTGTGACAGTCCTTGGCTTAGCACATGCCTTGGCTTCTATGATATATATGTACATCTTTATGATATATATATGTTAAATATACATTTTTTCAGTGCAGATATAGCAGATGATTTGGTACTCAGATAATTGTTTTGTACCTACTTTCCAAGATGCTGAAATTCAGATTAATGAATAGGAAATACTAATGGCAGCTAAAACTGATAAACATCATCTTTGTGTATCACTTCCCTGGAGAACTAGTTCCATGAGACAAAGACAGTAGTTGATATTTATTTTTTTTTTCTTCTTTGGCTTCAGTGTCCCTCACCCATTAAATCAATGATTTATTTACTGAAATCAAAGACCTAGAAGAAAGAAAAAAACAGGCGGTGTACTTTATACATAAAGAATATCAGGAAGGAACATCTGCATCTAAGGTGGTCAAGCAGACATATTTCAGCATGTTAAATGTCTGAGGTTTCCCTGTTGTAGAATCAGTGACATAATCATTGATTCCACAAACAAACTTGAAAAGCTCTCATCTCATCATCTTATTCAATTTGTCTTATCTTACAAATTAGTTGTACTGAAGTTTATTCATATGTCCAGAAAAAGATGGATAGTCAAAACTGTAGCCCTGCAGAGAACTTAGATGTCTTTTATTCTGTAAGTAATTCCTCAACACTTGTTTTTCTACTGCTGTGCCAATAAGCACACCATACTGTTTCCACATTACATCTGTAGTTACTTCTGCTGTAATCCTGGAGACTCACCACAAGAGGACCCCATCAGCCTTTTTGTAAGGGAGACAGCTAGATTCATGTGTGACAGTGTGGAAGCAGAGCGTTATTTAACCCCTGCTCATCATATCCTCACATTATACATATTTTTCAATAAGCCTACGCAAGGATGTTTTTAGAAATAAATAAATAAATAATCTGGCTACAAAGTAACTTAGGTTTCATGTAGCCCTTACATCCTTTCAGATAATTTTGAGGCAGAAAGTTATAAGAAATGTTATTCAACTAAAATAAAGTTCATCTTAGCATACCAATAAAGAAGTATTACACGTGTATATAAAAGCTGGTAGAAAAATAATGTGAGTAGGAGTGTGATTGTTCTGATAGAAGCTGATAGATTGTTCTGATAGATAGATATTTTGTGTGTATATTAAAAAGTAAAGTTTTAAGATTTCCCAAACTTTATTTCATAGCTTTTAGAATTTAACCCTAGTATTTCTCCAGTGTTGTTTCTGTTTAGCTAAGCTTTACCATCTATGTACTACTTTAGGTAGGTCTTACTATTAAGATACTTTCTAATTTATTTATTACTAGGTAGTTGTCCTAATCTGTGCAATAAGAAGTCAGTGAAGTATACAGGCAGTATTCACTGATAAAGATTTTGTCTTTAGGACATGGTTAACAGAAGAATTGCAATGGATATGATTCTGAAGGTGGCTGACTCTCAGCGTCATCGGCAGTTCATTTTGCTCACCCCACAAAGCATGAGGTAATAATGTTGTGTTGTATTTCCTAGTAGAAGTAGGACATGAAAGTTGTATTGCGAGTATCACTTGAAAGAAGGAAATCTGAGGAGAATTTTTGTGATTTTCAGTGGTAGAACATTAACAGTTAAGCAGTTCATGGCTGATGTTTTTAAGAACTTAGGAGAATATTTTTCACTTTTCCATATGTAATGTGGTAATTCAGTGAAACTTGAATCATTTTATCTAAAGTAGAGGAGCTTTTTGAAATGTTTCCTTGCATGGAGCCAGGTGGGCTCCTGGTCTCCCATCAGAAAACTGATAGAATATTTTGTGTTTGTCTAATTTTCCTATTAGTATTACCGTACTTTTAACAGGCTTATGTTATTTGAGTTGACTTTTTTAAATCTGCAAGCTGATAGCTTGCTGTTCTGTTTTTTTGTAGCACCCGGATCTTTTTAAAACAAACAAACAAACAACAGTCCTCCATATAATTCTGTGGTAAAGCTATGCCCAGTTAAGGGGACAGTCACTGTCTAACCTTATTCATCCAATTCTTCTCTACAAGCCAGAAGTAATCAGTGAAGCCTGATAATTCTTATCACATTTTCTCTTCTCTCCTCTCTTCTCTTTTCTTTTCTCCTGCAAAATATACAAAGATCCTAAGCGATCTTCAAAATGAGGTTAATTTACTGTAATTATCTTGCCTTCCTAATACCTGGAGGGCGGGGGCGGGAGACGGGGTGTTCAACATGTTACTTAATGGAAATGCTTTGAGGGAATTTCTCAAACTATTCAATAAAATAGTAGGAGCTATCACTGGAGAAGCCAGAATATGTGTTTAGTAACTTCATTCTTAGTATGATGAGAGATACGTATATAAGGTGTGTGCCCCTTCAGGATCTGTAAGGCAAATAAGAACCATATTTAATTGTTACTTACGTTGGAGTTTCTCTTAAAAAGTACTTTTTCTGTAACTAACATAGTCTAATTGTTAAAAAAATGAAGGATTGAGATGTATCATTGAGGATCTGTCACCTGAAGCTTTTATGCAAGTCTTGCTCAAGTATCAGTTCAGTGAAGCCAGATCTTCACCCCATGCTACTGTTTTAAAAGGGTCCAAGAAAATAGATGCAGTAATTTTAAGGCCAATAATGGAAAGAATCAAATGGAAACAATAAATTTGTGGAGAAGGTGCACTATTTAAATGATGCATACTTTTATTTTTAGTTCTCTGCCTACGAGTTCTCATATTCGAATCCTCCGAATGCAAGACCCTGAAAGAGGCCAAACACAGTTGAACTTCCATAATAGGAATGAAGAAGAAGAAGATGATTGAGTATAAATTGTATGAATATGGCACAATATTGAGGATAAATGTACATTGATGCTTGTAAATTCCAGTTGCTACTGCCTGTTGCTGGATAAGAGGCTCTCTTGTTAAATACCCTCAGGAAAATAAGTAGTTCCTGGTTTTTATTTTTTTAATCTCAGAACTACTTTTATGTGTTCTTACAGCCCAAGGATAAGAACAATTTTCATGATATCAACTGAGCATTCAGGGTTTTATTTTAACGAACAACTACTAGTTTTTCTTTCCTTGGGGGAAGGAGAGAGGGCGGGAGAAAGGGGGATATGACATGTATTTTGTATAACTGTGGAGTACTATTTTAATAAACTATGGGAACTAATACTTGTGACAATGATTTAGTGTCTCTGCACTCTTCAAACTGGCCTTGAGTTTAAAATCTGGTTTTCTGCTTATCTCTGCTTTATTTCTTGAATGTGTGCTAATACATGCAGTAAAACGTTGTTTGTTTATTTACAGCGGAACCACAGCAGCTGAATGTGTAAAATTATTGCTTTTTTTCATAATTCCAAAATTTCATAATTTTGAAAATGAAGAACTTTTTTCAGTTTATTTTCTGAGCAGGAAAAAGTATTGATTCCTAAATTTTATAGAGACTAGCTTGTGTGTCTTAGGACATGTGCTTATAAAAACCAGCAAATCATGTCTTCATAATTTTATATTCTTAATTCCAATTCTTGCACAGACTAAGTTCGCAGGTATTCATTATGTTAACAAAATGATGGGAGTCCTTCAATATAGAGGAGCAAAGTGGCATAGTTTTAAGAAATAATACAGTAACTTAGAGTAACTTTTCTAGATTGTGGGCTTCCCAACCCACCCCACTGCCCCACCCCTCGACTATACTTGAGTTGTTAAAATAAAATTGAGTCTTTTAAAAAATTATATTTATTGGGAGGATAGAAGGAGAAAGAATAACCAGGTTTTTCAAACTGCCACAAATTAACTTTACTTCTGTCCTGTTCTCCTCTCTCCAGGAATTTGCAGTTATTGGGAGCTCTTCAGAAACAATCAATTTAGAGTTCAGCCACTAGGCATAACTCTTTCTGTTTGTTTGCTTTTGGATGATACAGGAGCCATTAAGATTATTCAAAGAACAGCTCTATAGTTTCCAGAATTATTTACTGAATAGCAACTCCTCAATAAAATATCTGTACAGTTTAAGTTTAAAGTGAATGTAGCCAAAATTTAAAAACCAAATTTAGTTTTAGTCACTGTATTTTGTGTTTATTAAAGCTGTTCAGTTTTTACGCAAGTATTTGTTAAATTTGTGGGTATCTCTAAAATATGAAAACTAGCTGAGAACTGAAGGAAATAGGCTAGAACTGCAGTTGGTTTTCTTGGTGCATTCTAACTTTAGGAATTAAATCTAGTGATCTTTTAAAGACTTTGAATGTTTACTTCTGAAAACCTAGGGTAATGGCCAACACCACACTTGCAGCACACTTGCCATGTCTAAGAGGAGGTTACTGACAAAACAAAGCCAGGCTTTTCATTGAAGTGTAGGGCAGGGGCACAAGAGACAGTGGCCCAACATTGAAATGTGGATGTTCTGGCTACATAATCATGTGAGGGGTTGTTCACGATAAGGATGAGGCATTTAAACATATTGTCCTGACGGGCTGTAGAACCTCTATCCGTGGAGGCTTTCAGGTTCTGAATACTGCTGCACCTCCTTCAAGCAAGGGATTGCACTAGGTTCCTACCAAACTCGAGGATCCAACAATCCTGTGAATAGAATGAAATGGAAGATACTTACAACTTGTTTAGAATCATGTGAAAACAGCATGGGAAGACACATGCAGATTGCATACTTGGCAAAGCTTTTCTGGAATGTGAACCCAGCCTGTGTTTTGGGGTGAGTCTGCAATACTCTTACATGGTCTTGAGCCACCTGTTCAGTTTGACTTGACTTTATGCTGGAACTGGAGTATATTTCAGACCCTTTTACAGTGAGAACTGATACAACTGTAAAGCTTTATTTCTTCCTGATTTCTTTTTTTTTTTTTTTTTTTTTTTTAGCTATCAAAAAAAATAAGCAAGAGTGCAGAGGCAGGAGGGAGAAAAATGTTTATCTCCATTATTATTTTTATAATGGCTTGTGGGGAGAAAAGAGGATAAGGAAAATTACCCTGTTCCTGCTGAGCTAATTGAGATTTCTCTCAAGTTTTCTACAGATTTACTTGAAAAATTGGAGGAATTGGCAATGACTCTGGTCTTTGATTCAAATCATATCCTGTATTTATTCTAATCTGCCATTGTACTTGATGAAAATACGTGCTTGGCTGTATAATAATTATAAGTAACTGGTTTCATGATAGAGGATTAGCTCTAAATAAACAATTACTGAAACAGTTGCTTGGATACACTTATTTTTTCGGCGATTCTACCAAGCTCTCAAAACTATCTTATTCTTGGTTCTTTGAGTTTACTATACCAACTACCTGGAGATGATGATGTTACATTTGAGACTGTTTGAGCTGTTGGCCATTTTGGATGGCAATGCAGTCCTTAAAGGATGCATTAAAGTAAATGGAGCCTGTCAAGCTACATAAATTTGAGGCGCAGGGAAATACAGAATGATGTACTGATGCCCTAATAAGTATGTGGAAGCAAAAGATGCATAAAATCCCAGGATTATTCAACATCCTCTCTACCATTAGTAATTGAAGTCTATGTAGAAACAATGGGCATGCCGTACTCAGAAGTATGTTAGATTTTTCAGAATTTTTAAGTTACAGCCAAACATACAAAGTATACTGCTATTTAATTTGGCAAGAATACTACCTGTGTAGGCGAAGTAAAATTCTGTTTTTTAAAAAATAATGTAATTGAAACTTCTACACTTTGTTGTTTGGAATATGAGGAAAATTAACTAGGAGAGGATGGCTGTGGTTGTGGTCATGATTGATTCCCTTCCCTCCCCCATATGTTTGTTAGCAAAACGTGTTAAGCAGCGTGGTGTTTTTCCCTCAATTTTAAGATGAGCTTCACTTTTAATATTTGGAAGTGGAGAGTATGATTCGTTTTGTCATGTATTATTGTCTGATTTTTAGCTACTGGGAGTACTGTCTTATTTCATAAGGCAAAGAAGAAATATCAAACATGCAGTACTGAGCTTTTCAGACAACTTTTTTTTTTTTTTTTTTTTTTTACCTACGAGCAACGGCCTTTATTTAAAGCAATGGAGCAACTGGAAAACCTTGTGTATAGGAAAGATTATCTGCAGTCTGATAGTTCTCCATGCTTTCCCAGGGCTATGCAAAACTCATACTTGCCACGGTATAGACAAACTTGATTGCACGTAGAACTGAGGACAAAAGGGGGTTCTTTCGACTACCTCTTCTCGATAATCATGCTGCAAGGTTAATTTATCAATAACAATTTTTTGATAATATCACTTTATTTTATGCCTGTATTAGTTTCATATCATATTGTAAGAGGAAAGACTCTTACTTTCTGGGGAAACCATTAAAAGACCAGGTTTAGGCCAAGCAAATAAACTGTATTTGACTTCCAGCTGGCTGAAAAAGTTATGTAAGCACAGGTCTTGTAGGTATACTGTTAAATCTTAGCATTAACATCTTAGAGGATAAACAGCTGTTCTGTTGATAACACAAGCACTACAACTGTTGGTTTTGTATAATACGACTTCTACCGAGTGAGTGAAAAGAAGTTTTCTTCATGCTTTCATAATGAAATATATATATTTCCCAGTAGTACAGTGACAGATAGTTAAAGATAGAACTTTTTTTTTTTTTCCTGTTACCATGCTGAAGACGTGAAATAAGAATTAGGGGAAAAGGTCAAATGTTATAAATTTATTTTGGGACATATATATTGCAACCTCTGTGGAAGCTTTTGAAAATTCAGGCAAAGATCAATACACTTCCAATAAAACCTTTAAACTTCCAATAAAACAATATTTTAAACATTATATATATATATTTATATATACTTTTAAAGGGATCATTTTAGCAGGATTTGCTTTTTTATACTGCATTCCTCTGACATAGCTCTTTCCAGATTGAAGGGATGCAAATGAGGTAAGAATTAAGGCAAACCTAAAAGGCATGCAAATGAAGTACATTTATATCCACTGACAATACAAGCACATGTGGATCAGACTCAAGAACTGAGGAAGTCTTCCCTCTGTCTGTCCAATACTACTTTACAGCAGAATGGTGACATGGTTTATAATAAACAGTTAACATTACCATGGGAATTCAGTGTCACTAACATTACTCAGTCTAGGAGACACAGAGCTAGCATCAGTAAAACATGAACAATAAATAATATAATTCACTGCAGCACAGGACTGCTGCACAGGCTTCAGAGGAATAGGGCTGTTATGAAATGACAGTGCACACATCACGTTGTGGCAGTTTATTTTTATAATATATACTTTTAAAATTCTTTAGCAAATGACATTCTCATGCACACAAGTGTTTCAAACACAAGAAGCAAGTCCATTTATAGGTAGTCCAAGCAAATTTTTGTGTGTGTGGAAATAGCTGCAAACTGAATGGAACATTAAACTTCTGTGCAGTCTATGATGCATTGTACACAAGCTCATTTTTGAATGTCACACTGCAGGAGTAATACAATGGAAGGATCACTCTTTGCAGCTTCTTTGAATTCATCCAGTGTGATCTGGTCGTCTTTGTTCTTATCCATCTTACTGAAGATCTTGTCTACCCGCTGCTCAGGCGTCAGACCATCCTCATTCATTTTCATCATTATCACAGTGCCCACCATTTTGTAGATGGCCTTTGGGAAGAAACCACATATGTTGAGTTTTCTATGATTAACTAGATTTTTTTTTTTCCTGATCAAATTCTGGAATGATATTCTAACAATAAACTGATAGCCAGTTTCCCTGAGGATTTTTCTTTTTCTTAGAATCCGATGTTCTTTCACTTAAAACGAGGAAGAATGGATTTTACTTTCTTCTTTAAATGTTTCTTTAAATGGTTGCATTTTGTATATTGGAGTAAATTTCTTTGGTTTTCTGTTTTTGTAAAAAGCTTTTGTAACCTATTCCCTGGATGAACTATTTGTTTCATTTTCGTCATTCCCTTGAGATATCCCATATAAACTATGAATAAACAGTTTTAGAAGTTATCTCCTTTCAAAAGCTTTCCATGCATACATGTGAGCAAAGTCAGGCAGTAACCACGGTGGCTAGTAGCTGGCAGATGACTAGGGAGGTAAGCTACACTTCCCCTTATATATGATGGTCGTCTTAAATCTTAAAGCCCCCCTGTGAAAGCTCACTTAAAATACTGTGGTGTTATCCCTGTAAATTTCTGCAATCGTTTAAAGCTAATCTCCATTAAGCTTTCAGCCACTCAAGCTACAAAACAGTAATTTCATGGGTGTCAAGTGGTTTTGAGATGAGCTTTGTAAATCCTTTGCTCTGCTGTTTTTATGCTTAATCCATTCATCAGAAAACAAATTTATCTCTTGATATTTAAGAACTTATATGCACATATGTAATTGCAGCAATTCTCAAAGATTACGCATCTATTAAAATGGTAGTGTGTTTGTACCACATAGGTATGAGTCAGTATAGGATATATATATAACATGCACTTTTTAATGATACAGCGCAAAGTCTCATGTGCTTAAAGTCTAAAAGGTATGTGAAAGAGTAATTAAACTTTACTAATGTTCAGACATGTTCTTTTTGAGTGCCATATTGTTCTCACCTCTATAATTTCCAGCATTTCCACTCTTGTAATTTTACCATCACCATCTAGGTCGTACATGTTGAAGGCCCAGTTTAGCTTTTGCTCAAAGCTGCCTCTAGAGGTGATGGACAGTGCACAAATGAACTCTCTGAAGTCGATGGTCCCATCTCCATTTTTATCAAAGGTTCGGAAGGCATGCTGGGCAAACTTTGAAGCATCTCCATACGGAAAGAACTACAAAATAAAATAATAAACAGAACTGTGGGCAATGCAAGGTAGCACGCTATGCACCTGCCTGCAAAATACCAAAGTAAGAAATTTATGAAGATTTGCTGGTGGGCTTTGTGTAAAACTGAAAAGATGCAAGGTAAACTTCTGCAATAGTTAAAGTGTAATAATTATTAAAAAAAAATATTCTTATGAAAATCTGTTAGCTTATTGCAAACAGTGTTACAGATTTAATGCTAAAAAGATATTGTAAGGGAAAATAAAAAAAGGCTAGTTTAACGAGACCATTAAAATGCAATTGGGTACAAATTAGAGATTGTATCTAATAACAGTGATGTAAAGCAGTAGGTACATTCCATACATTCCATGTTTTTAGGAATTTTCAGAGGAAGCATGTTTAGTTGAAGCAAATTGCCATCTTTCAGCCTTGGAAGTTCAACCCAGTGGTTTAAATTCAACCCCATCAGAGAAATTAGCAGAACTGTCTCTGGCTCAAGCTGCACCTGTGGCATTTTGCACTTCATCTCATGGCCTCTGTTCTTTGGAGGAAGCAGGTCCCGAGCCGTAACGAGGTGGGGTGCCCAAATCCTGTTTAATGCTACGAACAGTGCTGAAAACACACCTTGGGGTAGTGCAGGGCTAGGGAGACAGACGGTGCTCTGAGTGCCAGAGCCAGGCTGGCATTCATTCTTGTCTGCTCTACACCACATTTTTAAACTATTTCAGACTGGGTGCCTACTTCTAATTCTGAGGAGCATTTAAGTTTACAACTGTTACTGTTTGCTGCCTTTATTGTCAGACTATGAAATACAGCAACCAAGGTGAATTTTAACAGTATTTTTTCTGCTTAGCAGTAACCAGCCCTTGGATTGTTGCAAGCAAGTAGATGTGTGGGCTTGTTGTTATAAAAATTTATTTATTTAAAAAAATCCACATATAGCTTGAAAAATCAGGAACATATGTTCTCTTTTGCCAACAAACATTATAAATACATATCATGAAAACTGAGATTCAGTTAAACAATACAGGGCAATGCTGTTCACGCTTAATATCTGCTGTTGATGAACACTGACAGTCACTTAACAAAGTATTTAAAATGACCATCAGATGTAGGTTTTTGGCTGATATTTTTCCTCTGAAAAAAAAGAAGTATAATTTAAGACATTTGAAGCAGTAGTTTCTATTTATTCCTGTAACCCAGACTCAAGAAAATATATCTCATAAGAAAGGGAGTTTAGACAATGCTGGAGTCCCATTGCAGTGAAGAGACTATATACAAATAATGTTTGTTTTTGTATTCTCAGCACAGTGCCCAAGGGGTCCTAACCTGAAAGTTTCCTTCAGACTTATTTTCTCTGATATCAACTTTTCAGACACAGTTCTGGATAACCTTTGCAGTGCTGTACAGGTATGATTGCAACATGATCTCTTCTCTGGCTCAGTGGCATTACGGTCATTGCAAACATTGCTTCTTGCTCTCAAAAGACATAGGGCTAAATTCTGTCCACATCCATTCAGAATATTGCCCTGTTGTGGATTACCCTAAAGGAATGAAGGATTTTGTATTATCACAGAAATGGTGTCAGACATGCTCATCACACTTCCCACATGTCTTTTCAGGAACACAGGCTGTGAGCACAGAGAGAGAGGGACACATTGTACCCCTTTTCCAGAGGTATTTTGTTCAGTTTAACATTGCTGTTAGAGCTCCTGTTTTCTCATTTGAATCTGGATGGGTCAGCATCCAGTTGCTGGCTCTTGGCTCCTTCTCCCATAGCTGAAGAACTAAAGCACTGAATTTCAGTGAAGAAGGTCACCTATGAAAATGGCTAAGTGACAGCCACTCAGAAACACTCAAGAGCCTCAGGATGAAGCCGGGGATTAGCAGGGGTTGGTGGCTGGAGATGCCGAAGACCATTTCTAAATTATTCATGGGGAAATAAAAGCACATAATTCAGTCCCTCATTAGATGAGCGTAAGCAAGCTGTGCCTATCTCTTGTCTTACATCGACCTCATGTAACAGGGAGAAAAGCATCCTCCCAGTTTTCTCATCATAAACAGGTTAACAATTTTTCTCTTCTGAGCTGTGAAAGTTGGTGGCATTTACAGCTTAGCAAAGGGAATGCTTGGAATTGAAGCCTTTTTTACTTTCTCTGTTTGGTTCCCTCTGGGGAACAAATGCAGTAAAAGGTCCTTAAGGGATTGAGGACGCTCTTCTCCACTCTGTACCTGCTGGCTTGTATTATTTTTAGCCCAGAACAACTCAAAAGCAATGTCAAAACCTGTTTAAAAACCTACTTGAAGACTTCCATTGTCCATTGGCCCATTATGAAATAATTCATTAATAAGAAATGAAGTAAAAGAAAACCAAAACAATTGCAGAGCAAAAGAAGCCAGCTCTGGTAAAATATTTATCCATTAAAATACAGTGAAGCCTTAGTAAGGTGTAAAGTCTTTTTTCATTTTATTTTTTATTTTTTATTTTTTATTTTTATTTTTCTTATTAAAACAGGCTGTTAACTATGTTAAATTAGTCTTAGCCAAGTGGAAATGGGAGACAAAGCTCACTGGAAGACAAACACCAGTTTTGGCAGGAAGGAATATGCGGGTGGTTTAGTTCGCCTCATATGGCATGCTGGCATGGGCTCACTGAATGCTTCAAAAACAAGCACAGAAACACAACAGGAATTCTCAAGGGACCTACAGCATCTGGGCAGATCCATAGGATCCTCAGCCTCCTCAGGAAACCCTTGCCCAGGTGATGAATTTACACGTTAAAGGCAGCAGTTCCCTTCTGCTGCAGTGATACTACTGAAAAGTGCACTCTCATTTTAAACACCAGTCATGTATCCTGCTTTACCCTTTACATCCGAAAACCACAGCCAGCTCTACCTGCCTGGGTTTTTTACAGCACTCAGTTCTATGGGTGACCAAACATCGGTCATTTCTTTATTTCTGCTTGTCTATTCCAATCTCTTTCCTGGCCTGCACTTTTTTTCCAGACTGGTTAGCTCAATATGCTGATGTGTGAAGGAACTGTTCTCTACAGACAGCTACTAATTAGGAGAGTAAAAAGGAAGAAAAAAATAGAAGTCCCTCATTTTACCACTAAATTTTGGAGGAAAAGAAAAATGTCTTGAAGGTGACAGAGCTGGAACCAACTGAGATGAGGGTAAATGGGATCTTGCAAGTCTGAAACCTTCAAGGGTCAGTAAAAGACTACTGCAAGGGATTGCAACTGGCAGGTGGTGCAGCCGGCTCCTATGGGAAAAGCCTTAGACAATCCCTGCTACAAATGCATTTTAGGAAGTAGTTGTTTATCCTATTTACTCTTTTAGGTTTTCTTTCATCCCTTTAATAAGTTTGCTAGCCACACAGTTCACCTTTGAAAGAGAAAATGAGCACTCTAAAAACTGGAAAGTTTGGCTTCTTTTGGAAGCTCAGACTGATGGGTTTTGTAGCCACCTTCTTAAATTTGAACTCAGACACCTACAGCTGCTGGTCAAGCCCCATCTTACAGATCCTCAGAAGAAAGAAGCCCTTTGAAGTGTATTTTCCTAACAGTTGTAACAACTGTTACCCACTATATTTTCTATAGAGGGACCAATTTCAGACGAGGTCTTATCTCCAGCCATGTATGTCAGTGTTATCATTTTAAGCTGGCTCAGATACAGTTTTCCACTCCACAGAGCCACAGCATTAAATCTGTTTGAAACCACAGCGCATGAGCACGATGGATATTTCCATCATGAGCTAAAGCTGCGGCAGTATTTTGGTCACTGAGGGAAATGTCTATAATAATGCAGGATGCTGCTGAGTAGCTTTTCAAGAGGACAAAGCTCTGGGTTCCTGCCAGAAATCTGACATAAAACACAAGAGCTGGTGAGATAAGAAGATGGGTTCCTTTTTAATTCTGTCCTTTAGGAAAAAAAGAAAAAAAAAAGTAATATAACCTACTGTACTCTTACATTTCATGTGTTAAGGCATGAGAACAGGAGAAGATTTACAGGCAGAGATGGCTGGGACCCTTCGGGAAAGTCGTGCCTGCTCCAGCACAGGGGTGAAGTGCAGGGCTGCCAGCATCTTTTTGTACAAAACTGAAACCTAATGTAACAGATGTAACAGGAGCATAAGCAGAACAGCACAAAAGGACACAGCAGAAGGCAGAACATGCCCTTTTATAGCCTGTATGACCCAGTACTTTTGTCCTTCTGGATGAGATTTGACTACCTTGGGAATACAGTGCTCAAGGGCAGGTCAGGACTGATACATCTTTAAAATAGATAAAACCCATGTTTCAAAGAGTTCCTGAGGATGCACAAAATAAGGGTAGGTAAGGCACAATGTACCACTATTATTTTTGTTAAGTCTCATTCTCCAGAGTAACGACAGTGAATTGAACGTGAAAGGTTGGGAGCTGCAACCATGCCCACGCTGTAGTGGAAAGTGGCAAAGAGCATCCCTGCACGGGTGGCATGGACCAGGAGGGAGGGGAGCAGCAGGACGGGGCAAGGCCAAGCAGGACCTTGTTTTTGAGCCCATATTTGTGGGTGTGAGAGCTTCAGCATTGCCTGGGGATGTGTCATGCATCACTCTTTGGTTAGTGGAGAGATGCTCCTCCAAAGAGCAGCCTGAAGTGGTCAAAGAAACATCTCCCTTGACTGGCAGGGGAAGCAGAGGGATCATTGAGCTTAAACTATTTTTAACTAAGTTTTCACAGCCCTTAGTGGGGAGGCTTCTTATAATCCTCAGACTAGGCCTTTTCCTAGCTATCTTCCATATATTTTTGGCTGAGCAAGTGTTTTCAGTGCTTGCCTACATACCAGGCTTTCCAAAATCCCAGCAGTGGGATGATGTAACATCCTTCCCCTGCTGAAAGGTCTTGGCCTGGATGTGGAAACCCCACATATGCTTCCTTCCTTGCCTGAGACAAACTGAATTGGAGTTCAGGTGAAAGTGCCAGATATAGCTCACTGGGGATCAGGGAACTGTGAGTTTCCAAACTGGGAACAGATTGCCCAAACTAATATTAGAGGAATCAGAAAGAGACAAATGTGTTTTTTTCTCAAATCAGTGCTTGAGGAATTCCTTTAGGAGAAAGAAGATTTGGATTCTAGCATTTCCCCCAGTAAGTATATTTTAAACTCTGCTTTATCTTAAGTAATTTTCACAGTTCTCTTTTAAGCTCATCTGCCTCTTAAATGTTATGATGCTAAATACAGTGTGGGCCTGACACTAGAGCAGTATGGGCCGATGCAAATAATCTAATTACTTCAGTGGGGTTTGAACTGTGCCTATGAATGATAATGCTAAATTTGAAACCATTTCTTTACTTCTAGTTCTGTCAAAGGTATGTTGTAACATATACAAAACAAATAGTAACATTTATATAACATACTACATATTAACATATTTATATGTTACTATTTGTTACTCCCATTTTTTAATCCATTTTTTACTCCCCTTTTTTTATGACTCCCGTTTTGAATAAGGGTAGAAAGGAGGACCTGAGGAACTATGGACCAGTGAGCCTGGAAAGACTCTGTGCCTGGAAAGATCATGGAACGGGTTCTTCTGGCAGCAACGTCAAGGCACATGCAGGACAAGGACGTCCATCATGGCTTCACCAAGGGCAAATTGTGCCTGACCAATCTGCTGGCCTTCTGTGATGGAGTGACTGCATCCATTGACTGATGTCATCTACCTGGCCTTCTGCAAGGCCTTTGACACGGTCCCACATGACATCCTGGTCTACAAATTAGAGAGAGATGTGGACTTGATGGGTGGCCCACGCAGTGGATAAGGAATTGGCTTGAAAGTCACACCCAGAGAGTGGTGGTCAATGGCTCTATGTCCAGGTGGAGGCTGGTGATGAGTGGTGTCCCTCAGGGGCCTGTCCTGGGACTGGTGCTTTATCAATGACATAGGCAGTGCGATTGAGTGCTCCTTCAGCAAGTTTGCAGATGACACCAAGCTGAGTGGTGCAGTTGATACAACAGAAGGAACGGATGCCATCCAGAGGGTCCTGGACAAGTTTGAGATGTGGGTCCATAGGAACCTAATGAGGTTCAACAAGTCCAACTACAAGGTGCTGCACCTGGGTCAGGGCAATCCCAGACAGGAGTACAGACTGAGAGAAGAACTCATTTAGAGCTGCCCTGCAGAGAAAGACTTGAGAGTTCTGGTAGATGAAAGGCTCAGCATGCGCCAGCAGTGCATGCTTCCAGCCCAGAAGGCCAACTGCATCCTGGGCTGCATCAGCAGAGGACTGGCCAGCAGGTGGAGGGAGGTGACTGTCCCCCTCTGTTCTGCCCTGGTGAGGCCCCACTTGGAGCACTGCGCCCAGCTCTGGGGCCCCCAACACAAGAAAGATATGGAGCTGTTAGAGAAGGTCCAGGGGAGGGTCACGAAGATGATCAGAGAGCTGGAGCACCCCTCTTTTGAAGAAAGGCTGAGGATGTTCAGCCTGAAGAGAAGGCTTCAGGGATCTTCAGGGAGACCTGGAGATCATTGTGGCTTTTCAATACTTAAAGAGCGCTTATAAAACAGACGGAGAACAACTTTTTACTCAAGCAGATAATGACAGGACAAGGGGGGATGGTTTTAAACTAAAAGAGGAGAGATTGAGATTAGATGTTAGGAGAAAATTCTTCACTCAGAGGCTCTGGAACAGGTTTCCCAGAGAAGCTGTGCATGCCCCATCCCTGGAGGTGTTCAAGGCCAGGCTGGATAGGGCTTTGGGCAACCTGGTCTGATGGGAGTTGTCCCTGCCCATGGCAGAGGGGTTGGAACTAAGTGATCTTTAAGGTCCTTTCCAACACAAGCCTTTCTATGATTCTATTATTAGAAGTGATATTTAATGAACTGAAACATAACTAAATGTTTAAGTCCAAACTCCCTAGGGCATTTAGGCATCCAAGGCAAAACCCACAAATGGACACAGGCAATGAGGGGTGCTGAGCAATCACATACATAGCCTGGACTTCCACCACTCTAAGGTTGTCCAAATGTTTTGCCTTAGGATTTCCAAGGGTTTTCCTCACACAACTCTTTTCAGTAGACTTTTGAGATCCTGTTCCCAGAGGCAGTTACTCACACCATACTACACCTAAATCCTTCTGTGGATACTATCCCCAACTGCCCTTTAAATGAAAAGCATTTAGACAAATGTAGATAACCACTGAGCATTTGAGTTTCAGAGCTTTCCAAGGCAGAAATTTACTGCACAAATTTATCAGGCAGTGAACGAGAATCCATGAATTTGGCTCCATGAAAGCAGAAGTAACTTTGGAAGCTATGCAGGCTTCCATTAACAATCTGATCAAATATTAAGTGATCTGGATCCCAGAGATGTGGATGTTTCTTTCCAGTTCTCAGCTCTCAGCCACAGAGCAGCAGACATCAGCACAGAAAGGCATACATACACCACTGCATCGCATGCCTTTAAATGGGCTGAGCTGTTTTGTTCATATACACTGGAAATCAAATGAAGGCTATTAGGATTCAACTCCATTACTGAAACTGCGAGGGGTGGAATTGGGCGTCTCCATGCTGTGCTAGAGATGTGATGCTGTAACATGTGGGAACACCGGGAACACTTCCAGACATGGCATTCAGACTCTTCTGACTTTCTCCCTATCCTCTGTTCCTCCTCACCTTGCTTTATCACTGCATTAGGCAGAAAAATTCTAGGAGAGCTCCCAATGCTCTCTCAACAGCCACCCCCAGCTACAGCACTGATCTCAGTGGGGCAGAAGCAATGCTGTGCCCCTCCACATGAGCTGAAGCAAGTGCTGCACTAGTGGGTCTCGTGGGGGATCCTAGGTCTCTGCTCCCTCACAGGTAAAGCCAGGGGAAAATTGGCTGGTTGATTGGGCTCTTTGGGTTAATGATGCATGTGAAAACTGCGGGGAATAGCAGCAGGGTTTTTTTGGAGAACATTTCAATTATCTTTTCCTAGCTATTTTTACTTTGCAGATGAAGCTGGAAGAAGCAAGCATAGCCCTCTAATAAACTCTGTTCATGATTCATGAATTGTGTTCCCTCTGCCTTCCAAAATGCAAATAAATGGATAAAAATGGTGCTACTGCATCAGAGTTTGTACCTTTTCAAATCCAAGCTCCATGTATTACTCTCAGATGCTAACATAACCCAAGAAACTGCAAGATGATGACATTTACCTCGTTCATATGTAAGACTGCAGCTTCTGTTGATGGAATAGGCAATGAAGCAACTGCATCGATGTATTTTTCTCGTGTGTTAATGTAGCTGCACCGCTTCAGAAGTCAGATTCATGTTTGTGTTCCTCCTGCTGCTGCCTTTACTGAAAGCATAGTATGACCTGATTTCCTCTTTCTACCCTCTTCTCCCACTCAGTGTTTCAAGGGTTATTAACTCCTCCTGGTTTGTTGTACACATACCAAAACACTTCTCACCCAAGGCATGTGTATCCCTGCTAGGTAACTGGGAGAAAGGCATTTTATGCCTCAGCTCTAGCCTTTTTATTGTGTTTTATATATACAAAAGGTGCAGGGCTGTCACAGTGGGAAAACACAGGATCTGTGCATGTAATACCACAACCTGGTACTACAGGTCCGCATGGGTTTTATCAGCCAGATTCCTTCTGAGGCCTATAATCAAGTTTTCCTCTCAAGTTGTCCAAAAATATGAGTCTGATTGTTCTGCTGAGTATCAGGGCAGAGACTACCCCCATAGGATTGCAGTGGATCAATACACATGCATCTGAGCTTCAGCTGAAAGGTACGGACCTGAGCCTTTCAACACTGACACAATTCATTGCTACTGCTGCAAAGCAGAAACCAGCAAGGTATTTTCTGCATCAATTAAAAAAATAAAAAATAAAAAATAAAAATAAAAGCATCAGGGATAAAACATCAGTTCCAGAGCAAGAAGGATACAGGAACATTAGAAATGTGTCTCATCAAAGAATGTAAGAATGAAATACTGTTAAAAAGACTTGAGATAAGGATTTAGGACAGGCAAAATTAAATGAATAAATAAATGATCAGTAGCTGAGCTGTAGGGCTGAGCCTCTATGAAGGATAATCTTGAGGACTACCAAATATCAGAATCCAAATGCCTTTTTAGATTCAGGTCTCAGTTCTCCACATGTAAGTTCGTGATGCATCCCTACCTCAGAGGCGTGCGGCGATCAACACAACAAAAGATTGCAACTATTTCAGATACAGCTGCAGTGGGAGTCATAGAGCCAGCAAGAACAGGGGAGAGCTGCCAGATCTCATGGATGTTTACTGTTTGTGTCTCTGCTCAGTAGCTTTAATGCTGTGAACATGTGTGCATGCATAGACACATTCGGAGGCTTATAAGTAGCTGTTAGTTCTTCACATAAAGAAGAAATACTTGGAAGAGCCATGAAATTTCTCCCCTTCAGTGGGAAAATTCAAGACTTATACAGGCTGAAGTACGATCAGAGAAAAGTCTGTATCTTTACATTAACATTGAGGCCTAGGTCATCCTGTCTTAAACGTGTTTGGAGCCACTGAGGAAATGTCCATTTGGAGCATGCAGAGTAGAAATATTTGAGAATTCAGGCACAGACTTTGGATCATCAATACTGGTTCCTTGCTATTATGTGAGATACAGGTCAAGCTAGGAGACCAGAGAACAAGCACAAACCTTTGCCAATTACAAAGCGAGTCCCACAGTAAAACAGCACAAGCTACAGCCAGCATATGCCAAGGGGCTGGAGGAAGATGGATGGGAAAAAAGAGACAGCACTTCCTCTTCTGAAACACCCATATGGCAGGGTCTTCCTCTAAAAAACTTTCAACCTGAAAAGTTAATCTCTATATTCACATTTGTGGGGAATTAGTCATTAACTAGCAGGAAATGAATTGATTTTCAATCTCAGCTTTTCTCTGATTAGATTTGGACAATGAGAAACTTAATTGAGCTGTGGTAGTGCTATAGGTCAATACGCTAGCAGATCAGTTATTAGTCACTGCTAACAAAAAAAAAAAATCTTCAGAGAGAATTGTCGTCAAAACAATTAGTATTGCTAACGCATAACTCGAGGACCAGGGCTGATTAAATGTTATTTCTCTTTGATCTCCCTTAACTGAAAAACAGCACTGGAACACTTTATTTATTTTAAGTTTGGCACAGTCTTCCACTACCCCAAGGTCAGTGATAGCACAGGGCTATGACAATGTCAGGATCCTGCTGTGCTGTAGCTATGCCGCTGTAGCTATGCCCCAGACTAATTGCAACATCCTTTTTCTTGACACTATGTTATCTCTTTAGGAATCTGGTAACATACCAGATGGAGAATACACTGGGACATTTCTTTTTTTTTTTTTTTTTTTTCCCCTCTTAAATATCATCCAACCTCTTTAGATTTCTGGGAAAAAAAAAAAAAAAAAAAAGAGGTTTAATTTCCCTGTGAGTTTTGGCTCCAAAGGTTCAGAGTATTAACTTGAATGCTGTGCCTGCTGTGTTGTGAAGCCCTTAGTGCAAATTTCTGAGAAGAACAGGGCTATAGAAGCATTGGTAAGTGCTATTTCCAGCCAAAAAGGGATTTGAAACACGAGTCACTAAAGTCTGAGATATTCTTCTTATGAACGGATGCAGATGCAACCACAGAAAAGAGCCTCGTGCCTGAAATGTCTCATACACTTTATGTAACATGCCCTCCTAAAATTCTTAAACACGATGGAGTTGTTATAACTCAGTACTGCAGAAAGAGAACTGCAGAAAGAGAAGGAAAATGGCTGTAGCTGGGAGTATCAGAGATCTGAGGATTCAAACCTCAAGAACTCAGTGAGTGCTAAACTACAGAATTCCTTTTCTTAATACTAAGTGCAAAACCTGCCATTTCAGAAGTTACCAACAAAAAGCCTTAACTTCTGGGGAGCCCTACCAATTCCCTTACACATACAGATCACTCCAGTGAGCTGGAAACCGGTGGATTCAGATATCTTTTCCAGCTAATCCAACCTTTGACAGTAGGGCAGTCCATAAACCTTTTAATCCAAAGAAGACAACTAAAAACTGAAATCACAGAAACACTGAATGATTTGTGACCTTGAAGACCACTCAGTTCCAACACCCCTGCCCTGGGCAGAGACACTTCCCAGTAGACCAGGTTGCTCAAACCCCATCCAACCTGGCCTTGAACACCTCCAGGGATGGGGCATCCACAGCTTCTCTGGGCAACCTATTCCAGTGCCTCACCACCCTCACAGTCCAGAAAGACCAAAGGAGTGGAGAAAGATGAAAGCTGTATGATACCACAAGCACTTTGCAAGAACTTGCCCTGCTGAGAATAGTATAAATATTCAAAGACAGAAAATGGGAAGGGCTGACTACCCACAAAATCAGCGTGCCCTGCTGCTTGTTGCCAGCATAGGCCAGAAGAGGGAACTCCAGCCTGCACCTACAGATATGCCTAGTGGGCAGCTCGGTCCCAACAGGAACATATGTAACAGGCTAAATGTCTGGATTACAGCTACCGTCTCTAAATCAGTCATTGTGGAGTTCTATGTAAATAACCACCATCTTCATCCCTCTGCTCCCAACCAATCATGGGGAATGGATTGGGAGTGGTTATTTTTTGTTTTGTACCCCAAAGTGAAAACCTTTAACAATGCCTAAGGGCATTAATTAATGATAGAGTGCTTGGAAACCAACACGAGTGAATCCTGACAGCTATTTGCTTGGAGACCATATATCTGTCCCTAAGCTTTTGGAACATAAACAGATACCTGATCAGAGCCGTTAAAATGATGTATTACAGAATAACGTTTCAATGCAGTACAAAAGGGACAAAAGCTGAGGGAATGGAAACAACCCCAGTGTTTGACATGAGAGGCAGGAAGGATGGTGGCAATAGTTCACGTAATAGATAAGTGGTAGGTGGGCAGTGACTTGGTATCTTTTTTTTTTTTTTTTTTTTTTTTCCCCTTGCTTTCCCTAGGCGTATCTTATTGACTTTCTTTTTTAGTAGTGAGTTTGAAAGCAACCCAACAAGTCACAGACGAATTGTCCTAAAATGAAGTTTCTAATTATCTGAAATTGGAAATAGGCCCACATTTCTAAGTGCTTCAAGGCCTATTCCAAAGCTTTTCATGTGCAACAAAGCTCTGAGCGATAGGTTTTCGGGTCTCTTTCTGAAAAATTTGTACAGACCTACTTAAGAGATTCATCCATCTGTAAACCTTCCAATTCTGTTGTCACAGATAATAATAATAAAAAAGGACTCTTTCAATACAGTGTGGTTTTAGGATTCCAGCTTTGAAAGACAACATATTTTCTTCCATATCTAAGCTTTCTCTTAAAGCACAAACGCTTTAAAAGGTCAATGCCATGACTGACAAGCCCAACAGTGTCTAAAAACCATGAAATATCATCATTCTGCTACTAAGGACCATGCATAAGTATATGGAATACTGGAATAGAGGGCTACAACCTTTTCAGAAGTGAAAGGCAGGGAAGGAGGGTGTGGGTGTTGCCCTTTGTGTTAGGGAAGGGATTGATTGCAAAGAGCTGCCTCTGAGAAACAGTCAGAAACAGGTTGAGAGCTTGTTGGTAAAACTTAAGGACTGGACCAATAAAAGACACCTTGTGGTTGGGAGTGGTGGTCAATGGCTCTACGTCCAGGTGGAGGTTGGTGACAAGTGGTGTCCCTTAGGGGTCTGTCCTGGGTACTGGTGCTGCTTAATATCTTTGTTGGTGCCATTGACAGGATCGAGTGCACCCTCAGCAAGTTTGCAGATGATACCAAGCTGAGTGGTACAGTTGATACAAGAGACGGAGGGGATGCCATCCAGAGAGTCCTGGACAAGCTTGAGATGTGAACCTAATGGTGTTCAGAAAGAAGGGAAAATCCTCACTGTATATGAATTATTTTTTCCATCATTTTTGTTCTTTTATCATCTGTAGGAAGAGATGTAGAACCACCTCCCTGTGAGCCATATGAATCCCTGCCTTTATGCAGGGATGCCATCGCCCTAGATATGCTGTTGCTGTGCTATTACTAAATAATTCTGCTCACAAGCCAATGCAGATAAAACATGGGTATTGATAGTAGTGATATTCAGTAATAAATGTTTCCCAAATGTTTCTCCATTTTATGCTGTTGGCCAGCTAAGGCAGAGACTATCATCTAGCAGAGTAGAGCTTCCCCCCAGTTCCATCCCTCCTACTCCAATAAACTCCTGGGCTCCTTGGCATGGGCCCACTTTAGAGAAAAACGTAAACCTTTTAGTACAAACTGGTGCATGCTGTTTGTTGATTTAAAGCACTGGAAGTGAGAAGCAGGCATCTCTCCTGCATCGACCTGCTGAAGTAATGAAGTAATGAACTCTTGAATAACTTTAATCCGTCAGTACATAGAACCTTTGAAAAGGAGCTGAAGCTCCTTTTTTGCCATCAGAAAGCCATCACACGTGCTGCTCTGAAGCAAAAAGCTATAATGGGTAGAGCAGCCTCTTTTGTTACCGATAAATCAGTCAGCTAAGATTTTTCCCAACACTTGTTTCCGTTAAGATCTTACAATTATTCATATACTCTGTCTATAAATGGCTTAACACTAGCACACAGTAAGACCTGCCAAGAACAGCCATACAAAAGGACAGCATAAAATAAATTCTAAAAACTGCAGAGAATGTGACCTTTAAATTAAAATGATCTTTATCTAAAAAGGTGAAGAGAATCCTACTAAAAAATAAGATACATCAATATGCATCTTTAAAGCTGCTATCCATGCCCATTTATCATTACAAGATATCTCATTGCATGTACTATTTGACATCACCATAATGACTACAGTTTCAATAACATAATTACAGGCCAGTTGAAAAGGAGACAATAAAGGCACATCAGCAATACACTTCTCTAATGTTGAGTCCTTACGGCTTTATTTATCACACAACCTTCTAGTAGTTACACGTTCTTCGGATCAGATTACTCTCTGTGCACCAGACCAACTGAAGATATTCATACCACTGGCATCATGCATAAAATTCTGAGAATGACAAGTGTAGAGCTTATGCCTTCACTGTACTGGTGACTGCAATTTTGTTTCAAAATCAGATCCATCTGAATTCTTCCCCTCAGACATAAAAATCCTCTAAAAACCCGAAAGCCCAACTAAATACACTTGCAAGAAGTGTATTATACAAGGTCTATTTATAGATGCAGCAAGGTATAACTGGAGGGATGTATCAGAACCAATGTTTCCCATTAATAAACATAACCTCAAAAATACGCTCAAAAATGTAGACTGATGCAATCTAACAGCCCAAAATTATAATTATGGTAACTAGCTCACACTGGGGAACAACTGTTGCTTTTTCACACTGAGTAATGAATATGAGTAATAGATTTGACTTTTTCCCCCAAGTATTCTGGTAAACATGTTAAATAAATCAGGTTGTAGGCTTTCATGAATAAACAATAACAGCTACTCAATCCTTAGCAAACAGGCAATACAATAACAATAATAATAGCAAAAAGAGTTCAGTATAGCGGTGAGAACTCAAAGGAGGATTAGTCATACATGCCTTTGGATAAGTTAGCTCTCTTATCTTATGAGAGCAGCAGATCTCATCATCTTTAATAGTCTTGTATCCTAGAGTGAATAAAGATGAATAAAAAGCCCTACAGACATTAATAGTAGAACAAAAAACTCTGTAATCATAACCAAACTCTTACACTACCAGCTGCTTTCCAGAAGGATTCTGGTTTACATTTGCTAAGAGGGATCCTCCAAGGAACACTGACTGTTCTTGGTGATGCCAACTGCCAAAATGTCCTTTTGAAGCTTACAGCTGGGAGATACACCCTGACATTTCCTGACATTTCTAAGTTCCTTTATACCTTCTCTATGAGTTGACTGCATGTAATGGTCTCTAGGGATTAATTTATAGAGAAACAGTAATGCAATACATTTCATACATATTTGATAGACTCACTTTGTGTATCAAGTGTAATTAAGTTGAAAAATGATTAGCTAACTCTGGTAAAGTGTTAAATTCTCAAACAAAAAAAAATCAAAACCAAAGTTACAAGAAGGTGAGAATTAAACAAAAAAGCATCACATCACATTGATTAGCTGCTATTACCACAGAATTAATAGGTAGACACCTTATCCAGCATGGATGCTTTTCTGGACTTGTCCTCCTATTGAATTCCTTTCTCAACACACTCCTGGCTTGAAGGGTCTTTTTGATGGCCAAAGGATTTTCAAGCCTCTAAACACTATAAATCATCTGCCAGAGGCATTCGATGAACAACCACTCTGTTAAGACAGCTGTCTCTAGAATGTAACTCTGCATAGCATCTTATTTAAAATATATGACAGAGTTGCCATTTCATCTGTACATGCTCTCATAAAAATAGGGCATAATCCCCCTCCCCATAGCATGAGATTTTTATGGAGAAGTGGCAGCATCTTCATAACTAATGTTGCAACCAGATTTCCTTGTAAAGGAGACTCAAAATTCTTTGCGTCTTTCCTCAGTGACAGCTAAATACCTAAGTGTGATAATACTAGCCATGCAAAGACCTTCAGCAAAACAGCCAGGGAATTCAGTCTCTGAGGATGTAATGAGTTCTTACTGAACAAGAAACATAGGACAACTGTGTATATATAGTCCCTGTTAAACAACAGAAGGGAAGAAATTTGAAATATGCCTTAGGTAGGACATGTCTGAAGAAAATAATTAAAAAAAAAAAAAAAAAAAAGCCTAACATAGCTAATGGGCTCTACTGCTTTTTACTGCTGTCAAAATATGGAGAAAACTGTCTTGCAGGCTGTGGCCTAGAGTCCAACTAGAAAATACAACACTTGCATTTCAACCCACACCTGGGATGAAGCCCACAGGATATAGAAGCCCACTATATCCTATAGCAAGACTAGGATATGGTCTCACTGCCTGGGCAGATTTGGCAGCAGTATCTGACATGGCTCTGGGCAGACACAGCTCATAAAAAAGAAAGCAAAATTCTAAATCACAGCACTAGAGCTCCCAAACTGAGTATTTTAAGCACTCACACAACCAAATATCACTAGCAGTTAGTGGCAGTATTTTGGGTTGTCTGAATATGATGACGAGAGAATTTTGAAAGCGCCAAAATCTCTTCAGGTCAACCAGAAACTACTTTCTGCAATAGCTCTGTCCCTCCTTTCTTACACAAGTATCAGAAAGGGTCTTTACCTTTGAAATAGCTCAGTCTCACTCGCTAGAGTTTAAGTGGACCACCTACTCTTAGGAAGCTAACAGAGCTCAATAGTACTTTTACAGAGGTCTACCAGTTGGAGATTGCCTGTGTCAAGCTTTTGGCTCTCTTTATTTTGGAAACAGTGATAGTATACTCAAAGGAAGCACAGAAAAAGGTAGATTTTCACAGCTGTCCAGGTTATTCATGAAGAAAACCAAGTAAATTCAACCTAAATAAAGCCCTGCTGGTAGAAAAAGGTCTCATACCTAATCATTTCCACCTGTTCTCGAGGGAACTATGCATCAATACTTCTTCCACCCTCACCCTCATCCTGAAAAATGGTTATCTGGCTTCTCTTATTCACTAGATTTCTGACTGACACTCAGCTGTGGACAGTCCTGATATTTAATTGGAACAGCAGTTCCTGTGAATACACTACCTCTATCCTGGCAGCAGTGTTTGCTGAAAAAAAGATATTTTTGTTAGTGAATGTATTTAAATAGTCTGTAATGTGTAGTTTAACAGGCAGCCTGACAAACACCAACTTAGAATTCCTTGCTTCAATCTTCTTTATCCATGGAAAGAAATGATGCATCTTGCTGGGGTGATGCATCCCGAAACAGGTATGTAACAGCAGCCATGACATGAATCCCATTTCGGGTGAGTACCCTGTGACTTCTTGTGCTATGAAGGATTGCATGACACTATCCTGACTACAAGAATAGCTCGGTAAAGAACAAGATTTTAATGCTCAGCTGAAATACGAAGTGTTAGTTCCTGCTGCAGTCTTTAACTGATGACATACCTATAACCTTTCTACATTTACTAATGAACTAGACAGTCCTGTTGAATTTCCAGTAAAACTCATAAATATCTGCAATCTGTAAAAAAACATTCTAACCTCTGATAAGAAATGACAGGAAGAGACAGCGATGGTGTGGCACTGAAGCTTGAACGCAATGCAAATTTGAGGTCACAATAGCATGTGTTTGAGACCTGTCATGGCACTGAAATATAACTTAAGATGTCACAGCAGTACAGTGACATGTATCATTTAGCATGCTGATGAAAAGCCTAAAATCCAGAATGATTGTAGCGCCAAGGAAAATAAGCTGTGTTTTTTTTCTTACCCTGAGCACATAAATACAAAAGATTCGGTGCTGTTGTCCTACGAGCACACTCTCTCTGAGATGTCAGTCTGAAGGAACAACTGACCTGTGCTGTACTTATAGAGTGGCATTACACATTGACTTTTGAACTGAAATGTATCTTTGGTTATTTCTACTGCTGCAGTGGAGCTAACTGTGTTTTCACAAGAGGGCAATGTACATTTTCTAGTCACAGCAAATTATTTTGTGCTTTTCCTTTGACAGATATCAAAGCTCCCATCGCTTCAGGAGATGTAATAATCTGTAGATTTAGGTAGCTATATGGATTCACAAGATGTGTGGTTAATAACAGGTTTTCAATTTTAAGAAGAGCTGTTTTCACACCTACAGAGATCTGAGTGATCCCAAACTTCTTTGCTTTGTGACCCACACAGGTGGACACCAGAGTACCAGCAAAGCAAGGCAATAAAAAAGCTTGCAAGATCATACACATGCAAGCCACCTACCAATTCTGCCACTTTTATACCCATCACCTGATTACATTTTCGGTCCATATGCTTGGGACTCTTGGGTGGAGATCAGCATAGAATAATTGCTCTAAGCAGTCTTTGCAGTCTTCGGGAAAACTCAGATTCCCAGGGAAAAGGCCACCTAACACTTGCTGAAGCACAGCGAGTCTGGGATGTACTGGGCACAAGAGAGCCAAAGCCCATGCACTGCAGAATCAACCTGCACATGTACAACATAGCCAGTGCTGACAACAAAAGGTGCAAAGCTCATTGCTCTGGCGCAAATTATACAACATGCAGGCATTGGGATGTGGCAATTTAACTGTTATTTATACTGAAAGGCGTGGGGTCACATAAGTCTCCTCAGGAAGACTCCCAAGTCCAGACACAATGATGAGAACCAGCATTTTTATTTTTTTTTTTGCATTTTTGGTATTGGCAAGAATTAGCATGGCTGAATCATCTGCAGCTCTGAAGCCAGCAAACAGTGCAGCACTGAGAGGCCAAGCACATTTCTGGCAGCTCTGAAAAGACCAGGAATTACAGTTTCCATGTAAAGCAGGTGATATCTTGGTTTCTAAATACCTTGGATCACAAACCAGATCTTCTTCCAAATTCTCCATGGAAAGGTTGTTTTTTGTTTTCAGGCACTAGAAATAGATGCCAAGTCCAACCAATGAGGTAAGATGAGGCTTTTCTGTCTGCGTTATGTTTCCGAACAAGTCCCAACTATTTCCTTAAAGTTAGTCATCCACTTTTGAATACCACATCACTCATAGCTTTACACTGCAGTCAGGCTTTCAGCTTAAAGATTGACCAAAACCAAGGGGGAATACAAAGCATAAAGGACCTACTAAGGGCCTCCGTAGTGAGGGGCTGGTTTCCTGCTGTCCCTGTGTCTATCACAGCTTAATATCTGCAGTCTGCTAAAACTCAGGCAGGATCCAAATGAGCTTCAGGGAGCTGGCGGAGCTCTGGAGTCCTGAGAAGAGTGACCACTTGCACTGGAATAGAAGATTCCCCCACATTTCTCAGCTTGCACGGAGATGCTGTAGGCTTGTCCTCCCTCTGCCTGGGCAGTAGGTACAAAGAGGCTCTGGCACAGACTCTTCCATCTACCTCCAGATTCCCCTTCCACTAACATCTCTTTTCAGTTTAACTTGAAAAGATAAGAGCAATTTAATCTTTCCTGCCTTCTACTTGACGGTTTTGTTCTAAATGTATTTTGACAGCAGAAATAAAGACAAAGTTTTAATAGAACTAACTCAACCACAAACTGAATTATGTATTTCCATTTCAGGAGAGAATCTCACTGCTAATAACATCACTCTACTTCCAAAAGCATGCATGACAGAATTCAAAGCATTTCTCTGTTCCATAATGGTATTTTATATCTGGCAGTAGCTATGCAGAACAATGATTTCTCCCTCTTACACGTGTATATGTCATGCATCTCACTTGCTTTGTCCAGGATTCAGGGTGGGACCATCTGAATTGCCGAACCAGTCTGTCTGGAAAGTTTGTGTGCTAGAAGATTAAAATGCAGACTGAACTCTGGCAACATCCCTGATTTGGAACCCTGCCTAGAACCTTTATTTCTTCATATTCTGTGTTCTCTGGAAAGACAGAGCAGATACAGGCTTTCTGTAGGACCCCCGCATCAACAATCTTCCCCCAAAATGGAAGCACATGGCAAGGCAGGGTCTAAGCACTCTTGATAGCTTGGAGCATCTTAATTTTCCAACACCTGATCTTTATTTGCTTCCCGTTTTACAGAAATGAGTGCAGTCACCAAACAGCTTACTAAACCAGAGTCGAATCCTGAATACATGAAGCTTCATTTTTAATTGAACACCCACGGAAGTCAACAAAAGTGTCAAAAAAAAAAAAAAGCAAAAAAAAAAAAGCCACATCTTATTTTGTGACTATAAAGAAGGCAATTGAAACAATTTCCATCAGCTGCTAAACATATGCTCTAATGACCACCACTGGATTATTAGTAGTGACCTAGATGCAAAAAGCTTTGATCTTCTTACTCCTGGGTTATTATCCAGTTTCTAGTTCTCTTAAGGTCAATCAGAGTGAACAAAACTGAGGATGGGTGAAAAATGCATGCAATAACAGAGAGAAGACCACAGAGTATTGATCCCCAGACACCTCACTGAACAGAGCAGGCAGACATCAGCAAACATGATTAATAAGAGCAAGCCAGAAAACAGCATTACATTTCAAAGAAAGCAAGCGGTAAATAGCTTGAAGTAATGAGATACAAAGTCTTTCACATGTAGGTCACCAGTTTTAATCCAGCTCTGGTCATAACAAACTCTGGTCATTAATATCTGACAACTGTCTGGCAGTGACAAAGAATGAGATGGTGGTCCTAGTTTAATTGCTAGTGGTATCTGCAAAATAAAACGTATCAACAGAGCTGTTAATGCTGTTAAAAGTTTAGGCAGGAAGGTCAAGGACTGACTGGGCATTGAGAGAGGACCTCTACATCCTTACCAAAAAGCTTCATTGCCTGCTAGTGTCAACTTGAGATATCTCAAGAGTAATAAATCTTTTTTTAAGGGAACAGAGGATAAGGCAAGAAAGGAAAAAAAAAAAAAAGTTCAAAGAGAGCTGTGGAAACCCTCCTGCCTTGAACCCAAATCAAGAGCTAAATCCCTGGCTGGTGCTCCCACCAAAGTGACAGAACTACACCAGTTTACATTGCCCAGCACCTCTCACTGATATTTTCAAACAGAGGCCTGATCCAGAGATACATGGAGCCATGGAGTTGGGGAAGGAAGGCAGAGAGCAGACTGAAGCAGGGAAAAAGAGGCTGAGAGTGAAGCAGTAGTAGTGCACTCTGAATAAGCTCAGAGGATGATGGCACAGGGTATGACCTTAGCATGGGTCTTTCCCCACACGGAAATTTCTGGTTGTCACAACCTGGTCTAGAGAAGCACTTACTATGTACGCTGTGGGTCCCACTACTGCCTCTGAGGTGGATCACAGCAGACACCACGGATAGTGAGAACGGCCTGCATGGACACATCTCACTAACTTGTACTGCACCCCAGCCCAGGATCCCTCTTAAGAGTCAGAGCACTATGCCAAATGATAAGTGAGGTATGGAGAGAGGATGAATTCCTAATTCATACAGTCAAAATCAAGGGCCAACCCAGAAATGATGAAAAAGAAGCAGAAGTCTTTACTGCTGCTTTCTCAAGGCCTTCTTCTTAGAATATGGAACAGGCCTGATTATTCTACGGCTTCCAGACAGACCCTCCCAGTTGCAGACTAGAACAGAGAACTCTATTTTCTACTTTTAAATAAAAAAAAAATAAAATGTTTTTACTTTACTCTAATATTTGTGCCTTTGTTGTTTTGGAAGAGATTTATCTCACTTTATCTGCTCCAAAACCACATATCCCGTCTCAGTGAGTTATCAAGGTTCCATCGACAGTGACCAGAGAGAAGCAATCGTCTCCATCAGATTTGTCCTTAAAATAGAAGGCTGTTTGGAATGGGTAAGATGAACTCTTCCCTCAGTGGGTGGCTGGTGGAGGTGCCCACTATCTATCTAACTTACTTAGACTCCAACACAGCAAAAATTGCAGGAGTTGAACACCACCTTTTGCAAACAGAGTGGCTCTTCAAGCATTTCATGAACATTCTGCCTCAATACTTTGGGTGAACAATGCATTCCTGATTATATATAATGCAATCCTGTTATACAAAGCACAAATTTTTTACACGTAATAGCCAAGTTACCTAAAGATATTTATTTGCAAAAACAAACCAATTATATGCCTAAACAGAAGCTTATAGTTAAAAATGATGGTTTAAAGTCTTTCTTCCTCACAATAAACAGCACTGTTTTATCTGTTCAGCATAAGAAACATGCCAAAAGAGTCATGCTTTTTTTCTTTATATTGGATTTATGTGGCAAACTTTTGGTAGCAGGGCGGCTGCAGGGGTGGCTTCTCTGAACAGAGTCCAGCAGCTGCCCCATATCAGATCAGAGCCAGCTCCAGCCAGCTCCAAAAGGGACCTGATGCTGGCCAGAGCTGAGCCAGTGAGCAACGCTGGTTGGGCCTCTGGGAGAGCAGATTGAACAAAGGGACAAAAAACAGAACAAAACAAAACAAAAAACAAAACACAAAACTGATGTGCAACTGCAGCTGGGAGAGAGGAGTGAGTACGTGTGAGAGCCAGCACTGCAGCCCCCCAGGTCAGTGCAGCAGGAGGGCAGGAGGTGCTCCAGGCATGCAGCAGTTCCCCTGCG
Organism: Aythya ferina; assembly: GCF_964211825.1. Lineage (NCBI taxonomy): Eukaryota > Metazoa > Chordata > Aves > Anseriformes > Anatidae > Aythya > Aythya ferina. The sequence continues at coordinate 108,295,507 of NC_140298.1, read as the reverse complement.
GCCTGTGGAGAGGACCCTGGTGGAGCAGGCTGTCCCCCTGCAGCCCAGGGGTCCCACATGGAGCAGACCTCCACACTACAGTCCCCCAGTGGAGAAGCCCCTGGTGGAGCAGGTGGATGTGGCCTGGAGGAGGCTGAGACCCATGGAGCCCACGCAGGAGTAGGGGGTCTGGGGGGAGCTGCCGCCCGTGTGGCAGCAAACTCCCATGCTGGAGCAGTTTGCTCCTGGGGGATGTACCACATGGTACGGAGCCATGTGGGAGCAGTGCTTGAAGAGCCTGTGGGCAGCCCCAGCAGGCCCAGTTCGGGAAGGACGGCATCCCGTGGGAGGGACCCCACATGCAGCAGGGCCAGAGAGTGACTTTGTGGGAGCAGTGTAGACAAAGTGTCAGGGACTGACCGCAGCCCCCGTTCCTCATTCCCCTGCATTGCTTGAGGGGGGGGATAGAATAGGGTGGATGGGGTAAGGTGTTTTTAGTTTTCTTTTAGTTTCTCACTGTTCTAGGCTGCTAGTCATAGGCAATAAATTATATTAATCTCCCTATGTTGAGTCTGTTTTGCCTGTAATGGTAGTGATCACCCTGTCCTTACCTCAGGCCTTGAGCCCTTTTCATTGTGTTTTCTCCTGTTTTCCTTAGGGGATGGGAAGTGAGAGAGCATTTGTGGTGGAGTTCAGCTACCTAACAGAGTAAAACCACAACATTCTTTTAAAGTAATTTTTAAAATTTCTCCACTTATTTTTGGAATTGTGCAAGTGACATTCCAAGAGACACATTTCCAAGAATTTTGTACTCAGCATTACCTTATAAAAGTAGCACACTTTCCTATTGCATAATTGTTCAAGTTCCATACTCATTCAAATAGCCACTCAGCTGATAAACAGGGGTAGACTTATGAACAGTATTATTTTTTTTTCTCTTTGAATATCTTTGCTAAGTATACAAATAAAGGATACTGAAATATACTGATGTATAACAGCTCCAGGTGAGAATTTTCCCATTTTCCTGGTTAATTCTGCTTTGTACTTTCCATCCAACTACCCATCGAGCTATAAGGTTAACCACTAGATGGTGGTGGTGTACACCACACACTGAGTATCTGGACTCTTTCTGTTTGCTTTTCTCAGAAACAATGAAGAAGAAACATTTCACACACAGACCTCCACTGTGGTGTAAGTCCAACAACGCTCTTGATCTTTCCCATGCAAGAGCCAAGTGCTTTAACGTGCTACAGACTGTTGCGTCACAAGTTTCATAATAGAAAGCCTTAATAGTTTGGAATAATGTCATGCCCAGTGTGAAACAGTTGAGCTCTGCAGTATACATAGAAAAATAAGAATGGGGAATTCAGGAGTTTCTCTAGACTTCTTTAAAATAATCTCATTCTATCACATCACGATTCAGATGCCTCTGTTGAATCTAGCTCCATAAGTGGCTGTGGAAATCTTTGCTTTCTCTTGTATGGAATTTACATGTTCTGCTGCTCTTCCTTCAAGCAATGTAATTAAAAGAACCTGCTTAGCATAATTAATTTGCAAACAGGTTGGATGAAATGGGATTGTATCCCAACGGCTTTTTCAGCTTTAAGTGAAACTACTTCTTCAGGCGTACTGTAATCTGGAGTCTGTTATATGTCAACTTCTTTCAATTTGCATTTTAAAAGCTCTTCACTTCAAAAGGTGCTACAATTGGTAGCCCAGTTCTGAGTTGTGCTGCTGATGTGGGCCAGATTATACAGCTCATCCTGCAAACCATATTCCCCAGAATATCCAGCCCCTGAGCAGCGGGAGGCTGTGTAGTCAAGTGCTCTTCAATGTTGAAGGCTTTTTGTTGAAAATCAATGTATCATCCGCAAAAATCCTCCCCCAGCCTGATCTGAAACAACAACATGGCATTTTAGATGCGAACAGGAATACTGTGGTAAGTCCTGCACAGAGAATTACAGGGAACAGGGAGGGAGGAACATCTTTCTACTGGGAACAACTGGGACCTCAGTTCCTGCATGACCACTTGGACCAGCCAAGATCATCTCCCACCGAGAGCAGCTCTCCCCACTACGCCAAGGAAGATCTGGCATTATACCTCCCTTATGTTTACACTGTCTCTAAGAAAAAGGACGTAAGGAGGGGCCCTTTATTGCATCATCCTCGCTGGCATCTGCTCTGCTGGGACATCAGAACAGCTGGGACATCATCCAGTGAGAAGCACACCCACAGTTACCAACTTGCTCTGCCCTTCTGCTGCCTGTGAGTGGGTTGGGCTGCAAAGGTAGGCACAGAGCCTTTCTGAATGCTCCTTAACATTAACAGATCAACAAGTCTACCAGCTGCAACATCCACACCTAGCCTCTAAAATTTGTTCATGGTTTTTCATTGAGAACCTGTCCCCTTACATCTGTAATAGAGAGATTTCATTCTAGAGTTCCCTTCCATGACAAAGTTCATTTCCAGTGATAATAAATCAATCATTTATGGCATTAATAGCTTAGCTCTCAAGACTTTTAATTTCAATACAATCACCACTAGCTGATAACAGCAGGCAACTGGAAAGCCCTACCCCCAAACCTCACTTAAAGCTGATCATCCCAGATTAGAAAGAAAGAAGATTGTTTTAATGATCTAACCTGAGAAAAGATCACTGGGTAGTTTTACAAAGAGAGAAATACATTTAAGACATGATACTGGACAAGAGATGCACACCCCCATCTCCTTCAGCACATCTTTCAACCACTTGAATTTGCATGGGGACTAAACAACGTGATGTCTGTCAGTACAAGGAATCGAGATTATTCCCTTCTAGAATACTGGTATGTTGTAGCAAAACACTTATTAAACTCAGCCATAATGCAAACAAAAATCACTTAGCAATGTCATAGTTTCTAATGATTACATGATATTGCCTGCTAATATTACTTCTAATTATGCTCTAGTTATATTGTTTTCATAAGCAGTTATTTTCTGATACAAGCTGTACAGTTCATCAGGTAGTGAACTGGATGCTTCTCAAGATATGGATGCGGAACAACTGGGAGTGAAACTGCTACATTTCGTCTGTTGATTTGGGATTGAAAGAAATGTGATGTATTATATGATACTGTCTGCAGCACTAAATTGGTCATTCCTCAAAAATCAGACATTACAGATAAGTGTAAATCTAAAATGCTTCTAAAATATGGGGACATTTGAGCAGATGTAGTTTTTAAAGAGAGCTATTACCTGTATTAATGAAGTCCTCTTCCACATACACAACCACTGTATCACATCACTGGAGTGTTAAGGGATATATCAAAACTAAAAAGCCATGAAAATAGTATGCAGCACATACCTGAGGTCTTGACTAACAAATTTACAATAGACAGGGACATTTATCAAGATCTGTATGTAAGGCTTGATTATAAGCTACTAGATTTTAAGCAATTCATTTAAAATCAGAATGATAAGATTAAAATAATTTGATACATTTTTAACACATTTAGAAATATCATTAATAGAATGGGAGAGAAACAAGAACTTGATTGCTTCTATAGGCTTCAAAAGTTATTAAGGACAATATTGAATGAGCCATCAAACTTGTTAAACAGAGGACAGATAATTACTGAGCAGAAGACTTGGAGAAGCTCTATTGCCTTAAGCAGCTCACAGTAGAGTGCCTGAGTGAATTCTCTGGTATATATGAAGGTTTCAGAGCACAATGGTGTCTTTCCTACATGAAAGTATTAAAAGGTGTGTTATTAATGGTGTGCTATTAATAGGTATGCTTTAGGTACTACACTGTGAGCTATGAAGGAGGCAGAAACATTTCTTCTGTGGCAAGGCTGGAATTGGCCTTGGTGCCTTGCTCCAGGAACCAAGAATGGAGGGCCACAACCATCTTTAGCCCAGGTCTCGGGATGCATGTTTGCTGGGAAGGAGGCCTTAATCTACAACTCCCTCCTCTTTGTTATTTCTCATCACAGCATCGCAACTCTCCCCTGGGAACAAGGTCTCAATTGTCTCAGCTCTCCCCACCCACTGAGCAGGCAATTTTGTGAATGAAAAAAAAAAAAAAAAAAGAAAAGAAAAATGACTTCCTGCTGAATCTGTCTGCATAGGTCAATCCTACCAATCCATTTTTTGTTTCTTTAACATTTTTATTATACCAGTACAAGCAGGACAATTTGTGCACGTTATTTGTACAAACTCTCTCCAAAGTTGCTTTCCTTCTATGCAGATGGTTTTTGTTGCTTCTTCCAAATCAGTCCACTCACAAATAATTGGCAGCTCTTCCTTGGGAAGTGCTTCAAGTACTTCAGGTAGATTGTTAGCACCTGGGTTTCCCTTCTGAAGCTGGAGTGTAACATGGGGATGTTTGAGACAGAGATCTTGGCACTGAATCATCCAATCCAGATCCTCCTTCTTGGCCAAGACAGATAAACAATGATTTTCTCACAAGTTGCCACAGCGAAAAAGAAAACAAACTCTAGCAAATACACTGTAATAAATGGGTCCCTGGCTTGTAAAACACATGGTTTGCCATACAGAACAGCCACTGCTCACATACAATTTAGTGATTACACACAGCACACGTGGAGCCCTCCACTAGCAACAGAAAGCAAAATGACAACCACACGTTCTTGGTTGTACACTGTAACGCTCACTGATATTTGTAAGCCTTCTTACTGGAAAAGTGTTTTTATACCAAAAGGAAGATGTCTTTTAAAGATCAAGGCAAGCCAACGAGAAGACATATCCGTAATGAGTTAAAACATTGCCTCACAAGACCACTCAGTGATTTATTTCTTCTTAGTTTAGTGATGAGTGCTTGTCCAAAAGAACTAAAAATTGTTTTAACAACTGACTGAAACTGCCACAGCTTTTGCAGTCTATTTTCCTGCTGTCTGTCCATTACCAGAATTGTCCATCTGACTGTGAATTTTCCCTCTGTTCTGAGTAGACTGCTCCTGGTTTATACATAAATGAAACAGCGTTGCCAGTTTCACAGCACTGTTTCTTACTTGCTCAATGCAGAACAGCAATTTGCAAGGATGCTTTGAGGTGGCACTTTGAAGAGAGCAAGAACAAAGACTAACTGCTTTTTCCTGATTTGCCCTGTGGTCCCACCTTCAAGAGCTGCTGGTTCAGGAACAATAACATAATTCTGACCCCCAGGGAGTCCCAGCTGGGGTCCTGCAAGCACAGCTGCCAGCACAACCATGGGCAAACACAACTCCCCTCTGATCCAAAATCTGTGCTATTAGAGAATCATTCTCTCAGCTAGTTAACTTGGGGAACAGGGTTCCTCTATGCTTTTCTTTAACACGCTACTGAAAAGAATGTTAAATGGCTGCCTTGACTGATGTAATCCAGGATTTGTTGGTGTTTTTTTTTGTGTGTGTGTTTTTTTTTTTTTCTCCTTGGCTGATTTTTTTTTCTATTGATGTTGTTCATTTACTTTACTTATAAGCCTTTTACTTGTGACCTAAAATGTTATTTAGTCTTAGTCTTATCTTGCTTTTCAAGTTCTCCCTGGGTAAATTTGCTCAAATTGTTTCAGTAAAGCTAAAACACGTGAGCCCAGGTGAGAGCCCACTTTAATGGAAGTCCTGGCATGAGAAGTAATCAAATTATTTGATGGTTTATTTTTGTTCCCGTGGCTTTCCTCCACTGGTGCCAATGACAGAATCTCTATTCCAAGCACTTCAGGTACTGCTATTCAAGAAGTAATTAGATCCACTCTTATGAATCATAATACATATGAGAAAAGGAAAAGGTAGCCGTACTCCTTGAGATATCAATTACTTCCCTGAGAATAGCAGCAAGATTTTTAAATGAGATAACCATTGCTTCTCATTACAGCTTTAGATATATCCCCAGAAGAAAAGACAGTTTAGGCTGAGAATACATTGCCCTTTAAAACACTATTAACATATTATATTCAACAAAAATAATAAAGCACAGTGAGACACAGGAACCCAGAAAGTCCACTTAAAGGCCCAGCATGGATATAAAGGGAGCAGCTCCAAAGGCTGGGGTTGTCCAAGAGAGATGTGTTTCCTTAGGGTCCTCTGTAGTTAACAGAGTGTGAAACATTTCACACAGGGTCAGATCAGAGAACTGGTCCTTGTGCTGGGTGACCCTGGGGAGAAGCTGATCTCTTTTCGCATTGTAAAAAAAAAATATAGGTGACACTCATTTCTCATTTCATGAAGGACTTTGTCAAAAGTCTTTGGAAAGTCAAGTAAATGGTATCAACCAGACTACCTTCATACACAGGCCCACCTAGCCCCTCAGAGAACTCCAAGAGGTGTGGAAAGAATGCACAGTGTTGACCCTTTCCCAGGAGGCTGTAAATACATAGATCTCAGTGGATGAATTGCAGACTTCATACTAGTGATGTTGCTAAAATACAGCTAAAGGGGATATAGCTATCCGGGTGCTGAAGAAAAAATCTGAGTTCAGTCAGACAGAACCATTGATTTAATCTGATTTCTTATATGTCATTTTTCCATGGCTCTTGCCAAATTTCTTTCTAAAAATACAGTGTAGTTTTATTACAGAAAGATAAATTGGTCCTGAATTTTCTGAATTATGTTGCAAATTTAGTTGTTCTGTTTTTGTTTTCCACAGCCTTAAATATGTTAGTATCATTTTTTTTGCATTTTTTTTCATTGTTTTTCAGCACCTAAATGTTTTGTCCCAAATGTCACAACAGTTTTGTTGCCTCATTTCAACAGTTTTGTTAGTAAAACAGTGTGTCGAAGTACAAGCAATACGTGTGAAACTGCTTTCTTTCTTATAGCTCCAGTGTTAAGGGATTACATGTATACACATTTCAAAGCAAACCCAGAGAACTAAAGAAAGTATTAGGAATTTATTGAATAAACTACCTGTCTAAAATGACATTTTGTGATGCTATATTCTCATCAGACTGTGTGTCTTGAAGTGCAGAAAAGAGCAACCATTTTGCAGAAAACATCTCTTAAATGCTCTGTTAAAGACAGCTATTTATTCAAAGGAGGGAAAGTCTTAAAGAATCATAAAATGGCTTCAAAAGCAGTGAAAAAAACTTGCTGCCTTTGTGAAACCAAGCAAAAATTACTTGTCTCTAAAATCATTCCATCCTGTCCTGCCCACCATCTCACCAGAGAGACAAATAAAGACTAGCTCCTTTCTTCAAGCAGCAATGCCACCCGTAACTATGCTGTTTTGGAGCAAACAGCACTATTCATCCTTCCGCTACACACCTACTACAGGGTACTTCTTCCTCTTCAAAATGCCCTCTTGAACTCTGTCTGTGGCTACCAAAGGCTGGCTTTTGGATTGTGAATTCTGGGGCTACTAGTGTTATTTCACTACTCACTTTTATTCTTGTGGTCCATTTCCCATATCCAGCACTTCCTCCTTAAATACAAAACCGTAAGGTCTGCAGAGTAAGGACCATCTGTATGCCATGTGTTGGTACAACACCACTTATAACGAATGAACCCTTAGCCTTAAATGCTGTTGCTATTAACAGCAACAGCATTTCTAACATCCAAACCATTTCTTAGAAACAGTCCCACCACTGAAGTGTGTCACGCCAAACATGAGACCAGAAAGAAAAACACCAATAGAAAAAAAAAGTCAATTGAATCTTTGAAAAACACGTGAGACTGACTCATTTCATATCCAGATATAAATACTTCTGCCTTTAAAAACAAAACAAAACAAAACAAAACAAAACAAAACAAAACAAAACAAAACAAAAAACCAGAAAACACTACAAAACACTGAATCAAGCATTGTCTATTTGTGAATAATATATATATTTAACCAAGTTTCCTTCTTGATGTTCACCCTACTCCTTGCTCACAGCTATGTAACACTGTATGTAGACCTTCATGGTAAGATGTGGCAAAGCAAAAACAACCTAATTGTTTATTTTCAAGAACAAATCACCTAAATAGAACAAACTGATTCACTCTCTAAATTTTCTCTAATATACTACTTTCATTTACATGTTTCTAGACTGGAACTCTATTGGTTTTATACCTCCACATTTCCACATATTTCCAAAACCACATTCTTCACTTGTTATTTTAAGTATATTACACATCTATATTTCTATCCATCTTTTTTACAGACCTGGGATTTAAATCCCAGCTTTGGCAGGTAACTCAGACCTGTTGCTTAGCAGCAGCTGAGACACATGTAAATGCAATAATGGAAATTCTCGCGGTTACAAAAGTGGAAAGCTCCTGCCTGCTAAAAGCGGATGTTTATAAATCGGCTGGAAGCAGAGTAAGTGGCAATATTAGATTAGAAAAATTCTTTCCAAACAAAATATAGTCTTGAATAAAAAGCCAACCAGCCTGACACAACCTAGATAATAGACTGAGGTTAAAAAAAAAGGAGTCAATATTTAATTATGATTGTTTTTATATATTGATCTCTCTAGCATTTTAACCATCATATGATTACCAGTAAAACAGATTACATTCCATTTCATTTAGTGGGTGAAATAATGGATTCATGAAAGTCAACTACAAAGTTTTCACTGCCTTTGTAGAACTGGGATTTCAAATCTCTGTTTTTTTCATTAAAACCTATTTTTAAAAGCAATGACACATGTCCATGTGAAACCAAAGCTTAGCATTTCATCTCTGCTTAAAAAAAGATATGTATTTAATCTGTATTTGACAAGTCCATATGCTCACAGAAACATATGGATTAGAGCTGATGCTTCCTGATTCTATGGTACCATCAGCAAGAAGGAACCAAAAATGGTCCCCAGACTGAAACAAATAGACTTGAGCATGGTCAGGTCAAAGATGATGGCTGTCACTTCCTACACGCACTTAAATATCTTCCCTGGTGTGTAGCATCCTGGAGAGTTGTGCCCATGTTCATCACTACAGGTATAAGGCCTAATTCTTTGCACTTAGAATACAATCTAGCTTAGGCATCTAACAGTTAATCATCTGAAAGACAGTTATGAAACCTGAGAATCCCTTTACAGTGAATAGTATTTCCATAGTATCATTCATTTCTTCCAAATATGTCTAAGATCAGATGAATTCTTTTGAGTACTCTCCTTCAATCCACTGGCTATTAAAGAAACTAAGGTGGTTTTATATAAAGCAGATAAAATGAATAATCCTGTGGAAATGCCTCTCTCTTTCCATTGACCCTAATGGGGCCTCAGTAACAAACTAGTCTTCAGATATCAAAATTAATCCTTACATCTGTGGTGAAGCTCAATGGCAGGGATGAATGTGACTAAAAAAGCAACGTCCTAAATTTTAACGCACAAGATCAGAGTACTATCTCCAAAGGTGCTAATAATCCCCTGAAAACTAACTTAACCATCCCTAACCAAGACTGGTTCTTACAGTCTGTAAAGAAGTTATTTTGATACCCAGATCTTTTTTTGCACCCCATCAACCCAGAGATAATTTAAAACATCATATTCCAGGCCACAGTGCCACATCCCCAGAGCTCTAACTCCCTTTGGTACTTACACATTGCAGATGTACATGTTGTACAAGGTTTTTGGTTTTGTTTTTTAACTTTATTGTTGTTGTTCAGCAGAAAGGAAGAAATTGTATTTCAGAGTCTCCTATTCTAACCTTTTACAAAAGGTTTTATTTATTCCAATCGAACACCATTTATTTGTGATTTTTTTTATCTTTTCTAAATATGATGGTTTGTCAGCTCGTGTCACTCATTCTCCATTCACTTCCATTAATTGTGTCTCTGGCTCCCACGAGAACACTTCAATTTTGTTCCAAGGCCCACAAATATGATAATCAGCAAATATTTCTAGGTCAAATCCATTGTCACAGTGTCAGTGTGTCCATAAGAAATACTGATGCAGTTAACAGTGATTTGCCACTCAACTACTGGCAAGAGAGATATAAAATACAGTTTGGTTTATGTAGAAGTTTTTAAATTGTCCCCCTTTAAGACGTTTGTTAAAGATAATCAGATATACTGAAGAATCGAACCAGGAAAAAAATGCTTAATACTTGTATAGTGTTTTTCATTTTACTGCTGCACAAACATTAACTAATTAAGCCTCACAATACCCAAGTGAGGAATGGAAGGAAGCATTATTATGGTTATATATTATAATTATACTGTCTCATTTAGAATTTCCTGGCTTGTGACTTTTAAAGTAATTATTATAATTATCATAAAACTAATAAAAATCAGAAACAATCATATTTTTTGTGCTATGAAACTGCACTAAGCTAAGCAAAGAAAGATTTTACAAATTCCTACAAGCACACTTTCCCTTTAAGTATTTCAGTTTCTACTTCCCATTATCTGAGTCCACCAAGGACTTGATTTTGCTTCCACCAAAGGGAAAGAAAATCTTGCCAATGACCACAGCAGCTGGTCAAATCAAAGACAGGGTCTTTGATTTTAACAACGCAAAGAAGAGTATGTGAAGAAACTTTATGTGATTTTTACAGTTTGCTAAGAAAACATGAGATCTTGATATGAAACATGCTTATATGTTCAAAATGACATAAAATCTCTAAGATACCTTGTAATTAGGATTAATTTTTAATGTATTATGTGTTTTTCTTCTCTGTAATACTTCTAACCAGTGTCTGGACACCTCTTCCCAGTTCTAGCCATCTAACAATTCACCGGCACCCTTTAGGGGAGAATGGTTTCTGCCACCTCTCAAAATCTATCTTGTAATGAGATGATTTGTCCACTGGATACGCCTTTGATCTCCTGTAATAACATGTTCCCAAAATCTTCTGCTGCAGTACTGGAATTTTTGAGGTCTATGGGGCCAATTTAATAACTATGCAAAAGCGTCATGCAACATTTAAAACTTTCGACTGGCTTTATCGTTACAGTCACTCACTGCAAATTCTTTGGAGTTAACCAAGGCTGGATTAGCCTCTGGAAAAGCTTCCTTCTAGGGCTGTAATCAACTGCATGATAATTTGGAAAGGGCTCTCATCTAATTTCTTTTAGCTGGAAGGACAACAATTTGGATGTTTTTTTTCTTTTCTAATTATGTAGTATAGACAATACTAATACAACAGTACTAATGCACATACGATGGATGCAACAGAAGAAAGAGAACTACTCTAATGAACTCAAGATACTTTTAACACTGTTTTGGTGACAGCTGCTGGAAAAATAAACAAAGTAAAAAAATGTGATAACATTAAACCTATTGGGCCTTACCTTGGAAGATTAGTGTTCCTAACTGGCAATCCAGAGACCAGCCAGATCACTACTCAGTCTCCTAGGCTGCCCCCCCACACACACTATTTGCGTACCCCAGCCACAGCCAAACATCATGATCATAGTTCATTCACCTCCTAGAAGATCAAGTCATCATCAAACTCCACAGTTCTTGTGCTAGTTGTAGACAGTATTTTGACTGTACTTGCCTCATGACACTTGAAAGACCATCTGGCTAAATAGATGTGCTAATATAATTTGCTTAGCCTGAAAAAATGAACTGGAAAAATAATAAAAAAAGAATAACGGAACACAATGGCTTGAATGGGAGTTCCCAGGAGCGCCTGGTCCAGCTTCTTCTTTTGTGCATGTCCAGATACTATGTTTGTCATTTGAGGATGAGCTTGGCAACGGATTACTTGCCTGTGGAAGTTAGCAAGAGAGAAGGAATTTCAAAACAAATGACAAAAAGAGGTGAACATATTCTCATAACAAAAAAAAAAATGAATTGTAAGGCCATCTGTCATTCCTTTCCGGAGTATATCATATGTTATAAAACAAGAAACTGGCAAAATGCAATCAAGTCTTGATTCCACAGAAGGTGTCAAATCTCCCATGGATTTCAATGGGACCAGGGGATATTCAATCTGTTCATTTGTAACCTAAGGAATACTTGTGTAAAAAGGGCAGTACGGTTCTTATCAGAACTATGTATCTTATCACAGATGTGCAACATCAAACATGGAATGGATTCTCTAGATAATGTCCCCCAACAACATTCCCTTCATCATCTGTCTTAAGGTTTAAAACACGTAGGTTTATAACAACGTATGGCATTTTAAATCTTCCAGTGCCTATAGTAAGATTACTATCTGGTAATATCTGGTCTCTATTTCTTCTCTTTTTAATTTTCTTTCACTACCTAAACCTGTACTGTTTGACACCCCAATCACTTTGCCAAAAAATAAAAATAAAATAAAAGAATAAAAAAAGTGAAATTGAAATACCAGATTAGAAATACATATTTTCAAAACGCTAAAAGGAAGAAATTTCTTCCTTTTAAGAAAAATCTTTCTGTAGAACTTTCATTTAAATTCAATTAAAAGATTCCACATCCATTTCTTAAATCATTTCTCAAAAAGCTCCATTAACTGTGAATACGAAATGTTCAACTGTGCCAACTCACTTGGCTTTTTTATGCAGAAACTTGCTCATAGATTCATATTTTACATATATTTTCAGCTATAAATTAAAGTCACCCTTTGCATAAAGGACTGGGCTTGCTTTCTGATGTTGGAATGCCCTTTTTATCAGGTAAGGAGAGAACTAAATTAAAATGATGAAGCCCACTGGCTGAATGAGCACAACCAACAGCAAGCTTCTCGTTTTGCTGAAGCCACAGCATCCCTTGCCCAGGAAGACAAAGTTGCATAAATTCAAAAGCTGGCGAAGAAAAAGACAAAGATACACACATCACATCAGGCCATGCCACTCATCTAGCCAGTGCCCTAGGAAAGAAAGAGAGGAGCTGAGAAGAAAAGGTTCTCACTTTGCTTTTCTTCTAAAAGAAAAGCAAAGCACATTATGGTTATATATTTCTTATATATGGTTATATATTTCTTTCTAAAAGAAGAAAAGCAAAGCACATTATGGTTAAATAAATAAATAAATAGGGGTAGATTTCAGGAGTTGGTATGTCTGACAGCCAGGATTGTGCAGGACCTTGGAGATGTCAAGGTTGCATCAGCTGACCCACTCCAGCAAGAGGGAAGGTTTTTTGCTTCTTGGGGTAGAAAACATATTTTCTCATCATATTCCATTTAGTGTGTTTAGCCAGAATTTTGTTAGCAAGAATTAGCTAACAAAATATTAGTTAACAAAACAAAAAAAGTTTCCTTGTAATTTTTTCCCCCTTGTTCTTTTGGCTCCAAGACATGCATTCTTGTCTGCACAGTAACAAACCTTCAGCTGTCCCTTGACCTAGCTATTACACCAATGTCCTGGCAGTGAAAACTGGAAGAAAATGAATTCTCTTGTCTTTTGCATCAAAATGCTTCAACCAGTGAGCTATGTTAACTCATACCACCCATGGGATTTTTACGCCATTCCAGGTTTTTCCTGTACAGAAAAGGGAAGAAGAAGAGGAAGAAGTGTTTTTGCTCACTGGTGTACTTATCAGTGACAGTAGCTATCCCATGGAAATCAGTGGTCCTCTTAGGACTGTGCACTTGCTTTTGTAACACTGTATATAGAACAGTATTTCTATGAATCTGGAAACTTAAAAATAGCCCACAGTATTCTGGCAATACGTAAAAAGCATGCGCACGAGCCCAAAATAGACGAGAGCAAAGAAAATGATTGAGATGAACAATCACATGGAAATAAAGAACACTGGGTGCATGTATAGAAAGTGGAAACAAATAACTGAAAGCAGCCCAAAGGCATGTACTACTGGCGATAATGCAGGGGTAATGTTTTCATAGGGATTAACTGTTCTCAAGCACTTTTCCCATGTGTAAAGCACAACATACTTTTTATTCAGATAGGTTGATTTGGCAGCCTCTTTATTTCTAGCAGAAATGTATTTATTGTGCCTGTGCAAGAAAAATTCCACTCTTGGATGGAGTCAGAATGAGGTTCTTTCACCTCACACTGTCAACTGCCTGCTGGATAGAGCTAAAGAGCTAATTTCCCACTGACAGCTCCCTTCTACAGGATGCCTATTAGAAATTTGTGTGCCAAATTAATCCTTTTCTAAAGCCTTTAATAAATTTGGCTACATGTTAATGTAACTTTCATACTGAATATGTTAAATTCTGCCTTTGTAAACAGATTTGCTTACTTTGTAGAAATGTAATTTTTCTTACATAAAGAGGTAACAAAGAGGTACATCACTTTAAAAGAAACTGTTTCATACGAAGACTTTTTATTTCCACCATTTTTTTTTTTTAAATTATTATTATTCAGTTTTATTGCCCAGGACCTGCTGGTGATTTTCTACATGATCAACCTAATCTTCAGAGAATGAAGATAGGGCTTCCGTACATGTTCTTTTAGAGTATGTGCTCTCTTTCATGATCTTTCATGTTCCAAGGACACCCCAGGGTAGAAGACACAAGAAGTAGAGAGCATGCTTATTCTCCCTGTTCTTGGCCGTACATTAGAATAACTCCAGAATTTATGGCTCTGTGAAAATAAAATCAGGTCCATTAAACACCATTTTCCTGCCATACAGAAAAACTCCAGGGGAAAAGAATCTTAAAAATAAATGAGCAGATACACTAAGACACCATAGGGGCTAATTTGCGGTATGGAGTTTGCAGTTCTAACACAATGCCAGCAATTTGTTGAGCTCCCTGAGTTACATAATGTATTTATCTGTAGCAAAAAAACTAATTGATAGATAAATAATTGCTTCAGTAAGCCAATATTAATACAGCATCCTTACAATTAAATAACATAACTATTTCCATTATAAAGGCCCATTTTCAGAATCATATTTCACATACCAGCATTTCTTCCAGCTCAAAAAAAAAAAAAAGACATTAGATAATCTTTAAAGAGCTGGTCTAGATTTTAACTGCAGTTTTCTTTCTGACTTTTTAAGAACCACTTTATATTAGAACACAAAAAACCCTTCTCAGGTCAAGTATTATTGAAGTATTACATTTCTTAAAAAAATGCAATATTATTTAAAGAAGTCAAATATTGGGAACTCTAAGTTTCTAAAGCAATAAATGTAATGTTAAAGAGTCCCTTGTTCTGCACAAATGAGCAACAGAAGAGATGAGAAGAAAATTGTGTGCAGTACTATTACTGTGAAGCTGACGCTCAGCTGTACCTTTCTGCAGCTTTAGATGTGCACAAAACAGTAGGATTGTATTTTTCAAATACAGCTTTGGGATTTGGTCATCACTATGCAATTGTGAGCTCAGGGCAGTGAATCACCACCTAAGTGACTTGTTCTAATTAAGAAACTGGGAAAAGTTCAATGTACGCAAATAATGTTTGCACGAAGCTTACCAACCCACACATAATGTAAGACTCATTGGGTTGAAGATGCTGGATACTAAAATGTAGAAATTGAACCCTGAGGAAAGGAGATGTGGTTTACTTCTAAATGAAGTTAGGAGTGCTAATCGAGCAGAGGGGACAGCACCTGCCCTGCCCAAGTGACACCAGCATCCATGAGAGGGAAAGCAGGAAGCAGTGATTTAGTGGGATGAAGAACTGCATCCTTTCTTGCCAGGGCTAACACGTGTGTGTGGGTAGGGAGACTGAAGGGACCTGAGGATATTAGCATTTCACTGGGACAACGTCCAAAGAGCATCACCTTCCAGCTACCTGTATTTAACACCTGGCTGAGAAGCAGCTGGCTGGAGTTTATTCTAGTGAAAGCAAAACTATGCTAGGAGGGAGGTTGTCTTCCAAAATCATCTGTGGGCTTTATCTGTAGTGCCTTGCAAGGCTATCACTGCACAATATCTAGTTTTAATTGATTACATAATTATCTGCATTGACACGTACTATAAAATTAGCCATTGTAATTGCTACATTAATAAATACCAATGCAACTAAAAGTGCTTCCAGTCCAAAAAAAGGTCTAAGAAGAGAGGCAGAGATGTAGTCAACACGGACACACAAAATACTGGTAACTGGAGCCTGAAAACAAATGGGGAAAAAAAGCATGAAAGCAAATTCAGCAATTGTTCCTTACTTTTAATCAGTTCTTAGGTATTTGGTATTGGCAACAAGAACAGGAATCACGTAGCCAGAACTCATGTATCTTGCAATCGGATTTTAGCTGTCCCCTGGTATGATCAGTTTGACAGGAAGGAGCAAAACAGTGAATTCCCTTCAAAGAAAGCTGTGAAGAGTCATGAGTTTGCATACAGGTGTGTAATTCCTAAGCAAGGAATAACAGTAATTCTAGGATATATCCTTCCAACCTAAAGGGGATACAAACATCTAGAAATAACTTCGTAATTCAGTATGCTTCTATTGAAAAATGTTGACAAGGTCCATATAAAATTCCAGTTAATGAGTCACAAATTTTTATTATTTTTTTTTTTTATACTCACTTTGTGGTAAACTGTAGTGATGATTTACACTTATGCCTATACTGCTGTTTCTCTGGTCTACAGGGAAATTCTATTTAAAACTGAGTACTCAGTTCTGGGCTATCAGTGCAACCAGACAGCTGAACTTCACAACTTCTCATACAGGTGTATTTCACACCAAACTCCCCTGAAAATATTTCATACATATTTCTGCAAAATGGCAACCGTATTATCTAGTCTGAATTTCCTTGTGTTGATTACTTTATCTTCCAGACCACATGTTTTTCTCATTTTGTTTTGTTTGTGCTTGAATATACAATTAAGATAGCTAGCTAATTCTCATGCCAAGTAGCGGTAAGTCATCTCAATTCAGCAATCAATAGGTTTGTCGGTGAAAAGAAACCATTCCTATGAGCTTTAATTAAACATGAGAAGATGGAAATTTACTCTCATTTAAGAGAAATAGAGTTGATATCCCAAGGTACTGGAAACATTCAGACTATGATTAGTGGAAACCTGACTGGAATCTCAACTAGTGTCTACATGATGATAAAAACTGTATTTAAGTTTGTAACTAACTGAGTTCTGTGGGTTCTCCACAGCTCAGAACCATGTTAAAACACCTCAGATTTCACTGCCTGCATAACTACAGCTACTCAGAGCAGAATGCGTTACAGTGGTAATTGTGATTTGCCATGTCAAATACCAGAAGCACATGGAGCACAATGACGTGCAATGCATGGCTGGGAGAGCTATGTTCCAGACTAATTGGGATCCTTTAATTTTTGGAGCATTCATACCCATTTACAGTGACTCACAAGAGCCCATCTGGGAAGCTTTGGAAGTACATATCATTCAGGTAATTTTCTGAAGATCTGGTGAGTTCACTGGGGTGGAGGGAGCAGAATGGGTGTGATGCTAAGGCATGGAGCCACAGACGTCATATTGGGGTCAAGGGACTCATTCAGAACTCTAAGTTCCCATTTATGCCTTACAAAACACAAAAGCTGTTTTCAGCCCCAGGTCTTGTGTGCAAGGGAGATATTGGAAGCAGACTTTGATATTAGAGAAAAACACTTCCATGTTTTAAAACAAAATACTTTACATTACTTCTATGACTTCATGTTAGTTTACTCCAGTGCTGAAATGAAATGCCCTGGTTTCAAAGGTTCCTTCAGGAAGCAGGAAGCCTATAATATCAAACAGCTTTTTATTCATTTATTTATTTTAAACAAACAAATGCTTCTAGACCAAGAAATTGACAAACTAAAGTCCCTGAAAGACCTTAGGTCACTTTGTCTCAGAAAACAAAAAGACACATTCTTACCAGTCTTCAGAACAAGTTTTAGGATGACCCAGTTTTCTAAATCAGAGCTATTGAAGGCCTAAAATATGGCCGGTCAAAGCTTAACTGTAGACTACAGACCTACAGTGTAGATCTAAAGTACATACATGATGAAAGCCTAGCCATGTATACCATACTATAATGTGCATTGTATGATACTTAGAAGTCAAAGAACCCTCTTCCCAAACCATTCTGTAGGTAGGGGAAAAACAAACAAACAAACAAACAAAAAAAACCATAAACTTACTTCAAATAAGTAAAATGAAGAAACGAAGGGCATTATTTATATTTTGACCAATAAAAAATTACCAGAGACACAAAGGGTAACCTCAAGCAAGTAAGTGAACCATTTGTATTTTGATTGTATCTATCAATATAGAGAGTTTAAACGCTCTATTCATTTTGTTTAGATCGCAAGAGAATGAAGTATCTCTTTAAAAAGTACATTCGACATCACTAATCCCTCACTCCACTCCACAGTCCTTATGGGTTCACACTAGTTTTGTGAACAGACTTCCTCGGAATGAGAAGTAAAGCACTGAGATGGTATGGAAGGGCTAGGAGACGGGATAAAGAAGGACAAAATACTTGACTTTTATAACAGGTTGGATAAAGGTAGTGAACCACTGATCAGTCCTGAAAACTGCTCTATGGATTACTGTAATACTGTTAAAATAAATACCGTTACAAGAAATAGTAAATCTGAATGCCTTAACAGATATGGGACTTGGCTCTGACAGTGGATTTGTTGTGTTTGGACTTTTTTGAGGTCTTTCATATTATGTGTTAACAGCGGCTCCCTCCGTCATACCTTCACCACATTTTCTGTATTGCCCTTCAGGGAAATCATAACGGTATTCATTAATTCAGTGTTTTGCTACAGAAATAATTGCAGCATCCAAAATTCATTGTTTTGATTTATCTGAAGGAATCCAACACAGAGCAAAGGTAAGCTGTAATGGAACAAGGTTCCTTATAAAAATGCATGGTGTTTTTTGGAATCAGCGAGCTTCATTCAAAAAATAATAATAACTTTTTAAAAAGCAGTAAAAGTAATTTACATGATATTGTTGGAGAATTTACCCAGCCTGGCTTCTTTTACCAGGACAAGTTGGAAACTAGGGCATGAATGTACATGTGGAGATTTTAAGGCATTCCAGGTTGGATTTTCTTGCTCTGGCTGGACATACTCTTGTCAATGTTTTGGACTTCCAGTTACTTTAGAGTACCTTCAGGAACCATATACAACCACTGCACTACAGAACTATTCAATACTTAGCAAATACTTAGCAACAACTAGAGGTTTTGTCTAAACCTTCACACGCACACACATCTGCTGACTCTAAGCCTTGGAGATGCCTTTGGACAGTTGGACTGCTTTATGGACTACTGTGACCATTACTCCTTCCTCTCATTGAGGGGGTGTCAGCATATGCGACCAAATTGTTATCAGGAAAATTCACCCCAGAAGCCTAGACACTCCACAAGCTGCTATTTGGAGCAATTAAGATTTAGTTATTTAGATTTCATCTCTCAGAATTGCCTGACTTCCTCATTTTCTAGATTTAGATTCTCCAGAGATCATCTGGAGGATATGGGCCATTATGTGCTCTGCAACAGAAGCAAAAAAAAATATATTTTAGCCTTTAAAATTACCCACTACCCAGAATGGTGCAAAAAGAAAGGGATTTGTCTTTCTTCGCCCCCGGATCTGTTTTTCTAAGTTTTTCTAAGTTCAGGACCCTTACTTATTCTCAATGCTTATCCGTGCAGATTTAGTTTATAAGTAACTGCTGCCTTTAAATGACAGCTAGTATTGTGTATGTTCTTTACACTTCATGAGAGGAGCTCTCCAGACACCAGATCCAGCTTGCAGGACTGGATTTTAATGGAGCTCACACCAGACTTCCCAGCACTCAGGATAATAAACAACTTCAAGAGTTCAGTGCAGCTCTAAGCTCTTAAATAAGGATCAGGAATGAAAACTCCCATTAGCTTCAATGAGATTAGGATTTCAATCTGAAGTGACTCCATTCTACTTTTATAAAGGCTCTTAGTATCCAGTGGTCTGATTTATGGCCATATTTTCAGAAAAGTTCACTATGCTATGTGCCAGTCCTCTTCTGAAAATTACTGTTTTCCATTCTATTTTGCAGCTTAAATGAGAATTCATGTTTATTTACTATATTTTATTCTTCAATATGCTTGTTGATCTTTAAAGCTCTGCATACTAAAGAGAGATTTAAAAAGATGTTCAGTAAAATGACTTCCAGCCATTATTTTTCCTGGGATACGTGCAGAGAAAGAAATGCAGAAGGGCATGTTACCAGCATCCTCCCCTTCCCCGAATCATTCAAAGTCAGCTTCAAAGTTAACACTGCCTTCAGGGTTTGTTTGATTTTGTTTTTATGTGTAAGGAGCATCCTTAGCCTTTGTTTTAAAATTCATACAGCACAATCTCAGCTTCTGTTTGAAACATATAATAAGCCTCTTATGTGGTTTTCTAGTAGGCCTACATTTTGGCACAGCACCTGACTATTCATTTTTATATGGAGAAGGAGGAGGAGGAACAACGGCAAAAGCAGTTTGCATGGAAGACATCCAGGCAGCAAGACCATGCCTTTAAAAAAAAAAACAACAAAAACAACAAGAACACAATAACAAACAAACAAAAAGTTCTGTATGAAAAGCAGTTGTGATCTCTTTTGTTTTTAAAGTCATCAGAACTCAATACAGCTTTGGAGCACTAAACACATAGTTCAGCCTAAAAAGTTCTCCCCTGTGATAATGTTGGACTGCAAATACATGTGCTTTGTGCTTTTCAGCATACTTTACACTCCCTCTTTTGGCTTCTGCTATATTAATTTTCCTTTCACTGCACTTCTAGTGAAAGAGGTTTTTTTTGTTTGTTTTTTCCTCTTGTTTTTGTTTGTTTTTTTTTTCCTCTTTAGGAGCATTTATTTCTAACAATTTTACTGTAATTGTCTTAAAAGTGTGGATTTTAAGTGTTTGAGAAATGCATTAAGAATCTTCACTTAGCAGACCATTCTACAACCCTCCCACAAAGCAAAACTTTCACTGATGCAAATACAGTTCCTTGTACTTCTTTCTAGCCTCTTCCTTACTTAAAAGAGTTTGTAATGCTCCTGAACCAGAGCTATTCTTTACCTGTTTGCATCTACTGCTATCTCTAATTGGTTCTAATGTAACAATAATGGTTTTACTATCCCATAGCAATTAAAAAAATCCAATAATACAGTGGTACTAGTAACTTGTTTAAGGATTTTTAGAGTCATGTTTACAAGAAAGAAATACATACAATGTTTTCTGAGTTGCAGGTAAAATCAGGTGGTGCATCTGCCCTACTGTCCAAGATACTACCATATTGCCCAGGACTGTAAGCACTACAGATGCAGACTTCTGTAAAGTAGCAACAGCATGGACTAAAATCGTTGTATGAGTAGACACATATTTAGAATCTGCCTGATTTCAAATCATGCTGTAGTTCTTTAGCAACACAGGATTATTAGTATAATATACCTAAAAATTACTCCTATTACAGGAAGAACTTCAGTGGCCAAACAGTATTCATAAAGCCAGCACACCTCTTCCAGTTAAAAGACATGATCCCAGGAAAATCAGCTTTTACCAGAGGAACTCCATCTACGTTTGGGGCATCTGCAAACACAGCCGTGTTGTTCTGGAATCCCACTTCTTCAAATGCACTGAAAGCCTAAAATGCAGCTCTAACCTAACATTTTGAGGAGCAGTGTGCCATCTTTAGAAGGATCACAGAATCACAGAATCACAGAATTGTCTAGGTTGGAAGAGACCTCAAGATCATCAAGTCCAACCTCTGACCTAACACTAACAAGTCCTCCACTGAACCATATCGCTAAGTTCAACATCTAAACATCTTTTAAAGACCTCCAGGGATGGTGACTCCACCACTTCCCTGGGCAGCCCATTCCAATGCCTAACAGCCCTCTCAGTAAAGAAGTTCTTCCTAATATCCAACCTAAAATATCCCTGGCGCAACTTTAGTCCGTTCTCCCTTGTCCTGTCACCAGGCACATGAGAATAGACCAACCCGTCTTGAAAATCTGGATAGAGAAGAAGAGGATGCAAACATATGCGCTTACATATCAATGGATTTTTTGAGATTCTTTTTTCTTCCTAGAGATATTAAAATGAGTGACTAGGAATCAATTCCCTTCAAGGCAGGAAATGTGAGACAGAAGCCAAAAATATGACAGACCATTTGACTGTAATTAATCAAATGGCTTTACTATATTTATTCAGTTAAATGTTATCTATAAAACCCCAAAACATAGCTAAATAATAGACGTGCAATAAAGTCACAAAGCAACTCACTTTATTTAATGCTAGCATTATACTACAATTCTCAACCTTACCCTTCCAGTTAAAGCACTATTGGTGCTTGTTTCTGTAATTAATCCAGAAAATATGCTTCTCATGTTCAGTGACCCAGTTCCAACAAGTATCACAATATAGAAGCCTATTTTCCACTTAATAAACACGCATAATTCCTGTGAACATTAGTACTGATTATGCACCCTTGCACACTCTAGGGCATATTCATCTAAATCCAGTGAATTCAAAAGATCTGAAGCAAAATGTATTTGGCCCTCTAGACTGCAAGAAACCCTAAAGAATGATGGGAATATTCCAGCATGCTTTATTGGTATATTTTATTTTAATGAGAATTTTGTATACTAATTCCTTCAGCTCTCTGCCCACAATGCTAATGATGTTTTACGTAAGGTAAAAGAATTAAAGAATTTTTAGGATAGGAAAAAAAGCAATTGAACAGAACAAACAAGGATTTAGCTTAATGCTTAGAATATTCACTGTGGAGATGGAAACTGCAGGATCCAGACTGTCCCATGGACCCACTGAGCTACTTACCACTATTTCCTGCAGCAAAAGAGGTTGATTGGGGCATTGCCAGCAGACCAGAAGGACCTATCTCATCAGCAGAGCAGTTACAGAGGGTGAGTAGTACAGATTCAAGCTCCTTACAGGGACACGATAATTGATTCTGGGTTTCCTACAGCTTGATGAGTACTTAAAGCACTGTGGTAACGACAAGGTATTCACATTATCTTCCTTACTAAAGAGAGAAAGTAAAAGGACTCCAGTCACCTGATTTTGCTTTGACTCCTAATGTCCTAGATATTTCTCTGCAGGAGAGGTTTCAAGAATACCACTCCCATATGGAAACAGATGCGTATACCCTGGAGAAATGTGGAATTCAATACAAATTCCTGTCTTGATCATTACCTTGTGGCTTTGCACTGGCACATTTCTTTACAACATGCTGCTTTGATTTTTACTTTTTTTTTTTTTTTTTTTTTTTAATAGTATCCACAAATTCTCCCCACTCCCATGTTCTGTGTAGACAGTCGGGGCAGCTAATATTGTGTTTCAACATGTAGGTCTCCTTGTGGCTCTGGGACTCTAATATACAAACAAGTCTTTAGTAAATGAATTTAAAAACTGTACAAGCCCTCCAGTCATTCAGCACCATGGATTCACACGAGGCATAATAGCTCATCACAGATTCCACATCCCAAAAAGAATCTGTGCATCCAAAAATGTATGATTAAGTTTTACCAAACCTCTGAGACTGCAAGCAATATGCAGCAGTATAAAGTATATTTCCTCCTATTTACTGTTTATTTAAAAGAGTGTTCTTGATTAAATATTCTTATATGCACTTCCACTAAAAGTGCTGCAAATAATTTTACTGTAGAGTCCATATTGTACAACTGCTATTTATTTTAAGCATTGCATGATTTGTATTCCTAATGGAAATTTCAATAGCAAACGGTTCCAAGCCAAGCTAGAGTAATTCTCCCTGTTAGTCAATATAGTCTTCATCTACATCAGTAAACAGCACAGTACAATTGACGCAAATGCGTAGGGTGGAAGAGTTAGTGTTGAGGACCATCCACATCACACATGTTCTGGATGTTTTAATTCAGACCAGGTCTAGTTTGGACCCATGGAGTAAGTGCTTATTAGCTGGCATTAGAAACAGTAATACATTAGGTGTGATTCCAGGACACATCTTCCAGATAAGTTTCCTCCACAACAATGTAGTTTGTGCACTCCAAGTTTGTGCACCCCACTCTGTAATTATGCCAGTAGAGTAGTAACTAGAAACATTCAAGAAATTAACCGAAAAACAATGCTCTTGAGAAACCTAAAATGTGTTTATTCTTTAAGTTGAGGATATTTTCTATTATGTCTGAGTAAAAGAAAAGCATTCTTTGTATCTTACTAAGATGACCAACACCCTTCAACCCACATGAAAGTGTACCACACAACTCCCTTGAACAAATAAACATTATCATTTAAAGACAATGTAAATCTGAACTGAAAAACGTAGTTCTTTCTTTTCCAAGTATATTTGTTTACAGAAATCTTCTCTGATAAAATTCAGTTCAGACCAAGAACTAAAATGTCATCTCTCCCAACCGTAAGTTCATGCAGAGAAATTATTAATAAATACTAACTTCATACATTTTTACCCCACATATGCATTAAACGAACTGAAATGCTGTAAATGTAATAATCGTGATTTGGGTCTCCTTCTGGTGGCTTCTCCTGGAAAGATCAAATGTCAAATCTGGGGTTTTGTCTGCAGCCAGGGCAAGCAGAACATCCTGTGGACAAGAAGTCGCCGCCACTGACAACACTCAGACCATTAATTTCTCAGACAGCCGAGGGCCATTATTTTAGAAGCATTTCAGTGACAGAAGGAGAAGTAAAGCTCTGGATTTACTACAGCTAATCGTATTTCTCTTCTGCAAAATTAGTATTTTGCCCTGTATATAGACATTATATATAGAACAACTATAAACTGGACCAAATATACAACAGCAACATTACAGAGCAGATCTCAAAAAACATAACCACAAAAGCACAGGAGACAATCTTATTTGGTGTGCATTTCCAAAAATTTACGAGGCCATAAAACTAAAAGCCAGATACTGCGGTTCAGTAAGACTACAGAGATGTCTCCAGATTTCAGTACTTCTATACTCTTCGTTTTACATTTTGCAGTACCATTTTGTAAACTTAATCCTGAATTTACTCTCTGATACTTCCTCCATGAGTAAAGTATCTCGTGAATTATCTGCAAACACTTCAAAACAGCCTTTTGAAGGGAGGAAGTCCTAACAGCTTCGAGCTATTTTCAGATGATAGCTTCCCCCACAATACATAATGTCATTGAAAAAAAATCACTTTATTACAATTTATTACAAAAGAATCTGTGATTCTCTGTGATTCTGTAATTTGCCAAAAAGAAAATAATGATTTCAAGGAGTTAAACACTTGACATACTTTATTTGGAATATTTTGTAAAGACTATTAACTTTCCTCAGAAACACGTCAGAGAAATGATTAGGTGTCTAATCCTGTGGCTGTACACTGAGTACTATTTAAAATAGAAGCTATAAATTATCAGTCAATAACAAGCACAATACCTGAGGCAGTAAAAATTATTTCATCTGAAAATAACAGTTATTACAAAGGCAGTCTTTTTTAAGAAAAAGATTGTCAGGTAACATCTCTAGTCATAAATATTAAAACAAAAAGACAGAGGCTTACTTATATAAACTGTAGTTAGCAGTTTTTGTGACCACTCATTAGAAATTACAAGGGGCTAGGTGATGATTCACAGAGTGATCTGGTTCTACACTGAAGAAATTGAGGATAGGACTGTAGTATGCATTTAAGGGAAAAGACAGATAGTCCCACTTGTCTGCAGAAATTGTCAGTGTGCTCAGTATTAACACATTTGAAAGGCTTTTTAAATTTTTATTGGGCCTCACGTATTTATGAACTGTTTCTGATCCTAGTGTTCATCATCACCATCCAGTATTCCCCCTAATTAAAATTACTTTGAAGTCTCTGACCTTTAGGCAGACACTCGATTCTGAATTAAAATATAATTATCTTTGTAACATGAATACACTTCTCATGCTGCCCCCATGCACTTCTTTTTACAGAATAAATACATACTAAATGTAAGGAAAAGACTACATTGGACATGATAAAATAATGAAGAATAAAAAGAAAATAAACTGAACAGCAGCATGCCTTTCCTTTCATATCTATCAAGGGCAAAGAAACAGTAGAGAAAAAAGAAAGGTAGTACTCAAAATCTAGAGAAGGAAATCCTTTGTACACAGTGCATAATTTATCTGCAGAGGACATACCGCCATGAAGCCTCGCTACTTTTGTTTGAAACCAAAAGAAATATAGTCTTTTATATGAGTAGGTCCAGGGTTTGTATTCCAGTGGTATTAAATACGTAAAGTATGGCTTATTGAATAGGGCTGCAACCTCTTACTGAAGGTGAAAAAGGCTCATAAATTACAGAGTGAAGAGACTGTATTTCTTTGAGTAAACCACGTATTTTTTCCTTAAACTTTTGGTACTGGTCACTGTAGCTATCAGAAGTGCTAGTTCAATGAGGGCAGCACTTCCCATTTACCTCCCTGTATCCAGCATTGCTTCTCCTAATGAAGGATTCCTTAGTTTAAATGAAGGACAGCTCTTGACCATGTGTTTGCTTTGTATTACTTTGTAAACTTTTTGAAGGCCAAACAGAAGAAACTTAATAATAACTTACTTTCACGTAGAGCTGCTGAAACTCCTCAAGGTTCAGTCTTCCACTTGGACAGTCCTTTAGAAAGCCTTTGTACCACTGTTTTAGCTCGTGTTCATTGAACTCCGTGCTCTTCACCAGATCTTCCATAACTTCAGGGGCCAGCTTGCTATTTTGTTTCCCCATTCTGCCTTAAGAAGAAATAAATTAATACAATTAGCCAAGTTGCTGTGATCATTTTAAACTTGATTAGCGGCAAAGCTCGAACGCATCACTTGTTTTGCACTCACTGCTGCTTTTAGTCAAAACATAACTTTACAGATTCCCTAGTGAACAGGAACCTAAGCTATGCCTGAACGTTAGAGGCTGAAATGGTGAAAAATACATCTTTCACCCACATATCTCAAGGCCTGGAGAAAGACTGCTCATTTGCCTTTAAATTAATGTTGAAAATAAATCTCTTCTGTCTTTAATAATAGTATCATCTAAGTGAAAGATTTATTTTCTTTTGACTTTGATGGTAGGGTATTTTCCTTCCGTTGGAAAGTACTACTCCATTTCACCATAGTGCTAGTATCACGTTGAAAAGCTGCCTCTCATTTTTAGTGATTTCTGTAATTTCTGGCTTTTCTTCACACTAGGGATGAAAAAAGATGACTTCACTTCTTTTTTCTTTTTAATTTAACAAAAAATTTTCACACATTCAGGGATGCCCACAGAATTCCTCTTTATTTTTCTCTTGAAAATCTCTCTGGTATGACACTCATGTTAGCAGCTGTTCCTCACAGGTGCAGGGTTATGGACAGAGAGGTTTATAACATAAACCACTGGATGCTCCACACACTGGTTTATCACCACTGTTAACTCCAGAGATATCCATGACATATATCTTACATATATCTTACAGACATACTAGTAAATATTACACATAAAACATACAGACACAAAATACTCATTTGTGTGTATGTACATACAGAACTTTCAGTGCTATTGACACTGGCCTTTCAATTGAGGTATCTTTTAAGAAATCCTTTCCTTTAACCTGTTCCAGTACTACTGTACTACAGTTTGTTCACGACAGGAGATGTCTTTCAGTTATTTTTTAATCAGATGACACACAGTACTTAACTTGTCCTGTACAGCACTGCAAAGAGATGAATAATTTCTTTCCTGAGCCAAGCTTGGCATTTCCATTTTTATCTTCCAGTATAGCATCTGCCTCTAATGACAGAACCACATTGAATGCATTGATTTCTAATCCATATGACCACCCATTCCTGATATTAATCTATTGCTTTTGGCATCTTCCCCTATTACTAAATTTAGTTTCTTTCTCCTCAGAAGGAGATATTTTGTTCTGTTCCAGAGAATCAATATATTTATAAAACTCCCTTTACAGGAACCATCTTTGAGCAGGCGCAAAGTTTCCCATTCCTCTTGGTTTATCCATAACCAACATAACCACCAGTGCCATGCTACCAGTGTCACCAGGTCTCATCCCGAAACACCACATGGCCACCAAAGGGGAGTCTTTGGTGACATCCCTGCCTGGTCTGTCCTCATCCCCTCCACAGCATCCCCTCCCACAGGATGGTCAGGGTTGCCGGGACATCCCTGCCAAGGCCGTTCAGTTGCACAAACACCCGTAATACTGAGAAGGGGGGTGGCTTTCTACAAAGCATTCAGCTGGTACGAAATTGAGAAATTCAGTCTTTGGACAGTGAAAAGTGCTACAACCCATCAAGGTAGAAACTCCAATTAGAGATATCTTTGGGACCTTGGCTACTAGATGAGCAACTGAAGGTAGACCTGGTCCACAATCTTTTGGCGTGCTTCCAGCAAGCAGATGTTTTTTCCCCATACTTTGCACCTCCTTCCTCTTCCAGCCCTGCAAGATGCTTCAGCACTTTCTTGCTCCTGGCCTTGCATCTTCTCTGAACTACAGGAACCCTACTACATGGACTCACAGAGCTGCTACTTAAGGGCAGCAGACTGCTTGTGCCAAACTCGCTTTGGATATTTGCCAATCTCCCATCCACACATTTTGGTAAACTCAGCCATATTGGAGAGTTTGACCTTTCAGTTAATTACCACAGGCCTACCTGTATGTGCAGATGCCTAGAAATTAGCTGTCTTGTTAAAGGGTGGGTATGTAATTTATAGTATTTAGAACAATTGTCCCAGCCTTAGCTTTGAAGTCCCCATCCTCTTGTGTATGAGATTGACCTAATTTGACATAATCTGAATTTTAATCCCACAGAGACTAAAGTACAGTAATTCCAGTTCAGATTACTTTTAAGTGAAACAACAGATTGTTTCATTTGTTTTAATCTTTAAGGGGCCTGTTTGCTCCCCCCTCCTTTTTTTTTTCTTTTTCTCCTTTAAACTATGTGACCCCTTGCAGTCTTAAGGTGCTTTGCTTAGGATCCAGAGGACC
Organism: Aythya ferina; assembly: GCF_964211825.1. Taxonomy (NCBI): domain Eukaryota; kingdom Metazoa; phylum Chordata; class Aves; order Anseriformes; family Anatidae; genus Aythya; species Aythya ferina. The sequence continues at coordinate 108,266,852 of NC_140298.1, read as the reverse complement.
ATTAAAGATTCTCAGCAATTACGGTAACTACCTTAGGCAGATTCACAAGGCATCTTCTAGCTCTCTTAATTTAGCCAAGTGTGCTTTTACTTGACTCTTTTCACCTGGATCCTTACCTCCATTAATATTTTCTCAACAGCACTTACACATGAAGAAAAAAAAAAAAAAAAAAGCATTTTCGATGGGCAAAGATCAGGTGTTTTAAGATCAGGTGTTTTTCACTAGCAAATTTTCTGTTACTGTTAACGTAAAAGTAACTTTTCTGCATTTATTTTGCTAGCTTTACAGCCCTTGGACCCGGTACTAAACAGACAGACCTGTGAATCAGCACCATCTTCTGAAGTTAACTTTATTATTACTGGTAATGTGGTCATAAAACACCATAGAAAAAGAGTGGGTCTGCACATATGTAAGAATACCTGAATATAGAGCTGAACAAAAATCCATACATAAAACCTTTCCTATCATCAGATTCAAAGAAATGAGACCCAGCTTTTCTGCCTCTGTGATGCAGGTCCCTTGTTTTGGTAAGCTGCTTGCTCAAGCCACAAGTTGTTCAATAAATCCTAAACACCTTCCAGCCATCTCTAATGCTCCTCAACATTTAATATCCTCTACTAAATCAATGAAAACCATGGCTAAGATCTTAATAAACACTTTCAGAAACTGTTCCACAGAAACAACCAGTACTTGAGGAAGGTATAATTTGGGACTGGTGGGTTCTGTATTTGTATTTGCAGCTCCAGCACAGCATGGCCCATACTCTGCCTTGTTCTGTTTGAAATGAGGGACTGAACAAGCTGACCAAGCCAGTCACAATGTCTTCCTGTAATTAGAGGCACCCATTCTTCCTTCTCTCTCTCTTTTTTTTTTTTCCCCTTCAGAATTGAATTATAATCTGCAAGAAAGCTCAAGAGTCTCATATAATTATCAAATATAAACTCACACTTCTGGCTCTGGGAGATCCATCTTATTTGGGAATAAAAACTCAAATATACAGATTATCTAGTTAATCACATTCTAACATCTTCTAGAGTTTCATTGAATCTCTTATTATTATTGAAAAAGTACAATTACCCATTAGCAATGAGTAAGCCACTGCCAACACATTTAATTTTCTAAAATGAAAAACTTTTTAATTAACTTAGAATCATGGTTTCCCAAACATGTTTTTTTCCTTGTGAAAATCTATGAATATGCATTAGGAAAATACAGGAGAGAACAGCTGCACAATCACTAATTCTTCAAGAAGAGGAAAGGTCACTCTGCAAGCATTTCTTTGTTTAGAAAATTTTATTCTTTTAAACTCTAAATTTGCTTCCAACTTCCAAGCTTCCAACCATGCAATGTGACGATTCAAGCAGCGTTCTTCATCTTCTGTTGCATTTTCTGATTGGTAAAAAACAAGAAAGGAAAACAAAAAAAAGGCAACATGTTTCAACTCCAAACAAATGCTGGAGACAGATTCACAATAAACAAGGAACCAGCAAAGAGGGAGGCATTTAGCACGAGTAAAGGTGTCAAGTCTATTCCCGATGAGATTACTCTAGCAGGAGAACATTTTAATATTAGCAAGGGCAACACAATGCAGATTAGAGATCAAGAAAAATACTGAAACTGCGGAGTTGTGTCACAAGCAGCAACAGCAATAAAAGCTGAGCTTAAAAAACACATACTCTTAGCTAAAATGCTGCAAGCAAACATCAGCCACGCAGAGGAACAAGCTTCCCAGCAATGTTTGGTACTTCAGCTCTCATATAGCAACACCTTAGCTGCTGTTTCTACAGTAGGAGGGTCAGTTTTAAAAGCTGGAGTTTTATTAAACAGATTCCAAAACAGAAGCCTTGCGGGCTGTGTCAGCAGCTGGCAGGAACAACACGAGGACGTACACGGCTGTGCTCTGCACCACTGCAGCTCAGGATGGGCACTGCCAGCCAGCTCGAGCAAGGGGCTGCAGCAGCTGGAAGCTCCTCTCAAAGGACTCAGAAGCATGGCTTAGCAAACTGCTTTTATATGATTTACTAGGGGCTTTGGAGACAACAGGGATTAAGTCATGTGCAGCAAGAGGATGACGGTTCCTCCAGTTTTAAAACCATACCTGCTCTTCAAGTTTTTTCCTGATAAATCTTTTGCTTTATATGTTTCCTGCAATGCTACCGTGTGTCCCACACGAGCTTCAGGTGTTTCAAAAGCTCTCTGCTCTCCACATGGACATCATCCAAATCTCTTGGCCAACTGAAGGTGTTTTTTCCCCTGGAATATTTTACAGCTGTTCCTACACAGGTTTATCAGGTCTGTATCTCCCACTTGGCTTGCCAGTACTAAACTAGCAGTGTGGGGTCAGTCTTACAAATAGAATTTAGAATTTTATTCAAGACCTAAGCAGAAAAAAAAATAAACGTGAATAGCAAAACATGACTTACGGAAGCTCCTTTGCTGTTTAGTTATTTCAAAACATCCCCAAACTGTTGCTAACAGTTCCAGTCCCACCTGCTTCCTCTCTTTCCCCTCCTCTCCCTTTGGCCTCCTCGGCAAGTTTTCAATTTTCAAAGGGACCAAGTGCAAACAAAAATAACTGTCCATTTCTGTGGAAGAGTAAACTGAGTGCTGCTAAAGACATGACATTTGTGCTGAAAAGGACCCAAACTCCTTTGAATAGACAGCATCAGCAATGTCCAGTCATGTCTCCAAAAATCCTGTTTTGTTCCTTTTTGCTCCCTTTGCTTAAATCGAGTTGTATAAAGCTATTTTCTGTCTAAGTTGCATTAGGAAGAGTGTTGCCAGCAGTTTGAGAAGAGTGATCCTTCTCTGCTAAGCACCAGTGATAGGCACCTGGAGTGCTGGGTCCAGTGCTGGGCTTCCAGGACAAGGGAGACCTGAACATACCAGAGAGAGACCAGTGAAGGGCCGTGGAGGTGATTAGATTAGGAGAGTGGAGCATGTGTCGTACATGGAGAGGCTGAGAGTGCTGGGGATGTTCAGCCTGGAGTACAGAAGGTTTGGGGGGGGATCGTATCAGTGTATATAAATTCCAAGTGGGAATTTAAAGTAAAGAAGACAGAGACGGGCTCTTCTCAGGGGTGCCCAGCGAGACAAGAAGCAATGGGCACAAACTGCAATTCAGGAAAATCTGTCTGGATGCATGAAAACACTTTTTTACTCTGCCACTGATCAAACACTGGTTGCCCAGAGAGGCTGTGGAGTCCCCACCCCAAGAGATATTCAATGCCCAGATGCAGACAGCCCTAAGCAACCTGCTCTCGCTGACCCTGTTTGAGAAGAGGGAAGAACCACAGATGCCCCGCAGCATCTGGGGAAACAATGAGAGGGAAATGGAGCAGTCATACCGCCTAACTTTTCATACCCACAGTAGGTACCCTCCATTGAAAGTAAAAGGTTTCATCCAAAGGATCATTTAGAGAATGACTGGGGTCACCTCCCTCCCCTCACTGACTCCAGAAGGAGTGCAGGCAGATTCACCCACGTCCCTGGGCACAGGCACCTGGTGTTAAGTGATGCTAAGCACTGGGACTGCCCCAACTTATCTCAGTGTATTTTGGCTGCTTTTGCACATGCTAGTGTTCCTGCTCCTGCTTTCCCAGTAATCCTGCTTGAGCTGAAAGCTGTAGTCAATCAACATCTCTGCAGCCACATGGGGCGTGTGCTTTAAATGAGTCCCCTTGCAAGGCACATGTTTTTTTTGCTCTTCCCTGGCTCTGGGAAACGGGAACGAGTTGTGTGGACTATGCCAGAAGCAAATGACAACATTCACTTTGCCAGCTCAGCTGTGCTGGCAGGCAGTCATTAGGTTGGAAGGAAAGCTGTGCTTCATCCCCACCCCTCTGCCCACTCCCAGCCCACAAGCTCCCACAGGAACGTGCTGACTCCTGGGGACTACATGTGAAATCCAGGCATTGAGCAGGCAAGTGTAGTGGGTGTCTTTGCAATCTTTGACATAATACAAATCTATAAACGGTACATTAAGCACCGTATAGCCTCCAACATACAGAGATATATAGGGGGAACAAAACCCAAAACAATTAAATGCTGGGGAAAGCACAGAACTATGCACATAATCGACAATAACAGAATAATTTTCTTGTTATTTTTGATCAGGCTGTTTATCAAATTTCCAGCTGTGTGCTGATAATAACTATAACTCCTGACAACTCCCAGCATTGTTCCTTTCTCCTCGGGCTATTTCTAATACTTACAGCCTTTCCTCTGCTAATGTCAGCATGAAGGATAGAGAGAAGCAGGCTATCAAACTACAGGTGCTTCACTCCCTCAAATACACTTGTTCCACAGAAGAAGAAATCACAAAATCACAGAGTAATAGAATCATTAAGACCTCCAAGATCATCTGGTCCAATCATCCCGCTATGACCACTAAACTATGTCCCTAAGCACCACGTCCACCCTTTCCTTAAACACCCCCAGGGACAGTGACCCTACCACCTCCCTGGGCAACCTGTTCCAATGCCCGACTGCTCTTTCTGAGAAGAAATGTCTCCTAAATTCCAACCTGAACCTCCCCTGGTGCAACTTGAGGCCATTCCCTCTAGTCCTATCACTAGTTACCCGTGAGAAGATGCTGACCCCCAGCTCCCCACTGCTCAGCGCCCTCCTCCTACTCCTCTGAACCATGAACTCATGGATCCTAACGCACTGCAGCTCCACACCTGCACTTTGCCAGCAGGGAGAAAGAGCTGATACAGCCAGCAGGAGTGGAGGATGAATGCAATCCACTTCTCAATGTTACTGTTGGGGCAAAAAAGGCAGACAAGGAGCAACACTCCAGGCAGTGGCAGAGGGCCCAGACACAGCAGAAGCCCAACAGGGACAGGCTGTGCAGAGCTCTCCCCTTTATATAGTACTTAACCCTATATTCTGGAATTTTCACCACATTTATACTGTTCTTTGCACCAGAAAAACAGAAAGTCCATCAGTAGAGGAAAAAAAATTCAGAATTTTTGTGTACAACCCCATACTGAAATTAGGAACAGTCGTAATTTGCTGCTGATAACAAATGATGAAATAAGGGTGAAGCAAACAGGCTAGGTTCTGATGGTATTACACTACAGTAAAATCTGGAATAAATCCAATGATTTCATATTACTCTACTGGTTTTACCAAAGATCAGATTCAGGTCTGCAATCTCTCTGCGTAAAAGAACTGGGGGAAAATAGAGAGTAATGTCATTAAGGGATGCAATTATCCAACTGAATTGAATAATAAATGGAGAGAAGAGGTTTAAGCAAAATAAAAGAGATATATTTTTAAATGTTATTTGAAATGAGATGGATATTCAATTAGATTCAAGCAATAATAATAATAACAATAATAATAAACATTTGAAAGGTAAAAGCCACACAGGAGGATGCTTTAAAGTAACGGTATGTAGGGCTTTTTTTCTTCAGGTGTCTAGGAAACAGAATTTGGATTTATTTCATTAAAAGTGTGAAAATATTGTCTTTTGTTAAGTCTGAAATAAAACCAAATGGGAATTCTCTGCATTTTCAAATCGAGGCCAATACTAGAATCACCAGTAGCTCCACTGTTGATCCACCCCTGTGGGGCACATTAGGGCTATATTCAAAGCCCAACTCTGAATACATCAGGTTGTGTATAAACTAACCCGTAGGCACGTGATCTGAAGTACATCTCAGGGTCCTAATTCTGTCCCTTCTCCTAATTTGGATTAGGAAACTGCTTACAGCATGCCATAGCCTTCTTTCCTCCTTTACTGGTGGACATAGGAAGAAATACATAAATACATAAAGCTGAGACTTATCTGTGTTGTTCAACCAGACCCAAGAGCTCAGGAGAGCTTCCAGGCTCTAGCATTTAGCTCTAGCCTTGGAGAGACAGGGGCAAAATCTCCCTTTTGCTTGTTCTTTCTCTGTCTCAAACCACAAGGAGGAGGGTATCCATATTTCTACAGAAAGTTTTGGTTCTGGACAATCTTAAAAAAATTTCTGAAGAAATTTTTTTTTACTGAGCACTTCCTTCTTCACCCTTTTGTTTGGTTTTGTTGCATGCTATAACTTATATGGTAATTCTTTTGGTCATGCCCACTTTTAATTCTCCAATATTGAGACAGAATTTGGTGACCTATTTGAGATCTCCTAGACAATTTAGTGAATATTTTCTGAAGAGAACAATATGCTTGTTAACGCTGAGTGTCAAACACTTAAATGCATCAGTTGCCATCATTTTATTTTGCTATTGGCCCAGCCTCTATCAGCTGTGGTCACTAGTACATTACAAGGAGGCGTGAATTGAGGAAGAAGTATCATTTGTCAGCACTTGTATTTTTTTCTTAACAGGTCTATTCTCTCCATTTTTGTCTTCGTAAATAACAATATTAAAATGCACACAGAACATTTACTGTATCTTTTTGTAGTAATTCATATGCTAAACACCTTTCCAATAAACTTGAGTAACGGTTAGACTGATTATCCAGAATATTCCACCAGAAGAGCTTTCACTGCTCTGACAAGTTTGTTTTATGTCCTATGCCAAATAGAACTGTTTTTTGCTGATCTCACGGAGATTTTATTCTAGAATCTATCACTTCCAAAAGGCTTTCCCATGTGAGATGCCCTGAAAATCATAACTTCCTAGACATCATTAGGAGTGGCCACTGGAACAAATTGTGTTTCAGCACTGATCATTACTTTCCAACTCTTGCATTTCAAAAGAACTGCTTATGTGATTTCTAGGTATTTCAGAGACTTACTGACAATTAGTATTCCACCTCTTCTGGGACAGTTGTTTCAAACTTCTTTTTTTTTTGGGGGGCGGGGAGGGGCAAAATTAACAACGCATGCTTGAACATTATAGTTTCCCTGAGTGAATTCCAGCCTTCTTCTGGAACCATGGAATCACGTTTATGCAGACTGTAATTACACTTCTAATTTTGTTATGCCAAACTTGACCAGCAGTTCCTCTACCTGAAAAATAGCCTTCATGTAAATTTGTAGACCAGAGTTTATTCAAATGTTATTTTTCCTTTGGGCTTGGGGATAAGAGTTTTTAAGACTTCAGCCATTACTCATATTTACATGTAAGTACTTTCTCCATACCTGCTCCACAAACTAGCCAAATTCTCTAAACTGGAATATTTAGTAATAGGTACTCTTACTGCTCACCTTTCAGACTCATTGCAATTTGGGTTTTAACCCATCACATGTCTTTTAGGACCACATTTCTGAGTCACTGGGCTCTGCTTATGATACAAGCTTCATCCTTGATTTATATCCACATTCCTTATCGCAGCTTTTAAACAATACCACCTTACTTTCCTGCCAAGGTGGATTAATCACATTGAACATTAGTTGTTTAAAACATTAGTTGTCTTTGGTTCCTCTGCAGTCAATGGAGATGGCAAGACATCTTCACGGTGATTCACCCCATGCAGAGATAGATGTCTGAAAGAGTCAGGATGAATATATGTATGCCTATTTTAAGAGAGGATGAATCACCCTCTACAAGCATCTCTTTCTTTCTAACGGTTGTAGAGGCAGCCTTGTAAACCTGCTTAGATCTGAAACTGGATTTCTAAATGCTTCAAGTGAAGCAAGAAAGATCCCATCCCTCTCATCAACAGTGGAGAACCTAGAACCAAAATGTTATTCCTGATCTCACCAGGAGGTGCATACATTACTGAAGTTGATTGCTATTCCTCTGCATTACAACCTTTAATCAGGTGTAACTAATGCCATTACAAACACCATATGATGGTTTACCAAATACAAGCCCTCTCTTTTGTATTGTTATTTCCTCCTATCAAAACAGTGGAAAAATTAATTCTTTTCCACCCTTTCCAGGTTCCCCCAAAACAAAATGGCTGAACTGCAGAGAACATGCTGTTCAAGATGGTCTCTTTACCCTCTTGTCACTTTGTGCTTTTTCCTCAGTGTTGTTCTTATTGTCAATTAAAGTCCTGTCCTCAAAGAGTAAGAAGAATATTTATTATTAAATATAATTTCATTTGATAAAAAACTGAGCATCATAAAGCTATATAAAAATTTGGCCTTCTCCAACCCCTTTCTAATACCGAGCTCTCTCATTATCAACTGCAGCTCTGCCCAACAGTGCAAAAACTGTCTCATAGTGCTGGATGCACAGGGAGAAGCAGGTGTGGTGAGCACTGTATGGTCGTTGCAAGGAGTAACTGCAGCAAAATTAGTGCCTGGGTTAGTTCCTCTCTGTTCCCAACTCACAGGAACTCTCTCGAACTCTCTTTTTCACCTTTTTCTCACTCCCGTGCCCTGTGGTGACAACTACGACCGACAAAGGGACAACAGCATAGCGTCTACGAATAGGTTTGAAATGACTGAAATAAATGGAAGCTGATACATACATATAAGTTTTAAGTCTCTTACTTCCATTGTATTCCTCCATGAGAAGGAAACATCTAAAACTCTGGAGTTAGCTTGCTTTTGCACACACATCTCTGACCACTGTGAATAAGCTGACTTCAACTGATGATTTTGACTTGTGTGCTAAACAGCTACATTACTAAAAACCACATGACTATATTATGATAGATATTAACAGAAGTGGTTAGCAGGAAAGCAGATACAGCTTTTTATTTTCCTAAAAACCTTTCAGAGTCAAAACAAAGTGTTTATAACATTGTGGCTAGTGATCCATTGGTGCAACGCTCACCCCAAATACATTATAAACCAATCGTCAGAATTATCCCTTGTGACTGCTTCAGATGGAGCATGATTAAATGCAGAGGAAATACATTACTGAGATGATGAATCATAATTCTGCAGAATGAAATCAATGGCTTTACACTTTTGAGTTGGACACTGAGGGGCAGTCAGAAATGTTACTCATAGAAACAAGTGAGCAAATGAATCACATAAACAACTTGAACAGGAAAAAATATACTTCAAACCTGACCCTCGGTAACACTGACTATAAAAGAATCACGGAAGAAAACCTGAAAATGTTTTCTTCAGAAATAATTTTCATACAAGAAGTTCTTCATTGCTCTACTGTGAAACGTAAAGTTTTTTTTTTCCTTGCATTTGATTTTTACAGTTTGGAACATAATAGTGTAATTTATAGGTGTTTGACAGCTTATTTGAGACATTTTTCACTGTAATACTAAGAAGGCAGGTTGGTAACCATCTCATAGCAAAAAGAGGATGAAGTCATACTTTAGAGAGTATTGATTGGAATGACCTAAACCACACTGAACTGGATTCAGCTGCCCAGACAGAGTAGTATGACTGTTGGTATCTGCTAGCTCCTTGTGACGTCTCAAGACACATTTTAGATGGCACCAGACCCCTATGCTTAGCAGCTGAATCAGTTGAATGAGATCTTGCCCACTTACTTTAGACATCTACAAGTGCCCTGCTCTGTTTTGTCAAGAGAAAAATCTTCACAGAAAAAACACCTAAATTTGTTAAACAAGATTTATCAACAGGCTCACCCTCTGGAGACCTTCAACAATGCCTGCCTCCCCTGAATCTGTGCTTATGCTAGTAGGACGGCTTTGTTATATGCACCTGAAGGTGAGATGGAAAATAAGGTGTTCCTGGTCTAGCTGAATGAGCTGACATTTGCCTGCTATGCCATGTTAACCAAGAAGCTGTCAGCCGTCCCATTCACTCCCACTAGCATGTGTGCAAGCAGCTGAGAGTGCGTGGTCAGCCGTCATGTCAGCTGTGCCAGAGGGAGAGCTGCTAAGCACAGGGACCCCTGTTGTTTGTGCCTGTCCTTGCTAGTTTATAGCATAACATACAAGGGGTTCAAATCATACTTGAGATCTCCAAGTCATTTTTTAGCTTTGGCTAGTATCTTTGATGGACATGGGAGCAAAAAGGTCAAGGCTGGGAAAGCGTGAAGCTGAACTAGGACCTCTGGGATTGAATTTAAAAGTGTTCATTCTGTGTGATTTTAAAAAGTGAAACTTTTTAAACTTTGTGTGATTTTTAAAGTGAAACTTTATGAGTTTCACTTCCCAGAGCTGTCAATCCAATTTGTGTTATAAAGCACACTATTGATTCAAAATGTAAAAATGGCTATAATGAAGATTAAGAAAATAAGTTCTTTGGCATGGAGAATCTATGCTACATGGGCAAATCCAGAATCAAAAAGTAATAATGCACATAATCATTACCATCACCTAGTATTTCCTCATTAATCAGCGCATGCTATTTGAAATCAGACTGACAGATAATATAGATGAGTCTCACAAGCCCTTCCTCCTGTAAAAATACAAGTATTTTTACAGATGACAAAGGTCTTAGCAAGGTAATATATTTAGGGGGAAAAAAAAAGGAAAGAAAAGAATGCATTCTGACATTAATATTGATAGAAACTGCGAAATGAGCAAGAAGGACAAAGCAAAAGTAAAGCTGTCTCTCTCTGACGAAACTCTGTGTCCCTGATACAGGAACCTCATTATTATTTCATGACCTTAATGGCAAGGCTCTAAGCCTCGTGTATGCCCTTCATAACATAAAATTCATTACAAATACAAAACAGATCTGGGATATGCAACAACTGAAAGTTGTTAGCTATTTCTTCTAGTTTGGGCTTCTTTTATATAGTACAATAGTTACAAAAGACAGCAACGTAAAAAAACTGTAACTTTTCAGAAGTCCTAAGTATGAATCACAGCATATGGTCTTTCTGTTAAAAGATAAGCCAGAGGGTGGTAGGGAAAGAGAAAAAGCCTCTCATGCTAAAGGACTGCATAATTTTGTAATTTCATACATTAAAAATAATTGGAACAATTTCTTCCAACTGTTTTAAATGAGAGCTCTACTGGAATAAATTTTTATAACTGTTTTTTGCAGCTGTGCTAATAAAACACTGATATACTTGCCCAGCTGAATCCATGTGTGCGCACACATGCTTTTTTTGGTGAGAAATTAGAGAAAGACAAAAATAAGTGAGAGACACAATCTAAATTTCACTAGTATTCATCATGGCCAAATATAATATTTTGCTGAGGAAGAAGGAGGAAATGAAAGAGACCACATGACGTATTTGTAGCCCTGCCACATCCAGAAGAACTTCCATGCCTCATCCTCCAAAAGACAACACACAAGGTAGAGATTTTTTATTTTATTTTTTTATTTTTTTTACTTGAAACCCGCTTGCTTTTCATATTACATTGTAAGTGCTGTTTTTCTAGGACACAGTTCAGGAATTACCTTTCTGGAGATGACAGAAAAAGATGAGCAAAAAAGCACCAGCAACAACATTTTTGATCTAGACATCCATGTATGCAGAACTCCTTCAGCAAAGCACTCTGACAACAGGTAGTAGCAATATATTGAACAAAAGAAAAAGAAGCAATCGTGGTGCAGATAAAAATATGAATGAAAACAAGCGAAAGCTATATAAATATTTAAATTATGGCATTATGAAATTCACAAATAATACTGTCTGAACTCCTTGCATTTATTATCTGCCAGGACAAGAGAAACTGATAGACTGCTACATACTGACAAGCTGATTCAGAAATCCCTTCAATGGCCTCTAAATCTAAATATACTAAATCTAAAACACCAGCCTGCAGTTCCATTAAATGGCCTAGGAAAATAAAATTTTGTTCTGATTCACCACCTACCTCAACAGATAAAGGCCACCTGGGAAAACTACTTTAGAAGACCCAGCAAGAAAAAGACAATAATATTGGCTATGAGCCCCGGAAGGCATGACATATAGCTCTAATTCTCAAGGGGCAGGATGTTTGCTCCTAATAGGCTGTCATTAGATTGTCCATGGGAATAGTTGAGGCCCACAGAACAAAGGTGATGGCCAGAAAAGAAAAAAAAATTAAAATAACATAACATAACATAGACAATTCTGTTTTAAAGAGAGTTGCACTTGCTGAGACAACTTTGAGGGTCTTGCTGAAGCCAACAAGGGAGTCTTTCCCCAAGCCAAAGGGGAATTGTTGGAGGCAACAGGCAAGGAGGAAGAGTTAAGGTAGCATTCACATGGCTCTGCCTCTCACAGTAACTGCTCCCAGGTGACAGGAACCAGCAGCGGCTGAAATCCTTTACTCCCAGCTGTGACACTAAGCAGCTGAAACCACACTGACAGCTACCTTGGACTATTTCGGTCTGTACAATTTGGGAAGCTAGAAATATCAAACACTGCCCTCCTTGGCATTACCTCATGATTACTTCACTCATCGCTAGAGAATGTGGAAGCAAAAAGGTTTATGATAAAATATGACTGTTGCTCTCTCTAATGACTCCAGAGGCTGGGAGTGATTTTGATGATGACATAATCTATTTTATATTTATTATGCTTCTGCAGTAGGGTGCACAAACTGCTGGTAAGAAAGAACAAAAATATCTTGGATGACAAATACAAAAATATCCTTTCTTTATAGTCAATGCCATCTTCACCATTTTACCCACAGCTTTTTTAACTTCCAAAGTGTCCTATACAACTTTACAATATGAATATAACACCTACACTGGGATCCAACGCACCTAGCTTTAACATCCTCTGATTTTAGTGTCTACACAACAATCGTCACTCAGGCCAACAGAGACACAGTCATCTCCAGATAGCGATTCAGCAAGTTGATCTAAGACATTTCTCCTAGGATGGGATGAGTCATACTTTGGAGGTGCTGTTCTCTCTCTGTTGACTCTCCAGACTATCATGTCTAATAATCACTGATTAAATTAGCTTTCCTGAATTTGTCTGATCCCTTTTTGACCACATTTATATCCTGGTCTCCACAACATCCTGTGGAAATCAGTTTCATAACTTAATTAAATGTTATACAATAATTTCATTGGTGACCCTATTTCTTGTACTGTGAGAAACAGTGACTATTTCTTAATCGCCTGCTTCTCATCGGTCATGACACAGCCAGACTCTGCCTAGCTAAGAAAATTTGACTCCTTTTTCCATACGTTTTACGATTTTACCAACTCGTACAAGTGGCTATAATTACATAAAGGATGCTCCGCATGCTCAAGCAGTGACATACTTTTTCCACTTCAGTCTTAGTATTTCCTAGCCATTTTAATTGCTATTTTTATTGAACTGGCATTTTCAGAAACCTATCCTCAGGAATACCCAGCTTCTCTCCAGATTTCTATTAACTTATCTCCAGTCCATTAATATATTTTATCCCACATACATTACCTTCCTCTTATCGCCAACAAATTCTCGTACTGTTTTATCTTCCCAATATTCAGTAGCACATACTCATGCTGTGGCACTTAATAGTTGCATTTAAATTTGACTGTCATGGGTAATTTCAAATCATAAGTAAACTTTTCCACTTTACTAGTCAACTCCACAAACCATTTATGAACACTTCATTTTTTTTCCATCTTTCCATAATTTGTAAAAATGTGTGATAACTATTCTTTTGCCTACTACCTTTTAACTTATTATGAGTACACGAACATTAAAAGTGACTTTAAAACTTTACAACTAGATATAAAATGGCTTTAACATGTTCCTGTCATTAAAGTCTAAAAGCGTTTTCATAGATTCATGCATTTTAACAACTTGGGAAGGAGTATTGTAATTACTTAGGAAGGAAATAGTAGAGTTTCACATATAAATTCACAGCTCATCTCCAATCTTTGTCATTGGAGTACAGTTTTTAGATAGGCACCTGGTTTTGACTGAAAGCTTTAAAACGACAGATAATCTATCATATCTGTAGTTGTATCATGCCCTGCTTATGCTAAATGCTGTATGGGTAGAGCTGTTAACTCTCTCAAGCATGACAATACAGGAGAAAAGTTAAAGGAAATGAAGAACACCGCTTAGAAATAAGGTAAACATTGGAATTAAAAAAAAAAAAAAAAAAAAAAAAAAGCAGAAGCTAGTAAATCAAATCAGAGGGTGCAATATAAAATACTGTTGGCTGCCAGAAGGCAAAGAGTTGTCTGAGCTGGTTATAGTTGTAGCACTTTTTTTTTTTCTTTTTTCTTTTTTTGTAAATAACTCCAAAAAAACTCAGTATAAAGAGAACCTATTACAGCATCCCCTCTGGAACTGAGAAGACTCCATATGATGGGCTTTTGGTAGTAATATTTTTCAATCTCCAAGAAAAAAAAAAAAAAAAAAAAAGATATTCAGGAAATCTGCCTGCTTTTTTCATGGTGGAAAAAATCCCTTCAACTTTCCTGACCAGAGCAGGCCTGTTACTTAGGCCAAGCAAAGGGGGAGGCAAGCAAGTGTATGTCAAGACATAGTTTCAGGGAAAAGGATCCAGTATGTCTTTTTTTATTTACACCAAACTCTGCATTATATTCTGTGGGAAAATGTGTGTATCTTGGAATGGAAAACATAGACTTCAAGGCAAGTGTTATAGGAAGCCAGACTTCCAGAGACATGTAAGCGCTTCCATGGGCCTGGACTACTTGCTATTGCAGAGACTGTTATCTAATTGCCTTGGTTCCTTTATATTCAAGCAAGTCAAGGTGAGGTTCAGGATAAATGTACCTACCGGCTCTCCAGCAGCTTGAGTGCTCTTATGAAATCTCACCAAGTACCTAAATAGCTATGCAAATCTGATCTGAAGTATTTAGTTGCTGCATCTCCTGCTCAAAATGCAACTTAAACTCTATCACCTCTACTTTCTAAGAAAATGACACCAGCATACAGAGCAGGACAGGCACTGAACTTCACCGTGATAAACTTTACACCCATTCCTTGCTTCATGTGGTACCAGTTCTCAGCAATTTGAAAGTCCCAATTTCTTCCACACTCGTCACTGTGAAACATTGGGATTGGCATTTAATGCTTCCTAAAAATAGCCGGGCACATGAATAATCATATGTCGCATTAACGATGTCCTGGGGAGCTGAGCGGGCCAAGCTGGGAGCGCACATTGACAGACTGGGATGAGGAACGTGCCTGCACGGCTCAGCGCAAGTCCTGGCTGTAATGTTGCTGAGTAACACCTACACTTACACAGATGTATATCTATATAGATGCAAGAAATATAGGCTAAGCTGGTTTTATTATGCAGACATGCTTAACACTAAGTGTCCGTGCAGCATTACTCTGGCTCTGTTGTAAGGCAGGTTAGGTAACAGCAAGCTGTGAATCTCAGCCCCAGGTTGTCCCTCTTCTGCCTCTTCGCCCGGTCTTTTTCCTGTGCTCTTGGCTTCCTCCTGTCCTGCCAGCACTCTTGCCAAGCCAGTCCCAGTAAGTCTGCACCAGCTCATCCCGACTCCTTCTCCCAGCTTCTTTCCCTCCCTCCCTCCTACCTGGCTCTCATTCCCTACTCGGTTCCAATTCTCATCGCCCCTGCTGTTTCATCTGCACTTTTTCTTTTCCTTTGCTGGCTTTTCATCAGCAAAAGCAGCAAGAGCAGCTATGTTCATAGCATGCAAGGTGTATGCGTTAGAAAAAAGAAAAAAAAAAAAAGTAGGCTTGCTTACGCTGTAGGAAAATCATCTGGCCAACGTCTTATTGACATTTAAACTGTCTTGGCGTCTTCAGGCACAAAGATAACGCAGGCACCCCGGTGAGCTGAGAGGGAGGGATGGATGCCCGGGCTGCCAGAAGGGCTCCGTCAGCATCTCGCAGAGGCAGCAGCCCCACGGGAGGGATGGGGCAGGCCTCAGCGTGCTTAACTGATGCTGCACGCTATACAGCATTTGAGAGCATTTCTGTTAAAAAATCAGGCTGTAAAGCTAAGTGAATTATGCAGCTTATAATTATGTTGGGTAAAGCTTAAACAACCCAAGGCAGCCAGCCGAGAAACGCTGTGGTTTGCAGGCATGAGGTGCAGTTGCAGGGAGGAAGGCAAGACTGCTGCATGCCTCCTCACATGCGGGCAAACGTGTGGAGTTTGTGCACCCATGTGTACTCCTCTGGCCACCCGAATCACCATGGACTGGTCAGAGGAGAAAATGCTCCCAGGGAGGATGACTGGTGGACTGGAGGAGCAGAAGCAGCTGCGTTCATTGACAGAGCTGGCAAGTGAGACACAGCACAATGCCTTTGGGTGCTAAAAGGCTGGGTGAACGTAATCACCTATAAAGTGGGACAGGAGGAAAAACCACAGGAGAAGTCCATATACCTGCAGTAAGAAACAATTATGATGTCCTACAGTAGAAAACAAGGATTAAAAGTAGCAGAGAGAAAGGTTTAAATTTTATTTTCTATTCTATTTATTTTCTATTTCCTTATTCCATATTCCTCCTTCTCTCCTTACCCCTAACAAAGCAGTGTCGAGTAAACTGACTTGTTTGTCACTTGTAAGTGGAGAAGCAGAGACCCCTGCCTACCCTTCCTCTCACCTATGTTTCTCTCCTCACCTAGGTTTCTCAGTTCAAGCAGAGGTTTGAACTGTTCTCCCCCCAACAAAAGCAGAAACAAAGCTGATTGTCAAAGCTGCCAGTTTGCCCTTACAACAGGATAAAACAGAAATGGAAAAGGTGGTGGGGTCAGAGATGTCACTTCCATTAAAAAAAAAAAAAAGGCAGAAAATCTAGAAAAAGGCTTTTTAAGGTTAAGAAGAACAACCAATTTTTTGTCTGCTCTGCTTGCCATATAGATTGGTTGCCAAAAAAAAAAAAAAAAAAAGGAAAAAACTCTTGACTCCAACAGGCATGGGAAAGCCCTGAGGAGCTGCAATCCTCCAAACAACCAAGCAATTGCTGTTTTGAAGTTTCCATCAAATTAGTTCCTGCCACCAAGGAAAGCCACTCGACACTCTGCTCATTCTTCGCTGATGTCATACTTCCACCCTGTTCCAGTATCGCTGCTCCAAACTTGTTTAGAAACATTTTTTTCTCTTAACTTGAAAAGAGCTTGGTTGATTTATGACTCCCAGAATCTGGCCAGAATCCAGAAGGACATCAAGCTGCCTGTCTGTACCATAGTCTGCTCCCTCAAGAAACCAAATGAAAATAGTTTCTATTATTAATGACGACAGTTAATAGCAAAAAATTGGTTACAATTTTCAAAACTTTTATGTAACAAGAGACAACAGAAAACCGAGCAATCATTCTATTAATGCCAAATAATTTGAAATGATTGCAACAAAAACCAAGGAAACCTTTTCTCTAGCAAACTATCCACAAACCATGCACAGAATAGTGAATGTGGCAGGGAACTTAATTAATCCCCGTTGTTTCTACCTGGGTGGTAGCCATTAGAAGTTGGATATCTAATCTAAACTAGTCATCAAGGCTCCAGTGTGCAATGGAGAGAAACAGGCACCCAATTCACCAAGAGGTAATTTATTGCATGCTAGAAGTATATATACAAGATAAGTGGGATTAATTGCTTTCTGGGGATGCTTATTCTCATTTGACTAGCAGGAATGACCATGTGATTAGTTTACACTATACATCTAACTTTTAGACAACTAAATTGGCATGAAACAAAGTCTACCCCTGGAGCTCAGACTGCGCTGGCTCTCCCAGTCTGGGGCCAACTGCAGAGCCTATAAGCGAATTTTGCTCTGGTCTCCATGACCTAAGTCTAGGCACTGGCTAGTGAAACCCAGTGAAGAGGCATTGGATCTCTGCTGAAACCATGGGGATAAAATACCAGCTCAATGTTAGAGCAGCCTCTGTATAGGTTCTGCCCAAGATATTGTCCTTCTGACAATACCGCCAATTACCCACCTGTCTCAAACAGCTCATTTTGGGGCTCAGATTTACTAACAAAAATCACACCAAAGCAAGATCTGCTTTATGTCCTCTACAATCTCGATCTAGAAGCCATTATCATACATTTATTTAGTTGATAAGCTTCCCTCAGATCGAAAGTGGGGACTATATTAATTCAATTACTTTTTAAAGCTTAATTTAGCTTTTTTTTCAAGTAATTTTAAAGCTATTTTGAGTAGTTTTGACAGATTAGTATCACTGACTTTCTGATAGTTCCATGGGGAACACAGCTTAGTACCCACTGCCTCTCTCTCATCCATGGTACTTCATGTGTATGAAAAAACACAAGCATTTATATAATATTATATTTCTAGAATTCTACAAACTCTTTATTTATGAATGTATTGATAAATGGTAATTTTAGAAAATAGCATCTATATGGTGTTACATAAAGAATTATTTGTAACATTTCCACTGCAACTACAATACTTAGTTTTAAGCCGATAGAAATAAGCAGACATCCCATGAAGTCCTGCCTCTCCAAACACTACAGGAAATTTTGACATTTTAAGAGGATGAGTTACTAGACATCTAAACACAGTGTATTTTAATTACCTAAGCTAAATGTACCGAAGCAAATCCAGTCATACCCAAGGGTCCTAGTTCAGCCACCATATCTCTCTTTACTTCAAGTATCTTTGATATATTTCTCTAGATTTTTGCTTTTCTTAAAGAATTGTCTTCTGAAAATAGAAACAACATGCAATCACTGCTAACCTCAGCCTTAGTTAAGGTTCTTTCATTCGCTTTCAACTATGACATATGCTCACTTTGTCCTTGCTTTGCTCTGTAAAGCAGTTTATAAAACTTGAAAAAAAGGCCTGCTTTGTATTGTATGGAAAATAACTGTGCTGTAAGGAACAATACCAAGGCTGAAATGCCTAAAATTAGACCTGTAAGCTTTGCTTTCACTGGCAGCAATGTGTGTGCACAGCGATGCGTATTGTCCGGATCCTACATTCTCTCTTCTGTTCTTGTGAAATACATTACTGAAGTTTAAAATTAGCAAACCTCTCTGATTCAATGGCTATACCGACCTTGGCGATGGGTTATTTTGATCACGTTCACCTTTAGGCTTTAATACTAAATGAGAAGATCAGCTTATTTTCAAAAGCAGAGACAAAGAAGAAGCATTTGCATAACAAAAAGCTGAACAACTCTGCAATGGTGCCTGGAATAGTCCTGTCATTTCCAGGTTGCTTTTCTTTTCCTCCTCCTAAGAAAAATCAAACACAAATCTAAAAGTTGTGTTTTTCTATCCTGAAAGCAAGCTAGTGAGAAGACAGAAAGCAGCTGGCACCGGGCAACATGGGACCAACAGGAACAATTTAGTCGTAACAGGTTAGCATCTACATTATACCCATTCTTTCCTCAGCTACATCAATTCAATACCCACTGTACCCAACAGAGAGAATAAATAAGAGCAAATGTATCCAAAAGGTCAAACTTCATGGATTTTCAAATGAAGAAAGTCACACAGAGGCTCAAGAGAAACTGATGCTAGCTACTGCCTTAAAGATAACTCAAAGTGTTGTTAGCGTAGTGTTTATTTTGAGTGTCTCCTCCTGGAATTTCAGGGTAAAATATGAGATTGGCAGTGAGCCTCAAGAGGGTACAGCCAGAGCAACCCAATTTCAACAGACTATCAAGCTGAACTGTTGGGAGTCATTTCACGAGTTTATGGTTATCGTTCTCTCTGAAGCGCAGTGTTATTAATATTTGTAGAACACCAATATATAAAGAGCAAGACCACCTCCACCACCTAGACAAAGGCAGCATGGAGCACGTTTCAGACAAATACCTGAGATTACATGCCCAACAAGTGTTATACCCGAGTTAGGATATTACATACAGATGTAGGTAAAGCAACAGTTATTTATCCATCAAAAAACACCACTGTGGGTCCCCAGTGCATCAACAGCACTGCAATAATGGCCCTGGGCACTGAATCAAGCAGTGACTGTCTGTCAGAAAAAAGTGAATTTAATTCTAGCTTTATTCAGTGAGCAAGAAGCCAAATAGGCTTTTTTTTTTTTTTTTTGGAGTTAGGACCAGTGGAAGTCTAGACAAAGCTCGTCCTGAACTGCATTCAGCTTTTCCCACTGGAAAATCTGTAGCCATAAAAAGTAATGTTTTCAAAGTCAGACAAAGAGCAGCCTGAGAACACTATTTATTTCATCACACTGATTCTGTCAGTATTTCCTAATGTTTCCTACACCCTGGAAACTGCGTAGGCTGTCCTTCAAGCTCCACGTACCCAAGCAGTGAGCTCCACGGGTCACATGGTGGCATTTCACACAACGTTCAGCTTTTGGAAAAAGATTTCAGGCTGGTTGCGTCACTGAGACAAAAAGGAGGTATTAACCACCAACCACCTCAGGAACAGGCTGTTACAACATGAAAACCCTGAGAAAGGTAAATACACTTTTCTCAGGCCCAGGAAGGTTTGTCCTAGTTCCAGCCTCAGGATGAGGTAATTTCTTCCTGGGACAGCCTTTCATTTGTGACTGATTAAGCCAGGTAATTACCTCCTGGATTTTGTGGGTAGGAACACCGTGTGCAAGAAGTCCATTTACGAAGCCATGGTTTCACTCTCACGCTTAGCTCCCTATTCTTCCATACAGAGAGCTCTCCTAAGCTCTCACTGCTTTGATAACTGCAGTCTTTCAAGTTCCTGTAATTCTTCCAAATTCTTCTAATGATTCAATCACTATGGGCATGCCTACACCTGAATATTAGTTCAGACTAAAATAGGTAGTGGATGTGAACTACAAAAGCTATTCTAGAGAAATTCAAGGTAATAACACTCATAACCCTTTCCTGTTCTTCAGAAAAGCATCTTGTTAACATAGACATTTTTCTAGAGAACAACAATTTTCTGGACTAAGTATACATGGAATTACTTCTGAATAGCTTTACCCAAAGAACATCAGAAGCAGGAGAGTTCCTCTTTGTTATTTACTTTGCTACAGAAACATGACCTCTTATTTTACATAGGAGGCATAACATCCATGGATCTATGTATTTGCAGAAATTATATTTTATTTGTTACTGATTTTAATAGATAATCAAGAGCAGAATTGATTCTACTGAGAGGTTTTATCAGGAGTGTATTGGAAGGAGAAAAACAGCATAAAAATACTCAAAAAGTCTGAAGATTCTTCAGTGTGCTGTAGAATCTTTTTAAAAATATTTAAATTAAATTTAATTAAATTAAACCTGTTTAAAAATATTCTCCACAGATCCCCATACAAGCTATGCACTCTGGTGTTGAAGACTTTCTAACTTTATATAGCCTTTATATAGTATTATACTGTATAGTTTGTGGACAGAGGGAGTAAGTAGAGCGTAGCTTTGCAAATTTTTTCATGAATGACATAGAGAAAAGTGAAAAAGTCAGGCTCTTCTGCAGCCAGCTGACAGGGCGGAGGAAATGGAATGGTATCCTGTGTCACTGTGTGAAACAGCCGAATAAGAAACTTTTCCACAAAGCTTCATACAGACCTTTGGGAAACAGGAGGTTAAACTTGTGACCTGGGCACAGCTGATGAGGGACATGCATTTCTTAGGAAAAACTGGGTTGTCATGTCAGCAGTCCGTGGTGTCTCCAGGTCTTGGTTCACTGAGTGTCAGCGGGGTAGGCCCCAGGTGCCTCTATGCCATGGGCACTGAGGTGAGATCTGCAGCAGGCCATGCCCACACTGCCTGCAGGTATAGGACCCTCATAGCAAACTCCAGCCTGCAGTACATGCCAACCAAGGAAGGACTTGCTTCCCACCACAGCATTTTGCACGAGCTAATAAATATGCAGTACAGACACTCAGGAGATTATACACTCTGAGAAAAATTTAGACAGGTCGAGTAAGCTCCATGCTAGTGAATATATTTCAAACATAATCTTCTTTCTGAACCACTATTTCATCTGCTTGCTGCAGATGAAAGGGCTGCTTGCTGCTTTCCACCAGGCATATTCTACTTTTCCTCTACTTGAGGCTTGATTTTATTTTGGACAAGTAGAAGGGAGATTCGGGGAAAACCTTGCAGGAATGGCACAGTGCAGGGAGCTTCCTTGCTGGTTGTTGATGCTTGCTGCCCGCAGGAGAGGCAGGATAGACACCGTTTCTGCCCTGCTCGTTCATCTGTCCCCTGGGAACAAGCTTGACTGCAGGTACACATTAGTGCACATGTTGTTGAAGTGCCTCAGGCAGAAAAATAAGCAAAGAATCAAGTGACCGAGCCCCTTCAGCTAGCCATGGGATGTTCCTGCAAAAGCAAAGATCCACCACAGCTAAAACATGCCTTTAAAAACGTTATTCAGAGCTCTAAAAAGTCCTATTGAATGGCCTGGAGCTACAGAATAAAACTGGCAAGCTCTTTTGCTGAAGAACAACCAGACTGTGGAGTTCCACTTTCAGAACACACAACTAAGCTGAAAAGTTTGTTGTACAAGCTCCAGATTCTTGTTAAGCCCAAAAAATGAGATAACCAACTCTTACACACAACGGATTTTCATCTCTCTTCTTCCATAATGTGGAGCTGGCTGACAGCACTTAATAACAACTTAATGGAGTCTGATGGAGTTGAATTGGCCTATAGCCAGTGCAATTGGTGCTCAAATGACTTCACTTTCCAACATTTTGCCATAATAATAATAGATGGGCAGTGATGATCACTAGCGTGGTGGGCCAAAGAAATATAGATTTTTCAAAGGAATAACAAGGAACACACAACGTCTGGGCCCTTCCACATAAAAACATGTACCTTCCCTTTTCTTCTGCTCTAATATTTAAAAAAATCTATTTTTACCTCAGTCTTGGTCTCAGTCTTGACAGTGTCATACCCATTCCCCTCAGAAACAAGCAAGCACAGATAATAGCTTTTTCTGCCAACTCTTATTGTAGTGACAAATCTCAGGCACAACCCACAGATTAGCAGGATGTAACTGGTTATGCAGGTTTATTGCACTCTTCTGAGAAATTTTCGTGTTCCAGTTTATTCACTGAACTGATCTCTAGGTAATGCTTCACATACTGAAGGAGAAAAGCCACAAAGCCTGTCTAAAGGGGAATTCAACTTTAAGTTACAGAAGAGGTCTACCATTTTATAGTCTTCCATAAAGCACACAACTGAGAAAAGGTCAGTTGCTGGCTTCTTTATAAAACTGAATG
Organism: Aythya ferina; assembly: GCF_964211825.1. Taxonomy (NCBI): domain Eukaryota; kingdom Metazoa; phylum Chordata; class Aves; order Anseriformes; family Anatidae; genus Aythya; species Aythya ferina. Next base: position 108,244,027 of record NC_140298.1, on the reverse strand, counting down.
TTCAAATCCGTATGAGAAATTGATCTGGGACATCATTTTTTCACAGTAGTTTAACAAGCATGTGTGCATGAGAAACTCACATATGTAATGGAGTGCTGATAACTGCATTTTATTATCCAAAAAATGAAGAAGAAAAAATGTGTCAAGGACTACGGCTAAACTGATAATTAAAACTGATACAATAATTGTATGTAAATGTAATAAAGTGATGTAATTAATTCAATGTAATTAAAACTCAGAGATAAGAGAGACATGCATCTCCTCACTATCTACTTCAAGAGCCCAATCTTTGCTCTCTAATCCATGTCCTCCACAGCTCCAGCCCAAGTGGATCATTATTATCACGCCACCACTCGACAGATCTCAGCAGCAAAAGCACAGGAACCTAGGTAAAAATGTGAATACCTGCTGATTTCCACTTTATACATATTTCAAAATTAGACTAGTGATAGCCTAGTAATTATTTTATACCTTAAGTTCAAATTAACACTTCTAGTTCATTATTAACTTTAGTTTGTTATTGCTTTCATCATTTCATGAACTACACTCAGGCACTTCAGAAACTACTTGCTTCTGTAAGAATTTACAAGGGTAGCCAATATTTCTGAACCATCCTGTCTAGCTTCACGATGAGAACATCAGAGAGCCAAGAGGAAGGACAAGTCTCAGAAACAGGTTACAGGCAGACAACAGCTCTGTATTTGTCCCATTACTTCATGGGAAGATAATTACATAGGGATTTTAATCTGACATAACCCACTTCTGCTGCCAAAAAGGGTTATATCCTCCAAAGAAAATCTCTGCCATTTTTGGAAACAGCTCCTTGCCCAACGTCTTAAGTATACCAAGGATTTGCATGGTGGGACAGGCCAGTGCAACAACAAAAGTGCAATGGGACCCTGCTGTCATTCAAATTTCCATGTCCACATTCTCATTCTTTTTAAATGCCAAACCTGCCACCAGCAGCTCTTGTATGACTTGTCTCGCTGCCAGATGCAGAAGACAGTCAGTAGTATGGGAGTTACACCTGAATTGCAAGGGCAACCCTTCTGAGGAAGGGATTGGCCTTTATTATGTCCAGGAAAAACTTGTAGATTCAGCAGATGATTTATACAAATGCCAAACATTTTTCACTGTGACACGTAACAACTAGAAATAGGGGTTTTGAGTGTTTTTTTTCTTTCCCTACCACTTTCAAATTAGCAGCACAAACTGAGTTCCTCCCACAAGAGGAACTGCATTATAGCACCATAATCAAGCAGATAGGTAAAACACAGCCTGCTATTTGCTATGATTTTCAGGGTCTTGGATACCATCCTCTGCTCTGCCATTATTTTGCTAAAAGCTCTGGGACAAGTCACATTTCTGCCTCCTGCTTCATCATATATGATGTGAATGAAATCATGGCAAATTCCATAAATCTGCCAATACTGTAGGTGTCTTCTCCCATTCAAAACTGACATAAGTGATGAAAAACTACATGGCACATAAAAACAAATGCAAAACAATGAGCAACTTGTCATTTAAATTCTTCAAAATCAGAGCCCCAAACTAACAGCTTTTTACTGTGGAAAAGCAGGATTTTGAAAAGCAGCAGTTCAGTCATGAGACCAATGAATCATATGATGAGAGAACTTATAAAGTCTTATGCAAACGCTTCACATTTTATTTTTCAATCCATCTCCCTGCTTAGTTTCATGTCCCAAATGCCTCTAGATGAGCCAGTTCCCCTACACCCACACACAACTCATTGCCAGAGGGAGCCTGCATTGGGGGATCTTCTCTGGTCATTTTTAGGTCTTATATGTGACTTAAAACCATCTCAATTCCCCTTCTTTCCCAACGGCAACATCTAGCACCCATCTCATACATATAAACAAAGTTATCTCAGTGCAGCAGGCAAGCTACTGGCATCTCAGTAAGGCATCCTCTAAGCACCCAGCTCAGTGAATGCTTTTGCTCTAGTACAGCTCTGATATAGCTTGGCTATCATTACATATGAAGAAGCAGTTCAAAGAAAAGTGATTCAAATTCAAATTTTTCCAATAAAGTTTTCTTGTAGCACCTAAAAAGTTATGAAAAGTACTCGAACTGTTGTAACTTTCCATTTCAAATTAATCACCTCTTTTGTGAAAGGCTCTTTACTCCGCAGTCTTTCAGTCCTTCCTAGACACTGACACCTCTACACTCTTCAAATCTTCAAATGCTACCCAATTCCCTTTCCTAAATGTCTGTGCTCACTTTCCCCCTCCTTATTGATTCATGTAAAACTTCATCTCCCTAGCGGTGAAATCCTCACAGATCCAATCCTGCCTACATCTCTGACATGATTCACGATCACACCTCTTTTTCCCCAAGTTTCATCTCCTTTAGGCTACCAGCTTGCTGAACACTTACACCTACATTTCTAGTCAACTCGGAGTTTAAACCAACAGATTTTCCCATGAATTGTGATCTAGTCTCCTGCAGTAGTGTTTTGATGGTTCAGGCTATACTTTGCACTATTCACATCTATTACTTGATCCATTTTTTTTCCCAGTAGGGATCTCATAGAGCAGGTCAAAGAATGACTCCATACATTTGTATGGTGTTGGACTTTGGTCCAGCTCATTCAAGAAGGGATCGATTCATAAATGAAATTTTCAATCACTTTCAACTCTCTGGGAATGTTTAATAATGAAGAAGCATCAAGCCATCCTTCCATTTCTCCTAAGTATTTCCTGATGCCTCTGCTTGTCACCTGATGCCAGTTGCTAAAAGCCACTGCCCACCAATGCCACATTATCTCCTCATAGTTGCTTCTATTCTAGTCTGAATTTTCATACCACGGCCAGTTACCATAGCGGTGTTCACACATGGTGATTTTGTCCCTGTAACTTGTGTGAATTTGATCCTTTATTTCTTGTTTTATTCTGCTAGAATCAGTACTTATAAAACAATACTTCATCATTCCAGTGTCCAGAGTGTTACCACTCACTTTGATTATCCAGAACATGGAAAAAACTGCTCATTTCTGCAAGCCTTCTAAAAATATTTTCAATGGAAAACAAAAGTACAGGACTGAAACAGACACTAGATGCTGCGTACATCTTCCTAGAATCAGGAATCTCATAAATTACTATTCTGAGTAAAAGGAAAAATAAATGCAGAGTTGCAGAAACACTGAATATGTTAGTTATCTTGCATAGCTTCAGGCGTTGAAGCCATTCTGAGTATATCAGTGCCTACAACAATGAACTGTTCAGTTTACTGGGCAGCACAGAGAATCACAATTTCCAGATATTGCAGTGATGTATAATCCCAAATAAACTCATATTTTCCATTAATTATTTCTCATATCTGGAGATTAGTTGACATTGATATATTGCAATTGATCATCACTAACACATTTCTGTTGGCAACAGGGAGCTGCATACTGCTGAAATGGGTCACATGTATATTATGACCCCGAACACCTTGCAATATAGAGGGAAGAAGTGGAATTTTCAAAATATCTTACTCTCTTTTATTAAGCCCAATAAGAAATATAAGACACTTACTAAAACTCAAACTATAGCTAAACATATTTATTTTTCACTTATTTGAAGCAGGTGAAGTCACAGGATTTTTAATTAGTTTTACATTGACTTTTTCACCAACATTAAAACAACAATAATAGAAAACAATGATAGGACTGCCTATAGACAATGAAATACAAATTATTCTTTTATGTTTACTGCAGATTTCTCATTCAGTGATTCAGAAACTTGTTGTTTCTCAATCGTAGTTGAATATCATGAAAAAAACCTACATTAAGTGAAAAATATTTGAAGGAGGTACTAAAGCAATGCATCACACATGTAATAGCAATTAACTAGCAAACCATTCTCTTTCTCAGTCTTGTCTAAAGCAAACAAAGTGCTGTGCAACTGAAGAACTTGCATTAACGGATTTTGTTAAGCCAATTAGCAAACATAGATGATACAGCATTAACTGATAACATACATACTGACCATTGATAACAAGACATAGAAATAAAATGAAAAAGTGTATTATGCTAAATTATTACAACATTTTCAGTCTCCTACATCACATCTTCCTACCCTGTCATTACACAAGACAGAAAACAAAACAAAACAATAAAAAATAATACATAGGCTCTGATTCCACTACACAGATTTACCAGGAGCAACACATGGGACCCTGCACTAAAATACAGAGAGTTATGGCATTGGCGATTGATTCACCAGACAAGGCAGACAGGAGGAATGCAGCTGCATTGAACATCTGCTCACTCTCTACTATACCTTCGTACAGACTTCTTTATGAAAATACCAGTCTAGAGCTATCTGGATGCAACCCCAGCTGCATGGGAAGTGCTCTAGGGTATGTCTGCATTGCAGCCCCTGCAGCTGGAGCAGCTTTGAACCTGCTGGCTTGGCACTGAGGCCAAAGCACAAGGCAGTGTAGGCTGCAAAACCTACTCAAGGGCAGGACGAAGACCCGAGCACATAAGCCATGCTAAGCGCTGTACTGCTGTGTCCAGCTTGCTGCAGGTACATCTAATGCTCGGTTTAGGGCTGCTTTGAGTATGTCAGCATATTTCATTCACAATCTAGCGACTGCAGAATAAATGTGCCTCAATTAGCCTTGCAGGAGATGGACTCAGATGCTGCTATCAGACGTGGACTGGTTCAGAATCACTCCATGAAACCCCTGAATATGCATCTTATCTTTCTGCACGGGTTGCAGTTAATACATCTCCTATATGTTGTTATAATTTTAATATAAATATTTAATGTTAGAGCTTTGTAAATATACACACAGCTGCGCTTCTGAGAATGTACACAAAGGCCAGATCCTTGTTTTATAAAGCTCACAGTTAAAAAATAAAAATAAAAATAAAAATAAAAATAAAAATAAAAATAAAAATAAAAATAAAAATAAAAATAAAAATAAAAATAATAAAAATAAAAATAAAAACTCAGTTAAGATGCGTAAAGGTGGAGGAGACGCGCACCATGGTGCAGCACACACTGCCAGGTGTCCCCAAACACAGGGAGCCTCTCAGGAAGCAGGGGGCTGGTGGAACAGAATTACAGAGGCGAGGAAGCAAGGCCAGCAAGAGAGGAAAAAAGGGATCAGGGAAAAGCTGAAGGACGAGATAAGACAGGAGGCAGTGAGCTCCTGCTGACACTTCAGGATTACACTCTCACATAACAGAGAGGGAAGCCCCGATGAGTTATGTTCACCTTTTAACCATGTAGGAACTAATATTTCTTATTGAACTGTGTTGCAGTAGCACCTATTTGTGGTAGGCACCTGAGAAAAATACAAAGAATAATAACCCTTTCCAATCCTCCAATTTCCCCAGGTGAGAATTAAAATAAATAAAAAATTGACACTGAACTAAATAGTTAAGCACTTGCCTAACATGTACCATCTTGCAAATTAAACTTCTTAATGAAGAATGATAAAGGCTATTTTTTGATCTACTTACTATACCTGAGGAAGGGAAATGGAGCCTTGGAAGCTACTTCTCTAAAACTCTCTGTCATTTCAATCATACAGCTGTGTCTGTATGTTGTGACAGGAGAAGGCAGGCATATTTTATTCTTATTTTATTATAAAATAAGTATATTTTATATACTTATTCAGGAAGAACAGTTTATGACTCTTTGACCCTCTTCATTTAAGGAGGCATAATATAGAAGTTTTAACAGCGTAAAACATGTCACCTTCTGATTTCAAAGCCAAAAATACACTAACCTTCTTCATGTTCTCATGCCAGCTGGAGCACAGTGCCAAGCATCCTTTGCCCTTACAATGTGATCAATGTGATCAGATCCAAGACTACTAACACATCTAACTCAGAGATATGCCAAAAAAAAAAAAAAAAAAAAAAAGGAGGTGAAAAATGCAGGTCAAAATTAGTTAAAATGTATTTGAAGATACAGTCCTTTTGTATAAATCAGCCAGGTCTGCAGAAATCAGCAGTATGATGTTTTACTTATCAAACAAAAACTACTTTTCAGGCTATCGTACTTTCAAATTGAAAGCCTTTTATTCATTTCAATATAGGTATTCCAAGATCACTCCTGAATATCTGTACTCATTTGTACCGTTTGAAAAAAATGTACATATAAAATGAAAAATGACCACTTTGAAAAAGTACTGTATATGTTCTGCTGCAATGAAAGAACACCAGTTATGGTGATATTAATTGGATATATGCTGGGTATTAGCGGCAGTGACACAAATGATTTTTTGCAGCGTTATCCATTACATAAGCAGATTTTATTTTCAGTGCCCATGCCTTGTAAAATTGGTCTTTTTTATTATTTAAAAAAAAGAATTCTCTATATGCCAAATTCTTTTAAAAAGCAAAAGCATTTTTAATTCAAACTGCTAATATTCCCAATTTCATTCTTCAAGAGTCTTCAGTTACTTTATATTTCTAAATATAGCTGATAAGAGTACGCAGAAATATGCTGTATTCTACCAGCTTTTATAAACAAGATGTTCTAATTTTAGATGACTCCATTCTGAATAAAGTCTAATTAAATACACAGATATTCTGAAATGTAGTCCGCCAAAAGGACATTATTCAGCTCTCCTCACTGCCATTTAATTCCATTTCATAGCGAATGATTTAATATCTACTTTTGAATAAAAATGCTTTCTACTAAGTGGAACACTAATCTTTTATAAAAAAAAAAATCACCAACAAAAAACACACACACACAAAAAAAAATCAACACAAACATTTTCAGTAACATACTGCCTTTGTGGAATTATTTTTAGATACTAAAATCAAGCCATGGATAGCTTACATACACCTGGATCAACAGCTGACCTATTTAAGATTGGTATTTCAACTGCTTCAGGTGCTTATCCGAACTGATTGTCTCAAGAACTGATAACCAAGTCCAGAAGCAAGATGTGAGGTGTACGTTTTTAACACCAATAATAATTAACTACTAGAAAATCTTAGGGAGATCTGTGATAATTTTCCATTATCTGTGGTCTTTCAATCAAGACTTTTTTTTTTTCCCCAAAAAAAATAAGAATGTGTTTCATGGACTGTTGTGGACAGTTGGTTAAAAGTTTCAATACTCCTGGTAGAGTTAAACACTCATGAATCTGAAGCCATTCATCTCTCTGAACTTCACATTTATCTACCAGTTAAAAATTAATTAAAGCAATTTTCATCAAATGGTTTAGAGTTTTATATTTATTAGTCTAAAAGCTCTTTAAATTACCATCACAGCTTGTTTTCTTCCTGAGTATACATTTTAAGTTGTACAGTGCTGACAGTATGTTCTTCATCAAAGTCTGAACGAGCAAGGTAACCCCATAGATTGATATTATACTGGTTGATTCAATTCATCAGCAGTTAAACAAAATTCCACTATTAAGCCTATGGAAATACTTTGGTAGGACCGGAAAAGGAGCTTGGAAGTGTTACCATCATAAATCTCCCTCAGTTTGTAGGTGTTTACATCAATGAACTTTGAGAAGGTCTGTAAGCAGACAATAAATTCTTTCTGGTATTTCGTAAACTACACAGTGGAGTTGCACAAAACCAACAATTTTGTTCTGAAACCATCAACTATTTAAAATTAAATCAGTTATAAGTCAAGTGAGTAAAAGTCACTCTCATTTAAAACTTAAAAAAAAAATAATTATTAAAAACTTAAAAAGTTTATTATCTCATATATTTTAGTCTACAAGCTGTAAAAATCACCATTACAGCTTGTAGGTTCTTTTTTCCCCTCATTTTGGACTGATTGTGTAGATATTCCTAAACGGCTCTGTGCTCTGTGATTATAAAGTGGTGGGTTTTTTGTTTGTTTTTTAATTCTTTATTTTTCTCATGGGAAAATATTTTAATTATTTTAAAACATCCACTTGATTATCTCAAGTTATCAACTCTCGTGACTTCAGAAATCACAGACTGTTGACAAGATCAGGAACATAGCAACCTCTTTCTCTTTCAAAACACTAAAACTGTGGAAACTGTAATATGGTCTGTTAAATTTGTACAGTCTGGGATTGAAAATGTGATTTAAATGGTGTTCATTCCAGGCAGACAATCTTCAGTAAGATCCATTTCATCCTCCTTTGTCCTCGGTATTGGAGTTTCAGAATACGTCATTTTCAGGTCAACAAACAATACCTTTATCAACTCACTCTCAATAAACATTGTTTATTTCAATTAATTGTGGTTTTATGAGGTATTTTAGAAAATATATTCTGTTCTTTACTCTCCTTGGGGGAATAATCATGAACAAAAACAGCCTGACACCTCTTCCTTCTCCTTCAACTGTCTCCTTGAAACTACTTAGCTTTTACAACTTTCAGCTGTGATACCATCTCTGGTAATCTGACTTAATTTCCTACATGCATATTATTGTCCTCTGGGTCATATTCATATTTAAATGTAGAGAAGCTCCTGAAAGAAGAGACCCCGTAGATAATGTCCACAGAAGTTTAAAACACAAATTGAAAAAGTACATATGTATCCTTAGCAACTTAAGTCACAACTTAAAAAGCAACGTGGATTTGAAGCCCTACCTGGAGATTTCGAATTCCACTAGCAAGTATCCTTTTTATCATCTGTTTCATTATCTTTGAAAAGGATTAAGGCTATTCCTCTCAAAGCAACAGTATAAAATTCAAAGGATAAGATACTTCTGATGAATAAAGATGGGAGCTGGAGGTGAGAAAGCACCTTGCTGCGCTGGGAGCCCATCCGGATCCTGACATCCTACAGCACTACACGTGCTCACAGCCTTCCCTGCTCGTGCTGTGCTCTTGTACCAGGCAGTGCTCTTAGCGATGCCACGTAGAGAAGAGATGGAATAAGTCACGATCTTTCCCGTGGATTAAGGGAAATAAGCAGTGAAGAACATAATTGGCAGGGAAAAGGGATCCAAAGACGCAATGAAGGCACACAAAGGTCAGAGAAGACACAAAATTATACTCCAAAGGAAAAACGAAAAAGGCAAAGGATTTATGAGATGGCAGGAGGCATGCAGATGTGGGTAATGTGGACCCACAAGAAAATGGGGACAGATCTGCCTCATTATGATGAAGTCTGAGACAAAACTAGGCAAGAGAAATAATGCAGGAAGACCACATTTGCTCTTCTTTATGAGTGTAACACAAAATTAAAAGAAAGGGCAGAAAGAAAGGCAGTCAAAACCGCTCTGAAACAAGCTTCCCTTAGACAACTCTTAAAAACAAAGGGCATTTAGCCCCAAGCCACGCTGGAAAAAACAACATGCATTAAAAAAGGAAGGGACGAAGACCATCACAGAAAAAGTTACATCACAGATTAGGAGCGCAGCTTCTCATGGTAAGTGCAATGTCTTTCTAAGTACTTTAAAAACAAATTTACCTATCATATTTTAAACCCTCTGACTAATTCCAACTAGTGTACATTGATGTTTAATTCATACTCAGAGGATGAGCCAGCATTATTTGCCACAGAGACACAAACTTCTGGAAATCCAGGGGAATCTGCAGAATTTGCAGAACTGAATCCCTAAAATGAGTGCGAGGCACAGATGCAATTAAAAAAAAAATAATTAATCCAAAAACATAGGAATGCACAGTGCAGCCAGACAAAATTAGAATTCCAAAACTGAAAAACAAAACCAGAACAGCTTGACAAGTAAACAATTTTGGAAGCTCCATAACAAAGTTCGCTACATTCATGTGCCTGCTGAGAGGAATCTACGTTCTGAGATTCAGATCCTGCTTGCAGCTGAATGTAGAGTGGAGACAGAAAAGTCCAGAAAGGTATACCACCCCAACAGACCGACAAGAGGAGAAGGAAAGGCGACAGGAGAACACGGCTCGGCAGGTACCAGAGAGGTGCTGGAGGGCTGGTGAGGAGACCCGGCACAGCCCAGAGCACTGCAGGCAGCAGGATGCTTCTCTGAGCAGCACCAAAGCCAGCTTTGCTGCACCATCACCACCCTACACGGCCAGTGGGATGTCCACAAGCAGAAGCAGCATCCTTCTGCCCTGCCATACCCTATCCCAGCCCACAATGGAGCTTTGCTTTACCCTTCTATCCAGATTTCAGTTCATGTTGGTGCCACAATGTCGTATCAATGCAGGTTCTTCTGGTGCGTTACTGGGAATGTACACGGGGAACTGTGAAATGCAATGGGAAGCATCGGGGACAGCTCTGGCATCCTGCAGTTGGGTGGTTACATAAAGCCATGACCATCTGAGACAGGTGTTGCTCAACAACACAGCTGATGTGGTGTCAATAGTTCAATGTTCCACAATGTGAGGCAATTCTAAAAATCAGGGAAAATTTACTAGTGTAATTTTATGTACCATGTGTTTGTATGGGGCCAGAAGATGGAGCAGCCCAGAAACCTGACTGGGTACTGCGGCTCTGTGCCACAAAAGTTTGTGATTCAGTTCCTTTCAAGTCCAGCAGGATAAGGATTTAATTCAAAGGCAGGAATAATACACAATGAAGATTAAGAATGTGTTTCCTTATTTTTCCTTGACAGCAGCATTAGCCCGGACCACTATACATGCTTTGTTTGAGTGGAGAGGCAAAACGTAATTAAAGTTTTAATTAAAATTGATCGCAGTCCGCAAAACTGCAATGGATAGTGGTGTTTAACATTGCACTGGAAAACTTTTCAAGTAAATGGATGTTGTTAAATTAGCTGTGTTCTTTAAAAAAAAAAAAAAATAAAAAGCATTTTGTTAGAAAAAAGAGTCGCAGTGAGATCTAATGAATTTGAAAGTGTGTCATAGAAATGAACTACTAGTAAGCATGTACTCTGAAAAGAGGCAGTGAATATGCATTTTACAAAGACTGAGCTTCCTCACACACTCATTTTGCTCTGAATGTGAGGATTCCACTCCTCAGCAAATCCCGGTTAACAGATACGTGCATCTCTCTCTTCTTCAGAAAGAGGCGGCGAGATCTCCAAGCGCTCAACTTTCCGATATACGAAGGAGGAAAACGCCTATCGACAGAAACGGTCGCTATAAAATATCGCTAAAAATATTTTGCCAGCGGAATCGTTGGGAAAAGTAGCTGTATCTCTTAAACACATCTGCTCTGTTAACACCTTCAGTGCCAGAACACGGTGTTTATCCCTACATTCGCCCCTTTCACTAACCGCCCGGGGCTCTGGCATGCGAGTAACCACATTTCAGTCGCGATGAAAAGGGCAGGTTTTCTAATTCCCCTGGCCTTTGGGTGCTTTCTCTCCAATTTCCCTGGCCGTGAAGCCAGGTGGTGCAGGTAGACGCCCCCCGAGATGTGCAGGTCCCCGGGCGGTGCCGCAGCTGCGGGCACCCCCAGGGCTCCGCGACCACTGCGGGGCCAGGCTCGGACTCCCTCTTTCTCACCCAAAAAAAGCAGAGCCCCATCCCAGCTCTGTAAAGCCCCCGAGCAGGTTCTTCTGAGGGTGGGGAGGAAGGGGGGGGGTCTGCAGTTACATAAGATCTCATCCATCTGCCCCCCCCCCCCCCCCCCCCCCCAAATAGTAACAACAATAATAAATCCTTGTGGTTTCTCCCCACATTGGGGGGGTGTAGGAGGGAACCTCAGGCTAGAGCAAAAGAAGGGAGGGGGAGGAAACAGGGGAAAGGGGGGACAGCCCGATAAAGGAAAGGCTGATGGGGTTGGGGATGAGGAAGGGGGGGACACCCTGCAGGTGGCGGCATGCATGGAAGGGGGGGGGATAGGGAGGGATATAGGGGAGGGGGCTTCCAGCAGCTCCCCCCTCACCGGAGCCGGGACAGCGGGGCACCGCACCGCACCCAGCACAGCACCCACGTCCCGGCTTTAGAGGGAAATTAAAAAAAAAAAAAAAAAGTCCCCAACCCCGCTCCTCGGGGGCGCGCAAAGTTGCGCCCCCCTCCCCCCCAAACACACACACCAAGAAGCCCCCCGCGCATCCCGAGCAGCGGGGGCAGCGCCGCAATCGCCTCCTTCCCCCCATCCCTTCCCTCCCCTTCCCGTGCTGCTCACGCTGTGCCTCAACCTGCTCCTGCCGCTCCTTTGTTTTGCTCTCCGGAGGCGAAGCGCTCTCGCCTCGCGTCTCCCCGTCCCTCCGCCTCCTTCTCACGCCTGCGGGGGGGAGCGGAGCGGGGCCGCGCAGCGCCTCTCGCCGCCTCCTCCCACCTCCAGCTTCCCCCTCCTGCCCCGGCCGGCAGCGGGGCAGCCCCCGCTCGGGGACGCGCCCGTCCTGCCAGAGAAGAATTCAGCTTAAAAAATAATAATAATAAAAAAAAAATGTAAAAATAAAAATAAAAAATGAAAGGTTCTTACGGGCACCGTAAAGATGGGGCGCGCTCCTGCCTGCCCGCCGCTTTGGGATGACCTTGCGAGGGCTGCTCTCGCCCCGCGCGGGTTTTTGGGTTTGTTTCCTACTGGAAACCCCAATCCCTACGACCTTTTCGTTCTTTTTCACCCCCCAAAAAAACCCGCCCCTACACTTCCACTGTCCCCGAGCCGCTTGCAAGCGCGAACGAGCCACGGAGCGCGCTCCCCCGCCACCCGCCCGCCGCTCCCCTCCGCCTCGCCAATGCGCGCCGCCGCGGAGCAACTTTCCCGGCGGGGACGAGCGCGGAGCCGCGAACGCGCTTCCCGCTCCCCCCCTCCCCTCCCGGGAGGGGGCACTTACAGAGCGTGCGGTGAGGAGGAAGAGGAGGAGGATGAAGGAAAAGCAAGGCGCTGGGGCCGGAGGGACGGCGGCTCAAGCTGCGCGCCCGCCGCTCAGCGCCGCAGCTCAGTGCGCGCCCCCGCGCCGCCGCCCGCCCCGCACTGCAGAGCGCCGCGCGCGCGCGCCCCCGTCGCCAGCCCCGCGCACGCGCCGCCCGCCCGCCGCGAGCATGCGCGCGGCCGCCGCCCGCCGAGGGCGTGAGGGAGGGGAAGGGAAGGAGGGGGGTGAGGAGCGCGCCCGGGGCTAGGGCGTCGTGTTGGGGGGGGGCGGGAAGATGGAGGAATCGGAAAACCTCTGTGGGCAGAAGGGGGCTGAGGTTGGGCTTAGGGGAGTCTGCGTGTTTCGGGCACAGTGTGAGGCTTCTCTCAGGCGAGGCCGGGCGGTGTCCAGGGAGTCCCTGGTCTTCATTTGTGTTCTCCTGGAGTATGTGTCCTATGAGGGAACTGGGGTTTAGGCTGGGGGAGAGGAGGCGCAGGGGAGACCTTATTGCTCTCTGCACCTACCTGAAAGGAAGGTGTGGGGAGCTGGGGCTCAACCTCTTCTCACAGGTAGCTGTTGATAGGAGTAGAGAGAATGGCCTCACATTGCACCAGGGGAGGCTCAGGTTGGAAATGAGGAGACATTTCTTCTCAGAAAGAGCAGTCAGGCCTTGGAACGGGTTGCCCAGGGAGGTGGTGGAGTCACCGTCCCTGGGGGAGTTCAAGGAGAGGTTGGACGTGGTGCTTAGGGACATGGTTTAGTTGGCAAAATTGGTAGTAGGGGGATGATTGGATCAGATGGTCTTGGAGGTCTTTTCTAACCTTAATGATTCTATGATTCATGATGGCCACAGCTGTTTCCCGGCGTTCCCTGTGAGCTGGGGCCAAATGCAGGCTTCTCCCCGAGCCCTCTGCATCGTCCGTAACCATTGTGTGTGCAGGGAGGTGGCCTTGTGGCATGGGCCACACCACCATCCATGGGTTGGAGCCCCCTGTAACTGCCAGGTGTGTGGGGGCAGCACCTCACACTATGAACTACACTTTCAGCAAGAGCTCTTTCCAACAAACACTTTAAAATAGAGTTGAAGTTAGCGTTAGATGTTTTAACTGGCTTAACATTCATCCCTTTGATATAAAACCCAACTGATCTTACCCTTCAATATAAAAAGCAACTCATCCTCCAATATAAAACCCAAAGGATATTGCCCTTCAATGTAAAACCCAACTGCTGTTGCCTTTCACTTGTTCTTGTCGCTGCTGCAGTGGCAGTGGGTGCTCTTGTAATAGTAAAGACCAGGGCACCTGATGACCGTGTATGGTATGCAGCTAATTGGTAGACCCCTTCTGTGGCTAAGATGCACATAAACGTTTACTTTTACGCATGGTGAGTTCTGTTACTGACTGTTTACCATTCATAAATTAAGTAAATTTAGCATGTCCTAAGAGTAACCCTAAGGAAAGCAGACATATACAGCAAGGAGATGAAAGGAGGACAAAATAAAGGCAAATACAAAATAGAGTAGCTAGAGCAAGTCATGCCCATTTTTATTCTGCTATTTATTTCAGAAAAAAAATACACCATCATGAATATGCAGGACACATGATAGATGTTAAAAATGTTTAGTGTACTGGTGAAACGCTTAAAAAATCAAATTATAACACAAACTGATGTGTTAGGTACTGTACAAATACATGGGAAGATAGAGTATTTTCACTTAACAGACAATTGAATTCAAAAGTTATCCTCGTGTGATATGCAAAAATCTCTAATTTTACACCAAGATTTACTTTTTTGTGCAAGAAGATGATAATTTTAAGATTTTATATACATATGCATTTTAATTTCCCAGAACATTCCTGTTCCTCAATTCATGTTTTGATTTTCTGCATGTGCAAAAAAAATAAAAAATGCAGCCTGAAAATGCAAAAAATTTAGATTGCTTCCAGACTTAGCACAGTTGGGAGGTGATTCACTTCACTGAGTATCTCTGAAATTCCTGTTTTATTTAGTCTTGATTAATTTAAATTGTTTTGTGTCATCTTCATATTTACTACCTCATTGCTTGCTCTGCCTGCCAGATCATTAATAATAATCTTTAGCATAATGAAAGATAGAGTGCTGTGGCATCTGCTTGACAAGCTTTAACCAATTTGTTCCTTCCTATTTTCAGTCTCTTATTCTGTTTTTTTATAAGTTTGTTTCTTAGCATCACAGTGCAGTAGTAGTTGTGTGACCTATTTTGATTGTGTCCATATTGCAGTTACTGCATGATTTCACCTCATCGTGGTAACTCTTCTAGAGGCAGCAGTGTAGCTACCTGAGTGCAGAGCTCTGTGTTGGCAACCAGTCTGGGTAATACCTTGGTGTCTTGGGTGTTTTGCTGCTGTTTCATGCTTTCATAGCTACTGAGCTGATCTCCATCAGCTAGTTGAAAGCTAGCTTAGGGTTGTCTGCTAAGTGACTGTCATTTGCAGATGACACACCTGTCAATATCCTGGAGGGGCATGCTTTTCAAGAAGGTGCTGAGCATTTGCTTGCTGAAAATAAATAAATAAATAAATAGAAGTATAGGTTGAATTTTAAAGCATTTGGGGTAATGCATATTTAAATAGGACTTTTCTTGTGGCGTTTTTTTTTTCATTAAGTCCAGTGGCAGAGTTCCCATCTACAATACAAAAATGTCATTTAAGCAGAAGATATTCCATAGTATGTTTTCATGTATGGCTTCCCTTGTTTACATTTCGATAATTCTGTATAAAAACAGGTTACCTATATCATAGCTTCAACTGCATTTGGAAACATGATGCTCATTAAAAAATAAATAAATAGAGAAACTGTAAGCTATTAATCATTCTAGAAAACTTTGGCTTATTTTTTATGCATTGCATTACAGTAACAATGCTGTACAAAAGCCTATTTGAAAAGTAAGTAAAAGTGAAAACTCTCTGTGTTACTGCTCAGACTAAAAATGCCCATGAAAAAGCTTCATTTTGCCGTAAGTCAACAAGTTTAATAAATGTTGCCTAATAAATGATGCACAGGGTTATCACTAAAAAGGAAATCATTATATTATCATCAATTGTGCTATTATGCCACAGTTGAGATTGTTCTGTCTTATACCTTATGCAACTACTGAAGGCTTTTGTTAGCTGGGTGTGGAATTTTACCAGTTCAGACCATTGGCATTTTCAGCCACTTCACATTCATTTTTAATCTATGTAAATGATGATATTGTATTTTAGTCTCTGGAGAAATAGATTCTCCATGCTTGTTTATCGTATAGATAATTGTAGGATTTTTCATTTTCTTGCTGTTCGGTTCTTTGGATATTGCAAATGGAGCTAATTGTTGCCAGTTAGCAACTTTAAATGTTTTTTGAAGCTAAATAACAGATTGCTTATAATGGAGCCACAGGAATTTAAACAAAGTCAGGATCTGACCCAAAATTTTCTATTTAATTTGTATCAGAGTTTATTTTAGCATAAGAATGAACAGTCTAAGCATAAGAATTCTTAGCATGCAAATTAATAGCACATAAGTCTAGGTATATGTTCCTTTTACAGTCTCTGATGGCTTACACAGGTTTCCTTTAAGCTTTGGACACTGAATCCTAAACATTCTGCTTATGGCTTTGAAAGAAACCAAAGGATGCCCTAAGCTTCTGCTTAGGGAGAAGAGAGATAGACCAAGGGAGATAAGCATCTCCAGAGGGAAATTCAAAATCTAATGAAATCGAGGATCTTTCTCTCATTTTTTCTCTCCCTTCTTTGCTTCAGAGTAGAGATTTCACTATTAAAAGACACAGTAGTCTCTGAGAGGAGTCACTATACAGCAGGTGGCTTATTGGTAATGAGATATCTTTTTTTCTTTCTTTCTTTTTTTTTCTTTCTCTCTTTCTCTCTTTCTGTCTTTCTTTCTTTCTGTCTCTCTCTGTCTCTTTTTTCTTTTTTCTTTTTTTTTTTCATTACTTCCTAATTTACAGACACCACTTTAATTGCACAATACCATTTCAGTGGGTGTATTTTCTCTCCCTTTATGCAGAATACTTGCTGATGATTATATACTTGCTAATGATTCTGTACATTCTACAATTCTGTGATTAATGACATCTATGCGCATGCTTTGTACAAGAATCAACAGCAGAATAAATGTAACGAGAAATAATTTGAGCGTATATCTAGATCTGTAACTATATACTTCATGTTCTGCCAGGCCATTTGAAGGAGGTATTTTCTTTTTCCCTTATGTGCCCCCTTCATGCAGTTTCTGCATGCTGGAATTTACTTGTCTGTTACATAGGGAGCTGAAAGCAGCAATGCGGCTGCAAGGATTGGCAGAAGGGAGCTGCTTCAAGGCTTTATGATTAAATGGAGCTGCTGCAACACACTGCAGTTGGAAAAGGGTGAGATCCTTGATACTCAACAGAAAACAACGTGTGTGACTGAGATTATCTGTTTCAAAATGACTGTAGATTGTCTTACTTCTTTAATGTGCCATATATAATTATATGAAAATTACATTTTATGTGCCTCTTTCACATTCATCTGTCTTACTCATTTTTTTTAAGTGATGCCCCTAAGAATATAGATAAAACAAGATATATTTTACTAATATTACTTTTTTTTTTTTTTTTTTTTTTTTTTTTTTTTAATGAAATGTAAAGAGTTTATGTGTTCAGGTCACTTTTTTATGTGCCAAACCAAATAATTTAAAACTCATTGTTTTTATTAATGAGATTATTTGTTAGTCCTCATTTTCTCAGGCTCATGAAATGAAATGCAAAAAAAATACTATTTATGTAACATCATCTCTGGTGTTACATAATACACTCACAACTCAGAAGTGCATGCAATGCCTAACTTTAGATACCTAAATCTGATAGCTAAGTTAATTTTCTCTTTTCTTTCATTGCCTCTGGTGTCAATGGAAATAAAAAGAAGCATTGAAAGAGTGATTCAGACCAGAAACCTGGCAACTGAGAATCAAGAAAAAATACATTTAAATTTAGGCACTTAGTAAACTGTCTAAAGCTAAATGGCATGAGCCCAGACTTAACACCAGTAAGCTGTGTTCCCTACAGAAGCTGTTCCTGTTGCTCTTCTTAAGTGAGCATTTGCTCAAGTGGAAATAAAAAGTTGACATTCTGGACCTGAGAAGTGTAAGCTTCCAGTAAAAAATGGTTGTTTAGAAGCTAAGGAATGGCAAAACTTACAAGCATTTCATTTTCTACAAATGTCCTAAACATAGCATCATGCTTTCCCCTGCCATTTAGCTCAAGGCAGAACTCTTACATATACAAAACAATTCCTATGAAGTCAAAATGGTCATGCAGTCTTGAGATGTTCGAAGACGGTATTGCATGTTTATTTAATTCATAAGTGATTGTCCTTAGCTAAAATAATATAATTGTGGCATGTGTAAATAAATAAATAAATAAATAAAAATAAATATAGGAAATAAAACTGAAGCACAGCTGTGAAATTACTGTAAATAATAAAGGAAAAGGCAGAAATGTTAGAGAGGTTATCAAATTTCTTAATAATAAAATATCTATTTTTTCCAATGCATACCAAAAAAAAAACAAGTTGCTACCTAGCCTTTTGGGAAAGGTAGTGGGGATGGAACCACTTTAGTTGCATTTTTGTCGTCATTTTTATTATTACTGTTTGTCATACAGTTATGCATTACTAATACACTTGTAGCCTGTAACATGAATGTACTTTCTACTTAAAACTGAGGGGAGGGTAGATGGAGAGAACATCAGGACTGTTTACTGGCTTAAGGAGAAAATATACTTGGAACTTCATGGACTTTCTGTAATTAAAAAATAAAAGTAAGTTGTCTTTTTGTAATTAAACTGCATTGCAAAACACAGTAACTTCTCATAGTACAATTTATTTCAGATCTAATACATTTTAATATAATTTGGTTTTGAACAAAAATTGGAAAAGCAGGATGTACTGCTACGAGTGGAGATGCATCCCAGAAGGTAGGCTACAGGAAATACTGTGTGCAAAACCAATAGACAGAGGAGCTCATCAGAGCCAGAAGAAGTTAACCAACAGAATGAAAAAATATTTCACTATTTCATTTGCAATTAAATCTTTCCATCTGTAATACTAGGTAATCTTTTTCTGTATGTGTTAACCCATTAAATAATTGCCTTTCTAATTGCCAACATTTGTATTTGTCAAAATCATGCTGTTGCCTCTTTTTCAAAAATATAACATCCAGCATGCTCAGCTGGAAAATGTAGTGCCACACTGAAGACAAATTGTGCTATATCAGCATATAAAACAAAAGTAACTATTAAAATACAAATTTGTGAATGTTTATTAAAATGCATAATATAAAGATATGCATGAAATTTAAAATGACTACTACTGAGCTAACTGTCCTGCTTTTCTGTAAACGTGTAAAACACTTTTTAAGCTTGTAAACAAGTGTTCTGTAACATAACACATCACCACACACACTTGCTGCTGACCTTAGGGAACACCTGAGCATGTGCTGATAGATTATTATATTTGATGAGGGAGGATGAAGAGGGAGGAACAAAGAAGGGTGATTTTCTTGGAGCCTGCTTTCTAAGACTCCTAAGAACTCAAAAACTCTTTACCTGTGAGAACCATCACAGATGGTTTAGCCCTGCATCAGATGATACTATCAAGTGTTTCTGCCTTCCTGAATAACTTCCACTCCCTTTAGAAGCCTAATAGATAGCCAATATAGTTACATTTCCATCCATTTTCTTCCTATTTGCCAGATCCCCAGAGATCCCTCATCTGTTTACCACCTCATTTCTGGAGTCTGCCGTGTCCTCTGCTCCATTGAGTAACCAGTTACACAAGCCTGGTATTGACTGTTTGCTCTCAAAGGAGGTTTGTACCAAAAATTAATATATATAATACATAGCGTAATATATATATAGACACACACATACATATGTGTAAGGGAGGATTATTCTATATATAAAAATGGACAATTACTGTGTATGTATTATATTTTAAAATTCAAATGTGGCTTATTATATAAGAGAATTTAAGTATTTGTACTTACTCCTGTGATTTGCTTAGTACTGATAGAAAAGTAAACCAAGCAAAAGGGGGAAGAGTGTAACATGGCTGTCAAAAACAAATGACAATGTTGCAGTATAGACTTGAAACAGGAACACCTGAAATGAATGCAGCAGATAACTTTGCAAAATTGTTGTTAGAAGCATTATCAGCATTTCTGGATATGTTTATTACACTGTGGTTGCCTGAGTATCTATGTATCTGGAGATTAACAGAAAATGTTTATTCATTATTACATGCATTTTTGTGCTTATCAAAATTGGGTTTAATATAGCAATAATGAATATTTGTTATGTGAACAGAATCTTATTTCATTGTTAACACAGATTTTTAATTCTTAACAATTTGATAAAGCATTTCATGTTATACAGTAGTGTACACTGTACAATTCATCTTCCTCCAATTTTCAAATTCTTTACTGATCATGATTCTTGTAACCATATATACATAATATGTATATATGATATCTAAACTACTGGATGGCATACTTCAAGTCATTCCCAGCTGCTATTTTTTTCAATAATGTGGCTGTCGGTTTCTATAATTTGGGAGGTGAACCAAAAATCATGGACTAAGTTGAAATTAATTTAAAACCAACTCACTGTGAAAAACAAAACAAACAAAAAAAGCAACTATGCCTCTAGCTCATTATTGTAGCCCTGCAGGCTGCTGCTAACTGGATGGTGTACTGAAATATAACACCAAAGAAATGATAGCAGTACTGACTTGGATGAGGTTTAATAAACCCAAAAACTAATAGAGCCATTAGACTAGATATTTTAACTATCCATTACTTATAATACTTTTTCATCAGATTTAACAAGGTCTAAGGAAATTTCAATTTTATTTAACTCCATGTAATGTTATGTGACCCAACAGTCCTGAGGTTTTGATCAGGAATTTGTCTCTCTGGATCAGAAGTTTTAGACAAGTTGCTAAAAATGTCTCTGTAATACACCTCTCCATTGACTTAGATAAAAATTTTTGAAAGCAGTTTACAGGCAAAGTGGTTTGCTCTGAAGAGTGTTGTAAGCCAAAAGAGCAGATATATTCCCAGTTTAAAAACTATGCATTTAAATAATTTTCTAATAACTAAACTGGAACGGTGCAGGTCTATGAAAATGGCAAACCTATTCAGACCTGTTCCCTGTATTGCACTGTACTTTGGCATTCATCATTAGACAAAGATTCATTACACCCTGTGCTCATACACTAGGATGAAGCAGTAAGATAGATCCACTCTTCATATTTCTTCAATGCCTTAACTATGAACTTTCCAGAAGCTGACTGCAGCATATGATTCCTGTCCTCTTAGCCAATTGCCTTCCTAAGCGACAAGCCTGAGGAGGGAGACAGCTCCTCATTCCTTTTCTTCTGAAAATCTGCCCAGGGACTAAAAGCAATGTATGTTCCACTCTCTCTTTTCTGAATAGTGCAACTCTACCGTCGTGTTCAATCTAGCAACTGAAGGGCAGTCCGGATGCCTCAGCCTAAAGGTTTCTTGCAAACACTAGTCTCAGTGAAGATATTTCCCTCCTCTAATCCTGCTGAGTTTGCCCAGTGGAAAAGTGACAGCTTAACAAAGGTTAAAGATAAAATAATAGTGTTGATTATAAAATGTGTCTGTGCTTCATAATGCTTTGCCAGATAGAGATATCTGAATGAGTTCACTTAGATTCCAGCAATATTCCAGTCATGCTAATGCTTTCCAGAGGATAGATTTATTTACCTCCTTTTGCAACGGCTTGCTGTATGCAAAAATTGTTTAGAGTTCATGGCACTGTATTCTGCAGTGCGGTTCATTGCACAGTCTTTTCTCACTTTAATTTTTCTCCATCCTTTTCTGAAGCCGTATTGTATTACCTTCTCAAATCACTGACATCTCAGTGCAAATGTAGGCTAACATTCCCTTGACCAAATTTAGACATTGGAATAGTAAGTGGTCTCCCTCAGGGGTCTGTCTTGGGACCAGTGCTTTTCAATATCTTCATCAATGACATAGACAATGGGACTGAGCGCACCCTCAGCAAGTTTGCAGATGACACTAAGCTGAGTGGTGCAGTTGATACCAAAGAAGGAACAGATGGTGCCATTTGAAGGAACCTGGACAGGCTGGAAAAGCTGGCCCATGTGAACCACATGAGGTTGAACAAGTCCAAGTGCAAGGTGTTGCACCTGGGCTTGGGGCAATCCTGGACATGAGGACGCACTGAGAGAAGAACTCATTGAGAGCAGCCCTGCAGAGGACTTTGGGATTCTGGTGGACAAAAAGCTTGACACAAACCAGCAGTGTGCTTGCAGCCCAGAAGGCCAACTGCATCCTGGGCTGCATCAACAGAGGACTGGCCAGCAGGTGGAGGGAGGTGATTGTCCCCCTCTACTCTGCCCCTGTGAGGCCCCACTTGGAGCACTGTGTCCAAGTCTGGGGCCCCCAGCACAAGAAAGATATGGAGCTGTTAGAGTAAGTCAAGAGAAGGGCCATGAGGATGATCAGAGGGCTGGAGCACCTCTGCTATGAAGAAAGGCTGAGAGATCTGGGGATGTTCAGCCTGGAGAAGAGAAGGTACTGGGGATACCACATTGTAGCTTTTGAATATTTAAGGAGGTCTTATAAAAAGGAAGGAAAGGGGCTTTTTACTTGGGTAGATAATGATAGGACAAGAGGGAATGGTCTTAAACTAAAAGGATAGATTTAGAGTAGACATTAGGAGGAAATTCTTCACTGGGGTAGTGAGGCACTGGAACAAGTTGCCAAGAGAAGCTGTGGATACCCCATCCCTGGAGGTGTTCAAGGCCAGGCTGGATGGGACTTTGGCATATCTGATCTAGTGGGTGGCATCCCTGCCTATGGCAGGGGGGCTGGAATTAGATGATCTTTAAGATCCCTTCCAACTCAAGCCATTCTATGATTCTATAATTCTATAATTCTATAATTCTATAATTCTATAATTCTATAATTCTATGATTTGAGTTAGCCACACTGTGCTGCCAGTATAGTCAGTTGGAAGAAATAGGCACTTTAAAGGTTTATCTCCTCCTAAACATCTAAAATACTTGAGATTTAACATCAGCCCAGAAGTGCCTATTTTTTCCATTGTCTCTAAAAGGAACTTTGAGTGGTCAGCTCAAATGCAGATGTCCTAAATTAAGTTACATGAAAAGCACCCTGTAGTTTTCAGACTGATAAGAAATATCTCTAATTGTATAAATGGCAGTCCTGGTGCTCAAATCTGTGGGATCTACACCACTGGCCCAGCTGCTTCACTGCTGAATTTGCATTGATTTAGATTATATTTCCTCTTCTGCAGACATAATGTATTTTCTAAAACAGAGGATCCAGTCCATGAACCGTCATTTGAGTCTTATAATCAGTTAATCAGTACTCTGTTTTCAATCTTATCTTTTAGATAAGTTTGGTAAAAATGGGTAATAGGTCAATTGTAGATTTATGTCTTGGACCTAAAACATGTTGATTTTTCAGCAGTGTAGTGGAAATAATTGTACCTGAATAAATTTATAATAAAGAAATCATTAGTGTAAGCCATTTTGCACTCTCTGCAGCTGGCTGTGATACCACCACATGGCAACACATCTTGTTTCTCTTAGAGACTTAGGTGAGTAACCATCTGGCTGAGAGTCTCTCACCCTGGACATTTAACTTTTAAATGATAGTTGTAGGTGATAATTAGCTACATACTGAAAAGGCCAACAGTTCAGAGCTCATTTATTTATTACCAGGAAGATCCCTTTTAGGCATCATATGCTAAGAGAGCTGGGGTTTAAGTTTAAAGTCCTATTGTGTTCTAGATTCCTCATCTTTGCAAAACAGATAGTAATTCCTGATCCTTTTCTCTGATGTCATTTCAAACCCTGTGATACTCTAATAAGTGTTTTGTCCCACCTAATTTAATTTAATTTTGAATAATAAAGAGATGTATCTTACGGTCTATCAGAGTTGTTTAGATGTGTGTGAGTATATGCAAAATTTGTGGGTGTAGACAACTCCACACGCACAGACAAATATACACAACATTAAATCTACAGTATTTACTGCCCAATCTCATGTATTACTCCTCCTGTTTACGGATTTTTCTAAATGATTTATTGTCTTTGAAAAATTTGGTTTATAAATTTTGTAGTCTATTACTTACTGGACGTTTAGTTGCTTATCAGGGTGCTGGGTATGACTTTTTTAAGCCTCTCTATAGGATGGTCCCTTTTAACAATTTGTTGATGTTCAACAAGTTATCTGATATTTAACAGGACACTTGATTTGTGGACAATTTATCAGTTTTCTTTCCTCATCTTGAGTATATTTTAATTCCCTATACACAATTTAAAATACATACACAGGCACAGAAAATAAATAAATAAATAGGGGGCTTGTGAAGATCTACATCCTATTTTTTCTTTATATGTGTTTTTGTACACATAATAATGTATTTTATATAAAATTGTATTCCAGTACATAATTATGATCTACAATAATGTATCTATACCTATGTATATATCTGTATCTTTATATGTGTATAACTGGTATATCTTTTATGTGAGAATGATGTTGATCAGTTTACATGATGCTTTGTAAAAAAGAAAGGCTTGTGATCTCTCCAAGGTTGATAGTTTGCCAGGTTTAATTTTGACCAAGCAGGAGATGGAAGCCATCTAACTTTACTGCTGTGCAGCATGAAACTCAAGAAAAATCTCCATGTTCTTAAAGATTTTTTCCCCTAAGGCTTTTGTTGAACACAAATGTCTGATGCATATTCTTGAAAAAAGAACTTTAAATTCTTCCTGGATTTATGAACGCACTAGTCCTTGTTCAGTTTCTTTTTCCTCCCCCACAATTTCCATTTTTTTTTTCTGACTATGAAAAACACTTAAAAGGGAGATTTTGATCAAGATGATTAACTGATCTTTATTCATACCAGGAGTATTACTAAAATTCCATTTTTCTGTCAAACTAGCAACACCTGAGTATATGAAAATAGATTATAAAGAATAATAACTGAATTTAAAAGCAAAATGCTTATTAAATCAACATAGTCTTGCAGTTGTTTTAGGAAGCAGTCAGTACAGAAACCATTTACCAGTTGCTAGGATGTCTCATTTATAGTGTTGACCTTCAGCTATATGAAATCACTACATGCTGTGCAATAGTGGAGAGGAAGAGCCTACCTACCTGTACGCTATGTCTGATTCCTGGGGCTTGCTGAAGACACATACAATGCTCTTGCAATTTGCAGCAGTGTCAGGAAAGCTTGGGATCACAGGAATATATGCTCCCATCCAGCTCAACAAACAGGATGGGCAGAACTGAGTGCTGATGAATGGAAGTTTTATCTCTGTGCTTGTCTACTTTTTATTTTTCATTTCTTTAGGGATTTTTCTGTGTCTGTGGAGAGGAAGGTTTTTGCAAATACATATAAGTTAACACTGTAGCTATGCTACAGTGTTTATGTAGTTTATGTCAGAAACCATCTTATGCATCCAACTTTATGAACAAAAGAATGTTATTTTTTTCAAGAGAGAAAAAGCCAGTGTTTGTTACTATAATCTATTGTCTGATTGTTGAAGCTTTAAAAAAAAGAAGAAGAAAACTTTATTGACTTTATTGCTTTTTTATTGCTTTTCATGTCATAGAATTGTTACCTAGCAGTGGCATTCTACTCCATTCCCTTCCTTAAAATAAAAAATAACAGAAATAGATTTTCTCTATTTTTAATTATTTGCTTATTTAACAAGAAGAAGCCTGCTCATATTAATGTGGGCATAATATTTTTTCATCATGATTTCCATGTTTAAAGATATTTTTCCTTTTTCCTGTTCTTTGCAGTTTTACATACTAACAAATTAAAGGATGCATCAGTATTTACAGTACCTTACACTTAACCTTTCTTTTATATTTAGTCTCATTTAAACTAAGATAACTTTAAAAGTTATGAAGAGGAAATTGCCATCCATTCTCTTTACAATAACTTGGATAAAACATTTTAGGTTCACTTGGTTTCACCTTACAAATACTACATAGGATGTCTAACTGTTGTTACTGATTACTCCAAATTCAGCAGGTAATTGTGAGTTGTGTTTCCACAGGGAAAAATATTTACACTTTGATTATCAGCAATGTAGAGTCATTATAAGCTACAGTTTCCTCAAATACTAGCAAGTATTCTTGCTTTTGTAATTCTGTTGAGTTTCAGCCTTGTCAACATTATTTACATCATTCATTTTTTAGTCATCATTTTATATATAGTAGTTGATTTATTCACAGTAAGTCATAATCAACTCCTAATGATTCCATGTTAAATGCATGAAAAACAGTTTTAAAAATGCCCAGTTATACAAACTGCATTGTAAAAACTGTGGCTTCTGTCCATTAAATCAGCACATTTCCAGATGTTTTGATGCACTGGATGACCTACCTGTGCCTGTTAGATGTTTTTCAACAAAAAAAAAGGGCATCATTTGTGTTTTCACTTTTGTATATGATAGGAATTATATTTTGGAATGACATTTGAAACTTACAAGAACAGTTTCTTTTTTGTTTCTTTTTTTTTTTTTTTTTTTCCTGTACTTCAGAAGCTTAATCTTTTCCAATTTTTTGTAAACCACAATATGCGTATTTACTGCCACAACATCTGGAGACTTTAAAGAACTAACAAGGAACACGTAAGTTGTCCGTGTGCTCTGTGACACTTAAGCTACCTCTCATTAGTTTTGTGTGCCTACCCTTGAGAACCACATTTTGACACCTAAACAAAAAATGTGTTTTATGCGCACATTTACTTCTCACAGATAATACTTTTTATTAGAGTAGGATCACATGGGGAACAGTAATAAAAACACACAAAAATAATGTATATATAGGTTACATTGAGCTTATTCCCTTACAATGTAAAAAAATGCACCTTATTTCTTGATGTTTAAATCTTGCTTCATGATTGGCAGATATATCTTAATCACACTAAATTAAAGAATTCAGAAAATATTTATCACGGCTGGTATATAAGAAGGAGCATGTGTCTGGAGGAAACCTTCAGAGTCATAGACTGCTGAAGTGAAAAACTGTGAGTAAGTCTTTGGCTAAGAAATAAGTTAAGTCCTCAGTTGTGATTCCTTTAGAGCAAATGTTTCTGACGTCCAAATCTGATGTTTTAATTATGAAGAACTTATGAAATATGAATGTGTAATGAAAGCACCCTCTGAAACATTGTTGAGTAATTCTCTCATAGTCAAAATCTTCTGTTATTAGAACAAAATATACTCCTACGCTATTTTGTTTACTGAAGGATCAACATACCTTCTTTTTTATCACTGAATTACTTTTTGGAAGTAATTCAGACAGGAATAATCTAGAAAAAGAGGGACAACTCATTCAAAAATCTTAATAGATTTAAAGAGGGATGTGCATTCAACCTGCATATTTATTGGGCACTGAGTTTGGAAGGCCAGTAAGTTATGATTTCATGAGTATTGGGTTTGACAACTTCTCATTAGTGGCACATTTCAAAGTAAATGTAAATGTATTCTTCTTGTAAATTTTGTGAGCATACAGCATATTTTTAAATAACAATTTGTAATACAAATCTTAAAAAAAAAAAAAAAAAAAAGTAAAAATGTCTATACTGGCAGATATACTTATATATCTGGTCTGTGTAAGATGGCACAGTGTCTTGTCTCCAACAGTGTCCAGTACCTGATGCTTAGGGAAAGTGTATAAGAAGTAATACAAATACAAAATTAACCTTCACATAGTAACCTCTAGCTTCTGACAATCAACATTTTGTTATTTTATGAATCTTAGTTTGCAGCCAAGGCATTCTGGATGGATATATCTTTCCTCAATTATTAGTGTTGGAAACACTTATGCTTTTGAGCCTCATCACTACATGTTACCAGGAGTTCCACATTTTAATTACATAAGAAAAGTGTTATGTTTTGTTTGTGCCATGCTTCTAAAATACTAATTTTAGTGATATATCTCAGTTGTCGTCCTGCAAGGAATTTCTCATAGTTTATTTGAAAAACAAAACAAAAAACAACAAAACAAAAAAAGTCTGGAAAGAGGAATGCATAACAAGGTGATAAAGTTCACTGATGATATTGACTTGTTTAGGGCAGTAAAAATGAGAACCACATGTGAAGAACTATAGAAGGGCCTTGTGAGATTGAGCAATAACCTGGCACTTAAAATTCAATTTGGAGAAATGTAAACTGCTGAAGAGGGGGAAAAATAGTCCTAGCTTCACATTTAAAATTATGGGCTTTGAAATGACCATTATTGCACAGAAGCCAGCTCTTCAATTTATGATAGATGGTTCAATGAAAATGTCAGTGTTCAGCAGCAGCCAAAAGAAAAAAAAAAAAAAAAAAGAAAAAAAAAGCCACAAAAACAGTATAAAACAAAGCATAACAAAAATCACACCAAGCTGAATGTTGAAAATTGTTAGGAAAGGACTGAAAACCAAACCAGAAAATAAGAGAATACAAGTATGCCACTGCATAAATATGTGAAGCACCTCTAACTTGACCACTATATACACTGGTGATCCACATCTTATATACATGGATATAGTAGAACTGAAAAAGGCTCGGAGAAGGGACCAAGGATGATCAAAGGTACTTAAATTGCTTCTGTACTAAGATCAACCAAATAAGACCCTTCTTCAATCTGGAAAATAGATCCCTGAGCTGGATATGATAGAGTTCTTAAAAAACCGTGATTGAATAGCATGGCAAGGGGAGGGGGGTGCGTGAGGACTGAATATTTGCTGTCTTTTGACATGAGAAAGGGAGGTTTCCAAATAAACAAAAGGGATTGCTCTAAAAATCATTAAGTTTAAGTTGTGAAATTCCTTGTTCCTGATTTTCATGGGTGCTAAAAGTGTATGTGGATTTAAAAGGAGATTGGAGAGAAATCTATTGAATATAGAGAAGAAATCCATGGAAATCCTGAATACTTAGACAGGGACCAAACTAGAAATGTTTGCAGACTGTTCTTAGCAGATGCACGTGTTTTAGCCCATTCTTATTGTCTTCACAGAGTGTCTGAGCTCTTTGTTGTTATCAGATAGGGTGCTAGGCTGGACTGACCTGAGTATAGCTCAGTATAACACTTCTAAATTTCAGTGAAACATTTCTTTTTACCTGCTTGATACTTTTTAAAACTAATGACTTTATAGACTTCTATCTTGTTTTCCTTAATCATTTTCCTTCTTCAGTTAGAAGTCCTATTATATTTATTTATTTTTCTTATCTGAATGTTGTTTAGCATTGTTGGTCATCACTATTGCTTTTTCTACATTCAGCACTCTTATTGTACCATTTTAGTTTAGTTTATATTAGTTTAGTTTTCAGATAGGATGACTACTATCTTTAGATTTATACATATGTTATAAAAACGTATGGCAATGTTTTCCCAATAATTTCTTTTTCCTTTTTATTTTTTTTCCTTTTTCTGACTGATGGATAATGTTGAATTATTGTTTTCAGAGATTGTCTTCCAGTTCCCCCAGATCTTTTTTCTTTTTTTTTTCCTGAGTATTAACAGCTAGTAAATGTATCCTAAATATATATAGCTAATTTACTTTTTCTTCTTCTACATATTAGTTCTCATTTATCAGTAATAATATCTAGAGTTTTATCATGTAGTCACTTAGGATGTGCTGTCATTCTTCACAATCAGCTCTAACTGACTACCTCTAATAACTGTGATCTGCTTTACATACTTTTTCAGATAATTCATGAATATGTTGAACATCATAGTTCCCAGCACAGGTTGTTCAGAAATAAAGAGAAAACAAATAAAGGCCCTGTCAAGCCCGTCAGTTTGGTTTCATATGAGGTTTGATGGCCTTAGGTAGAGACTAAACGCACAATACTCAAAGGTGCATTTCAGTTTTTGATTTTTCACTTCAAAAGGTACTTTCATCTTGCACGCTTAATTGTCATCTGTTCTTGCTGATGAAAAAAGCAACAAAATCTCAAAAATCTTAAGAAGGTAGATGGGAAGTGGCTGAGCAGACTTCAGAAATTTCCTGATTTCCCTGATGAGAGAAGTTCATTATTTTTCTGCCTCCTGAACACCCCCAAATTATCAAGCCATGATACATCAAGCATTTGGACAAGTACCTTTATGTGAGAATTCAGGAACCAAACTGAGTAGGCTGCACTGCTTTTATTGCCTTAAGATACTACAGTACTTATTTTAGTTGTCTTTTTCTTTTGCCTATGTGGGAATTGAGGTGCAAACAATATAGGGAAAACTATCCTACAAAACTTTTCAGTTGTCCCAAGGATATTTTGCATGCTGATTATGTGCTTTTGCAGAATGTTATGGGTGTACAGCTCACACTCAGATAGTACACTGTCATCTTCCGAACATAAGCTGCACTTTCTGTGAATTTCTGTGATACTTTATGACCTCCAAAGTGGCTCCACTTGTCTTAGATACTGTCTGAGCAGTTAATCCCTGCAACTTGTACAGTATACTCCTTTGGTAATGGCAGAAGGGTTGCTGTGTTTGTGGTTAACCAGGCTCACTTTCAAGGACATAGAAATCTACTGATAAGTAGCTGTGACTAACTCGTGGCTTTACAGTGTAGCTCTGAAACATAACTTCTTAACTGTAAACAGAGTTCAAGAGGAAAACAGAAGTGTAGATATTGTGTATCTTCACCATGTGCTTTGTTGAAGAGTTGTTTTTTTGTATGTAATGTTATTCTTAGCTACCTTTTTATCAGAAATAGATACTACTATAAGACTAAATGAATCACTGTGTGTTACTCATGCATCACACATAATTTAGTTAGTCTGTGCATGATAAGCATAAAGACTGAAATAAGATAGCAACAATGAAAAAATGAAGATGGTTTGTTTAAAAATAAAATAAAAATTTTAAAAAAGTGGTATGACTAGCTTTTTGAATCAAGCAGCTGAGAGGCATTGGGGAATCTCCATCCTTAGAGGTTTTCAGAGCTTGACTGGAAAAGCCCTGAGCAGCTTGATCAAAGATTGAAGTTAGATGCAACTTGAAGCTTGGCTCCGCTCTGAGCAGATTGGTCCAGACGATTTCCAGAAGCCCCTTCCAACCTAATTTTTTCTATGGTTCTGTGAAGACGAACATATGTTGTGTACAGTATCTTGAACAAAAATAAGTTAGGCTTAGGGATCATATGGACTGAGTTAATTGTCTTGCTAGCATGAAAGGAAGGGTTCTGCATTCTGAGTGCCTTTGGATATGTATGACCTGAATTCAGCAACACTGTAGACTTATAACAAAGAGTTTTGAACTATCTGGCAGGCATAACTATTTTCTTTGTTTTCCTTTGTGGATAAGATGGATAGTGGCAGGTAAAATTGGATGAAGATCCTTTGTATCTCTGTGCCTAGTGCTCTGTGTACAAAATATATTTTTGCTGCTTCTGTTTTGGAATCAAGCTGCAAACAAGTTACTTCAGCTGGAAAATGAGAATGTCTTTGGGAATGTAGAGGGAGTTAATATAATAGAGAATGATATGATCACAGCCACAGAGCGGTATGATCAAACAGTGCATCAGGTGATAGGAAGAGAATGTGTCCAATATATCAAGTCCAATGAACAACAGTTTTTATTCAAAGTGACAGCTGTCAAATGTATACGATATGAGGCAGTCAAGCAGTGACTTCATTGCAGTGGACAAAAGAAACGGGTAACACAGGGGATGATTCACCCTACAGTTACATAGGGATGGCTTAAGCTCTTAAATGCATCTTAAGCATGTCCTTCTCATATTCCCCAAAGCTCCATTTGAAAACAACAGATGAGTCTATTATCAGTGGAAAGCAGAGCACCAAACCATCTTCAAAGAATTCAAGTCATCACTGTGGAGCTTTGCTAGACCAGGGCAGGGGGAAGACAATGTGTGTAACTCTTTTCAAAGGGTTGAAGAGTGGGTCCTTTGTAACCCCCTTGCTTTACAACAGTATTTTTATTTTAATTTATCTCTTTATGAGGCTGAAAGGGAAAACAATTTCCTTTTGGAGCAGCTTCATTTTTTAAAGAGGGCTAGATAGTGTTGTTTGCAAAATAGTTGTCACCATTTAGAATGGTAGAAAAAAGAGGAAAATCAAAATTTGAGTATTACTGGAATATAAAAATAATAATGTCTCAAGAAATGCTACCAAGCATTTAGTAAATATTCACTAAATAAGTTCATGAAATTTGTGATTTTGGAGACACTTTTATTCCAGGTCCAGCTCTGAGGGACAAGCAGATGCTGAATTACTCTCTTCTCAAAGAACTGTTGCATACATGTGGAAGCTGATAGAAACTTAGTGTAATATGATGGTTTTTGTTTATATGATCCTATATGATGTGTTTTTTTTTGTTTATTTGTGAATATGAGCACTGCTGAGAATATGGATTTAAGGTATATGATGAAATGTGGTATTCCGTATGATTGCAAGTACACTGGGGGTAGTTGAAGTTCTATCTTTATTCTACCAAGGAACATTTAGGAGAAAAAGCTTAACAGCTAAGCATTAACTATTGGAGAGAATATGGATTAATCAGGAACATGGGGAACAGTGGAAGTCTTTATTTAAACAATTACAAAATGACATGGATATATAGGAAATAAGTGAGTTAGAGGTGCACAGCAGCAGTTGAAATAGAAAGCATATGAAGTATTTTCACACAGCAACTCTTTTCATGGATACTTTTAATGATGAGGTGCTTGTGTTACATGTGTGACAGTAAAATATTGAAAAAAGTTAATTTGTAAAATACATATTCTAAGAATGCTAATTTTCATGTTCATGAGTGTCAAATGCAACTTTTTAATGTTGAAAAAGGTGGAATATGGTAATAAAATAATTTGCTACTGAAGAATAATATTACTTTTGGAATCTTAATTATTAACCCTAATGAACCAGTGTTACAAGGTGAACTAGTTTCAGTGGATTTTTTTGCATTACAATTCATAACAGAAATACAAAAGATTACAACAGACTTGAAGTTCATTCTTAAAATGCAGTTTAATTACAAGGGCGGTCATTAAGCTAGCACAGCCAAACTGAGAAAAAGGAGTTAAGCAACATTATGCTGTTTCACTTGGCAATTCAATTGTCAAATTTTAGTGTCTTACAGATCACATAGACTAGTATCATTATATTTTGTTACTGTCTGTTTATATTTGACTTAATCTCATAGTATTTATTCCTGACTTTTATTTGTTCCTGACCTTTATTTTATAATAATTTGCCATGTTTGCTTTTATAATTTTATAATAGTTTGCTTTTCTATTTTGAGAGAGGGTGAGTGTGCTACAAAGCCAATGTTTTAAACACTAGTTTGAAGTAGAGGAGTATCTCTGAAGTTGGTCACTGCATCAGAAACTTCTTTGTTGAACCCAATTAGTCAACTTCCAAACATAGTACAATAAAGGTTATATGAGAGACATATGGAGATATAATCATTCAACAGAAAGTAAAATTTTTGAAATTATAAAGATTCTAGAACTAAATTGTGAAGTGGTGTTTACATATAAATATACATATAAATATATAATATTAACATATTACTGAAGTTGGTAGTGAGGAAAATCATTATGTCTTTTTCCTGCTCCATCTGTAGAAATACGCTGTATCCAGTTTGTAATATCAGTAATCAAGTAGTATGGATATTTTTTGTCATAATTTGAAAATTGAAGAGTGCAAAATACGCTTCAATGGAAGTCTGTCAGTTTATGATAGCTATCTAAGTTGTATACAACAAAATAAGCCACAGGTGTGAAACAAAAGAAAAGACTTTAATAATCAATCTTGATTTATCGTGGTGTAGTTGCAAGGAAAAGCAGTCTTCTCTATTTTTCATGTAATCCTTGTTGTTTTCACTGTTCAGAGACGATGAACAATTTTAAACCAACTCCTATCTACCTGCAACCCACCAAGCATGCTGAGGGAATTCACATCAGCAGGCAAGCGAGGAGCTATTCCACTCAGAAGATGTGAGAAAGCACTGTGAACACGATAACTTTTCTGCTTCAGAAAAATACAATAATTTGTCTTCCAGGAATGCCACCTTGATGCTTCTCTAATGCAAGGGAATAGCACACACAAGTGCTGTGGTGATCCTGCTGTTCTCTTGCATGCCTTAAAATCTTATTTCTAGTTCATATCATGAACTTCATTCCATATGGTGTTGTAAGTACTTTAAAATATGAGTGTAATTTAATTGATTTCAGTGAGATTATTTGTTACTTAAACACAGACAGTAACCATATCTTATTAACTAAAGATTGATTCAATTAATATTATTTCTTGAATATTAGAAAGCAGATATAAGCCAGATTTATTTACAAAAGGAGGAATACTGAAAAGAAAGCTATTTTAAGGCTCAGTTTCGTACAGTTCCTAAGTGCAATGTCTACTGCCAGGTGCACTGGATCTGGTGGGCTTCAGAGGACCTGGTCACTGTGGCATGGAAATAAACTTTAACAAAAATATTTTTTTGGCAAAAGGCCCTGAAGATATTAATATTTTTACTGTCAGTCCTTAATGGTGTCAAAGCAACCAGCTGGTTTAGAGTGCACTTAAAAAAAAAATAACCATTCTTAAAGGAATTTCAGCAGGAGAATAGAAGATGCCTAATTCAGAAGTAGAAAGCTGTATGAATATCTGGTATTTTTGGAATAAGGTTGTTGCCTTAATCAATGCTTGCTACTGTGGGAAAAGAGATAAAGGAAACAGTGTCTTTTCTGCTCTCCATATATCAAGAGAAGAATTGTGAAGAAAAGCTTTGGATGTGAGGGTTCGCATACACAGAGCCTCTTGCTTTTGGAATTACGCAAGTTAGAAGAAAGCTTGTAGAAATAACTGCCTGGGTGCTGTTCGATCAGCACCATCGCCTTGCTCAGGCACCAAAACTTGTACTTGTGGCCATCCCTCCTCACAGCGGCTGGGAACCTGAGGCTGCCACCGGACTTTTTCCTCCGGGCGGAGGGAGACTCGGATTCTGAGGAGAACGGGTGTGAAACGATTCTGTCGGGCGGAGGGATTCTTCCCGCCTTCAGAGGCTCTGGCCGCCCTGAGGCGACGGGGCGGGCGGTGGGGCCGCCACGGACCGAGCGGGTCGTTGTCGTTGTCCCGGGGTCGCTTGGCCAGGTTCCCAGCTCGAAGTGCCCCCTGCCCCGAGGGCAGCCCCGGTGCGGGGCGCTCAGAGCCCGGGGAGGAAGAGGGCGGCCGAGGGGTGCCGCCGCGGTGGGTTCCTGTGGGTTCCTGTGGGCGCTGAGGGGTGCGCGGGGCGGGAGCGTCGAGGGACCGGGGCTGCGGGACAGGAGCGAGACCGCTCCTGGAGGCGGTCTCCGTGAAAGACTTAAAAATAAATATATAAAAAGGTTTGTCAGAGGATAAACGAAAGCAGGGGGGAGAGGCAGGGACGGAGGGGGCAGGACGAGGGAACCCGTCGCCTGCAGCAAGGGGAACCCTCCTCAGGGAGGGGGAGAGCCTCGGATGGAAAGCCACAAGTTGCCTGGGCGTTTGGTTCCTCTGCATTTCACAGGAGTATCCTCACTTTATTTATTTATTTATCTATTTATTTACTCTACGTGTGCCATTAAATACGTAAACCTGACTGATTAGGAATGCTGCTTGATCTTTTCAATCATGCACTCTGGGTTAAGAAAAATAAATAAAGTTTTCTCAATTATATACTTAATGAAACATTATGAGCTCCTTCGCGTTGGCTCTTGGAGGTCAGGTCTGCACGGTGACTGGGTTGCTCAGAGGTAACAGAATCAGTCTGTTAATTGTGTTTGCTGCTTACCTAGATAACCACCCTAAAAAAGTTCCTGACATTTGGAGAACTTAATTGTAGTTAATATATTAAAATATATAATATGTTTAATATATTATTTTGTATATAATATAGAAGCATATGCATTTATCTTACATGTTTTTAAACCTATAGTTTATTGATAGTTATTTGCATTTCAAGAAATAATAAATTCCCTCTATCAATACATGAAATGTCACTTTGTTCAAATTATGTTCCACACAGTACCTAGAATACCAGTTTGTAAATATATCGTCTGTGTGCTTTTATTTTGAAGGGGCATGGAGCTAAACATCATGTATGCTAGTATATGTAATGATCTGGATAGGTACCTTCTACAACACTGTTTCTTTGTACATGAAGACACATACAGTGTTTTGACATACCTGAGTATTTTTGAAAAACATAGTTACAGCTCCACATTACAAATTATCCAACAATGAAGACAAAGCTAGCTATTCATGTCAGCTTTTAACAACTTTAAAGGACCCCCTCCCCAGATTCTGAAGAGTTCATCAGTGAGCATTATTTTCTTCAAATTTGTTCTCAGTACTCATTTTGCAATTTTACTCAAATTGCAGTGTGACAAATACATGAAAAATGTTCTTTAACTTGTTGACACAGTGAAATCATCACCACCCATTTTAATTTTGTATGCATCTGCAGCTTTGTTAAATAATCTCTATTAAATTTTAGGTCTTGTTTTTAAATTATTTCCAGTGATCCTGTCTTTATTTCTGTCATGCATACAGAACAAATATCAGCATGGTAACATGTATGTATAATAGAATTACTAATTTATATTCTGTACATTTTGGAAATCATTAAAAGATCATGCATGCCTAACGCTCCAATATTTCTTTAATTTGCAGGACTGTCTCCACAAGTATACAGCTAATTTTTCTGAGCATGGAAAACACATGTACTCAAACATTTTTATCTGTATCACAAAATGAAACTGAATACTACTTACATCCAAAGTGTGATAAAACAGAAAGTAATCAAAAAAACATAGAGGAAGAGGAGCAGCAAAAGTTAGAACAAAGCATCTGCTGTGTTAACAGGTATCAGACACCACCAAATGAGCCTGCATATTTATCAGAAAGACAAAACAGCTGGGCATTAGAAAAGGAAAGTTGTGATAGAGCAAGAAAAAATTGTGTGAGAGAATTTTCCCATTTTCAAACTTGTAATAGTAAAAGATGTAGAGTATTAGAAAATAAACTGTCCACCAAAAGACAGAGTCCTGAAAATGAAGATGAAGATATTGTACAAGATAGCATTTCTTTGAATGTGTATAAACAGCCTCTTGAAACAGAGTTTTGCAGTGTGTGGAGTGCTACTAACACATGCAAAAATTTACAGGCACTAAATCCCACCCAAGTGCTTCAGGACAACAATATAGAACAAAATAAAATAAAAGATGATAATGAGCTTAAACAAAACTGTTCAGTTACACCTTTAAGCAGGGATTTATTTCAGATGGAAATGTTAAGTCATAGGTCTGTCTCTGATAAAAGGTGGAGACAATATCAACTTCTGCAAGTTCCATTTTTATGTGGTACCAGTTCTGCGCTTTCACAGATAGAACGTGAGAAAAATATTTTTCTGGAAAAAGTATGCAGTACAGAAAACAAAGATTATTACAGTAATGGTCATCAAACTACTACAGAAAGAGATAATAAAGAAAAATACAATTCATATGTAATTCCAACATCAAAAATTTTTAAAAGTATACAGCCACTGGAAATTCCCAATTTTTTAATGAAAGAAAACAAATTTCATTTTCCTAGTATTTCAAATAAAATAAATAATAAAATGCCATCAACTAGACAGGAGGAGATGGATGGGAAGACTCCTAACGACCAACCATCTTTGATGCCATCTAAACAGATAAATGGTGTGCAAAAAATATCTGAGATAGGAAACCAAAATCTGGAAAACGATGAAAGCATTGGAAAAGCATTGTCTGTTGGTTCTGAATGTAAAGAAAAGAATTACCAGTTGGTTAGCGAACAAGAGTACAGTGCTTGGGCAGAAGAAGACAAAGCATCTGCAAATTATTTCAGAGGTATCAGCACAGATATTGAATGTAATCAAATATTTGCTGAAAGTGATTTTAAAGATAAGATGCTGGAGAAATCAGATAGTGAAGATGACCAGGAGTCAAGGATCCACATTTACATTAGTGCTAAAAAAGTTCAGAACAAGAAAGTTAGCAGCAGTATGGATATTTTGAAGGGATTGGGGAAGAAGAACAGTCATAACAGGATAACATTTAATATAGAAAAAAGCATTCTCACAGCAAGAGAGGCATTAGAGAAAAATAAGTTAGACATTCACTATGGTCCGCATAATTCCAATGCTGCTATTAGATTGCATGAAGCAGCATCAAAACTATCTACAAAAGAAATACTTGATTTCAAAAGATATTTAACTAAAAACATCATATTTGAAAGTAATTTTACAACCATTATTGTGCAGAATTTTCCAGATAAAAAAGTGAGTTTTAATATAGTGAGGGGAAAGAAATGGTTTAAATTAAGGTTTTCATTTCAAAACTTGTTATTTGGAGCATTCAGGACATGGACTGAATCTTTACATAAAGATATACCCAAGTGTCAGGCTGATGGTATTCTACATTGCTTTCATTCCTGTGAAACATTAAACGACCAGTGTTATATTCAAGAGCTAGTAAAGAGCAATATCAGTAGGAGCCACAACAATAAAACACGCATTTGTTTGCTGGCAATTGTTTCAAAGCATCTGAAGCTGAAACTACGAAAGACAATTCTTGCTTCCTTTTTCAATAAGAAAAAGGCTTTATTACCAACTGAAGGGAAGTTCATGAGAGTGGAGAAACATCCTTCATGTGGCAGAAAGCAAGTTCAGCTAAATTCATGCACAGATAGTAATCTGAGGCAAAACACAGACTTTTATAAAAAATATGAAACTTACCCAGGCATTGTAAAATCTAAATTTGAGAATACCATTAGTTTTGAATTGCATAATGAATACCAGAGAAGACATTTTTCTAGAACTTCAGATGATGAAACATCCACTTTCCTAAACAGAGGGATACTCTTTCATGACCAAAAAAGGGGATTACTTAGGGGAAGATGTCTTAGAAAGGACCACCTCTTGTCCAGAGTGAATGAAAGATTTCTTAGCATCTATTTAGTGTCTGTTGGTCACAAAAAGGATATGAAAAAGCAAATTTTAGTTTCTAAGTCCCTTATTTTGCTGCAGGGCAATTGTGATTGTTCTTCACCAGAGAAGATATTTTGCTGCAAAATCACAAAAACACAGTATCTGATAAGAGCAAATCTTAGATTTTTGAGTTACCTTCCTGCCTATTCACAACTTAAATATGAAAAGGTAAATAATAAATGTTCAAATCAGCAAATATTAGTAACTACAATAAAACAAGCAAAGAACATATTGAAGAAAATGTTCTACAGCTCTTTTCATAGAGAAAGACTTACAGCTTTGCCTTTTGTTTTAAATGACAATAAAAAACATGAAACAACTGGATTTAGAAATTGCATAAAGTCTACAAACGGAGTTATATATAAGATGAATAAATACTTGGGTACTTTTAATTACGTAAAGGCTGATAGCCAGAAATATTTTAAATCCCCAAAGTTGCAAATAAGTTCACATAATTTTCTTTCTAAAAAAACTCTTCCAATTTTTGACACATACAAAAAAATTCCTCTTAATAGTGATTTTGAAGACTTTGACCAGCTCCTGCTTGTAAATCAATATAATTCTGTCAAAAGAATGACTACTGAAGAAAACACTATCAGTAGGTCAGAAAACATTGATAATTTGTCTGATAAATCAAAAGATGTTTTAGCTTTACATGAACAGTCAAATAGAACCATGGAAAAATATAGCTCTCTCGTGTTACAAGACAGTCAAACAAACAAACCTGAGTATTGCAAAGAAATAGATGCATACAGCTTACATTTAGCCAATGAAAAAAAAATTGTATACTTTCCAAATGCTTATTTAAGTTCTGGAAATATATTTGTTAGTCCCTTAAGTGGTTACCAGTCTATCACTTCACCAGTGTATAGCAGCACTTTTATCAGTAAAGATGGAGTAGTAAGTGACAATGGACATTTCAGGAGTTCCTTAAGCGCAGACAAACAAAACCAATATGAAAAAAATCATGCCACTATGCACGATCTATCCACAGGAAGTCCTACTGTAACAGATATATACTTCCAATTACAGGCTAAAGAAACAGTGTATTTTTCTTTACAAGGACATATTCAGACAAATAATGCTGTCAGTTTAGAGGCAACAACTTTGAAACATCTTGAATATGTAAAAGAACAGGAAGAGATAAGTGATGAACAAATGTATGTAACTAATGAAAGTCAATGTGAGAGTGTAATGAATGACTTGATTATGTCATATTCAGAAGATGAATCTAAAACATTCATTGCTGCAGAAGAGAAATTAAAAATGCATTTATCTGTAATGAACAATGGGTGTCTTGAAGACGTAAAAGATGAGTATTTACCTTCAGAAAATAAAATCACATATGAATTTGAACTGAAGAGGAAATTTGATTTAGTGCTAGAAGAGCTACATATGTTTCATGAAATTAGCAAGGGAAACGAAAACAATTTATCTAGTGTGGAAACAAACGCACATAACAATTATTGTGCATTAAGTAATTCTGAGGGGATAGATGAAAATGAAAATGAAAATGAAATGAAAAGAAAAGAAAAAAATGAAAAAAATCAAAAGAAAACCTGTGTTTCTTCTCCTGTCTGTGGTACTATAGAAGGGCAAAACATAACTGACAGTGATGAAAGTTCATTTAATGAAAAAATATCACATGAAAATGAAGACCAAGATGCACCTAAGGAGTACTGCATTTCAAGACTGCTAAGTGAAGAATTGCTACATTCACCTATTGCAGAAGGTAAGCACATGGAATTACTAGCTGTCAATAAACAAATATACATTTTTAGGCAGATATTTGTATTTCTCTAACACTACATTTCCTAGCTGAAAAAAAAAATCTGTAACAACAGCTGAGTTTTCATTGAATTGTACAATGTTTGTGGGACCAAAGGTCCCCTATGAATAACCAGTCAAATGCAAAACAACCACACTGGTACTGCTGCTGCACACTGTGTAGTAGCAGTTGTAGTTTGGAATTCAGCCAGCCAATCTCAAACTTGCCTTAATGCATATTCTATTATAGATTATCTCTTTTGTCTTAAACTTCATCATAATAATCCTTAAAATCCCCAAAAATGTCATGGACTCCGTAAGATGCACATTTATAGAGAGAACAGGCTCAATTAGTACATGATAGATAAAAACAATATGCATAAAGGAGATGACTGTTCCCTTACAACCAATGTGTTCTACTGAAATGTTTTTTACTGTTATGGAAATCAACTTCACCTTTTCAAAATGAATTTTACATAATATTCAGAAGTCTGTTTTCTCTGAGAACATGGAAGAGTAGAATGCTCACAAAATAAAGGAGAGGAATATTCAGGAAAATATTGTTTGGAGTTAGGTGATCAGTGGTGGCAGTCACTTGTTAAATCTCTCGGTTTTGTTTCAGACTGAGAAACACATAAAAGCTAGTCTTGCAACATTTACATGTGTGGCATCTGTCATTGATGTTCAATTGAATAGGTTCAATTTACTGAACAACAAAATACTTTGGGAAGATAGGCAGTTTAACTGAGGTAAAATCAATAAAGATATATTTGAGTATGCTCATGAGCCATAGGCACTACTTGTCATGGGTGATCCTTGCTTACTTCTCATAACACATTTCTCTAAGCTATTTGTCCTGAACAGTTAATTCTGGGCTGTGTTGGTGGAGGCATTTTGAAGCACTGAAGATGTTTTCTAAACATATTCTGCATTTAATCTTTCTAAAGGCATTTCCATAAGCACTTCCTTGCCTACTTCATTCCTTGTATAGCAAACTATTTTGAAAGACCTTTTCCCATCCAGAATGAAGGAAGCATATGCACCTCATTTATGATTCTGGAAACCAAGAAGAAAGTCAGTTGAATACAGTACCTTATAGCTCCAAATAGCTCCCATATGATAGGTAAATTATTCAGTTTTCAAACAACATGCTTATAAGATTTTGGTTTTGAAATTCAGGATGAAGAATTGATGAGTTCTCACAGCTGCAAATTAAATCAATGACAGCTAAACTTTGGACATAATTTGGTAAATTCACAGATAAAAACATGGCCATTTCAGATTTAGCATCTGAAATCAATTTCCCAGGGACTCAGCTCTAAATTTATAAAGCAAAGATCACAGGGGTTTTGTGAAGGTAATTAGAACGAAACAATAGAAGAGTGTCACTGAAAACCCCGGGAGGAAATTCTGTTCAGTGGGGTTTCAACAGTATAATGTGCTGCAAGTTACAGCTGCATGCCTTGTCCCAGAGAATGAAAACCTAAAGAGATACCAGATTAATTGTTCACAAGGTGATCACTCCTCTGTCTGAGTCTGGATTAAGAGCATCCAAGTGGAGAACACGTATAATCACAGGATTAAAGACTGCATCATTGTATCTATACAAAGAGTTAATGAGGTGTACAGATAGCTTTTGACAGGCCTCTGAGAGTGAGACTTTGCAGCTTTATTAATATTTCCCATGACATGTACATATTTTTTTTACTTACATCCTCAAGAACCACACATTAACAAATAGTTGAAACAAAATTAATTTTTTGTTTTTAAATTTAGTTAAAAATCTTCAATGTTGTATTCATGCTTTTACTTTAATGCTACTTTGATTCAGCTTATAAAATGCCGTACACATGGGACCCTGCTTTTTTGTCCTGCGTGCTTTCGAGGGAACAAAATTATAATTTACAGAAAGAGGGAGGTAAGAATATTTTTTCAGTTATTTATACCACAAATAGCAGTGCTAATAAACTCATTTCTGAAATACTATTTGTTTCTTCCCTATTTAGCTTTCTCTTCTCTTTCTCTCTCTTTCACTCTCCCTTTAACTTACAAGCTACTAGAAAGCTGTCTTATCTTTGGCTTTGGTCACAGAGCAAGTCATGCAGATAAGCCATTTTATGCTATGGGTAAAGAGAAAAAATCAAAAAATGTGGGGTTTCCTTTGCCTTTTTTTTTTTTTTTTTAAACTATTTGGAACAAGCATCTTCAAGCTTCAGTTGTTTTGATACAGCTAAAACAAATAAGAATATGATTTGCTATACTTTTCTAGGAAGAGATGTGGTGTTGGACAGCTCATGAAAGAAAATCCGAAAAGATATAGGCAATGTTTCTATTAGAATTTCAAAAAGCCTGTTTTTACAGTTTTTCTAATGCTTGGAAACATTCAGTAAAACAAGACTATCAGTTTATTTTGAAATTAAATGTCAAAACTTTGTAGGACAATGCTATAGATAGCACTTATTTCACTAAGGCAAATTATGTATAGATATTTTCACCTTTATTTCATATCTTAAACTCTTAAACTGATGCACACTTTGCTGTTCTCAGAATTCAGAAAGTTGTTTCCTTCTTTCAGGCCATTCTGTGAAATAATGAGACCAATAATCTTGAATGTTTACAGATCACCTCTGATGTTTTGTGTTTTTTTTTTTTTTTGTTCCCACTTTTTTTTTTTTTAACTGAAGGTATCATGTGATATTATTTCATATGCTGAATTCAAAATGTTACAAAGAATATGGCTGTATTTTTTTTAATCTTCTTAAAAGCTTTTTTCAGATGGTGTTGAAGCTTGCTTACTTCTGCAAAAGATCAGAAGATGACTACAACTGGATTGTCTTCTCTTCTTCCCCTGTTACTTTGGGTCAAAAGGCCAGAGGAAGAGAAAAACATACAATTTCTGTCTTGCTATTACTAGCAATTACTTCCTCTACATCACTTCCTAGTCTTTTTTAAGTTCCCATCTCTAGAAAGGTTTGGAAACAAACCTTAACAGTAATTGGCTGGATTTCTAGGACAGTAGCACATTTCTAAACCACTATACCTTATTTCCAGTACCTGTCAGAATCAACAGAAACCTAATAAACTTCCAGTGGAAGGAGCTGAAAAAAATTTCATGTTCACGTCTTCATCATTCTCAGTCAATAGACAGTATGGAATGTTTGAGTATCTTCCTACATGATTTGAATTGTTTATGTATTTTGGGTGTGAGAACTCTTTTTTTTTCTGCTATGCTATTAAGCCTCTTAATTTATAAAGTTCAGTTGGCAAAGCTCTGTGGTATAACCCAGCATATTGTTCCTGCACTTAGAAGAAAGAAGTTAGGAAGTACAGGTTTGATGCTTTCTGGCAGCAGTAAGTTCTTTGTTTTACACCCCACTGTTTGGTCACATGAAGTGACCATTGCCTTCAAAACTGTGACTATTTGCGAAAGGAGATACCTGAGTGGGACAAGAAGATTTACACATCAGCAGTTTTACAATTCTTCATGGTTTCAGAACTACCATGCTTTATTGGCTGCATATAAGCCCATAGTACTTGATTGACTTTTAGTGCATGCAGTTCCTCTTCCACCTGACTCTTACGAGTCTTATAAAAGATACATTGGCAGTACTATCTCATCATTGACTTTTTTTTTTTTTTCCTCATCCCATCATTTAAAATTTTGGTGCTTGCCTAAGGCTCTGATGGACTCACTATTTGATATACTAGCTAACTGCTCACTGCTTCCTCTGTTCATAGAAGCATGGAAATAAAACTGGAAAAAGTCCTGAAATTTGACACCTTCCTTCTTGCATGATTGTTACTTCTTCTAGATGCCTTATTGTCCTAATCTTTAATTTACAAGGTCATGGTCTTTCATTCTCCTGCACGGAATGTACTGTTGTATGCAAACCAGAATATCTTCTAAAGCATGACTAAATCATGCTCCAGGTTACCACATGGTGTATACCTTACCTAATAAACTGTGAAACAGAAAATCAACATCCTTCTATCCTACTTGGTGGAAAAAAAAAAAAAAAAAAAAGTGACACAAGAAGAGTCATTATGATTAGTATCACCAGTGGAGTAATAACTCCCATGGTAATTTGGAATTGCATATCTAAACCCCTCAGACTTGTAGTAAGTATCCAAGCATTGTCCTCTTGGTATATCACCCCTCTCCCACAATGCTAATTGCTATGTGACCTGCTAGTATATTAGGAAAGTTTCTTTTCAATGTTAGATTGAGGATACTTCTAATTAAAAAGAATGTGAGCATGACCCAGCTATTACGATTTCAACTTCAAGCAAAAAGAAT
Source organism: Aythya ferina (assembly GCF_964211825.1). Lineage (NCBI taxonomy): Eukaryota > Metazoa > Chordata > Aves > Anseriformes > Anatidae > Aythya > Aythya ferina. The sequence continues at coordinate 108,199,189 of NC_140298.1, read as the reverse complement.
ATGTTAGACACTACAGTTGAATAAAATGGAGATTTGAAAGGAATGAGATGTTCATTTATGTAATTCATGTAATTTACATGTCTTGTCCGTATGCATTTCTGGTGAATATCATATGGAATTCTGGTTTTATTTCTCTCTCTCTCTCTCTCTTTTTTTTTTTTTTTTTTTTTTTTTTTTTATAGGATACTTTCTGTCACATGAAGTTGCAAGAGTACAGCCTCTTAAAACATGCAAGGGCCCCATCAGGATTGGTCTGTCAAGAAAAGCTAGACCCCAGAAGCTTCATCCTTATCTGAAATGACTTACTGGGTTCTCTTACCAGTCTTCACATGGAAACACTCTGCCTGAAAGCTGATGAAATGTTTTTATGCTAAGTTGCCATGTTGATAGTTTGATCTTTGTGCCTTATGTTTTTTTAAGGTATTAATATCAAGTACTTGTTCATGATTTATTTAGGAATTCTTCTGTGAGTATTTAATAGCAAAGGGATTTATGATTAATGTTTACTAGTAGAAATGTTAATGGAAAGACGGGAACGTTTTAAAGTTTATGTGATATTAATAAAAAGTGACGTATTCATCATCTATTGGAATGTTTATATAGGTATGATTATATAGTTTTAAAACTCAATGAGTATTTTTAAAGGGAAATGTTACAAATATTTACAGAGGTGTAGGGGAAAATTCCAGGAAGATACATTTAGATTACTAAACAGGAAGGTTATGTTTTAGGCTTTGTTTCCTCTGACTTATTTTCAGGACCATGCACTTGTCCCATTAGACAAAGAAAACTTCAACTGCAGTGATTGCAATGATGATAAACCCCAGCACATATTAATGCTTTGTAGCATCTGACATGAAGAAAGCTGAGCAAGCTGAATTGATAGGGAAACACATCCATAAATCCTATCAATTATCCTATAGAATCTGTAGAATTCTATTGGGTCTATGGAATTTACAACAATATTGCAAAGAATAAATCACTACATGGTTGAATCTAATTAGACGAAACCTCAGAATATGTCTTACAGTAAATATATCAGGATGCTGATCTCATAGGGACCTAAATAAGAAAAAGAAATTTAGTACACAATGTTGAGAGAAATTAATGAGGTAATAACTTTTAAGAAAATTTTATAATTCAGTTTATATTTCTGTTATTCTCCTATGAAATAGTAAAAATATCAGATAAACATTTGTTTCTGGGAAGAGATGTATCTAAAACAAGGGATTCTAAATTGCTATCTGTGGACCACAAGTTGTCCAAAAGACATAGTAAGTGCTGTTTACCTGCTCTAAAAAATAATTTTATACAGTAAAATTTACTGTAGTGATTTCATACCTGTGGCTACCTGTGAAATCATGCTGCTCCATCATGCTGCTCTCATACTCCCCGTCCTCAAAGGAACAGGGGGAGAAAATATGGTGAAAAAAGACTCATGGACTGAGATAAGGACAAGGAGATCACTCAACAAGTACCATCAAGAGCAAAACAGACTCAGCATAAGGGAGATTAATGTAATCTATTGCCTACCAATATCAGACTAGAGTAGTGAGAACTAAAAGCAAACTAAAACCAGCTTCCCTCCATCCACCCTCTTCTATCTCCTTTCCCCAAGTAGCTCAGGAAAACAGGGATGAGGGGTTGGGGTCAGTCCCTAACACTTCGTCTCCACTGTTCTTTCACAGTCCCTCTCTACCCTTGCTCCAAGTGTGGTCCCTCCCACGGGATGCCATCCTTCCTGAACTGATCCTGTGGGGGCTACCCACAGGCAGCAGCTCTTCAAAAACTGCTCCCACATGGCTCCATACCACGGGGTCCATCCCACAGGAGCAAACTGCTCTAGCACAGGTCCCCCACAGGCGGCAGTTCCCCACAGACCTCCTGCTCCTGTGTGAGCTCCTCTCCATGGGCTGCAGCTCCAGCCCAGGGCCTGCTCCTGCAGGGGCTCTCCATGGGCTCCAGGGCCAGGCCACATCCACCAGCTCCACTGGGGGATCCTTTTCAAGCTGGCTGTAACTGGGTCTTAAGCCAGTTAAATTTAAAAAATATTAAAAATTTGATGATGGAGGTCTAAGGCTTTCCATACTAATGCAAAGCATATTTCTGGAGTTCACAAGTGTAAAGAAAAAAGAAAAAAAAAGTTCTTCTTTTAGCAGTAGTCTTAAACTGTGCAAAAGTTTAAAGAGCTAAGCAAAACAGCAATTAAAAAACAAATTAAATATAATACTGACAAACCCAAATTTATGGGCTGTGAAGGTAATATATTAAGAGGTAATCATAGCAACCAACCATGGACCAAAGCTTAATTTTTGCACCCTAAAGTGTCAGAAAAGCTTAGAAATAGCCGTACTCATATGACGTGACTCTGCATTTATTGACTGCTTGTAGGTATTGAACCATACAGCCAAAACTCATGCTCAGTCAAACGTATCATAGCCAATGATGACCTGAGATCCACCTTTGTAAATGCATGATTTTGTCTTTTACTTATTCTACAAAATTCAGTTGAAGTGAAGAATTTAGGTTATTGTTGGTGTTTCTTGTTGCTGTTGGATCAAGCCACAGAGAACACACAGGATTTTCATAATGCTGTTGAAAATCCTGTGCTAATTTTACACAGGTTGAAAGACAGCTGTCTGCAGGAGCTCCTCCATGAGGACACCACACAGTAGGAAGCTCCCTGTGTCAGCCAAGATCCAGCATTCCTCAGGGAATGCTGAACAAACAGCAGGAGCTCACCTATCAACTCTATCAAGATCTTGGGTGGGAAAACCACTGATACCTTGCTCTTGCCACGGTGGGCTCCACATCTACTCCAAGCAGCTTCTAAGGCAGGGAGGTTAATCAGCTCCCTTGAGGAATGTGCAAATAAGCCTGTAATTAATCAGCTAAGAAGTACCAGCTTAAGTTTCACTGGATACAAGAAAGTAGTGACAGAAGAAAATTCTGTAGCTAACTTTTTTTTTTTTTTTTTACTATATATCTGGCTTGATAGTGGGTCCATAGGTATCTGAATGGAGTTTTGTCCTCACAGTCGGGCAAGCAGTCCCTTGAGTGTTTTCCAACATGAATTAGCTTTGAGGAATGACTTTTTACCAATGGCTTCTACCCTGGATTCATAAAGGTAGATGTTGACAATAGGAGGATTTCTTGCAATTTGTGAGTGATATTTTTGTATTTACATGTCATGTATTTACATATCTATTCTCTGACCTTTTTGGAAAAGCTTCTGTCTTTGTTGTTACCCACCCTACACCTCACGCTTGCACTAAAGAACTCTATTATCTTGTAAAAAGATAGAAAAAGCCTGATACAAGTTATAAATACCTTAAAATATTAAAATATCCAAATGTTAGGTAGTATTATATACAATATAATTATTATACCAATAATATAAATATAATACCAATAATAATTGTATACTTCTATCTTTATTATACACAATATTTAGAAGTCAGAAACATGCATACTTTTAAATCAATGAATCTTGCATTGTTTTTTGTAAGCTATCTCTTTACTCGATGTTTTCATATGAAAATACCAGAATTCTCTTGTGTGTAGAAGAGAGACACTTATTTCAGAGCAAGAGACAAAATCCTAATTCACTGAATTTATGCTCAGCAGCAAACTTTGTTGCATTTAACAGTGTAAAGTTTTAGTGCGAATGTTCCAAAGTATACTGGAAAATGTACTGGAAATACAAAAATGCATTCTCAAACTTAAAGACCAACCAACCAACCAACAAAACCACTAATCAACCAAGGAAAAGGACAAAAATTGGACCATGCAGACAATTGAAAAGACTAGTCCAGCTGAGACATTATGTAATCTTTATGCTTCACTGATCGTTCAGCTGGAGATAGCTGCTAGGAGCATGCCCTCATCTTAAATAACAGAGGAAGGGTTGGCACTGGGAATGCCAGACTGGCCTTCTGCCAGCTTTAGCTTCCCTATTCACCATCAACTGGAAAAAGCTCAGGTACCTTGTGGATAGAAGGATGCAAGTGTTCAGCTGTGTAAATCAGCTATATGAATTGGCCTTGTTCCATTGACTTCACTGAAGCTGTGCAGATAAATGCCAAGTGAAGATCCTGCCATATGTCTTTGCATATTTTATTAACGCAATGTGTATAGATTTTGATTTTTTTTTTTTTTTTTCATTGCAGAAACAGTGTCTGGTGATATTCTTTGAATTAATTAAGCTCAGTTAATAATGCTGACTCTGACAGAAATGCAGGTGTTGAAGTGCCTTTATATTTTAATAATAATGCACAAAAGCCTAAATATAATTTTTGATTTTTTTTTTTTTTTATCAGCTGCTATAACAATTAATGTATCTATGGCTTATTTAATACAAAAAGGATTCAATTAAAGCCTAATGAATTTGAATTCTGTCATATATACCAATAATGTGATTTTTAAATAAATAGTAATTGAATGTCTCTTTTTTTGTCTACCTCCGAATTAGTGGATGAAAAGCTCACACTGCTTTTCTCAAGCTGTTTTGGACAAATGCGGGTGATTAGTAGGTGAACAAATGCAATACTTAAAATCCAGCTTTGTAACAACAGCTGTATATTAGTATAACTACTGTCTCTTTCAGGAAATTGAATTGAGACCCATGATGAAGCCCTGCTCCTTCTCCCATTGTTGGCAAGACAGTTTCTGAAAAAGAATATATAACAGACTTCTGACAGAATTGGAGAAAGGGCTGGAGTGACTACATTTACTAAAAGGTTCTCCACCAAGCAACATGGTTTACATTGTGAATATTCATTACTTAGAAGCTTCATGTGGTTAAGAATAAGCTCAACTCCTGCTCTTAAAATTCACATCCAGTTTTGATCTTAACACTCTGCTCCCAACATGGACATCACAACACGTCATTTCCACATACCATTAGAGAACATACGTGGCCACATTCTTTACCTACTATGTTCCTTGCCAAACCATTTCTAGACTGTGTTAGATAAACTCAAAATACAATTTAAAACTACCTGGGCAAACTAAAAGTTATTTTGTTCAATATTATTTCTGTTAAGTCTGAATAAGGACAGGTTTCCATACTGTTTTCAACATTTGTCTGTTGTTGGTCCAGGTGATAAATGGAAGCGTGACAGCTGTTTATATGAAATGCAGCAAATTAACATTTACAAGTAATGATTAATTTCTTCAGCAAAATGAGTTCAACGTGATTTTATAAAATAACCAAAGTAAACAGTCAGACATTTTATAAAATATATGCTACCATTTTATATTTGATCTGAGTCAATGCTGTGATAGAAGAGACTTTGTTGATAACTTAAAAGAAGTGTCTGGTCCATTTTGCAATTTAACATCTTTCCTCCACAAGACCCTTTGGATTAAAAAATGTATTTTTAGCCAGGAGTCATAATGAAAATTCAATACAAGTGATTATTCAGTATATGCACTAAGATGCCTAGACCTATTCTTTGTTAAAATACTTTCTGTCAAATCTTAAATGTGCAAAAATGCACAAAGCTTGCCAAAGAAACTTGTAAAATAAATGCTCCAACACTGATATCTATCTATCTATCTATCTATCTATCTATCTATCTATCTATTTAAACCTACCTTGTTTTAAAGTATAATCAGAATGTATTCCTATTAAAAATGGAATTTTGGAGCCTCTAATACAATATATTGGCAATGATATATTTCATGACTTTGAATACAGTTTATGGCTATTTGTGGATAGGTGGGAAACAGATTGATTTGACTTGGGAAATCCCAGTCATTACAAGGCTCTAATGGGTCTTGAACTGCCTTTTCATATGCATGTCTCCATTAACTAATGAGAAAAGTTAGGGGAATCATATGCCAGCTGATGGCACGAGTAGGAATTTTTTTATTGTTTCTTATTTGTAGCTAACGATAAAATAGCTGCTTAAAATGGTTTCTGGCACAGAAATTCTAGCATTCAAAGGTTTATATTCCTACACTATCCAGGATATCTGGTCACAAACTCACTGCTTGTAAATCTTGAATAAAGGTATGGTTTGTGTCCCAAAGATCTTATAGTTTATGTTTTTAGTTTCCCTGTGTACCCTTATTTTATTTATTCCTTATTGCTAAGATATTTATTACAGGCAAAATTACAAAGCAAGGACCTGTTCATAGAAAGCAAACCTCTTTCCTTCCTTAGGAAAAGAAATACTTGGGGATAGTCCACATCTACACTGTAGACAAAGAGATATTCTCAAATTTAAAATTATTTAGTGTATTGGAGGAGCATGTCCAGAGATACGTAAATGGAGGGAGGTGCTATATGTATGCACCAGGTAGGAGCTGACCATGGGAAAGGTAAAGTCTCATAAATATCTGAAAACAGATCTTTGGGTTTGTTCTCATCTGTTCCTAACACCTCCAACCTTTCTGGAGAAGACTTTTACTTGAGAAAAACTGTAATGTATTCTGTGTCAATGAAGCCAGCAACTTGTGCCCCTTATCCCAGGTACCATTACATTCTTCTTTTTGCCTCACTTTCTTCCAGCTCTAGAGTTGCTTTCATGCCTGAACTTGCTGAGGTTCTGGCATGGTAGGAAGCAAATAGAGCTGACCTTTCTTAGCCTAATTATAGCAAGGCTTACCTGCTCAGGCATGCCAAAGTTCATCTGTTATATGCTCATGTTTCAGAAGTATATTATAACTTTCCCCTTGGTCTGGTCTTCTATATTCACACTGCAAGAGGTCCGTTGGTAATGCTGAATTGTCGCAGTATGCCTCTTTGACCACTTTCATGTATACCTGTGTTAACACTGGTTGCTCTAAGTTGTCTGGCTTTGTAATAAGAATGTGCCATAACTTCTTTTGCTCCCTAGGAAATAAGTTTTGTGCATAGTCCCATGCTCATTTTTCATATATCTTTCTATTTTACATGTATATTTTATTACTTGTTTAAAACAAAACAAAACAAAACAAAACAAAAAACCCCACTGTCATTAGCAATAGATCTGTAAAATAGCTTTTAGGATGGGAGAAAGCTGTAGAAAAAAATGTTTTGCCATTTTCAGAAGAGGATCATTTAAAAAAGATGAGGGAGGCTTGAATTATGATTGCATATTACTGTTCTTTTTATCCCATGTACTTAGTATGTTACTGCTTGAAAATAATTATAGGGTACAAAGAATGGAGGTATGAAAAATAAGTATAGTTAATACTGGAAAAATATACAAGACTGCTCAAAAACCCAAAGACACAGTGTAGGATGTGTTCATCCTTGTGAAAATTCTTCCTTTGTAAGTGCTGCCAAGGTCAATGTCAGCTTGAATTCTTTAATGCATACTGTAAGTGCTAGCTGTGCAGATTAGATCTGCCCAGAGCTATTCTTATTTGTTCATCCAGCTTTTAAAAATACATGTTTGTGCTCTTCTATTAAAAAAATTTCCACTAAAAAAATCAACAGTCCAAGCGTGTATCAAGTCTTTCATTATACTCGTTCTCCACCTACATTTCATTTTGCCTCAGGAATATGTACAGACAAGTTTTCAGCTGCACACTATTGAATGTTTTTTCACATTCACAAAGGAATAATAGATTTCTTGCATTTCCCAAATAAATTAATGAAATTAGATTTTATAAGAAATAAAAATGGTTCAATGTTAGGACTCATTATGGGAATCTTAATGTTTTCTAAAATGCTGAACTAATAGTATTGAACATAGAATTGTATTTGTAATTGCTTTTATTTCTAAAATGAATCTTTACCTGTATGAACCATGTCATTAATGGCACAAAATAATCAAAGGTACAGTGATATTTCATGCAGTCCCACATATTCTATTAAGGCTGATATTTTTATTTTTTTTTTTCTGAAGTTTCCAAGGTAAGAGAGAGACAGAAAAAAAAAAGACAGAAAAATAACTCCTCTTTCTATGTCCTTTTTTATTGCTAAAAAAGTTGCTTGACTATTGCCAGATTTTCTTATGGCCATCACTAGTAGTATTTTTTTAATAAACTTAGTTTTTTTTTTTTTTTTTTTTTTTTTTTTCCCTACAAAGAAAATATTGGAAGATATTCAAAATCAAAATCAGCCTGATTTCTAGGTGCAGTTCTTAAGGACTTCTTGAGATACTAGTCTGCAAGATAGTGAGGTATGAAACACTCCTGGGCAATCAAAAACTGGAATAATCAGAGTTTGTCAGTCTTTGCACCTAATACCTATACATTCAGTCATTTACAGCCTTGCTCTTGACAGGCTTTTTTTTTTTTTTTTTTTTTTTTTAATCAACAAGTTCAGGACAGTCCCTAGAACAGCTAATGAACAATGTTGGGCAACTCTGTGGTAGAAGCCAGCCAGAAATATTACCTCCTTTGGGACAGTTTGAAGATGATTGCTTGTTATAATCAGAGATTTCTTTCATCAGTAATTCTTGGCTAGCAAATTCAATCAGTTTTTGACATTCTTATGTTTCAAGGAGGGGATATTGAGCTTCCCAATTTGGTAACAATTGACACTGTTTTGTTGGCACTGAGACACTTGAAATTTCAGGGAGTGATGAACTTACAAATATCCCATTTTGCCATGCAACTCTGTCTCCTGGCTGTTCTGTTCTATTTGTTTTTTAAGTTCAGAAAACTTTTTTTTTTTTTTTTTTGCTTTTGCTCATTCATCTATCATTGGCTTGTCTGCCAATGGCTTTTCAAGTCGACCCTGCCACAAACTGTTGACATTGCTAGGCTGTCTATTGTGACTACATATCTGTGGCAGGATGCTGGGGCTCTTGTTGCCATCCTTGTCCCACGCTGTACTTTGGCAGTTCTTACTGTGCTTCTGTGAATTACTGACAATTTATGTCATGTTGTTTCTTTATCAGTAGGGTGATCTCTTAAGGCTGTGCAATAGATGGTTTTCTGTTTGGTGATTGAGACAAACATGAAAAAGTAATGCCTGTATTGGAGTAGATTTTTTTTTCCTCATAGGAATGAAAGGCTGAAAAATATTTATTCTGGATCAAGAAAACATTTACTTCAATCTTAAACATAATATTTTGTTTTTAGTGTAGATATTTCTAACAAAAGTAAACAACAGAAATACCGCAGTAAACTTCAGGCACCAGTTACACCACCAGCCAGGAGCATTGCCCTTGGTGAGGAGTCAGGACACTTAGACAATGTTGATGTGGGAGGCTTTTGTTCAAGTCCTGCCCTGAGAAACATCACTTCTTCACTTCTGCCTGCTTGGTAAATGTTTTAGGTGTCTTACTGTATGAGTGAACTCAGACATTCAACTGTAGACAGCTTACTTTGTATAATTGTTGTTAACAAGAACTGACAGCTGCTTGTCCTACCTTCTGAAGAAGTACGTGAGTGTTTAACCTGTTATATCACTCTGATCTCTCTCATGAATATTTAAGTATTTATAAAACATTGAAGAACTTCAGAAGAAGAAATGAGAACAACTAATGCTAGAACGTAGGACTATCACTGCAGTGGTCATAGTGTTCTGAGCTCCCAGTTACTAAATGAACACCATAGTAATTGTTATCTCTGTGTGGCATCACTGAACACAACTGCAAATGTTTTTATTTGTGTATAAACAAGATTTCATATTGACATGTCAGTGAGAGCTCTGAACTCTGTGGAGGGGTCAGTGATTCTTGGAGCAGGAGCTATGCATGTAGCAAGGCAGTTTGTTCTCTGTCTCAGTCTCAGGTTAGTGTCAGCTCTTTGAAGGAGGAATAGTTTCTGTGATGATGACATTAGTAATGAGTTGTGATTCTTGCAGAAATTTAATTCTTATTGACTGTTTCATCACTTCAGTTCCTAGACCAGTGTAAATGTTTAAATATATCAAACTAAACTTAGAAACTTCTCAGCCTCAGTTCCATTGAAATCCACTCCATTGAGAAATCTAATCCAAGTACTTGTGTTTAGCAAAGAGTTCATTCTGGTGAAAGAATGGTACGTTGCATTTGGAAAAGCTGGCAATAGATCCTCATCCAGCAGAGATTCTCCATAAATGTCTCCCTGTTTCAGTCTGATAGTACAACAAGGAATAGAAGCTGTTAAGTTTAGGTATAACTGATCTGGAAATGGTCTTCTGGGGATATCTCTGCTAGTTGTCATGATGCTAAGATCTTGCTGCTTTGCAGTCATATGTACATATTGTTACTCTTGTCAACCCTGGCTGTAGGATACATCTGGGCCTGACCCATTGGCAAGGCCAACAATAGTTCACTGCTCATAGCACAGATTTCTTCCAGCACCATCTGGCCATCTAATCTGTTCAGAGTGAATAAAATGACTGTTGAATAAATCCCATTCTGAAGCATTTTCTTGTCTCACAGAGACAAGAAAAACTCAGAGCTGAAATGCAAGTCCTCTAGTAAATGAGAGTTTTGAAGCAAAAGTGCAACTCTCCTTTTTGCTGGACCTCTCATGAATCTAGAAGAGGTCCTTTCTAGATAAGGTCCTTTGTATCAACATATTTAATCAGGTGAAAAATTGCACCATTTCATATTGTGTCTCTCTATGAAACCATAAGAATTGAGTCTGTTAGAAGCTCTCTCCCTACACTGCATTCATATATAATTGATTTAGAGAAATAGCTTCAACTTCTTTTCTCTTGTCCTTGTATTTCCTGCCTCACATTATCATATTTGTCCACAAGGATGTTATTTCTCAATTTGCTTTTATGGCAAGGTTTTTTATTTATTTATTTATTTATTTATTTATTTATTTTTATTCCTGCATCTGTATCCAGTGCTTTTGTATCCACAGTTTCTTTGTTGAATGTTGTGGTGAATTTGTACTGGTCTTGTGGAAAATGTCAAAGGTATTCTAACTTGCTTCTTATCAGACAGAACATCATACTTCAGACCATTCTCTTTATTATGGAGGTTGTGATTAAATGGATTTGATTGTCAAGTTCCCCACTGTCAATTTTATCAACCATTAGTAACCTTCTCTATCATGTTCTCAACTTAGTTAGCCAGTTCTAGGATAACTGCCAGATTTCAATCACAGTGAAAGCAACAGCTGCAGTTTCTCCAGCACTTCCTAGCCACTCTTCTGTGCCTATATCAGCACTTTCAGAGTCTGGACTCTATTGGAACTTAGAAAGTGAAGGAGATGCACTGCCTTATTTATTTTCTCATGCATTTGTCATGCAAAGCATATAACATCAATACTTTTCCTGATCATTTCTCTGGGTAAAATCTAAGACAATTCAAAAAACTTTTTTGTCTATGAAAGACCAAGTTACTGGCAACAGATATCTACAATGGTGTTCTCAATCTCTCTCACTGAAGCCAATTGAGACAGAGAATGCTCCTCCACGTCCATTGGCAGCACTCTGAGGCCTCATTCTGGATGATTATCATTCTTCCTTAAAGAAAAGCATAAGCAAATATGATTTGAAACCTTACTTTTCATTGGTAACCTTTATTTAATGTTATCTCATGAACCTACACCAAAGTGAACTTTCAGAAAATTAACTCTAAAATGTGTTTATGTAAGCTGCTGAATTCCCTGTGCTCTTAGCTGTAGCTCACATCAGCTACAGGATTGTTGCTGTGAATAATAATGTGCAAAAATTATGAGCAATGAGATGATAAGTTTATATGATGTAGATCTAGGAAATACATAATCTGAAAAAAAGTAAAAGGGTCAAAATAATTATCAGGGAAATAAAATTTCAGAAGACTGCCTCATATTAATCTTCCCTCAAGTATAAAACTCAAAAGATGTGCACAAAGTTCTGCAAAATATGTACTTTTAAAAAAGTTATTATTTGGACAAAGAGAGCTGTGATGCATTTTGTTCATGCTTTCAACCCAGAAGACTATGCTTCATGAGTGTGGGGCTGATGTAATATTGCTTACTCTGCTTGGAACCTTTTTTTGCATTACATTGAGAGCCAGTAAAACAGAGAAATATTCTGTTATTGTTCATCTGTTCATAAATCTCATCAATATTCATAATATGTTCATAAATCCACAAAATTCAACCACATGAACCTAAATGTTTATAACAGCAACGTTCAGCAGATGAAGGTAACTGGTATCAACCAGCAGTTTATCTCCTCTAAGTTGTTTCACCTCAGATGTAGCACCTGTCAGCTGTAATGAATTGTTTTCGAATTTAAAGTGCAATTAAAGTATCTTTTTTAAATTTCATATACCTTTATGTTATCTTACAGAAGATTAAAAGACTGGTTTTCTTTCCAATTACAATACTCTAATACCAATTTATTTGCTATAAATACATTTGGTTTTGGTTCTATAAAAAACTATGAAAATTGAGAACCTCAAAATTGTTGCAAGAGGAGATGAGGATACAAAAAAAAAAAATAAAAATTAAAAAGATGTTAAAAAAGATGACATTACAGTCAATGTTGATTTTTATTTTCTCACCCATCCAGTGACTCCAATGTTTCTGTTGCTTTTAAATGCACAGCAATTTCAACACATTTCATGTACAAACACTTCTAAATCCCACACTTCCTCTACATGCCATAGGCAAGCTAACTTTCATTTCATTCTTTCTTTTCCCTAAAATTAACAAAATAAAACAATCAGAATGGATTTTTCAGTACAAGAATGTAACTCATCAAAATGTTAATTTACAGTATTCCTTGACATTTTTCAATTTTCTGTGACCATCAAAACAAATTTTAAATTCTATTTATTGATTAACCGACTGATTTGGCTATTCATTCCCAGTTGTGATTGATGCTATTGATTGACTTCAAAGGGTCTGATTCCAAGCCTTTTGAAGACAAGAGAGCATCAATAATTTAGTTTGTGTACTTCGGATCAGGACTGACTTGTAATCAGAATAACTGACGTTTTCTTGTTGGCTGCTCTTCACTGCCACTGATTTTGTAACAAGGAGAAACAAGCATTAGCCAGGAATAAACTGTAAAATGTTAGCTCTTTAAATTAAAGACAAATATGAATATAAATATATTTAGAAATATAAATATAAAGACAAAATACTGAAAACATGACAAGAGTATTAATGGTATTTCCTACTTAAATAACACTAATGTTGAACTATCTAATAAAGATTTGAGGGTAAAATGCACCATGATTTTTATTTTGTGAGAAAATGAAACTAATTAAAAACTATGATGATTACAGGTAACAACTGTTATAGAGAGAAAAGAAATCTAATTGTTGTTTGAGTGAAATAATTTGAATCTCTCCTAAAATAGGCAAGTCTCAACTTGAAGCTCCTAATTTAGCGTGATCTGTAACAAAAATCACGTTATAGTAGGTTAACATTAAATTTACATTTATGTTTTTACTCTAAAATTTAGCAAATAGGTTTATTAGGCAAGCAGGAAGTAGCTTTCTACTGGCCAAAATACTGTGTTAAGTTTTTCTTATTACATTAGTTTTGTTCTGGAGAATCGTTAATATTCATTCACTGAAATCTAGCAAACGTCAGCTGAAAGATAACTGTGTGAGAAGGACTGAATACCATCCCTTTCAACTTTCAGTACATTTAAAAACAAGTGTTTTTTTCTTCTTCTTTGGAAAAACTAATTTGAAAAAAGGACTTATGGGCTTTCTCTATCAGCTCTCTCTTATTCCAAGACAACTTTAGATTTTGTGTCTACCAGAGACACACACGCTCACACATACACATTCTGTAAAGTGCTGTGAATTTACACTAATTTGAAGAACTAATTACCAGCAACACTGAAAAACAGCTAGTTTTGAAGTGCAATGAAGAGCACCACACAGCAGTTTAAGACAGCAAATAATTGCATCGTATCAAGGAGAAACTCTTGTTTAGTTAAGCAAAATTGTCCAAGTGCCAAATTGGTGTTTGGCCAGGACACTGCAGCAAAACCCTTACTTTTAAAGCAGTAGTACTTGAGCATTAAGGACTTAATGAATGAATGTTAAGGAATCGAAAAACATTAAGGAATATAAGTGTGCTGGCTTAGCATTTCAGCCAAAACATAAAACAAACTCTGAACATAAAGGGCATGTCAGCACTGTATAATTATTGTAAATACCTTGAAACTTCAAACTTAACCTTAGGTGACAACTGCAGATTGAATTTATGCTTCTAACTTAAGCTGGTGTATCACCATGTTTTCAACCCAAGAGAATGTATTTCACTTTTTTGGCCTTTTATTCTAATGGTGGTTTATGATCCAGTCTGGCATCAAACAGGGGCTCCAGGTCAGCAGGGAAGGCTCCAACGTATGTTTCTGGCTATTTCCCCTGGAAGGAGCCCCCAAGGCAGAGGTGAGATTGCTCCTTCTTGAGGAGGAAATGGGCATTCATAGAAGGGAAAAAACTCTGGAGCACAGAGAGAGAAAGGCAGCATTGGGAGCAATTCTGCCACAGATACATACATATACATACATTTGCACATATACCCCTCCATAAACACAGAACTCAGATAATTAGAATATTTCAATTTGTTGCTTTGTTTAAGATTTAAATAAACCTTTCTCACATCACTTTGAAAATACAAAGTGATGGATTTTCAGTTCCTGAGGAGGCCAATTTTACAAGTGAGAAGACAGGTCCCTCACACAGCTTATCAAGCCGTAATGGAAAGGTTTATATAGATATTATTTTAGTAATTTGACGAGTAGACACTTAGCTAAAAGAGACCGGTGGTTCTGGGTCTAGCTCTTAATCCTAATATTGTTTTTATATTTAATTAGAAAATGTACAAACAGTATTCTGGAAGTGGGCCTGGACACAGCTTGCTGCTCCCAAGTGAATCCCCTAATCACCATTTCACTGAATGCTGTTGATACTGCATGTTGTGCTCTTAAGAGATTTGAACTAGTTTATTGTGGTGAGACAGTTTCAGTGGTGAGGAAGAGGATGTCGTTCCTCCATCCTCGTTCTGCCTTCCAGAATAGCTATCTACTGTGGTTAGGAGACGGACATGTCACCTCGTAAGGCTGAAAAGAGAATTCATACCACTTTGCACAGAAATAACAGGGTGAAAGGTGGATACTGCTGTCACAAACGTGTCCTGCAGGGTGTCTGCTCCTGTCAACATCAGATATGGTCTGAGAAACTGTAGACCAAATCCCACAGGCACCTCAGTGAGAAGTCTGTACATTCTGGCACCTGGCACATAGGGCCCCAGCTGATATCCCCCTACTCACAGCATGGAGGTTTTACATAGACAGAAGTACTTTTTCATCACTTCAGGATTTAAAAAAAAAGAAAAAAAGAAAAAAAAAAAAACAAACAGATAGGGCGATTAAGTTTAGCTAGCTGCTTAAAGTAGATTTTGAAACCTACATTCTGCCCCACATGTCTGACATGAGCCAGGTATGACTCACATTGAATGTGGCAGAGATTTTGCAGTCTAAAGAGTTACATGTATCTGAAGAAAAATAATGCATTCATCATGGTCTACTGGAACAGAAAATTAAAATGTATGTGTCTGCTCTCAAGGAAAGAATTATAAAATTAGGCTGATAGGTCTGATTTGGTCTCACATATTGAGACATATCACCTTTCCCATGTTACTCATTTCTTCAAGGATAAACAGTATCTAAAATGAGCATTGTGAATAAATGAAACTGTTCTTTTCAACATTAATTCAAGGTAAAACAAGTGTCCAGTAAAGGCATATATAATACCTTTACCTTAAAAAGGAATTTCACTGTTCTTTTTAAAAGATACTTTGCTATTACTGCTACTAATAGTTTCCATTATAGAAAATATGACCAGATTCAGAATACACCAAGAAAATTACTAGAACTAGGCCAATTGTTCCAGAAGGCTGAAGGTGTTACAGTTTTAAACAACAAACCTATTAAAATGCAGACTCTATCATCAGTAGATATGGCTTATCATATTAAGAATCTGTTTCACTTTAAACTAGAGAAGGAAGCTGGAAATTGAGGCAACTATAATAAATACAACGAAGAAGAATAAAAATACATTTTCTGATACTACTGCTCTTACAAAACCTGTTCTTCCTGTATCTATATATGTAGAAATGTTATGCCAAATATTTGACAGAGCATGGATGACATTTCTGTAATTTATACTGGAAGAAAAGGACAGCAAATCCACCAGCATCAGTTAAAATCAATACAATCCACAGCAACTGTCTGCAATGCAGAGGATACAGGGATAGGCATTTAAAGACAGTCAGAAAAACAGAGGAATGTGAACAATCTGCCTGTAAAGAACATTATATACAGATGCCTAAATGCAGATTTAAAAACAAAAACAAAATATCAAAAGCAAACAAAACACAAAATCTCACACAGACTAAAGCTGTCCTAAAATGCTTTTTTAACTTGCAGCAGATATCAGTGACCCAAGTGTCCTTATGGGAACAACAGTGACAGAAGAATAAGCTGCTATTAGACACCCTCTGGACAGTAACAAGTACTTCTGCATGAAGTCATCAAGTTATCTTGTTTCTTTTGCAGTTAATGCATTAAGGGGTGTGGTGGTTACACCTTGATGGACAGCTAAACTCTACCACAATTGCTCTCTTACTCCCCCTCCTGAAAAGAAATGGGAGAGAAAATACAATGGAAAAGGGCTCAAGGGCTGTGATACAGACAGGGAGATCATTCACCAATTACTGTCATGGGTGAAACAGACTCAGCATAAGGGAGGTTGATGTAAACTATTGCCTATTGCTAACAGTCTAGAGCAGTGAAAACTAAAAGCAAACTAAAAACACTTTATGCCCACCCACCCCCCTAGCAGCATAGGGGAACAGGGAATGGGGTCTTCAGTCAGTCCCTAACACTTCATTTCCACCACTCCTTCACAGTCACTCTCTGCCCCTGCTCCATGTGGGGTCGCTCCCATGGGATGCTGTCCATACTGAACTGATCCTGTGAGGGCTGCCCACAGGCAGCAGCTCTTCAAGAACTGCTCCCACATGGCTCCATACCACGGGGTCCATCCCCCAGGAGCAAACTGCTCCAGCACGGGTCCCCCACAGGCAGCAGCTCCCCCTAGACTCCCTGCTCCTGCATGGGCTCCTCTCCATGGGCTGCAGCTCTGGCCCAGGGCCTGCTCCTGCGGGGGCACTCCATAGGCTGCAGCCTCCTCCAGGCCACATCCACCTGCTCCACCGAGTCTCCTCCACGGGCTGCAGCATGGAGATCTGCTCCATGTGGGACTCATGGGCTGCAGGGGGACAGCCTGCTCCACCAGGGGAACTGCTGCTGCATGCCTGTGACACCTCCTGCTTCACCGATCTGGAGGTCTGCAGGGCTGCTTCTCTCACATTTTCTCACTCCTCTCTCTCAGCTGCAGTTACATGGCAATTTTGTTGTTGTTGTTTTTCCATTTTCTTCAATCTGCTCTCCCAAAGGTCCAACCAGTGTTGCTTCCTGGCGGCTCTGGCCAGCAGCCGGTCTTGTTGGAGCCAGCTGGAGCTGGCTCTGATGTGACACAGGGCAGATGCTGGGCTCTGCTCACAGAGTACCCCCCTGCTACCAAACCCTTGCCACAAAGGGTCATTCAAAACGAAGATCCCACTCTACAAATCACACTGAAAGACTCATTAATGGGGAACATTTTTCTCCAGAGCACAGAAATATGCAGCATATCCAACAGTTTTTTGTTTCCGTGCATTATCTTATGGAGAATTTGCAGCAATTTGGTTCTCTTTCTCACAGATTTCTGGAAAGTTCAAGAATTATTTTATGCAAAGGTACCAGAAGAATGAGCTTCTGCTCTAAGACAGAGGATTTTTTTATTTCTCCTAAATCTTAAAGAAGACAATCCTAACAAAATTCTTCAAAGCTATTTATCTCAGCTCTGAGGAGTCCATCAGATGAGTGTTTACAGAGGCCCAAGTGATGTCCTTGAGGTCAATCTTACATGAATATGAGGCAGGAATCAAAAAAAAAAAAAAATCAATAAAAATATTTTATCCATGCCACATTGTTGCTGCTGGGGAAATTTAAAAATGAAACATATAGTAAACTCACAATTGTCTCAGGGCTTATAACTGCAGTGAGAAGGAGTACCTTCTGTGAACTAAAATCCAAAGATTTAGTAACGTCCATACTGACATAACACAAAATCTTTTGCCTAGAGGACACTGTAGTGATACATTCTCTAGAATTAGCGTTTCAAATTATTTCCATATGAGCCTGGTTTTTAATCTGTCCATTTTAAGTTGCCAAAACGGAGTTAATCTCACTGATGTATTTGTTTGCTCTGGAAAGTTAAAAGCTTGGTGAAAAGCCGATAGGCAAATTAAATTAGTAAGATACAACAATTTCAGTAAAACAAAGACTTCCTTTTTTTAATGAACATAATGTCTCAAAGCTTCTGGGCCAAAGCAGCACCAAACATAGTTAATTTTAATTGATCTGAGAACTCCAAGAGCAACCTTTACATACTTTGAGATGGTAAAGTGGTTAGTATTTAAATCATCCTAAATGCATTTGGAAAACATTAATTAAATTTATGATGTATGAAATGTAAGAGTTTTATTTTTTTATGGGATTTGCAGACTTATAATTACATTATTCCTGGCATCAAAAAAGAGGCTGAATTAATGCACTTCTGATATAGACCTAGCACCTAACAGTGCCACTATTAAGTGTGTTGTGTTTAGCACAGGTATTAAATTCCCAGAAACTGACATACAGAGATGGAACCAGCGTCCAAGAAGGTTCCAGGTAATACTATGGCAAAGAAAATTAGATGTAGGTTGCATTGGAGTGTCTGGGTTGCCTATATGTGATAGAAATCAGATAAAATGATCTTATATAACATAATTCGGATAAAAAACAAATCTGAAAGGAGAATAAATTAAAATTCAGAGCAATGCCTTGATCTACCATTCCTGACATGTGAGCTACAAGTGATAACTCTTACTCTCTTCCAAGCAAAATCTTTGTACCCTTACATGTTTTTGAGGCTTTCAGTGATTATTAGTAAGCTGGAAGGCTCTAGATGAAGCTAGGAACTACCAACATTCAGAATGATTCTTCAGATATGTAATCTTAATTCTGAAGATTAAGGAATTTAAATTTTGTTAGTTACCTCTAAATTAGTCAGAAAGTTTACTCTTCAGGCCAGACAAATAATATCTTCATATCTATCAAAACATCTAAGCCTCCTTGTTACTTGTTATTTCACTGCAGATTTCCTAGGATCTCTCATACTTTAAGTTGTAAGATCACACGTGAGTTAGACTGCTTTCCTCCCCTAAAATGATTTCCATTCTTACAGTTTTTGATTATGTCCCAAATTAATGAGAGAGACAAACGTGCAGTAGCAAAATTAAGTTTAGTGCAGACTGTTTAACTGAATATTTCCAGTCTTTCCAGGAGCTAGGACATTTATATGAAGTTTGATTCTGACTTCAAATCTAAGCCAAGAACAAATGCAAATACCTTTATGGAAATGTAAGGCAATTCTGATTGCCTCTATCTGATGACAAGCATACAAAAATTTTTCTGCCCACATGTGAACTGAAAATTGAACATTGAAAAGGTAACTACTCCCATTTTGATAAGTGGTTGTTTCTGCAAATTCATAGATCCTGTATACCTAACCTGTAAAACTTCAGATTGATTTTGTAATTAATAATCTGACTGAGGTGGGCATTTTGGAGATGTTGCTTTCAGCTCCATGTATGGAAAGTGCTACTTTATTAGTAGAAAATAATACTGTGCTAATGCTGAAGATCACAAGTGATTTGGCATCCTCTATAAATTTAGAGGTACACATATTGTTATTTAACTGTTAGACTGGAGATGCTTGGCATTAGATTTCAAGACTACTGCAAATACCACAGGCAATAATCTCCAGTTTGTCTATGTTTAATCAGTGATCCATAAGGCCCTTTAAAAAATATATTGTAAGCCCATTGTAAATCATAGAATCATAGAATGACTTGAGTTGGAAGGGTCCCTTAAGGACCAGCTCCAGCCCCCCTGCCATGGATGAGGACACCTCCCACCAGACCAGGTTGCTCAAAGCCCAATCCAACCTGTCCTTAAACATTTCCAGGGATGGGGCAGCCTCAGCTTCTCTGAGCAACCTGTTCCAGTGACTCACCACTCTCACAGCGGAGAATTTATTCTTTATATCTAAACTAAATTTACCCTTTAGTTTAACACCATTACCTCTTGTCTAGTACACTCCCTAACAAAGCGTCCCTCTATACCTATCTTGCAGGTCACCTAAAGGTTAACTAGGATCACTACTAAATCCACTGAGCTTTTGTATAAACAGTGGCTGCAGCTCCTTTGCTTTTGTTTGAAGTATTTCTCTAGGTGAATCTGAAAGAAATGCTCAGGGTGGGATAGGTGCACCTCTCTGTAGGCAGGCTGCTTGATCCAGAAAGGAGTTAGAGCATCTCTCTTGCCAGGCTGCATGTACAGGATGTTTTTGTTCAGTTCTCCAGAAAGCTGCACATCTCATTGTCTGGTTAAAAAGGAAGCTGTTAGCACATGTCAAATTCCAACCAGGTGGAAGTCACCAGAGAAAGATTTTAGTAGTTAGAGGCAGGAATTTAGTAGAGGCATAAATTGGACAGAAGAAAAAAGAGACTCTGCCTTCCCAAATATATAGCAAATGGACCCAAAGCCACCGCAACACCTAGGGACTTTGTCCCTATGCAAAGGTCAAGTTTCAAAAAATATTTCAATGGGTGCTAGTTTTGAGGCAGTTTCTCTAAGACACAGGGAAAACAGTAAGTCAGGGAATCTGCTGTACATGAGTATTGATTTTCTTCAGTATTTTCACTCTACAGGGTGTCTTTAACTTATATCATCAGTGTTATTTCAGTTGGCTCTGCTCTGTGAGCTGGACCATAATACTTTATATACACAAGCACATGATTAAGGTAGTAGTTTCCCCCCACCCACCCAAGCAAAACAAACAAACAAAAACATAGATTTTTTTTTTTCATACAGGAAATTACATCAGAAGATTAATGGACTTGTGAAAAAGGAGAAAAAGCTGTCAGTAACTCTCCTCCTTAATAGCAAGGGGAAAACTTTTTTTTTTCTTTTATTGTTTTCTTTATAGAAGGCTCATAAAAATACAGTAAGATCTTACAGTGATATGTATCACAGGTAGATTCAATTTGTTAGCTGACCTAGCCAACTTCTTGAAAGTATTTAGAATCATTAAACTTCATTTTATGATGACTAGAAATGCTATCTTGCCACCTGGGATCTGTTTAAATCTTGGCATTGTAAATATCAAGGTATGCATTCATTGTGACATTAAATTAAAGTAGGCTTTGAAGGATTAATTGCTCTCAAGTGTGCTCAGTTCTTCCACATTAGGGAAGCTGTGATTTCAAACTGCAATTTTATCCGTTAAACTCTCTGGTCTGAATTCAATCTTGTCATCATCCTCTGCTGGAATTTGTAAGTGTCTTTACAATAGATAACACCTGGGACAGAACCAACACAGAGTTTTGTTGCCTCGGGACAATTTATCTTTCTATTGACATGTGTATAAACTATATATATGCTTTCTGAGCATACAACATAACCTTCTTGCTGCTACCTGTGGTCCCAAGGGACAATCATGCTGTACATTTCCCTGGGTTCAAGCGCTGTGACATGACTTGTCAGATAGCATCCTAAGCTTGTTAAATGGTGTCCCTTTATAGGTAGGGTGTTGAAATCATAATGAGTTCCAGTTGGAATCAGTGCTGTGTTTCTGTTTTTATTATGGTGCCAAATAGCTGGTTTATACTATTTTTTAATATATATTTTATTTTTATTTTTTTTAACTTGAGCTTGAGCAGAGGAAGAAAAGCATGCTGCCAGATACCTGTATCATCTGGGCAGTGGCAACAGAGATAAGTCCTCTTGCCTCTTGGGAGAGACCTCCCTGTAGCTGTGCTTCTCATTTTCTCTTTTCTGCAGCTGAAGCCTGTTTGTCTTTCCGCCACTAGAACAAAGTCATATTTGCAGCAATAACTCTGGTGGGAAGGGCAACTATTGTTGTGGCTTCTCTGCTGAAACCACTGTGGTTTTAAATTAAACTAATTGCACTTTAACAGAGCAGGAAAAACAAAACAAACAAACAAACAAAAACAACAACAACAACAACAACAAAAACCCACACAACCTAGCTTCAGCTGGGAAAATAGGAGCTCACTTGAGAAATGTATCCTAATTTGGGCTCAGAACCAAACCCTACTTTGTTTTATGAGTGCTGAGATCTTGCTGCTTATGCAAGCTCTTTTTGGTCTGAGCTTTGTGGTCTCATATTCTTGAGTTTAGAAATGAGTACAGCCTGAGCTGTATGAGAATGTTATATTTCCAGGAGGTAGGACTTTGAATTCCTTCAAAATGATATGGCAACTGAGCCTAAACCTCCTATACCTTGCCTGTGTGCTCCGGGTGCAATGATATTATAGAAAAGACAAACTAAGTTTTTCTCTGGATTTTGTTTTCTTAGCTAACCAAACACATATTTTATGAGACTGTAAGTGTTGTATGTGTAAGATATGCTCTAAGCAACATCATAATGATAAACAGTACTTAGAGTACTGTTACAGAGGATATCTGCAGAAGAGGAACTATAAGTAATAAAAAGGGAGATGTTTTGTATGTTTTTATTGTTGTTTTCTGTGTTTGGGATAGGCTGCAGCTGATGAAGTTTGATACGGTATTTTAAACAAGTATGTATATTTTTAAATGCAAAATAGAGATACATGTATATTATTCCACCATTGATTAATGTAGGCATAAAAACTACTTCTGTCTCTGGAACTAGCAGTCCTTCAAGTTTGCCTTGTAATGCCATTAAGGAAAACAGAGAAATCATATAGCTCTATTGTTTATATAAAAAATCAATGATTGTTATGTTCTTACAGGTTATTTGTTATAACAATTAGTTGTTAATTTTTATTTATTTATTTATTTATTTTTCATAATTGTGCTACTTGGCTAGTCAGTTTCTATTGGGACACTAGAACTGACTCAGAGGGCTTACTCATCCCATTCAGAAACAGTAAGGCAGTTCTAGAACCAAAATATATGAACTCTAATCTTTGAATTATTTCAGCAAAAACTTGCCAGTTAGGATATCAAGCAGTCTCATAAATCCAGATCCATTCTACTTAGACATTAAATCAGAAGCGTATTTCTAGAAAATAATTTAAACAGTAGTTGGATTGGTTGCTTCCAGAGATGTCCACCATTCCTGTTGACTTGAGGACTCTAACTCCTAACTGAAACACTTCAAGTACCTACAGCCAACTGAAATGAATACTGATACGTGTTATAGTTAGCTGAATTTCTTAGGCAATGGCAGGGCACTATATAACACAATGGGACACACATAGATTCATGGCCTATATCAGATACTAGACGAGCTCTAAGGGAGGAGATTTGCAGGGTTTTATTGTAAACTTTGTGAGCAATAAGGTGATGTTTACAAACTAGGCTTTGGCAAGATTTGTCATAGAAGAAACCTTGTTATAATGGCTGGAGAGCTTGTGTTGCTGCTACTGAACATTATTCCAGGAACAGAGCAGAGCATGGAAGAAGTCAGGGGCAAAAGAGGTAAGAAGAAAATAAAAGCTGCAGGGCTACTGGCATTAGCTGGAGAGTCAGAGAGAAAAGATCAAGAGAAGTTCTGTACAGAAAGGCAGGAGATGCAATAGGATGCTAAATGAAGTTGAAGATGTTAGAGAGAAGGATTATAGCAAATAGGTCAAAGGATTATTTTTAAGGGTGGTAAATGTCTGAATGCTGAAATGGAAAGTGAGTCACTTTCTAATTGTAAAATTTGTCTCTTCACCTTATGATCCTTCAATAAGTTATAAAAAATTGAGCCCTCTGATTTTGTATGATACATTTAAAATCTATACGTATCTTGAAATTGGTACTAAACAAGATATCATGGATATTAAATGAATTACTTCAAAAGATCACTCTTGTCTAGATAATTAATTATTTTTCCCTTTGAGAACTGAACACCTTTTTACTTTTGAATGCTGTGGTTTCAAGCACAAAAGCTTGCTTTTGTTTCTAAAGTAATGTTCTGGAATAGTAAATTAAAACTGAGATGGAAAAACATCCAAATAATCACCAAAGAAATGGTGATATGGCAGTCCTGTCTTCCTAGACAAGCTCTGGTACCTCAGCAGGAAAAAAACAAAAACGGAGGAGGGGAAAAAAAAAAAGAAAAAATGTCCAGTTAGGGAATGCACAGCACAGAATTTTCTGGCTGGACAGGATTCAAAATTTAATTTCATTAAAAAGCATACATACTAGGTGGGGATTATCACTATAAACCTCTTTCTAAAGGAAGTCCTTGCCTTTGTCCTTGGAAATGAAGGGAAGAGGTAATTCCATCTTCTTGTACTTGTGAATAAAGTTCAAAGGCTTGAAACAAAAGGAAAATTCCTAAGTATGCACGGCTGTCTTTTTCAGATTACGTTATCTGTGATTCATGTTTCTATCCTTCATTTTTTTTGTACTGTACTCTTGGGACAGGAGGAAAATTGCAAAGGAATAAATGAATATTACTTTGTCAAAAAGGTGAAAGACACATCTATCATATCCTGTTCTTTTGATCAGATAATTTGTGAAGATGGTGCAAAGCAGTAAATAATCTAGGTAGGTAGATTTATTTATTTTACTTTTTATTTTAAATTTTGAATCACAGAATCACAGAATGGTTGAGATTGGAAGGGACTTCTGGAGGTCATCTGGTCCAAACCCACTGTTCAAGTTACCTAGAGCAAGTTACCCAGAACCACATCCATGTGGCTTTTGAAGATCTCCAAAGAGGGAGAATTCACAGCCTCTCTGAGCAATCTGTGCCAGTGGTACAGCTGAAAAGTGCTTCCTGATGTTTAGATGAAGTATCCTGTGTTCTAGTTTATGCCCATCTCTTCTCTGAGAAGCAAGAACAACTTGTTTCTATGTAATTAAGTATAAATGGTAAAAATATCAATTTATCTGAAAGAAAGGACACAACACACTAACATGCAGTGTAATATGATGAGGTGGGCATTTAATGAGCTCCTTAAAGGACAGACACACACACACAAAAAAAAACAAAACACAGTACTTCTGTTAAACATCTGTTTCCAAGAATTTTTTGATCCTTCTCAAAAAGGATCCTTCTATTCTAGAATATAAAAAAAAGACATGTCTCATGTCAG
The DNA here is from genome assembly GCF_964211825.1 of Aythya ferina. Taxonomy (NCBI): domain Eukaryota; kingdom Metazoa; phylum Chordata; class Aves; order Anseriformes; family Anatidae; genus Aythya; species Aythya ferina. The sequence goes on along the minus strand of NC_140298.1, from coordinate 108,174,091 downwards.
AAAGTCAGGCAAAAGTGGCAAGAAGGTTAATATGCGTTTAGGTATCAGAAGTTATTTGTCTGTTTTCTCTCCTGGTTTCTGCTCCAAGACCAGTGTTTTGTAGGAGAAATGCTGCAAAGACAACTGATAGTAACTGTCACAGAGAACAAATGGGCATGTATCAGTCATACACTGAGATTTTATTTTCACCAGCAACAGAGATCTTAAGAACAATTTGGACCCAGAAGTAACATCTATAAAAACAAAATCTAACAATGCTCTGGATGGAGGCATTAGTACTGGGGAATATATTTTTTGTATGGTCTAGTAATACATACAAGACAAATGTACGTCCATTGCGATACCTCAGTGGCCAAAATAAAATTCACAGAAAACATATATACTTATGTTGTTAGGATGAAAACTTAAGCCAAAATAAAATCATGTCAGCTGATATCTATACATGTCTTGTATTGTGCAACAGCACAATTGCATAAAAAGTTGGTCAAATAGTTATTCAGTTGTTTATCTAGATAATCAATTTATTTTCCAAAACATAAAAATAAAATAATAATAGTCGTGTGAAGAGATTTTGCAAGCATTTATAACAATCTGATAGGTACTGAAATTCTGAAACTACAGTCCTATTCCAATATCCTTGTTGGACTTTTAGAAATCTCTTCCACAAAGCTAAAGAAAATATCTTTTCAGCATGTGTCTGTCTAATGCAGAAAATAAACAACGTTCTCCTTTTTACTCTGAATATAAGTAGAATATGAGCTCCAAGACTAAAAGTTTTGTCACCATCATACATTTTAAGCCTTCATTACAAAGGGAAAGTACCTGTGGAGTCAACAAGAGTAATATGTTCCCATTTAGCTTACTATCGTCTATATAAACACTTACTGCATGGATGAAAGAAACGTGAAATTTATCTTCCTGTAATATATATATTTGCCATATTGATATGTGTGTTTTCAAAGTGCCATAAACATTATCATATTTTTTTGTTCTCAGTGGAAAATAGTCTTGTAAACTTGGAATTTGAAAAATAAAAATAAAAGTCCTAAGTCCCGTTCTGAACTGTGATTCCATCATGGTTCCAACTCTGAAAAAGAGAGAGAGAGAAAAAGCTTTTTTTTAAAAAAAAAAAATATTTTTATTTTTTATAGTTGTAATATCAGTAGAACTTCAGGTGAATTTTCTTACATCTCCAAAAAGTATTCTAAACATAAAAATATCAATGATGGATCAATTTTTATGTTGTGAGCTGTAATTACATTTTTTCTTTGTGAAAATTGTCCTAATGAGAGGATTGGAAAAAAGACTACACACTACTAGAAAGCTTCAGTTTCAATAAAGCACTATTTTCTGAAAAAAAAATAAAAAAAGAAAGCTTTTAAAAATTGCTTTGCAATTCAGTTTTAAATTTAAAATGCAAGAATAACCACATAATTTACTTACGCACTTTGAGATGCATTTTTTCCATGATGTGGGTCCATGTAATCACACCAATCTCCTTCAGTGTTTGAAGATCAAAAGCCAAACGAACTTTGCTGAGCTTTTGGTGAAATCATTTAAATTAGAGCAGACTTTAATTTGATCCTTTCCATCTCCTGAAATATAATAGTTCACACAAAAATAAACTGTTACACATGGCATTTAGAATTTATCTTATAACACTGGAAGGAACTGTCTTGGTGTGTAAGAAATGACTCACTTAAAGTTTATAGGATTTAATGAGTCTGACTTTTCTGTTACTCCACTTAAACCCAGAAATCACCTTCTAGACATCAAGAAACTATTGCTAGTGTATGAGCAGTGACAGTGGGAAAGAAAACCTTGGTGAACCTCTACAAAGAGGAAACAGTAATAGAACTACATGGGCAGACATTATTATTCTGTTTTTGCAAAAGCGACTGAGGATCTGAAACCATGATCCCTGTTCTTGGGAGTTTGCTGTCTGGTAAGAGTGAGTGGAGAAAGATTGATTTAGATAAATAAATGGTGCTGATGCATTCAGACAAGCTATGTACAGGGAACCAACACTAAGAACTTGGTTTTGTTAAAATATAAAGTATTTAAAGTATTTACTAATTCTTAAAAGTCCCCCCCCCCCTTTTTTTTTTCCTATTATTTTTTAATCAGAGAAAAAGTAAATTGAGATAAAATTTGAAAAGATGTATTTTAATTACAAGTAATGTTTTCTTCATGAGGGATTTCTATCTTAAGTTCCACTACTGCTTACAATTCTTGAACTCTCTCCTCCTAAATTAACATGAAAAGATGTCAAATCAGTCAGACTTTAAAAATGTTGTTTTATATGCATTGTTAACTTCTGTGGCGTTACTCCACAGTGACACTTTTGGAGTACTTCACTCCAATAGAGGAAGCTCAGAGTTTTGCAGTAAGCAGTGGTTTCATGCCCTAGTACCTCAGTCCTCATTCGCTGTACATTTACGTTTACGCATTTACATTAAACTTCACCCAGAGATGATGTATTGATCATTTAACATTAAAAAATAAATTTAGAATTAAAAAAAATTATTCCTCAACTACGATGTAAAGCCAAAAAAGGACATGCTGTTTGTGCCTCATCAAATACACATTTGCAAGAAGTCCTTCAGTTTAAAGGCAGGGAAAGCACTAAGAATGTTAAAAGTCATCAACTGATGAATTTTCTTTATTTACTGAAGGACACTTGGACTTGTACAAAGCATTTGGCACTGCTCTGCACAACATCTTTGCCTCTAAACTGGGGAGATGCGAATGGATGGACCACTCAGTGGTGCTGTCTGGATGGTCACACTGAGAGTATTGTGGTCAATGGCTCTATGTCCGAGTGGAGATCAGTGAGGAGTGGTGTTCCTCAGGGGTTGGTGTTGGGACCGGTTCTATTTAACATCATTTTCCTCATGGACAGTATGACTGAGCGCACTCTCAGCGAGTTTGCTGATGACACCAAGATGAGTGGTGTGGTCAATGCTATATAGGGGAAGCTTGACAAAGGTGGACCCATGCAGAGTGGGCCTGTGCAATCCTCATGAAGTTCAACGAGGCTGAGTGCAGGGTCCTGCAAGTGGGTGAGGGTAATCCCAAGCACAAATACAGACTGGGCAGAGCATGGATTGAGAGCAGCTTTAAGGAGAAGGACCTGGGGGTGTTGGTTGATAAGAAGCACAACATAAGCCAGCAATGTATGCTTGCAGCCCAAAAAGCCAATGATGTCCTGGGCTGCATCAAGTATGGCCAGCAGGTCGAGGGAGGTGATTCTCCTCCTCTGCTCTTATGAGATCTCACCTGAAGCCCCAGGTTCAGCTCTGAGGCCTGTAAAAGAAGAGGACATGGATCTGTTGAAGTGAGTCTAGAGGTGGGCCACAAAAGTGAGCAGGGTGCTGGAGCACCTCTCCTATGAAGAAAGGTTGAGGAAGTTGCTGTTGTCACCTTGGGGAAGAAAAAGCTCTACCAGACCTTCCAGTGGCCTTCCAGTGCCTAAAGGAAAAAAATAAGAAAATAAGAAAGCTGGGGAGGGACTTTTTCAGTAGGTGTAGTGATAGGGCAAGGGGCCAGTGGCTTTAAACTGAAAGGGGTGTCCGTGCCCATGGCAGGAGGAGTGGAACTAGATGACCTTTAAAGAGCCTTCCAATCTTAAAACGTTCTGGAATCTATTATAAGAAGATAAAAACATTGTCTATTTTATTTTATTTTATTTTATTTTATTTTATTTTATTTTATTTTATTTTATTTTATTTTATTTCACTTATTAGAATTAGAAATGCAAGAGATAATAGTGCATTCCTTATATATATATATATATTTGAAACAGTCATTATTTATCCATGAATTTTTGCAAAATGTTATTGCAGTAGATCATAATAAGAAGCTCTTTACTTAGTATTTCAAAGATTTTCAAATTTCAGAGAAAGAAACTGCAGAAAACTTCTATCTGGTTACCAAAATTTATTTTCTGTCTATCATTTTGCTTTTCAGAGATTCAACCAATACTGAGATTTTTATCTCTACTTAGGTCCTAATCAACTTCCAACATTAATATACTCAAATTTTTATTTCTAGTAAATTAGTACATGCACACACACACACAAAGTCACATTTACTGTAAGAACCTGTTCTTCTGGATTATTTCCTGATATTATTAACACATGAGAATTCCTCATGAATCTCACCATAACTGTTGAGCTTTCAGTTTCTGATCAGTTCACCCAGCAAATCTGTAATTGCAGAAGAAGCCTCACAGAGAATTAATAGACAGTAGAACTGATGGTAAGGTAACTGCCAGTCATCCACTGTAAACATATTAAAATTAAATTGTTATTGATATGCAACTAATGTCCATAGGTGGCAGACATTTTCTCCCATTTAAATAATTCAGTGTTTTCTCCTTAAAAGCAATGTCTGTGTTTGTGGAAGTCTTGAGATTGACAGACAGCAGAAAATGAAGTCTTTGGTTCATCCATTGGATGTGCAGTGCTTGCCCAGTGCACTGGCTGTCAAAGTACTTCACCTCTTTCCTGGAAGGCCTGCTCCACCTAATAAAAACACAAATTCTTGTGCATATAGTTGCAGGTGAAAGTGCTGGTGAGTAATTACTGTCATGTTCCTGCTATGTGCCTGAGCTGAGTCCAAATATGCCTTTTTATTGTATTTATTATTATTATATTACTAGTCTGGCTCAAACTTGCTTGATTAATGTGAAGGTAGTCTGAGTCAATATTGCAGGGTATCTTTGCAGCACATTGACAAAATAATACATTTTGGAGTGGATTAACCACCATTCTACAGTTTTGCATCACTCTGAAAATACAAGGATAACACAAAACCTGCTTGTCTTGTACTTCTGTTTGTATGTGTGAACAAAACTCTTGTATGAGAAATCAGAAATAAAATGGACAACTGAGTGATATATATAGTCTATATAGTATATAGTCTGCCCCTAAGGGTGTAAGCAGTGTTTTAAAAATAAAAACAAATTGTTTTATTTTGTCACAAAACTTTATCTCAACTCTGGGTTGAAGGTGTAGGTCTTGTTTGTGTCAATGGCCTTGTTAGTATCAAAATCCACACAGCTGGATATCTATTTAGTCTGAATATACATCTCAGAAACTGTACAACTATGTTTTGATTTAGTTACTTAAATATTGTAAATGTATTGTGTGGAATATACAAAAAATTAGGATTAAAAAAAAACAACCAACCAACCAAACAAGAAAAAAAAACAAACAAACAAACAACCAAACAAAAATACCCTCCTTCATCACTGAAGTTTAAGTTGGAGAAATTCAGACTTGGAATAATATATGCATTTTTTTAATAGAGGAGTAGAGGTTATCTGTAAATCACAACTAGGACCATTTGCTATGTCTTAGATCTTCTCTCACTGCCAATATATTTATATATATATATTTTTGAAGGATTTAAAAGCCTAATAAAGCTTAGATCCTGTTGCTTCTCTTATGTGGTAATCTTTACCCTATTTGTTTTATGAGATTCTCATACTCCAATTTAAACTGTTACAAAAGTGGAAGAAGGTGTTTTTTTTTTTTTTTTTTTTTTTTTTTCCTAATGCCCAGTAAACAATTACTCACACACACACACAAAATCATAAAAAAAAAATAAAATAAAATAAAAATAGGGAATGCTTAATACCAGAATACAGAAGCCCATCTATATTATTAATGCTGACAATGCATGACAATATGATTTATTTTATTAAATAGATATGTATGAATAATATAATCTACTTTCAGATTTACTTTTTTCAACACAAGGTTTACCCAGAATCTAAATAATTTTCTCAATGTTTCAAGCAATATCAGTAGTGAAGATAGAAGTTGAACTCAAATTTCTTTATATTCGGGTTCAAATTCGTTATCTTGTTTTAAAAAAAATGTCACTGCAGTGTCATAAGTCCAGCTCTCAAGGATGTTTTAAACAGGTAAGGTACATTCTGACAACTTTAAGAAGAGGCTTTAAAAGGAAGGTTTATAAAAGAAAGAGAAATAACTAGCTAGTTAGTGGTGGAGGAGAAAGACAGAGGCAGGTGTTGTGTGGCTACATCTGTACTGGGAAATTAAGTGTGAGGCCACTCTGCTTCATGGAATATCTCATATGCGTGCCTGGAATAAGGGTGCCTGGAAATGCTACCTGGCCACTATTATCTTCCGAGCAGTGCCCGGGAACTGTTCAGGAGGAATAAGCAACCTGGGCCAAAAAGGTCAAGGAGCAGCCTAACAATTTAACAGTACAGATGATTGCCATGCCAATGACCCTGACCTTTCTCATTTATTGGTGGAGATTGGCCTGTGTAAGAGCCTGTGCTATGCAACAAGGCAAACTAACTTTGTATATTGTCAGGGCAGTGTTGTCTGATGAGACTGAACATGGTGAAACACATGAGTGTAGCACAGTGGGACATTCATCATTTCATTAAGATGGACTGAATCACTTCTGTATTCTAGCAAAAGCTAAAGATTTGGCATAAAACGAAATAGGAGGATATTGTGGATACTAGAGGTTAAAGACTTCCCTTTACATAATCTAACACCAACACATGGTATATTTTCTAGATTATAAAACAGTTGTTAAGTAACAACTGTCAGTGTTCACTAATCCAGTGCTGCAGCTCTGTGCTAGAGCATGACATCCTGATGTGACCCACGGTGCAGTTAGATGTGACCGCCTTTTCACACCCGATTACACTCACAGTTTTAATCTGTATTTCAAAGTGTGAGGCTAAGGATACCTGGATTATAACTTTATTATTATAATTATTATTGTTATTATTATTATTGTTACTGTTATAGCTAATTGGAAAAGTGTGTCTACCTGGGCCTGAGATTTACAAGAGAGATACAACATCAATTTACAAGAGAGATACAACATCCCTCCAGACATTTCTGGTCATATCAGTTCTTATTCTCTTGCTCTTTCTTCCCCCTTCAATACTGCTTATTTTAAAATCTAACTAAGATTAGGCTTCTTAGAGGAGGCAATTGCCATTGATGCAGGGACAATTTTTGGATCAATATGAAACATGAACACATTCCTTTTCACTGATAAGCATAAATGTCCCTCAATAAGTAAACATAAAAGAAAAAAAAAAAAAAAAAAAGATGGCTAAAGCTAAGAACATATTTACTCTTTTCAAACTGAGAGAAATAAAGAAATAAAATCAATCAACAAAACATCTATGTTTTCTTTCAATGCTTTTATTTTAATTTAATTTAAAGGGAAAAGAGAGAGTCTGTAACATGAACATTTCTGAATACCAGATGGATGAATATTTTTCATATCAGGTTGAAAACTCATGTGAATCTCTCATGAAATTTCAGTCTGATTCTTAATGTAGCTCTAATCTGACTTGGATCCAACACCACAGATCAATGTAATTCATCAGCAAAAACTCTTTCTAGATGCCACCTCTCTTATCTGTTAATACAAACAAAGAAAAATATCTTAATGATGGAAGCTTATGGGCTGATGTGTATGTTCTGTTGATGTTAGTGAAGAAGGTTTTACTTGTATTTGTGTAGAAATAAGCAAGAGTGGCAGCACCTAAAAGGCTGTCAAAAGCCATGTTCACCTCTTTACTCATCTCCTTTAGAAAGAAGATTAACATTGATCTTGTGAATGAACAAATGAATGAAAGAATCTATCAGTGCAGAAGAAGCTTTGAGAAGGATGTGACACTTGAGGAAACAGTTTGTTAGTAGCTATTCCAGGGCACCAAAACAGACATATTAGGTTCCATTTTTCACAAAATTATTCCTGAGCTATATATACAAATCTGCAATTATAAAACCAGAAAAAGGATCTGACATAGAATTCAAGAGCATGTAATTCAATTATTGTAGCAATGACCCTTCTCTCAAATAACCCTAACATAAAATAAAATATAAAAGCATGCATTTATAGAAAACACAAAATGCCACATAATTTTTTTGATATCATTTTGTTAATTTAATTGTTTAGACTGCTCTGAAACACAAGGGAAAATAAAATTCTTTTTAACAACTCTAACACAGTGCCCCCACTCACTAACTATATTTATGCAATTTTTTTTTCAGGATTGAAAAAGGGAGTCTTAGAAATGGATTTCAGTCTGTGAATTCATCATAGCATGAAGTGCCTTTATCTTCTCTGTTATCTTTTGCTGCAGCATTAGTGACACTTATATAAAAGGAACTTAACTGTCAAGAAAATTATTCTGAAAGCAACGGTTCTTCAAGGCTTATGAATGTCCTGGAAAGCAAGAAAAAAATTAACTCTATCATAAGAGAACATAATGTGTGAAACACAGAAATGTGAGCTTAGTTATGACTCATCTCTAAATAGCATCATCAAAACATGATAGTAGCCAAATTTGTTTCCCCTAGTTAACATTTATCACTGAACTCTTTGAATATGAATTTTTATCTGCAGTGCTATTATTTTAATGACAACCCCTAATTTGCGCTGACATTTCACTATCCTTATTTTACAATTCAGCTCATTCTGACCTCAGTCAAGTTACTTTAAGTAGGAGGAAGCTGTTGAGGTTGATTTTAATAAAAAATGGTGTGTGCATGTTTACTTTTCCATGGCAACTAACCCATTTGAAGTCTGTCTTCCTTTACAGTATTAGTGTCCTATTGAACTCTGTGTTAGGGTAGCATCTAGCATAAATGCCTCCAGAATCCCTGCAGCATTCCACCTGAGCAAAAGGAAGCTGTAAAGCCAATTAACAGACCATGACAGACTTTGACCAGCCTCTGGCCTGTGGTTGTGTCTACTAAAAGTAGTGAAACCAGAAACCAGTGAAGGCTCATCTTGGAGAAGGGAAAGCTGGTGGAGCATCTGTTTGTCTTGCCCACCACTGTCAATGCTTGAGAGACATTTTTGTACTATATGGGCTTGTGAGGAGTACAGCTGGGAAGTGAATGAGTAGCAAGGGCATTTTCTGTATTTTAGCCTTATATTGTGTGTCCTGTATTGAAAACATAAGGGAAATATAAGAAAAAGTCCCATATATTTTTAATGAAGAAATTTCTAAAGCTAGGAAATTCCATCTTGTATGGGAAATGTAGCTGGAGACACAGGAATGTCTTCCACTAAACTGTCATAGTAGAGATCCAGTCCAACTTGGGAGATGGGGGAAGTGAATTTTCCCATATGCCCATTTTCTGAGACAAATCTTTTTTTTAAGGGGGGGACATCATTTAAGAGGGAAGTATAGGGAGGGGGGGGCCTACTCTTATGGAAAAGTTCCATCTCCATCTATAAGAGTCAAGAAAAACACACACAAAATATAAAGAGTGATGAGATTGCTCAGTGTTTTTTTTTTTTATTTTTATTTTTATTTTTTTTTTGTACCAGAATTTCTTGATCTGGAATTACGAAAAAATTTTACACTTCCAAATAAAGCAAAAAAATAATCAAAAGCAAGAAATACAGCTATATATATACATATATTTATACATATATTATATATACATATATATACATATACATATATTATATATATACATATATTTATTGCATGTTTTTTACTACACAAAATGATGAAAGGATGGAGCTCTTGTCACTCATGTGGGTGTAAGGTAGCAAAAACTTGGAGATTTAGATGGAATGGAAATGTTGATGGTAAATTCGTTGTGTACAATTCTGTATTTCATTGTTGCACTGAGCTGTAGCAACTTAAACAACTTATAGACGATTATGTGGAAAAAGACCTCAAAGGTTAATTTAAACATCTGAAATTCATATAAATCTGAAAAGTGTAACTACTTATCTGCAGTAAAAAACACGGTGCCTACAGCGTGTTCCTCAGGTGCTTTTCCACCATCCCGCCTGGAAATCCTGTGAAAAAGAATTGTGCTGAAAATCTGTATTAAAATGATGACCTTGTTTATTTCATATGGATTTGACTGGAACATTTTTCACATAGGTTTCAATGTTTGCATGCAATTTGTATTCATAAGTTTGATGCCAAATCAAAAGACTAGCTTTATAAATGTGAATATTGTCACTATTCTGGGTATTAAAAAGCTAATTCTGTGGCAGAATTAAGTTATATGCACATAAAAATGACCAAGAGATGGTTCTTTCTGAAAAAGATTTCACACATATTTGCTTGTGAGTCACAATTCCTTAACCACAACTGTTTTCTAAGAAATCCCCAGCTGCTGTATAACTCCTATTGAGCACAAATTTTATTTATTTTGCCTTCTTTCCCTGTCTGCTTTATTGTGTCATGTCCCTCTTTCCTCTCCCTAGAACCAGAACAAGAAACTGTTCATGTTTCTTGTGTCCTCTCCAGCAGTCATTTCTGAAAGAACAGAGCATGAGTGTCCTTACTCTTCAGGACAACAGCTGAGAGGTTAATGAGAAAGTGCAACTTGCCTTCTGCTAGAAGAATGAGCACAGGAAGGATGATTTTAGGATGGTAAGACTTCAGAAAGCCTTTTTTATCTGATTCTCCTTCCATTCCCTTAAACCATCCTTCGTTTACCTCCATAATTTCTACTTGTTTTGGAGGTTGCCACAGTGATCATCTGTCCCCTAGAAATTTTGTGTACATCTGCTGAGCTCCACCAACTCTGGCTTGAGCCTAGGTTTTAGCAGTCAGAGTCGGTAGGAAGTTGGTGCCTTATAAGAGCATTGGAAGCAGACTTCTGTCTACTTCTTTCATATGCGAAAGCTTTAAGCTTTTATGTTTGTTTGTTTGTTTGTTTTAATTTCATGAGTGCATCTGTTGGTCTAATATAAACTATAAGCTCTGTCTATGAGATTTGTTTTTACCCCAGAGCATCACAGATAGAGCAGTAGAACATCTGTAAAGTAACTATAGCTATTCACAAAAATGTGTGCACACAAAAAATTATTTCCTCTTAATAATTCTCATGTTTATTTTTTTTCAGTATTTTCCTCTCTCATATAGCATTACTTCATAGTTTATTTCTGCTTTTAGAATTTTTTCACGAATATGGAAAATTGAAGAATGATATAATAATCTATAAGTAATAATGCTTCATCACTCTGGTTTTCTGCATAATTCAGTGTGGCTCCATTATGCAAAAGGATGTTGCATAGTATCAGCTTAATGTAGCACATTTTATGATTCCTATTGCCCAAATATCAGCCTTTATATAGAAGAAATATGCAAAGAAATATATATCCATTTTAGCTCTCCTCAGCAATAAAATGGACATCTTCTATGCACTGCAAAATCAAGAACTAAAAAGACAATATAAATCAAAAATGTTAGGCAGTACTTTTTTACACTGATTAGCTCCTTAGTCTGATCTAAACCTTATAATCTTGCAGCCTCAAAGACTGAGTTCCTTTGGGGATTAAAAACATACAGAAGAGAAACCAAAGACTAGTAATAGAATCTGAAAAAGAGTGATAACAGAAATGCCTGTACTCTGCTATAAAACTGGAAAGGGAATGTAAAGAAAAAAATTAAGGGACTTCAAATTTCCTCGTCCAGGGAGCAGGAGTCAGCATCCTAGATTTTCTGTCAAAATTCAAGCTACTTAAGGTATCTTCTTAAGCCATTTTACTGAAAAATACAGTGAACAGCCAATTCATATCCATTGTCTCTATGGTTTGTACATCTCTTTCTTACTTTCCAAGCCATCTCTTTTTCAGTCTTGAAACTGAAACCATACCACATATAGAAACTCTTCCACACCACTGATCATCCTTTTCTTCATTTTTCTAAATCTTTTTCTAGCTTGAATATGCCCTTCCTTAGACAAACAAACCACAGATGCCCACAGTGTTCCTAGCATGAATAAATGACAGATTTGTATAGTGGCGTAAGAGTATTTGTTTTCTTATTTTTTATTTTTTATTTCTTTTTATTAATTACTCCTAATATTAATATTTTACTTATTTATCTATAGTAAATACATTTTCTGGAGAGTCACTTTTTACACAGGCATATTTGTCTTGACATAGCTCACTTACTTTTCCTTTTTTTTTAAGATTTTTTTACACCTGTATTCTATTACAGCTTCTTATATGCATGTAGTTCTCCCTGACTTTCAAGGGATTTCTTTTAAATTTTTATCATTGCAGCTGCTTGCCTCCATTGTTCACGTATAAAGGAAGTTTTAGGTGAGAGGTTACATGCTGCTGTTAGTTGTTCAGCTGTTCCATTCTTCAGATCCTTTGTAATACTTTGATGAATTCTGTCTGGTTTTGGTGATTTACTGGAGTTCATTTGCTGTATTTGTAAGACACTCCATCTGTTCCTTCAATTTCAGAGAAATTCACTGCTCAGTCCATTTATCTGCAAGGGTTCAGGTACTAGAATACACCCAATGTCTTCTACAGTAAAAACTGATAGAAAAAAAAAAAGGTTCTTTACTGTGATTTTGTCATCTTTGTGTGTTCCTTTTATGCGTTGGAAGTTAGTTGGTTCTGCAGACTCACTGGCAACATTTTTGCTCTTAGTATGCCAGAACGAAGATTTAGTCTAAGCTTAGATTTCTTGACTGAGTTGCCCCTCAAACTCTTTTTCAACCTGCCCGATGGTGTTTTTATATTTAATCTGCTGGAGTTTTTAATAATTTACATTGTTTTATTTCAAGTTGGAAATTGGGAGAAATTTATTCTCAGATAGAGTGGTTAGGCAGTGGAATGGGTTGTCCAGGGAGGAGGTGGAGTCACCATCCTTGGGGGTGTTTAAGAAAAGGTTGGATATGGTGCTTAGGGACATGGCTTAATGGTGACATTGGTGGTCAGGTGATGGTTGAAACAGATGATCTTGGAGGTCTTTTCCAACCTTAATGATTCTATGATTCTATTAAGATACATCATCAACTTTAGGGATGATGTCTTATTAATAAAAATCTCTTTCACTTTGGCTAGCTGTACTATTTTCCTTTCAAGCCTGTCCTAATAGATGTCAGTGTACTAGTAGAAGGCTTACAAGATGGTGTCCTTCTCTAGACTTTGTGCCACTTGTCGTGTTATGGTTTTCTGTGTTGTGACTTCTAATTTATTAATAAGCTAATTTTACATAATTCTCAATTTTTAAGTTCAGCAGAACTGGAGTAGATATTTTGACAGTTCTTAAAACACAGTGAATAACTGGGCATCATCAACATGATTATAAATATGGCTTAAGATCCTATTTCATTGTAAAATAGATGGTCAAAGTAGGATATGGCTGCCTCAATGTTGCCATCTAGGGTTATCTGAGACTATAGTATCTCCATCTTCTGCTGAAGGGTAAGTGAAGTGTATTGTAGAGTCTTTGTCATATCTGATAGCCTAATGGTAAAGTGTCTCAGATATGTTAGAACATCTAAAACAGCACTCGGTACCTACATTTTAGGCAGTTAAATTAAGGTTCTTATCAGCTGGATTTGTCTCTAGGCTCCACTGACTGTACTAATGCAATTTCCATTGTCTATAATGGAAATTTATACACCTACTTCATTTCTTCCCTCAGAAACAGATATTTAGGCAACTTCTATTGACAACAGTGATATGATTTGAATGTTACAGAAATAGGATGAATGAGGGAGATACTGGGATGAAAATAGAAAGAAAAAGACAGCAGATATTTATAGTGCCTTTAGACAACTTACAGGTGAATGGGAGAAAGAGAGCACTTGAAGAGGCAGGCATAGCAAAGTATGTCAATTATCTTAAATATGTCTGTTATGCAGGAAGGAATACACTGATTAAAAATGAAGGATGGATTCATGTTCAGTTTGTTGTGCTTTTAATGCCTCTGACTGTATAAAGGGACCTTAGGGCAAGCATGATACCGCAGCTTTTAATGGCAATGTGAAAAGACCTCCTTGTAACTAAGAATGCAGTCTTAGGTAACTGGGACTACAGAGTTCATGTTTAGACCCTCCTAATCATAGTTAACCAGCAAAGGAAAGCAAAACAAACAAACAAAAAAACAGCAAACTACTTCCCTCTCTCCCCCTCCCTCTCTCCCCCCCCAGGTTTTTATAGCAACTGTTAATAAAAGATTCATCTGGGATATGAGAGTTACCTTGAAAATATATATGAGCTTGCTCCATGTCATCAGTAATAAACATTTTGCAGAACGATTCCTGCATGCCCTCCCTATACAGTATAGCAGAAGATATAATGGAGAGCCTTATAAATGTCTCTTCACAGCACATTTCTGCACTGTCACCTTAGTCAATATCTAAAGGTGAAAAAGCCTCTGCCTTTGATCTTATGCATGTATAACAGAGTAAATCTGAAGAAACAGACCTTTCTTAAAGTACGCTGACAATTTACAGACTGGAGATACAGAAAAGTAATTCTTACATTAAGAGTTGTTGTATATACATTAGGCTCATGGGAATAATACAATTTGTTTTGTTCCAAAGAGTCTGGAGCCTGCTGCGTTCCTTTGGTGTTGAGGCTGTGCTGTGTTTTCTCACATCAGATAGTATTACCAGCACTTTCCACCTGCAGCAGAGAGTTTGGCCCCAGAGTTTGTAGTGCATAATTGTGTCTATTTAACTACAAAGTGTGCTGTGATCAGAAGGACACTTGGGTGACCAGAGAAGCAGCTGGCACAGAAATAGAGTTTACAAAAAGACTGACACTTTAAAAGCATACGACACAAACTTCTGATAGCTTCTCTATTACAAACAATCTAGAGCCATTATAAGCCTTTTTGCTATAATAACCTGAATCCACTGAACATTTTTTTGCTAGCTACATTAAGCACAAATATATTTGTTTTAGACTTTCTGACTTAGACTTTTTAATGATAACTTTCATACAGTGTAACTCCATTCCTATTGAGATATTCCTGGATCACATCAAAGGATATGGGAGGAGAAGCAAGCACCAAGCACTTGAATCACCACTTTGAAGCCTCCATTTTAATTCAAAATATTTCCTTCCAAGTCCTAAAGAACATCTTAGGATACTTAATGTGTTAAAAACTGAGGTATAGCTCAAATGAAAGATCATTCCTGATTCCAAAAGAAGCAAAAATCTGGGATCTGAGAAGCTGAAGGGAGGGATACAAGCTGGAAAGATTTTAGTTTGAGTCATCTCTTTAATAGGAAAACTTATTGACAGAATAGAGTTCGGTATGGGGATGAATGAGTCCACAGACAGGGTAGGGGTGAGTCTCCAGATCCTGACCCTTCTTTCTTCTTTCCAGCTGTATCTGAATGCTTGTTCGCCGTCAGCTGCCGTGCCCGTAACAATTGAGTGGGGTCAGAAGGACATCTGCATCAAGCGGTAGCAACACAGACACTTTGAAAAGCCATCTTGTCTTGTACGTTGGCTTGTAGATCATTTGTCTGCCCAGAGCTGTCTGAAAGAAAAATATATTGCTGCTTTCTTCAGAGTAGGCAAACAAACAAACAAAATGCTTAAAGTTTTGGGAATGTCTGTCAGAAAGTTGCCATAAATCAGTGCAGAGAGGTTTCTAGAGCCTGCTTACTAATGACGGTTTTGTTTTGAAATGCAAGTGGCTGGGACTTCTTCCCAGGAAGGAACATTTCCTCACTTCCACCTGGAAGCCAAATCAGAAAAGCTGCATGGCAGCATGGGCTCTATGCTCTGAAGAGGCAAGGAGTGGTGCTTTTGTGTAGCATCAGCTAAAATCGTTAGGCAGTCCCATCTGTTATATCTCCTCACAAAGATTGCTGGAAATTAGCTTTGTTTGCTGTTATTGCTAAAGAATTGTTAAAGAAGGTATATTTAAAGGTACCACTGTCTAGAATGAATCACCAATGTCCATACATTTCTAGCTCATTAGAGACCACCACTTTGTACTGCTTTCTTGGATGCTACTTAGAGCAGACCATGACCAACAGAATAATGCTTTCAGAATTTTGAAAAATAAGTTTTATTTGTGTTAAGAGAATGCATATCTAAATATTATAGAACTGCTTTTATTTATTTTTGTTTTTATTTTATTTTTATATCTATTTTTTCCCTTAGATTTGTTTTTAATGTTATTTCCAGAGGCTCACATTTCAGCATGGCCCAGGTTTTAGTACACAGCTTTCCTTCTTTATCAGAATCTCACAAACTGCTTTTTATAAAAGGCTATAAGGGGCTCAAGTTCACAGTACAACTGAAGATAAATCTACAAAGGAACTTCAGTGCTACAAAGCTCAATGCTGAAATGTTTAACTCTTGGATGTTCTGCTGCTCTGTGAAAACCTGGATGTATAGCACCCAATATCTGCTATCTACAGAGGAATGCATAAGCAAAAGAAAAGCAGCAAAATATGTGAAAAATTTCCAGAACTGTTTAGTGCTTCTTCTACAATTCTTCTAGAGTTTAATATCCAAAGCTGAAAAAAATAGAAACAGACAAACCAACCATCCCCCCTGCTTCTAAACAGAATCTCTGTATGTCTTGTGGTTAGAGAGTTTGTGGGGGAGTTAAGAGACTTCTGCATGATTTGACCAGACTTTCTGAGTAGCAGAAAAGAGTGTGAACCAGTCTCCCTCATATATGTAAAGAAGAGATGAAAGTGCAGGTGTTCAGGGATGCACCACTCTCAATAACTCTATGGAGATTGCTCTGCCTTGAGTAATTACTTAATCCTTGGAACAGGGATTTGAATATAATTCTTTGCCTCCATCCTCATAATGCTTCCAGGCCAAGATCCTGGAAAGTTAATCTTTCTCTCCGTCAGTAATTAAAGGAATGAAGTGAAAGTCAAAATTAAAGATTCAGGGTGATTTTCTCAGAAAAACAATTTGGAGAATTAGAAACCTGTCCTGGCATGCATGGCTAAGTCTCTCCTTTGAAACCAGCAGGGGAGAAAATCCTGCCTGCCAGGCAACTGGATGGACACAGATGTGGTCCTGGAAGGTCAATCATCAAAATCTTTTGCAAAAAAATTAATCCAAAGAGTAGTTAAAACCTGGCTTCACAGGAAAATAAGGAAGGGAGAATATAGAATAAAGATTCATGATTTTTATAGCTGTAGTGTAGACATAGGTACTTCTCAAACTTTTGGGATTAATACTGGTTGTTCTACAAAGCTGGCCCTACTGGAAAATATTTTGATAACATCAGACTCTAGTTTAAAATACACTTTGTTCCTGAGGGCAATGAATTTACTTGGTGAGGTATATATAAACTAGTTAGATGTAATTTCTAACACTAGCAGTACCAATCAGACCAAAGTCAGTATTGATATTTCTGATGATGTTATAATGTAATCTGTGTACTCAACCTTAATTCAATGGTATTTCTGCATAGCTTGAAAACTCACTCTCATAGCATGGGTCAAAAGGAGAAGTGACAGGTGCTGCCACAGTTTGCTATTATGGTATGTGCAGCCTTGAATTACCACATTCCTCACACCTCAGTATTCAAGCTTGATAGGATTTCACAAAGATATGTGAAAGAAGATTTGCAAATCACCGCCATATGCTGCAGAAAAGAACAGATACATCACGCCATGCCCGTACTTAAACCTTTGAGAGAATTTATGCATCTAGAAGAAGGATCTCCCCAACTCCAAAAATGGCTCATTAAAAGATAGGTAGTAAGTGTGGCACAGCATGTAACTAATGATCATGTGGTGATGTCTTTATGGAATATTTTAGTAATATGGCCCAAATTAATCTCATCTGATGTTAGGCACAGCAGGACACTACTTGGGTTAGTATCATAGTTATCTGTGTCTCCCTCTTTAGACAGTGGGAAGGAAATTTAAGATGATATTTCACACCAAGTAAGAGCTGTTGTCTGGAAATCTCTCTTTGTTGCCTGTGCATTTTGATTAGGTAGAATGAACCTGAACATTTGTCTGGAAAAGAGATGAGAAGACAGATCCTGAGAGAAAAGAGGAACAGATTTCCCATTTTTGCAGTGTCAGTGTTGTCCTTGCTGAAAAAGGATCTGTGCTTTTCAGGGTGAACGAATAAATTCTGATGTACAGCATGGGACAGGATGGACTAACAGAGACCAGAGAACTTGTAAGAAGAGCTGGGAGTGATCATAGCTAAACCTCAGGGATTTTCCAAAGGCTGTAGGAGGGACATTGTCAAATTTGTTGCAGATCAAGAAGCTTCCAAATATTGCTGGACTCATAACTAGAGAAATGTAGAAACATGGACAATTTCAAGGACAAGAAAGAGATTTCTTTTCTTTTCTTTTTTTTTTTTTTTTTTTTCGTTTTTTTTTTTTTTTTTTTAGTCTGTCCCACTTTGGTTTTCTTTCTGTAGAAAGCCATAAATCATGACCTAGCAATTCAAAGCTCTCCTGGTATTTCTGCTGTGTTCACTTGAAGAGAACAGCAAATCCCTTCAAAGCTCTGGATGATTTGAATGTCCTGGCTCCCCATGCGGGAGAGTTGTGGAGTACTTTTTCCTAGTTAAAGAATTTTTAGCTCCCAAGTAAGACAGTTGTCATCTTTCTTATTTGTCTCCTAAATTTCACTCCACTGAACAAAGATCCTTGTTATTTAGTTGTTTTTCAGCGTTGAATTCTCTTCTATCATTTATTTATTTATTTTTTTTGTTTTTATAGCAAAGTTAAGGGCCAGCTTGTGGAAACACCATCCTTTCCTTCAACCTACCACCAGACTTTCAATTTTTAGCAGAGGCATGGGACCTTTCACATCTATCTCCACTGCATAGATGTGTCTTTCTAGGTCTAAGTGGTTCTAGATTACCTTTGAGCCTTACAGTAACTCATCACAGCCTTCAGGCAGATGTTAGCTATGTTGGCCATTCTAATGGGCAACAAAGTCCTTGGAGGAAATCCACCAGCTCAAATCAGCAGGAGCTCAGTGTGATGGTGAATGGGAATAGCCATTTTGTACACCTTTATTCCCACATATGGCTGTGATCATGAGAGAGAATCTAGCGTTAACTCAGTAAGGCTTTAAAATCAGCTGAAGTTTCCATAAGTAGAATTCATAGCCTGCCCTGGTGCAGAAACAATTATTCAGTTTAAAATTCTGCAGGATCATATTTGCATGGATTGGCCTTAAAGGAGCAATATAGAAGCAACAACCAGTCTAGTTTAACACCTTGCCTTGACTTCCCTATCCTTTCCTTTCCTTATCCTTTCCCTATCCTTTCTCTTTTCTCTGTTTCCTTGTTTCCTACAGTTATCTATTCTTTCTTCTTTGGTTAACTTTTGAGAGTTTGTGATTTTATTTATTTTTTATTTTTTTATTTTTTTTCTGGCTAATGTAAGAAATATGCCATTGATTTTCATCAATTTTTCTACATGTCAATAAACTTTTGATGTTTTCATAAACTTCTTTTGAAAATAATATATATATATTTTCCTTAGGTTTGCTATGAAGCATAGTTTGTTCAAGTAAAATTCTTTTCTGAGGAATTTTTCAGTCACACACTTGCAAATCAATGTAGCCCCTGAACTGCAAATTACGACTGAGTACAAGAGCTCTTTGAAAATATCTTTCTGATCTTTAAGATATGCATTCCCTTCACTTATATGAAAGTCCTTAGGGGCTTATTCTGTAGTCATCTTCTCTCCCTCTGCAGTGAAAGGAGGAGGCAGGTATTACAAGTTTTTGCAGGAGTCTTGAAGCTCACATTTCTGCTGAGCATAGGAGGCTGCAAGTCTTCACAGAGGTCTGACACTTCAGCTGGATTTCCTTGCAGAAAAGTAAAAATGGCACACAGGCAAGAGGAGAAGAGGTTGCTTTCTTATTTATTATTATTATTGTTGTTGTTGTCGTTGTTGTTACTATTATAATTACTATTTTATCAGTTACATGAACTGGCTAAAAACCTAAAGGTAATAATCCTGTTACACAGCTTCCTTGGCTGCTTCCAGGTAGCCCAGGAAATAGCAACTATCTCATAACATTCCCTAAAAGCTGTCCTTAAAAACAGTGCTCTCATCTTGGCATTAGGTACTAAACTTCAGATTTGCTTCCACCATAATTCACAGAAATGTTTGCAGAGTAAGTTTTTACTGACTCCTGAAGTATCAGAAGCCCAAACAGCAGTTCTAGATGAAAAGTCATTTGTGGTCTGGAGTGCATATATTTCTGCTTATCTTGAGAGAAGAAAAAGCTTCAGAAGTTATGATTTCTGATATTTAGTGACTGACCTTTTGTGTTGGGACAGAGATCAAAGAGAACAAAAATCAAAGGGAATCACAGCCAGAATTGGCCACTGTTCCCCCCCCCCCCAACTAGAACATTAATAACAACAACTAGAAGTAAACTAAGTCTCAGATGACAGCTTTAACAAGTTATGAGCAACAGATTGATAAAATCTCACCCAAGTCCTAGGTAGATGGTAGAGAGGGTCAGAAGACCACCCTAGAAGCATCACTCACTGAACAGCTGCACTTCTAGATACTTTGGTTTTGCTCAGCTTCACAGAGCTGCAGGATGCACATTGCTGAACAAGAACAGTTGGTCAAAGTAGAAACTGCAGTGTAGGAGACAGAAGAGGAGATTAGATCAAGTAGCATCTGCATAGCTATAAAAGTGCACATTATAGCTTTGTAGGAATGAGCCAAACGAGTGAAAAGAGGACTCAAAATGCAGATATCATAGGGAAAAAAAAAAAAAAAAAAGCCCACAGCATTATGCTACCCTCAAAAGACTATCACTGAGCAGCATGTGAAATAGGATTTAAATCATGAAAGAATTCCAGAGGGCACCTTCAGCAGCTCAGGGCTTGCTAAAAATGTGCTGGAGCAGGCTGGCTTAATGCCCAGTAAAGCATACTCTCTTGTTTAATCTGTGACAAGCCTTCCTACAGAAAGTAGGTTCTTTCACTGAAGTGTCTGATTATACCTCACTGCTTAGCTGGACTGAGGATTTGTTTTGATGGGCTTGCTCTTTTGCACAGGAAAGGAATGGATGGAGACTCTAGCCATCCTGAAGATGTGCATCACCGTACAAGAATGGACCAGAATGGCTGAATTTCTCACTAGCTTTAAAGAAGCTAACAAAAATGATAGGAACCTAACCTTACTTTGATTTTCTACAGAGCACCTTAAGCCAATGGAATCCATGTAATATATTCACTAAGAGCTGTGAACATTATTGCAGTGAAGTCTTCAGACTTGAGAATTAAGAGTTCTGGGAGCAGAATGCATGCTGTTGAGATAGGTACTGAGACTAAAATCAACAGGTATGATGGGCTGTGGCCAGGTGTCCAGCTGTCTGTTGGGCTGGGGCAGGGACCTACAACCTGGCAGCAGGTACTCCTGTGAAAGCGGGATTCACAGTTTGAGCTTCCACAGATACCTGTAAAGTAGTGACAGACACCTGGGGGTTGTGCCACCTGCTATTTAAAGCACTTACCAAAATGTGAGACCTCCATTTTAGGCCCATCAGCCCACCAGAGATAAGGATCTCACAAGATTTAAATGAAAAGTGCTTATTATTTCAGAGAGGTGTGCACTAACCACCAGGAGAAAGATGGGCTGTTCTCTCTCCATCTGTTGAAAGTAGGTCAGTGACAACCAAAATGCAAAATAATATAAGAAACAGGAGTGGGCTTCTATCTTCCAGTGAGACAGAGAACGTAAAGGAGAGGAAAGAGAGAAGAGAGATCCTAATGATTAGGGAATGGCAAGTATATATTGTGTTCTGAAGATTCTTTGTCCAGCAAAGCCTTTGAAGATATACATCGAGATTGATAAATACATGTAAGTTCCTCTAGTGAAACATACAAACCCTGTTTTATTAGCCAGTAAAACAACTTAGCTTCTCAACATAAAAAGACTTATTAACAGTGAGATAAGTATTCTAACTGTAATGACGATATGCATAACATATTAAACAGTACTCCCTGCCACCCACAAGTACCATGGACTTTAACTCATCTAACACAATTTGAGGGAAGAACTAGATAAAAGATTCCATCACTGCATTAAGAATTTTTACAAGATTTGCCCTTTAATTATTTTCCCCATATGCAGTTGAACTACATTTTCACTGTTTAAAAGAAATAAATCATTAAAGTTTTAAAGAAATTAAAAGCCTTTAGTGATATCTCTGTATGCAATATTTTTTGTGATTGCTCAGGAAATTGTTTATCCACATGCAGGAGAGATATCATTTTTAGTTTAAGACACATCATCACTTCTTAAATATTTTGCTGCAAGAAAGCAAGAAGCAGGCTCTTTAATCTTATCGCTCAAGATGCAGGGCAATGTATATCCACAAGGTAGTTAAAGCTTGGGCTAAGCTGTGTCCAGGAGGAGCAGATATATTTTATATATGTAAATTGAAATGACCAGATCTTGCACTATTAAGAAATATTCACTGAATCTTCTGGAAAACTCTTTTTCAAGATATTATTTTGGAAATAACAGGAAATGGCAGCCTTTGCAGGAGAGTCATTTGCTTTTCATTTAGGATTAGAATCTTCCAGGTATTTAAGTGTGGTACAGAAATAGCAAGGCTAGGATGAATCCACTGTCCTTTTACATCTTATATAAGACAGGGAGACATTGCACATCCTGCAACTGAGAAAACGGTATTACATCATCTCAGCCTCATGGTTTCTGGTGCCCTGAACAATGCAAAGAAAGCACACAAACCTATGACAGTCTGTTCTGTTCTGTCTCTGAAGATCTGAGATAAATAGTGGTTCAGACATATATAGGACATGGGGGGTGAAAAAAAAACAAAAACAACAACAAAAAAATGTTCTGACTCTGTTTTGCACATCAGCTCTTCAGCAGAGCTGTTCAGCCTTTTGAAAGCATATGAAT
Organism: Aythya ferina; assembly: GCF_964211825.1. NCBI lineage: Eukaryota > Metazoa > Chordata > Aves > Anseriformes > Anatidae > Aythya > Aythya ferina. Next base: position 108,151,422 of record NC_140298.1, on the reverse strand, counting down.
ACAAGGAATGACCTATAATGTGACTTCAGCACTCCATGTATCCCATTTCCAAGATTTGTTGATGCTGTTTGGGAGGAGATCCTGAACATCCCCACGCTGCAAACCATCACTCTTGCTGTCTCACAGCATTAGATTAGGGATGTTACAGTCTCTGTCCTTGCATATTTTGCATATTTCTTTTGGAATTTATGCACCCATTGTCCATGTATTTGCCATGAATAATGGATCTAACAGCTTTCTGAAAATGGTAAAATTATCAGCCTTCATAACCTGTTTCAACAGAAATTCCTTTCCTCTCTGTGAAGTGTCACACTCACATAATGTACAAAATCCTAACTCTGAAGTTGCCCTGCTTAGAGTGGGAGGGATGACCTTCTGCAGTCATCTTCTATATAGTTGATCTTCCAGTCTAAATTATTCTGCAATTCATGATTTTATGACCATGACCAGATTACTCTCCAGTCCTCCCCTTGCCAAACTGAACTTTCAGCATTTCTAGTCTCTGTTCATAAAGCAGCTGCTTCATCCTCTTTATAATCTTAGGCGTCTTTCTCTATAATTACTTTAACTCCATACCATCTTTCTTGAGCTGTGAAAAACAGAACTAAACACTATAATCAAGCTATAGGGGGCCAAAATTTTATGCAGTATCCTTTTGTTTTCTTTCAATATCCTTCCTTATGATGCTCACTGTTCTGTTATCTTACTTCAGCTGTTGCTGCCCTCAAATCCAGTGATTTCTGAAAACTGTCACTGATGACTCTAAGATCTCTTCCCCAGGCTGTAGATGCCACTCTCCCTAAAGCTACTTGACACAGTTTTCTGTGGTTCATGCCTCAATGACCCAATCCATTTTTTACACCTTGGCTTTGACTAGTGTCCTTGATAAACTTCAGATTTCCTGCTTGACATTTGCAATACAGCACAGATACAGGAATATTATATAACTGTGGATTTCTTGTGCTTTTTTTAGGAAAAAAAAAAAAAAAAAAAAAAAGCAAAGAAAAAAAACGGATAAAGACAACACCAGCTCTCCAGGGCTGGAAAATGATCAGACAATATGAATAGATAACTTTTCTGTGTTCCAGTGATTGTAATGTTATTGGATTTTTATACACATTTATTTAGCTGATCAAATGTTATGCAATCTCTGTCACATACATATTATGATGGTGAATTTGACTGCTTTTCCATAGCAGCATAGGCTGATCTGATTTTTTTATAGAGCAGGATTTGACATCCTTGCTGTCCATATAGAATGCAACAACATCCTCCAAATTACTGCTCTTAATTCTTTCTAATGGATTTTCAGAGATTGGGTAAGCATGCAATTGTTTGCTAATTAGCCCACTAATCACATTTAATTAAAAATACTTTCTTAAAATATTGTCACATACAGGACTCCTTTCATTTTGAATTATCTTGATAATTGGTGAACAGGGATTTTTCTAACATATCTGAGTTTAAGTATTTAGTTTCAATGAAGATATTCATGATCATCAGATATATGATTGTTCCTAGTGAATAATAGATGAAATCAGGTCAGCAACTCACATATTTTCAGGTATGGCCAGGCACCTAGGTATGATTCTTTATATTGTTCTGATATCAGAGGAGACTCCAATGTTCTTTATACTTCCTTATAACCTCATTTGTATCATGCAGCTCTATTTGAAATGGATCCTCAATGAAAGTAACTTCCCAAGTCAAAAATTCATATCAACATCTGTAGATTTACTTCACTGAAATTGCATTAATATTTTATTAACATGAGGTTTTTCTTCCTAAACTAAACCAGCTTTAGTCTATCCTCATTTCTCAGAGAACTAAAAGAACTACTAGTGAATTTGAAAGAGCAACCTGATATCATTATGCAAGTGGGTGGTAGGGCTTACACAGCATCTTCATGGAGAGATGTGCTGGGAAAGGACTGGATCTCACATGCTGTTGTCTGCAGAGTCAGAAGGGTGCTGCTTGGTGAGTGCTGATGCAGGTTATGGGAACAGATTGCTCTTCTAAGCATGAGCCTCACCTGCTGCCAGCTACTGCTTGCTGCTCAGGGTGGTCCTTGTACATGAGCCCTCATCTTATAAAAATAATGCTTTTTGACAAACATGGTAAACACACAAACTACTGTATAACATCACACTATCAAGATGTTGAAATAGTTTTCATGACAGACTGAGACCATAACTCTAAAATTTAACTTTCCAAAGATTTACTTTTACCCACAGTTCTGCTAATTTCACTCTGTTCTTTCTGTGGCTGTTAGTTCCCACTGCTGATATTCTGGTTCTGCAATCATTCCTCCTGAATTCAGTGGAACTGCTTTGAGAACCTCAGCCAGAAATCCATGAGACCTTGGATCAAGCCAGCAATAAAACTGTAAAAAGGATGAAGATGTATTAAATGAAAGTATACCAGCACAGGTGAATGAGAATGTCAATAGCAAGTTTATCTAAGAATGAATCTAGTTATTTATTAAATTGAAATCAGTACCACCATTGAAAGTTTCTAGCAGATTACATCTGAGATTTGACTGCATGTCTAAGGAAAAAAATGTTCTAATTGGCCATGCACTTTCTTCTGACTGTTTTGTCAAATTACTGGCCTTGAATATCAATAACTGATTACCCTCTAAGAACAGTGTATATTATTAGATGTTTCAGGGCAGAACTCCTTTTGCTAATAATAATGCTAATAATAATGCTAATAATAATGCTAATAATAATGATAATAATGATAATGATAATGATAATGATAATAATAATAATAATAATAATAAATATATGTATAATTTTGGCAAAATGTTTTATGTAGAACTGTAAATATTTCTCCTATCTGCTTGTATATTATTCAATAATTAATTCAAAAAAAAAAAAAAACCCACCACCAACAAAACACAACGAACCAACCAAAACAAAAAAATAAAAACAAAACAAAACAAACAACACATCAATTAGAAAAAAGGTTTACTTAATTTATATTGAACATTAAAGGAATCTCTACAGATATGTCCTTGGAATATTTAGATGCTGTTCTCCTAATGACATGTGACTGTAATGTATGAAGTTACATTTATCGGGCTGCAAGAGTTGGCCCTTTTTTTTTTAATTTTTATTTTTTTTTTGGTAAGAGAAAAGAAAAAAGAATCGAACCAACATTATACAACAGTAATAAGAACATGGAATCTATAAAACTTAACTTAGGGAGACTTCATGCAGAGACAAATATTATCAGATTATAAGCATGATTCGGCTAGCAAACGTGACGCCCATCTACAAGAAGGGCCGGAGGGCAGACCCGGGAAACTACAGGCCTGTCAGTTTGACCTCAGTGCCAGGAAAGCTCATGGAGCAGATCCTCCTGAGAGTCATCATGCAGCACTTGCAGGGGAAGCAGGCGATCAGGCCCAGTCAGCATGGCTTTATGAAAGGCAGGTCATGCCTGACGAACCTGATCTCCTTCTATGACAGAGTGACGCGCTGGGTGGATGAGGGAAAGGCTGTGGATGTGGTCTACCTTGACTTCAGCAAGGCTTTTGACACCGTCTCCCACAGCATTCTCCTCAAGAAACTGGCTGCTCTTGGCTTGGACTGGCGCACGCTTCGTTGGGTTAGAAACTGGCTGGATAGCCGGGCCCAAAGAGTCGTGGTGAATGGAGCCAAGTCCAGTTGGAGGCCAGTCACTAGTGGCGTCCCCCAGGGCTCGGTGCTGGGGCCGGTCCTCTTTAATATCTTCATCGATGATCTGGACGAGGGCATCGAGTGCACCCTCAGTAAGTTCGCAGATGACACCAAGTTAGGTGCGTGTGTCGATCTGCTTGAGGGTAGGAAAGCTCTGCAGGAGGATCTGGATAGGCTGCACCGATGGGCTGAGGTCAACTGCATGAAGTTTAACAAGGCCAAGTGCCGGGTCCTGCACCTGGGGCGCAATAACCCCAAGCAGAGCTACAGGCTGGGAGAGGAATGGTTGGAAAGCTGCCAGGCAGAGAAGGACCTGGGAGTGATGGTGGATAGTCGGCTGAATATGAGCCAGCAGTGTGCTCAGGTGGCCAAGAAGGCCAACGGCATCCTGGCTTGTATCAGGAACAGCGTGACCAGCAGGGCTAGGGAGGTGATCGTCCCCCTGTACTCAGCTCTGGTGAGGCCGCACCTCGAGTATTGTGTTCAGTTTTGGGCCCCTCGCTACAAGAAGGACATCGAGGTGCTTGAGCGGGTGCAGAGAAGGGCGACAAAGCTGGTGAGGGGCCTGGAGAACAAGTCCTACGAGGAGCGGCTGAGGGAGCTGGGCTTGTTCAGCCTGGAGAAGAGGAGGCTCAGGGGTGACCTTATCGCTCTTTTTAGGTACCTCAAGGGAGGCTGTAGCGAGGTGGGGGTTGGCCTGTTCTCCCACGTGCCTGGTGACAGGACGAGGGGGAATGGGATTAAGTTGAGCCAGGGGAGTTTTAGGTTAGATGTTAGGAAGAACTTCTTCACTGAAAGGGTTGTGAGGCATTGGAACAGGCTGCCCAGGGAAGTGGTGGAGTCACCATCCCTGGAAGTCTTCATAAGACGCTTAGATGTAGAGCTTAGGGATATGGTTTAGTGGAGGGCTGTTAGCGTTAGGTCAGAGGTTGGACTCGATGACCTTGAGGTCTCTTCCAACCTAGAAAATTCTGTGATTCTGTGATTCTATGATGTTTTTGATTCACACATCAGAAGACAATGATATGGTCTAAAAATATTTGTTTTTCCTACACAGTTTTTTACTGTTTTCCTGTTCAGAGTGCTGTACTTCTTGCCCTTCCATCCTGTCTAAAAAATAGTAAATTTATCTGATTTTGCCCCTTAGCAATACTTCTGAACAAATTTAAGGAGCCTTTTTCTAAAAAAGCTTTACATATTGGCATAAAAACAATTTGTTACTTTGAGCTGTGGGATTGTGCTATGTTATTAATTTGAGTCTAGCTCATCCCCTTGTCCAATTGGATCCTTACTGGAAAAACAACCTCTGTCTTTCTTCCCAATGTGGAAGGAAGAAAGAAGAATTACAGGAATTGGTGGACAGGACTTACCTAAACACAAGAATCAGAGGAATTGGTGGACAGGACTTACCTCAACACAAGAGTGAATGGAAATACTTGAGTTTAGACATAGCCATTTTGAAGCTATTGGCATTCTGGCACACAAGTCTTTGAGCAGTCATGTGCTTATTTAACTTACTTCTGAAAGGTTATTATTTGGCAGCAGACTGTTAGCAGTTCCAATAATCATTATGGAGAGAATCAAAAGGAAGCACCCATGCTAAATGCTGTTATTGCTCTCACCCAGAGTGAGATCAGAGTTTGAGTCATTGCCTATTTCCTGTCAGAAAAACAGAGGATTTTCTGTGCTTTCCATCCACTTGCAACCTGAAGACAACTTATGAGATATTGGACTGACAATTTTTTGTTGTTTATTTTATTTTATTTTATTTTATTTTATTTTATTTTATTTTATTTTATTTTATTTTATTTTATTTTATTTTAAATTTTATTTTATTTTTCTTTTCAGAATTGTCTTGGAGTTGAGTTGGAGGAGGTCAAGCAATGGGACCTGTCAGAAGGACACTGTTCATAGAAGAAGGACCCTGTTCATAATCACTGTTAAATTTTCTGATGCATTAGCTCTTGCGAAATGGTCAGTGGACTCTCAGCACTCATATTCGTCACAGCACTTTTAAGCAACTGCATAATGTTATTATGTAAGTAATAATATTTATGGGAAACTATTGATGAGATTTAATGAACTTTCTTTTCTAAGAAGAAATTTAGCTAGAATTGACCTGGATGAGCTAGCTGAGCCTGGAATTTAATTAACTTGACTCGTCTATTCTTTGAAAGAACATGCAGTTCCTATTGAACTATTCACGTCTCTTGGGCAAATATAAAGTGTTTTTTTTTTTTTTTTTTTTTTTTCTAATTTTGTTCATTATTTAGCTGAAAAATAAAAATGAAGGAAACAAATTAGTTAGAAGCTATGTCCTTTTAGAAGTCTTTTCACTTTTATTATAGGAAAAAAAGTCCCTAATTAAAATTCATATTACCTACTTAGTGTTTATAAAAGTGCAAAATTTAGATATGTTAATAACTAAGCTATTTTTTAAATTACAATGTATTTAAAATGTATATTATGCAATTAGTGTTTTTAATATGTACTATTTACCCCAGAGAATTAACCTCCATAATTTTCAAGCTAATTACAGTACCAGACAAGTCTTTTATGACAAACCCTCATGTATCACCTCATTACCACCTCTAATGAGCGCTGTATGAATGGTATGACAGTAAACCAGCTCCTTTGCCTTGTGCATGGAGGATGCAATGCACACTGCTGCTGATAATGAATATATGTCCATGCTTTGCTTATCCTGTATAAGTTCTTATGTTGTGTTCTAGCCCCATAGTATCTAAGCATTTCCTAGTACTGCTTTAAAGGACTTGGCTAGCACCTGATATATATATTTTTTCTTATGCTCTCCTCCAGAGAGCTATGGACAGTGGCAGATGGTGTAAAAAAAAAATATATATATAATAAAGGCTTGAAACATTAAACATGAAAATTCTCACAGATCACAGAGGGATGAATGTTTATATGTGATATAAGTATCAACACTTTAGGGAGAAATTGTGCTTTGACCAGCATTGAGCACAAGGTGCAGTATAAATAAATGGGCTCTGGTAACCTGCAGCTCAAGCTGTTGTGGGCAGCAGTGCAGGGAATGATGGTGCTGGAGAGAAGTGGGAAGAATGGAAAAGAGAAGGACCAACCAGCTGTTTAAAACAGTCTAATTGGCTTTTGATTTACAGGAAAGTGTAACGTACCAGAGATGTGCATTGGAAACTACCTGGGGAAAAATCCATAGAAATAGCCAGAAAAAAAGACAAGATCATAGCCAGCTGAGGAGAACTGTGACTGCGGTCAATGCTGTTACGAATAAACCAGATCAGATCTTCCAAATACAAGTGGATGGAAGGATGGTTAGTAACTGGAAGGATGGTTAGTAACCCATCTTATAGTCAACTAATCTCTAAGGCTGTCGCAATCTTAGCAGTCTAAAAGTGATCTTAACAAACAAATCCCAACCTTCTCTCTAGGCAGACTGCCACATTGTGTTTTTGTACTGGGTCTGGCTGGGATGTTAACTTTCCCTGCAGCAGCCCGTACAGTGCTGTGCTCTGCACTTGTAGCTAGAACAGCAGTGGTATCACACCAGTGTTGTGTCTGCTGCTGTGCAGTGCTGGCACAGAATCAGTACTCTCTCTAACCCTCCTAGGGGGTGGGCAAAAAAAAGTGAGAAAAGAAACATCACCAGGGCAGCTAACTTAAACCAATCAAAGGGATATTCCATACCGTATAATGTCACACTCAGTAATAAAAGGTGGAAACAGGAAGAAAAGGGGAGGGGTGGGCTCTCATTGTGAAAACGTCGGTCCTCCTCCAGAACACCGGCTACATGTGTTGAGGCCCTGCTTCAAGGACGTGGTCAATCATCACTCATTTGAGGCAAGTAGAGAGTAATTTCTTTCCTCTGCACTTCCAAATAGCCTTTATTTTATTATTATTTTTTTCCCTTTCCCTGTCCCTTTTCCCCTTTCCTTTTTTTTTTTTTTTTTTCCCTTTAGTTTAATTGTTTAGTTAATAATAATCTTTCCTTAATAATTATTATTTTATTTTCCTTTAATTAAATTATCCTTATCTCAACCTGTGAGTTGTCCTTTACTTTACTTCTTCCCCTCCTCATCTAAGGAGGGGGAGTGAGAGAGTGGTTGTAGTGTTTAGCTGCCTAGCATGGTAAAACCACCACACAGAGATCAAAATGGAAGGGGAAGTGAATGTTCTTTACTTACTAAACCTGTTGCCTTAGATCTGAAGATTTGTGACAACTTTTCCTAGTTCATTTTTATTTCCAGCCCTTTGCAATGACAGATGGGGACATGGCTTATGGCCCCTTGCTCTCCAATTTGAGCATGTCTGTAGAGAAAAGAATGAAAATGAGATAAAAGTAGCCATGGTTAAGGTGCTACACTGATCTTATTCTTCTGGGAGATGCCCCATGTGGGCTACAGGATATTTTTTTAAGAAACTTGTGTGGATGTAGGATTAAGTGTGACAAAACTCAGAGTAACCAGGCACTTCCCTATACCAGACTGTGAATTCAGATACTCAGGTTAAATACCTAAAGTCCATGTGTGGAAAATAGAGTGAGCTAGGTGCCTTGGGTGGGAATACACAACTGTAGATCAGGAAGATATTTAAGCCTGCAAAGAGTGAATGAAAAAGGGATTAATGTTTCTGACAGCCCTTCTCTCTCCTGCACTTCACAGGGCCTAAAGCACTAGCCCAAGAAGTGTGGAAGCTGGGTTTTAAACCTTAGCTTCAAAGGAGTCAAATCACATCTTATGTAAAAATAAAAAAATAAAAAAATAAAAATGGCCTATATAAGCTCATAGGTGAAGAAGCTACAGGCTTCTAGGCTGAATTGAACTATGAATGTTCTCCACCTGTCCTTTTGAATTTGGTCTTCTGCTCTAAAGGGCAGAGAGGACATGCAGACGACAAATTGAAAAGTTATCTCTCTTCATAGGCAATTTGGAGGAAATAGCAGAGAGAAATAACTTTGGGAATATAATAGGATTTACTAATGTAATCTAGATGGAAGCTGAAATGCTTGGGGACAAATGATCAAAGAGAACTAAAACTTTGGGAACCCAAAACTCAGAAGAAATTAAGGCTGATTTAAATAACCAATTAACAAACAAGATCAAAAGTAACAAAGTACAGGAAAACAATTTATTTAGTGCAAAGATATACTCATTTAGTAAGGCAAAAATATTTCAGTAGAATGGCAAAACATCTTCAAAATATATCTTCACTACAAATGCAATGAGTGAAGATTGCAGATGAATTATATAATGACCACCATGGAGAGAGGTACCCAGTACCTGCAGGTATTAATTATGCCAGGTGTGATTTGTGATGGTCTGGAAAGATAGAGAGGGACAAACGGTGGACGAATTGGCTGGACAACTCTGGCAATGCAAATAAAGTCTTTCTTCCTCTTTACAGGCCTAAGTCTTGGCTGTGGAGAAACTGTTCCAGGAGTTCCAGCAATTCAGAGGATATATGAGGTCCCACATGTACAGACCAGTATCTCAGTACACTGAGTAAACAAGCACAGCAGTGATGGAACCAGAACTGGCTTTAACATACAAGAATTCAACACCATTCACCATCTCTTCTGCCCCAAAGGACTATTATTACAAATGGAACCTAAAGTCGGGGACTAAATGAACTAAACAGACATTTTAGAGGGATAGCCTATAGACTAAGGGAATCATATGTGTGTGTATATATCAAAGGACAGGAAAGGTGGTGGTGATTAATTGGAATTTATTGGAAAGCATGGAACCTGAGCATGTTGTAGATGGTATGGAATAAGGGGTAGATATTGTCCTGGTTTCATCTGGCATAGAGTTAATTTTCTTCCTAGTAGTAGATATGATGCTGTATTTTGGATTTAGGATGAGGATAATGCTAATAACACACTGAAGTTTTAGTTGCTGTACAGCAGTGATTACGCTATGTCAAGGACTTTCAAGTTTCTCACACTGCCCTGCCAACATAGTCGGCTGAATATGAACCAGCAGTGTGCTCAGGTGGCCAAGAAGGCCAACGGCATCCTGGCTTGTATCAGAAACAGTGTGACCAGCAGGGCTAGGGAGGTGATTGTCCCCCTGTACTCAGCTCTGGTGAGGCCGCACCTCGAGTATTGTGTTCAGTTTTGGGCCCCTCGCTACAAGAAGGACATCGAGGTGCTTGAGTGGGTCCAGAGAAGGGCGACAAAGCTGGTGAGGGGCCTGGAGAACAAGTCCTACGAGGAGTGGCTGATGGAGCTGGAGTTCAACCTGGAGAAAAGGAGGCTCAGGGGCGACCTTATTGCTCTCTACAGATACCTTAAAGGAGGCTGTAGTGAGGTGGGGGTTGGCCTGTTCTCCCACGTGCCTGGTGACAGGACGAGGGGGAATGGGATTAAGTTGAGCCAGGGGAGTTTTAGGTTAGATGTTAGGAAGAACTTCTTTACCGAAAGGGTTGTTAGACATTGGAACAGGCTGCCCAGGGAAGTGGTGGAGTCACCATCCCTGGAAGTCTTTAAAAGACGTTTAGATGTAGAGCTTAGGGATATGGTTTAGTGGGGACTGTTAGCGTTAGGTCAGAGATTGGACTCAATGATCTTGAGGTCTCTTCCAACCTAGAAATTCTGTGATTCTGTGATTCAAGGAAGCTGGGGTTGCACAAGAGGCTGGGAGGGCACACAGCCAGGGCAGCTGACCCACACAGGACAAAGGAGTGTCTCAGAACATGTGGCAATAAATACAGGGGAGATGGCTGAGGGAACTGCTGCTGCTTGGGGTCTGTCTGGGTGTCAGTTGATGGGTGGTGACCATTTGTATAGTGCATCACTTGCTTAGTTATATTCTTTTATCATTATTATTATTTTCCCCTTCCTTTTCTAATGTATTAAACGTTTTTTATCTCAACCCATGAGTTTTACCTTTTCTGATTCTCTCCCCAGTCCCACTGCAGGGGAGTGAGTAAATGGCTGTGTGGTGCTGAGCTACCTGCCAGGTTAAACCACAACAAACTTTTACTGAGCTTTGAATCAGGGACTGTAGGTGGAGAAGAATGGGGTGGAATTTACTTTACAAGTACCTTTTCCTCAGATGTGATTTAGACATAAGCATTGCAACAACTGCTTCAGTTCTTCCTTGCTATCACTTTACATAAGCATCTGGGGGTCTTAAATCCCTGTTACGTTTATGCCAATTTAAAAAAAAAAAAAAAAAAAAAAAGCAAATAATTGCAATAATTATGCAAATATTGCAGCTAAATGTTTAATTAAACTCAACCCACTAGACAGAATAATATTTTTTTTTCCAAAGTATTTCATCATATTTTACTGGTGCCCTCCTATTCTTCTGTTCATAGATAGTAAGTGCTTTTTAACAACTAAACAGTCATAAATAAATATTTTTACACATGGCTCAAGTTCTGTGATGTTTTGCACTGTCAAGAGTACAAAATCTATAGGAAAGGGTGCCAGCTATTTCATGGTCATGACTAAATCACTCTTACTTTATTACCTATAAATAATGTAAATGAATAATCATCTGGCACTAAGCTGGTCAGATGTTTATGCAGTGGTTGTTATCACTTACAATAGATGTCACAGAGCAATTTACTTTTTCATTTCCTTAAATAAATATTTGTTGAGGATAGAAGCACTAAAGTAAAGAATAAGAACCTCTTCCCTTGATCAGTTGGATGTATTCTTCGAGATGCATCCCAGGACATGGTTTTCCTTCAGTGCTGCCAGGGCACACAGTTGAGCATGCTGTAACCCAGAACCCATGAACATTTTAAGCAGACCTGTTCACCAGACAGTCAGACACCAACCTGATAATCCCACCTGGGGATTATTGTGTCTCACATGTAGGACTTTGCATTTATCTTTGTCAAACCTCATGCAGCTCTTTTGGCCTGATCATCCAGTTAGCTGTGCATTACATGAATAATGTAACATATCTGTAATAAGCTAGCTATATTAATTCCAGTTTTCACACTGCTGTGGATAATTATTGTTCATTTATTCCTGCACTATACTTGCACATTGAAAATGATTCCAGTCTATCTGTCTGCATCTATTGCTAGTGTGCTGCCCTCCATCTATACTAGACCTAGCTTGAAATTAGCTTACTCAGACGCCATTCAGCGGGGGCTGTCTGGCAGGCAGGTAAACATGGAGCTACGCTAGTGCTAGTAACTGAGCCATCTGCAGCACCATGAAAATATTTTGCAGTCACAGAAGCAAATGTGGATATTGTTGTGTTCCCTTGACAGACAGAACTGAAATCCACCTGAAACTATCTTGAAACACACCAACATCAATTTGATGTCCACTTGATGTTCTCTTGAGGCCAGCAGCTTAGTGCGTGTCATGTGAGGCTAACTCCCCCATAGAAAAATATTTTCCTTGAGTAACAATTCAAACGTATTTCCCACTTAGTGTTACGCAGTAATGATAAATGGAAGAAAATGTGTTATTTGTCAAGCACTCAAAAGAAGATGACCTTCATTAAAGCAAGGAATGAGTAACCCCCCCAGCCAAGTCAAGTTCAGAATGATACAAACCTTCCATACTCAACAGCTTCCCTTGTACTGGGATGCATGCTGAGACTCTGCAGGACCAGTAGGATCAGAGCACTGGAAAAAATTTCCATGGCAGCTTCTTCTTGTTTTCTGAATGAAGTTTATTTTTCTTGTGCTTTCTCTGCTTAAATTAGTCCCAGTTGCAATGGAGAGATTAAGAGATCCTTGCTGACTCATTGTGAAATGTAGATGATTTTCTTCCAAAAGAAGAAAATAAAGGGATACCTACTTAATTCTCAGTTCCAAAACCTCTGTTTTTGTTGTTTTGTTTGTTTGTTTGTTTTTCTGAAGCAAGAGGAAATCCTTCATGGTTTTACACATCACACAAATGTCTTTAAAGTTGTGTTCCATACATAATGAAATAGGTTAACCAAGGTCTTCCCATATATCTTATGCTGTTATCTTCTTTCTAGAAAGGTAATCACACACAAAAAAAAGTCCCCTTTTCCTACTTTTTTTTTGAGATCTGTTGTTCAAACATTTCTGTTATACTTCACACTGGTGTATGGCTTGGCAGTCACTCAGCTGTTGCTAGCATTGTGTTGTGAAGTTGATACAGTTTTGGCTATCCTCCTCTACCTCCCAAGATGCCTTTTTAATTGAATTACTTACTCATTATTGAAAATTAATTTGAACACAATAAACACAACCTTTAGAACCATTTGCTTACATTTGCTAAAGTTCATTCATGATCCAAAGTAAGGCATCATTACTATATACACTTACACAATTATTTGTGTTTGGCATAGCTCCATTTTCTGTTTTTACAAATTACTTTTTGCTCTGATTCCATTTATGTATATAACATAAATGAAAACTAGTATGCATAAATAAACTGTTACATACATGTGTATGCATTCATGTATTTATATATTTAATAACACTTACTATTTTTTGACCAAGTAAAAATAGTATATTTGCCCCCAAATTCAGAAAAAAATTATCACTCTCCTTGAGGCTATATTTAGTACTGTGATTAAGAGTGCTTGGTTCAAGAAACATGGATTCAGTTATAGAATCATAAAATCATAGAATGGTTTGGGTTGGAAAGGATCTTAGAGATCATCTAGTTACAACCCCACTTCCCTGGTCAGGGAAACCTCCCATCAGACCAGGTTGCTCAAAGCCCCATCCTACCTGGCTGTAAACACTTCCAGGGATGGGGCATCCACAGCTTCTCTAGGCAACCTGTGCCAGTGCTTCACCACCCTCACAGTAAAGAATTTCTCCTGGATATCTAATCTAAATCTACCCTCTTATAGTTTAAATTCATTCCTCCTAGTCCTTTTATTGCACTCCCTGACAAAGAGTCCCTCCCTAGCTGTTAATCCCTGACTTGGTTTTCTAGCTATAAAAAGAAGATTATGTTATTTCCTTTGTTTGTCTAACTTGCTCATTTCTGGGGCTTTTAGGGTGGAATAATCAGGTGTATATATGTAAGGTGTAAATTACAATGGAATGTGTCTTTCCTTTAATCTGGCAAAAAGTATGTACAAGCACTCAAATGAGGAATGAGGGAACTCTGTTTGTAGATTCATCCACTGGAAGCATATTTATTATATTTGTTCTGAAAATAGAAAATGCTATTGGTTGGTTTCTAACAGTTTCTTGAAGGAAACTTTGAAAAAAAAAAAAGCATGTTTTACAGAAGTGGTGTATTATTTATAATGAAATGGAAATGGTAGTTTGAGATTGATGAAAGTTTATTTATTTATGTTGAAAAGAAATTAATCTTTAATTGCTATATTGATATAATACATTATTTATCTACAACCTTCATTGTTGCAGCCTGGCAAAACTATAAAAATATATAGAGCTGAATGAACAGAAAGCGAACTATAACCTGGGCTGCACCATCCCTGGAGGTCTTTAAAAGACGTTTAGATGTAGAGCTTAGTGATATTGTTTAGTGGAGGACTTGTTAGTGTTAGGTCAGAGGTTGGACTCGATGATCTTGTGGTCTCTTCCTACCTAGAAATTCTGTGTGTGAAAAGCTGCATGGACAGCAGGATGAGGGAGGTGATTCTTCCCATCTACTCTTGTGAGACCCCACCTGGAGCCCTGAGTTAGCTCTGGGTCCCTAGCACAAGAAGGACATGGAAGTATTAGAGTGAGTCCAGAGAAGAGACAGAAGGATGATCAGAGGACTGGAGCACCTCCCCTATGAAGACAGACTGAGGAAGTTGGGGTTGTTTAGCCTGGAGAAGAGAAGGCTCCAGGGAGAACTTTCAGTGGCCTTCTAGTACCTAACAGGGGGCTACAGAAAAGCTGGGGAGGGACTCTTTGAGAGGGGGTGGAGTGATGTGACAAAGGGTGATGGCTTTAAACTGAAAGAGGGGAGATTTAGATTAGATATTATGAAGAAATTCTATACTGTAAGGGTGGTGAGGCACTGTCACAGGTTGGCCAGAGAAGCTGTGGATGCCCCATCCCTGGAAGTGCTCAAGGCCAGGTAGGATGGGTCTTTGAGCAATCTTATCTAGTGGGAGGTGTTCTTGCCCCTCGCCCTGACAGGGGCATTGGTACTAGATGATCTTTAAGGTCTCTTCCAGTGCAAATCCTGATTCTATGAACAATCTTCTTCAAAGGGAAATGTGAAATCTTACAGTCTTTCAATTTTAAAATCTATGTTTTTTGGAGTCTTTGCTGTAAATAAGGATATGGAACTGAAAGGAACTGAAGGAGCCAACTAAACAGATGGAAATAAGATTTTGGAATTTTTCTGTAAATGTGTTGCATTGTAAATACAGGGGTTGAAGGATTGAGCTTTTGGGTTTGGGAAGCTGTTACATCACTATTCTTGGAGTGAATCTTATTTCACAAGCTACTGCTGCAGTGCTGACTTAATATTACCTTTCTTCCTCTTTTTTGTATGAGCCTGTTTTAAGTCAGGCTACAAATTCCAGGAGATCTGTGGTTGAAAATCCTCACAAAAGTAAAGTTGGCCTTACTCTCTGCCTCAGCATAATATTCCTGTCTTATAGAAATGAAATCCTAACACACACAGTAGAAAACTCGTTTAGCTCCCTTTCAGCAGATTTTCCTAAGCACAGTTTTAAAAGTGCATTCATTTTATACTTCTCACACTCTTCAAGAAAGTCCATGAATGAAATCTGTCTTTTCTACTGTAGTGTCAAATGAAATCCTTCAACTTTAAAGATAATACAGAGGACTGCAGAGGTTACCTCCAAAGCTGATTTCCAACTGGCTCACCTTCCTGACATTCATGTAAGCAGGAAGTCTGATCCCCATCCACATCTGACTTGAAAGCCCAACACTTTAAAGTGGTCCGTTGCCCTAAGCAGTACTTACTGTTCTACCACCAGCAGAGAGAAACATCAAACCCTTGCACTTGGGTTATCTTTATCTCCTGACCTCAGAAGCTTATTCTGCAGTCTAAAAATATTTCTTAAGTTGTCACGTTGAACCTCATTCTCAATTCTTACTCTGATACAAAGTTTTTTTTTGGAAGAAACTTCAACACATCTGAGAATGCACCTGTGAGCATCACACTGATGCCCAGCAATATTATGTGAACCCTGTCTTACACCGTCACCTGAATGGCAGTCATATCAAAAATAGGGTTAGGACTAAAGTCCCAGTAAAGTACATCCACTCTTTAACTGCTGCCTTCAGACAGCTCTGCTAAGCAGCTGTGCTTTATGATGCAGAATAATTTCGAACTTCTTACTTTCTGTGCCTTTCCACAAAAGTCGGGTAGTATAAGTTCTAAGGTATTATCATCTTCCATGATTCCCAGAATTTTTTCTTAGTGAAGATGTACATAAAAAATAATAGATCACATCCTAATAGGCATTTAAAAGTAGCCTTAAAAAAAAAATACTTGAGGCACAATAACATATATGTATGTGCAAAACATTGTCAAACACTTTATGATACCCTTGTAATAGGTTCTTTTGATTATTACCATCTAGGATATGTTTTATTTATATTTATCTAAATCTGTGCCAAAAGCATGGGTTAGAAACCACCTGCTTTTCTGAAGTAGTCTGGTCCCTGGCCATCTGGCCAACTTGCCACATAATAAGATTAAAGGCATCTTGGACTGAGATAGGAATAAGTAACTCCTCATGACTGATTCTCTTTGGTGGCAAAACAAACAACAATGCAACAACTTTCAAGTGCTAAAATAAAGACACAGAAATATAAAGCACTCTTGAGCCAGACATACAGACATATGATGAGTGATGGATCATTTGTGAGTCGTGATTTATTCATTAATGGCATTTGCATAATATACTGTACTTTCTGCCATTTGCAGAATTTGTTGAAAACTCAATTAAAGAAGATGTCCTCATGAGAAACTAATGAGGTTGCCATATTTACATATTGATTGTAACATGACACAAAATCACCAAACTCATGGCTGCTAAAAATACCAGGACCGATAGTCCAGATCTTCTGTACCTTGACTCCACAGTTCATTGCTCAAAAAAGTTAAATTGTTCCTCACAAACATAAAAAACAAACAAACAAACAAGCAAACAAACAAACAAAAAGACTGTTATTGAATGTACCCAGGTTCACAAATATCTGTGGCCAATGTGAGTATTTAACATGACTCATGTACAGCACAGCACCCCAGGCAGACATGCCCCTATTTAACTTTCCATTCAGAGTTGAAAGAGCTGTGTTTGTGAGTCAGATGACTGAAAATGTGAGGTCAGAGCAGAGGAAAGAATGGAGAAGTGTGGAAAAGGATATTAAAAAAATAGTAAATTGAACCAATTTTTCAAGAAAATTAAAGGCAAAAAATGTAGAAACATTTATGTAATATCTAGAAAATTTAAATGTGATTTTTTTTTATAGTATTTATTGAGATTTTATCTGTGAGATCCAACCTAGTGCTAATTTTATACTGAACCTGTGTATACTGAATCTGCATCAGCTTTAGTCCAGCAGTAGGACTACCATGATTGCTTTAGCAGAAAGTTACAAATTTTGACTTTGAGATGGATGAGTACCTTTGCTTTGTAGGAAAAAAAAAAAAAAAAAGAAAAGAAAGCCAGTCTGCTCTTTAGTTTTGCCTGTCAAAAGTCATAAAGACTTCATACTTTAAACCACATAATCTATCCACTCCTATCTTGTTCATGATATTAATAGGTTATGTTATTCTCATTGTCTTTCTGTTTAGGAGAAAAGACTTTCTCCATTTTTCCAGATTGGTAATTCACCTTTCAAATAGGAGCATATGCTGTATTTTGTAAGAAAACAAGAATATGATTCTGGTGTCTCATTGAAAGCTAAATTCTTATCCAATGTAATGAGGATAAAATTGAGTTAAAATATAAAAATAAAAAAATATATATATAAAAAGATATATAAAAATATAAGAAGAATGTGTGAGCATGAGCAAATGTAATAAGCACCTGATAGACTGTGCCAGAGCTTGTTCTAAAATTAAATTTCTATTCCTTAGTTAAACCTGACTTTAAAACAAACAAACAAACAACAACAAAACAACAACAAAACAAGCAACAAGCAAGCAAACAAGCAAAAACCTACAAAACACTTTTTCACTTTGAGCAAATGGTTTTTTTTTTTTTTTTTCTTTTTTAGAAGTTTTGTATGTAGTAGAAATTATAGAATGTTCTGATTTTGGTAATAAACTGCTTCCCTTCTGTAAAGCAAAGCTATATTTTGAGTACAGATTAATCTTATTGTGAAAGTGTTTATTTCCACACAGGGAGTTATAAAGTTAACCTTGAGTTATGTTTTCAAATGTTCAAGCCCATACTGTGATTGATTTAAGTCCACAGTACCTAGAGTTGGGAAAGACAAATATCTGGCAAAGTTTATTAACTTTGACTAGATGTTTAACTTCTATAAGGCTAAAGTTAGAAGAAATGAGCCATCTCCAAAGTGTTCTAATGTTGTGAGATGAACAGGAATGTTTAAATATATCCATGGAAAACATCAGAAAAGCTATTGTAGGTCTAAACAATCTATTGTTATTGTTATTGATTATTATTTTTAGTCAAATATTTTTCAAGGTAAAATTCTACAAGTTTTTAGCTGATGTTACTCTTAGCAACACTAATCTCTGTACAAACTGTGATAATATAAAGAGAGACTTTCAGTTTTTACTGCGCAGAAGCAATTTTCTGTTCTTATTGTCCAATTATGCAGCTGGATAGTTAGGGAAGCTTCTATTTATCCAATAATTCCTTTAAAAATGAACCTTTGTTAAAGGTGAGAATTTCACTTTTAATTTCTGGACATTTTATCTACAGAAAAATGACAGAAACAAAAATGTCACTGCAAACATTTTGAAGCATTCTCAAAGAGCAACTTCAAAGTGAAGTCCAATCATTTGCAAACAGTGAAACCAAAGTATGTGTATATAGTATTCTAATACTTGAACACAACTTGCAGTTTTTGGTCCCTTTAAAATTAATCTTCAATTTTGGAGATGTCGCTCAGAAGTTCATTTAATTGGTATAGATTACATGAGTATATAGGAGGTGTTATAAAGCATAATAATAATAATAATAATAATAACAACTGTTAAAAAGTGAAATTAGATGTCAATCCTAGTTTATTTCAGTCATTTCATTTTAAGAATTTTATTTTATTTTATTTTATTTTATTTTATTTTATTTTATTTTATTTTATTTTATTTTATTTTATTTTATTTTATTTTATTTTATTTTATTTTATTTTTTAGGGGAGAGGGCTGTCAAAGATCTCAAGAAATCATCTAGTCCAATTTCCAGGGTGGAAGAGCTCAGACGTTATTCTCAATGGATTTTTATCAGAACTCTACATAAAATTGACCATGATAGAGTTCCATAACCTGACTAAGTAATCTGTTCTACCTTTTAATTATGCTCACCACCATGATAAATTCAGACCTTCCTGCTGAGGAAGGGGAAATAAAATTCTTTCACAGTAACAATCTATTTGTTTCTATAGGACTGAGATCTTATTGGATAGGATGTGTATTGGATACATTTAAAAAAAAGTTCTTTCATTGAGACTGATGATCTGCCTGGATCCATAAGACTTATATAACAAGTGCAGCTGCAGTAAGCTGGCATTTGTTTAGGAAGCTGATGGATGAAAGATCTGGTGTGAAACACCATGAAGAAAAAAGTTTTTATACTGTTGTTTCAGTAGCTAATTAATACAAGCTAAACCTCACACATTTATTAGAACAGAAATGAAATTAAAAAGAAAAAAAATTAATTCCTATAATGGAAACCTTTTCTGTGGAATTTCATCTCTATTTAAATGTCCAGGAAAATCTTTATTAAAAATCAAATTTGGAAAAAATTCAATCATCTCTAACCATCTGTTGCCTTACTGAAGTCTATGTCCAATGTGCAGTTATCTGCATTTAAACATAATGATTCAAATCATTTAACTATTTAAACCATCCACAATTGTGTATTTGACTTCTGCAAAAATGGATAATGCTGTAGGCTGAGCACTCTGCAGCCTCTGCTACACTCAGTGTGCTTCCTCTGCTCAGGGAGGCAGATAACATGAATAATTTGCCCTTTTGCCCTCCTAATGTTGGGGATGGATTTTATCAGTTTGTTAGAGGCCATCCTTTTAGCATGAGTGCTCACAATGCATTGCCAGCACTACGTTCTCACATTGGTGAGTCAGCACTCAAAACAATTATAGTTGGCTTTTAAAAAAAATCATATTTAAAAATAATATTTGGAATTGTTTTTGAGTTTAAAAATTCATTCACACTGCCTTTTTCATTAATATATAGTTTTCCAGCGCATGAAGAAAACTTTGGAACTGAACACTTAGATCTCTCCCTAGATCTTTTGCTAGGGATGTAGGAGTCAATACTGTGAGAAACTTAGTTCCTGTTGTGCCATACACAAAAGAATCTCATAAACAGTAACACAAAGTACAGTGTGTTTTCCAGGGTTTTCCAATCTAATTTGCTGGTGGAATATTCTGGTTTAACACTCCTCATCTTGTTTCCTTCTAGACAGCCTACATTTTCCTTTTCATCTTAATTATAGCCCCATAAATCACTCAAAGTAATTTCCCCAGTCAGTAACAATTTAGGTTTTATGCTTCTCTCTCCTTTGACTTGAGACTCCATTCAGCTCTGTGCCTGGAGTGACTAAGATATCAAAGTCAGCCACAGGTTCTATATTTTGAATGGAAAATAAATTAACAATATTAGGCCTGAGGGAAGCTTTGATTATCTTTACCGCCACTGGTGCTTTTTGGTTTCACCACTTTATTCACCCACACTGTATACCCACTTAGTGCCAGGGACATCTTAAGAGGAAAGAGAGGTTATAGCATCTGGACCTGTTCATATTTAAAATTGTGATGTATGTGTAATTTGTGTGGATGCATGACACAGGCTTTACAGAGAAAACCCATTTCTTGTCTTCCTGGCTGCTGGAGCTGTTGCTCAGAAATAGGGCAATGGAAGAGCCAGGAGGAAAGAGTTCATGTTTATTCTTCTTTGGGAATTTTTACCACTGTCCATTTAAGCATCTTGGAGATATATATATGGACATAAATGTCCTTAAATGGACAGTGGTAAAAATTATATATATATCCAAGAACACCTGGCAATAACTGGCAGTTCTCCCTTTCAGAGCAAAATTATTGCTTGAGGGCTTGATTTTGTTTGCTTGAAATTTCTTTTTAAAAAAAATCTTATATTTCTCACAATAGAGACATACGTTTAAAAAGAAAAACATGCCTGTGGAGTCACTGGATTCTTTGGGAGTTTAGCTGAATGTGCTGAAACAGAAATATGTTTATCTAGAGAGGAATCTATATATATGGATGTGTATGAAGAACATGTAAAGCTCACAAAATAGAAATCCAGCCACTAGGCCTCTGTTCATTACTTTCCTGGGAAATAAAAATCTCAGATTTTAATTTCTGTGACTATTTCTTCTTCTCTATAATCTCAATCTGTGTTTTCATCCCTTCATCTCTTTTTATATCAACTTGAAAACTCTGTTCATCCATTCTTGAGAAAGAAAAGGTCTGTCTTCATTCCGGCACCACCACAACTTCCAGAGTTGTTGGGATTACATATCATACTGCAGCAGATCCACTCCAACAGGACTTTCCTTATCTAGGGCTACAAAAATGGTGAAGGGCCTAGAGGGGAAGACATAAGAGGAGGAGCTTCTGAGGTCACTTGGCCTGTTCAGCCTGGAAAAGAGGAGGCTGATGGGAGACCTCACTGCAGTCTACAGCTTCCTTGAGAGGAGGGGCAGGCACTGACCTATTGTTTTTAGTGATCAGGACCCAAGGGAATGGAGTCAAGCTGCGACAGGGGTGGTTCAGGTTGGGTATCAGGAAAGATTCTTCACCAAGTGGGTTGTCAAGCACTGGAACAGGATCCCCTTGGACTCAGTCATGGCACCGAGCCTGATGGAGTTCAAGAAGTGTTTGGACTCTGCTCAGTCATATGGTCTGAACTTTTGGGTAGACCTGTGTGGAGCCAGGAGTTGGACTTGTGGATCCTTGTGGGTCTCTTCCAACTCAGGATATTCTATGATTCTATGATCTACCACAGTAGAGCTAGACTGATTTGTGCACACATAGCCCATGCATCATTGTGGCTGTTCAAGGAGTGGATAGAGATTTATCTGAACGTGAGCACAATGCAAAATAGAGCTGGGTATTGAAATTTCTTGGAAAAAAAAAATATCCAAGCCCTATGTGCCTTTGAGAGTGCACACTTGTACTTTTCTTGACTTTACCAGAAGTATGTTTTCTGCAGTACAACATATATTATGCACAGCTGGGGTGTACTATAATTCAGAATTTTCTTTCTCCCAGCTTTTTACTGGGAGAGAAAGAAACACGTAAAGTCATTTCCTTCTAGCAAAGAAAAAAATAAACAAAACAACAAACAAACAAAACAACAACAACAACAACAACAAAACACCCTACACCCAAATCAAGAAAAACAGTAAAATCTTTAGAGATCTCCTGGGAACCTATTAGTTGCCCAGAGTCCCAATTTCTTTCAAAGTTTCTGGGAAATATCATGGAGTTTATTGGGAAAATCACTGGTTAACATTAGGAACAAATGTACCTTAGTTCCTCTAAGTGCTGTTTAATTTCTGCTACTTTAAAATTTCTTTGTAATTATTTATATAAGGAACACTATAGAAATTTCTCGTTTCTTCTGTTTGTGATACAGAGATTAAGGAAAAGTCATACCATGTCACATTTATTTGTATTGTGGGCTTCATACTACTTCATTGAAGCACCTAATTTATTCCTAATTCTTACATATCAGGTAAAATAATCATTCTGAACCACCTCATTTTGTAATATAGACAGGGAAGGTAAATTTATCAAAAGAATCTTTCTCTGTTTCAAAAGAACAACTTTTCATTGACTGCCAGGGGATACTCACTTAAGTGAGATTGCTAAAATATCTGCACTTTATCTATGGGTGGTTGGAAGCCCACTTCTGTATTTTTCTGGAGGACTTCAAAGAGAATATGCTCTGGAAATGGGTCTGCCATACTGAACTCTGGGTAGCAAGAGCAAAAGAAAGAATAAATTGTTTCTATAATGTGTTGAAGAATCCTACCTCAGGACATCATAGGTGAGAGACATGTAAAAGTGAGATTCTTATGTGGAATTAAAGAAAAAACAAGCAACCAAACCAACCAACCAAACAAAAAAGGTATTAATATATATATATATATTCTTTGTTATAAATACCTTCAATACTTATAAATGGGAAACAGCTATTGCGTTTAGATATTTTGAAACTGAAGAATCCTTCTTAACCTCTAAAATAAAATAAATATTTTCAAAAGAGGTCTTGAGACAGGCAAAATAATGAAGATTAAGAATCCTAAATTCAAATTAAACACTGCTACATTCTAACTTCCTTCTATTTATCATGATTAATCTATGTCCTCTTCCCAGGAACGCAGAAACCATCCAATCTGGTGCTAACAGTGAAAGCTGTTGGTATTTTAAATGTCAGTAGCATTTCAATAACTCATTAATATTATTGAAAAGAAAACTGTAATCCAGACTGCTAGTAGTGGAAAACCCATGTACAGACATTAAAGAAGTCTTGTTGATATAATGCTGCAGAGGTTGCACTGAGATGTAGTACTGTTTCTTTTATCCATTTTTATGTCTTTTTCTTAGTGTTGGGTTGTTAACATGAGCTGGATTTGTAATGTTATTGAATTTTCTTAGTAAAGGGGATAGGAACAGGCTGAGCTGGCTGGTTGCTGCTGCTACTAGTTGTTACATATGGTTCTTTGTGATCATACTGATAATGGGGACACACCTTTTTCAGTGGTTTGGTTTGCAGTCGTAAGTGCTGTTAGCTCTAATTGAATAAGCACCTCTGTGGGATGTTCTTTTGTCTATTCATGGCCTGAATATTCAATTTGCTAGTGCATATAGAGCAGAGATGTAATTGCTCTTGCCCTTGTGATTGGAAACCCTCCACCAGGATCTTTAAGGTCAGTTTCCACTTTTTTTTTTTTTTTTTTAAATCCTTTTCCTCAAATAGCTTTTCAGCCCTTGATGAGAGAAATAAGATCTGAAATTCCCATTTAAAAGTGACAGTAATAATAAATATTATTATTTAATCAATCAATAAAAGTATGTCAAAACAATAAAAACTAATTTTGCTCCTGAAGTTTTTTGCTCTCAAAAGCAAGGTCTATGTTCTTAGGAAATCTAAGATTCTAAAGTCTAAGTCTAAAATCGTAGGAAAACACCTTAAGTGACACATCAGAGCAAAATTCTTACATAATTACAATATTTAATTCTTTAAATGGCAACATTATCACATTAAATGTTGTGCATTTATTTAAATCACTAATATTCAAAGGAATATTTCTAATAAATAAGCATAATAATAGCCAATAATTTGATACTAACATATTTTTATAGCAACCTTTTCAAGTCTGTCCTCTATAGAAAACTAATTTCCACAAAGATGTAAAACAGGAGAAAGAAGTATTTTGGTCCTAGCCATGAGACTAATGATCCTATCTGAGCTCAACATTTCCAGAATCACAGAATGGATGAGGTTGGAAGGGACTTCTGAAGACCATCTAGCCCAACCCTCAAGCAGGATCACTTAGAGCACATTGCACACAGTATTCCTGTCTCTATACCTATATGACCCTCTTTTTTCTCAAGGATATCAAGTTTAAATAGTTCTTTAAAATATATGCATTAATTTCAGGA
The DNA here is from genome assembly GCF_964211825.1 of Aythya ferina. Lineage (NCBI taxonomy): Eukaryota > Metazoa > Chordata > Aves > Anseriformes > Anatidae > Aythya > Aythya ferina. The sequence continues at coordinate 108,126,985 of NC_140298.1, read as the reverse complement.
GGGGGAAAAAAGTACATAATCATTCTTTGTAAACTCATTCTTCATATATATATATATATATATATTTTTTTTTTTCCCTGCAGAAGATCATTTCCCAGATGAAAAGCTGATGCATTAATTCAGTTACTTCTTGAAAAATAACATTTCCTTGAGGAAACTGGTAAGCAAGTAAAGCTCTAAAATCAATAAAGATAGTTTGCTTAAAATTTAAAATCCTGTTACTAAATATATGTAACAGATTATTTCCACAGTTATTCCCAAAGAGATTCCTTTACATCAAGTCTATGAGAAGCTATTTCATATAAACTAATGGGATGTATTTAAATGTTATGCTTTGAAAAATAAGAGTGAATATATTCTTTTTTTTTTTTTTTCTTCTTCATTATATTTATAAACAGCTGCTTTTCCACACCTTTCTGAAAGAATCTGAAAAGAGAAAAAAAAAAAAAAAAAAAAAAGAAGGGATGATAGCTAACAAGGCTGCATTGTGCAGGCAAGGGCAGTCGCTTGGGGACTGCAGTGGGGACTGTGAATCCCTTTTGTTTAAGAAGGGATTTGTACACAAATCTCCTTTTACTTACTGGTTGTCAACTTCATGCATCCAAACACTATATGAGAAGAACAGGTATCTTTGGACTTGATTTAAAAAAAGTAATTCAGCTGCACTAATGTTCTTGGAAATCCTGCTGTTCCATACACAGTTCATTTCATGTGTCACATTTTCCTCGTAGCGCTTCATTTTTTATCTCATTTGTGTTTAGTAGTCCTAGACACGAGCAGGATTGAAACAATGGATGCTGAGGGACATTTGGAGTTAGGTTGGGTTGTAACAAGTGAATTTAATTCCCCTCTAAATTATGCAAAAATTGAATCATGACTCTGGACACAAGTAACCAATTTTTTGTATTTTTTTTGCTACTGAACTTTTTTTTTTTCTTCTTCTTTACATCTGACCATTAAGTTCTTGAAAGATATAACACCAAATACCTAAACTTGTACGATATTAACATAGAAATTGAAGCTGCCTGTACAGTCAACAGAGAGGGAATAATCTCTAGAAGGCAGATCAGGGTGCCTAAATTTGGCAATAGCCAGTTTTCTGATTTAGGAGCTCTAATTGCTAACCACACACTTCTCTCTGTTGACTGTAGAGGGAACCTGGGCACCTAAGGTAGGTGCTTGCAGAGGCAGTGTGAGTAGCCTATATAGAATGGCATTTAAAACCTCTGGTATATGTCTGCTTCCTAGTTTATTCTGAACAATGGAGTAGGAGGATCTTTGCTGTAAATTTTTCTGTTGGCTTGATTTGGAAGTAGAATTTATATCACACACAAAGAGATACATGTGTTCACACATGATTTGCTAGTTTGGGCATGAAGAATTCATCTTTGCAGTTAATTTTTGGGTTGATATTTTAAATTTTAGAAATTAATATAACATGTCTGTCTACAAATTTTGTTGGAAGGTTTAGTCCTTAGTATAAGTGCTAATAGAAGGCATATTTTTTCTTGATTTATATTTACAATACATGTGTACAGACTAAAAGGTACACAACCTAGGAAAAAAAAAAAAAAAAAAAAGAGCTTGAAAAAGACTAATCAGCCACTTTTTATTTAGAATTACAACTATAAAACAACTTCCCACAGTATAGATACGTCATATGTCATAAATATGACTGTGGTGAAGAGAGAAACAGTAAATTTCTTTTACCACTGATAGGTAATTTATTTTATTTTCAAAAATTATTTTATCTACAAATAATGTTTTCTTTTCATTTTCTTCATATGAATGTGTCTTTTTCCTGGATTTTTACTGTAGATTTTTTAGAAAGAAATTACACACATTTCCTCCTATTTTCCACATTTCTCTATGTACACAACATTTCACAGAAAGGTATGCATCCAAACAAGTGACAAGTCTTATTCCCCTAGATCTAGTTAGATTCTTGCCCAAAGGACAGCTCTTCCCTCTTCTTTTTGGCTCCAGCAGTACATTCCAGATCGAAGTTAGCTTACTTTGCTCTTGTTCTGAGCCAACGGGAATCTGTGAAACAGCAGTAATGTTATGCTGAAATGAAGCTAACAAAGCCTCAGCAGGATTTGTTATGTGGGATTTTGTACTCCACTAATGCAGCCTTTGACTGCTTAGCAATGGGGAACTAGAAAAAGAATATGCCCATGAGCCTTAAGACATTCTTGCTGAATCTTGCTCAGCTGATGTAGTGTCTTTGTCTCAGTGCTTATCTAAGTGAATTTCATGCCAATGCATTTCTGGCTTTTATTCATAGCACAAAAAATCTGTTTTCTTGATAGGTCAAATATAAGAACAACAAAAAGATGCCTTAATTATCTTCAAGGGAAATTAATTATGCATAATGCCCACATTTTGACCTTTGATTTAAGCCACAGCAGCTTATATCTGGGGCAAAAGGAAATTTATACTTAACATCATTTACAAATAGTAGCCTCTGATACAATGGAGAAATAAGTCTTAATAATACTTCAGATAATTAAGAGCATACACTTGCTTTGCTTTACTATTACTTGCTCTTATATGAGCACTAAAGAACCATCTGAGAAACCTCCAGATTTCCAGTCCCCTCTAGATAACTGATGGGATGTAAAATGATTTGAATAAGAACTGCCATACTCAATTAATTGGACATGGCTAATATAGAGTGGGATATAACAGCAAATGTTTGCAGACTATGCCAGCTAGCTAAGAGAACTTATTCATACAGAACTGGCAGTTTGGCCTTCTTCTTGTAAAGCCTTGCTAGTCTTCCTGTGTTTCTAAGCACATTTCTGTATGTACTTGCGTTTGACTCCTCTGATGGGTAGAGCAAACTACCAGCCACTTGGAACAGACAAGGATCTTCTGAATTTTACTCACCCACAGAAAATGCATTTGTGAAGATCAGGATGGTTTTCTAAAGCCTCCACAACCAGAAAAGGTTAGAAAGATGTGTGCTGATTTCCTGCAGATTCAGCACTATCGCTGATGGAGAAGAAACTGAGTGCCAGAAATCTGAGAACTATCCAAATTAGGTGTAGGGGTTGAATAAACAGTGATCTATGAGAGGATATACAGTTGCATCATTGTCTTTCTGCCACATACCTGCAGAATGATTTGGATGAAAATCTGTTCCAAATTCATCTGGAATCTGCTGGAAACAGCAAAATATAGGGGTTGTGTAGTTTCATGTGTAAGCTGTTCATTCACCTGTAGTGGCAGGTGAATTTAAGCTCAGGTGTATCTCCACTGACTGCAACAGCAGCTTAGACACTGGTGTGCCCACAGATACTTACTCTCATTTGGATTCAACTCTGGAATTAAGTCTTCCTCTTTGTCTCTGAGATATAGACCACTCCAGCACTGGGAAGGGACAGCTATGTTTTAGTATTTGCTATGGATTGCCCTCATGCACCAATCTGTTGGTCATTACTCCTTAGCAACATGTGAAAACCCACATGAGTCCTCTGTGTTCCCCACAGGAGCTGATAGTAGCCTCCATTCTTGGCAAGCTGATTGTCATACCTGTGATGATTATATTTTCATTTTCTGACTACCTTTCTCTTTTGCTTTGGTGTCAGCTTCTCCACCAGGTCTGCTTCAGTGAATGCTCCCTTCTTGTCCATGCCATCTTCTGGGTTGTTTTTGCATGAGAATGGCAGAGAAAAGGAGAGCATTGGGCCTTTGGGCCCAATGGTGGTCTGGGGTTTCTTACAACTGTAGACTTCATCGGGAAGCTTGGTTCCAAGAAGGTGCCACCCTGCCTGTGAGGGAGGAGGACCTGGGGAGGGTGGCCTGTGGCAGCTTTCAGGCTGGCTGCAGCCTAATGCTTGAGTCTCAGCACTAAAAAGGTTATTCCTGCTGTGGTTTGTTTGTAAAATGCCCTTGAAGATGACGGCAGCTATACAAATGACAAGTAATAAAATATCATTATAATGTAATTAGTTATTATTACCTCAGATGGCTGAGATTTGGCTTCTTAATCCCTTCTGCCATGGTTTATTATAGAACAGGAAAATAAAGGGAAAGAAAGTGGTACACCACAACAATGACATGGCAACATCACGGTAATATAATGTGTCTAAAAAGAAGCAGGAGTTGAGGCAGCACCAACCCAGTTGCATCCAGAAATAGTCAATATCGTGCAGAAATGACTTTAGGTTCAAAGTATATACAAAACTGTGAAGAAACGACTTTAGGATATAAATTTAATATGACTTTAAATTTTATAATACTTTAGTATATAAATTAACATACAACTTTATTCAACATTTTATATACAGTTTTTTGAGAGGTTTACCGCCTCACTCTGAACTAATTCTGTAAAATAGTTATATTTACTTTGTTTTCTAAAACAGAGCACCAACAGCTTTATTTCATAGAATCTTTATGGATGGAAAAGACCTCCAAGATCACCTGGTTCAACCATCACCCTACCACCACTGTCACCAACTTAACCATGTCCCTAAGCACCAGGTCCAGCCTTTCCTTAAACATCCCCATGGCCGGTGACACCACCACTTTCCTGGGCAACCCATCCCAATGCCTGACTACTCTTTCTGAGAAGAAATATTTCCTAATTTCTGACCTAAATCTCCACTTGTGCAACTGGAGGCATTCATTCTAGTCCTATCACTAGTTACTGTGAGAAGAGGCCAATCCTCAGCTCCCCACATGTTCCTTTCAGGCAGTTGTAGAGAGCAATAAGGTCTTCCCTGAGCCTTCTCTTCTCCAGAATGAAAAAAAAAAAAACAGTTCTCTTATAATACTTGTGTTCCAGGCCCTTCACCGGCTTCATAGCCCTTCTCTGGACACATTCCAGGGCCTCGATGTCCTTCTTGTACTGAGGAGCCTAAAGCTGAACACAGTACTCAAGGTGCAGCCTCACCAGAGCAGAGTACAGGGATGATCACCTCCCTGGTCCTGCTGGTTACACTATTTATCTCAGCAAGGAAGAAATCTCATATAACTTTGATTGATTGATTCAGCTGCTGTCTTTGGGGCTGCTACTTGTGACTGCACTGAGGATATAAGGGTACATGAGGCTTGCTGCCCCCTTTCTGAAGCAGGACTTGAAGAAGGCACTTGTCTCATTGAAAAGTTACTTCCCCAACAGGTTTGTTTATGCTAGCATCTTCAACCTCACAGTTTGGTGCCTTATATATTGGGCACCAATATATATTTGGACACTTATATATTAGGGCAGCTTTTAAGTGGGTGGCTTTTGAAATTATGGAGGATTATTTTTTTGTCTGGCTTTTTGGAAGGAACACTCTGTTATGGTCCATTAATTTTAATTTTCTGCTCATATACATCAAGATGCAAAGTGCATTTATGAGATGTAATTCTCATTCTATTGTTCTTGAATCTGATGGTAAAAAAATTATAGACTTCACTGAAAATGTTTGGGACCCTTTTTAAACTTAACCCTTCGTACTAATTACTAGTCACAGGAAAAGTTCTCAATACATTTTTATACGATGAGTATGAAGATGAGCTCACCTGAAGCCGAGAGTAGAGTCTTTTGAGTCTTTCCATATATTAAAAAACTTTTGAATTTTGTTAGCAGCATGTATATGAATGTATGTAAGTGGTTAGCTAGGTAGAAAAAATACCAGGTAGAAAACAATCATAACTTGTGTTTTTTACTCCATTTGCCTAGACAACACTCAGACTGATGCACAGATATATATGTGCAGAGGCTGGGAAGGTGTGACAGACTGAGGACCTAATATCTATTAGTATTTGGCCACTGCCTGCAAGGATAGTTGAATACTGAGCTTCTGCAATCTTCAGAGCAAGCTGAGGATAATAAATGGGAAAGCAGTTTAAGAAAAGGTTTACCTTTTTTTCTTGTGTCTCAGTTACCCATTAGAGCTTGTTAGAGAATCTCTTCTTCCTTCCCTCAAAGTTTAAATATTTACCTTATGAAATGTTTACATGATGTTTCAAAGAAGGTGTAGCTGTCAGTGTTTACCTCTTTAAGAGTCATCTCAAGGTGTACTTAGATATCGTTGTACCCCTGACCATCCCTGGTGGTGTGCAGAAGCTGTGTGTTGTGTCAACTTCACAGCTCCTGCCTGGCCAGGGTAAAGGGGGGGAAGACAAAATGGGAATGGAACTGAGTTAAACTGCACAGAGGCACTGTAACAACCTCATTCGTTTTTCACCTCGTTTTTAATTTTTAAAATCATATATAATTTTATTTTTTTCTTGTAAAGGTTGGTTGGAAAAAGCTTGTAATTTTACAGAAAATCTTCAACAATCTCTGTTTAAAATCTGATGGAATCAGTTCTTAATTGTTTCCAGTGTTATCTTTGCAGTGCCTTCAGATTTAATAAATTGCTGTATTTTTAGGTACATAATTGCAGGTTAACTGTGATTTAATATCTGCATGAGTTATGTGAGAATAATAGACATTAAACCCAGAACTCCATGTAATAAATCTCCTATTTATAATCTTTCTGACCACATTTTCCTAAAAAAAAAAAGCTGCCCCTGTTCTTGGGAGCACTCTTTACACCTTTGGACCTGACTGTCTCTAATTCTGCCCTGTACCAGGTGTTGAGTTTATGTTGATTATCTGGTGATATGAACATAGTGAGGACTAAAACAACAACAACGTCAACAACAACAACAAAAACAAGATTAATACAGCAGAGCACTTATTCTTTCTTTTATTGTCTTTTATGTAAGAAGTATTATTAAGCATGTTATGGAATTAAAATATTGAAAAAGAAACACCATGTGAATGAGAGAAATGAAGATGTAGCAAAGTAGGAAGGATGTTTTCTAGAGAAAAGAAAGCTAACAAATCAATGAACCCGTGGGATAAAGGGAGGTAGCTCCAAATGTCAGAAGCTGCATTGACCTGTTTGAATGATGAATTATAGCACAGAGAACATTATGGTGTAGGGCATGTAACAATATGCCAGTACAAGAAAGGTTTCAGAAATGTCACCTGTCAACAAATCATACTGCATACCTCTATTATTGGAATCATCTAATATCGCAACTTTTTTTCGCATATAATATTAGTCAATGCATTGAAAATGCTCACTTAAAATATGTTTTTTAGTTAATAAGCATCTCTGAAAACATTATTGTAACACAACAAATAGAGTGACAAAAATACAGAATGAATGATCATGAAGTGTCTGAGCAAACTGAGAGAGAGTAATATGGAAGATAAAATCATGTTTTTGTTAACCTGTTCTTCAAAATCTGAGAAAACTGTTTTGGGAAAGTTTTATTTCCCAACCACGTTTTCTCACTGGAAAAATTAATTATTTTTAATTTTATTGTTATTTTTAATTTTTATTTATTTATTTATTTTTATTTTAACTTTTATTCGTGATAATTTTAGTGTTACATCACCTTGCAAGCTAGCAACATTTCAGCTGAGTGGTGATGCAGTATGAGTTCGTGCAGGTGTGACAAAGCCTAGGGAAAACTTTGGGGCAGGCAGTATACTCTGCAGCTGCATGTCTGTGGTCTTGATCTCCCCCCAGGAGCTCATTGTCACAGGTATCCAATGATCACCAGCACAATCACAATTACAGTCACAAACCACAAAGCTATTCTGAGACATGGCTTAAGCCCCTACAGGAAGAGTCTCAGGAGTCACACTGGAAAGCGTATGACAACTTCTCCAACTGTTTTTGCCATGTTTCTGTAGTAACCAATCTGTAATAAAAAATGACAAAATTAACAAAAAAAAATGACATTTTATTATTATTTTTTATTTATTGTTTCATAGATTAATTTATCTATGCAATGTTAATGGGACATGTTTTGTGGGACCAGAGAAGCCACTTTGGGTACAGATGAAGGACATAAGTTTTTTGCTTCTTTCACCTTTCCCCAGTGACTGCTCATTGCCACTTCAAATCTTCAAGTAGATGTAGTCTACTGTATGAAGTTTTAACTGTATGAAGTTCAACAAGACCAAGTGCCGGGTCCTGCACCTGGGGCGCAATAACCCCAAGCAGAGCTACAGGCTGGGAGAGGAATGGTTGGAAAGCTGCCAGGCAGAGAAGGACCTGGGAGTGATGGTGGATAGTCGGCTGAATATGAACCAGCAGTGTGCTCAGGTGGCCAAGAAGGCCAACAGCATCCTGGCTTGTATCAGAAACAGTGTGACCAGCAGGGCTAGGGAGGTGATCGTCCCCCTGTACTTAGCTCTGGTGAGGCCGCACCTCGAGTACTGTGTTCAGTTTTGGGCCCCTCGCTACAAGAAGGACATGGAGGTGCTTGAGTGGGTCCAGAGAAGGGTGACAAAGCTGGTGAGGGGCCTGGAGAACAAGTCCTACGAGGAATGGCTGAGGGAGCTGGGCTTGTTCAGCCTGGAGAAAAGGAGGCTCAGGGGCGACCTTATCGCTCTCTACAGGTACCTCAAAGGAGGCTGTAGCGAGGTGGGGGTTGGTCTGTTCTCCCACGTGCCTGGTGACAGGACGAGGGGGAATGGGCTAAAGTTGCGCCAGGGGAGTTTTAGGTTAGATGTTAGGAAAAACTTCTTTACCGAAAGAGTTGTTAGGCATTGGAATGGGCTGCCCAGGGAAGTGGTGGAGTCACTATCCCTGGAGGTCTTTAAAAGACGTTTAGATGTAGAGCTTAGGGATATGGTTTAGTGGGGACTGCTAGCGTTAGGTCAGAAGTTGGACTCGATGATCTTGAGGTCTCTTCCAACCTAGAAATTCTGTGTGTGATTCTGCATGTAGTCTATGGGAAAGATATTGTCTGGAAACAAATCTTTCTGCTCACCTGTCTCCTCCAACCTGCACTCAATAAGACAGCACTCTTGTGAGCAGTTGTGGCAGGAAATGAGAGGGGAACAACACGTTGGATGGGGGGACGTGGAGTGAACTGATGAGCAGTATCATTACTGAAAGGCAGAAAGTGAACCTGGAAAATATCTATTCACAGACAGTGATCTTGCACTAGCCAGGGATTTTATTACTTTGCATTGAGTAGTCTTCTAGGGCCTGGGAGCAAATAGGTATACTGTAGCTGCACTATCTATCTAGCTGCACTCATGGATGAAAATTCTCAAACAAACAGACTGAAGAAAATTGCCTTCACAGCACAGTAACCTTTCCTGCTTGGTTTGCAGTTTCCCCAGAGCTCCTGCAGCTAATGTTGCCTCATTTTTCTAGTCATGGGAGGCATCCACAACTATGATATGGAAAGAGGCAGAAAACATATAATTTTCTTTCACAGAATTTGATGAAAGAGACAAAGATATCATGACTAATGTAATAAGTGTAGACCAGATATCTGAAAAGGCCGGTAACTTTCCTCTTTCCTGTAACAGTTCTTAAACTGTGGCCAATTTCCTTCTCTCAGACAACAGTTTATGATACTCTTTAGACCCTTGTCTGAGGTGGAGCTCCTGAAAAGTAATAGACTAGAGAGTCTGGGTGCCCTTAGGGACCATGGTGTTATTACTTACAAAGCATAAGCTGGCAAGTGAATAATAAGAGCTTTGCACTGCAGGTAACTCTGCTGAACACTTTAAATACAACCATGAGCATCAGTAGCACCTGTTCAAGAATACTCCTGGGAAACATGACTCAGACAACATGTGACATTATAAGTGATAGTATTTTTCTGTGAGTTCCTTCTTGCATTCAGAGAGTAACGTTATACTTGTAATAGCAGAAAAACAAAAACAAAAACAAGTGTTATACAACAATTCTTATCGAGCTTTTACTAAATTGCACTTACCCAGCCTGTCCTTGCTTTTTCTGCTTTCAGTATCTGTTCCTGGCAAACTGCAACAGGGATCAGAACAGAGATTTGGAGGTGTAAGCAGCATGCTCACTTTCCTGTGCAGGCAAAGCATGAGATCTCATAGAGATCAGGAGATCCTATACTGATAAGCTAAGTCTTTTTCACCAGTGGAAAGCAGCCAAAAACCTGATCCAAAGTTCACAAAATATTTCAGGTCTCCAAATATCACAGAAATGGTCACTCTGAGATAGAACAGCCATACAATTCTGTATAAAGAAAAATACCAGAAAATATTCCTGTCTTTTCACATTATTTTGCTTGGTAAAAATAAATAAATAAATAATAGGAGGTCTTGGTTGTACTTGCTGTTTCTTCATTGCTCAGATTCATCCTTTCCATCTTCACTCATGTCTACTTTATTTTTTGCTTCTCAATCTGAGAAAGAAATTATATTTGGAATGCTATGCAAAGAAAGCTATCTGTTGTGTCCAGACCTCTGCTTTTTCAGATTTGTTGGCTGTCATGCTCAGGAAGCTTTTATTCATTCCTAGTTTAGCTAGTACATTTTATTTGCAATGTGTTAATTTGTCGCTTCTTGGTCAGAACACACGGTTATCAGGTCCAACTTGTGAAAAAGAGCAAGAGCAAGCTTAAAGACTGAAGAATGAGAAGGTGTTGTTCTTTTAGAGTCTTTGTCTCCTAATCTGATCTGTGGATTAGAAAGCTTTTACAGTTATGCAATTGATATCTTGGGGAGTAAGGATACAAAGAAAAAAGATCAGACATTGTAAGCATTTAAAGCATCAACCTCCTACTGCATTCACTAGAGGTTATCCACATGGAACCTTTGGATGTTTAGACGGGTGACTACTGTGGAAACTCCCACTGAGTTTTTGAAAAGAAATGTGCATTTCTGTAGATATTGAACTTGGACTGGATAACTGTATAGGTAATGGATACAGCTACTCACCAAATTTGATAGCTCTGGAAACTTAACACAAAGTGGCAAAATTGAAATTATATGCTATAGTTGTATTGTTATAATAGTTTTATTACAATATAAATACAAATAAATTATACAATATAATATAAATTATAATATAAATACAATTAAATACAATATAATTGTATTATATTGTATTTATATACAATATAGGTCTCATTCTAACTACAATATGATTGTATTTAATTTTTTTCAGAAAGAAGATGACAACTATGTAGGTTGGTGGCAGAAGCAGGTCAAAATAATTATGAGGATTTAATTTACTCAAGAAGAGCTCTGTAAGAGAAGGCATGCTGTTATTACAGACTGTACAATGTGAAGGACTTTGTAAAGGACCCAGCATTGACAGAGTGTATTACTATGGAAGAATAAAAAACAGTATTTTGTGTAAAGATCATCTAGGAATTGAGTTTTCAGCAATGGTATTCTTACCTGAGCTACTTCTGAGTACTAATATTACAGCTTAGATGATACTCTGAACTTTCAAAACTTCAAGACAATTGAGCAGATATTGAAAGCCCAAGGCTGCAAACAGATGAAGGTTTGTTAATAACATATAAATGTTATAACTTAATAACATTTAAGTATGATGCTGCACACTTTGAAAGTTCTTGGGAGAAAAATAGTCAAAGGAACAAATGTACAGTCTGAGCAGTGACTGGAAACATGATGAATAGACTTTTAATTAACTAATAAGTGTTCCCCAGAATGTGGGAGAAAAGGAAAAAAGTGCAAGGGTCCGTTTCCTAGGCTTTATGCTTCACTTTTTGTGAAGATAGTGTCTTGCCAATTCCAAAATATTGGAGTTACAATATTAATGATATATTTGTAAATAACTACTCTCAAACTAAGTTTAAAGGAGATAAATCCTAACTCTTCAGGCTAGCTCAGTGATCTGGAAGCCACAGCTGAAAGAATCCCTAACCCTACTGAAAATATCGAAACAATATCCAATTTGTAATTTAACCATTCATAAAATTAATCTGGACAAAATTCAAGCAGGAGTTGGCTAGGTCTGGGTGAAGATGGAAGGTGGGGATTTATACACTGATGCAGCAAAGTGGAATGACCAATGGAAGAAAAGCCCATTTGGATGAAAACTGGAGCTTGGATATATGCTGACGTACTGACTTTCCACAACTGTAGTTTCATTTCATTTAAAAGAGCTGAGGACCTGCCAGTCCATAAAACAGAGCTTCTTCTTTTCAGGACCTGCACCAGGTCTCCTTCCTTTGCTTTAAATTCATGCCTTTATTTACTTCCTTTCTGAAAATCCTTCCCTGGTAAGGCTGGAGACCTGGCACATTTCTACTTAGAAATTTCTGTTTGTGTATATTGTTTGTGCCCATTTTGGGTACAAATGTTTGTGCCCATTTGGATATCACTGACCTACATTCTGATATTTTCAAGGCCTATCACTAGACTGAGAAAAGTGAACCTAACATCCTGCTTCTAAATAAAAATTTGGCTAAAAATAATACTGTTAAAATTAATTATTATTATTATTATTTATTTATTTTTAACAAATGGAGACTGGAAGATATAGTGTGAAATATTTCTACTGGTTTTAAATATATATTTTAAAATAAAAATAGGATAAATGGCTAAGGGAAAGCCTTGTTAAAGGAAAGCAAAAAAGGACCATGACAGTTTGTCTTGCTTTATTCTTATATAACACCACATTTGATCCTAAGAGAAACCACCATGGTCTGTGATTTGTTTCTTACGGCTGTCACATGTGGTAGAATAGATGACAACAGACATCTGAGATGAGAAGAACACAGTTTCTTAAATTAGTATTTGTGAAGAGAATGCTGGTGTCTCCAATAAAGGGATTTTTCACTATTATTCTGTTCCAGCCATATACAAACATCCAAAAACTTGTAGTTAACATCTCATTTCTTTCTTACTACCATCTGACACCAAAAAGTAGCATTATTGCTGCAACTCAAGCATCAGCAGACAACTTGAGTTTGTCTATACATTTTAGCAGAATATGATGCGTGTTTTTTGATTGATGCTCATTCTGAATGCAGGTGAATCATCTGGCAGACAGCAAAATTACCCAGTGACCTAATGTCCTGTCACTGATACACAACTAATTATATGAGTACTGATCCATATAACACCCGTTACGTGAATTTGAATGCCCATCTGTTCACTCCAGATTAATTGTGACACCAATAACTCCACATTATGAAACAGTTATTAAAAAAAAAAATCACAAAAAGAATAAGACACCCCCCCAGAGAACAAGAACAAGCAAAAACAAAAAACCAAACCTTTCAATCACCCTGAATTCTAACAAAATTAAAGCTTAAATCCAAAACCAAAGGTGACCACTCCTCCAAAAAAAGTAGGTTCATAAGTTCAAATATTTTCTTCACTGTCAAAGAAAGCATACCAGGACCCAAGGGAATAGGTCACACAGTAAAAGGTACTTTTACAGTTACAAAGACGATATTCTGTAGCCAACCCTTTTATCCTAGCTAAGGTTTAAGGAAATACTGAAAGGTTCAATTCATCTCACTTAACATGAGATAGCAGCAATGTAAATATGTGTATCTGAGCCCTTCTAAGGAGTGATTCCTTTGACCTATTTTGAATGTCTGCTTGAAGACAAGACAGATTTACTCCAGAAATGCTTATTTCTCTCTGCTTCTCCAGTTCTCTTAGGAAGCTTAGTAGCTGAGGTCTGATATAGACACTACACTGTAAATGTGTATATTTGGTGAAGTCAATTGTACCTTCAGATAATTTGCAAGGAAATCAATTAAATTTTATGTGGCATCTGTTTCAACTGCTTTTTCTCTTTGCTGCCTCCTAATAATTCTCAGATATTTTGATTATATTCTCTTTTGAAAAATTTTCAGAAATCTATGCAGTTAGATTTTTTGCTAGCATGGTCCCTCTCTCTGTACCATGTCCAAAGTTGTCAAAACATGATTTAGTATTTATATTACTGTAAGTGATCCTATTTACAAGATAAGTCCTAAGACCATTTTAATGAACTCCAATAGAAACCTTCTCCCAGATCTTATGGATCTAGACACATCTTTAATTTTCTGATCATTTACAAGTGTATTAACTACTGATCTTACACTTTGAAGATGCCATTAATTTTATTTTATATGTTATATATATATATATACATAACATATATATATGTAATATATATTTGAGTGTTAATTGTCTTTCATCTAGCATTTGTCGATTATTTCGTAGGGTTTTGGTAAGCTCTCCAGTGGATTCTTCACAGAATTCTGTGATTCTGTGAAGAATCCACTGGAGAGCTTACCAAGACCCTACCACGCAGAGAAACATCAGCCACCTGAAGGCACCTTATATCGACAGTGAGCTATCTGTCAATAATAATTCTTTTGGAGCTGTGCTTATAGAGTTCCATTATTCTAGAAAGTTGGATGAAAGCAAAAACACCCAGCCACAGTTTCATTCAGAGACAAACAGAATAATATAATATAATATATAATATAATATATAATAATATATTATTATATAATATTTCTAATATTTGCCGAGGCAATCGGCTCCGGGGCAGACGCGTTCTGCAGCGGAGCGGGGGATCGGGCCAGGCAGGGCTAATTTTTCCAGCATCGAGCCTACTTGAGGGAGCCGCCAGGACCTGGCAGCCCTCGTGAGGGAGGCTGACGAGGCGAAGGCGGAGCCAGCAGCGCCGCCTCCCCAGCCGTTCAAAAGCTGCCCCTAGGGAGCGCGGCGACCAGGGCGGGCAAACAGGGCGTGGCGCGTCAGAAGGGAGTGGCGCGGCAGTTAGCGCGGAAGTTCATGCAGGCAGGGCGCGCAGGAAGGGCAGAGTGCTCCCCCTGCCCACACGAACACCTTCTTAACAACAGCCGTAGCTAGGTGATAATGGTCTCCACCAGGCACGGTGTGCTCTCCAGGAAGTCGGTACACACCCAGACCGACTACCCGTTAAAAAATGCCACAGTTCAGGTCACCGGATGCAGGGAGTGTCTGAGCCTGTTGCTGCCATCGGCGGGAGGCAGAGAAACTGCGTGCGTGAGGTGCGAGCAGGTGGATGACCTGGTCCGCATGGTGGCGGAGCTCAAGGAGGAGGTGGAGAGGTTGAGGGCCATCAGGGAGTGTGAGCAAGAGATAGACTTGTGGAGTAACTCCCTGCAGGGCCTCAAGGAGAGGTACCGAGGTGAGACTCCTCAAATGGGGGTGGACCCCCTGCCCTGTAGCCGTCGGGCAGAGGGAGGGGATCTGGGAGTTCAGGAGGAATGGAAACAGGTCCCTGCTCGACATCGCAGGCGACGCCCTCCCCTTCCGGCCCCACATTCCCAGGTGCCCTTACGCAACAGGTTTGAGGCCCTGGAGCTCGACAGACCAGTAGCTGAGGAAGAGGTAGCAAGTGTTCCCAGGAGGATGCCTAGGGTGAGGAGGTCGACTCCACGCCTCAGGACTGCCTCCACCAAGAAAGACAGGAGGGTTATTGTTGTTGGAGACTCTATTCTTAGGGGAACAGAGGGCCCTATTTGTCGGCCTGACCCTACCCGTAGGGAAGTCTGCTGCCTCCCTGGGGCCAGGGTCAGGGACGTTGCCAGGAAGCTTCCCAACCTGGTACGCCCCTCTGACTATTACCCTCTTTTGATAGTCCAGGCGGGCAGTGACAACATTGAAGAGACAAGCCTCAAGGCTATCAAAAGAGACTTTAGGGGGCTGGGTCGGTTAGTGGATGGAGCGGGAGTGCAGGTGGTATTTTTGTCCATCCCTACGGTGGCAGGGAGGGGTTCAGAGAGGACACGGAAAGCCCACCTGTTAAACACGTGGCTCCGGGGCTGGTGCCAATGCAGAAGTCTTGGGTTTTTTGATCATGGGGCACTTTACTCAGCACCTGGCCTGATGGCCGCAGACGGGTCCCTATCTTTTAGGGGAAAAAGGATCCTGGGCCAGGAGCTGGCAGGGCTCATTGAGAGGGCTTTAAACTAGGTAGGAAGGGGGATGGGGCTGAAGCTAGGATTGTTGGGGCTGTGCCAGGGGGAACAATGGCAAGGCTGGAGGATAAGGCAATGGCCCAGCTGAAGTGCATCTACACAAATGCACGCAGCATGGGTAACAAACAGGAGGAGCTGGAAGCCATCGTGCAGCAGGCAGGCTACGACTTGGTTGCCATCACGGGGACGTGGTGGGACCACTCTCATGACTGGAGTACTGCAATGCCTGGCTATAAGCTCTTTAGAAGGGACAGGCAGCACAGAAGGGGTGGTGGTGTGGTTCTCTATATTAGAGAGTCTTTTGAGGTTGTAGAACTCGAGGCTGGGAATGACAAGGTTGAGTCCCTTTGGGTTAGGATCAGCAGGGACAACAAGGCTAGTGTCCTGGTCGGGGTCTGCTATAGACTGCTGAACCAGGATGAGGAGATGGATGAGGAATTCTACAGGTAGCTGACAGAAGTTGCGAAATCGTCAGCTCTGGTACTCGTGGGGGACTTCAACTTCCCTGACATATCCTGGAAGCACAACACAGCCCTGAGAAAGCAGTCTAGGAGGTTTCTGGAGAGCGTGGAAGATAGCTTCCTGACGCAGCTGGTTAGTGAACCTACCAGGGGTGGTGTCCCGCTAGACCTTCTCTTCACAAACACAGAAGGACTGGTGGGAGATGTGGTGGTCGGGAGCTGTCTTGGGCAGAGTGACCACGCAATGGTGGAGTTCACTATTCTTGGCGAGGCCAGGAAGGGGACCAGTAAAACCGCTGTATTGGACTTTCAGAGGGCTGACTTTGAGCTGCTCAGGACACTAGTTGGTGGAGTCCCCTGGGAGGCGGTTCTGAAGGGCAGAGGAGTCCAGGAAGGCTGGGCGCTCTTCAAGAAGGAAATCTTAATGGCGCAGGAACGGTCTGTCCCCACGTGCCCAAAGACGAGCTGGCGGGGAAGAAGACCAGCCTGGCTCAACAGAGAATTGTGGCTTGATCTTAGGAGAAAAAAGAGGGTTTATAATCTTTGGAAAAGTGGGCAGTCCACTAGGGAGGACTTTAAGGATGTAGCGAGGCTGTGCAGGGACAAAATTAGAAAGGCCAAAGCTCATCTGGAGCTCAATCTGGCTACTGCCGTTAAAGATAACAAAAAATGTTTCTATAAATACATCAACACAAAAAGGAGGACTAAGGAGAATCTCCATCCTTTACTGGATGCGGGGGGAAACTTAGTTACAAGAGATGAGGAAAAGGCGGAGGTGCTCAATGCCTTCTTTGCCTCAGTCTTTAGTGGCAATACCGGCTGTTCTCTGGATACTCAGTACCCTGAGCTGGTGGAAGGGGATGGGGAGCAGGATGTGGCCCTCACTATCCATGAAGAACTGGTTGGTGACCTGCTACGGCACTTGGATGTGCACAAGTCGATGGGGCCGGATGGGATCCACCCAAGGGTACTGAGAGAACTGGCAGAGGAGCTGGCCAAGCCACTGTCCATCATTTATCAGCAGTCCTGGCTATCGGGGGAGGTCCCAGTTGACTGGCGGCTAGCAAATGTGACGCCCATCTACAAGAAGGGCCGGAGGGCAGACCCGGGAAACTACAGGCCTGTCAGTTTGACCTCAGTGCCAGGGAAGCTCATGGAGCAGATCCTCCTGAGAGTCATCACGCAGCACTTGCAGGGCAAGCAGGCGATCAGGCTCAGTCAGCATGGGTTTATGAAAGGCAGGTCCTGCTTGACGAACCTGATCTCCTTCTATGACAAAGTGACGCGCTGGGTGGATGAGGGAAAGGCTGTGGATGTGGTCTACTTTGACTTCAGCAAGGCTTTTGACACCGTCTCCCACAGCATTCTCCTCAAGAAACTGGCTGCTCTTGGCTTGGACTGGCGCACGCTTCGTTGGGTTAGAAACTGGCTGGATAGCCGGGCCCAAAGAGTCGTGGTGAATGGAGCCAAGTCCAGTTGGAGGCCAGTCACTAGTGGCGTCCCCCAGGGCTCGGTGCTGGGGCCGGTCCTCTTTAATATCTTCATCGATGATCTGGACGAGGGCATCGAGTGCACCCTCAGTAAGTTCGCAGATGACACCAAGTTAGGTGCGTGTGTCGATCTGCTTGAGGGTAGGAAAGCTCTGCAGGAGGATCTGGATAGGCTGCACCGATGGGCTGAGGTCAACTGCATGAAGTTCAACAAGGCCAAGTGCCGGGTCCTGCACCTGGGGCGCAATAACCCCAAGAAGAGCTACAGGCTGGGAGAGGAATGGTTGGAGAGCTGCCAGGCAGAGAAGGACCTGGGAGTGATGGTGGATAGTCGGCTGGATATGAGCCAGCAGTGTGCTCAGGTGGCCAAGAAGGCCAATGGCATCCTGGCTTGTATCAGGAACAGTGTGACCAGCAGGGCTAGGGAGGTGATCGTCCCCCTGTACTCAGCTCTGGTGAGGCCGCACCTCGAGTACTGTGTTCAGTTTTGGGCCCCTCGCTACAAGAAGGACATCGAGGTGCTTGAGTGGGTGCAGAGAAGGTCCTGAAGATGAGGGGCCTGGAGAACAAGTCCTGCGAGGAATGGCTGAGGGAGCTGGGCTTGTTCAGCCTGGAGAAGAGGAGGCTCAGGGGCGACCTTATCGCTCTCTGTAGGTACCTCAAGGGAGGCTGTAGCGAGGTGGGGGTTGGTCTGTTCTCCCACGTGCCTGGTGACAGGATGAGGGGGAATGGGCTAAAGTTGCACCAGGGGAGTTTTAGGTTAGATGTTAGGAAGAACTTCTTTACTGAAAGGGTTGTGAGGCATTGGAACAGGCTGCCCAGGGAAGTGGTGGAGTCACCATCCCTGGAAGTCTTCAAAAGACGTTTAGATGTAGAGCTCAGGGATATGCTTTAGTGGGGACTGCTGGCGTTAGGTCAGAGGTTGGACTCGATGATCTTGAGGTCTCTTCCAACCTAGAAATTCTGTGATTCTGTAGCAAATTGAGCAACATATTTTGACCCACCGAGCATCAGTTGTTGGCCGGTGTGAAACCTATTATTTATATAGTAGCAGTTACATCCTGTCATTTCCATTGCTAAATTGTATTAAGACAGTTAAAATAGATGAATGAAGCCAATGGAGTCATATCAAGGATGAACATTAGTTTTGGTAAGAGCAAAAATAAAACCGGAACACTTTGTTTCAAAAGTATAATACTTAATGTTATTTATTATTTATATTAAATGATACACAATGACCCTATTATTTAAACATGAAATATAAAATGTCTGTTCTCTGGGATATGAATGAAAATTCATTATTTGTATACAACATATTTTTCTATAGAGTATAATGGACAAACTTTAGTTATTTCTGTATTTTGAAAGAAAAAAAATGTTGATAATATCACATTCAGAGTTAGCTGAACATATACCTATGATATTGTGCATACATAAAGATTTACATTATATATGTGTTTTCATACTCCAGCTGTTTTTGGGTGCAAAACTGAATATTATGTGTGGGATTTAACTTGATGAATTTAAGAATTTTACCAAATTTTAACTGTTTTGTATCTGAGGTGTTTAAAATAGATTTTTATTACTTATTTATTTATTTCAATCTGGCCTAGTTATTATGGACTCCTTTTTTTTGGCAAAAGAGAAGAATAAGTAGCTCTGTAGAATAATCTTTCTCATCCTAACACCAAGAACAGACTGATCGAATCATTTATTTGATGCATTTACTTCTGCACTGATAATGATGGGGATCCCATACCTAATGACTCGATTTGCCAAAGGTGATTACCTAATTCCTTGTATCAACAACTGAAAGTCATAGTTGTATTTAATAGTGCTTCTACAGAGAAAGAATTTTTCTGTATAGGCATGTAATTTTTCAGTATAGGCATGCTCCAGGAATACATTTTCTGCAGAAGACTGATTACAAAGGAGCAGTCTGTAGGATAAAAAGGTCTTATGGGACTGAAGCAGGGCATTACTGCCCAGGTTTAAAATAGAGTCTAGTTTTATATATGATGTAATGTGTTTAAAAATAGGACAAATAATTAACATCTTGAAACAACTTACTGTAAGAACCCTATTCACAATTATACAAAGGTGGCAGGCGCTATGGATGCAATTGATCTTATCTGCTTTTTAAATAAGCATTTACAAAGTCTAAAGCTGAGCCATCATCTAGGTTCTCTTTATAATTAACCAAAGGAGGAAGAAACTTCTCTGTACACCTAAGCTGTTCTGCAGTTCACCTCATCTATTTAAATACCTACCTTAGTATTAGATAAGCCATTCCCTAGAAGCCCATCCTAAAGGAATGCAAACACAGAACTTTACATCGAAAACATCTATATTAAATCCAGTGAATACTACTAAAGTATTCTAGAAAAAGATGTCTCAGGCTACAAAGAATGTATAATTCCACTAGAGGATAAGTCAAGTACACCAAGGAAAGAGCAATAGAGGTTCACTGACTCCAGAACTGAGATTGGATAATTACAGTAGACATGGTATTTTAAAAGGTATTTTCTATTAAGAAAATAAAAACCACCACCACCAACAAAACAAAACCACACCAAAAAAAACCCACAGGAATATATACATGTATACATATGTTTTTTTTCCACATGGCTCCATTAATGTAGACAACTTGTTTACCTCTGGTATCTTAACAACATCATATTTTTTCTTAATGAACTTCTGTGGTCATCATTTAATGTTGTACACTGTCATAGTGCTTAATTTCTTACAGAAACGAAGGCTTGTGTAACAGTTCTTCTTTTTCAATGTCTTTGAAAGGTTATTTAATTTACGTATAGATAGACTTCAATCTTTCAGTGGGAAATCTTAGTGTGGGAACACAAATTAAAAAGCAATTTTAGGGAATTAGATGGGAAGTACACAAGCCAAGTAGTTTATTTTTCATATGTTAAACTGAAAATTTAAGAGCTGTTTTGTAAAGGAATTTTAAAAATCCATAAACAATACAAGAAAAGTATTTACATAACATTGTTTAAAATTGCCTGTTATTGGTACTTCTCAGGAAAAGCAAGGAAATATTACTATCAAAACAAAATGTAGTTTAAGTCTAAGTATGTCGTTTAGTATGTCGTATGATAAGTATGTTGTATGTAGTCTGTAGTTTAAGTATGATTTTGCATTGAAAATTATATTATGAAACATATAAACCAGTTAGAATACTTCTATTCAAAGCAAAGTTGATGAGGAAAATTTTCACTTCAGTAGGTATTTTAGGCTGCTTATACAGCCATAAAAGAACAGTTTAATTGCTATCAGAATCCAGCTGACTCAAGTCACATTTTTGTAGAAATAGGAAGAACTAATGTCCTGCAACTAAGAAATCACAAATCTCCCTAAGTCAAAAGCCTTCTTAAAAAACAATCAATTCAATCAAACAAACATTAAAAACTGTAATAGATTTTCTTATAATTGGATCTTTCCAACAAAAATGGTGAAAATTTGCTGTGATCATTGTCTTAGCATTATCTCATCATGTTATACTTCTGTGGACTGACCTGCAGTTATCTTGTGTCTTGAGCTGATTTTTTTATTTTTTTTTTAATTTTTTTTATACTATGCAATATGTAAGCTAAAAGTAAAGATGGAATTGCTACATAAATTTATTTTGACAAAATAAATCTATATTCTAAATTCTATTTTGACAAAATTCACAATAAACTGAGTGATTTCACCAATGACAGTCTATTAATTGATCACAAAATACTAACTTCATTAACTGTTATCTCAGTAATCTAATTTTAGCTTCATAATTGGTCTGTTAGTCAGCAATGTAAATGTTAGCTGATTAGATGAAATAACTTTTGTAAACAAGTTTCAAATCCAAAAATAACAATGGAATTTAAGTATTAATTTAGAAGTGATTAAAAAAAAAAAAAAAACAAAACAAACACAACACAAAGAAACAATAACAACAACAACAAAACAACCAACAATCAAAAAAAAACCACATACTTTAGTTCAGTTACCTCTGTTCTATTTAGTAGTAATTGGAACCAGACTAGTTTTAAAATTTCTTAAGTATAAAAAATTATTTCAACAATTGTTTTTTAATCAATACCAGCAATGCCCCTCTTACAATAGAAATCTCATCTTTTTGTAGTGTCATGAATAGCCTAACAAAATTTGACAAATTCCATTATTACTTCTGAATGAATTGCTAATATTAGGTTCTTCTGTGTGTAGGAGTCTATGAATAACCAGGTTGATGGAGAACTAAAATACAACATAAAACAAAATCACATAATGGAAGCCTAATGAACCAATCAAACGAAGATGACAATAATAAAAGAGAGATAATGAAAAATACCCCTGTCTACTCAGAAAAATAAATAAAATAAAATAAAATAAAATAAAATAAAATAAAATAAAATAAAATAAAATAAAATAAAATAAATAAAGGAAGTATTTTACAAACTTCACTTATATTGGGAAAGACAGTTAACTAAACATTGTTTTTAACTGTTTTTGTTGTTATTGCTGTACTTTTGATGTATTTGGTGTGGTATCCAGCTCTTTCATGAGAGGTACAGATTTGCTCTAGGTTGTGTCCTCTCTGTAAGCTCTGTAGTGGATCCCAGCATGTCTCAAAAAGCATGAGAATCTTACCTGTTGGCAACTGGAGAGTGGCCTTCTTATCTAATATAGACTGAGCTGAACAGCTGCCTAATTTCATTAAATGTATTGTCTAGATCTCTGCAGACTGTAATGGGAGCTGTGATTGTTACTTCCTCTACATATAACATAAATTTAGATAGTTTACATTTGAACAGAAAACTGCTGCGTGTTTTCTGTCATGTGCTGTATGTAGTGTAGGAGGCAGAAGTGTAAACATTGGTGTTTAATACCATCAGGGACACAGCAAGGCATACATCTGACTAACACATAAGCTGTGAGAGACCTGAAATCTTTCAATGCATCAGTTAGAGGTTTAGCATGTACAATGGAGTGTCATTGTGGGGGTGGCACTAGGGAACCATGTTCAGGAAGCTGAATTGTTCTTCCAAACTCCACAGTGCTCATCTTTGATGGTCTTACTTTCTGTGTACCTGACCCTTAGCACAATTATACCGTTGCACTGAGTAGATCATTGGTTCCTGTAGACACTGTCATGATACAAGCATATATTAAATATCCATTTTATACTTAAGAACTGGGCTGGTTTTGTTCATCTCATGAAGTTAGCTAAGCAATAGCCCAAGCATTTTAAAATTTGTTTGGTTTTGTTTTTAAATGCATGAGTATTGGCAGGACATAAAAACTATATAAGTAAAAAAAAAAATTGAATTCTATGTCCTTCTAGAAAAATGTTCGTCTAATTCAAAATGTGAATACCTATATACTACATGATGCTACCTAACACTATATCATCCAATAAGATCATTCTTCAAAGGATAAATGTTATAATTTGTTTGATTTGAATCTACCAAGTGATGGTGACTTGGATAATCTACTTGAATTATAGTGTTTTACAAGGTTATTAAGCTCCAAGTGCAATCACTGTTTATTTGAAATACCTTTTGGGTTGACAAGGGAAAAATGTTTTTAGTAGAAAAAAAAATGATAGTGCTTGCTAGTGCTTATCATAACTTTTCCAATCAAAGGTATTTCAGGCAGATAAATTCACTTTTCCACATTCCTATAGACAGCAGAAGATAGAAAAGGGGGAAGGAACCAAGAACTGGGGAAGAGCAGTTTAGGAAACACCTAGAGAAGCTGTGTTGAAATCTCTGGGGCTGGAGGGGATTCCCCAAGGGTGCAGAAAGCATTAGTTGATATGCTGAGGAAGTGGATGGATTGACACATAGATAGGATTAAAATTGTCTAAATATCTGGGCTCAAAAGGATACTAATCCGTCCCTTGACTTCTGGTAGGAAGTTCCTAACAAGAAGGACATCTGTATGGGTGAAACAGCTGATACAGTTTGGTATTTTCATAAATACACTAGATGATGAAACAGAATATCCCTCTGTAATTTACAGTGTCTGGCATAGCAGAGAGCAGAGCATTAACTCAGAGGTTCCTTGAGAAACTTGAGGAGTGGGCCACAAGGTTCAAGAGGCAAAATACAAAGTTTTCTACCTTTGGAGGAATAGCTCTGCTGGCTGAATAGAACCCCACTGTAAAGGACCCGGATGTTGCAGTGAAACTGAGTATGAGCCAACAGTGTGCTTTCACTGCAAATAAGATGAACTGCATGCTGATATTAATCATAGAATCATTTAGGTTGGAAAAGACCTCTAAGATCATCTAGTCCAACTGCATTAGGAGGATCATGGAGGGTAAGGCAAGAGAAGTTGATGTCCACAAAGTGTTAGTGGTAATTTTATAATGATAGTAAAAAAAAAATTAGTACATCTTCCCAAAGAATGTAAACATCATTTGAAATCTTTATGATTTTTATGATCTTTAAAACTTTCAAGAATTTTACCTGTCTATAATGAAAAGTACTAATTTAATTAAGTCGGAGCAGCAGAATCAGTACAAAGATTACATAACGAAGTCTATGATTTTTGCTATAGTCATGTTACCTGATCGTCTTTATTCCAGCTGGCCCTAGAACAAAAGATTCTTTCCCCTTTCAAAATAAATGAATAAATATTAAAAATCATTTTTCAACATGCAAAGTAATCTTAACATCCAATGATATCCAGCCACAGATTTATGGAAAGTCAGCAGTTTTAGGCTACCATGTTTCAAAATTTTTGACACTGTCCCAATCTGGGGTTCAATTTCAAGTGTAAAAATTTCATGGTCTTCTGAGGAGCCAATGAACAGGAAATGCATAGTGAAAAAATAAGTTGGAGACTTTAGAAGAAAATTTTATTTAGAAAAGGGAGAAAGTATTATTACGTAAATAAAACAAACCAAACCAAGATTATAAAAAGTCAATGCAAATAATAGGCCATTCAGAAACACCCTTGTGGCTAGTCATCCAATGCTTTGAAACATCATAATGAATAGTTATGAGAGGTTTATTTGCTTCAGTTTGGAGAAAAGAAATTGAAAGGAAGGAAAATTCAATCAAAATAGCTAGTGAATAAACACTGTCAAAAATCCATATGGATTCAAAAAAAAAAGTACACTGATTTGTTCCTTAAACATGCTGCGTATAAACAGTCTGGCTTTGCAAAAAACATCATGGTGTCTGACAGGGTCATGAACAAAACAAGTCCCCAGCAAAAATCCCAGATGTCTTTCCCCAAAGGGTTCTTTGAATGTAACTAAAATGACACATGGGGGTAGGAGCATTACTTAGGGCATTCATAAAATGCTACCACTGGTGCAGATGAGGGCATTTGAGTGAAAGGATATTCTGAGAACACAAGTGCATTAGTCAGTCCACAGCAGAGACTTCATCCCTGCTCCTTCTCCCCTCCTCACCCCCCCAACCCCAGCAATTTATTGAAATGACTAATTATGACATAAATATTTGGAATTACTGATAATCTGCAGAAATCATGCTTAGCGTATAATTATACTATGCACTTGTATGCACACCCAAACATATCTGTACATATTCACATAATCAATCTGCAGTGAAAATACTGCTGATCAAAATGTGTTTATGGTACGTGAATACTATGAGACTATAATGAAGAAATAAGAATTGCTGTTTTGAGCAGTTAATTGCAAAATGTTAGTATTTAAGTGATGTAATTTGTTTTCTAAAATACTATTTTAAAGAGAGAACTTTAAGTTGTACACCAGCATTTACTTCAGAGGATTAAGTTCATCTCTGACATTTTACATAAATATGTGAAAATTACAAAATGCTCTTGAAGCTGTTTTCCAGAAGATACAGACTATTAATCTGCTCTGCCAGTGCTGCTTGTTCTAGGCAATCACTACTATTCTAGCAACATAAATTTGACAGTCATGTAAGGGAGTTGCAAAACTTTTATTTGTATTCAATCTCACAGTAATTTTAGACACCATGGAAATTATAATTAAATGACATAATTCATTTCCCTCATCCCTCACTCATACCTGGAAAAGAATTACACTATTACACTTTTTTTTTTTTTTTTTTTTTTTTTTTTTTTTTTTTGGTTATATTAAGAGTATGAGAGAACCCAAAACACTACACAAAGGCAAAGGGTGTAGTGGTAGAAAGTTTCCATACTGATACTTCCTCTAGGGTCTTGTCCCAGACTCCAAGAATTAGGCCTCTTCCATGTTTCTTGTGTTCAAGTGAAGTAATGTAGTTCTTAAATCTAATGAAATTATGAATTTTCAACCTTAAAACAGTGGAAGGAAGGAATTTCTTGGTGTAAAATTGAAACTGCAGACACAGTTCTATATAGTAATTTGTGAGGCCTGTTGACTTGAGGTCTGGTCACAAATGAAAATGCAGCATAAATCGACAGTTCTGGATTTTATTTCAGATAATTTAAATACTTAATAATTTTAATCCATCAAAAATTAGGTCTGTTAGCAAATATCGCATATACTAATCAGTATAATCTGTATAGTAAGTGCTTGTAAGGCCTGTTGCATCCTTCTTTCTTCTCACCACTGACAAGGCAGCATACCCTAATGAGTTAGAAATTTCTACTGCACTTTCCTAAAAGCCTAATACAAGAAGGCATGTAAAAAATAACTACATTGAAAAATCTATTAATTTAATATAAATTAGTTCAAATTAAAAGGAATTGTTTATAATTCATTCACTAGAAGAGACGAGACAAACCTGCATCTGCTGGCCACTTTTGTGCTAATCTGTATTAGAAGGATTACAAATGCTAGAATATAGATATATAGAATATAGAATATAGAATATATATTCTATATAGAATATATACTAGAATATAGAATATAGAGCAAAATTCTTCAACTTGTTTCATCACCTTAATTTCTTGCAGAACCTCCCCCACCATAGCTATTAATCATAGTTAAAATGAGAACTAGTGAAAAGTAATTAAACTCAGCTTTACTCTAAAAGTGATGTCTAGAATCTGCAAAAGGTGTTAAGAGCATAAAGATTATGAAAGATCACTTGTATTACTAATTTATTGAATATTCAAATAAGAATCTGCAGTTAATGCAGATCTTCATTACTGATGTAAGCTTCTGATAAGAACAAATGGATTTTTGTCTCCTTTCCATTGCTCTTGAAATTATACAAAAAAAATAAAAGTATTGTGATGAGACAAACTTCTGTCCTGTTGATCAATATTGTGTCGCTCTTCTGCCTCATCTGCTTGTTTTAATCTGCTCTTGATTGCCTGTGGGGAAAAGACAGCTTTTTGTTCTGGGTTTAAAAATATTCTATCAAAATGCAAGCCTGCTACATGGTCATGACTCTTAGTTATAGCAGTAATGCAAATTACTACCACAGAAGGAGGTATTCCTCTTCCTCAGTGAATCATCACTAGATGTAGAAAAATGAGTCAGTCTTGACACAGTTCATTGTGTAAATGAAGATAATTGAAAGAGTCAGCAAAAGATTACAATAGCTGGCCTTGGCCAATGTAAATAAATGTAAGCAGGTCCAGGGTGCATCTCCATTAATATTGTTTCAGTAAGGAATGTGATTCTAAAGTGAATGCATTGGTTATCACACATGGGTTGGCATCTTAGAGAGGTCTCGGAGGACAGAAAAAAGATTTGTTTTAGGTGAAATTAAACCAGATGAAATTTTAGGTGAAATTTTAGGTGAAATTAAAGCTGCCAGCCAGCAGCTAAACACCACACAGCCTTTCACTCCCCCTCCCCCATCCCTCTCTGGGATGGGGGAGAGAAATGGGAAAGTGAAGCCTGTGAGTTGAGATCACTATTAAGACTCACTATTAAGACAGGAAAATAATAATAACAACAACAATAATAATAACAATAATGATGACAATAGTACTAATACTCTAGTAGTAGTACTCTAGTAATACTAATACTAATACTAATACTCTATATACTAATACTCTATATACTAATACTCTATATACTAATACTAATACTCTATATACTAATACTCTATATATAGAGTATATATAGTATATATAGAGTATATAGAGTATATAGAGAGTATATAGAGTATATATAGAGTATATATAGTATATAGAGTATATATACTCTATATACTAATACTAATACTAATACTAATACTCTATATACTAATACTAATACTAATACTCTAGTAGTAGTACTCTACTACTAATAATGTGAATGAACCAAGTAATGCACAATGCAATTGCTCACCACCCACTGACCAATGCCCAGTCTAACCCTGAGCAGCCGCACCCACCCCCCACCCCAGCTAGCCACCCCTATATATTGTATAGCATGAAGTCAGATGGGATGGAATACCCCTTTGGCCAGTTTGGATCAGCTGTCCTGGGTCTGCCCCTTCCCAGCTCTTGCTGCACCCCCAGCCTGCCCGTTGGTAGGACAGAGTGAGAAGCTGAAAAGTTCTTGGCTTGGTGTAAGCACTGCTCTGCAACAATTAAAACATCAGCATGTTATCAACACTCTTCTCATCCTAATCCAAAACATAGCACCCTACCAGCTACTAGGAGGAAAATTAACTCTCTCCTAACTGAAACGAGGACAGAAAGACACTCCAGGCATACTCTGGTACACTCCACCTTCTAATGGACATTTAGTACATGCAAACAGATTAGTTGTAGTCTGACTTAAAACCTCCATAATATATGCAGTGTGAATGCTGACTCCTTGCAACTATTTAACTCTAGTGATTTACTGTTACTGAAAGATGGCATTTTTAAATATATGTATAGTTCCAGATCAAAAACAAACAAACAAAAAAATACCTTGATAAAGATTAGTGACATCTACAGACATGAAAAAATAGCAAGAGAAGCTTCTAGTCTTGTTACTGTGAAATTAAATAAATAAATAAATAAATAAAACTGTGCTGTTTCTTAGTTCTTATTCTTAATCCAATAGTGTTCTAAGAATGGTATAGGCCAGATACCTTCAGAAAACTCTTTCTTTTATTAATCTACTTGTTTTTACAATATGTATATAGTTTTATAGTTAACTCCTTACAAAAGGAAGAGGATTTAGGTCAACAACAACAGAAATTATGGAATTTTAGATTCTAGGACCTGCAGTTTTCATTCAGTGTCACATCAATGAATTGAAATGTCCTACCCTAGTTAACTCTGTTCTTGTCAGAACTCACCTTGCTTCCACTAGTGTATTTATACTAACAACTTTGTTGTTATTGTTGCTGTTCCCAATAAATAAAATTCCCAGTCCTTAGTTTGACTACAGAATAGGTAGAACAACATTAACAATTCTTTGAACTTGCTATATCTTGACTGTAATTTGGAAGGACTGACTTCAGAAGGATGAACATAGTTTAAGAGCTGCATGTAATTTAAGTTCTTGGCGCAATTCCTGATTTTATAGGTATATACATTCATATCTGTCTCTATGCAAGACTCTCTAATGCATCAATATAGATATAAATGGAAGTAGGAGGTAATAGCAGTTCCTCTCTACTTAAAAATTGACCATCTGGAAGTTCTTGTCCAGAGTAGATGCTGTTTCTTTTAAATTATATTTGTAATTACTGTGCAACTAAAGCACTGTCCTACATCAAGAAATTATGAAAGTATTTCTAGCTACATATAAAGTAGAATGTTGATAAAGTTATGTCATCCTTTTAAAATACAACAATCCACTAGTTTATTGATATTTATTTATAATCCATTAAGAAAGTTTTGTTTAACTTTTTATTGTTCTTTCAAGAGTCTTATTTAAGGTGGATTTGTTGTCCTTATCTTTTATCTCATCGATTGCTCTCCACAAAACACTTCAAGAGAAGAAATCAAGAGGTTAAATTATACTGCCCACTACACTTATTTGGACCATAAGAATACAATATCTTCTTCCTATTTTAAAAGGGAACAAGAGAGAAGAGACCTAGACTGAAAGAAGATTCCTAGACTGAATGGGAAATTTTTGTACTTCCTGGAATATGCATTTGACTAAAGTCCTGAAGCCATATATGCTTAAAACACCCCTTCCTTGAAGGCATAATTCTTGATTTAATATTCACTTCAGGGCAATATCTATCTGTTAATATCCCTGACTTTCTGAGTTCACTGTCTTCACCTTGCATACAGATGTTACTAGGGACAACTCTTTCTCAAGAGGGTCAGTTCTCATGTAGGGCAAGATAGAAATCTTGCAGAAATATGACTGGAATTAATTTTTGGTTTGGGTTATGGACAGATTCAGTACAGGTCTGAAAAACAACAGTGATCAGAAATTAAATACCAGTCCCTCTTGTTCTTTTGTCATAATATTTACTCCTGGATTTTGATCTTGTGGGAAGTTAATATTTACATCTTTACCATGATTAAGATAGCTAAATATTATTTATATGAATTCTCTTTTTCTCTCTCTTTCATGTACTTGACCAAGAACTATGATCTGGGGAGAAAATACCAACTATGCTAAAACTGATAAAACTGACTGTTGAAAATAATAGTACAGGGATGAAGAAGCTTTTCTACGGAGAGGTGATAAAGACAGAAAGAGGTTGCAAATGCCCCTGACAGCTATGGCAAGTATGATAAGAACAGTAGAAGATAAGTCAGGCTAGGAAATTCTTAAAAGGACTTTATGAAGTGGGTGGACACAAACTGTCTGGTTTTGAATATAACTAACATCAGAGAACTAAATCATGAATTCAAGGCAAGTGCTTTGTTAGAGGTGTCTGTCAAGAAATATCCTGGTTGTAAGTGAAGAGTGATTGATGGTTCTGTCCCCTCATTGTATGTTGTGCAAACTGGGGAGAAAATTGACCTAACTGTTCTGGTTTTGACACCTCTGTCAAGTGTTTCCTGATTTGTCTCTGAAATGCATGAAATAAATCCAGATGCTCTATTAGCTGAAACAAAAATAATAAAAAAAAAATTATACGTGGGCAAGCTGAGGTCAGAATTTTCACCATACCTTTACTAGGGATGAGGTAAATAAAAAGATTTTTTTTCAGCCAAAAATTCAATTTTAATGTAGTATTTCTGCATAAATGAATCTTTTGGGGAAATAAGACTTGTATAAATAAAGGTTTCCTAAATACTTTTACTTTAGCATTTGCATTTCCCAAAGCCCCTGAGGCCATAAGTGTCCACTAGACTAGGGAAAGCCACTAGTTCTACTGCTTTCCAGTAGCAAATGAGGAGTCCTCTCAGAGAAACTGCTTTTATTCCAGTCTATGAAATGAAGAATTATTGTAATTCTCTGTACATCTTGAAATACAATCTTTCTATGGTAAATCAGGAAAGAATCCAAAAATCTCCTGGCTATTTTACTCCACCTGGTTTCTGATAGTGTACTTTCAAGGTCTCTGGATACAATCCAATCTTTCCATTCTCAGATCCCACATAGTTCTCATGCCCTTGTTAAACTGAGGCAGGGTTAAAGTCCAATCTGAAGTCTTGCAATACCTTATAAGTTGTTTCTGCAGACTCTTGCAGAAAGGATTTGTGGCTAAATGTCATTTCTGTTTAAAAGTACTAAGGGGTTAAAGCTGGTATTATGAATGTCATTTTCAGGGGAAGCATGCCAGATAAATGCTAATTTACTCCTTAAGCACTCTCCAGTGATTTTCATAAGCACTCTTCAAAGAGTCAAAATAAAAATATCATGGTACAATATAGGAATCACAGCACAGACACTCTTCAGCCAACATGGTTGTAGACCTACTGGCCTGAAGCTATGAAAAGCAAAGGAGTCTCTGTCATCATCTATGGATAAATAGAAGGAAGGACAGATGCTGAGTATTTTCTTTCTTCTAGAAATCCTCCAAGTGACATTTTGAGAGGCTGGCAATTTTTACACAATCTTGGAAGTAGTGAGTCTGAAGTGGGGGCAGGGAAAGATGGAGGAAGGCAGGCAGGGAGGAAGGCAGAGAAGAAGAAAGGACTTTCAGTGAGTATTTCTTAGACATATGTTGTTGAGAGATTTTTGTCTTGAAAGGGGGTTCTTGTGGCTCTTCATTTAAGTTACAGATGACACCAGTTGAAGCCAGGGAACCCCTATGAAGTCTTCCTCATAACACAGTCCAATAAGAGAGAAATTAATTTTATATATGTTTTATGGATGCAGTAATAGTCGGAATTTCTATAATACAGCAGTTTCTCAGAAATAATTTTGTTGGTTTTACCTGGAAATAAAAGGAAAATTCAAGGAACACCTTGCATGCCACAGCTGTCTCAGCAACCTGTGCATGCTCCTGTTCCTCCCAGTTGTTGCTCTCCTTGTCAAAATTTCCATAGTGCTTTTGGTATTAAAAATAAATATAAGATAAAATGGGGGCTATGGAGGGGTCTGAGGACAGCACCACAGCAAAGAATGAGCTGTGTCCCTTTAACTGCCAAAGGGACAATATTTATATTTATTTCAGAGCCCAGGATGACCTTTCTAGTCACATATCCATCTCCCACATGTCATCTCTGTGTCTCTTGGCAGTCCCATATTAAACTGTAACAATCCCTTACACCAAGCAGTTGCGCAGTTGGGTGCAAGGATCCTGGAAAGGAACAGAGACTGTGCTTCTCACAGCCATGAACTGTCATCATGGTATCTTGTCCTGACATGGTAAAGTTCTGGTGAAGACACACACTCTTTGGCATAAACCTTGTGCCAAAGAGACATGATGTCTATGACATGAATGGGTGTTTTGGTATATAACCTGATGTGAACACACACATACACACCCATCATCATATCAACCGATATATGTCATTTCACAGTGGAAAGAAGGATGAAGAAGGTAAATTTTGTGCCACAAAAAAAAGAGCAGAGAGGCCTGGTGATTGGGGATTCCTTGCTGAGGGGCACTGAGGCTCCTATCTGCTGCTCAAATAACCTAGCCAGAGAAGTGTGCTGTCTTCCTGGGACATGTGTCGGAGACATTAGGAAGGCTCTGCCACGACTCATTAAACCGGAGGACTACTATCCTCCTGTAGTCATTCAGGTTGGATCCCAGGAAGCCGCTATTAGAAAAATGAAGAATATTAAAAAGGACTTTGCATCCCTGGGGAGGTTGTTGAGGGGATCGGGGGTGCAGGTAGCGTTCTCCTCTGTCCTCCCGCTGGGTGACTGGGGTGCAGATAGAAGGAGCAGAACAGGACAGGTAAATGACTGGCTGAGGGGGTGGTGTCTGGACCAGGGATTTGGGTATTTTGATCTTGGGCCGTCCTTTGAGAGGCTGGGTATGTGGGCTACAGACAGACACCAACTGAGCAAGTGGGGTGCAAGTGTGTTGGGGAGCAAGCTCTCTGTGCTGATTATCAGGGCTTTTAACTAGGTTTGATGGGGGAAGGGAGGGGAGCTAAAGGTGACAGAGAAGGGCTGGGGGAAGTCATCACTACTGTCACTGTTGAAGACAGGGCAAAACTTCTGAGCTCTCCCACAGGATTGTCTGAGGGCTCCTCAGAGAAGGTAGCATTCCTGATCCCCCATCCAGTATCTTCTTCTTGCATCCCCCCAGGGGTAACTGCACCTGCTGCTTCCCTAAAGTGCCTGTACACCAATGCACAGAGCATGGGAAATAAACAGGATGAGCTCGAGATCTGTGTTCGGTTGTGGGGCCACGATCTCGTTGCAATCACTGAGACGTGGTGGGACAGCTTGCATGACTGGAATGCTGTCATGGAGGGCTATGTCCTCTTTAGGAAAGACAGGCTGGGGAAGCGAGGGGGTGAGGTTGCCCTTTATGTGAGGGAGCAATTAGAGTATACCCAGCTCCAGCTGGGGGAGGGTGAAGGACAAGTGGAGAGCTTGTGGGCAAGAATTAAGGGGTGGGCTGGTATGGGAGACACGGTGGTGGGGGTCTACTACAGGTCTCCAGATCAGGAGGAGGAAATTGATGAGGCCTTCTACAAGCAGCTGCTAGTAGCGTCATGATCACGAGCGCTGGTCCTCATGGGGGACTTCAATTACGCCAACATCTGCTGGGTAAGCAACTCGGCCAGGCACGAGCCATCCAAATGGTTCCTACAATGCATTGAGGACAATTTTCTGATGCAGGTGGTGGAGGTGGAGAAGCTGACGAGGCAGGGGGTGCTCCTGGACCTAGTTCTTACCAGCAGGGATGGCCTTGTTAAGGATGTGAAGGCTGGGGACAGTTTGGGATGCAGCGACCATGAGATGGTGGAGTTCCAGATGGAACTAGGCAAAGGAAGTAAGGCTAAAAGCAGGATTGCTACCCTGGACTTTCAAAGAGCCAACTTCGACCTCTTCCGGGACCTGCTTGGGAGTATCTCATGGGATAAGTTGCTAGAAGGCAAGGGTGCTTGTGAGAGCTGGGCTACATTTAAGCAGCACTTCCATGCTCAGGATCGGTGCATCCCGAAGAATAGGAAATCAGGGAAGGGGGGCAGGAAACCCTCATGGATGAGCAAGGAGCTCATCAATAAGATCAAAAGGAAGAGGATGGTCTATGAAATGTGGAAAAAGGGCTTGTCCTCTTGGGAGGAGTATAGATGTGTTGTCAGGGCCTGCAGGGATGTGACAAGGAAGGCTAAAGCCCACCTAGAGATGAGGCTTGCAAAAGAGATAAAGGATAATAAGAAGGTTTTTTTCAAGTATGTAAACAGCAAGAGGAAGACTAGGGATAATGTGGGTCCCTTGCTGAATGAGGGGGGTGTCCTGGTCACGGGAGACGCTGAGAAGGCAGAGATACTGAATGCTTTCTTTGCTTCAAGGACACTCCCCCGGGACTCCTCACCCCTGGCAATAGGACAAAGGGTCTGGGAAATGGAGACGTCCCTGGTGGACGTGGGAGTGGTTCGGGAGCGTCTGAGTGGGCTCAACGCACACAAATCCATGGGTTCCAATGGGATGCATCCACGTGTGCTAATGGAGCTGGCAGGTGTGATTGCCGAACTGCTCTCTATCATCTTTGAAAGGTCTTGGAGAACAGGTGAGGTGCCTGAAGACTGGAGGACAGCCAATGTCACTCCAGTCTTCAAGAAAGGCAGGAAGGAGGATCCAGGAAACTACAGGCCAGTCAGTCTTACCTCTGTCCCTGGAAAGGTATTGGAGCAGCTTGTTCTGGATGCCATCTTCAAGCAATTGGAAGAGAAGAAGGCTATGAGGAATAGTCATCATGGATTCACCAAGGGGAAATTGTGCTCGACCAACCTCGTTGCCTTCTATGATGGTATCACCAGCTGGGTAGATGGTGGGAGAGCGGTGGATGTCATCCACCTTGACTTTAGCAAGGCTTTCAATACTGTGTCCCATGACATCCTACTAGCAAAGCTGAGAAAGTGTGGGATAGATGAGTGGACGGCAAGGTGGGTTGAGAACTGTCTGACTGGCCAAGCTCAGAGGGTGGTCATCGGCAGAGCAGAGTCTGTCTGGAGGCCTGTGACTAGCGGTGTTCCCCAGGGCTCGGTGCTGGGTCCGGTCTTGTTCAACATCTTCATCGACGACCTTGATGAGGGAATAGTGTCTGCCCTCAGCAAGTACGCCAATGACACAAAGCTGGGAGGAGTGGCTGACACGCCAGAAGGCTGTGCTGCCATTCAGCGAGACCTGGACTGGCTGGAGAGAAGGGCAGGAAGAAACCAAATGAGATTTAATAAGAGCAAGTGTAGAGTCCTGCATCTGGGAAGGAACAACCCGAAGTATCAGTACAGGCTGGGGGACGACCTGCTGGAGAGGAGCTCTGAAGAAAAGGACCTGGGGGTCCTGGTTGTGAGGAATGTTTTAACAATTCGTGTCAATAAAGAACAGTCCTGTCTGCCTCTGGGTCCTGCACTGGCAATTTAATTCTTGAACCACAGATGAAGTGTGTCCCAGTCTCCCCCTCATTCTAGTCAATTTATCAAGTCTTCAGAAAATACTCCTCAAATTTATGAACTTGTTTGCTTTTGTTATTCCAAACTTCTATTTCTAACAGTTACAGCCTTTTTTTTGTCTTCTTTCGAGATTAACTTAACACTGCTATAGGTGTGACTGTCCCTGTGAATGGCTGGTGAGGAATGTTTTAATTACTTGTGAAGTGTCAATAAGAAAGCTATTTGTGTTTGTATGAAGTCTTTGATGTCTGGGGGTTTCAGAACAACTGATAACAACTAGTGACTGTTATGGGATACTATGCAGGCCTCTGATATCTGGCCAGGTGGCCAAGAGATTAAGAAGAAGAAAAAAAAGAAGCTGAAGGACGGATAGGAGACAAGACCTGCAGGGGATGCCGTATAAACTTGACACGCTGCCAAGGAGTACAAAGGGAAAGGACAAGAAAAAAACTTGGAGAGGAAGACTACGAGCATTCAGCATGAAAGACTCCTAGAGACCCCCAGAGGGACCACCGGAGACTGATGCGCATGCTCCAGTAGGAGGGACTGGACCCCGGAACCTAATTATAATAACCTATTTTTTTTTAGAAGTAGTAATGAATATGTATTAGTCTAGGAGTATAAAAATCAGCTACTTGATGTGGCTGGTGTGCGTCCTGGTGGAGCAGAGACTCCTGGTGCACCCAGCGCTGTTTGCTTACCTCTATTCTTTTAATAAATCCTATTTTTTTATTTAATCCTATTTTGAAGACTGAGCCATTTCTAACATGGTGGACGACAGGTTGACCATGAGCCAGCACTGTGCCCTTGTGGCCACGAGGGCTAACGGGATCCTGGCGTGCATTAAAAGGAGCATGGCCAGCAGGCCAAGGGAAGTGATCCTCCCCCCCTACTCTGCCCTGGTCAGGTCTCACCTGGAGTACTGTGTCCAGTTCTGGGCTCCCCGGTACAAGAAAGACAGGGATCTCCTGGAAAGAGTCCAGCGGAGGGCCACAAAGGTGATACGGGGCCTGGAGCATTTTCCTTATGAGGAAAGACTGAGAGACCTGGGTCTGTTCAGCCTGGAGAAGAGAAGACTTAGAGGGGATCTCCTCAGTGTATGTAAATATCTGAGGGGTGGAGGACAGAAGGATGTAGCCAACCTCTTCTCAGTGGTTTGTGGGGATAGGACAAGGGGCAATGGCTGCAAGTTAGAGCACAGGAAGTTCCGCACCAACATGTGGAAGAACTTCTTCACGGTGAGGGTGACGGAACATTGGAACAGGCTGCCTAGGGAGGTTGTGGAGTCTCCTTCTCTGGAGATATTCAAGGCCTGTCTGGACGCCTACCTGGGCAGCCTGCTCTGAGGAACCTGCTTTGGCAGGGGGGTTGGACCCAATGATCTTTCGAGGTCCCTTCCAACCCCTACAGTTCTGTGTGATTCTGTGTGAAATGCTGGAAGGACACTTGTGGTTCATATGGCTAGACTGGGAGCAAAGAGGAGTTCTGTCATAAATGACTGTTATTCTCTCACCCATTATAAAATAATTTGTTTTATAATAGCCAGAGTCACTGTTTTGATGGAAAATAAGTGTTGCCTTGTCAAGACTGCCTGGACTTCTAGGTAGAGGTGTGTACTGACAGGGTCTGAGAAGTTTCACAGACACTTTAGGCATTTGACTGTCATAGCTGAGGTCACCTGGTTTCTGCAATAACAAGAGCAACAAATCATAACTGGAGAAAAACCTACAAGTGATAAGATTTGCTGAATGGCTTGTGCACTCCTAAAGCCTCCGTTAATCTAAATCTGCTTTGAAGAAGATTGGATTTACCCATTTGCTGTGATGTTACTTTCATTATAATATCAGCTTTTTCTCTGCCATAGATGAGCCTTGACCCTGCATGATCCAAAACACTGATTTTCCATAGACGAGCTGCAACAATCCAGCAACACATCAATATCCATTGTAGAAAACATACCTCTATTAATCACCTGCTGGATACTGTTCACCAGCAGTTCTGCATTCCCAACAATTCTAGAAAAGCAAAATCTAGAAGCACTCAAAAGTAAGGACAGCTGAACTTCCACATAGGTAAAGGTAACACTATTTCACTTTTCTAAAAGTTAGTATCTGGTTAAAGCTAATTGTCAAAAGAGAGAAAAGGAGACAAATAGATTTTCTAAAAGGCAATTCAGTCTGATGTAAGTTAGAATGAGTCTTACCCTATGGTATATACCTCTCCTCAAAGACAGTTTAGATGAGACAAACAACTTTTAGAAAAATATTTGCTCAGTGTAACTAAAGAAGTTGCAATTCACTGACATATACAATTCTTGTTTCTTAGCAATAAAATATCTTATTGATAACATGCACATTAAAGAAACAAGAAGCATTAAGAAAAATATTAGCCTATTGTTTTTTAATGTACATACAGCTCTTTGTATTGTATTCATGGATAAATATAGATTCGAAAAAAATTAAAAAGTCACTATTAAAAAACAAGAAGGTATAACGGAATACACACACATACACACACAAACCATATTTTATGAATCTTAAAACAAACAAACAAACAAACAATTTTTTCAAGAATACCAGTTAAAAAGCTTAAGTCTTAAACTAAAAAATACCATGAGTAATGACTTTAGCTTAAAGTCAAAGGAGTTTATAACCACAAACAAGTAATGCAAGTTTACTGAGGATTTGCATGCCATCTTGCATAGAATGGCAACTTACTAGACAAGTGATCAGGAGATCAGTAAGACAGAGCAGATTTTTTTTTTTTTCCTAAAACTAATTTGCTGTTCACAGTGTAATACAAAGTTACTGTATTATATTTTTGTTATATTTTGAACAAAATTCCATGGATTTGTATAGTGGGTAGTCATTTGCATGTTAGGGAACTTCATTAGTGTGTTGCAGCTGCTCCTCGGGGACAAATGACAAGAGTTAGATAAAAAATATGGGAACTCCTAGAGTTGTGCAATGATATTGATTGACCATAGATAAA
Source organism: Aythya ferina (assembly GCF_964211825.1). Classification (NCBI taxonomy): domain Eukaryota; kingdom Metazoa; phylum Chordata; class Aves; order Anseriformes; family Anatidae; genus Aythya; species Aythya ferina. The sequence goes on along the minus strand of NC_140298.1, from coordinate 108,088,500 downwards.
AAATATGGAAACTCCTAGAGTTGTGCAACGATATTGATTGACCATACTAATGATAAGCAATGATGAATAAGGAATATATTTAAGTCAAAATGTTTGCCAAATTCATAATATGCTTGTTAAAAACCAGAAACATAAAAATTAACACTTTTATAATAAATTAAACAAAGAGATGTAAAATCTCCATAAAACTTGGGGTTGGGATCCCTACTCAAATGAATATAGCTAAGACTAAGGGCAACCTGTGCTTGCTCTTGAGGTATTATCCCATTGTTTTTTTTGTTTTGTTTTGTTTTTGTAAACAGTTATATATATTGTGTCCTAATTTGTGAAATGGGACATGGCAGGCAGACAGCAGAGAACAGTCTCATGGAGTGCACTGATGTATAATAGCAATAAAAATAATGTATGCAAATCAGACCTCTTGAGGTTGTTTTTTCTCCTACAGGGGGAAGCAGAGAGCTTCTGTTCCTTCTCTGTTTTGGGGTTTTCACATACTCTGCTTCCCATCACCTTGGGAGTTCCCTTGACATCCCTTTATTATTATTTATTTATTTATTTATTTTTCTACATTTAGCTATTACCATTTATACTGTCTATTTTTATATTTAACTCTTTAAGTCGTATAGTCTGCATATTTGCCTGAAAATATTTAGCAAAATATGACACCTATAATTATAAAATTAAAAAATATATATATTTTTATATATTTTTTATTTTATATAAAATTAATAAAATTAAAAAAAATGCAAAACTTCTGTTTGAGAATACTGCATATGTATTTGTATATGTGTACATTATAAACACTGTGTACATGTAGATAATATGTGCCCAGTCGGTAACCATTTATTTATAAAGCATCCATATGCCAATCTATGATTCTATGATACATCATTAAATACTTGAGCCATTCTGAGCATTCTTATTGTCTATATTATCAGTGAAAAATTCAAAATGTCATAACATGATATGTAGCTTTTAGTCTTTATACAATCACCATGTCTCATATCAGCATTGGTGTTGCCACCTACCTTCACCCTCCCTTTTCCTTACAAAGAAATTAAATGACTAATTTTTCTGTTCTCCCATGTGAAGCTTAAAGTCTGTTTTACTTCTCCAACCATGCTTGTTTTTTCACAAAATATTTGATTTTTAGGTATTATTCTAAACTTTCTTTTCAAAGTACAGGAGTCCTTAAAAAACAACAGCTGTCATAAGCATGTGGACTCCATGCTGCAGTCTCTGGGTCTGTAGCTTCTTAGGACTGTCCTTTACTTCAGTTTTTGGAGTGTAAACAAAACACTGCATTGCAGCAAATCAAATTTAAAGAGACACAATAGGGCAGAGGTCTCTATAAGAAAGGATTGGCTTTGTTTGCCTTTTAGCAAAGTAAATAAATAAATAAATAAAAATAAAAGAAAGAAACAAGAGGCATAGAGGAGCAACCTATTTGTTCTTTATTCTTTGTTCCAGTTATAAAAACTCTTTAATAGAGACTGTTAGATATGTTGTATTATAGCTGAGAAAGCCAGCAGCAGGTATTGCTGGAGATATATCATAAAGCTACCATTTGATATAGCTACAGTGACTACAGAAGATATGAAAAATAAATGTACACTAAAAATGCAACTATTTATAACTGCTACTTGTTGTTTTCTGTTTTGTTTTTGTTTGATTGTTTGATTGCTTTAATCAATTTTGAAGTAAGTTAGTTAAGGAGTAAACAATATACTGCACTTCAAAAAGAGTACTGGAAGTTTAACAGGTAATAGCTGTCATATGAGAAATCCAGACAAATGTACAGACAATACTTAACTTTAAAGCTGAGGTTTTTATTGTGTTTTATGTAGTACTCTGAGGCAGTTAGCAATGCACACATCTCTGAGGGAAGTAGGCACATGAAAAAAATAAGTAGAATCGGAAGTACCTCTGTCTCAAATCTGCACTGGTTGCAATCCAGTGGATAAGGGTATATGCTAGAAATATGCTAGGGTTCCTCTTGTATGGAGGTTAGCTCTGTCTGCTTGTCTTCCTTAGCTGCCTATCAGAAAAGGGCTTAGGGGTGCTTGCTGACAGCCAGCTGAAAATAAGCAACCAGTGTGCTCAGGTGGCCAAGGAGGCCAGTGGCACCCTGGCCTGCATCAAAAATAGTTCAGCCAGCAGGACTAAGGTAATGACTGTTGCCTTATATGTGGCACTGTGGCACTGTGGCACTTATATGAGACCACATCCAAATATGGGGTTCAGTTTTGGGCTTGTCACTAAAGGAAGATATTCTGTTGCTCTAGCATGTGCAGAGAAGAGCAATAAAACTGCTGAAGGGATTAGAAAACAGACTTATGAGGAGTGACTGAAGGAGCTAGGGCTGTTTAGTCTGGAGAAGAGGAGGCTCAAGAGAGACCTCATCGCTCTCTACAAAGGAGGTTGTGGCAAGAAGAGTGTTTTCTCTTTTCTTAGGTGACAAGTAATAAGAAACAAGGAAATGGTTTCAAATTGCACCAGGAGAGGTTAGGTTGGATATTAGAAAGATTTTCTTCACAGAGAGGATGGTCAAGCATTGGAACAGGTTGCCCAGGGAAGTGGTGGCATCCCCACCCTGGGAGGCATTTAACGGTGGACATAGCACTAAGAGATGTGGTTTAATGACAGGGCTTGTTAGGTCAGGTTGATAGTCAGACTTCATGATCTTGAGTCTTTCCTTTTTGAAACTAGCAAAAGGACAAAAAGAGGTGTCTTGAGCACTCCCACGGAGCTTGGAGCAGCAGAGCCACTAGAGATCCTTGTGACTGTGTCAACAGCAGTAAGATTTCCTTCATCCCCCAGTCTTTCTGCTTAATCTCAGCATAACATTGTGTGAGGGTATCCCAAAGGCACGTTTTCTTCAAAAGCACCTATAGACTCAACCTTCCAATACACATCCTTAAAATACCAGATCAGAAGTGAGCCAATGCTGTCCTTCTAGCTTATTTGGAAAGAGTTTGGGCTTTTAGCTCTCAGGCTGAATGTTTAATAGTTTGTATGGTGCTTGTTCATTATGAATTCACTTACACGTCTTTGCAAAAGCAAGTGGCCTTCCCCAAACTTGTCTTCCCCTATCTCCTCCCCCATTCATATTGAAAACACAGAAATCACTAGAGATAGCTTCCATTTACACATATTTTGCTCATATCCTCAGTACAGATACATCAGTGGAAGGTGAGTACAGATACATTACAGATACAGTACAGATACATTAGTGGGAGGTGAATCCAAAGTACTCATTTTTGTCTGACCTGTCAGTACAAGGCAAATGAAACAAGAACCAAGAATCAGACAGGCACTCCCATGCTTATATGTTGTCCCTGCATGTTTAATATTCTCAGTCTTTTCCAGTAACACAGAAATTGAAATGAAGCTTCTTAAAGGAAATTCAATATATGCACTTGAAATGGAAATAGCTTTTGCACATCTGCTGTTCAGTTTACACATCATGGACCTTAATTTCTGCACAGCTTAATGCATATGCCTTTACAGATGACTCTCTTAAAAGTAAAAAATTTACACTGACATGACTATTTTTTTGTCCCTTGCAAAGGTTAGACCTGCAAAGAGATGCATCCTCGCATAGGATGCATCTCTTTGCTAGACCTCGAATTAGGTCTAGCAAAAGATGGAAGTTGCCTAATTTGTTACATTTGTGTGTGGCATGTTTTTTTCCTGAGAAGCATGCTGTTTTACTGAGATGATGAAAGATTTAATCTGAACAGGTAACAGGAATCCTGATATTAAATGGAACCTACACACTGTGCTGGTAGATTTCTTGGTGGTTTGGTAGGGACTAGCTAAAACTCTTTTTGATGCTAGTAGGTTGAATATCAGGCTTTCAGAAAGCTCTAATGTAAAAGCAATTAAACTCCTTTATGTAATAGAGGTTTATGAAACTATAAGAAATGCTGTCCAAAATACAAGCTGGAGTAGGAGTCAAGCCAAACGTTGCCTCCAGAGACTGAATCTGAATGTGCGTTTGGTTTTTTTTTTAGACCATAATACTTTTGAACTATATTTGCTCTAAACTGAAGAATATGAATTAATGACTGTGAAGCATTTCACTACCGTAACTAGGGTGAGTGTTCTCATCCACTAGGGCAAAGATGGAGCCACTGAATTTACATCAAAATGGTGTGTGTCAGGTGTAGATCACAAAATCAAATGCTTTTTAACAGTACTCTCTACCTTCCTTGCATTAGCCAAAATTACTTATTTCCTGAGAAAGTACAGAAAGACCTTTTTCTCCACTTACACAATTCTACACATACACATTCTTTATTTATTGAAAAAAAAAAATAAAGAAAAAAAAAAAATACATCCTAGCAAGATCTCTTGCTGTATGTGAAAATTTTGGTATGTTTAATTCTAGATTTCACTTCTCTGTTTAAGCTGTTGTCACATGTACAACCTCAGTTTGAGCCAACAGATATGAAAAATTAGAAATATACATATATATATATATTTTCTGTTGAAATCATGTTGAAATAATCTGCAACAGTGTTAAGATATGTCTGAATATTTTTTTTCAATAGTAAAGTTTAAAAAAAAAATGCATATATATATATATAAATAAGACAAAAATGGACGTAAGTAGTCAGGCATTAGAAAGTTTCACAGGGAGATGGTGGCATCAGTGTCCCTGGCAGTGTTCAAGAAAGGGCTGGACGTGGTGCTTAAGGACGTGGTTTAGGGGGTGACATTTGTAGTAGGGTGATAGTTGGACCAGATGATCTTGAAGGTCTCTTCCAACCTTAATAATTTGTTGATTCTTTGATTCTATAACTTACATATTCTTATGATAAATAAAGAACTGCCTCTTCAAGTAGGCAATACAGAGCCTGAGGTCTCTCAGATTCAATTTGTATTTAGGAATATCTTGAGGTTTTCTGTTAGTCTGGGATTAGTTTTCTTGATTTTATACTTGCTTTGCAGAGTCTTAAATGGGCTTTCATGTATTTAATATTGTCACAGCAGCTTCTTAGTACAATTTTGTCATGTAATTTTTGTTAATAAGCCTACTCAAAAGCTTTTTTTTTTTCATTTTTTTTTTTTTTTAATATGCTTTGTAAATTGAAAATGATTAAAAAATATTTTTAATTCCAGAGAAAAGAAAATTGTTTGAAATGAGATTATAATCTGGACTGAGTAGGTGAGACTATAATAAATGCTTTAATTCTAAGTGGTAGCAGCAGCAGGCTTTGCATTGCTGCTGAATTGACAGGTCTTTTTCTATAGTTTCTGTAGTATATATAATATTATCTCTGGTTTTGTTTGTTTGTTTGTTTCATAGGAGTGCTTCAAAATTTGTGCAGAGAAGAAAAAATAATGTGTCACAGGCCAAACTCATAAGACAATGAGGGTGCAATGATGAAAATGCTATCCTGGGACTAAGACAACCCAGATACAATTACCTATTCTGCAAGAAATGCAGTACACTGTGAACTTGAGCAAACCATTTAAAGCTATATTCAGAAAACGGCCTTTGGTGCCAAAGATTGTTGCTTAAATCCAAAATAATGATCCTCAAAATCCTGCTGTTGTCTAATTGCAGAGCCACCTGGATTTTCTTGGCCCCTCTACATTCTGTCAGCAGTGTTCCCAAGTCACCCACCATTCCTCTGCTCTCAAAGCTGATCTACATTGTGCTGAAATTGAAATAAATAATCTCTGAGCCAGATGGTGAGTAGAAGACTGATTCTGCAGCCTGATGGTTTACATCTGAGGATGTAAAGAGACCTTGATTCTAGTCTCCTTAGTCATGGGTTTAGTATTAGATTAGAACAGTTTCAATAGCTAACATTATTCTTTCTCACCAATAAGATGTCATGTTCTGATGATAGGAGGAGTCATACCGGTTCTGGGAAAAAAAGAGATTTAAGTTGTTTTTGCAGGCTGAGATGCTGTGTAAGTAATGTGCTTATCACGAGAACTAAAGGAACAGAAGACACAGCATCTTGTGAACTATCTCTGGAGGGACAAATTGATCTCTATCAGTTCATTTCACCTTCCAACTAAAAAAGGGATAAGTTTAGTCTGAGAACCTAAGTTTTGGATGGATAATGTTAGGTAATTCTACCGCTTTCCCTCATTCTAAGAAAAAGTATGCTCTGTGGGTTACATGCTAATGTGTTCATGTCTTCTCACTGTGAGGACTATGTATTCCAGATGTTGTTTCTTTTTAACAAAAACATCAGTGGATCTGCTACAAATGTCAGGCTTTCTTTGTCCTGTATTCTGGCTTGTTATACTGCAGTGGCAATACAACAAAGTCTTCACATACCTTGTACAGGGACTCAGCCTAAACAAGGGTTGTGGGTTATACAAGATGTCTGGTTAATTAAAAATTTGGAGCAACAATGAAAAATGTATGTACCTAGACACCTCATTGTTCGCCTGTGGACAGCAGTGATAAACAGCAGCCAGCCAGCCAGCCAGGCTGGCAGCAAGGTCTTGTGAGTGTGAGTGGCTTTTTTTTTTTTTTTTTTAAGTGGTTGGAAATGGAAGTGCTGAGGTACTAACAGGCCAACTCCTGTTCTTACCCCTGCCAACAGAATGGATTCAAAGAGTGTTTATCAATATGGTGATAGGCACTTTATATATAAAAATGTACATGTAATTAATATATGTAGTATTATAAATATATATGTATAAAATATATATGTATATATAATATACTCACTGGACAGCGAGTAGCTACATTCTTCCCAAGGATGGTGTGACCTATGGGGATAAATTAATTAATAACTGTGAGACACTCATATTAGGGTAATGTAAGCCAAGTTAATTCTTTAGAATAGAAATGCTATTTAATCAGTAGACTGGATTTTATAATGTTTCTTAAATGATTAATATATATTGGTAGAGTGCTCTTTATTGCAATTTATTACTTTTTCTTGTATAAAATATTTATTAAAATGTAGAGGAAATACAAAGTATCTATGGTAATATGGTTTGGAAAGACCACTCAGACTAGAGCGATAGGAAAGGGCTTGTGATGACAGGAAAATCTCTTTAAATGGTTTTGAAGTGAACTGCATGAAGCTGAATGATTTTACACAGACATTCCAAAAACAAAAATTCAGCTTTGTATCATGTTTTGTTGTTGTTGTTGTTGTTGTTTTGGTCTGCCAAGAAATTAATTTTTAGTGGGATGTTCAATATATTGGTTGTCTTTTTTGTTAGAATTAGAATTTTTATGTTGAAAATATTGTTACTAAAAATATGCTGACTTTAGCAGGGACTCTAGTCTCGGATGGATTTTAAACCATAATTTGTATTTGTTAAGATTAAATAAGAGAAAACAAAGCCTCTTTGATATTGACTAAAGTTACTCAATTGTGTCTTACTCATTTTAGGGATGTATGTGATATTTTTCTGTCAACTTTAGTCCTGATTTCCTATGGATTTTTTTTTTTTTTAAGGTTCATTTTTATACATAGTCAAGGTCAAATCATATCTTCATTGTTGCTGCCTTTCACAGTGACATGCAGTGTTGTCACTGTGTTTGTGATGTTTATGTTGTACACTAGGATTTTTATGTTGTAATGGGTTGTCTTCACAAAATCCATATCAATCTCAGTACACATATTTTCCCTTTTCTCATTGGTCCTCTTCCAATAGGGTAGACCTCTTCCAGTTTTCAGTGTAGGAAATTAAATATGTGGAAGATGACATCTTTTGCAAATCGGGACTGCAGCCATAAAATCACTCCCTGAACAGTACATTTCTTCTTACAGGAATCCTAACTATTGTCTCTGTATCTCATAGAATACAAAGTAAATGAGACTGGAAGGGATTCAAAGAGCTCTGCTCCATTCCTCTGTCCCAGTGAGCTACACTCATTTCACTGAAAGGTGGTGGCATTTCCATTCTATCCCAATGGATGCTAGAACATTTCATAACTTTTTCCTTTCTAGCAATATCAGACATATTTTAGTATCCTAATTTCCTCTCCTTTTCTTTCCTCTCCATGTGACTTTTATATTTTCCTTAGCTGTAATATTTTTAAGATCTCCTTTCCATTTATTTATTTAGGTACCCTTTTGCCTGATTAGTTGTTTCCCATTATGCATCCATGGTGTTAATCATTCCTCTGTTGCTTTTTTTCTTTTTTTTTAATTCCCTCACAATTTTTAATATTTTTCATAAAATGATTATGAAATGTAATATTCCCTTCCAAATTGATGGTTCTCCCTCTAAACTTAATATCATGTAGCTCATTAAGTAAATACTGTGTAGTACTGGGTCCAGAACCAAGTCAAATCCCTCTTGCTACATCCCTCCATTTTGTCAGTAAAGAAATTATATATTCTTATCAGGTAGCATTTCAAAACAGCTGCATACTGACCTTACAGCTATTTCACTCGGTCACTAGTGTTTTTGTTGTCATATGCAAATGTTGTGTCAGATAGTGTCAGAAGCTTTTATTAAAGTTGTATGTGACATTCACTGTTTTTCTCCTATCCATAAGGCCTGTTACATTGTCATGGAAAGAAACTAGATTGTTTTGACATGACTTGTTCCTGACAATTCCATATTAGCTTTTAGCTAACAAACAGGTTTGGGTAACAAACATATCTTACAAATTGATGTATATCTTACAAATAGATTGATTACTCTGTAGCAACATCTTGCTTCATGAATTAAGTCCAATCAAGGAGATCACAAAGAGGAAGGCAGCCATATACTTCTCAGAGAGGCTACTCCATCCAGAAATTGCATAACAACAACAAAAAAATAGTCTTGCCCTGTGGCCTAAAATTTTACATCTCTTTTCACTCAGAAATAGATTTCGAGTGACTATGAGAAGAATAGAAGTTAGGGCTTTTCCTGCATTATCATGTACTTCATCATATCTCTCTGAGCACGTCAGAAAAACAAAGAGCACATTGGTAGAAATGATTTCTGATTTCTGGACTATCTGAAGATAAATGGAAACTGTATTTTTTGCCACTATCTGAGACTTGATTTAGTTTATCTGACACCTGATTTAGTTTAAACTTTATTCTTATGTTTATTTTCCTTCCTCTTTAGCTATTTGTTCTAGATTCTTTGAAGGCAGAGTCTTATTTAGTATTTGGAATTACTTTTCCAGGACGTACTCTGTTATGTAGCTAGATAATCTTTCCCTCTGCCATAAAGAACTGTCAGTATTAAACACCCTAACATGAGGAATACATCTTTCAAAATTAATAAATAAATACATAATTTGTGGGATTAATATATATACTCACTGTTGTTTTCTTTTTTTGTTGTTGTTTTTGTTTTAACTTTTAAAGTTCTACAAATATAAGGATATAGACTTATGTAATATCTTTATTTTCTGTTTAGTGAAGGTTGAAATTATTACTCTTCATTCCTGAAGTTTGTATGGAAGATGCACAATATTCCATGTCTGATTAAACTATGAGAGCTGCTGACACTGTTGAGGTGTTACCACTGAACACTTATGCTCACAAAATATCTGTAAACTGATATACTTGAATTTTTTAATGAATAAAATACAATTTTTGTTAGCCTATGTACATAGGATTTTAGATGGCCAATCCTGAAGCTGAAAAAGCTGGTATGATGAATACAAAAGGCAAATGAAAAAAACACAAGAAATACGTTTATTTCATGTACTTTTTTTTTTTTTTTAAGTTTCTTTCCAAATGTAAATGAATATTTGCAACATCTATAGTCTATTCACAAATTCAACTCTCCAGTTTGTGAACTGAAAATTATAGTTAAGATGTCATAACTGGACACCTTCATCTCTGGCTTTCAAAACTGAGTCATATTTAATTCCTTCTGCTGATATAAAGATGAAGGATATACTGGACTTTTTCAAGTGAAATGACAAAAGACATAATAAATCTTATGAGGTAATTATTCTAGGGGGGAGGAGTAAATGAATAAATTCAGAAACTACCGAAATTCAATGACAGAAATCTGAAGGTTTTGGCCTGAGCTTCGAAAAACTCTTCTTACTGTCAACAAACCGAGTGGTGAACAGAGTAATTACCCCTTAAAATATCTTATAAAAATGGGATCTTGGGTTATAAACTAACCCTTCCTAAGGTAAAGAAACAAATATTCCAAAAGAAGTTTGTTATGCTAGGAATATTTTACAAAAAAGTTAGGCCCCTTTTCAGTGTCACTAAATTCTTTTTGCTGAGCCTAAGAGCAGCAGCTGTCCTGTGTACTCAACATTGTCTTTACCTAGCCATTCAAAGGCCTCAGAAAAAGATAAACATTGGAAACCCTTCTTATGACTGCAATTAATAAGATTCAGGCAACAGCCCCTCATTGCATAAACCTTTTACATAGACATCCAAAAATTTCAGAGGAAGGAGAGAACCTTTTACTTTACTTCCATTCCTTAAAAAAAAACAAAACAAAACAAAAAAAAAACAAACAAAAAAAACAAGATGAAACAAGCAAACAACAACAACAAAAAAAAAAAAAAAAAAAAAAAAACAACAACCAAACCCAAACTGACTACCTTATAATTATACTGAATCTCCACTAGTCTTGAAATGTGAAATGTTTCCTCTCCCTTCTGCAGAAACAAGAGCTATGTTCTTAAGTGAACAGCATCAAGGCAATACTTTAAAATCTTGAAGATCTTAAAGCTCCTACTTTTTTTTGGAAAGCAGAAAGACATAATTACTTTCACTCTTGTGTCTAAAAACTTTATCTTTAAAAATTAATGATGTACCCTAACCCTCCCAGTTTTTATGCCTATAAAGCTGTACAACAAATGGCCTTTAGCAGAGGTATGAACGTGCATTCCCTACACAGGAATTTAATGAAATATGTAACTAAACACACAAGTTTGAGGAAATAATCTTGTTTCAAAACAAGAAGTGAAAAGAAATGATGAGATTTAAATTTGTGGATTATTAGACCTGTGTTTGGGTCAACAGAAAATAGATTAATTAGAATCCTTTTGTAGTGGCCTTGCAAATACATCTTAGATGTTTTCTTTCACTTACAAGGGTAAAAGAAATTTCATAGTTTTAACACAGATTTGGCAATATAGTACATCAGATTTTATGAACTTGGCCATGTAATTGCAGAAACAAATGAGGGACAAGACTAAACAGAGAAAAATTCCAGAACTCCACATTCTTCTTGGTCCTGACACAGATAAAGAACCTCACTGAACACTTTTTTTTAGATGCAACCTGCTTAGAGCTGAAGTGCCAGATTAAATGCATGATGCATGAATGGTTTGTCTAATATGATACAGGTGCATTGTTAGGTGCATGTGTTATTTTTGTGTATTCAGTCTGGCTAATTTCTAAAGGAATGTCGAATATATATATTTAATCCATTTTGTTAACTACAAGAATCCTATCCAGAGCTGAGAAAATTTCAGGTAGATATATCTCAGAGATTGCTGGAGACAAAACAGCTAAATAGTGAGTTTCAACTAAGGATTTGTCATCACTGACAATGAACAAGTTTACCATTATATGACACCTATATGTAAGAAAGATATCTGACTAAATATTATTGGATTCTTTTATATTTGAATAAAATTGGAGGAGCTAAACTGAATTAGAAAATATAAACAAGGAATGCATGAAATAGTCTCTTGATACTTTAGGGCTCTGATCACTAGTTCATGAAACATTAATAGATGCTGGATTTAAATGTTTTGATAGCTTGTTTCTGCAATCATGTAACTATATTATAATGTTTAAGAGTATGTAGTGTCTTTCACTGCTCTGTCAAGAATCTCCCATACTGTGTATTTATATGTGTAACAAACTCAAGATACATATCAATATTTTACAAACTTGTTAGCCATTCTTCTAAAATAATATGAAATGCAGCTGCAAAACTGTAGTGAAAAAGGAGATGGGGTATACATACAAAATTGGGAAGACAGGGCAGGACACTGAAGTTAGACTACCTGAAGATGTTTTGTGGTGAATTTCTATCACCAATTTTTAATGCTTTTGAAACACAGACATGCAATATTTTTGGGTCTGTGAAAGGTTATGCAGAAGAAAAAGAATTGTTTATTCTGTTTCCTCAGAATGTTAGATTTTCAATTGATTATATTGTGTAGACTGTTGCAATCCAAAACCAAAACAGAACCTTTATTACCCAGGAAGGGAGAGGAACAGAACCAGAAATGATGAATTCTGTTACAGATATAAAGAAGCCAACCAGGGCTGGTGATGAAAGCAATGTGGTGACATGCACAAAACTAAAAAGAGGTCTGAGAAAGGAATGTCATATAACATGTGGTACACAGAGAAGATCTGCCAAGAGATTGCCACCTTGATGGGAGACAGCATGTGAGAGGAAACATACAGAAACCTCAGCTGAAGATTCTGAGGGAACTCTTGTTTGCAGAAGCTGCTGTGAAAAGAGCACCAAGTATTCCCTCATGCACAGGAGGGCTAGAGAAGAATATTGTGAATCATCTTCATCATGGCTGTATTCAGAAAGCTTTGCAAGAGCTGTCATGTTATGTTGCTGACAGCTCATAAGATAAAGCTGGAGTGAAAATTGTCCCAATAGGTCTGCTTTTATTCCACTGTGGGCAAGGAAGTCTTGACCCTGGTGATGCTTAAGGACATGCTTTAGTGGTGGACCTGATAGTGTTATGTTGGTGGTTGAACTTGATTATCCCAAGAGTCTTCTCCAACTATGATTCTATGATTGTAAGTAGACCTCATGTGCACAAACCTGTTTGTCAGAGTGTTGAGGTTCAGACACTAACAGTGCCTTGAAGCCAATTTAGGAAGCATACAGATAAAGGCTGTGTATAAGGGAGGTTTGAGAGGAAAGAAAGTTTTGGTGACCAGTTCTGGGGGAGCCAAGAGCTAGAGATGAGCAGGAGAAGCCTAAGGAAGGACCCAGTCAAAACTAAGGACTGTGGAAGGCCATTCATCTTTTGCCTGTAGGAGCTCATGGTGATCACTGATGTGCCTGAAGTTCCCCCAGTGGCATGCAATCAAAGCATTTCAAATTCATGTCAGAGGAAAGGATGTTTATCTTCTCAGACCACAACATAACCCAAACTGATAACAGCTCCCATCTTGTAAAGATCTGGGCAAAGTTAGATTAGAGCTATTAGAGAATGAGTGGGGGAGAATGTGCAATTGGTGGGGCATTTCTCTGTGTGCAGAAACTTAAATCATCTTGAGTGACAAGAGAGAAGAAATACTCTGTTCCCATCATCCATCTCCATCTTATCAAGTTAATAACCTTTATTAATTTTCTTACATCCAGGACACTGCTAGCAAAGAGGGTGAGAGGAATGTAGAGCTGACTATGCAAACTGTGGAGCCTTGTGAAGCATGAAAATGTGAACAAAGGACAAAGTTTTTTCACAAGACATTTTTTTCTTAATCAAACGTCTCCCTTGGAAGAGTCAAGTCTTGTTTCTCTGCCTCATTTTATGTGATAGAAGTGGTAGATTAAAAGAAAATTAAAAATCTTGAAAAATCTCTCAGGTTTTAGATACAAAACCAGAATAAGAATCCTTTGCGAGAGAACTACTTCTTCCTAAGTATTTATATGACATCTAATACTATGACTTCCTTAAGGTATTAAAAATAAGATGAATCTTCTTATCTTGGGCTGAGCAAGTTTGGTTATAATACCTCTGTGCAAAAGGGCTTTTCCTACTTGGAATTTCATATACAAAAAATGTACAAAGTTTGCATTACTATGACATAACTGAACAGCTTAACTGTTCAGTTGTCGGAAAACATCTGTAGAAAATATCTCTGGAAGGTTGTTTAAGCTACAGTTGTATGCCCTGTTTTTTATTTTATTTATTTTATTTTTAAGAAAGCCTAAAAATAACAGAAGTGATCCATGTACTCTCATCACCTCCTTACAGATTAAGACTGACAACATTCCTTATAAAACTGAACTTGTTGATTTCTGACTTTTTAAATTCTCTTCTTAATAGGAATAGATATTGAAATAATTATCTAATAATGTAAGTATAATATATATAACATAATATATATAATATATAAAAATATAAGTATCTAATAAAGAAATAGGTCCTTTAAGTAGGATAAACAAGAGGATGGGAGAAAGACAATGAAACTGTAGATGAGATATAACCATAAATCCATTTCTCAATATAAGAGGAACAAAGGTCCCTTTAAATTGGTTATTTATGTTTCTGGTCTGTTATGTTGAAGAAAACAGAATTTTTCTTAGCTGCAACTGAAAACACTTCCTCTAATCTCCAAAAGAGTTCAAAAATGATTTGTTTTCCTGATCTGAACAGATTGGCTCTGACAATGGTGGTGAGCTCCATGTTGTCTTCACTCCTTACAGATAAATTTCTTTATGTTGACATGACTTCTGCATCTGGTTTGGTAAAGAGGAGAAACCTTGTTTGTGGTAGAGTGTGTTCAGTAATATTTGGATCTTGCTTTCATGTTTTAGATGTCAGTGGCTATACATGTCACTGACACAATGCATATATGGACTAGGGACACTATCTAAAAATGTCTTGCAACACCTGTTCTTGGACACAGTAATACTAGATTAAGAAGCAGTACCAAGGAAATTCTTCATTGCTTTTTCAAATCTGGCAAGGAAGTGTTCAGCTTTGGGAATTTATTGCTATATTTTTTTTTTCTTCCAGGTCAGATCATTCATATTTACAGGTTCTCTTACTTAGCCTCTTCATGACCATGTCTGTCTCTGATGGTGAAATTGGTTTGTGGAACAGTTGGCTTAAAGCAAACTGAATGAATATAAAAGATTTAGATTTTTTTTTTTCCTGGAAACTTTTGCTATTGATGATTATTTGCTGTAGGTCTACTATGTTTACAGGCATTCAGTATGGAAATTTGGACCATAAAATTCCATATATTTTTACGGTTGTTTATCTAACAGAGAGACACTGAGTCAAAGGACCTGCAATTTTGACTCCGTAGAAGCATAGGATAGAGTTACATCTCCGGAAAGTGTCACACAGCACTAAATCTTGGAGTACTGTGTATAAAATCTAATAAGTAGATGCTAATAATTCCCAGAAAAATTTCTGAGAGGCAGCACCATATCATTTCTGAGTACATGATCCATGCAAAACTGAACTCATACTTAAAACTCAATGTATGCTTTTTAAACAAACAAACAAAAAAAGTATCACTAGAAATTTGGTAATATACCATATGCAGATTTTCTCGTTTCTGCTAACATGTAATGCAAACATATATCAGCATATGTACCCTCATTTCAGTACATGTTTATTAAGACTTTCCCCTTAGATTTTGTGTAGAAATGATCTGTCACTGTGACTGCAATACCCCGTAGATATCTTTTGTTCTCTTTAGAACAAGATCTGTCTGTTCTTTTCTTCAGAATTTCCATGACTTTTCACAATGAACAGATAAAAGTTCTCAACAATTCAGTCCTAGACAGTGGACTTTTTTCATGACATGGTAAAAAGCAAGCCCCGAATACTATATCCAAACTGAATACCAGTCTATGGTGTAAGTATTTACTCAGGCTCTGGGTTTTGTAATAGTCTTCAGTTATACAATAAGCACTCACTGGAATGAAGAATTGATTCAAAGCATCATTTTTTGCTGTGCAAGAGGCAACTCCTCTGTCTAAATATAAACACATAATCCAGGCAGTTTTAAATAGCTTAAAAATAACACTCTTCAATTTTTTCCAAGCAGAAAAGTTATGTAAGAGCATTGCAACTGAAGTAAGGTAGCTGTATAATAGGAGTCTGGAAGGTAGTCAGATGCTATGGTGATATAAGGGCCGTGTAAGAATATAAATAGAACATTATAGAGACTATACTAAAGCTGTGGAAGACATTTTCCCTAGCTTTAGGGGATTTGAATCCTATTCAAAATAGCAAGAAGGACTCATTTTGCTAAATCTTTTCATTACCTGTTCCAACTACACTGGAAAATTAGTGGAGAACTTGTATTTCCAAAAGTACACCCCAGTTAGTGATTAGTCATAGTGTGACTTAACATGTCAAAATTCATAAAATCATAGAATCATAGAATATCCTGTGTTGGAAGGGACCCACCAGGATCATTGAGTCCAGCTGCTGGATTCCCAGAAGACCACTCAAAAATCAGACCATGTGTCTGAGAGTGTTGTCCAAATGCTTCTTGAACTCTGGTAGGCTTGGTGCCATGACCCCCCTGGGGAGCCTGTCCCAGTGTCTGACCACTCTCTTGGTGGGTGGATAAATAAATCCTTTAATACAGGAGCAAGATGTATTTTAAACAACCATGAAAAAGAAAATTCTGTGGTCTCCAGAAAGAAATTTTCCTGGCCTGGAAACAAAAGAATCAGCTTCCTTCTCTAATTCAAAATCTGATGTATACTGTGGTCTCCATGTTAACTGCTGCATCCATGTCAGTAACCTGACAGCTTTTCTGATCTTACATACTGCTTTCAAAAAGTCTCTGAGATATTCTGTCTATATCATGAGGTTATCATTCCATGACATAAACCAAACCTCACAGCTTTCTTTCCAGGTCTAATGCACCCTGACTCACTTTTTAAATGTCCCTGTTTGTACTGAAGGCTGTAATGTGTCTGCTGTATGTTCCTATCTGTAAACTCTTTTTTGTTGTTGTTGTCTCTTAGCTTGCAGCAGAGCTTCAACACAGTTCTTACAAATTTTCCTGTCATATTCCTTGCCTGGCATCCACATGGAGCTCAAGGCATTAATTAACCCATAGAACTTAAATTGCCTGTGATATCATTTTACTTCCTTATGCTATGCTAGCATCCAAACCAAACATTCACAAAGAAGTTAAAAATACCAAAATGAAAAAGTAGATACACTGCACAGGTGGTAAGTAGATACCTATTTTTCATTTTTCCTGAAAGCAAATCTTACAATTAGCAGTAATGTTGCACATAAAGTATTTTTAATGTATTTTATTTATGTTTAATTTAATTTTATTTTATTCAAGGCAATGTTTTATTTTCAATGTCTACCTTGTTGACACTTTGACTGTGTCAGGAACAGAATTCTGAAATGTGCACATTATACTAACTGTATGATTTGATTCAGTTTATGGATGTTCTTTATTCTGTGTACATTTTTCTGCTCAAAATTCTTGAAAAGATTTAAACGGTACACTGCTGTTTGCTGATTTTCTGCCAAGTGTCATATGCAGTCAACTATGTCTCTGCAAGTCTGTGTATCAGATGAGAATCATGGAGAAGCCTCCTTGTGCATTACCATATTTCTTCACAAGAAGGTCAAATGACAGCTTGGATTTTCTCTGTTTACTGTTTAATTCAGTTTATCAACAAAATTTAGTTCTGCCTTATATCTCACTAAGCAGAATAGATAAATGCTTTAAGCAAATTTTCTGTATTTATGTTTATTTGAGGTAGTAATACTTAAATATGGACAGCCTACATTAATAAGTATCAATAAATATTGAACATTTTCTTTATAATCAAATGATTCTTGTTCAAGATACTGTGAATAAGGTGCTCCTTACCAAACTCATTGACAAGGGACAGAAAGAGGTAAGAAGAGTCAAAGGCAGACACCAGATATCTACAATATAGTAATGATTTAAAGGAGATGTTACAAGTAGATACTATTGCATGTTCCATAAACAACTTTTATCATTCTCTTTGTATTGATAAAAGCCTAAGAGAATAATTTTTTGAAATGGAATGATACAAAAGAATTACACACAGTTACTGCCTTCCAAAATCACAGGTAAGCCTTGACATTTTCTTCGGTTATGTTAACTTCATGAGAAAATCTGATTTTCCTTCATTATTGCAGAAGAAAAACAAACAAACAAACAAAAAAACTGCTGTGACTAATGCCATTGTTTCCTTCTCACCCAACCTTATTTGTCAAAGTGGAAAGGGCAAAATTATAAAATGAGAACATTACAAATGAGAAGCAGTCTCAATTTTCAATAGTATTTATTTTTTTCCTATAATTTTTAATGAGCTTTATAGTTTTATGAAATTTATAATCAATAAATGGTGGTCAGTGGTTTTGTGTACCCTTCTATTTTTTCTTAACGATCTTGTTTGGTTTCATTTTCTTTGGTAGCATCCTTGCATGACCTCACAGAGAAAGCAAGATATATATGTCTTTTAGATCTGCCTACTCACAGTTGTGCTGTCAATGCACATCTCAAGTTCCTCCAGCAGCAGTTTGATTTTTCCTTTCCCTGTGTTAGCTACTGAATTTTCATTGGCACTCTGACTCTGCACAGCTTGAGGGACTTAAGTATTCTTTTCCTCTGCTTTTGCTCTGTAAGATTTCTTTTTCACCTGTGACTTCTTGTATTAATTACCAGTATTGTGTTTTCATGTTGCAATTACTTAATTTTTTTTTCTATTTTTTTTTTTTTTTTTTTTTTTCACCAAGAACTTTTCATCTTCTTCACTTTAGTATCCAATTTCTTCCTTGTGGCATTTTCCTGTACATTTTTCATAAGCTAAAGCACTAAATACAGAGTTATTTCTCTTTCTTGATTACAACTGATATGTTGTTTACATATATATACATATTACTGTTATTTTAAAGTCTGTGTGCTTATACTGTTTGTTTGTTTGTTTTTCTATATTTTGTTGTATTGGAGATACCTAACAGACAACAACCTTTCTTCTCTGACCTTAAGAATGACAAATATCAAATGATAATAATAAAATTCCTTTTTCCACCCTCTTGAGAAAGCCAGTAAAGTTTTCCCAAAGCACCCTGTTTTTGAAGAGGTCTCAAGCTTACATGGTAGAGAAGCACTGCCTTCCCCTGTCCTGGAATCAACATGACAGTGGAAGGCTTCCCTTCTTGGCTCCTCAGATCCAAGCCACAGTTCTACATGATCATAATGAGCCAAGACTGCCTCTGACCCTTTGGGATTTGTGAGCCACAAAGTCAGCTGTAGTCTATACTAGAGATTTATAAAGTGGGAACCCATCAATCAGTTAGATTTTTTTCTTGAGGTCTCTTGCATTCTTGACTGAACAAGTCTGGTGATAACAATTCAATGGAAAGGAAATTTAAATCTGTTCACTGCAGAAGGCTCATAACACTCATCCGCTCTTTTAATCTCAACATATTGTTACATAGAAATACTGATTATTGGCAGATAAATAATAACTGGAGCTTTTCTTCAGGCATAGGTTTCTAGGCTGGTCAGAAGCTAAGTTGACTTGAATACCCAAGAGCTGTTAATGGCAAACTCCCCAGCTTGTTTCTGGCCAACATCCTCAGACGGTGAAGACTGTCTGGGCAAGTAGCTTATCTCAATGCAGTATCAGCATCCAAATGTCATTAGGTTCATAAAGAGTCTCAGTCCAGATGGTTTTGCTAAGTGTTGCTGGCAAGATAAGGCAAGAAACCTGCAAAATGTTAAGCAATAAAAGCCAGTAGAGCAGCTGCTTCTGGCCTCTTGGGAAAGTTGTTAAAGTTCTTCAAATACACAGTAATTCTGAAAGGCACCCGGCTTACACAGATGAGCAAAGCTGCATTCAGATTCTTGTTATCAGTGTGAATGGTGATTACCCTGTTTCCTCTTGCTACTTTTAAAATCCACCTCCTCAGCTGTGATATTTCTAGTCTTGTGATTAGCACTAGAATATTACAAGTACATGGATGCCCTAATTCCCTGGCACCAGACCAAACAATATTGTTGACATTTCTGAAGTGTAATGATTCTAAACTACTGGTTTCCACTACATTTAACTGTCTCCATGGGTATGTAATACTTCCTTCCTACCTTTAAATAATAGATAATCTCAAAATAAATGTGTAATTTTCTGTCTTATTCCTTTGCCCAAATATTTTAAGAAATTATTGTAAAGACATTTTTATAATGTCTATGACCATAAAGGAACTTAGTGCAAACAAGTAGAGTAGAACTTCAAAGAAATTAAAAATTGCTACAGAAATTATCAGGAAATTAGGGGTCACAGGAATACATCACATAAGAAATATTTCAAAATAAAACAAATCAAAACAGTATGTTTTTGAACCAGAAGCATATGTCTGATTACAATGGCCTAACTCACTCAGCTCAGCCTACTCAGAGTTCAGGTTACCCAATCTGTATTGCAGTTTAACATTAAAATTTGTCAAGAAAAGCACAGTCTGATTTGCATTCCTGTGTACTGTCATGACAAATTCTGTCTTCCAACTGCTTTTCAATTCCTTTTTCTAATTAGTGTAAACAGTTGATTAAATATCACAAATAATGAGGCTACTACAAAGAAAGGAACAGCAATACATTAAATGGATAAAGTGACCCCTGAGCATGTTCACTCGTGTGATGTCAGGCTGTATCTACAAAATAATAAACATATCATAGAGAAAGACTGTTTCTAACTTAGAGACCACAGTGAAGAAACAAGTCAACCTGAACTCTTATTGGACTTCTCAGTCACAAGCAGAATATTAGGACCTCTTATCATATGAGTTGCTATATGGTACAAATGGACTTTGGGACTTAAGTATTTCCTTTCCCCATATATTTTCTTCTATTAAAATAAATAAAATCAAACAAATAATTAAATAAATAAAGGGATAGCAGAAGAATAATGAAAAAGAAGAAGAATGAAAAAGAAGAACAATGAAAAGTCTGGTTTTATTATAGTCTCAACTCTTATTGACAAGTCATATTGAAACTTTCAGGAGAATGAATTTTCTAGATTTCTCCTATAATTCTTGGTTGTTAACCAGGCTGAGGAGATATTCACAGTTCTCTCATATGCCCAAATGGTACTTAGGAATCCATAGAAACATTCCATCCCATTTTTGACTCAGTGAGCTCTTCTTGGCACCAATAAAAAAGACAACATCATAGTAGTCCTCTTATGAAAGGTTTTATTATTTATTGATAGATTGATATTTTCAGACTTAAAATACATTCACTAGACATTTGCTTAAAAAAATAAAGTTTATTTGGCTGAAGTCTTTTTAATCTGCAGACAGGATCCTATGCTATTGCATCAGCTACTGACTGTTGCTGAGTAACGGAGTGAAGAAAACAGCTCACTCTTCACTGCAGGGTCCTGCATAGTACTACTGAGCTTTTTGCCCTTCTGAGTTCAGTGGGCCCAGAATATGAAGCCATGCTCTGGTGTACAAAGCCTAGCCTGTGTGTGAAAGGTAAAATGGAAAAGCTTTAGAGCTGGAGTGTAGCTACACTTTTATATCCTCAGTGATGAGGCTGTGTTGCTTCCAGGTGTGTTGGGTCTGTCTGAGCTGGAGTCACCTTTCCCTGCAGCAGCCCACACAGTACTGTGCTCTGCACTCGTAGCTGGAACAGCACTGATATCACTTCAGTGTTGTGTCTATTGCTGCATAGTGCTGGCACAGCATCAGGACTCCTTCCAACCCCCCAAGAGCCAGCAGGTTGGGGGTGGGCAAGTGATGGGGAGGGGACATTGCCCGGGCAGCTGACCTAAACCAACGAGGGATATTCCATAACACCTGATGTCACACTCAGCAATAAAAAGGGAGGCTGTTGTAGGGGAGGGGACTGTTCCTCCTGAACAACCACTACATGTTTTGAGGCCCTACTTCCCAGGACGTGGCCAAACATCGCTCCTTGATGGGAAGTAGAGAATAATTTTTTTCCCTTCTCTCTGTGCTTCCGCACGGAATTATTGTTTCTTTTGTTTCTTTTTCTTCCCATTCCCTTTCTCTTTAATTAAACCTTTCTCATCTCAAACCTCGAGTTCTCTGTGTTGTATTTTCTCCCCCTTCCTCTTTGAAGAGAGGGGGAGTGAGAGAGTGGTTGTGGTGGAGCTCAGCTGCCCACCTGAGTAAAACCACCACACCAGGTGCAGCTTGCACTGGATTAGCTCCAGTATGACTATTGTCATGTTTGATATCTCACTTTTGTATCATTATTAGTAAAGAGCTCATGAAGAGAACAGGAGTGTTCTGACAGGTAGTTCCAAGGCTTTGTTTATTTTATTTATCAAAATTTGTTTATTCAGTAAGTAGGAAAATTGCTTTTGCTGTTCAGAGAATTCAGAAGGCAAAAGGAGTTTTTTTGTGGTTAGAGGTGAGATACTTCTGTATTACAGTGTCCACTGAAGGAAAGGAATAAAGTACTTGTCTATGCAAAACAGATCTGGACTGGTTTTGACTGCAAGGTGTAGGTGTGTACATGTCTTGAGAGACACTGCATGTCAGAGAACAGGCAGAGGTGTTAAAACAGATGGAAAAGAAGGAGAAAGATCTAGAGGAGAGAAAAAGGAACTGCAGTTGCTTATCAGAGAAAGAAGAGAAAGTGAATCAGTGGAGGGGAATGTACAATATATATTTTTCAAACTCTGAAGTATTGCTCAGTGCCTTAGGTGCCTTCACCGTTGTAATGTTAAGGAAGTTTTTTTTTTTTTTTTTTTTTGTTTCCTGCAATTCTGTATACTGCTTTTTCCTTGAAACTTCAGTCTCTCACATAGGCTGCTTCAGCAGTGGTTTCCCTTTTTTTCTGATATTGTTATCATGCTGTTATTCTTGTGTTATTCTCATAGCCTTGCTGTTGAAAACACCAAGACGTGGATTCTTTTGGGAAACAAATTTATCCCAATATGAGAATCATGGTTTTTCTTCCCTTTATATAAAAAAGGGAATTGTAGGTTTTAGGTTAGATTGTTGGGGGCCAGTAATGTCCAAGCACATACCTTATCAACGGGCAGGCCTGAAGGACCAGCACTGGTGCAAAGCACAGGACAATCAGCACTAACAGTAACAATGAATAGGAAGGTGAAACAGTTCCTGATGAAAATGATATTGTCCTTTTGGGGAAACATTGCAGAAGATTGCCTATTGTGTTGGAGAGGAGCCCAGAGGACACTCATTGTGACCTCAATTGTTTCTCTTCCAAAATGGACACTGGGGAAAGTTCTCTCTCTCTCTTTTTTTTTTTTTTTTTGTTTTGTTTTGTTTTGTTTTGTTTTGTTTTTATCTTTTTCAGTTTTTCTGTGTCATCAGCTAAGGACCCCACTAATGAGAGTGTACAAGTAATCCTCTCTCACAACACAAGACAAACATAAATTTAACCAAGATTTTTGAAGGAAAACTACACGGATTTATTTTTAAAGGAAAATAAAAACCAGGGTGTCCAAAACAACATTTCTTCAAGATGTTCAAAACAGCAACTCTTAACAGGAAGCTATTCTATACTGTCAAGCAAAAGAGCCTTTCAATGCTCTTTCAAATATGATATCTTTAGAAACATTAGCATGTAACTTAAATACCTTTGTTTAGTGGTACTGACTCCTTAGGTATCCCAAGGTTGGAAATGAATATTATGATGTTCATCCGGTCCCTGGTAGGGAAGGTAGATCCACTGCACTTAAATAATGGGATGGAACCCAGAATCTAGCAGATATATTTGGCTGTGGAATAAGATGCAACATCTTTAATGGAAATGCTTATGAAAAAGGATCAACCACCAGGGAGGAACCACCTTCAGGAGTTCCTGCAGAGTCTGCTAAATAATCCACTTGAGAAATGCAGGGTAATTGGCATGACATTGGAATTGGATTGCCCCTGAGATCTCAAATGAAACACTCAAGACCCTATTAATGAAAAGAGGTTGATGATGCAAAGTTTTCACACTCCTCCACCCCAAGCCTACTCTGTGTAGCAGCAATGAAATAAGAAGGCATGGAAAGTTTCCCTAAGGTCCTCTCTCCTCCAATTCTTCTTCAAACCTCATGTAGACCCTGTCTGAAGAGCACGACAAGAGGTATAAATCCGTGTCTATTGGAAAAGGTGTGTTGGAGTTGTGTGTTTAGTAATCCCATAGCTCCATAAAGGAGGAAAAGCCCACTAATGAAAGCATGAGAAAGAAGAAAGAGAGTTAGAGTTGACCCAGTTGGTGCATGGTCTGTCAGACACCAAAGCTATTATTTCCAAGAAAGCCTACTGTATACATATATATAAGTTATCATTTTGAAAGTGTCATTTATGGTACTTGGTCTGGCTGTGGTGGAGATGCCAAAAAGTGGAGTCCAGGACTGAGTGCATGCTGAGGCACTTGAAAAGGTTTTGTCAGGTTTGGAACCATTCAGCACTTATCTGAATTTGGCCTTTCATTTCCCTCATTTGCTGCTATTTTGGGAGCTGATATCTCATCAGTAGAGTTAAATGAAGACCTAGCACATTTCTCATGGTGATGCAGGGTTGTTTTCAGCTACAACATTAAAAAAAAATCTATTAAAAATAATGCTAATAAAAAATAAATAAATTACTGTGTCACTTATTAAAATAAGTTGAGTTTAGAGGTGGTTTCAACAACATTTGTCTTACTCAGTAATGTAAATCTAGGATAAATCACTACAAGTAAAGTAGTTTGTAAAAATCTCTCTTCGTTTTCAGTCATTTCTAAAAGGAAGGCCAGACTGACCCTGTCTTGTTGAAGGGGGAGAAACCAAGTGCCCCCTCTGAGTTTCTTCTTAGTCCCAGTTTCTGATTCTCCTGTTTCCTTCTCACCTCTCCAAAATAACCTCAATGTAACCTCAGATTTGAGGTCAGAGTAAATATTTTGAATTTTCATTATTTCTCCTAAAACCAAAATCCCTGTGTTTTCTTTTGTAGAAGTCTCATGCTATTCTAGAAGCTAGATGTTAAGAAAATAATGGAAAAGTTTCCTCCCTGTGGAACAAAGCATACCCTATTTTCTATTGTTTACTTAAATTAAAGAATGTTAAACTTCCAGCATCAACAGCAATCTCATATTTTTTTTCTTTATATGAATAAAATATGAAGAGGAGAAAAAAACCTTTCCCATCATGCTGTTGAAGGGAGAGATATGAAAAATCGGGCGAATACCAAAGAGCTTCATACAAGTATTGAATAACTGCTGAACAATAGGTCTGGAAAATAAAAGGGAATAGGTGCAATCATGTAAGATAGACTGTATACAATGAAAACAAAATAAATATGCACTAGTTTTATAACATAAAGAATATTAGCACTAAAAGTAAACAGAATTATCAAAGTTCAGCAGAATGATATACAATTATAATTTAAAGCACACTTTCAATGGAAAAGAAAGAATCCATTCAATAAAACAAATTTTAACTTTTTTTTTTTTTTTTTTTTTTTTTTTTTTTTGATAGAGTGTGTGTCAAAGGGCATGAATGTGTTATTTACTATGCATCTATAGGAATCCTTTCCCTGTTATAAACTCCAGCAGTATCTGGTGAAAACTGATTGTCCATCTTTCAGCTTTTTTACCAGCCAGCACAGCCAGTTGCAATCTTTTCAATGACAGTAAATTAAAGAACTGTTGTAGAAGAAAAATCGCTTTGTTTCTTGTGTCTGAGACAGCATGCTCATAATCAGACTTTCTAACATTAGTGAGTTGTTGCTTCTCTCTGTGCTGGAGATACCTCACTGGCAAATGGAGGAAAACCTGTACTGACCTCACCAGCATACTCTGGTGCTGGATCATTCTTCCTAGGTGTCTATAAAACAGAGAGTTGAGAGGCACTGTCCCTATACTAAAAATGAGCTTTGAATAAATTTTTCAGTTGTTAATTTGAAGCCCTTTTTTTTTCAGTTTTGCTACAGTGACCATCAAATTAATGTGAAAGTATGGACAGGAGCAGAAGAATGTATTCTTATTATATGTTCATGTAATATATTATGTATTATATGTTCATATATGTTCATATATGTCTTCATGTAATTAGGATTCTTTTTATTTATTTATTTATTTATTTTATTAAAAAAAAAAAAGAATCCTACTTTTCAGTGTTACTTCCATGAACAGTTTTAGGTTTTATTTTGATGACAGTTCAACTGCAGATGGCCAGATGGGATTCCATTTGTGGTTTGTCAATATATTTTTGAATTTCTCAGCTACTTTAAAATAGGAAGTTGAGCCTTGATTCAATGCTTGTAAAAGGAGGATTCACATCTATAATGACTTTCATCAGAGAACTTATTGTATTAGGACAATTTAAAAAGATCACTTAATGAGCCTTCACATGACCTCTTTGAGGCTGACATTAATATGATAACCTCTTGGCAGATGAAGCAAAAAGGATGACAATATTTACACATGTTGCACAAAATCAAAGGCTCTAAAACATTCCTTCTTACATTTTGAATTCTCATATCTCTGACTTAAACCAACAGACAACTTTGTTCATACGGGGTCCATTCTTGTTTAACATCTTCGTTAAAGAGCTGGATGATGGGGTAAAGTGTACCCTCAGTAAAATCGTAGATGGCACATACCTGGTTGGAGCAGCTGACTCACCAGAAGACTGTGGTTCCGGTCAATCTCCTCTAAGTGAACCTGCTTGAGCAGGGGGTTGGACCAGGTATGTTCTAGAGGTTCATTCCTACCTTAACTATTCTGTGATTCTGAGAATAGTTTATTGAAGAGTAGTTTTTGGCACTATCACTGGTACTTTTTTTTTTTTTTTTTTTTTTTTGTGTGTGTGTGTGTGTGTTTGTTTGTTTGTTCATATGTTTGGTTGTTATTTTTAATTGTTTTCCCTCTTGTCATCTACTAGCTTGAAAACCAATAAATCTCAGAAGCTCAGGTGACATTCCTAAAAGTTATCAGCTCTTATGTTGTGCCAGCTGAAGAGAATAGTGTATTTTCTATGATGAAACCCTTGACTGCAAGCATAAGCCTGGGAATAATCACACTGAAATTAATGCTTGTCCTATAAGTGTGCAGTTGAGATTCGTGACTGATATTTGAAAACATGTCAAATTCCAGGGAGAATCTTCAAAAAATTCTTTAAAATGGGCTTTAAATATGGAATAAAACATCTCAAAGGTTTAACAATTTTAATGACTTGCCATAATTCTCAAAAAATATAAAGAAAAACCAACCAATGCATTTTACATCTATCCAGGAACAGTTCCATAGGTCAGCATCTGAAAGGAATTTGAAACCCTGCAAAGGCAAAGCAATATAAAATTGATGATGTGGACAGAAGAAAGAGATATAAAAACAAATAATCATAGATTAATAGAATCAATCATAAAATCATTGAATCATAGAAGCATAGAATTATGGAATGATTTGAAAAAGAGCTAAAAGATCATATAGTTCCAACCCCCTGCCACGGGCAGGGACACCTTCCACCAGATCGGGTTACTCAAAACCTGTCCTTAAATATTTCCAGGGATTTACAGCTTCTCTGGGCAACCTGTTGCAATGCCTCACCACCTTCAGAGTAAAGAAATTCTTCCTAATGTCTAATATAAATCTACCTTATTTCAGTTTAAAGCCATTACTCCTTGTCCTATCATTACATTCCTTGATAAAGCGTCCCTTTCCTCCTTCCCTGTAGGTCCTTCTTTAGGTACTGGAAGGCTGCTCTAAGGTCTCCCCAGAGCCTTCTCTTCTCTAGACTTAACAACCCCAACAATCTCACCTTGTCCTCGTTGGCAAGGTACTCTCACCCTCTCATCATCTTTGTGGCCCTCCTCTGGACTAACTCTAATAAGTCCATGTCCTTTTTAAGTTGGGGGCCCCAGGGCTGAACTCAGTACTCCAGGTGGGGTCTCACAAGAACAGAGCAGAGGGAGAGAAACATCTCCCTCATCCTACTGCCATACTGCTTTTGATGCAGCCCAGGATACAGTTGGCTCTCTGGGCTGCAAGCACACATTTCTGGTTCACGTTCAGTTTTTCACCCACCAACACACACAAGTCCTTCTGCATAAGGCTGCACTCAATCCATTTATCCAAGCTTATATTCTTACTTGGGATTTCCCCAGCCCAGGTGCAGGACCTTGCACTTGGCCTTGTTGAACCCCATGAGGTTCGCACAGGCCCACCTCTCAAGGTTGTCCAGGTCCCTCTGGATAGCATGTCTTCCCTCCGGAGTATAGACCACACCATGCAGTTTGGTGTTGTCCACAGGCTTCCTGAGGATGCACTCAATCTCCATATGCATGTCATTGACAGAGATGTTAAATAGTGCCGGTCCCAATACCAGCCTCTGAGGAACACCACTTGTTACTGGTCTCCACCTGGACATTGAGCCAGACCCTTTCTGCCACATGTTCTCTTTTATAGACATGAACATGATGCCCAGATGGGTTCCAGTTATTCTAGTAAATATGGATCCAGTATCTATATGTATCTAGAAGGTAGTGGACAAAAAATCTCAGCTATTCTCTCACACATAAGCAGGTTGGATAAAACAAAGATTCAAAGTTTTAGGTCTTGGTCTCAGTTCTTCCAACATGTGTTAATGTTACTCTGACAGTAGGAGCTGAAATCTCTGACAGTGGTCACCAAATTTATTTTACTCACAACACTTTGCTGTGACAAAAATATTTTCAAAATAAAGATTAAATGTCCTCAGATTTATAGTTTTGTAGAATGTAAAGGAGAGACTTGCTAGAACAATAATACTAAACAATGTAAGACCCTCTTTACAAAAATAACCATAGTTTTATTCTTGAAAAGGTATTTTTTCATATCCAGAAAAGGATCTGGTTTGGTTTTTATTCAGTCTACACACTTTTTAATTTCCTGGTCACCAACAGTCCTCCTCAGCATCAGAATGAAGATCAAGATTCCCTCTCATCTTGTCTTTCATGAGCCTGAAACCATATTACAATTGTAGGACTTGAGCTGGGGCTTTTCTCAACTACTGTCTCCTGGTTTTTGTCCCCTAAAGAAACAATTTCATTGGTTTGCTTTTTCCACAAGTTACCTCTAACAAGTTCTTGGATTAAACACCTTATATTTAAGTTGTACACTAGAATATGAGTATCAGGAGTCTTTTGAAGAAATTCTCTCCTTGCTCACAAGGACAAAAAAGTATTTTGCCTTTGAGACAACATTTACTGTCCCATGCAAAAGCATCACAAGCTGTGATAAAGGACATATCCTAATAGGAAAATTGGAGCTGTGTGATTAGGGGCAGAAAGGAAAAAAAAAAAAAAAAAAAAAAAAGAAACACATCTAATTATGATGCAGTACAGCAGTCAAATGACATACTTTCTATGAAGAAGAAAGAATCACCAAAGCAAAAATATTCTGAGGTTTCCAAAGGAAAGTGCCAACCAGTCACATGGTAGGGAAGCACACAAGAAAGAAGGAACATTTACTGAAGCAAAATTTGCTTGAACACACAATGATGCTATTTCAGTTATACTACTGTCTCTATAAAATTCAGTCTTTGAAGAACAGCAGACAGCTGACCTTGGACAGTCAGTTACACCCAAAAGGGTGAGAGCAAAATTCTATCAGATAAGATGATGATATTTTATAGTTATTCATTATACACTTACAAGGGAACCTGTTCCAAAGCTACCAAAAGCCAATGGAAGTCTGCAGTCATTACAGCGTTGCTTATGTCCTCAGGCTTCAGTTCAACAAAGTACTTAAGTGCATGCCTAACTGCCATTAACATCAATTGAGACTGGCAGGTTCTACAGGAAGTCTGTAAGATTAAGAATAGATTGAAGTACCTCTTTGAAGCAAGACTTAAACTACGTGACTCCAAAAGTACAGGAGGTTACCTTTTACACATTTCCACTTATAATTTATTTAATACCTTTGTTATCCACAGAATGCTTGATCACATGCCATTAAGGTCACAACATAACCTTCACTAGCTCAAAGTGTAGGACTAATGATGTATATTCAGTGCTCTGTTCTGGACTATTAACAATTCTAAGTCAAATTCTATGTCAGTGGATGGAGACCAAATTCAGCTCTTCCCCATTTTGTTAAAAAAAAAAAAAAAAGGAATCTTTAAAAAAAAAAAAAAAAGTGCAGGATTTTTTTTTCTTAAAAAAAAAAAAAGTGCAGGAATGATCCCAGAAAAGTCCATGGAACCGACTGTCTGAACAATTGCATTACTTTGCTTATCTGTTTTGATTTGCAGATTTTATTGAAAGGGCTTTGGATTTAGTTTGCCCAGGATACATAAGAGAAAGGTCAATGATACTGAGTTGGAAAAAGTTTTAAAATTAGATATTCATTGTACAAGTTTTCTCTTGGGTCATTACTATTCACCTCTCTCAGTCTGTGATATTTTTATTTGTCCTGGGCTCTGAACTGTTCATGTTTCTTATATTTTACTCCTCTCTAGCCTGTGAAGTCAGGTAGAGAAACATTTACCCAGAGCGCTGAGGTGCAAACCTCTCGTAATAAGCTCTTTCTTTTTCCTTCAGCTTTATGTTGCACTATTCAAGGAGTTTTCCAGATTTGTGTGGAATTGAGAGTGTTTCCATGTCTGTTAGCATAAGTTTCCATCTCTAATGTAGAGATCTAGAGCAGTGAATAAGAAAGAAGAGTAGACGTAGTTGGAGAGACTCT
This sequence comes from Aythya ferina, assembly GCF_964211825.1. NCBI lineage: Eukaryota > Metazoa > Chordata > Aves > Anseriformes > Anatidae > Aythya > Aythya ferina. Next base: position 108,058,210 of record NC_140298.1, on the reverse strand, counting down.
AAGAGTTGGGAATATCTTTTCTTGGCTCTGAAAATAGATAGTGTGTCTTGTGTAGAATAACACTGTGGTACAGTCCTTGCCTGGGCAAGGTCATCATTCATTCAGATCTATTTTAAGTTTCTTGAGGTCTGTTTGCTTGCTTTTTCCCCTTAGGTATGGTTCAATTAAATAGATCTCTTTCAAAAATCTATTTCTTAATATATTGATAAGAATTCTCATCAATATGTTGCTTTTAAATTTCTTGAGAAAAAAAAATTGTCATCACACTTCACCAACATAGTCAGTCGAGAAGGAACAAACTGCCAATAATTAGATATATATCTTCTATTCACTTTACTTCAATGGGAAAGCTAATTTAATTGTTTTCTTAGAAAGATATAAAATTTTCTCACTTTTCACCTTTTATTTTATTTCATGTTCTTTGTTACACACATTACTGCTTCTAAGCTTCTGTTTGTTGTCACAGAAGAAAAAAAGCAAGCAAACAAACAAGAAAATAATCTGTTAACACCTTGGTTCTCATTTTAGAGGGTTTGCTGGCCAGTGAGTCAGCACCAGAAACAGCTGTGTTCATTCTGCTTTCCTTTGTAAGTGTAATTCCTTTTTCTCCCACCCTAGTATGGCTTAGGTGTTTGCTCCTGACTGTTAGCCCTTAAAACAAGGTTTTGAAGGAAGAACACACAAATATCTGTTACAAAAGGAAATTAGAAGATATTACTGTCATTTAGTGATGAGCCAAGATAAAAAACCTATCCTCAGAGTGCAGTCTTTTACTACTCTCCAAATATGCTTCCTGACTACAAAATAAATACATAGTGAGAAAAGAAAAAAAGAAGCTGGAAGTGTACTGACCTTATCATTAGGACAATTGAAATTTCTATAGTCAAAATACTTAATTGGGTTTAAAGGCTTTTGTTCTTAGTGACAGAGTATTTCTACATACACTGAGAATATTTCAATGTGCTTTTTAATTTTTACTGAAAGTCTGATTGGCACTTAGATCCACAATAAGCATTATAAATAATGCCCATCTAGTGATGGCATTATTTATATATCCATATAAATAATAAAATAAAATATTTTATTATTTTATTTTATAAATAAAATAATTTATTTATTTTATTTAATAAAATAAAATAAAAAAAAGAATAAAAGAATAAAATAAAAAAAAATATTTTATTTTAAAATAAATTTTTAAAATAAAAAGAATAAAAAAAAATTCAAAACTTGCTAGCTGAAAAAATGTTGTTTGTTTGTTTTTGCTTTGGAAAAGATATTTCGATATTAAATGTACCTAATTTTAACTTTAATAACGTCTACAAAAGTAATAACTTGTGTTGCTTTAGTAAAACTATTCTGACCAAGCAATTCCAATAACCTTTTATTTTCAGTAGCTAGACCAAATATAAAATTATTTCAGATCAGTCTAAGTATTTTTGCTCTCTGTTTTGACCATTAAGATGAGAATATTAGTTCCCTAATTGTTATTTCTATGAGCAAAGGCTCTCGTTTTTGGTAGCACAGAAATTTCTTACTATATTTTTATGCTCTAAAACATATAATGGCATTAAGTTGTCTGTTTTAATAAAGACTTGCTGAGGATGCACTCAATCTCCATATCCATGTCACTGACAAAGATGTTAAATAGTGTCTGTCCCCATAACAACCCCTGATCAGCTTGTTACTGATCTCTACCTGGATGCTGAGCTGCTGACTGCAACTCTTTGTGACCATCTAGCCAATTCCTTTTCCACTTTGTATTTCATCCATCGAACCCATGTCTCTTTAATTTAGAGACAAGGATGTTATGTAGGACATAAGAACTGTTTTCTCTTTCACCATTTTGATAGAAACAGTCCTGTCCCTAATTATTTATTTATTTTTTAAAGCTACAACTTGTATATTCAAAGCCACTGTAGATAAATACGAACAGACTTGATAACACACACATTTGCTTAGAAAATCCAGTCCAGCTTTGAATTTGCAGTTTTAAACTTTCCTTCAGTATGTGCAAAGCACTCTGTCACACACTGCTGATCAAATTAACACCAGCAGTTCTTCAGTTAGCTTCTTAAGTTAGTTCTTGTGTTTCAGCAATTAGCTGAATTTTGCTGATGGAAATAATATGCTATTTGTTAAACTGAGCTTTTCACCTACATATTTAAATTACAGCAACACACAAATATGCTTATAGGTATATTTGATTATGAGTATGATTATATAGTAAAAGCATTCATCAAAATGACACATTAGCACAAGCTCCTTTGCATAGTGATTTTTGTCCAGATCTGTCTTCTTCACTTTCTATTGTTGTTTGCCTACAGTGCCTTCACCCACACAGCTAGAGGTGGCATCACAATGCTGAAATAATGAGTTGGTTGCTATTAACACTATTATTTTTTTTTGCATTTATAAATGTCTTTGTATATGTTATATGCATTCTAACATTTGAGGTATTTAACAAAGAAAAGCCATTCTCATGTCTTCATAAAACCAGTTTGTTGATAACAAACAGATTTTAACTAACATTTGGACGATCCATGATTTCAAGAAAACAGATGGAATCAATAAATGTTACACAGCACACATAGCTGTTTGCTGTGTAACAGAATATGTCTAACATAATAAATGTGCCCAGAGTATAGAACAAGAAAAGAAAGAAAAGAATGCAGAGAATGAACTTGAATGAATCAGATAAAAATGTTTGCATATCACTATGTAGTCAGTCCTGGTAATCAATAAGAACATTTCTATGAGAAAATAAATAAATAAATAAATGAAATAAATTAATTCTCAATGTCAACCAAAGAGAAGAATCATAATAACATATGAATCTGAAACCATATAAGTAAGCATATGTGCATCACTGTTCAACTTTAAAAACACACACACAAACAAAACCCAAAAATGTCTACTTTCGCACACAGTCTTTTAGATTTAAAGGCTCACCAACAAGTTTACCAAATCAATTCCTCAGCTTTGTTCAGGTTTCTTACTATGTTTGGTACATTTGTAGGTAAGGTGGTTGTATCCTGTAGATTCTGAACTAATCTACATATTTGAATAACTGGACTTTCTGCAACCTAATTTCCATATTGAATGGAATCTCAACTTTGACTCTTTACCTTAAGTGTAAGAAATTCAATTACGTGGACCTGAACTCCTCCCAGAACTTGGCAGCACTTGGAATGAAGTGTTCTGATTTGACCAACATATATTAACAGATATAATTGTTAGTGACTTGAGAACTAAGACTTTTCTTTTTTCTTTTATAGTTACTTGTATAAATGATTATTCCACAAGAAGGATGCATTCAAAGATTTGATTTTTTGTTAGTTGATGAATTCATAGAAACAATATTTGAAAGGTTAATAAGTTTTAATAAAGGCATATTTTCCATAGACAGAGCTATCATGTCTAAAGTTTAATGTAACACTTCTGCAGTTTAAAGTACCCACAGAGAAGCATTAACAATGCACAATAGAATACATTTTTTTAGAGTCCAGTCTTTCAGGCATATGAAATCAGAGTTGCCTCCCGCTTGTTATGGCAAGTGGGAAGAAACTTAGAAAATGAGTTTTAAGGGCACTGCAAATGCTTTTTAAGGCATAGATTTGCAGGGGAACATTCACGTTAAATATCTAGAAAGAAGCAAAAAGCAAGTTCTTTTTATTTTTATAATGCATTTCTCCATCACAGGTAATCTGTATTGACACTATCTTAAAAAAAAAAGTATGAAAAATAAATAACATAAATTAAATAAATAAAATGGTAATGAATATATTTAAAATTGAAAGTATTCATTAGATTATAGAGACAAAATATAGCTCAATTAAATGTTTGCTTTCAGATTTAAGTAACTGCTCAGCTCAAGTGTCTAAGTTTGCCCTTACATTCCAGTGGATATTCAAACAGGAAAACTCCAGCAGGCTGTTTCTTTGACTCCCTTATGCTCCTTTAGTGATTTATGAGGGTTAAGAGTAGTTTAAAACAAATACATGACTGAATCTGTTCATTTAATAAGCTTGTACATATTTGTAGTATTGTTCATGTTATGAAAATCTAGTCAGATTTGTCACAGACTAATTTTCTTTGCTCCCACAACTTTTTACGAACTCTTCCATCTTCTTGGTCAAGGGAAGAAATAATCATATGTACTCTCTGTATTTAAAAGAGCATCACCCTTTGATTTTTTTACAATTAAAAAATTAAAGTATCAGAGGCAATTTGATGAAACTTGATTTTTAGAGAATCTCATGTACAGCACACTACTGAAACATTGTGTTCCTTTCTTTCTAGGCATCAGAGTTACTTTTCTTGGCGCATTCTCTTCAGAGAAATAGGAACACATTTTCTAATTAGTCACTTCAGTGATTACTGATGTCTGGAAAAGATTTCCAAATCACCAATTATATTCTTGAGTTACTGGACTCATCAGTGTTACAGTCAACAGTCACTGTCTGCAACAGGTGAACTTTAAAACTGCATGAATGAAACACAGACCTGGGTCTATCTCAGATGGAAGAGGAACCCTGATCTGATTACAAGCTTTGAGCTACATTACCACCTCCTGAAAACCCTAGTTATCTCTTCTGCAACGTCAACTGAATGACTGAATGGTAAAGCAAGACATCTGTTTCTTTTCTAAGGGCTCAGAAATTGCATTGCAGTCAGTGGGTTAAATTAGATGATGCCCTGGGACAAACAAAGGTACAGAAGTGGATTACTGACTGTTCAAAGAACTTCAGGGTTTAAAAAGACGAAAGAAGCTGCATAAAATAATGTTGTAGGTTGTGGTTTTTTCCTCTTTCTTTCCTTAACAGTGACCCAAAGAACACTGAATATTTTTACTTAATACCTTCATTAAACTACAGAGACTTTTTTCAACTTCAATATGAAGTAACTAAAACTGACCTTTGATTTTTTTCCACACATTTTTGTGGTACTAAAAACACATACAAAAGGCTGTAAGGTCATGCTTATTTAGCAGGTTTCTTGCTTGATAATCTTAATTATTTTATTTTACTATTTGAATGTAATATCTTAAGCTACTGTAATATTAAATAATGTTAAGGGACTATTTTCAGTTAATGCTATGACCTTTAAAAAACAAAACAAAACAAACTAATGTAGATATATGGAAACTTTATAACTCATGGCCTATTTTAAAAGGAAAGTGGGAGGATAATCAAAGAAAGTCATTTTGTACTGAGTAAAAAGAGAAGTGAACTGATCCTACATTAGTAAGCATGCTTCTTATAGAAAGTTGTCCTTCAGTACTATTGAATTCCACTGAATTTTGTGGTACCACAATACCACTTGAGTGTCCTTCAGATTGGCTTTATTTGAGGTTAATCATTCATTTTTAAAATCCTTCCTATCACATTTTTTTATTAGAGTTATTTTTATTATATGCACACACCCATTTCCATCCTCTCCTCTCCTCTCCTCTCCTCTCCTCTCCTCTCCTCTCCTCTCCTCTCCTCTCCTCTCCTCTCCTCTCCTCTCCTCTCCTCTCCTCTCCTCTCCTCTCCTCTCCTCTCCTCTCCTCTCCTCTCCTCTCCTCTCCTCTCCTCTCCTCTCCTCTCCTCTCCTCTCCTCTCCTCTCCTCTCCTCTCCTCTCCTCTCCTCTCCTCTCCTCTCCTCTCCTCTCCTCTCCTCTCCTCTCCTCTCCTCTCCTCTCCCCTCCTCTCCTCTCCTCTCCTCTCCTCTTTTTTTTTTCCTATTTTTTTTGAAAAATGTGCCTGAAATGTGCCTGGTCTTAGTAATTTCTTTTGCATGTATAAAGTAAAAGTTACTCAAATACTTAAATGATATATGTTGCATAGACACACATTTGTTTGTTATGCCTATGGAGTCTACATAGCTGCATGCCACTTACAGACACACACACACAGGTGCTACATAGAAAAGCTGCTCTTGCATGGGGTCTCTGGGCCTGATGAGAGCTGGGCCTTCCTTCCACGCAGGCTGAAAAGGAAGAGCAATACAAAAAGGGGGAGGAACAAGGTTGAGGGAGGGATGGAGGTGGAGGGAGATCCTGAAGAGAAAGACTTGTTTATTTCTTCAGGTGGATAGAACAAGAGAAGTAGAGACACTGACTGCCTCTGTGGGGTGACACTAGCTCTTACCCCAGGCTACAAAGATAGGATAGCCTGAGTCTGCGCTTGCTGAAGTCTTTTTTTTTTTTTTGGTTTACTCCATAGCCTGCTGATCAAGATAGCTGTTAATTCCACATATGCTTAGAGCTCTGCCAGCATCTGCATGGTAAACAGCTATCACCAGGGCTAACTGTCTTATGTTCCACTAAAAAAATGCAAATGACCTTTTTCTTCTTAACTGCGTTTACACAATACCACATGGATTCATGTAATCAGAATGGAAAGTTAAAGCAAAATCTTTTCTCAAGAGATGATTATGCTGATTATGCTATTATATATGATTATGGCAGCAGGCAGAGGTATTCCACTCCTTTGATCATCCTTGTAGTTCTCTGGACTTATTTTGATATGTCCATGTCCTTCCTGTGCTGGGGATACCAAAGCTGAATGCAATACTCTAGGTGGATTCTCACAAGAGCACAGTAGAGGGGGACAAAAAACTCCCTCGACCTGCTGGCCATACTTCTTTTGATGCAGCCCAGGATATGGTTGGCCTTCTGGGCTGCAAGCTCACATTGCTGGCTTGTGTATGAAAATTTTCTACTGTGGAGGAAAGCCAAGCGGTGGAACAGGTTCCCCAACGATTTTATGCCATATTCACCCATGGAGTGGAGATAAACTCTTGAACCACCTGGTGTGACCCCATAGCTGACCTTGTTTGGAGTAGGAAGTTGGACTAAAGAATTCTTGAGGTCCCTTCCCACCTATCTCATCTCATTCTGTGAACTCATAGATATGTTTCACAGCATATGGTGAAGTCTGTGCGGCCATAGCTGCACAGTTATGATTACCTTTCTAATGTAAGTATTTATTTATATTTGTTTTGTATTGTCGTGTAATGAATTCAAATCTCCAATTAACAAAGACTTGGGTGAGAAAAGGGTGAGTCAAAACTTTCATTAATTTTGTATAATAATTTTCACTATTTCTGTCCTAAAGGACTTGAATCTTGATTAAAATATAGTCCATTCTTTCCAAATATGTATAAGGACAGAGATTTCAACAGTTTGCATGTGTTCTAGGGAAGATTGACTAATTTTATGGAAGAGAAATCTATTAGGTTTACTAAATACATAGCCACCACCCCCATTTTTTGGAAACCCTTGTTGTGTAAAGCAATGTCTGGAAAATGTTAGGGCATACTACCACTTATGATTGCTTTGTGTTTATACTCAGCATGAGTGTGCCTTCATCAACTTTTGGAATCAGGATAGACCTTTAGTGTGAATCAGGCCATTCTAATAATCGTGTTCTAAATAATGAGTCACAATCCTGAAAAAGAACTAAAGTTTTGCATGACACAGACTAAAATATAACAGTAGAAGGGGTAGTGTGACTCAACATGAATTCTCTTTGAGCTTACCTTTGTTCTGAATATATAGTGGACAGAATCTTAATCAGAATATTCAGTGTTCACAGCCTGATTAAGTGAAATTTTCTGGAGCCCAAAGAGCCAACCGTATTCTGGGCTGCACCAAAAGAAACAAGGCCAGCAGGATAAGGGAGATGATTCTTCCACTTTACTCTTGTGAGAAACCACATGGAGTACTGTGTTCACCTCTGGGACCCCCAGCACAAAAGGGACTTGTTCTCCACTAGAACAAGTCCAGAGGAGGTCTACAGAGTTGATCGAAGGGCTGAAGTACCTCTCCTATGAAAACAGAGGATGTTGAGGTTGTTGTGGTTGTTCAGCCTGGAGAAGAGAAGGCTCTGGGGAAACCTTATTTAGGCCTTCCAATACCTAACGGGGTATTTAGGTAAGAAAGCAGGAGAGAGATTCTTTATCAGGGAGTGTAGTGACAGGACAAGGACTAGTGGCTCTGAAACAAAAGAGGGTAGAAATAAAGTAGACAATAGAAAAATATAAAATATAAAAATAGAAAATATAAATATAAAAATAGAATAATCACTATATATTATAAATATTATATGTATATTACATATATTGAATATATATTCAATATATAGTGAATATATAGTATATATTAATAATTATATATTAAAATATAAAAATATGAAAATTATAAAAATAGAAAATAGAAAAACATACTTTGAGCCAATTCATTATAACAGATTAAAACTAAACAAGTCCTATGGCATGCCAGAATACCAAAGTTAAATTTGACATGCAGAAAAGTGACTGTGAGATATGCTAAGTGGGAAAAAGCAAATCAAAACCTTAAAACAAAGAGAGCATTAAAAAGCAGTGTCTCCTTCTTTCAGCTTAGCATCCGCCAAGACAAGAATTTCACCCAAAGAGAAAAGGTTGTTACATACTCCAGCAGTAATATTCTATATATAAACTGTGGCGTGTTTGGATGCTGGATTGTTAGGATTGTGCTGTTTAACAACCTGGTTATTATGACAGGAGAATAAATGCAATAGGGATTCTCAACATAAGCTGTACAAGTGATAAAGAGAACTGCAAAACTGATATTACATAGAAATGAGACAAGTTTTCCATAGCTAACAAAGCAGACTTTGTTGGAGCTAGGTTTATACTAAATACGTCAACTAACTTTTATCTGCAAAGATGCTATAGGGCAAAAACAAAGCTTTCTTGTCATTAGATACTGCTTTCCTTTCTGTTTGTTTTAATGTGCACTTATTTTCTTAAAGTCTTTGGCTCAAAAAGCAATTCTTTTATTTGTGAAATATTTTACATAATTACTTTGGAATGATGGTAACGAGGCTTAAAGACTATTTTAAGGCATCAGCAGTGCAGCTAGCATTTCAGTACTGCAATGCAGAAACGTGACCAACAGTAGACTGAATTATAGTTTTTGATTAATAAATATAAATTAAAAAAAAAAAAATCTTTTCAGCAAGCTATGTACAGTTCAACCATTCAAGAGATATGTATTGATTGCTGTTTTCTTTTTGTTTGTTTCTTCTTCCAGGGTAGTCCTCTGGAGTATATACTAAGTAATAAACAGCCATGAATTCGTTTATTAGATGATGTATATTCCTTTAGGCTCTTTTGATTTTACTATGGCAATAAGCAGCTCCTTCAGGTTGGAAATATAGATCATATATTTCTGTGACATTTTGTCCCAGATAGGGATTGTATATGTTTTTCTATTTAGGTAACTTCCTCAAAGGTCTGTAATTTTTTTTGCAACTGCAAGCATGTGCTGAATATGTTGATTTTTTTTTTTTTTTTTTTTTTTTTTTTTGTGAGAGGTGCTTCAATTAAATTCTGCATGTCACCTTAATCCTCAAGTTTATTATTATATATATATTTTTTCTTTTTCCCCTGGGATTGATTACTTTCCAAGAAGAAAAGGGTATTCTTGACTAAAATGTAATATTGAAGAGAGGCAAATGACCTGGGTATGGCACATGCTTGAATTATCTGCAGAAAACATTAACAATAGATATATACAGAAGTTAATGATAAGAGTTCCCTTAAACAGAATGGAATGCTTGAATTTCAGTTAACTTTGTCTGTCATAAAATGAATTGTCTAGACTAAGGTTGTTACATGTGTCATCTATTTTCTAGGAAGAATGAAGGGACTTCCTGAGCATAATCCAGAGTTTCTTAAGAGAAACAGGAAGAATTGCTCTATAGAGGTTTTCATGTCTTCCAAAACACCCAGATGAAACTTAGCTTAACCAGACACCTAATTTTTAAGAGGTTAAAACTAAATGAAATGGACCTGACAGTATGATCCCTGTATTCTCTGAGGCATGTTAGAAAATTCTGCTGAAAACATGAAAGTCTCTAATGCTGTCCTTTCTCTTGTGCTTTATCTGATGATAACACCCATATGATGTTAACAGAACATGCTGTTTGTAAAGATGGAAGCGTGCTTTAATCTTTGTGATATAATTGGGAACTAAAAGAATAGAAGGTCAAGTCCCTTAGGTCAGTTTTCCAGATTGAATAAGTCATCTTACAGATATTTGCATTTGAACTGGAAGTTGTTTTGTTTACAGTTATATATATTTCTTAGACCAGAGGGACTGAAGAGCTAAACCCAACTCAAAAGCCTATTTCCTTATTTTGTCTCAGGAATTTGTTCCAGTCAGAGACTAATTTTGCAGTCACTCTCATGGACTGAACATTAATTTGCAAATTATATATATTCTGCACTACCTGATAAATGTCTAGTGTGCTTATGATTTGTTTTGCTAGTCAAATGGAGATAGGAATTGAATCACAGTTGGGTGTCACCATCTTTGCACTCTAAAATTCAGGGACAAATTTTGTTGAGTTTGTGCAGTGCCTTAAAAGCTTGGTGGTTCTCAAGGACCAAGACAGTCTTTTTGGATATTATTTAGTAATTATTTGTATGTCTTTCTCAAATTAGGCAATAGACAACTAGGAAACTACTCTGCAGCTCTCATATGAAGCGATTCATTGTGTGCAGAGATGATTCACATGAATTAAAAGCCTACTCAATACCAGTAAGAGTTGTGGAGTAAGGCTGAAAAAGTTCATTTTGCTCAGCAGGGAAATGAATTGCAAGTCTTATGTCTGCAGCTCTTGGGACACCTGTATCTCTGCACCACAAATACATTTATTAAAGATTAATCACATCTTGTATCAAAACTGCAGGTCTCTGACTCTTATCACAGGAGTATTTCCCAGTAGTGTTGAAGGAAATTGTGCTGTAAAAGCATGTGTAATGTCTAGGAGATGTTCTTCAAATCCTTTTAGTTATTTTGCATCTTGACATTTTCACCCTAGAGCTGATTTGTGTAATTTTATGTACAAATATTCCGACTTCTTTACATATTTCTGAAAACAAGTAAAATCACTTAGTATAAAGCAGTTTATTAAGAAAGATAGTATATGCACTCTGCAAATAATTTAACTCTATCTTTACTGTTTTTATATCTATATCCTCTATGAGATAGAATCCTCTGAGGTCAGTGGAATGAATGCTGTTGCCTCCAGAGGATCATAAGTAAAATATTAAAGAATAAACCAGATACTAATAAACATACTCAAATCCATTGAATCACGTAAAAGGACTTCTCATTAAATAACTCCACTAAAGGCAAGGTATCTAAGTGAGTCGCTTTCACCTTCAAAATGTGAAAAGGCATTATTTGGACACCATACCCTCAATGCTTTCCATCTTATTTAATCTGCTTCTCTATTACGTTGTATTAATTCTGCAAGTATGCATTTGCTCTGCATGCCACAGCACAGTTTATGTCACGGTAAGGTAGCCAACAGTGGGCAAGGGGCTACTGAGCAGTTTTAGAAGTTACAAGCCTAAGTCAGATCACCACCTGTGTGTATCACAATTTGGTTCTACTACTCATCATTATGTGGTTGGCTTTAGAAGGCTTGTTTCAGCACACTTGAATTCTATGAGAAAGAGGAGGTTATCCTACAGTGGGGATTGCAATCTCCCTGGAAGATGTCTATCTCTCTATTGACTGGGTATGGACACCAACACCTATTGATTGTAGGGGTTATGTAATACTTGTAAATGGGCTGTACGGCTTGCTCCAAGCGCTGAATTAACCAGGCAATTTACTTCGATTTTATTATTTCAGAATTTCAGATTTCAATAATACTACAGCCAGATGCTTAAAGCTAGAGTCCAAGAACCACTGTTGCTCAGTGCCCTGGTGTAACAAGTAATGTCTGTTGCAAGGAAGTCTGGAGCAGAAAACTCAGTATTGAAACACTGTATTGCATTAGTTTCCAAGGTTTATTGATGTGTATGTGGTTAAATTAGGTACAGGGTGATATTATTTGCTTTATGTAATATATTTCAAGATTACTGTATGAGTAATGTTTACAACAAGACACAATCCTATTTGAATCTTCACTAATTAATAACTTGGGAGTTATTAAATATCTTAATGAGACATAATCAACTGCTATCTGCAGAATGGACACAGATGGGAAGGCAGTATGAAGAAGAGATATGGAAGAAGTATTATTGTGTATCCATGGAAACAGTGCCTCTCTCTCTCCCTTTCTCTCTCCATTTTAGGTTCAGCAACACTGTGCATCATTAGGGTGTCTGCCTCTCCTGACAATGGCAACTTTGCAGTGTCAGTCAGTAAATCTTTGCATCCATTCATGCTGTCAGCACTAAGTGATAGAAAGCCTGGAGAAGATGTGAGGAGCATACCAAGCAGGTTTCCACAATGTGACAGTCTAGTCACGTATTCTTATGCAACTGCCAATTTTGAGGCTCAATTCAATAAAGAAGAACAAAATGGAACAGGCCTGGCTAGACTATGTTCTGTTAGTGTGGTTTCTAAAGTTAATGTTAATGCTCATGGAAGTTAAAAAGCTGAGAAATGAGACTTGACTGTGTAGGAACATGGGTGACCACAGTGCACAAATGAAATAAGGATGCAACTGAGCAACAGAGCTCTGATTTGAAGCAGTGTTGTTAATCTACTGAAATTAGACCTTAGCACAAGTGTTTAGCTCTGCTAAACTGGATAGTGATATGTTCATGGACCGGTAGCAAGAAAGAAAATGTTAAAACCCTTGAATGTGAATTATTCTCATATTCTCATGCACAGTCATTGTCATGTACACTGAGAGCTTTTATTTATGCTTTACAAGAAGCCCTATAATTATAAAAAGTAAAGCTTTTTTATAAAAAAAAAAAAAAGCTTTACTTCTTATAAAGAAGTAAAAATAAAATAAATAAAAATAAATAAAATAAAAATAAATAAAATAAAATAAAATTAATAAAAATAAACATTAATAAAAATAAAAAATAAAATAGAAATAGAAATAAGAGAGTAAAAATAGAATAGTAATTCAGTTCAAAAATATTAAAAGAAAATTTCAATATGAGTTTTATTCTTAACCTTTTTCTCTCAATTTCACCAGTAATTAGAACAATTCTAAATGCCTTATTTAATTCATTTGTAGTTAGGGATCCTAGAAGGGGGTGGAAAAACATAAATGAGCTGGTGGGGCTCATTGAGAGGACTTTAAACTAGGTAAGATGGGAGATGGGGCTGAAACAAGGCTTGTTGGAGCTGTGCCAGGGGGAACAATGGCAAGGCCGGGGGATAAGGCAATGGCCCAGCTGAAGTGCATCTACACAAATGCACGCAGCATGGGTAGCAAACAGGAGGAGCTGGAAGCCATCGTGCAGCAGGCAGGCTATGACTTGCTTGCCATTACGGCGACGTAGTGGGACCACTCTCATGACTGGAGTGCTGCAATGACTGGCTATAAGCTCTTCAGAAGGGACAGGCAGCACAGAAGGGGTGGTGGTGTGGCTCTCTATATTAGAGAATCTCTCGATGTTGTGGAACTCGAGGCTGGGAATGACAAGGTTGAGTCCCTTTGGGTTAGGATCAGCAGGAAGGCCAACAAGGCTAGCGTCCTGGTCGGGGTCTGCTATAGACCGCCAAACCAGGATAAGGAGACGGATGAGGAGTTCTACAGGCAGCTGACAGAAGTTGCAAAATCATCGGCGCTTGTTCTTGTGGGGGACTTCAACTTCCCTGACATATCCTGGAAGCACAACACAGCCCTGAGAAAGCAGTCTAGGAGGTTTCTGGAGAGCGTGGAAGATAGCTTCCTGACACAGCTGGTTAGTGAGCCTACCAGGGGTGGTGCCCCGCTAGACCTTCTCTTCACAAACACAGAAGGACTGGTGGGAGATGTGGTGGTCGGAAGCTGTCTTGGGCAGAGTGACCACAAAATGGTGGAGTTCTCTATTCTTGGTGAGGTCAGGAAGGGGACCAGTAAAACTGCTGTATTGGACTTACAGAGGGCTGACTTTGAGCTGCTCAGGACACTGGTTGGTAGAGTTGGGAGGCGGTTCTGAAGGGCAGAAGAGTCCAGGAAGTCTGGGAGCTCTTCAAGAAGGAAATCTTAATGGCGCAGGAATGGTCTGTCCCCACGTGCCCAAAGACGAGCCAACATGGAAGAAGACTGGCCTGGCTCAACAGAGAGTTGCAGCTTGATCTTAGGAGAAAAAAGAGGGTTTATAATCTTTGGAAAAGTGGGCAGGCCACTAGGGAGGACTATAAGGATGTAGCGAGGCTGTGCAGGGACAAAATTAGAAAGGCCAAAGCTCATCTGGAGCTCAATCTGGCTACTGCCGTTAAAGACAACAAAAAATCTTTTTACAAATACATCAGTGCAAAAAGGAGGACTAAGGAGAATCTCCATCCTTTACTGCATGCAGGGGGAAACCTCGTTACAAAAGATGAGGAAAAGGTGGAGGTGCTTAATGCCTTCTTTGCCTCAGTCTTTAGCGGCAATACTGGTTGTTCTCTGGATACCCAGTACCCTGAGCTGGTGGAAGGGGATGGGGAGCAGAATGTGGCCCTCAGTATCCACGAAGAAATGGTTAGTGACCTGCTACAGCACTTGGACGTGCGCAAGTCGATGGGGCTGGAGAGGAACCACCCGAGGGTACTGAGAGAACGGGCGGAGGAGCTGGCCAAGCCGCTTTCCATCATTTATCAGCAGTCCTGGCTATCAGGGGAGATCCCAGTTGACCAGCGGCTAGCAAACGTGATGCCCATCTACAAGAAGGGCCGGAGGGTAGACCTAGGAAACTATAGGCCTGTCAGTTTGACCTCAGTGCCAGGGAAGCTCATGGAGCATATTATCTTGAGAGTCATCATGCAGCACTTGAAGGGCAAGCAGGCGATCAGGCTCAGTCAGCATGGGTTTATGAAAGGCAGGTCCTGCTTGACGAACCTGATCTCCTTCTATGACAAAGTGACGCACTTGGTGGATGAGGGAAAGGCTGTGGATGTGGTCTACCTTGACTTCAGCAAGGCTTTTGACACCGTTTCCCACAGCATTCTCCTCAAGAAACTGGTTGCTCTTGGCTTGGACTGGCGTACGCTTCGTTGGGTTAGAAACTGGCTGGATAGCTGGGCCCAAAGAGTTGTGGTGAATGGAGTCAAATCCAGTTGGAGGCCAGTCACTAGTGGCGTTCCCCAGGGCTCGGTGCTGGGGCCGGTCCTCTTTAATATCTTCATCGATGATCTGGATGAGGGCATTTAGTGCACCCTCAGTAAGTTCACATATGACACCAATTTAGGTGCATGTGTTGACCTGCTCAAGGGTAGGAAGGCTCTGCAGGAGGATCTGGATTGGCTGGACTGATGGGCTGAGGTCAACTGCATGAAGTTCAACAAGGCCAAGTGCCAGGTCCTGCACCTGGGGCGCAATAACCCCAAGCAGAGCTACAAGCTGGTAGAGTAATGGTTGGAAAGCTGCCAGGCAGAGAAGGACCTGGGAGTACTGGTGGATAGTCGGCTGAATATGAACCAGCAGTGTGCTCAGGTGGCCAAGAACGTCAACAGCATCCTGGCTTGTATAAGAAGCAGTGTGGTCATCAGGGCTAGGGAGGTGATCGTCCCCCTGTACTCGGCTTTGGTGAGGCCGCACCTCGAGTACTGTGTTCAGTTTTGGGCCCCTCGCTACAAGAAGGACATGGAGGTGCTTGAGTGAGTCCAGAGAAGGGTGACAAAGCTGGTGAGGGGTCTGGAGAACAAGTCCTGAGAGGAGAGGCTGAGGGAGTTGGGCTTGTTCAGCCTGGAGAAGAGGAGGCTCAGGGGCAACCTTATCGCTCTCTACAGGTACCTTAAAGGAGGCTGTAGTGAGGTGGAGGTTGGTCTGTTCTCCCACGTGCCTGGTGACAGGACGAGGGGGAATGGGCTTAAGTTGCGCCAGGGGAGTTTTAGGTTGGATGTTAGGAAGAACTTCTTTACTGAAAGGGTTGTTAGTCATTGAAACTGGCTGCCCAGGGAAGTGGTGGAGTCACCATCCCTGGAGGTCTTTAAAAGACGTGTAGATGTAGAGCTTAGGGATATGGTTTAGTGGGGACTGCTAGTGTTAGGTCAGAGGTTGGACTCGATGATCTTGTGGTCTCTTCCAACCTAGAAATTCTGTGATTCTGTGAAATTTATGGATCTTCCAAGTAGAAATGTATAAATGGCTTATTATCCTAGGTTTGTATTTCTTAAAGCTTTTATGCCCAAAGAAATGTAAAGCACAAATGATACTATCATTGGAAACGAACATTAAGTAGAGTAGCTTCCAACTATTCTAACGGAAGCAAAAAAGTAAGTTGTGACTTAACTTACTTTGTTACACATGTAAGTGCAGAGGTATACATCCCCTAGCTGAATTGCATATTCTGTGTATCCTGTACATGGGACAAAACATATTTTCTGCAGAGTTTGTTTGTACATCTTCCACCTGAATAGGGGACGGCTCCCAAATTCCTCATCTCACAGACCCAGGAGGATGCTGATGACACAATGAGTCACTGCTTCCTGGTCACCTCTTGGGTCAGTCTGAAACGACCCCAAAAACCCTGATTTGTCTTGAACCATAAGCCTAAATAAGGCACAGGACATTTGTTGTAGACCAGACTATCCTGTATTTCTGATCCTATGGGTCACTGGTCACTATTTGTTTGTTTTAATTTTTTGTTTGAATTTGTTTGAATTGCTTTTAATTTTAAGTCAAAAGATCGCCTCATTTGCTGAGGCGATCGGCTCCGGGGCAGACATGTTCTGCAGCGGAGCAGGGGACCGAGGCGGGCAGGGCTTTTTGTCCGGCATCGAGGCCACTCGGGGGAGCCGCCGGGACCTGGCTGTCCTCGCGAGGGAGGCTGACGAGGCACAGGCGGAGCCAGCAACACTCCCTCCCAGGCTGTTTAAAAGTTGCCCCTAGGGAGCACGAGCGACCAGGAGCGCGGCGACCAGGACGGGCAAACAGGGCGTGGCACGTCGAAGGGCATGGCACGGCAGTTTGCGCGGCAGTTTGCGCGGCAGTTCGCGTGGGCAGGGCGAGCGGGGGGCCCATCGTCGCTCTGTTGCAGCTGCCTCTCCTTTCGGTGCTTGTAACCTGCTTGCGTAGAACCTGACCATGGTATCAACCAGGCAGAAAACCGTGGCCTCCGCATCTCGTGCGGCATCTCCAGCCACGGTCACCAGTGTGGCTACTCAGACGGAGGGCTCGGGGAAACACGCAGCCGTCCAGGTCCTGGGCTGCAGAGTGTGCCCCAGCCTTCTGTTGGTCTCCGACAGCAGTGGTGGGTATGCCTGTGGGAGGTGTGCCCAGGTTGAAGAACTGCTCAGCCAGGTAGTGGAGCTCCGGGAGGAGGTGAACAGGCTCAGGAGCATCAGGGAATCAGAGAGGGAAATTGACTGGTGGAGGTGCACTCTACCCTCTCTGAGGCAGGCTCACGAGCCTGCCACAGCACAGGCATCTCCTGTTATGCAGAAGACGGAGGTTCCCTCCTCCTGCCAGGCAGCGGGAGGAGACCTAGATCAAGGGGGGGAATGGAGGCAGGTGCCTATTCGGGGTGGTAGGCGAGCCCTCTCTCTGCCCACCTCACCTTCTCATCTACCCTTAAATAATCGATATGAAGGACTAGAACAAGACAATCTAAATGACAAAGTAGATAAAAACCCGTCCCAGTTGGAGGGGGCGCCTAAGACAAGGCGACCTACACGTCGCATTGCCACATCATCCTTCAAAAAAGAAAGAAGGGCTATTGTTATGGGGGGCTCCCTTCTGAAAGGGACAGAGGGACCGATATGCCGACTGGACCCAACCCGCAGAGAAGTCTGTTGCCTCCCTGGGGCTCGGGTGAGAGACTTTGCCAAGAAAGTCAAGCGCCTGGTACGCCCCACTGACTACTACCCGCTACTGGTCTTTCAGGCTGGTAGCGATGAAGTAGCAACGAGAAGTCCGAAGGTGATCAAAAGAGACTTTAGGGATTTGGGGCGACTACTTAGAGGATCAGGGGCGCAGGTTGTGTTTGCCTCTGTCCTTCCGATAGGGGGGATCGAAGCTGAAAGGCGTGCTGTTCACATAAACTCGTGGCTTCAAGACTGGTGTGACCGGCAGAACTTTGGGTTCTTTGATCATGGGAAGGTCTATGCTACACCGGGCCTGATGGCACCGGATGGGATGCGCCTCTCTCGGAGAGGGGTAAGGATCTTTGGTCAGGAGTTGGCAGGGCTGATAGATAGGGCTTTAAACTAGAGTCGAAGGGGGAAGGGGCTAAAACCAGGCACGCCGGTGAAGACCTAAGGGATGGTACGCTAGAATCAGAGGGGCTGTGTGCCAGTGAGGTCCTTCGGTCAGATCCACAAGGTGCTGAGTGTAAGGAGATGCACCTGAAGTGCTTCTACACGAACGCACGCAGTATGAGGAATAAAATGGATGAGCTAGAAGTCCTGGCCCAGTCCCGCAACTACGACATCATTGGCATAAGCGAAACCTGGTGGGATGAGTCCTGTGACTGGGGTGTTGCGATAGATGGTTACAGGCTCTTCAGGAGGGACAGGCAGGGTGGGCGAGGTGGTGGGGTGGCGATGTATGTGAAGCAGGGGCTGGACTGTGTGGAACTTCAGGTCGGCAATGGCAAAGTTGAGAACCTCTGGGTAAGGATCAAGGGACGAATGAATAAAGGGGATGTCGTTGTGGGAGTCTATTAAAGACTGCCTGGCCAGGACGATAGCGCCGATAAATTATTCTTTACAGAACTAAGAGAGGCCTCGAGATTTACTCCCCTTGTCCTTATGGGGGACTTCAACTTGCTGGACGTTAACTGGGAGTGCCACACGGCTGACCCGAGCAAGTCCAGGAGGTTCATGAAGCACCTAGATGATAACTTCTTGGTGCAGGTGCTAACGGAGCCAACTAGGAAAGGTGCCTTCCTAGACCTGTTGCTAGAAAACAGAGAGGGTCTGGTGGGAGATGTGGTGATTGGTGGCCGCCTTGGTCATAGCGACCATGAAGTGGTTGAGTTCAAAATTTACGGTGACAGAAGGAAAAGTGCCACCAAAACCTCATCCCTAGATATGGGGAAAGCGGACTTCAGGCTGCTCAGGGAACTAGTCAGCAAGGTCCCCTGGGAAACTGCTCTTGAAGGCCTCGATGTCCACCAGTGCTGGTCATTCTTTAAGCGATGCCTCCTAGAAGCACAAGATCAGGCAATTCCTAAATATCGCAAGTCAGGCAGGCGGGGCAGGAGGCCGGCGTGGCTGACCAGGAACATTCTAATGGAGATTAGGCGGAAACAGAGAGTGTTTCGCTACTGGAAGGAGGGCCAGGTGTCATGGAAAGAATACAGGGATGCTGTTTGTGTTTGTAGGGAGAAAGTTCATGTGGCCAAAGCACACCTAGAGTTGAAGCTGGCTGTGTCTGTGAGAGAAAATAAAAAGGGTTTTTTTAGATATGTGAATGGAAAAAGGAGAACTAAAGAATACATAGGGCCGCTCCTTGATAGGGAAGGTCTCCTCACAGACAATGACATAGGCAAAGCAGAGACGCTTAACGCCTTCTTTGCCTCTGTCTTCAATGCCGATGATGGGCTTCGGGACCTAGAGTGCCCTGAGCTGGAGGACCGGGACGGTGGGGATGACAAACTCCCAACCGACCCTGAACGTGTGCGGGATTTGCTACTCCACCTGGATCCCTACAAGTCCATGGGTCCGGATGGGATTCATCCCCGGGTGCTGAAAGAGCTGGCGGACGTCATCGTGCAACCTCTCTCAATTATTTTTCAATGATCCTGGGAATTTGGAGAGGTCCCGGTAGACTGGAAGCTGGCAAATGTTGTGCCAATTTTCAAGAAGGGTCAGAAAGAAGACCCTAGCAATTACAGGCCTGTCAGTCTCACGTCAGTGCCTGGTAAAATCATGGAGAAGATGGTTCTTGAACTTATTGAGGCGCACCTGGGGGACAAAGCAGTCATTGGTCCCAGCCAGCATGGGTTTGTGAAGGGTAGGTCCTGCCTAACTAACCTGATTTCCTTTTATGATAAGATCACCCGTATGGTGGACCAAGGGAAACCAGCTGATGTGATTTTTTTGGACTTCAGCAAGGCTTTTGACACGGTTTCCCATAGGATCCTACTGGACAAAATGTCCACCATACAGCTAAATAAAAACATCATACGATGGGTGAGCAATTGGCTAACGGGCAGGGCCCAAAGGGTTATGGTAAATGGGGCTGCGTCAGGCTGGCGGGCGGTCACCAGTGGGGTCCCTCAAGGCTCCATTTTAGGGCCGGTACTTTTCAATATTTTTATAAACGATCTGGATGTAGGAATAGAAGGTATTTTGAGCAAGTTTGTTGATGACACCAAACTTGGAGGAGTTGTGGACTCGAATGAGGGTGTAAAGGCCTTGCAGAGAGATCTGGATAGGTTGGAGAGCTGGGCGATCACCAACCGCATGAAGTTCAATAAGAGCAAGTGCCGGGTCCTGCACCTGGGACGGGGAAACCCTGGCTGCATGTACAGACTGGGCGATGAGACGCTGGAGAGCAGCCTAGAAGAGAGGGATCTGGGGGTCGTGGTAGACAGCAAGTTGAATATGAGCCAGCAGTGTGCCCTGGCAGCCAGGAGGGCCAACCGTGTCCTGGGGTGCATCAAGCACGGCATCGCTAGTAGGTCAAGGGAGGTGATTGTCCCGCTCTACTCTGCGCTGGTGCGGCCTCACCTCGAGTACTGTGTGCAGTTCTGGGCACCACAGTATAAAAAGGACATGAAACTGTTGGAAAGTGTCCAGAGGAGGGCTACAAAGATGGTGAAAGGCCTGGAGGGGAAGACGTACGAAGAACGGCTGAGGTCACTGGGCCTGTTCAGCCTGGAGAAGAGGAGGCTGAGGGGAGACCTCATCACAGTCTACAACTTCTTCGTAAGGGGGTGTCGAGAGGCAGGAGACCTTTTCTCCATTAACACCAGTGACAGAACCTGCGGGAACGGGGTTAAGCTGAGGCAGGGGAAATTTAGGCTGGACGTCAGGAGGGGGTTCTTCACAGAGAGGGTGGTTGCACACTGGAACAGGCTCCCCAGGGAAGTGGTCACTGCACCGAGCCTGTCTGAATTTAAGAAGAGATTGGACTGTGCACTTAGTCACATGGTCTGAACTTTTGGGTAGACCTGTGCAGTGTCAAGAGTTGGACTTGATGATCCTTAAGGGTCCCTTCCAACTCAGGATATTCTATGATTCTATGATTCTATGATTCTATGCTTTATTTATTTACCTAAATAGAATTTAATTAGTAATTGTTCTTGACCATCAAATTTCAAATTCTAGGTGGTAAATTTTGTTTTCCTCAATTGTAGTTTCTCTTTTACATTTCAGAGCTTGGGATCTCTGCCCTATGTAACTTTTCCCATCTGGCTGGTCAAATTTTGAGAAATGATAAACAGCAGGGTATATGAACTGTAATTTCCATTATAATATTAAAGTAGCTCTCCAAAACCAAATCCATACCATGAGTGTCTCTATTTGCCTATGATATGAAATGTATTTTGATAAGAGCCATTGAAACAAAAATGATTTAAAACTGAAAGATGAGTAGTAGTCAAAGTAGTAGTCAGTTTTGAGAAGATTAGGTTTAGAATCTCCATATTGGAAGCTTTTTTTTTTTTTCCCCCCAAAAATATCTAAGATTTATAGATTTTTTGACAAAATGGTAATATGCTACCTGGGTAAAAAAAAAAAAAAAAAAAAAAAAGTAAATCAAAACAACTTGTAAACTGACTAATATTTTTCTTCCTTTTTACTCATCACTATAGTTTTTTGGCTTGTTTGTTTTGTATTTTTTCCAAAGCATGTTGTTTATGAATATTATTTTTAGATCTTCCAAAAAAATGAAAAAACAACAACAAAAAGTACTTTGAAAATGAGTATTTCCAATGTAAATTCCTACTGTGAAGGCCCATCAATTTTTCACATGAAAACTTAAAATTACTCCTAATCTGAAAAAAATGACCTTGCAAGGCAGTTATCATGTCAGAAAGGCGGGACAGACTTATGATTAAAGCATTGGACCAAGACTTAGGGAAATGGATTCAACTCTTGAATTTGTTGAAGACTTTTTTCTTGATTTACTTCTCTAAAGGAAGATTACACAGACTGGGGCTGTGCAGAATAACAAAGGAAAAAACTACGGGGGAGTTAGGCATGCTAACAGTTTTCAAGCATATAGAAATCTACAGTAAAGAAGTGGTGAATAATTAGTTTTCCATGTGAATAGTGGAAAAGAGTAGTAGCAGACTTAAATATTGGAATGACTCAGCTTAGGTTGTAGGAAATATACGGACTATAATAGAAGACAGGACTAACTCCTTATGGAAGCTGTAGAGCTTTTACGATACTAAACATACTGCAAAAGAATGAAAGGCTTTGACAATATCTTCAGTGATGTGAGAATCAGTTCTGAATGTGTTTGCAGTAGGAACTGCTTTGATACAGTAGGAACAGATCAGAAGATTGAAGCAGCTGGACCCTACATCTACATTATATGTGTTTTGGGGGTTTTAGAATAAATTTAATAGGAACCAAACATACTCATCACGTATGCGGATGAGATATGACTCAACTTACCAACCATTGGTTCAAACTTTTATGTTTCCATTGGGATTTGAAGGTATTTGATGCATATCTGAAGCAGAATTTCCTTCATAGGAGCATAATTTGAAAATATCAAAACTGCTCTGCTAACTGAATGAAATACGGGGAATTGGTTGCTTGACCTCACTACTCCTCCAAACCAAAATGCTAATGCATTTACAGCCTCAGTTATCTGGAAGAAGATTATCTGGGTTGTAAATTAGCCAGGTGCTGCCTTCCCACAATAACCTTAAGTAAGGCACATTGCCAGAGAGGGAGTATTGTAAGGCACATGCTGCTCACATCAGGGCTGGCTGTGCACAGCACTTTTTAAGAGGCTTCTACAAAACCTCTTTGTAATATTTTTCAAGGGTGAATATACTAAATATATATTTATAGCATAATTTACATGTGAATTATCCATGTTTTTTGCCTTTATCTGAGTTATCTCCTTGTCTCTGTCTCATTTATTTATTTATTTATCGATGAAATAACTGAGAGTTAACTTCCTCTGCCATCTGTAAAATGAAGATAACAATAATTCTTTGATCTGCTTTCAGCATTTAGAAAATAAACTCATTGGATTTTCTTCTGATCTTTATGCTTACATAGCATAGTTCATATGGAGAACTAGACTGATATTTTTGGGTGTTTATATGTATATAATATATGTGATGACTTAAGATGCATCTGACCTAACTCTGACTCTATAAGATGCAATTCTCTATAATTAAATTAGTCCTCTGGATTATCTTTTTATTCATTTAAAACCAGAGCCTTGAGGGCATAATTCATTGCATCTTAAGGTAGCCATATAAGGCAGGTGGGATGGGTACAGGACATTCTAATCTCTCCCTTGGCTATGAAAGGAGCTGATGTTCAGCTTAAACTAAGGTGACAAAGTTCTAGCCAGTGGTAGTCTGAAGTAAGCTGGTCTGTCTTTTTGGATAGTTAGATAGTCATGAGAATCACAGGTCTGCGTGAACGTACCTTCACAGAATCATAGGATCAGAGAATCATAGAACAATTTGGGTTAGAAAGGACCTTAAAGATCATCTAGTTCCACCCCCCTTGCCAGGGACACCTCCCACTAGACCGGGTTGCTCAACGCCTCATGCAAATTGGCTTTGAATACTTCTAGGGATGGGGCATCCACAGCTTCTCTGGGCAACCTGTTCCAACGCCTCACCACACTCAGTGTAAAGAATTTCTTCCGAATGTCCAATCTAAATCTACCTTTTTTTTTTTTTTTTTTTTTTTCAGTTTAAAGCCATTACTCCTTGTCCTATCACTACACTCCCTGAGAGAGAGTATCTCTCCTCCTTTCTTGTAGTCCCCCTTTAGGTACTGGAAGGTCGTTACAAGGTTTCCCCAGAGCCTTCTCTTCTCCAAGCTGAACTCCCTCTGCCTCCTCTGTTTTCATAGGAGAGGTGTTCTGGCCCTCTGATCATCTTCATGGCCCTCCTCTGGACTCATTCTAGTACGTCCATGTCCTTCTTCTACCAGTTCCCTCAGGACCTGCAGATGCATCTCACCAGGTCCCATGGACTTGTGCAACTTCACGTTTCTTAGACTGTCTTATACCTCAACCTCTCCTACAGTGGGTTGTTCTTCATTCTCCTAGCCCCAACCTTTGCCTTCTGGGACTTGGGCTATGTTTAACCTAGAGTTCTTGCTGGTGAAACATGAGGCCAACAAGTCATTGAGTAACTCAGCCTTCTCTGTATCCCAGGTAACCACGTCTCCCATTTCCTTCAAGAGAGAGCCCACAATTTTCCTAGTTTTCCTTTTATCACTGAAGTACCTAGAGAAGAACGTCTTGTTACCCTTGATGTCCCTGGCTAAATAGCTCTTCCACCTTTTTTTCTTTTTCTAGTACCATGCTAATTAAAGCACCAAGGCATAGGTATATATATTTTGCGAATAAATTAAATTCTCAAGCATACATGCCTAGTCAATAAAATCTATAGAGAAATTCTATCTACTTTATCTTTTATTATTACTTTTCCAAATTTATTTTCAAAATTTCAATTTTACATAAATTCCTAATAGCCTTTTTTACCTCCATTGCACTTTATATATAATTTCAGGTTTTACTTAAAACTGGTCATTATGCTTATAGCTTTAAGAAGTTTGTCCAGCTAATGGAAATAATTTCTCTACATCATCTTCCTCAAGCATATTCTTATAGCTTCGTCTGTCAGAGGAACTACTACAAAGCATGAAATGAATGATAACCAACCTGAGTAATGTGTATGGAAATGGGATTGTTTTGATTTCTCTTTCACTAGTTAACACTTAAGCTTCTTATATTAGTCAACATGCCATTCATTCACCAGACACATAAATGTTTGGATTAACTCCAGTTATGCCCAGGAATTTGACAGCTAAATATATGACGATCAGAGAAATACAATAGCTGCAACATGTATGCAGCCTATACCTCTTTTTGCTTGAATAAGGGATGAAGCTGTCCTGGGAATTCAGGATGTCAAACCAAAAATGTAATTTTTGGTGTCACCAGTGATCCCTAGAAGATCATTAGCTCCATTAGCTGACCCTTTTTTTTGTTTGTTTGTTGTTTGTTTTTGTTTTGTTTTTCTTTTAATCAGTTATGCAGCTCAGATTGTATCCTTTGTATCCATTGAGTAGTTTTGATTTGTTCCAGTAGAAGAGGGCCCGGATCCTCAATTTATAGAGCTGACACACTACTAGGTGAGGAATGCATTTTTGTCTGGAGAACTTGAACTGTAAGTAGTTCAAAGTAGTTGAAGAAAATTAGAAGATAAGCTATTTATAAACTATTTAATTAATCCTTTCCAAAACTGAT
This sequence comes from Aythya ferina, assembly GCF_964211825.1. Lineage (NCBI taxonomy): Eukaryota > Metazoa > Chordata > Aves > Anseriformes > Anatidae > Aythya > Aythya ferina. Next base: position 108,032,882 of record NC_140298.1, on the reverse strand, counting down.
TAAACAGTTTCTGAAATGAAACAAAAACATCTTCAATTAGCATCCTTATGCTAAAGTAACTGCAGACACACTCCCCCATCACCACCCTGCACCCCTGTACTTCTTTCTGCTTCCTTCTGAGACAGTGGTAGAAACAGGTTGTGCTTTGTGCTTACCCACATCCTCAGGGATTATTTGTCTGAAAGCTTTGTCACAGAACATATCTAGAAGAGCAAGCTTCCTTATACGCTGCTTATCAGGAAAGACCTCCAAGTGCACTTCCAGACTGGTTCAAGTCTCACATCACCCTTTTCTCTTTTATTTCTTCCTGCTTTTGGTTATTAGCTCATATTCTCCCTCTAATCTGAAGACAGTCCAGCTGTCTTAATTTAAAAGAAAATCTGTTAAGTCTCTATCTGCAAAACCAGGAGTCATGTTCTCTGCCTAACTGGTTGTTAAAGAACACTGTTCTATATATTAAAAAAAAAATAATAATAAAAAAATGTCTGTCTCCTGTGGTGGCTGCTTTGCATATTTTACTTTTCATTGAAATTTAAAGTTATGTGAATCTCTACATTAAAGTCACAGATATTAACATCCAGACACTATAATTATATGTAACTCATTGCTGGTTCCTGACTGAGAATAGATCACAATTTTAAGATGTCAACAGATTTGTGTGACTATGTGAACTCCGTTTTAAAGTTACATGACAGGAATAAATAAGATGAGAATCATCTTAAAAATATGAGGCCTACTAATGGCAATTAGTAGTAATTTCCTTTTATTCTCTTTTCTATGTTTTTTTTTTTTTTTTTTTTTTTTTAATTGTGTAGTTGTGATTAATATGATTTCTCTCATAATACTTAAAACAGCAGAAGTCACATGTAAATTAATACAGAGGACTTCAGGTACAGTAGTGATTATTGTTCCCACAGTTTTAATACCTTGTAATTTCATGTTAAATTTACAAATGCATGAATTTCAAACACACATTTCTGTGTACAGCTTGGGGTTGTGAATTGTAAAATACCAAATAGAAAGATTTTATGAAATTTTTTGAAAGTTCAATATCCTTTTTATTATTAGCACAATTTTTTAATTGATACATATTTCCACATGGTTGGTTACAATGCTGCATTCTTTTGATATAATTTGATAAACCGATCATTTCAGTTTCAGTAACTTGTCAAATTACTTGAAATCCTTGAAAACAAAGAAAGAAAGAAACAAGCAAAAAATCTATTTATTCCAACAGCTTCCTCTTTGAAAGGTCACTTTAACCTAACTGCCAGGTTATAAAAATAGTAATTTCTAAATGTGATCATCAGAAATTATTTTCTAGCTCAGCTAGAAAATAATTCCTATTATTCCTATATAAAATATTCCTATTGACTATATGCTTATGGAGAATGGACAGTTTTTTGCCTGATCATGTTAATTTAAAGAGTCAGCTTTGACAAGACATTACCTTTCATAAATGGGAGACAGGTATTCATTTAGCCTTTGTGTGTTTTGTCTTTGTAAGATTTTATTTGCCAAAACATGAAGCTAAAAAACTTATCTTTAATCAGAGACTTCCCAACTCTCAGTATTACTTTCCTGATTGCTGAGTTTCCAGTAAGGGATTCGTATGACTATCTCAGGGATGTGAACTCCATACATGTGCCAGAAGTGACAGGTGTCAGTTGTTTAAATATAAATTATGTACTAAGCTTAAGCTGCAGAATCACCTGCTCCCCAGAGCACTATTTTCTTGCTGCTGGTGGTTACTAGATGGCTTCTTCCAGAGTTCAGTGTTCAAACCTGCTCAGGACAGGGATAGGGTCAGACTGATTTATTTTATTTTATTTTATTTTATTTTATTTTATTTTATTTTATTTTATTTTATTTTATTTTATTTTATTTTATTTTATTTTATTTTATTTTATTTTATTTTTGCTACCTGCTCTTAAGCCTATGACTTTTGATCTATAGCCTCCGAATTATTTCTTGATGGTATAAGGAGACATGCCTGAAATCTTACGGTTTACTGCATGAGATAGATCATTTATTATCTAATAAGATAATTTATTATTTTTTAATTGTGGATACTAACTAGATGTGAAAGTTGTTTTGTTTATCATTTTAATACATTTAAATGCACAGAATAAACCAACACAGAGGTAAGAATTACCACATAGTTTATGAGGAAGTGGCAATAATCTGATGTTAGTTTCAGTGTTTCTACACAGGTTATGTATCAGTTACCTCTACTGTCTTGTATTAGTATTGCCACCTTTTTCCATATCTTGGTTCCCAGCTTTAGGAAACTAAATTTACAAGTCCATGCTGGTATGTGCTTAATGGTGTGCTGCTTAGGGAGTGTGAATGAATCTTCAAAAAATGTGTTTTTGTAGGGTGATAAGATGTAGTGATAACAATGAAAGGTCAAAACGTGGAAGAGCGATAAAATCTGAAAGGGTTCCTGCTGGAGGAGGCTTCTGGTCAGTGCAAAGGGCTCAGCACTTCAAACCACAGATAAAGCCAACACTTCAAAAGAGCTGAAGATAGCAGTATCTATGGAAGGAGAGATGAGGTAGGAAAGGGAGGTACAGGAAGGGAGGAATAAAATGAATCATAGGAATAAATATACCTGGGTATTTTGGTCTTATGAGAATGCAAGTCATGGAGACAAGTCCCTAGCAGTTTTGAGGTGAGCACCAGTGTATAATCAGCCCCTCAAAAACTGAGAAGCACACACTTCAGAACCAGCATTGATTGCACAGATATCATGGAACACAACTCCACTAGGATGTCCTAAGCTCTTTTGCTTTGCTACCTGTCTCACCTCTTAGGCTGTTTCTCTCTGGCAGAGAGAGAGAGAGAGAGAGAGAGAGAGAACCTGCTGCTGTTGAGTCACGCTTTCAATTGCATTGGATTTTTACTGTTCGTGTGAAAGCAACAACAATGAATGACACCACATCCCATTTCTCAATGAAAATGTAACCCAGGGTATCATCATTTCAAGGTTCTCTGTCTAGTGGGGCTGAAAGTTACATGAATATTTCACTTATCAATATAAATTAATAGCATTAGAAGGGTGAGTCAAAAAACAATTCATAAATCTGTATGCTGCTAAATGACATTGTAATTCATCAATTCAAGGGCGAATGGAAAATAACCAGCCTTTGAGTTTCAGCTCATTGCATCTCCAGCAAGGGCAAGACTGTCTCCTAAGGCTTCTAATATCTTATACATACAGATTTGTATTTAGGGCAACACCTTTATTCTTTGATACTTTGATGAGTAGACTGTGCAAACTGAGGTTATCCTCTCATCTAAACAAAACATTGGGGATTTAAAAATCAATGCAGAAAGCACACTATGGGTTTCCTGAATACAGCTTGATTTCTCATCCTTCTAACAACAAAGACAGTGATTGACTGAGCCCTGGTGCAAGGTTGATACACAATCAGCACAGGGCATCTCTTAAGTGTGTGCTGCTCAGTAATGTACTGCAGACTGCTGTGAACAAGGAATACATTTGTTTGCACAGTGGCATGTTGCTCGATACTGAATTGCCTTTCCCACATAGCTCTTGTCTTGCTCATAAAAAGACGTGCTACCACACAGGGTAATTGAAGGGTTGACTACTCAAGGAAGGATTCAGAAAACAAATGAGTTTAGCCAATGTGCAGTAACTAGCACACCAATATCGCATGGCAACTATAAGGTGGCTCACATTTTCATAGATTAAGGAAAACTAATTCACATTTGTTGTGGGACAGACATGGGTACATAAGCAAAGTAATACACTGTTTTACTGTATTCCGACTTACCTCTTGGCAAATCATGTTTTTGTTTGTTTGTTTGTTTGTTTTATTTTCTTAGCAATTGCACTTTACTACTATGGTCTTCTATGTTATAGACAACTAAAAATGGCCATCTCTTGCAAAATTAGAAGAAAGATACAATCTTCCAAGGGCAGCTACATCTACACTTTCTTAACTTTTAAGGATATCGTAATGTGTTTTAAGATTTATAAACACTAGAATCTTTGATCTTTGAACTGACTCCCTGGTTACCTCTAGCTTTGGCATGTCAGATGTTTAGCTTTTTGAAAGGCTGTTAGGTGAATAAATTAGTATGGACCCTATATGATTTGTGAAAGAGTTAAAAATATCATACTTCACAGAAATCAAAGTTCAGACTATTATGGAGGTTAACAGTTTTTCTGTATCACTGCAGTTTTTCCAGAGAGATTAAGCTGAACTCAATAAAAGTACAAACAGTTTATCGCAAAGACAATGACAACAGAATTGTATACGATCTACAATATTATTAGAAAAATGTTTGTATTTGCCTTCAGTTTCATGTGAGTCACTCATAGTATTTGTTGGGTATTTTTTCAGTGTCCCAGTGGAATAACATGAAATTGTGAAACAGGAACTTCTGGTAAACCATGCACAGTCTTGCAAACGAGGGAAAAACAAAACAAAACAAAAACAGCATTCAGAATGTCACACTGCCAAAGGTGTACAGGATAAATAAACCCAGTGCTCAATGTTTGGAAAACTGATCAGAAAGTATGTACTGGAGGGGGGTTGTTTAGTCAAAGTAACCACATTGCTATGATGGAATAAATTCCTTTTATTTTTTTTCTAATCTTTAGAAATAATCGAAAATCAAACAAATTATAAGTTAAAAAAGACACCAAGGAAAGATTTTTTATAAATGCCAGTAGATAACAAGTATGACCAGCTTGATTTTTTATTTCCCCTTTATATGTTACAAACCACAAAAGAAATGTTATTTTACAATAAAATTTCAGCCCAGAAGGAAAATTCCTGATATAGATGCAAAGTCAAGTGAGTTGTGTAACTACACTTGATGTGAGTGATATAATTTGAGTTGCTATTTTTTCCATGGATTTTTATTTGTGTTTTGTTTGTTAGCTTGATTGTTTTTGTTTGTTTGTTTGTTTGTCTGGTTGGTTGGTTGGTTGGTTTTGTTTGTTGTATCAAAAAAAAACAAAACCAAAACATGAATGGGATAAGAGGTACTAGTGAAATCAAAAACATATGGAGACATTCCAGGGCACTAGAAGTTTTTGTTTGTTTGTTTTGTTTTATTTTTAATCTACACTAGCCTCTGGCCAGAGGAAGACCTTGACCATGCTTGGCCTGTGACAGTTACTGCTTTCCCAACTGTTTCTCAGGCACGCCTCAGGAGCAAGAATGTACCAGGGAACATTTCCACACAGGCAGTTTGGATGCCCTTCCTCTTTTCTGGAGTCAAACCATCCTAGTATGGACACGGGTTATTCCATGTCAGCTAGCCTCAGTGACTAGAAATGTTATTCAGCAAATTTGCATTCACTGATATAGAAGTAGTGTGGTTATGTTGGGGTATTTGTTAGTACTCAGTCAAGACCTTATGTGTATTTGGGAAGAAAAAAATAAATATGAATTCACAGAGTTTTATTTTAATGAATCTTGTCTCTAGGCAGCCTGTTTAACAAGAAGATATCTTTTCCAGCAAGTTACCGAGAGCAAGAACCCAGCTTACACCTCCTTGAGGCTGTACCTGTTGAGCCTAAGGTGGAATGAGGATACAACAGTGGGCAGCTGAACATTCACTCTGGGCTTTCCCTTTTGTCTGGAAAGCATATCTAGCTCCTCATTCAGCCTTTATCCTCTTGTTCCTCCAGTATGATTTTTCTCTTTACAAGATCAGGTCTTCATGTTTTTGGTGGCTAGGTTTTGTGGTATTGCAATTTGATTCCTCCTCTTTCTCTTTCTCTTTCTCTTTCTCTTTCTCTTTCTCTTTCTCTTTCTCTTTCTCTTTCTCTTTCTCTTTCTCTTTCTCTTTCTCTTTCTCTTTCTCTTTCTCTTTCTCTTTCTCTTTCTCTTTCTCTTTCTCTTTCTCTTTCTCTTTCTCTTTCTCTTTCTCTTTCTCTTTCTCTTTCTCTTTCTTTCTCTTTCTCTTTCTCTTTCTCTTTCTCTTTCTCTTTCTCTTTCTTTCTCTTCTCTTTCTCTTTCTCTTTCTCTTTCTCTTTCTCTTTCTCTTTCTCTTTCTCTTTCTCTTTCTCTTTCTCTTTCTCTTTCTCTTTCTCTTTCTCTTTCTCTTTCTCTTTCTCTTTCTCTTTCTCTTTCTCTTTCTCTTTCTCTTTCTCTTTCTCTTTCTCTTTCTCTTTCTCTTTCTCTTTCTCTTTCTCTTTCTCTTTCTCTTTCTCTTTCCCTCCCTTCCTTCCCTCCTTCCTTCCTTCCTTCCTTCCTTCCTTCCTTCCTTCCTTCCTTCCTTCCTTCCTTCCTTCCTTCCTTCCTTCCTTCCTTCCTTCCTTCCTTCCTCTCTTCCTTCCTTCCTCTCTTCCTTTCTTCCTCTCTTCCTTTCTTCCTTCCTTTTTCTTTCTCTCTTCCTCTCTTCCTTTCTTTTACTTTTTCACTCTTTTTTTTTTTTTTTTCCAAGTTAGATAGCCAATATATACCATGCTTCTCTCTCTGATCTTGATTTTCTACCTCTCTTTCATCTCTGTTATCTCTATTTTGGTTATCATCTTTGCTTACATAACTTTGCTGCAGTGAAAATTTTTTTTTAAAAGTGTTTGTTTCAGCGTGGTGGTCTGATCACCTTGTGAAATACTGTCCAATGCTTTCATAAAGAACTCATCCAGTCCAGAGATGTTGTTACTATCCTTTCCATCCTTGTTGTGTACGTTATGTTGTAGTGGGTTTACGTGGCAAGGTTTTGGTAGCAGGGAGCCATAGGGGTGGTTTCTGTGAGAAAGATCTAAAAGCTGCCCCATGTTTGGGAAGGACCCCATTGTTTTCCAGATCCGAGCCAATAAGCGATGTTGTTTTGCGCCTCTGTGAGAGCATATTTAAGACAGGGAAAAAAACGCTGTGCCACACAGCAGCCGGGAGAGTCAAGGGAGTGAGAGAACAGCCTTGCACATGTCAAGGTCAGTGTAGAGGGAGGGGGAGAGGTGCTCCAGGTGCCAGAGCAGAAGTCCCCTGCGGCCTGTGGTGAGGACCATGGTGAAGCAGGATGTCCCCCTGCAGCCCATGGAGTACCACAGTGGAGCAGGGTTCCATGCCGCAGCCCGTGGAGGAGACCACGGTGGAGCAGGTGGCCCTGCACCGACGGAGGCTGCCGCCTGTGGAAGACCCCTGCCGGAGCAGATTCCGGGCCGGACCTGTAGCCCGTGGAGAGGAGCCCACGCAGGAGCAGGTGACCTGGCAGGAGCTGCTGCCCATAGGGGAGCCAGGTTGGAGCAGTTTTCTCCTGAGGGATGGACCCCGTGGTACGGACCCATATCTGGAGCAGTTCTGAAAGAGCTGCTGCCTGTGGGAAGCCCACGCCGGATCAGTTCATCAAGGACTGCATCCCGTGGGTGGGACCCCACAGCACAGGGGACGAGAGTGACCGAGAAGGAGCGGCAGAGAAGAAGTGCTGTAGACTGACCATAACCCCCATTCCCCCGTTCCCCTGCGCCGCTCGGGGGGAGGAGGTGGAAGAGGGTGGATGGGGGGGAAGGTGCTTTTGTTTTTTTTTTCCTTTGTTTTCTCACTTCTCTCGCTTGTTAGTTGTAGGCAATAAATCTTACTATCTCATTATGCCGAGTCTGTTTTGCCCGTTACAATAATTATTGCGTGATTTTCTCGTCCTTATCTCAATCCTTGAGCCCTTTTCACATATTTTCTCCCCATTCCTCTTTGAGGAGGGGGAGTGAGAGAGCGGCTGTGGTGGAGCTCGGCTGCCCACTCGAGCAGAACCACGACATATGTTTGTTCCTGCAAAGTGATGTAGTTCACTGGATTCTGAAACTTTTTCCAGTGCTAGAAACCAAACTGACTTGTGATATTTGCTTTTTTGTTGTTGTTTTGTTTTGTTGTTTTGTTTTGTTTGTTTGTTTGTTTTCCTTAAAATAAATCCTTAAAAATAAATCCTTAAATCCAAACTTTATAAGTTTCATAACATCCACAGTGTCAAATAATTTTGTTTTCCTTTTGAGCATCATTAGATGATTTTCTCTGTTAGATAAATTCTAATTGTTATTAGGAAGTGTGAATTCTCTGTCTTCGAGCAGTCTGATTTTAAGTGCTCTTTCCAAAACTCGGTTACAACATTTCTTTTAAGAAGTCTTGGGAGAAACACAACTGGAGAATTCTAGCCAAAGAATTAGCAGCCTAAACAAGCCACTGCAATGCTTGTTATGTCTTTTTTTTTTTTTTTTTTACATTCTTTTTTCTCTAATGATTTTTATTTTATTTATTTTTGAAGATTTGGTTATATGTTTCCGTACTAAGAATCAATAGTAGACAAGGACTCAATAAGTCATCCTACACTGCAAAATATATAATATATATAATATATAATAATTTAAACATTTTGATCTAAGAAAAACTTAGAAAGTTCTGGTTTGTTAAAAACTTAGAAACTAAGAAAAAAGTCTTTTTTTTTTTTTTTTCTTTCCTATTATTGTTAAGCTTTCTATAAAAGAGAAGGGTCAATTTTTGCTCATATATTCACTTGTGGATAACCACTGTTCAAATTTATCTAACAGAATTTCAAAATCATCTTCTGAATTAACAGAAAAGAAACTGGAAATAGCTGAATATTTCAGAAAGTTTCTTTCACTCTTACTGGTGCTGACTATTTATCATTATGGGATGAAGTGAAAATCTAACTTTCACTCATTCACATTCTCAAATAATTGAATTTCTGTATTCTTTTCTTGAGCATAATGGCTTAGTTTACTTTAGCCTTAGTACCATTTACTGTTCAGAAATTATTCAGAAAGAGGTCAGTATTTTGTATTTTGCTTCTGACTCATGGTTATTGCACACTGAGAACTTCTACACATCCTAATAGCTTTAGGCAAGACACTTGTAAAGTACCTTCCTAAAGGAACATTTTCCTAACTCCAAGAACTTTGAAAAAATATTAGGAATTCTGACAAAAGAAAGAGAATAGGGTCAATGATGATCTGAGAGTAGTTAGTACAAGTACAGGCCCAGGATGCTGTCTGCATGAGCAATGCCATGCCAGCTCATCTCAGGACCAGAGAATTGTTTTTTTTCCTATTTTGACCAACAAGTAATAAAACCAGTAAAATGACTGCTATGGCACAGTTCTTAATCCAAAATCTGGTTTTATAATATCCAGAGTATACATCAAAAATGGCTGTTTTTCCAATGCCTCTGACAGAAAGTGAATTTGTTATTAAAATCTAATAAATCTTAATAAAGTCTTTAAAATGCTAAAGGCCATTGCAAGCTCTTTATATGAGTGACAGTTTTAGGCCAGAAAACTATTTTGGAGAATTATGTCCTTTGCGATGAGTGTGAAAATTTCTTATAATGCAGCAGCTATTTGTATATTTGTATATTAAACATTTTCCTAACTACATTGTGCAAGTAACACAAAGCATTTTTAAATTAATATTGTCTTAATCTGTTGTTGGTTTTTTTTTTTTTCTTTTTTTCTTAAGTTGTTACCATCACTTTGATATCTGCCTAATATCTGCTCATTATATAAAATATAGAACTGGCTTCTTTTGTATATTTGCATTCTTCTGATTGCCTTCTTCATCTATGACTTTTAGAAACAACAAAAAATGTTGCTTTACTATGGGCTTAGTTATTTTGAATTGTGCAATTTCGTTTAAAATAGACAACAGATTTGCATATGATTGTATATATGGGAAATAATTTTCACATTTGGGACGAGTCTCAGGAATATTTCTCATGTAGGGTCAGATTTCAGGTCAGAAGTAAGAACTCCAAATAATTATTGTCAAGGGCTCAAGACTGAATACATCTTCTCTGCGCTTCATTGTTCATTTAATTTTTAATCTGCTTTGGGATCTTTTAATAGCTGGGCCTCAGAGTGATAACATCTATGTGGAAGAGAAAGTTGTTAAATTCAGAGCACATTTTTGTTCATGCACTGGAGGGTCTTCTGTGTGACCACACTCTAACTGCTACTATTACTACCATTGTTAAACTATAAATGTTTTTTTTAAGCCATGTTTATTAAGCCATTTTTTTCTGGGTGTTGGACCCACCAAAATACACATCATTATTTATTTAATCTTAATTAAAATAAGCTATGTTAAAAACTGATAGTTTGTAGTTCATGCTTTTGAGCATGAGATTCCAAGTTTTTACCTTCCTATATTATTCTAAAATGTACAGATATTGGTGAATTTCATATCTATTCTGAAAAATACAATATATGGCAAAAGGAATGCTCCGTCCAACTAAAATAACCACTATTAGTTTCTAGCTTGGTAAGGTCCAGGTTTATAAGTGGTTCCATGACTTTTTCTGTAAGAATCACACACACATAGAAACAAATAAAATGGAAATTTTCCCACAGTACAAAAAAAGTGACTCCTCTTTTCTCTGTATTCCCAATATTAGGGAGACAGGTTTGGCAAAGTCACATTTTAAATGAGTAATTTCACATCAAAAGTTTTTGACATTTTAAATGGAGATGAAGGAAAGTGTTTTGAATCCATCCACATGAATTCTAGAGACATTCAGCACAGCAGGGAGCTGGGCTGAATTTCTGTATATCAAAAAGCAGTAACAAAGCAGTCTCATTCTTATCTTGCTAAGACTCCTCCATGCATTTAAAACAGTCCTATGAGACATACAAGTTTAATCTTAGAGGCCAAATGTGATTAACCGTGGTACATTTATGGTTATAAACATATTGACATTTGTGCTAAAGAACGTTCTTAGGTGCTGCTGATGAACTGTTGATTATAAATTGAAATTCAGGTGCATAAAGTCCTTTTACTGATTTTATATGGCATTTATCTTATTAAATTTAAGCTAATCAATGTTTTCCATACCATTTTAATTAGAATACAAATTGTTCTTCATTCATTCATTTGTTATGCTGATGTTTTCTTGATGTTGGACCCACTAAAAAGGCATACTGCTATTTAAGTTTATTTACTCACATTGTCTAGTAGCCTATGTTACAAACCAGACTAACATACCACTGAGATAAAATATATTTTGAAAAGATAATTCTTATCTCAAAGATGTGAACCAGCACATGGTACTTGATACCAAACACTTTAAAACAAATCTTTCACTTTAGGATTGGTGCATGTAGCATATTTTCATAAAGGTAACAAATTATTCAGGAGTCTTCAATAGGTTTCTATATATCACTCAACCTCTTGTTACCTCATAAATGGATATTAAAATTTGATATTCCATGCAGACCATAGAGTAACCAGACATCATCCAAATTCATACAGTTATAGGAATTTTACATTCAACCTTATTTTTGTTGGGTCTTACCTGTCAGCCCAAATATGGGGATGGTAAAACACCTTGGCCAAAACAAGTTAAGGGCTTAACAGTAGAGAACTTCTGATGACTGTGGTCATGTAAAGTGGGACTCAGTTGTGGAAGAACAGTCAACATCAGGGAGAATATAGTAATTTGAGACTGTTGGAGGTTGTGTCCTTTTGGATACAAGAGATTTTGTTCTATAATAGCAAGTAAGACAGCAAAGTTGCTAGGAGAAATATGTTGTTTGGGTACTTCTGCTATAGAGGACAGTGGCTTTAATTTGGTAGTAGAAAAATCTGATTTTTTGTTGCTGTAGAACAAATATGTTTATGAATACATGCAAACCTGAAGTGATAAAGAGTAAATTCTGTTGTCAACTGTGCATTTCAGTCTTGATCTAGTTATATAATACAAGACAGGTGATGACAAGTGACAAATAGACAAATGTTCATAAGGAAACAATGAAGTAATATTCATGGCATGGTCTAAAAGTATTTGCAATCTTATTGTAGTCAAGCCTTTTGGAAGTATAACAAAGAAGAAGCATTTAAAGGAATACATGGATTGCTTTTACAGTGAGTTAGAAGTTCCACCTGAATGTGGAGACTATCCTAAAAAACGTGGGAAGTTTTGTTTGAAAATTCAGCAAGTAAGGAATGTTGATATGAGAAATAATGTATATTTGATAAGAGCTTGAGAAAAGTTAACGGCCTAATTAGAGAACAAGTGATGATTATTAAATGTATAACCAGCATGTGTTCATGTATTAGAAGTCACTAGGTAAAGTTCTGAATTTACCCTAGTTTTTCATTTCTGTGTTTTCTGAAGAAACAATGAGAAATTTTCATGCATGGAGATAATATATTGAATAGATAATCTTTGAGAATAATATGTTATTTTTACTTATGAGTCATGAGTGTCCTACATGACACAGAGACAAGAGATTGCTGTTATCAGTGCAGACTCCTCGAGTGGTCTAAATTGGGAGATTTTGTAAAAGTAAATGGTATTAATTTCACCTTAGATCCAGAGACTTACTTCTGTAGAGGTGAACGACAATGTTTGTAATGAATGCTGAATCTCCAGTTACAGGTAAACCATAATTAGCATTGAGTCTGAATTAAAGCTAATGTAAAAAGTTCCAGATAAAAATTAAAACTATGCAATGAAGAAAAAATAAAAAAAAAGAAAAAAGAAAGAAAGAAAGAAAAAAGAAAAAATGAAAAAAAAGAAAAAAAAAATAACCATGAAAAATGAAAAAAAAAGAAAAAGAAAAAAAAAAGAAAAAAAAAAGAAAAAAAAAAGAAAAAAAGAAAGAAGAAAGAAGAAAGAAGAAAGAAGAAACAAGAAAAAAGAAAAAAAAAGAGAAAAAAGAAAAAAAAAAGAAAAAAGAAGAAGGAAGGAAGGAAGGAAGGAAGGAAGGAAGGAAGGAAGGAAGGAAGGAAGGAAGGAAGGAAGGAAGGAAGGAAGGAAGGAAGGAAATAGAAAGAAAGAAAGAAAGAAAGAAAGAAAGAAAGAAAGAAAGAAAGAAAGAAAGAAAGAAAGAAAGAAGGAAAGAAATCTCCACTCTTGCTCCTTATTTCTCTCAACAGTGACAATATCTAACAGAGTGTGTCCCTTGTTCTTATTTATTTATTTATTTGTTTGTTTATTTTAGAAAGAGCTACCCTGTGCAAAAAGATATGAACAAAATGTTGCAGGAGAGAGGAGAGTCACGACATCAGCATGGGTGTCATAGTAACAAAGCAGTCTAATCTAGGAAAATATTGTAGGTGTTTCCTGAGGTCCAGCTAAGCCTTTGCTACCAAGCTCCAGAAAAGAAACACCAGCCACAATGATAAAGAATTTTGGAGCAGAATGTTGTTTTGTTTGTTTGTTTGTTTGTTTTACTTCTGTTTTAATAAAGTGATGTCTCCCCCATACCCCCAAATCTTACTTTTTTAGTAATTTAGCTATGCATAAGAATGAGGGTTTACAGGCACAGCACATTCAATAGCAACTTACCTATTTTATGAAATCTATCTTCGTGTTAGGTAGTTGATTCTTCTGAGCTAAAGTATAATTCAGAAATTTCTGTTTTCACTAGGTGAAATTTTCACATCTGTCTTTAGTGGGTGTAGCAAGTCTATGCTATTTACTGAAGAGGGCAAATAAGAACAACAAAATAATAGTGTATGATAACAATAAGATTTAAAGATGGAACATTTAAGTGGATTCACTGTAGGTACTCAGATTGCTCTTCTTCCTGTAGCTAAGTCAAGCTGTGATTATCACCTGCTTGGGTGATTTAACTTCAATAGCTAAATCATCAAAACAGATGATTTGCATTGTTTTGTGTCTCATTAGGTAAACAGAAATACTGCAGCAATATGGAGTGTGCTTGGCTAAGTATGTATTTCATCAAGGTTATGCATATCTCCATTTGAACTAAGAAAATGAGCTCCAGAGATACTACATTTTAATATTACACTGAAAGGACCTCTAATGTAGAATGTAAGTCTCAGTTTGTTAAGTGTCACATCCCCTAAGACTCCTTGCAGGGCAAGGTGTTAAAGAATACAGATTAAATGTTTTGGTGTCCAGATATTGGCATAAATTGGCCAAAGATTTTCTTCAACATTTGCCATCAGTTAATGATGTTATTGTTGTTGTTGTTGTTGTTATTATTATTATTATTATTATTATTATTATTGTTATTGTTATTATTATTATTATTATCATTATTATCATTATTAGCACATTTTACCTAGTGTACTAAAGTAATGATTTTTCTTTCTTTTTTTTTTTTTTTCCCCACGGGGTTTCTGGGATGTTAGCCTTTATGCAGTCTTAGGAGGTTTGTCCAAATTCATGAATGCCATTAAAAAAATAGACATTTTTGAAATCAAAGCTGTACTGTAAAGGACTAAAATGTACAATCATTGGAAGTGTCAGAGTTCTGAATCCCAGGGAAGTGATGGAATCTCTGTCCCTGGAGTGTGTAAGGAAAGGGTAGATGTGGGATGTAGGGACATGATTTAGTGGGCAATATAGGTGGATGGTTGGTCTAGATGATCTCAGAGGTCTTTTCCAATCTTAATGATCTTATGATTCCATGAAGTACAAGTTTCCCAGACAAAGCAGAAAACTTGGTGGAAATGAGAGAATTCACAGCTATGGTGACACTGAAGTGTTGCTGTCAGTATAGGGATTGTACAGTGTGCTACTTGCCTTTCAAGCAGCTTTGTGTATTAAATAAGAGAACTTAACGTGTTAGTACAGATGATCTTCCAGAAGGTCATTCTGAACTTTAATCAAAAAGTTGTATTAGTTGTCTTAGCCTACAAACCTATAAAGCGAATAGGAAAGATAGAACTGGAAATATTGACAGTATTGTAAATTTTGGGATATCATTGATTTTTTTTTCTTTCTCTTTAGGAATGTGGAGGAATAATTTTTTTAAGTGCTTTTTAGTACCTAAAAAGAAAGTACTTTAAGAACTGCTTACTTTTTCTCTAAGTACAAGGATAGACAAATTTTGGAAACATTGATTTATTCTTCTTCTCGAGCACCTCGATGTCCTTCTTGTAGTGGGATCCAAAACTGAACACGGTACTGGAGGTGCGGCCTCACCAGAGCTGAGTACAGGGGGACGATCACTTCCCTAGCCCTGATGACCACACTGCTTCTTATACAAGCCAGGCTGCCGTTGGCCTTCTTGGCCACCTGAGCACACTGCTGGCTTATATTCAGCTGACTAGCCACCAATACTCCCAGGTCCTTCTCTGCCTGGCAGCTTTCCAACCACTCATCTCACAGTCTGTAGCTCTGCTTGGGGTTGTTGCATCCCCAGTGCAGGACCTGGCACTTGGCCTTGTTGAACTTCATACAGTTGGCCTCAGCCCATCGGTGCAGCCAATCCAGATCCTCCTGCAGAGCCTTCCTACCCTCGAGCAGGTCAACACACGCAACTAACTTGGTGTCATCTGCGAACTTACTGAGGGTGCACTCAATGCGCTCATCCAGATCATCAGTGAAGATATTAGAGAGGACCGGCCCCAGCACTGAGCCCTGGGGAACGCCACTAGTGACTGGCCTCCAACTGGACTTGACTCCATTCACCACGACTCTTTGGGCCCAGCTATCCAGCCAGTTTCTAACCCAACGAAGCGTACGCCAGACCAAGCCATGAGCAGCCAGTTTCTTGTTCCTTATATCTTATTTTTGGTTTTCCAGGTCAGTTTATATGTATAAATAATACATTATTAATAAGTGTAATTGATTTTCTTTGAAAGCAAGACTAATCCCTTCAGACTGCTCCTTTGTATTCTATGTAGTTTGAAAATGCAGGTGTTAGTGTCTCAGTTTGGAAACAGTGGAAGGTAGTACTATGGCCCATGGACCATCCCTGAAAAGTAATTTGGATGCACTTATCCTGTTTTTCAGGAGGGCAGGTGAGATAGTTAAACTGTAGAGAAGAATGCAGTGGCAAGTGGCAATTCCTGGACCATTTTATTTATCAATGTAGTTTAGCCTTAGGGTGATCAGACCACATAGTGGGATATTTGGGATTACATTCAGAAGGTATCCAGTCCAAGGAAGAAGCCCGAACTGCTCCTTGTAATGTGGTGTAGAGGTGCTTGAGCCTACAGTAAAAGATTTAAATATTTTGCTAGAAGTAAGATAGATGGCTTACAGTGGTTTATGTGGTATTATAATGTATGCCATTATGCTGTATATGCATGCCTGTGTCAAATTGATCAGACTGTTACCTTTGTAATTACCTGTGTTGCACTACTGTGTGACGAATGATCAATAAAATAAGGTTTTAACAAGGGATACTAGTCTGTAACCAATCACTGGAATTTCCACTGAAAATTTAATATATTAACATAATTTTTTCAAATTCTGAATTTCAAGTACTGCATGTGCTACACTATATAATTACCATCATATATGGGATGAAGATTGCAGATTTCTATTATTTTATTGGAGTATCCTGTTCATCCCAGTGAACAGCTCCAAATTCCCTTAACCTCAGTAAAGCCAAACTCAGCAGGATGTAGTTTTGAATCTGTAGAGCTAAATTTACCCAGTGTTCTGATTTTGTATAGGTTGTACCAGATTTAATATAGGAGTATGAAATGGTGCCTGGGGGAATCCTGTCAGTGTTCAGATCTGCAGTTCAACACATGAAGAACTTACTTTGATGCATGTCAAGTACAGTGTTAGGAATAGTGGTGCATCTTTAGTAGATAAGGTAGTGGGGTTTCAGTTCCAAACTTTGAGGGGGGATAAATGGGGAAATTGGGGTTGGGTGGGGCAGGTTAATTGATGATATCTGCAGAGTCACTCTGAAAATCTCACTTGTGGCCAAAATATCTTCTCATTTGAAATAATAATGGTAAATATATAAGCTTAAAAATTATATCTAAATCAGAGTGCAAATAAGGGGAGTCACAGTTGCTCCATAGGTATTTCTATTTGTCTAGAATTTCAGTAATTATACAATGATGTCCTTGGCTGAAGTTCAGAAGAATTGGGAACGATGGTGTCCCCCTGTGAGTGGTCACTTGCAGAGCCATATTTAAGCATAAAATAGAGTAAGAACCTCTAACAAGATGGTGTTAACAGACTTCATAATATATTTATATATATTATGAATTATTCAATATATATACATATATATTCAATTTAATTCTTAAATTAGATAGAAACTACAGTTCTTATCCACCCTGTAACTTGAAATAATCATCAGAAAATTATATGTGAAACTATATTTCCTGATTATGTTGTTCTTGAAATGCGGTGAATATATGCTGGAGACTAAGGAAACTCAACAGTCTTGTATTTATGTCATTTTCCCAAACTTAGTAAATTATATTTGGTTTTATATATATCTTATATACCATATATATATATAAGGATTTTGGATGTCCTTTGCTCAATATTTTATTAGAAAAAGCTTTAAATGTGGATTTTGGAAAACAGTCTCCAGAAGAGGAAGTTAATCAGTTAAATAATATTAAATAAATATATTTTGATTTTATTGATTTATTTTTATTAATGCATTTCTATCTACCTACGTATATACTTTATTTCTAAGGTAGGGTTTTTTTGAGCTTAATTACTACTCATAACTTCTTACTCAACTAAATAGGCCACTTCAAATCAAGTCATTTATGATAACAACAACATGAAAACATAGATATACTTAATATAACATAGACTTTGCAACTGGGATTTCTCAGTTGAGAGGCTCTAAATGTCACTGTTAACTTCCACTCTTACCCAGGCTAGTCTTCAGTAACAAACTCCAGTTATTTTAACTAAGCTGGAAGAGTAACCCTTATATTTCACTTAGTCATATATTTGGTGTGTGTGTGTGTGTGTGTTTTAATCTGCTTCTGTTTGAGAAACAAAATTAATCTAAATTCTTTATTTCCAATTGAACTCAATACATACTTCCCTCTGGTAAGCCTTTCTCATGAACTATAATTCAACACAAAATTTATATTTCGATATCTGTGGTTGAATTCAAGTTCATACAATTTAAATGAGATCCTTGTCTTTCCGTATTGTTGAAATTATGCAGACTTCAGAATCACAAATTGTGCAAGTGATAAAAGGTTAATTTAAAACCCTTTGTATCTCAACTTGTGTAGCAACCCATTTACATATGGATTATGATTTAATAGGCCAAACCTTGACGTGCTTACCTCATGAAACATGTATGTATCATTTCTTCTTTCAGAGTAGACAACATAAGTGTAGGATGGAATGTAATGGATTACTTCAAATTTTTCCATGAACGTTCCACTTATCTCTCCTCTCTATGCCCTACTGTGGCCCAGTTTCTGTCTCTCTGGTATTTTCTATTTTCTCTTAATCAGCTTTCTACATCATTTTTTTTTTTTCCCCCTAATTCAATTCACTTTTACTTTCACACAACTTTTATGTTTCTTTCAGTTTTTTTAAACCATCATAGATACCATACCACAAAAATGGTTACACATACCATAAAAATGGTTACAGAGAAAGTCTTATGTAAGGAAAACACTGTTGAGAAGGTATCTACAGATACACATGTGATAGAATGAAACTCCTGCAAAAAGACATGAAATTGATTAGTTCTGCTGGAGACTAGTATTGAAAAACTTCAAATCTCTTCAAAGAATCTTCTGATGAATGGGAATTGATAACTGTTATTTATATATTTCCTTTACTAACAGAGATATAGATGCTATCAAAATTAGGTTTGTATTCTCTAAATGTGGCAGAGAGATCCACAACAAGCTGTCATCAGGTCAAATCTCCTAAGAATCTGAATATGCATCTGGTTTTGATGTACTTGATAGTGTTGCCAAGTGAAGCCTCCCAGTTCTTGTCTCACATCTACTGGCAAATGAGACATACAAAACAGGAATTCTTCAGTAAAACTCTCCCAGTCTAGAAAATATGCTAGTTGTCACACTAGACAGCACTGGGTTCTTTTGTTCAAGCCACAACCTACCAAACTACATCAGAGATGTGTAGATGGTTTAACAAGAGGAGGGAGTTTTGATTTCCTTGATTTCTTCAACATAAAGTGAGTTAAAGATGTATCTACCTTATTATGCGAGTCCTCACTGACAAAGCTGTATGCAAAAACATTTTATAGTCATGTTGATGCTGTGACAGTGTAGGAAGGAAGGCAAGGCTGGCTGGATAAAGAGAGAGTAGGCCACTGTGACACTGTCCAGCTATTCAGTATCTCACTGGGAGTCGTGGGTTTTCTGCTAAAGTTTACACAATTTATATTAAGGAGTCAATGGATAAAACAAATTAACATAATTAAAAAAGAGATCAGATTTTAATCATGCAGCTTTGCCATCAATGTTTATTCCTCTGTTTTCTTCTTGGGAGGTCTCTCTCCACCTACACTGTGTGGAAAAAATGAAAAAGCAAAACCTTTACATTTTTTATAATGTCATTACTTTTTTAATATTGATTTTTTTTTTTTTTTTTTTTTTTAATTCTAATGCCACACATGCAGTTACCTGAGTTTCAAGCTCAGTGTGCTGAGGAATGTACAACCTAAGAAAAAGTTGGAGCTCATAATTCAAACACATAAAGATGGCTATCTAAAAAGAAGGAGCAGAATAACTTCTCAAGTAAGTCAGGCAATCTGTGAGAAATATAGGACTAGAAATGCCTTCTGACCTTACTTTCTTTATAGTGTATCCTTCTACTATTACAATATTGTTTATTAATTAATTAATTAATTTTTACATGGTTCCTAATTCTTCTGTGTGCATAACTGGGGAAGCTAATATACCTGAGAACAACCAGTTATACACTAGAAATCTGTTTTAGCATGAAGAAGTCAAACCCAAAATATTTTAAAATCATTGCTCCTTGTTTTAAAAGATTTAATTATAATAACACATATCAATTTTGAAGCAAGTATATGTGTTACAATGATAGGAATTCAAATGAATTACAATATGTGTGTTTTCACATTTCTTTCCCAGATTAAATAAATAAATAAAATCATTGTTTACTCTGAGAGGGAACAAAACCACCCTTGATTTAGAAATCCAATAGTCATAATTAAACAGGTCACAGCAACAGTTTCTGAGGAACTTCACTGAAAGAACTTTCCACGTGCTTCTATTCTCTGCTTCATGCCCTTTAACTGATTATCTATGTAAAGAACTTCTATCCCAGTTTTGTGTATTTGAATGTGGTTTGGTGGTATAATCTCTCCTTTCCATGTGCCTATTTCTCTTTTCTTACAGATGGAATAAACAGACATATAAAAACATACACCTGATTTTGGGTCAGATGAAATCAGGTAAAATTAATCCCATCCTAAATTGATATAATTAAACTATATAGTTTTATACAAAAGATACTGGTATTATTATCATGGTCACATCAGTGAAGACCTGTGCATATTGTTTTTCTCTGGTCAAAAGACAAACAGATGAATGCTGTACTGAGAAAGTTATAAAAATGATGAGCATAACTGCTGTTATCAGCAGTGTAGAATCATTTAGAGATATTTTATGCAGTTTTCTTTCAAGAAGTACT
The DNA here is from genome assembly GCF_964211825.1 of Aythya ferina. Taxonomy (NCBI): domain Eukaryota; kingdom Metazoa; phylum Chordata; class Aves; order Anseriformes; family Anatidae; genus Aythya; species Aythya ferina. The sequence goes on along the minus strand of NC_140298.1, from coordinate 108,012,549 downwards.
GTGTAAGATTAAAGGTGGCTCAGGGAAAGAAGAAATGTACAAGAACATGGAAGATTTGAATGTAGTGAGAAAAAAAAAAAAAAAACTTATGATTGTTTACATTAGAATATGTAGGTCCACAAAGTCCATATAATAGGGGTTGTAGAAATAAATTATCTTTCAATTTCTGAGTATAGAATGAACTTTCAAAGACATTAAAAGTAGAAACATTATCCACCCAAGTAATTATCCACCCAAGTAATTTATCTGCCAAGACCTTTGGCATGAGGGTTTATTGAGGCCAAGGATGTAGTAGTAGTCTTGGGAAAGGCTGTCAGGGCTATTTCATCTGAATCTATCTCTAGACTGTATGGGGCTGGACCCACTTACTTGGATGTAGGCACTAGAGAGATACTTTGGGTGTCCTTCTCTCCAACCCCCCCCTCCCCACCCCCCTTCACCCCTCACTCAAACCTCCAGTAATCTCTCCAAAAATGTATTAGGCCTATCATCTCTGTTGTATCTATTTCCCAGAAAAGATCTCATCAAACTTGTAGGACTGTCATGCAAACAGCAGCAGACATCTATACGTATATAATTGAATCAAGTCCATTGAGGAAAGATGTGATCTATAGACAAGTCTCTAGGAATTTTCTTATATCTGGTGTAATTTACCTCACCTCCAGCTCTCATATGAGAAGCATATCTATTTTTGAAAAGTTTGTTCTCAGATCTACCAGCCTACCGTGGATGCTTTGGTGTGTATTCCAAGTGAGGCAATCAACAATGTAAAACAAACACCAACTTCTTCATAACTTTTTAAATTTTTCTGATAACTTTTTAACAGGATATAATTGTAGTATATCTGCCCATACACACATTCCATGGATATTCCTTTTGTTTTCTTTGGCTGTCATAACAGGCCAAAGAAATTTTATATTTTTATATGCTTAGATAAGTTTAGCTGTCCTTGTGACACTTACAGGAAGGTTTACTAAAGATAAAATGTCACCTTGCATTAATATTTCATCCTTATCCATGTAGAATAAATTCCTCTTACATCACATTAAGTCAAGAGTATTTGAATTTGTAAATAGATTTACAAAGTACAAACAATTTTTTTTTTAGCTATCTGATTACTAGCTTTGACTCTTTTGTTGTCTATTGATGGATGGGTAGCTGTATACTTGTCTGTATTATCACAGAAAGGACAGGATTAGCAGCCTTGCTTTTTATACAGAAAACAAGATATACTGTCTTCAGGAAGCAAGTCAAAGAGGAACCTTTGCACATCTTGAAAAACAGCATTTGTACTGTTAACCTCTGTCATCATTGTTGACATTGGCAGGCAACACCTCAGTGTACTAAAGCCAAATGACTCCTTCAAAACTTCCGCACATGCACACAGGAATTTCTCAGTTATAGAGGTTAACTAACAGTTGACAAAAGTTTCTGCTCATTCTAGACAACTGTGTGACTTTTACTAAACTGGAATTTTATGTAGACATCAGGTAGATATTTGCTTTAATCTTTGTATTAACAGTAAGTTGTGGCAAGTTGTGGGGTAGAAAAAGCATCATGATCTTGGTGGATATATGAAATCCCCAGGAAGCCTGGACTGCTGGACCAGGACAGGAGTGCAGGTGTCATAGGCAATTGTCGTGGTTCCGCTCGAGTGGGCAGCCGAGCTCCACCACAGCCGCTCTCTCACTCCCCTCCTCAAAGAGGAATGGGGAGAAAATATGTGAAAAGGGCTCAAGGATTGAGATAAGGACGAGAAAATCACGCAATAATTATTGTAACGGGCAAAACAGACTCGGCATAATGAGATAGTAAGATTTATTGCCTACAACTAACAAGCGAGAGAAGTGAGAAAACAAAGGAAAAAAAAAACAAAAGCACCTTCCCCCCCATCCACCCTCTTCCACCTCCTCCCCCCGAGCGGCGCAGGGGAACGGGGGAATGGGGGTTATGGTCAGTCTACAGCACTTCTTCTCTGCCGCTCCTTCTCGGTCACTCTCGTCCCCTGTGCTGTGGGGTCCCACCCACGGGATGCAGTCCTTGATGAACTGATCCGGCGTGGGCTTCCCACAGGCAGCAGCTCTTCCAGAACTGCTCCAGATATGGGTCCGTACCACGGGGTCCATCCCTCAGGAGAAAACTGCTCCAACCTGGCTCCCCTATGGGCAGCAGCTCCTGCCAGGTCACCTGCTCCTGCGTGGGCTCCTCTCCATGGGCTACAGGTCCGGCCCGGAATCTGCTCCGGCAGGGGTCTTCCACAGGCGGCAGCCTCCGTCGGTACAGGGCCACCTGCTCCACCGTGGTCTTCTCCACGGGCTGCAGCGTGGAACCCTGCTCCACTGTGGTACTCCATGGGCTGCAGGGGGACATCCTGCTTCACCATGGTCCTCACCACAGGCCACAGGGGACTTCTGCTCTGGCACTTGGAGCACCTCTCCCCCTCCTTCTACACTGACCTTGACATGTGCAAGGCTGTTCTCTCACTCCCTTGACTCTCCCGGCTGCTGTGTGGCACAGCGTTTTTTTCCCTGTCTTAAATATGCTCTCACAGAGGCGCAAAACAACATCGCTTATTGGCTCGGATCTGGAAAACAATGGGGCCCTTCCCAAACATGGGGCAGCTTCTAGATCTTTCTCACAGAAACCACCCCTATAGCCCCCTGCTACCAAAACCTTGCCACATAAACCCACTACAGCAATAAGCTCTGCTACAAGCATAAATACTTCCTCAGAAGAAATAATTGCTATTTCCATTTCTCTCACTGTGAGAAGAGTCCAGTCTTCATCCTCAAGGCAGCAAAAACCAATTTTCCTCAAGCAGCTGTGAAACCAGAGCTTATTCAGAACATTTTTTAGAGTAGAAAGTCAAGTAAAGTAACTCCTGATGAAGAGAGATTCTCTTAAGATAAGACAGTTTCCTCTGTACCCTCTCAGTTGTGCTCCCCTAAGTAAATCAGTGTCCTCTATGGGAAAGTACAGAGTGGAAACAAGCATGAAGGGAATAGGCATAATAGTGCTAAAATCCAAAGTAAAATGAAAAATTCACCCTACTGAGAGATATTTTTGTTTTCATTGTCTTAACTTATCAATAAATTAATTATTTTGCAGTTAAATTTGCTAAGTCATTTCACCTCCTTAACAGGTTGGCAGAGAAACTATAATTTTCAGGTACTTAGCATTGTAATGAATTATTTTCCAATAAAAAGCAGTGTGGAAGATTGTTGTTGTCGTTGTTGTCTTTAACTATCGCTACATGATATGAACAGAAGAATTCAGAATTTATAGAAAAGTTGTCAAAGTCTGCATAAGGAAATGACTCACAAAGCTTGTGATAAAGCAGTTTCCTGGAATATTTCAAGTCCACAGTAGTATGTTAATGATTTTGTTTAGAAAACCAATACTTTGCCATATGATTTAGTTTTCTAGCTTTATGAAACATAGATTTAACTTTATGAAAATGTTTTACAAGAAATTGTGCATCTTTAAAATATTCAAGAGCCTCAACTCCAATGATGGCAATTTTGTAGAGATGGCAAGTATCCAGAACTGCCCCACTGGTGTAGGCAGCCTCATCTCTTGCTCTGCCTATATGCCAAGATAGTGGCAAAAAAACAACTGCAGTTCCAAAGCTCATTTAGTCAAAACCCAGGCTTTCTAGATGAAGCAAAGAAGGAAAAAGTCTTCCAGATGGGAACTGTCTTGTTTTTTACCAGATGGAACATGAATATAGTTGGTGTACTTCTACACAATATCAAGCAGACCAATACAGAACCATTCTGAAACTATTATTTAATAACTTCTACTAGGCATTTGTGTTTGTTGTGTTTTAACTCTGGCAGGCAGCGCATTACTACCCAGCCACTTGCTCACTCTCCCCACATGGGATGAGGGAGAGAAATGGAAAGGTAAAAGTCTGAGAACTCATGGGCTCAGATAAAGACAGTTTAGTAGGGAAGGAAAAAGCCATGCATAGCAAAGGAAAAGAAGAAATTCATTCACTACTTCCCATCAGCAGGCAGGTGTTCAGTCACTTTCAGGAAAGCCTGGCTCATCATGTGTAATGGTTCCTTGGGAAGACAAATACCATCGTTCCGAACAGTCACAGAATAACAATGGTTGCGGTTGGAAGGGACTTCTGTATGTCAACTGGTCTAAACCCCGCTCAAGCAGGGACAACCAGAGGAGGTTGTCCTATTGCACTTAGGATATGTGCTGGATTCTCATTGATTCACTGTGACTTAAAACAGTGTAAACTGTTACTGCATTTGCAAGAACAAGATATATAAAAGGCAACAATTCTAAATTGTAGAGGAAAAAATTGCTGGTAGAAATGAGCTACTGACCCACTACAGATTAGTTGTGTAGAATCATAGAATGTAGTCATAGAGTCATGGAATGGTTTGGGTTGGAAGGGACCTTAAAGGTGATTTAATTCCAACCCACCTGCCATCAACAGGGACACCTCCCACTTGAACAGGTTGCCCAAAGTCCCATACAACCTGGCCTTGAACACTTCCAGGAATGGGGCATCCACAACTTCTGTGGGCAACATTTATCCAGTACTTCATCACCCTCACAATAAAGAATTTATTCTTAAATTCAGAAAATTCAGAGATGTCTTGGGCAGAGTGACCATGAAATGTTAGAGTTCTCTATTTTTGGTGAAGGAGGGGGGGCAGCAATCTTGGATTTTGGACAGCAGACTGCACTGTTCAGGACACTGGTCTGGAGGGTCACTTGGAAGTCAGTCCTGAAGGGCAGAGGGGAGCAAGAAGGCTGGACTCTTCTCACAAAGAAAGTCTTAAAGGCACAGGAGCAGACTGTCCCTGTGTGCAGTAAGATGAGCAGGTGGAGAAGAAAACTAGCGTGGCTGAACAGGGAATTTTACTGAGTCTGGGAGAAAAAGAGAGTTTATGTCCAGTAGAGAAGGGGACAGGCAACTCAGGTAGAGTACAAGGAAGTTGCTAGCATATGCATGGAAAAAATCAGAAAGGCTAAAGCCCAGCATGAGCTCAACCTTTCCTCTGTGGTAAAAGACAAGAAAAAACATTTTTACAAAATATATTAACAGTAAGAGAAGGGCCAAAGAGAATTCCAGTCTTTTACTGGATGTGGTGGGAAACATGACTACTGAGGATAAGGAAAGAGTTGAGATTCTCAGTGCCTTATTTACATTCATCTTTATTAGTCAGACCACTTATCCTCAGGGTACTCAGCTTCCTGACCTGGAAGTCTGGGTTGGGAACAGATTAACCCCCTCCCCGCCCCCCCCCCCCCCACCATGATCAGGTAGAAAGAAAGAGTTAGAGATTGGTTACTGTACTTGGACTGTCACAAGTTGATGGGGCCAGATGGCATCCACCCAAGGGTGCTGGGGGAGCTGGTGGACGTGATTGCCAAGCGATTGCCAAGCCACTTTCCATCATCTATCAGTGGCCATGGTCAACTGGAGAGGTCCCAATGACTGTAGACTTGCTAATATGATGCCATCTATAAGAAGGGTCATAAAGAGGACCTGGGGAACTACAGGCCTGTCAGCCTGACCTCAGTGCCAGAGAAGGTTATGGAACATAGCATCTTGAACACAATCACACAAAATGTACAAGACAATCAGGGGATCAGGCATTTTGGTCACAGCAACTCCATGTGATGTTACAGACTTAGGGCAGAGAGTCTGGAAAGCAGTGCAGAGGAAAAGGATGTGGGGGTGTTGGTCAATGCCCACCTGAACATGAGCTGGCAGTGTGCCTATCTGACCGAGAAGGCCAACAGCATCCTGCCTTGTATCAGGAACAGTTTAGCCATCAGGACCAGGGAGGTGATCATCCTCTTGTATTCTGCTCTGTTGAGGCCGCACCTTGAGTACTGTGTTCAGTTTTGTGCTCCTCAGTACAAGAAGGCTATTGAGGCCCATGAAGCTGGTGAAGTGTCTGGAACACAGTTCTTATAAGGAGCAGCTGAGGGAACTGGGGTTGTTTAGTCTGGAGAAGAGGAGGCTCAGGAGAGACCTTATTGTTCTCTAAAACTAAGGAGGTGGTGTCTAGTTGGGTGTCTGTGTTTTCTTGCAGGTAACTAGCAATAGGACAAGAGGGAATGGCCTTAAGTTGCACCAGGGGAAATTTGGATTAGATATTAGGAAAACTTTATTCTCAGAAAGAGTGGTTAGGCATCGGAAAAAGTTGCCCAGGGAAGTGGCAGAGTCACTGTCACTGGAGTGTTTAAGGAACGCATAGATGTGATACTTAGGGACATGCTGTAGTGGGCAATATTGGTGAACAGTTGGACTAGATGATCTTGGAAGTCTTTTCCAAACTTAATGGAAGGTTATGAAGTTTATAAGTTCATTAAGTTTATAAGTTTTCCAAACTTAATGGAAACTTAATGTTCTCTTCTGGAGAACAAGTCCTATGAGGAGCGACTGAGGGAGCTGGGTTTGTTCAGCCTGGAGAAAAGGAGGCTCAGGAGCGACCTTATCGCTCTTTATAAGTACATTAAAGGAGGCTGTAGCAAGGTGGGGGTTGGTCTATTCTCCCATGTGCCTGGTGACAGAACAAGGGGGAATGGGCTAAAGTTGCACCAGGGGTGTTTTAGGTTGGATATTAGGAAGAACTTCTTTACCAAAAGGGTTGTTAGACATTGGAATGGGCTGCCCAGAGAAGTGGTGGAGTCACCATCCCTGGAGGTCTTTAAAAGACATTTAGATGTTGAACTTAGTGATATGGTTTAGTGGAAGACTTGTTAGTGTTAGGTCAGAGGTTGGACTCGATGATCTTGAAGTCTTTTCCAACCTAGACAATTCTGTGTGATTCTGTAATTAATGATGATTCTATGCTTCTTTCCTAGAAATCATGGTGTGTGTTTTTTTTTTTTTGTTTTGTTTTTGTTTATTTTGTTTTGTTTTGTGCAAAACATTGCAAATACTTTAATGTGATTTCTTTAGTATAAAATACTGACTCAATTATGTTATAGATACTGTAGATACTATAGTATCTAGTATCAGGAAGGTCCTACAGAAATGGACAAATACAATTTTTACTCATTCAGCAGAGCCCTAACAAGACTGCAGTTCTGTATTCAGATCTGTACTACTGTTTCTCATAGGGCAAGTAATTTTAAATACAGTATTATATGAGTGCTTAACCATTTAGGAGCTTCTGTGAGATACTAGGTAAGCACTATTCAACAGGAATTCGATGTCAATTGCTAATTTCTGTTATAAGCAAAACTCCTGGGCAACAACTTCTTGTTCTGTGACTTAGGGACACAGTGAAGTTAGTGAATATCCCACTAAAAAACAAGATGAATCTAAGTTCTTTAGCAGTAAAAATGTTCCTTTACCTCCATCCAGACTACTAATATGTTTGTTAGAATGAGAAGGCCCCTAATTCATGTTTAAATGAAAACACTGTACACTTTACTTGCTTTAAGGATGTCATCACTGACTTCAGATAAAGGGAGCTGTGGCAACATGCAAAAAAAAAAAAAAAAAAAAAGATGATAGAAGGTTGAGATTCATCTCACTTAAGATAAGATATACAAAGGTTATGCATCTAGTCTAAGTCCTTGACTCTTTTTGTCATCAGTGAAGAGAGCTGGGGGCTCTAGAAAATGATTCAGCTCAGCTGTCTTAGACATATATCATGGTGAGATGAATCGTGCTCTGAAGGTGTCTGTTCCTCTTCTGTGACTATAAATGAATCACAAGATGACTAAATCAGACTAAAAATCTCGAACTTGAAACTAATTTTGAATGGGGATGAATCCCACTTCTCATGTCTTTTTGTTGTAACATTTTTCAAAGTAAAGCAAATAAATTATGTAAATATAGTATATTTCACAGACTAAAACAGTCATCAAAATGAAATGGAACAATAAGTACAGATAAAGCAGATAAAGCAGTTTTTATAGATCCTTATTGGTAGTTTTAGCCTAGAGATAATCTTTTTCCTTCTTTCTTCCTTCCTTCCTTCCTTCTTTCCTTCCTTCCTTCCTTTCTTTTCCTTATTTTCTTTTATTTTTCAGTAGAATGGATAGTGAATACAAAGAATAAATTGTGTAAGTGTTTAATATCTGTGCCCTTTCAGCATAATGCACCATAATTTCTTTACTGCTATGTTTATAGTCAGATTCGTTACCTTTATCTTCACTAAAGCAAAAAGTTATCCAACTAAAAATTAGACACTTGTAAGTTAAACATGTATTCAAACTATTTTTCATAGAATAATAGAATAGCTCAGGTTTGAAGGGACCTCAAAGTTCCAGTCTAGTTCCATTCCTCATCTAGTTCCAATCCCCCTGGTAGCAGGGATGCCACACAGTAGATCAGGTTTCCCAGGGCCTTGTCCATGAACACCTCCAGGGATGGGGCATCCACAGCTTCTCTAGGCTACCAGTGCCAGGGCCTTACCACCCTCAGAGTAAATAATTTCTTTCTTATATCTAATCTAAATCTACCCTCTTTTAGTTTAAAACCATTTCCTCTTGTCTGTCATTGTCTGAGAAAAAAATAATAAATAAATAAGGTCACCACTGAACCTTCTCTTTTTTTTTTTTTTTTTTTTTTTTCCGGGAGCTCTCTTTTTCAGAGCTTCCCTCTTAAAGCTCTCCTACAGGCACTTGTTTATTTGTGTACATATGCTTAGGGTTGCCCTCCTTTAGTCATTTACAGTTTTTAAGATCTCTTCAGTCTATATCACCCTACACCCTTTTCTTGCAAACCTGGTCCCCTACTTCCTCACTTGACTGTTGGTCATCATGTCTATCTTCCATTGTTCCTAGTTTAAAGCTGTATTTATCAGTGTCCACCCTTTGTGAAAAGATGTTTTTTCCCTGTGTGACCAGGTGGTTCCTAACTCTTCTTAGTAGTCCTCAGGCCAGAGAGTCTCTGATGGTTGTAAAACCTAAATTCCTGTTGTGAACACTAGTTGTGCAACCAGCTCCAGCTAATAATCACAATTTAAATTAATTTATAGATTTTCAACTATCCTACACAGCACCCTGTTAATATGAATAGGTTTCTTTCCAAGAAGAGAATTTACAATGAAAAAATATGAAGACAAGAGCTTTTCACAGACATTAGCAATGGAATATTTCTTGGAAATTCATATGACTCTCACAGAGGTCAATATTCTTTTAGTACAAAAGAAAAGAAAAAAAGAAAAAAATCTTTATAAGCCAAACTAACAAGTGTGTGCTTCCTACTGGGTTTGTGAATGCTTTGCTTGCTGTACTTTGTTAAATGTAAATTAAAAAAAGCCGAGTAGATACCTGCTGAGAAACATGTAACTGGGTCATGCCCAAATCTGTCACAAAGGGCAAGACTCTTAAGTAATCCAAAAATGATGGTCATGATGGTCCTTTTCTTATAAATTGACTTCTCTGCTCCTATCGTTCCCAGCGCAGCCCAGGCTTAGAAGCCATCAGAAATATTGAGTTTAACCTTTGTAATGAAAAGGATTTATCTCTAATGATGAGATTTATTTCACCTAAATATAGAGGTAGGACTCAGAGGTTAAGACACCTACATTTTCATACCTGTATGTAAGTGACTTTGTGAGATTATAACTGTCTAAACTCATTGCCAAAGGAAATCATATCCATACCATCAACAGATTTTAGGAAATTATTCAGCTGAAAAATGATTTAGTTACCTGCAGGTATTTAACCTGCTTATAACCATAGTTACTTAATACCTAAGGACTGCAATTATGTCACAACAAACATATGATACCTGTGATCAATGCAATGACACATGAAAGCTGGGAGTGCTCCACATGGGTGTTGCCTGTGCATGACGAGGTTAAGGAGAAGACTAATTCTCCTACCTAAACTTGGGTAGGGTGAATATTTTCTAGATTATGACTTCATTAAAGACATTTAATTTCTTTCATCCCAAATATTCATTTGTACAGGATAAACAGCTACATGTAATAAACCAGATTTTTATTTATTTATTTATTTATTTATTTATTTATTTATTTATTTATTTTTCTGTCACAAGGCAGAAAATGCCCTGCAAGAAGCACCATTAATGAGATACCTACAGCCTTCTCCTCACCACTTCTATATCCACCTTTCCTGATCATGTATGAACTCTTAAAAGAAGGGCTCCACGTTGCATTTAGCACTTACTGCTTTCAGGTACTACAAACCTTGATCCATTGTTAAGTCTGTTAGTTTTTAGATAATGTATATCAGTACTAAAACCAAAGGTATGTTCGAATGTTTCCATTGCATAGAAGTTGCATTTTGAAAATTATTGGATTTATACTGAACAGTGCACATCAGACAAAAATAAAATTGTTTCTCAAATATACTGTTCTTCAGAAATCTTTATTGACAAACCTAAAATGAATACTTTTTGAATTCATGATCAAAAATGACAATATATCTATCTGAATATGAAAATCACTGATATTACAATGGCTTTATTTATGCAAAATTTTGTCCAGCAAAATGTCTCTATCTTTTTAAGTAATATGAAACTTCACATAAAAGTAAATTTTAAATTTCTTCACTACTTTCCATCAGTTGTCCTAAATAATCCTTGCCATTCAGGTGCTATGTACCAAATACTCATATCTTAATTTGGGTTTAAAAGTACTTTGAAGAACTTTGCATGATACTAAAATTCTACACTGATTTATTTATTTATTTATTTATTTATTTATTTATTTATTTCCAAATACTTCGTGTACTTGAACATTTCTTTCTTTCTTTTTTTTTTTTTTTTTTTTTTTTTTTTTTTTTTTTTTCAGTGATTCTCTGTTTCTAAAGTCCACCACTTTATGGATTTTTTCCTTCTATTTACATTAGTTAGAACGAAGGATTGAGGTAATACAGGGAGTGACTATTTTTCAGGTGACTGATATAACCGAAACAACTGGGACAATGTAAATTTATTCAGTGCACTGTTCTGTATCAAACTTAAAAACCTATTCTGTTCAGAGACATAGAACTGGTGAACTTAGCGGCCACACACATACAGCGTTCAAACATATTTTTCTTAAATCCAGAGAGATGCATTTGAGAAATTAATGGTTTTCAGCATAACACTGCAGATCTTTACTCCTACTCATGTTGCATTTTCCACTCTCCTTCCTGTCTCATAAACTACAGTCTGCTCAAAAGAAAAATAGATCTACTTTGAGTTACTAAATAATAAATAAGTAAATAATAATCTCATTTTGTAATATGGAACATTGCAGAGTTTATGAATGTTATCTTTCTTTCTCCATGCCTAGGTAACATTAGGTTGAGGTTTTAAGTGTCTGATAAATGTGGGCTTGTTTAAAATGTAAAACTGGTTCCAGAAAAAAACTATTAGAATTAACAGTGACATAAAAGTGGGTGTTCCTGGCAGCTCAGATGAGGCCTCCACTTTGCTGGATTTACCAGCACCCAGGAGATGGCTTGGGTCCTCTAGGGTGTCTCCAATGACATCAGTTGCATTTGTTGGACAAATGAGTTCTGCTTTTGTGGCAAGTGCTTTTAATCTCTCTCTGAATATCTCTTCATTGGAGATTGAAACACATAAACCACTAAATGTTTTAGTCTTCTTCTCAAGGAAAATCTTTCTTCCTTCATGCTCAATGTTTATGGCATAAAAAGAGTAAAGAAATAAGTTTGTCATAAGAGATTATGTTTCTTTGTACACATGTAGATGTGGTGACTGTCAGAGTAGCATGGTCAATGAAGACCCTTTAGAAAAAATGCAGTGGAGTGAGGCCAAGCAATTTGCCAGTCATAGGTGACCTGAGACAGCATGGCATCCTTACACTCTCAGTATAGAGCATTCACAACAAAGACAATCTTCTTCAATGAAAACACAGGTTAGAAGAACAATTAGAAGAGGAAATACTGGCTGTGATGAAAGACATGGAAATTTGCTCCGTATCTATTTTCAAATAGTGGTGGGAAGGGGCTGGGGGATGTCTTACTGACAGTTCATATGATGCAGGCATATTCTTCTCCATCTGTCAAACTAAGCATGCAAATGATATCCCTGAAAACTCAGAAAATGGCAGCAAGTCAGAAGAAAAAGACATTTCTTTGTTCCACAGCAAGGTGCTTCATGTGTGGCTGTGGTTACAGATCACAAGGAATTCCTCAAATCCTCTTTTCAAAAGAAACTCAATAGATTTAGATAATTTGTTTTGAATTCACAACCCTATCACAGACACACACACACACACACAAAATCCTGTTTATAAAACACAGATCACACAGATCAGATGAAAGATCTTTATCATTCTTTACATTTCACTTGAATGCAGGCTTTTCTTAATGTGGTGATCCTGTCATTTTCTTACAATAAGGAAATATAAAATAGAAAATCAGACAACAATGCTCATTTTATTTTATGTTTTGTTCCCATACAGTGTCCATTGCTGTATATTCCAAGTGTAAGTTATGTTGTCTAAATGAAATAATTTCTAACTTCACTTTGATTTCAGGTTTTCAAACTCTGTTGTTTGGCTCATAAATTCAATATTCTTGTATCCATGGCAACAAGATATGAATACTCTGTCTTAAATATTATCTCACTAAAAAGTCAAACACTAGAAATGGAAAGCACTTTGCATGTCAGAACTTAACTGTATTTCAGATAGACAATTATGAACAAGAAATCAAATGTGTTGTGACTTTACAGCTGGATGTACTGCAATTACATCTCTGCAGCACAATGTATTTTTATGGCTCAAGGTTCTTCAAAATGAAAATCAAAACACTGAACCTTTATTTATTAAATGTTAATGCATGCCTAATAGGAAGACTTAACTCTACAAATGTTTAACAATTATCAATTATGTAGAATTCACTAAAGTGCTCTCAGATTAATCAGTTTGTTTTCATCTTTTTTTTTTTTTTTTTTTTTTTTTTATAGGATAAAAATACAGGAATAGGAATCAGCATGTTATACACAGACTGCAAGTCAGCTCCAAATTTTGGTGAAACAGAACAGTAAAGACCAATATGCACAATGAAGAGAAACTAGAACTACTCCTTGAATTTTTCCACCCAAAACAGCTATATTATAGCTATATAGCTATATTATTAGCTATATTCAGCTAAACAAAATCACCTTTACGCTGGGAAGGGACACAACAATTTATTCTAGAATGTTCCCAGTAAAATAAATAAAATTAAGGACTTTATTTTTTGAGTGCTGGCTAACCAGGACCTTAAAATGTGTTTAGAAGTTTGGTGTACAAAAAAGACATTAGAGACGAGGTTCCAGTTCAAACAGCTACAACTTCTAGAATAGGTTAGAGGCCAGTTTTAAATCAGTTCTTAATGTGCAAATACATTCCAGAAAAGTTAGGACAATCATATAAATTCAAAATCTTTGTGTTTGAAAATAGTACCATAATTTTTCTTTCTTCTGTAGCAATAAATGAATAGAGAATAAGTCATCAGATGCAGCAGTCATAGAAGAAATGGTCAGAATTATTTGTAGTAAAGCACTAATAAACAGATCTTCAAATGAAGAAGAATTTAGTTGAACACTAAACAGAATTCTCTTTATTGACTTTTTAAGGGGAATTGGAAGAGAACATGCATCTATTAGAGTTTGTTTCATATCATAAACCATGTTCTGAGAACATAGGGTTCTTCACCATTGTTTCTATCTAAAACAAATTTCAAAATTTTAACAGACTTTTTGATTTTTTTTCCAATGATGCATTAAAATAAAAATACATCTTGATTTCATATGACTACCTTCAGCCAACATATCAGTTCACAGCTGTAGTACTACATCAGTCCTAAATACATCAGTCCTACTTGATGTATTTGAGGACAACCACTTCCCATTGAGTGTCTTATACCTCACAGTGAAAATAAATGGGCAGGTTCAAACAAACACTTGCTCCTCAGTTTGACAAAACTTGTATTACGTTTCAGCTATGTAGGAAGGAACCTCTATTGGAATCCTATTATTCTGTATGAGTGTAGAGAATAGAAACAGAAGAAGCTAGCATTACATTTTCTTTTCCATGTCCATAATTTTGTTTCCTGAGAAGACAGCTCTCATATGGATAGAAACAGAAACATTTGGTACAGCTCATTGTTAATGAGTTTTCTCTCTTGTTTTTTTTTTTTTTTTTTTTTTTTTTTTCTCTTTATTCTTATTTCTGCTCTACTTTTTATTTTTTTAAGTTCAATACTTTTTTGTCTTGTTTTGTTTTGTTTTTGTTTTTATTTTAATGTTTAATTTGCATGTAAAGCACAAATTGAATGGAAAAATAAGGCCACCTCTTCCAAATAATGTCTGCACCAATTTATTTGATTTAATTTTCTCTTTACCTACATATCAGTCTTAACTGTTATATATGCTGACTTGCGGACTGCTCACAACTTCCACTAGCTTGTGCCAAAATCACTGGCTGTGGAATCAAGTCTTAAAAAAAAAAAAAAAAGGTATCTGGTGGAAGGTTGTACTGAAACAACAATTTGACAGGTAATCAATAAATGATTTTGGCTACCTTCATCTTCTGACATTCAAATTGTAAAAATAAATTTTCAGGTTAAAGAAAATTTCACATAAACAATTTTGCTGAATCTGACTCAGACATACAAGGTCACAAGTTGTTTCTGAAAACATTATATTTATCTCCAAAAAAAAAACAAAAAACAAAAAAACAAAAAACAAACCACAGAGGAGCCAAAAATAAAGGACTGAAACTTTCCTTTCCCAAACAAAGACTAAGTATGATTATACCCTGCATGCAATAATACAGCATGTTCTTTTAAACTTATCAGGTGAGTACTTTCCAGAGGATTATTTTCAAACTATAAATATGGGGTTTGTTCTATATCTTAGACTCCTAAGAGCTATGATAAACAAATACCTTTATAAGAAACACTTCTACATACTTACATAGAGATATAGTATATATCCAAACTGTTCCAGCTTCTTCTAATTTTCCTGATTTTCCTACTCTCCTTAGTTACAGACCTTAAAAAAAATATATAAAAAAAATTAGCAGAAGATATTTTCATTAATAGACACAACAGTCAACTGTTTAACTGTTTCTTAGTGTTGCTTTCCTATGTTCACATGACAGACTGCAGATTTCTACAGGCAAGGACAGTCAATTTTTGTAATTTCAAAAAGCAGTACCTAGATTGCCTAATAAAAACTGTTGGACAGAAAGATGATATTACTTATGTGCAGTAACATTTTTGAAAAGTCTAATATTCTATTTCCTTTTTGCCCTTATACCCTATTCTAGAAGTGATCTCTTCCTGTCATGTTGTTCTTTCCCTATTTTTCTCAGTTTAGAGTATTTTAGCATACAGTTCTGGCATTTTAATTACAATTCTAAACAATCACTGTGGAAATTAAAGGAATGAATGATGTTTCATACACCTTCCCGTTTGGTTAAAAAGTTTTCATCAAATGTCAGTATTTCAATAAATGTCAGCTTTGACACATATAGTGTCCATTAATCAACTGGAATACTGTATGCATATTGAAAAGAGATTTGTTTTGTTGTATTTTATGATTGAAGTGAGACTTTCAAGACCTAAGATCTCATAAGTAATTTGTCCCTTATATTGCTTGTTTGAATCATGACTCTGAACGTAGGATGGAGTCTAAAATACACTCAGTTCTTGCACATTTTAAAACGATTATCCCACTAGAGACTTAGACTGAAAGGAAAACTCGTCCCGTCTGTCCCTGGTTTCAGCTGGAACAGAGTTAATTTTCTTCCTAGTAGCTGGTATGGTGCTGTGTTTTGGATTTAGGATGAGAATAATGTTGATAACACACTGAAGTTTTAGTTGTTGCTGAACAGTGCTTATATTGTCATACCACATTGCCAGCAAGGAGGCTGGGGGTGCACAAGGAGCTGGGAAGGGACACAACCAGGATAACTAACCCAAACTGACCAAAAGGATAAGATATCATTCAGAACAATAAAACTGGAGGGAGTTGGTTGGAATAGCGGGTCTGCCACTGCTTTGGGACAGGCTGGACATTGTTCTGCAGGTGGTAAGCATTATGCATCACTTGTTTTGTATAATTATTATTATTGTTGTTGTTGTTGTTATTATTATTATTATTATTTATTATTATCCATTTCTTTTCTGTCCTACTAAGCTGTCTTTAACTCATCTAATGAGGATTTTTTTGTTTTTTTGTTTTTGTTTTTTCAAATTCTCTCCCCCATCCCACTGGTAAGTGGGGAATGAGCAAATAGCTGTGTCATGTGTAGCTTTCTACCTGGTTAAACCACAGTAAAGCAAAGAGAGATGGCCGGGGGGCTGCTGCTGCTCAGAGACAGGCAGGGCATCACTTGGATGGTAGAACTTGTGTGTTAATCATTTGCTTTGTTTATTCCTTTGTTGTTATTTTTTGGCTTTAACTTTCTTATTAAATTATCCTTATTTCAACCCATGAGTTCTTGCATTTTTTGTTTCAGTTCTCTCCCCTATTCTATTGTGGGGAGAGTGAATCAATGGCTGCACTGTGTTTAGTTTCCTGCCAGGTGAAACCACAACACCATCCTTTTTTAACTCCTTTCTCTAACGTCATCTGAAATACCACTGCATCTATTCTAATTGCTCCTTAACTTAAGGTTCCCACCTTCCCATGTTCGCTAGATGAACTTGCTCATTCAGTTATTTCATATAGGTCAGTAAAGATTTTTTTCTAAAATCCATAAAACTTTTGTATATAAGAACCTGACGTCACAGCCTGAAGGTAAGCTATCCCTTCCAAAGACCTTTTTCCAGTCCCCCAAAACACGCTTTATTCAAGAGATAAAGACATGGCTCCACTTTTGTGTGTGTGTGTGTGTGTGATTTTTTGTTCCAGTGCTGTTCTGAAGAGGGCTGATGCCTAGAACAAAAAATAAAAATGATTATGTGCCTAGTTTGAGACTGCAAGTGATGAAAAGTAACAAAAAATAAGTGGACAGGTGGAAGATAACCATGAAAAAGTAAAAAAATTCTTTTCCAGAAGTAACTCCAGATGAAAATTTTCTATATTTAGAAGACTTTGTTTTCTCCTTAAAACCATCTTTCTCCCCACCCCCTCCATTCTTGAGAAAAGTACTACTAGATATTTTTAAAACATTATCATGTATACTCTTCTCTGCTAACTTTAGAAAAATATTTTTGTGTAATAAGGGCTATGTGAATTACAAAATGTTCATAGATATAGAAACAGATAAGAGAAGCAAACTCTCAGCATCACTAAAGTAGTCAAAACTGCTCTCCAGTAGATAAGCATCAGGACTAGATGGAAAACAGGAAACACAACCTGCAGACAAATGATTTGGGCACATAATTGAGAAGAGAAGAAAAAAGTCCTTGTTCTTCAACTGTTTTTTGTAATTTGCTCCTATAAGAATGTGTACCATTTTAAAGAACGGGATATGGAGGCTTGGTTCTGCTTCATCCAAATAGACAATATCTAAATGACAAGGAGCAGAGATTTGAATGGTCTGTACACCTGCATCTGCTGTAAACTAAATCTAGGCCTTCTAGCCTTGGCACAAAATCTGAAGATACAGGTAAAAATATTTAGGTGTGGGATATACATATCTATTGATCTTTCTATGCGGTGTTGGGAGATTTCTTACCTAAGCTGTTTTGTTCACTTTCCTCTCAGTTCTTTAACATTTCTATAATAATTAATTTATTGAGAAGAAAGTCATTAGAAATCCATATCATTAAGGATATCTGCATTTTTCCAGATTATAACTTAGAGTAAAAAGCATGTTACTTATTTAAAATGTAAAAATGTTTCTCCACATCTAGGAGCCTTTTCTTTTTCTTTCTTTCTTTCTTTCTTTCTTTCTTTCTTTCTTTCTTTCTTTCTTTCTTTCTTTCTTTCTTTCTTTCTTTCTTTCTCTCTCTCTCTCTCTCTCTCTCTATCCTTCTCTCTTTCTCTTTCTCTTTCTCTTTCTCTTTCTCTTTCTCTTTCTCTTTCTCTTTCTCTTTCTCTTTCTCTTTCTCTTTCTCTTTCTCTTTCTCTTTCTCTTTCTTTCTCTTTCTCTTTCTCTTTCTCTTTCTCTTTCTTTCTCTTTCTTCTCCTTCTCTCTCCCTTTCTCTCTTCCTCTTCCCTTTCCCTTTCCTTTTCCTCTTCCCTTTCCCCTTCCTCTTCCTCTTCCTTTTCCTCTGAAGTGTTCCCTTAAGAAATATTCTGACATTAAGGGGTTAACTCCAGTTTATCTTCTATCACTGTGTTCAAAAAAAGTGTGACAATCTGAAAAACCTGTAGTTTAAATATACTTTCAAAGTATTTTATTTATTTTATTTTATTTATTTTATTTTATTTTTGTGCAGGGAAGTAGTTCACAGCACCCATGCTGATATATTTATTAATATCAATAATGAATTATTAACAATATCAACGACATTTTCTTATGAGACTAGATTAATTGGTATAGTAAAGATGAGGCTAATGGTTAAGGACCTCAGAAGTTTGCAATATTGAATCACAGGGTAACAGATTTAATGTGAAATTCAAATGTAATAAGTCACAGGGAAAATGTACTTTTTTTTTTTTTTTTTTTTTTTTCAGGGATAAGTTCTGAGGTAACTATTGTCACTCAAAGATAAGTCACAAATCACTATTGCATGGAAAAGTCAGCTCAGTACTCAACAGTGATCAAGCAGCAGGTAAAATATAACGAATTAATAGGAAAGGCATATAGCATGGCAGAAAATATCAATGTGTTATATAACTCCATGGTGCACCTGTGTTTTGAGGTGGGGTACATTCCCTATAAATAGCAGAAAGAAGATAAAAAAGGATTGATTGTTTCCATACCAGGTAAAACTGTCAGAAGACAGACTCATAATAAGCAGGAAGAGTCACTTCTTCTCACAGGCATGCATGGTTACATTACAGAACTTCTCTTGGATGTGAAGAGGTTAAAAAGCATAATAGAAGAGACATCAGAGGGCATTAAATAAAACAGTAAATAGGCAGCTCTTGAAGCACAGTCATCTGTAAGATGGGAGAACGTACTAGGAAATATCATGTTATGCTATCTTGGTTGTAAATCTTCTCAGCATCTGCTACTCATCCACTGCCGGGGATAAGGCATTTGTCTAGATGGTCTGGTGATGTCACTTATTTCATCTGCTCCTATATTCTTTATTGCACACATATTTCTCTTCCACCATGAGCCAGACTGCAATTTGAGTCTTGCAATTTTTCATAGAGGTTCAATAAATACATATTCCAATATTTCAAGAAAAACTGTTCAACTGAGAAAAAAAGAAAAAAATCATCTTCCTATTTTTTCTCACTGTTCCATTTTGCAAACTTCATAAATTAAATATCGAGTTTCATATAAGACTCACAGAATACCGAATTTAGGTGGTAAAATTGTTACAGGTTTATGGTTGATGAAGAAATTAATGTTTTATTGTGGGATGAAGTTTGACGTTCTGAAGTTCTGCACACATAGTGCTTATGCTGGATTCTCTAAACTAATGCATTTACTGGACTTCAGAAAGTTAACAAATGTGAGGGGAGATCTCTTCACTTTCTACAACTACCTGAAAGGAGGTTTCAGTGAAGAGGGTGTTGATCTCTTTTCTCGGGTGACATATGACAGGAAATGAGGAATCAGCCTCAAGTTGTGGCAAGGGAGGTTTAGATTGGATATCAGGAAGAATCCATGTAGAGAGTGGTTAGGATCAGGCTACCCAGGGAAGAGGTGGAGTTGCTATTCCTAGACATATTTAAGGGATGCGTGGATGTTGCAGTAAGGGACAGAGTTTAGTGATGGGACTCTGTAGGTCAGAGAGATGGTGGGACTTGGTGCTCTTGAAAGTCTTTTTCAACCCAGATGATTCTATGATTCTAATTAGTTTTTCTAATTAAATTTGGATTATCAGGTCAGTTTGAAAGTATTGTTGAAGTCACTTGTGAAAATAAAAGCAAAATTTCATGCCTTTAAAATATTTGTTCAAATATTTTGCCTGGCACAAGCTTATGTTTGTTTGGGTTTTAACAGTTTATATATAATTTGTTATTAAACTTTATGGACAAGTAGTGCTTGATTTAGCCCTTCCTACAATTTCCTGTCATTATGGTGTATTAGGAACTTTATTTAGGTTGTTCTATGTTGTTTTTCATGAAGTTTAGAACCATGTGTATCTCAAAATATACTGTACTAGAACTTTGTATTACAGATATTTTAGTAGACCATTCAAGAAGTAAACTATTTCCTTCTTATATAGGCCAAGAAACAAATTCTTTGTTTTCTTTACACAGTGCAATATAATTTGTATATATTTGCGTGGTTTCTTCTGAGTTTTCTATATCCACAGATTTGATAAATACATTTCAGAAATAAGTAAAGTCACATTCAAGTATTTGTAGTTATATTGGATGCAGTCCTTGTTCAATCAGTGTTTTATTTGTGAAAGTAAAAGCAAACTGAGTATCATGGATAGAACAATAGCTGAGTGATAGTGTACCAAACATTCTTCCAATTTTCACCTCATATTGTCATTTTAAATTCAGTTGTACATTTTGTTTCCACTTGAATTCCAGTGAACTAAGTCTCTTAACTTTCTCTCAAACTCTGATTATCTGTCAATTCTTATTCATCATCCTTTATTGTAGAAAATAAATTAACTCTACAAATAATCCCTTGGGATCTCTGCATTTCTAAAGGAATCCCCTACTTCTCTATTACTGTTGTCCCATCTGTTAGTTCATCCCTTTGCACAATAATAGCAGTGACATTTGCAGAAAATAAGTGTAACGACCAGTGTGAACCACATTATAGAAGCTACTCAGAAAAATCCCTACTGAAGCATGGTGCCCTATTTAGAAACACTGTCAGGCTTTGTGGAATACATGAAGGAATTTTATTGCAGTCAC
This sequence comes from Aythya ferina, assembly GCF_964211825.1. Lineage (NCBI taxonomy): Eukaryota > Metazoa > Chordata > Aves > Anseriformes > Anatidae > Aythya > Aythya ferina. The sequence goes on along the minus strand of NC_140298.1, from coordinate 107,991,689 downwards.
TTCTTTGGGGGAGTGCATGTGCAAAAGAAAGCTAATGAAGGCATTCAATCTTTAAATTGCTCATATCATCTCCCTTCTCGCTCATTGACCTAACTACAAGGTAGTGTGCAAAATTTCGTATTTCCACTCCTTCTATGTTATTACTATTGCATTCTTGGTTGCAGAGTACCTCAAGTTCGGTGAGATGTGTTGTGGTGGTTTTACTCAGGTGGGCAGCTGAGCTCCACCACAACAGTTCTCTCACTCCCCCTCTCCTCAAAGAGGAAGGGGGAGAAAATACAACACAGAGAACTTGAGGTTTGAGATGAGAAAGGTTTAATTAAAGGGAAAGAGAATGGGGAGGAAAAAAAAGAAAAAAAAAGAAACAATCAGTCCGCGCAGAAGCACTGAGAGAGGGAAAAAATAATTATTCTCTACTTCCCATCAACAAGCGGTGTTCGGCCACGTCCTGGGAAGCAGGGCCTCAAAACACATAGTGGTTGTTCAGGAGGAACAGCCCCCTCCCCCACGAGAGCCCCCCCTTTTATTGCTGAGTGTGACATCAGGTGTTATGGAATATCCCTTTGGTTGGTTTAGGTCAGTTGCCTGGGCAATGTCCCCTCCCCATCACTTGCCCACCCCTAGCCTGCTGGCTCCTGGGGGCTTGGAAGGAGTCCTGATGCTGTGCCAGCACTATGCAGCAATAGACACAACACTGGAGTGATATCAGTGCTGTTCCAGCTACGAGTGCAGAGCACAGCACTGTGTGGGCTGCTGCAGGGAAAAGGTGACTCCAGCTCAGACAGACCCAACACATGTGTGAAGAGTAACTTTCCTGCACAGACAATGAAAAATGGGTGAAGAGGGATTGAATTTCTTTTGATTGCAGATATATGTAATCCATACTGGGGTGCTGTCAGACTTGAACTCTTTCAAAATCCATTCTACTGTAACCTGTATGTGTATGCATGTATTTTTAGAAGTGAAACTGACACTCTGAATCCTCACTGGAAGGAGAAAAACTGGTACATGGCCATTTTTTGCTCTCCTTAAAGGGAGTTAGTCATCAGACTCATTGCTTTATATCTCATTGGTCACTTTAAGCTTTGTTCATAAAGTTTGAAATCCTCAGTCTGAAAACAAAGTGTCTCCAAGAGATGTGCAGAGAACAACTTACAAGCTTCAGATACCTGCTTTTGGTTCATGCATCACCTAAGCTGGTCAATTGAGGAAAGGGGTCAGACTGTCTACCATAGTCTCCTTTTCTTGCTGACTTGTAGTGACTTCATAGAGAAGCTAGAATATGACACTACTTTTATTATAGTGCTCTATAGCCAAAAGGATTGTAACACTTAGTTGCATATCTGTGAAACATAGAAAATATTTACAAGAAAGGGCTCAGGTTGTGAGGTATCCTAGAAAACTCCTCTTCTAATGACCTTCATTTGTGCAAAATCTGATCTTCTTCAATCACATTTCTCTGTTGAATGTCATTGAATCCTCAACCAGACTTCAATCTTAAAGTATAGAGGCTTCTCTTAATGTATGTAAATGGAAAGAATTCCTTCATTGAATCAATTCATTCTGTTAAGTTGTTTTTAATATTTAGTTTTCAGGGTAGAAGTTAGTTGTCATAAGACTGTTTTTCTTTTTAAAGTAGTGGAAATGGTTGTGTTCTCAGTAAAGAAACAACATATCTTCACTTACTATAATGTTATTGCAATCAGAATCAGTATATTCCATAAGGTGACAAAACAGAGTGCCATTCATTATTTAGGTTCGTAAATCATTTACATTTAGAGAGTACAACAAATTGGTGGGGTTTCCATACTGTGAAATAACAACTTTGCATCATTTTGGGGCAAGAGTGATTTTGCATGCTGTGCCATCAGAAAATTCACTGCAGTGGTTCATCTGAGGGCATGATATGAATAAAATGAATCTTAAAACTGTTTTGTGTCTTCAGTGGATTCATTCTGCCAATAATGTTTATCTGATCCATTTAGTGTACTAATTTCTGTAATGTCTCCAGATACATTATTCATTAACAATTAACACCTCTAAATTGTGCTGTAACGAGTATTAGAAACATTTTCCGTATATATATATGGAGAGAATGGTACTGGGATTTAAAAGCAAATGTTAAGAAAATTGCAGTCAAGTGAAAATGACTCCTACTGCATTGCAGATCCTAAGCAACTACTTCATGAAAAACAACAGACAGCAATGAACAGCACAGAAACAGGCAACATCCAAACATTGACCAGCGTACTGTTAAATTAAATTTCTTAAATGATCCCTGCCTGCTACTTTTTGTGTGTTGCACATACAGGCCACTGTGCATCTTCATCTATTTTAGGATTGCTGCTTGCAAATATTCAAAGATCATATGAGGAAACCCACTAGATGGATGGCATAATAATTGAAGTAAATCAAATGAGAAAAGTAACAACAAGAGATGTTGGTGCCTAAAGGAAATATATCTGGTTGCTCAAACTGAAATTAATATTTTCAATATGCAATTTTCATGAAAGTTTTCAAGCCACATGAAAATATCTCATATAGCCTATGTCACCTCGAAAGAAAAAGACTGCAATGCTTAGGCTGCAAAATCATATTTGTGGTGTTATTCTTGGTTCTAGCAGTGGCTATGGATGTGATAGCTTGTTTTGTTTTGTTTTGCTTTGTTTTGTTTTGCTGTATGTAAAGAATGAATAAGAAGAAAAAAATGAAAGTGAGAGGCTGAGTATTTTCCATTTTTGCAGAGTAAAGGTCGGATGTTGATGTTTCATACCTCTAATTGAAATGTCAGAGGTACAAGATCCTTCACAGAAATGGCATATCATATCTAGGAAAGTGAATTAAGTCTCATTTTAGAATAACCACTGAACAATCAGGATAGGAAGAAGTGTCAGGAGCTGGCAGATGTGATAGGAAATGAAGTAGCCAGAGGGATAGCTTTTTTTTTTTTTTTTTTTTTTTTTTCTCAATAGTTATTCTCTGTGAACTGTAGAAATTCACTTGTTTTGTTAAACAAAAGATAAATACAACTCACCAGAGCTTCACAGCTATAATTACCTTTGCTCTGATATGTTTGAAAGCTTCTGTAAAGACAAACAGAAAACAATCAGTGAAAACGATCTTTATGACTTCACAAATCTGCTAAAAGAAAACAAGCTTGAGTCCCCATATGTCTTCCTGTTCTACAGCAAGAGACATTGATTCCACACAAATCCTGCACTTGCTGAGGAACAGCCAGTGTCATCTTGTATTCAAACAGTGTTTTAGATCTTGGCCTTCTTGTTGTGGTTGAAAGCAAACCATCCATAATCATAAAACTTTGAGATACTATTGACCCAAACAAATGTGAAAATGGCTTGTGGGGAGACTGTTACTTTTATGGGATGAGCATTTTGCTTACACATAAGAAGGTTACTTACCCAAAGTGCTAACTCTGCAGAAGAAAGCATTTACAGTAGCCTTGACTGTTTAAGATTGACTGGTATGATGTTATTACCAACTGTATTTTATCACAGAAAGCAGCATTTCTGACAATGTGATCCAGTCATATTGAGCTACCAAACAAACCTTAATCTTGGATAGTCCAACTCCCAAATGGACCTCTATATATTCATGAGTTCATGGCCATCATTTATGTTTCTGGTTGCCACCCCTAATTCAAACATCACAATTCATCTTGCTCACTCTAAATATCTACTTCTGAGAAAGTCACTTGTTCACTCTTGATCACCAAGGTATAAGCATTTTAGGTATTTATAATGAGATTGTTAGGACTGTGGTGGTTTTACCATGCTGGGCAGCTAAACCCCACAACCGCTCTCTCACTCCCCCTCCTTTAGATGAGGAGGGGGAGAAGTAAAGCAAAGAACAACTCACGGGTTGAGATAAGGATAATTTAATTAAAGGGAAATAATTATAATAATTAAATAAAGACTACCATGAACTAAACAATTTAACTAAGGGGAAATAAAAGGGAAAGGGGAAAAAGGGAGGAAAACAAACAAACAAAATAAATGAAAGCTATATGGAAGTGCAGAGGAAAGAAATTACTCTCTACTTCCCACAAATGAGCGATGATTGACCACGTCCTTGAAGCAAGGCCTCAACGCACACAGCCGGTGTTCAAGAGGAGGACCGACGTCTTCTCAACGAGAGCGCACCCCTCCCCTCTTCTTCCTGTTTCCACCTTTTATTGCTGAGTGTGACACCACATGGTATGGAATATCCCTTTGATTGGTTTAGGTCAGCTGCCCTAGTGATGTTTCTCTCCTCACTTTTTGCCCACCCCCTAGGAGGGTTAGAGAAAGGCCCAATGCTGTGCCACTGCTGCTCAGCAGTAGACACAACACTGGTGTGATAACACTGCTATTCCAGCTACAAGTACAGAGTACGGCACTGTATGGGCTGCTGCCAGGAAAGTTAACATTCCAGCCAGACCCAGTACAACCTCCACCCCTTATTCCATAACATTTGTGTCACACTCAGATCCCCATACTTTAGCATACAAGCATTCTCATCATTATCCCTTGTCCTTTAACAGGACAAGGATTTAACAGGACAGGATTAATAGGCAGGTGTATCTTTTCATTCCATAGGTCTTTCTTGGAAAATGTTCATAAGAACTGTTGATGATTAGGTCTTCATCTGCCAAAGTGGCCACTCAAGACAGGCGGAGTTGGATGTCTGGACACCAGCACCAGCTTAGCTCAAGTCCTTGTTGCACTGCCTGGCTCCTTGCAAAGTTGACCTGTCATTGATCCTACAGCATCTTCCTACAACATACAACTTAGATTATAGATTAGTTTTCTCTCAATGTCAAATCTCCTTGAGGCACACATTTGATATCCCCATTCTTTTGCATGACCCACCAGGTATACCCTGGTCCTTGGGCGAAGACAATCCCACGAGTGGGTTTGCCTTTTCCCGAGGCAGGAGCAACCCACACTGCCTTCCCCATCCACCTTCCTATATGCACTACGGGAACCTTAGCTCCTTTCACAGTGTGGTAGTTGTATGCCTAAGAAACCTCTATTGATGACTATAACAAATTCTCCAACTCAGAATAGTTGGAAAAACTACATAGAATAATAGAATAACCATAGTGTACATTTATACCTACATATAACCACCATGTAAATGTAAAATACAATAGAATACCCTTTAAAACACAGCATAAATTGTACTCTTTTGATCCCATTCACATAGGAACATTAAAAAAACAAGCATGCTACAGTGCCAGTCTAGACTCAGAGTGTTTCCTCTGTGGCTGCTCCAGAATTTGCCTTTGCCCAGTAAACCTCTGCATAGGTTTACCTGTCAAAATTTTGGTATCAGAGGGCTGCACGGGTGACCTCTGTGAGAATAAACCAGGGGTTGTTCCCAGGTCAGACAAAGGTGGGCCCTCCCTTGGAGTACTATGTCAGAGCAGCTATCCACTCTGGGACATGGGGATAGCCATGGGGCACACCCTGCATCCCATGGAGGACCCATGTTGGAGCCGTGTCTTCCTGAAGGGCTGCCCTCTATGGTACAGACAGATGCTGGAGCAGCTGGGGAAGAACTAAGCCTGTGGGATTGACCCTATGCTCAAGCAAGAGAAGGGTGAAAGGGTGGAGCAACAGAGACAAAGCATTATGGACTGACTGTACTACTTGACAGGGGGGAGGTAGAAGAGTTGGGAATGAAAAAGTGAAGTTGAACCTGTGAAAGAAAGAGTGGGGGGAGGTGTTTTTAGTTTAGTTTAAGGCTTTTAGTTTTAACCAAAAATATGTCAGAATGCAGGTGTGATATCTAAAATGTATATAATGATTATCATTTATTATTACCAAATTCTTTTACAGAGGATGTTTGTACTGTTTTGCTTATTTCTAGGGCAAAAAAATGAGGTAGTGATGCATAGAAAGGTCACTGTGGTAGCAGATGAATGAGACACAAAGATTTATTTCTTTGTTGTTGTTGTTTCTTCTCAGGTATGTTTACGTGCAGTGAAAAATGCTAATGCTATTAAAAGGACAATAGAGATTATTCATCTATATCCTAAAGTGAGTATCTTCAGTCTAAAATGTTGCAGTACTAGAAAATACTAGCTTGATTAAAAAATGACACTACACTAAAGATGACAAGCAGGACTAGAAGTTAAACACTAACAGGAAAAGAACAGAGAGAGATGGAAGTGATTTCAGATTCCTTAAACTAGTTCATTCACCCTTGTCAAAAAATAAAGAGAAAAGCACAAAAGAAATGATGAGTCATTTTGTCATAAGATTTTTATAGGCATAGTCTGCCTGCATTCAGCATGCTTCTCAGCTCTCACACAACTGAAGCATACTGCAGTGCAGGTCTGGGGAGAGCTCACAGCAGTGCTGCATGCAATTACACACATCAGAAAACTAAATCAAGTTGAGTTTAAAGCAGAAGCAAAAGATTCGACATATTCATTGGGAAAACTTAAATTCTTATTTATTTTTTATGAACCTTTTCAGAAGAGAACATGTACCTGCTTAACTCAGGTGCTTGATTATACTACTAATGCCCAAAGGAAGTTCCAGGAGGGAAAATAAAACACCAATGTGGATTTACAAGACTGAAAGTAGTTGTGCTTTTTCTTCCCTGAGATGTAGTGGTCTAGAAGTGAGCCAGATAATAATGTTAGATATGTTAGATCCTTTGCAATCCTCAGTAATCACAACAATAATCCCATAAGATTTAATGAGCGTATGATATATGGCAGTGTCAAACAGTGCTCTTAAATCAATATTTTACTTATTCCAAATAATGTGTGTTAAAAAAAAGAGTTGTTTTTGCTTTTTATTTATTTATTTATTTATTTATTTATTTATTTATTTTTACAAGGAAATATCCTTATTTTGTGGCAATTTTTGAAAGTAGAACATTTTATAACAGTATATTAATTACTCTAAGCCTTCTATGGTGGAAGAGTGATTCAGTTCAGAATAAAATTCTCTGCTCTTACAGTAACTTCATTCCTTTAATAGGGTTTGAAGTAAAATTCCTATTGAATATAATAATAACACAAATAGATCTATTAAGTAATAACAATACTAAGTCTCCTCAAAATTTTTGTCAAAATGTGAGGTGGCTAATATGCAACACAGGAGGAAATATGTCATGTTATTAAAATACTCAAGTTTTAAAGAAGCATGAAGTCAGTTTCCTGTAAAAATAACCTCTTTTAATTTGAAGATGACTTATTAAAAGTGGTACAACAGGAACTTGCCATAGCAGGCAACCAAAGGAAAATATATCTTTTGTAATCTTAAAGGGTTCTTTATATTACCGTCATTGTAAACTGGAAAGCCAGACATAAAAATTAAGAGAAATACTGCATCCTTCATGCTTTTTTACATTAAGGGCTTTCTTTGATCTCTTTGTCTAAGCTTTGAAAGCTTCCCCACAGAACAGATCATTGTATAACATGCACAGCATTCAAAATTAATAAATTAGTGTGAAAGATAAGCCACTAGCATCAAACATGTCTATAGCTTTGATGATGGATTTGTGTTGTTAAGACCCTTGCTGGAGTTTTGCTAATCTTTCTTCTCCCTCTCAACCCCTACCCCCACACCCCTCCATTTTTTTATTTTCTTGTTCTTTTTTTTTTTTTTTTTTTTATTTTTATCAAAACATGCTATTTTTCTATTATAAGCCATTACAAAGAGAGAAACAAAATTGTCCTCCAACTTAAATGTTGGAAAACTTTGGAGATGTTTGAACCACAAAATGAGTTCTGGGATGTTACTTCTGCTTGTCTCCCTTCTGTCTCAGTGTCTGATTTACTGGCTAGTTGTTAAATTCATAACCATAATCAGAAAAGTTGCCTTTTAAATTTACCTTCAAATGTATGGAGTGTATGTCCATTTTGCAGCATTTAGATCCCAGTTTCACCTGCACAGCAGATCTTTATTTTCCAAAATTATTGGACTAATTATGTGCATAAGGACAGATTTTAACTGTGGGAGTTAGAAATTCTTGCTCTTGTTCATTACAGGTAATCTTAATTGCATGAACATATGTATGGAACGAACATACAAGGAGTACAAGAAAGACCATAGTAACATACTAATCTGAAATGAGGAGGGATTCTTCAGCAAGATGTGGGCCAGTCAGAGTTTTATTATTTTTTATTTCTTTATTAATTTACAGACCAAACAGAAACATTGCAGAAAGCTTGGTCTTGAAATAGTGTTCTTGTAGATCAAGCTTAAGCCATATTATCTGCATTTTTACAACGCATAATGATTTACATGCATAAGTATTTATAGTTTCAATTTATAACAAAATATCTATGCATTTTATATCTATAGTTTCTTCTGTTTGTTTAATAAAAATACATTCCTAAAGATTTCACTGAAGGATCTCTTAATTCTACATCCCTTTGCATAGGACTTTACTTGACTTTACCCATTCAGTCCCAACAGACAAATGAGATTCAATATTCAAGCAACAGAAGGACATGGGAACAACTTTGAAAGTGGTTATCTAAAATCACTAAGTTACTGTCTGGAATCTTAGTCATCCACAAAGGGCTAATCTGTGTGATCTGAGATATCCTGTAATATACAAGGCATCCACATGTGTCTGCAGTATCTGGGAAACATTCATCTGGCTAAGTCTGGTCATGATGCCCTAAGACACCCAAGTGATGTTAAAGATGTATACTGTGACTGAACTGAGCTATATTTCTACATTTTTACAATTTGACTATGGAGGTAGTGCCCAGATGATGTACTTTTATAAGATGCTTAGAGTTATACAGTTAGATGAAGCTAATTCCATCTTTCATTGGCTTAATTTATGTTCCACATCTTCAGTCTCATAGTAAAGCACTATACAATTCTGGATACTTTATATATATATATATATGGATATATAATTCTGAATACTTTATATATATTTATTTATATACATATACATATATATGTATACACATATATATATTAACACTTGGAAAAACAAGTGTAACTTCATAAATGGTACTTACCTGTTACACGTCACAGAAACTAAAAAAATGTCAGTCACATTTAGTGAACAAAATCAACAGTACTGATGACACAGGTAAAAATCCTATCACTGTTATTTTCAAAACTACCCTTTTTCCTATCAGGATAACTTCTTTGACTATAAGAATTAAAGATATTTTTGTATGTTATATATCTGTAATAACTGACTGCATGTGAGGAAGGTTTGACTCTCATCGCAAAGGTTCTGTCAAATTTATAACCTCCTAAATAATGTTGCTTTTAAACTTCACTACTGACCTCTATCTGAGTTCTTCCTACTTATCAAATTTGCACAGACTTCTTGCTACAGGACAGATTTAGCTTCCAGTCAAATGGCAAAATTCACCACAAGTAAATAAAAATGAACATTCTTTCACAGAAAAAAAAGGTAGCCCTTTGCAATGATGGATGGTTACATGATGTCTCTGATCCTCTGTTTCTCATGTGTGAAATGGGGTGCTTCATAAGCTCTTCAGAGTGTTATGCAGACAAATCTAATTGATTTTGTTTGTTTGTTTGTTTTCATCCATGAAAATTAAAAGTATGGGCATAAATAAACTAACAAACACTTAAAGGTGAAAATATTCTGCGTGTAAGCTAATAAACACTTTATACAGAAAATACCTTTGCCTGAATCGGTAGAGGCTCATGATTGTAATGCTTCATAATCCCACAATTCATGACAGCCTAGAAGGGAAAATGCTTAAAGTTGAAAATCATTGAGACTCATTCATATGGAACTGTTTTTTAACTATCCTAGCAAATACGTCATGAAAAGATATCAGTGAAAAATGATGGTATTGGTTCATTCCAGCTAACTTCAGCTGTTTTAAGAATAAGGCATCTCATAAACTGTCAGTTCTCTGTAGACCACAGGAGAGAGAGAGGCACCTTCAGAGAACAGTTCCTAGTTTGAGAAGTCTGTCATCAGATGGCAAGAAGATGGCACCAGGAGATTTGTCCATTCACTGATGCAGAACAGCTAATTGCCAAAGACCTGAGTCTGGTGACAAGCTGGAGGATGCTTTTCCATACTGAAAATTGAAAAGTGCTGCCATGTGCCACTGGGAATGTTGTGCTACCAAAAGGACAGAGGCATGGTCTAAGACAAGGTAGCAAAATTCATGTATTCCTGGGTAAGGTCTGGAGATTTTTGTCTGACTTCTGTTTAAGACTTGTTGCAGGAAGATTGGCTGAAAACATGACAGACACTAGTATGGTCAGATCATGCTCTCTCTTTATTACCCGAATAGCCTGACTTTTATAGTGAACTTAACAGGTGTCTCACACAAGATTATTAGTCAAAAGCACTCAGACAAACAACTGCAAGGAAACAACTGCCTTGTGATTAGCAATCATGTAGATCCCGTCCTTGAAGCCAGCTGCTGGCAATAATATTTTTCTAAATTCCTCAATCGGGCAATGTGGGAACACTATCATGGGAACTTCTCATAGTTGTCCTGGTAGCTTGGTTTGCTCAGCTGCAGCAAGTCATGGCCTCCTTGCTGTTTCAAAAATCCCTCAACAAAGACTAATGCAGAAGTTGACATGAAAAAGCTACTATCAGCCCACAGGTACCACATGTCTATTCTTGGCAAAAGATTGTGTTATTTAAAATATCAGAGAGTGATGAATGTAGTTAAGATTTGACCTTTCCAGATGACTGTCTTATATTATCCTATAAAAAAAAAAAAAAGCTTTTCAAATGTTAGGAGGATTGAATATTATACATTCTTTCCTTTGGAAACTTTTTGGTAGTTGAAGTGATTTGGTAAACAGTTATTTTTAGAAAACATTACCTTCTCTTTATGAGATTTAAGGAAAAAAACAAACAAACAAACAAACAAAAACATGTTGTTACATTTTTGTTTCATTTTCACATTATTTAACAGCTTTGTTTTGTTTTGTTTTGTTTTTCTATCTTTTCTCTTAGGACATTATAATATGAAAAGTAACATCTCAAAATGAGAAATGAGAGTTCAGATATTGAAATGAAATTGCTGCTATTTTAAATATCTCTTTTCCTTTATTTTTAAAATCTAATTTTATAAATTGTTTTCCTGTATCAGAAATAATAGTTTTCCATGCATTTTCTCTTTGTTAAAAATATCAATGTCTCTAATGTCCTTTATGGGCTTCTAAGGACCATTGGCCTAAAAAAGTGTTGAAGAACATTTTAATATAGATTGATGGTGGAAGGATCAATAGAAATGCAAAAGATTGCAATCATTGCTTTATATAACTCCCTTGGTTAATGTAATTATGAAATAACCTTTAAGGAATAAATTAAGTGTTGAAATGAATGTTAAGATAAGTGACAGAGTGTAAGTTAGACAATGACAGAGCTGGCTAAATAGCCTTCAATTAATAATATATATGATTTGAATTCTCTTGAATGCATAATGCAGTGAATATTCTACTGAATTATTTATCCAGTCAGAAAAGGAGGTACATGTGCCAAACTTACAGCAGTTCTCTGAAAGGAGTCAGACTCTTAGAGTATGAAGTTATTTCTCACTAGAGAACCAGAGAATGGCTGATCAAGAAGTTGACATGTTGAGGAGATTTAACATGAAAAGTCTCATATAAGTATCACTGGAGGTAAAATTTGAGACTGATGAACTGAAAGAGGTAAAGCGCTTTCTCATTTATTAGAACACACACTGTTTTAAACAGTATCAGTACCTAAAGCAGAGTCCACATAATCCTAATATTGCCTTCAAATATCATAGGAAAGCCTGTGCTAAGATCTGTTTCAATATTGAAGCATTAAACTTGTATATATAAATCTGACTTCATTAATATAAGCAAAGATATCTACCAATCTTCAAAAAAATATTTAAATAATAATAATTAAATAAAAATATTTAGCCTGAAAATGATAGAGAAATCTGCTGTAATTTAAACTCCCAAATCACTTCAAATTCTGATGAAATGGATGCTTTCACCACTTAATCTTGTCAGATTTTTTTTTTTTTTCCCCAAATTACCATCAGTCTTCATTAGACATCTGAAAAATGGCCTGATTTTTTAAAAAGTCAGATTCAGAGTGACAAACAGTAATGTCTGTGTAAACTTCTCTATGGTCTAGTCTATTGAGCCTAGCCCAAATCTGGTCCAGCAACTAGAAAGCGAAAAGCTGTATCAGAGTGCCTGGGAAGCATGGCAGGAAGGCCATCATTCTTGATTGTCAGGATAACAAGGTTAATTAAATGTTCTGTTTTATATAAAAAACTAAGTTTCAACTAAACACAGCCTTCCAGACAAACATGTTCTCAATGCTATGGATTGTTCACTGGTTGCATATGAAACCCTTTAACCTGAAACTGAAGTAACTGCTATCTTCAATTTATTTCAGTGTTGTTTTAGTTAGGGAGTCAAAAAAAAATAGTATGAAGTGTAATGATTGAAAATATAATTTGTTTCAGAACGTTCTTAGGTAAAAATAACTATGTTTATAGAAAGGTTATCCTGCATCAGTCTGTCCTGAGAACAGAAGAAGTTTGATTTAAACCATTGGATGTTAATTATATTTTGAAACAACTTAAGGAAAACTTTAATAGTGCTGCTCTAGTTTAGCTCTTTCTCCACTACTTCCACTTGGCTAGGAAGAATGACAGTAGACTGAAAAATATTCAATATAAAATTGCAAAAGATAAAATTGAAAATAAAATCTTTTTAAATCCTAAAGCCAGCTCATAGAATTAAGGCATTTGCTTCTATCATCTCTATTTGTTTTTATTTTATTTTAGCTTAAAATTTTATTTTATTTTATTTTTGTTATTTTATTTTATTTTATTTTAATTATTTTATTTTAAAGATGTTACTGAGTATCCCACAGAAATGTTAAAAAGTGTCCAAAAGTGCCCAGAATGCATTTAGTATGCTCAAATTACATAGATTAGAATTGGTCATTCTAGACTTTCTGGCTTAGGTGTATTTGATTCTTATCTATGTCATTTCAACATCCTGTCTATCTGCATAGTTTCCATTACCATGTGGACAATGTAGTTTTTGATAGATGCACTTAAGGAGCTGTGAGATAATTTTGTAGAATGATTTGAAAGACAGAACGCTTTCTTAGGAGGAAAACCTGGAGCAGCAAACACAAGTGGTGGCTTAATTTCCTCTGAAGAAAACACATTCTTTAATAATCCTACATGCCTGTCAGGGCTGTATGGGGTTGCTAGGGAACGTGGTGCTGTAGTGAAATTAAGTAAGCTATTCAAAATAATTAAGCCAGGGTGAATTTATTTATTTATTTATTTATTATATTATTTTAATGCATAAGATGGCAGATGCCTCTCAAAGAGAATTAAAAAGGTCTCACTTAACTTCAACAATTTAGAGACCAAGCATAAGTTACGTGTCTTGATTCTTTGTATAGTCTGTGGAGACAGACAGATATCTTCACAGAATGATTCATTCAATTTCATCTGAATCATTTCTTTAGGGATGTCAGCTTCTAAAGTTAGGTGGTGGGACTTCTCCCTTAAACATCAGGTTGCATGCACAGAGGAAGTCTTCAAAAAGGAAAGATGCTTCACAGTAATAGAATAATTGAGGTTGGAAGGGACTTCTGAGGGTCATGTGGTCCAACTGCCCTGCTCAGTTTTTCATGCCTACTGGTAACATTTCTGCAGTTTTATACAGTCTCTTGTGGTAAGGTAGATTGCTATTTGTTATGTTATTTGGATTTATTTATTTATTTATTTTCATATTTCACCTTCCTTTTCACAGACTACTTTTTTTGAACTGCAGAGCCAGTAAAGTTTTCTAGGTTTATCAGCTGGTATCCCAGGGTATCAGAAAGGATGGAGAAAAAGCTTTGCTCCTTGGTGGTAACTTCTGTCTTCCTCCTCTCTAAAATTCATGTATTCTTTTAGATGAAATGGTAAGCAGGCCATGTTCAAGAAGCAGTCACCACAAGCTGCACAGCCAAATTGATGGGGTCTGGGTAGATGTGCACTGACAATAATTACTGATTGGTTCAGAAGACCCTCAGACAGTATATGTAGGATGGAAACATGCTGAGTAGACTTCTGCAATGAAAAGTGGATCCTCAGTGGAGAGTTTTCATGCCTCTCATGCAGAATATTTTGGCTATTCTCTCACACAATCAATAAAATCTTTAAGGTATTAGAAGGATTTCTACTGTATATGAACTAAATGACAAATACAGAATAAATTAAGACAAAGGGGAAAAACAGTAAAAAATACGTTTTGTGTTGTCATTTAATGGTTGCACCTATTTGTCTTGGAATAACACTAATATGTTTTAAATAAGATGTATTTTTGGTGAGACAAAACAACACTGAGTGTATGAAAATAAATGCAAATAGAAAAAAAAATGAGGATGTGTAAATAAATATGGAATAGAGAATTCATTTTAAAAAGGATTGACATCTTTATTAAATGCTTCAGCACAGATTCTATTAACGTTTGCAGTCTTTCCTTTTTCAGTCTGCTGTGTAGGGTAAAACACTAGCAATTCTTTGTTTTTGCTCAGAGCTCAGACATATTTTTTCTCTATTTGTGCTGCAGCCATCTGTCATTACTTTGGCACATTGTACTTTACTGCCCTTTTCTCTTCCTGTTCTGCCTCTGACAGCAGCTGCAGCAAGGAGTTAAACCTGGCAGCTGCTATATATCTCACTAGTAGCATTTGCTTTTAAAACTGGCCTCACATGTGGGTCAAATTAGCCATGGAGGTCAGATTGGTACCTATGAAACTTAAATTTTACCTTTCAAGTAGTGTCACTTAAAAATAGTTATTCTGTGTCTACTCTCCAGTATCTGTGAATTACTTCACAGCACAGAAGATCTGAAAGTAAATATAGCACTTTGTCAAGAGAAAAAAAAAAAAAAAAAAAAAAGTGAAATTTCATTTTCAGGTAAGGAAAAGTTCAGAGATGATCACTAACAATTTTTTATGTTCTCTGCGAAAGAAACTAGGATTAGTGAATTTGGACAGAGAAGTAAATTAGTGAGAACAGAAATGACAATATGAGACTAAACAATGAACGCAATAAAGGAAATAAACTCAGTATACCTTCTTGTCTTTTCTCAGAGTTTGAGAAGAAGAAAAAAACAACACTTTAAAAACTAATGAGAAGAAAATGCAGAAGTAAAGATATGACTGTTGCTGTTGAGAATCACTAGAGATAATAGTCTAACTGAAAGGTTATTGCATTTACACAGGTAACGACTGGATGCACACTTACAATAAAATGGTCCATATTACACAGAAATAAAAACCTTTGTGCTCTGGACACTTAATCAATTATACTGATTAAGAGGAAATTTTGTTCGTATAAGTTATTCTGTAAGTACTTACTGTGACTTTCTTTCACCTCACTTTGCACTGGATTTTGTCTCCTGTCTGGATATTAAGTCACTTGGCTGAACCAGCTGTTAACTTCCATGTGAATGACATCCAGTTGAATTTCACAGCTGTTTTGCCTTGTTGTACTGGGAATGGTGTTTTTGTTTTTCTGGAAGGAAATGTGTTTATTTCATCTATATTTCTTTGTATATTCCAAATATAAGAAAATGTTGAGAACGGTAAAGACTGTGATGATAGACAAGACTTGTTGCCTTTTGCTTTTGTTAAATACATTTTCTTATCTTCTACCATATACTCTTGCCTTATTCTCCTACATTCTCTTAATTCTCTTGATTCTCCTATGAATCAAAGTTCCTCAAAACAATTTTTGATCAAAAATTGTAGCTCTATTTGAATGAAAATAAGACCTTATAATAGTAGGAGAAATAAAAAATAAGAATATTTTAAATGACAGGTACAGATTCTGTCTAATAACCCTGCTCAGAATCTGTGACCAGCTAGAATTGATCTACCGGTACATGAATAATTACCAGAGAGCTTGTTGTTTATTAACACCACTAGTTTTCTGTCACATTCTATATGGCACATTTAATTACATATCTCAGATATAATGTATATCTGAACGTATATCTCAGAGAATGTATATCTCCTAGAGAAGAATCATGACAGAAAGAAGCCTATTATTTTACGTTATACTTCCACAAAACTCTATTTGTAAAGATAACAGTTGACGAATGTTGGCAGATTATACAGATTGGCAATAATAAATATTATAAATAGAGAAATAGATAAAGGTAGATTATAGTGTGCAGCTGAGGACAACCCTGAAAATTGGTGGAAGGTAGATCAAAATGCTTTTGAATGATATCTCACTTCTTCTGAAGTGAGAGTGTAAGAAATGTAACAAGTAGAAAGAAAAAATAATCAGTAAAAAATCAGTAATATGGTAGCAAAAGTGAAAACCATTTAAATAATTGTTTATGATGAAATGTATCCACATAATTATAATTAACCTCAAGTCACAAGTTGAGCCAGGTAAATTCTGATCTCAGTTGGGAATGATTAGCTGTGAAAAACAATCAATCAATCAAACAAACAAACAAAAAAACATCAGAACTCATCCAATATGTAAAAGAAGTGGGGAGGGAGGTTCAGAAATAAGTAAGACACTAAACTGGGAGGAGCCATTTACTCTCTTGAGGGTAGAGAGGCCTTGCAGAGAGATCTTGGCAAATTAGAGGGCTAGGCAATCACCAACCACATGAAGTTTGTTCAACAAAGGCAAGTGCTGGAATCTGCACGGGGGATGGGGCAACCCTGGATATACGTACAGACTAGGGGATGAGAGGCTGCAGAGCAGCCCAGCAGAAAGAGATTTGGGGGTTTTGGTTGATGGTAGGTTGGATATGAGTCAACAGTGTGCCCCGGCAGCCAGGAGGGCCAACTGTACCCTGGGGTGTATCAAGCATGGCATGGCTAGCTGGTCAAGGGAAGGGATTGTCCCACTCTACTCTGCTCTGGTGTACCTCTGGTGTACCCAGACATACCTCTGGTGTACCTCAAGTGCAGTGTGTAGTTTTGGGCGACACAATATAAGACATAAAATTACTAGAGAGTGTTGAAAGGAGGGCTACAAGGATGGTTAAGTGTCTAGAGGGCAAGGTGTTTGAAGTGCAGCTGAGACCACTTGGATTGTCCAACCCAGAGCAGAGCAGGCTGAGGGGAGGCTTCATGGTGGCCTGCAGCTTCCTCACAAGGAGAGCGGAGGGGCAGGCGCTGATCTCTGGTCTCTCAGGACAGTGACAGGACCCAAGGGAACAGCATGGAGCTAGGACCGGGGAAGGTCAGGCTGGGTATTAGGAAAAGGTTCTTCACCAAGAGGGTGATCAGGCACTGGGAAAGGCTCCCCAGGCCAGCAGCCATGGCACTGAGCCTGCCAGAGTTCAAGAATCATTTGGACAATGCTTTTAGATATATGGTTTGATTTGGGGTGGTCCTATGTGAATCCAGGAGTTGGACTCAATGATCCTTGTGTGTTCCTTCCAACTCTGGATATTCTATGAGTCTATGAAAACAGTCTCGGAAGCTCCTTCATTTAAGGAAAATGTCAAACAGTATGAGCAGGTGAAACAAGAATTGGTGATTTTTTTCGCACTAGGAAGGTGAGGACAAATACAGAAGACTGATTCAGGAATCTGTGGAAACACATTCAGAGAAAGCTGTCCTATAAATAAAACTATTTCAGCACAATTTCACAGTTTATGTAAATTAATTAACTTATTTATTAATTTATTTATTTTTGTGTGTTTGGTTATTTTGAGACAGGCAAAAGTCCTGGATTTTTTAATTTATTTTTTTATTATCTTCCCCATTTCAATTAGGATACATCTCCTTCTCCTTGAAGATTTACTGGCTGCTTCTGTACTTCTACATTAAGCAGTACCAGAGAATGTTGTTTGAACCTGGGACCAAACTGTCTTCCTACCTACACTGTTAAGTTCTCATAATCTCCAAAAGAATGTAACTGTACTTACACTGCTTACTGTGAGCTGTCCTTTGGCTTTTGGACATCCGCTGACTGTGTCAGGAACCAATCCGAGCAGTATTTAATAGGAGACAGAGATGAAAAGATCCTTGGTTCTGTTTAATTCACCTTATTAAAAATGAATTGCAACACAACATGGTACAGTAACCACCCAGCAAGCATGTTATCAGAAAGGACTGAAGGATGCTTGCCTGCAAAATTACAGCTCTATTTTGCATAATAAAAAACTTAACAAGCTGCTGTGTACTTCATGGGAGCTGCACCCAAAAGGGGTGAAAACCACATTCAGCGGACTTTTTTTTTCAGGTAACAAGTGGTTAGTGGCAGTGATATTTTTTCTTGAATAGGGCTCTTTCATATTTTTTATTGAGAAAAAAAAAATGAATAAATTGAGGTGTTTCTAAATATCTTCCTCCCTCCCTCCCTTCCTTCCTCCCTCCCTCCCTCCCTCCCTCCCTCCCTCCCTCCCTCCCTCCCTCCCTCCCTCCCTTCCTTCCTTCCTTCCTTCCTTCCTTCCTTCCTTCCTTCCTTCCTTCCTTCTGCTCACTCTTTTGCTCACTCTTTTTCTCTTTCTTATTGCATACCTACAAAGTACCTTCTCACTTGCTGACTGAAATTCCAGTCAAGCAGAGCTGTCCTGGGGGAAGGGGTGTGTGTGGGGGGGGGCATATGGGATGATTGTTACATACTTCAAGGAACTAACAAATTATAAGATAACAATTATAAGATAACAAGAGTGAATTAGATCTCTTTGCTGGATGAGAGCTGGGTGAACCACAGGATGCGTAGAGACATGAACTAGAAAATATGTGTTCACCATTGTTACCACAAAGGTTTATGAATCCCTGCTACTGAAGCTGAAAACAACTTGAGCACTGGGAAAGAAAATTATTTCTGTTGTCCTTAAGATACTAAGGACCTTTTTGCTGTCATTGTTTTAAGAAGACTGATTTGGTTTTCAAATACACAAAGTGGAAGAAGTGTAGACACCAGAACCAGGCAGGTGATCCTTCCCCTCTGATTAGCACTTGAGAGACCAATGATATTAATATTGATATTCTGGAATGAATCTAGTTAAGACCAGCAAGCTGACCAGGGAACTAGATGAACTGAATGATATTTGGGGAGAGGCTGAAAGATCCGTCTGTTTGTGCTGGAGAAGAGAAGGCACAGGGGACACCTTAGTGCTGCCTGCAGCCACCCAATCAGAGGACAGAAAGACAGAGCCCGATACTTTCATGATTAGACAGAAAGAAAAATATTTTTACTATAAAGGGGTTCAAATACTGGAGTGGGATGCCTAGAGAGGATGTGAAAGAACTACCCTCGGAGGTGTTCAAGATTCAGTGAGACAGTCCTGAGAAACCTGCTCTGCTTATATCTGCTTTGAGCTGTGGGTTGGTTTACAAGACCTCTGGAGGTCCCTCTCAATCTAAATTATTCTATAGCTGGATGATGCATAAAATCAGAATGCTTTTGTTAGCAATGCAAGGCTGTACCCACAGATCTGAGGCAAACAAACAGTACTCTAAGTAGGGGAAGTAAAGCAAGAGACATATGAGACCTGGGCACTCCTTGTACAGAGAAACAAGCAGCCCCATGCAAAACAGCAGCTTCTTCCCATTTGCAGAGCTGATATTTAGGTCCTGTCACATCATGCAGGAGTAGATGGAGCCAATATTCCCTCAGAAGCAGCAGCTCCCATCTTTTCCTGCAGGGCAGACTGCCTGTCACGGCAGCAAGCACTTTGCTGCATGCCAGCAGCAGCTGCTGAGCCAGCTTGCCCTGCAGCACCCACAGGGCTCAAGAACTGTCTTCTTCAAAGAAACCCAGGGCTTTCCTATAATTTAGAAGCTTCTGCTGAGGATCACACCTGCAGCTCACCAAAGAGTGTCACTCTGATAACAGACAGATGCAAATATGTTATAAAGTGTCAGTTGACTTTGGATATGTAGTCTCAGACAGCTGGAAAGTGGGATTCATGTAGTCTTAAAAACCTATAAGGTACCCATCTATACCATAGTTAATTAACTGTATACTTTTTATATTAAATAAGGAGAAACATTTTTGGGGTGGGAGGGAGTGATGTTGGTTGTTTATTCTATTGTACATTTTTCCTCATTGATTTTCATATCAGCTTTACAGTAAAAGACATTTCCCATTCTGGCTCTTATTTGTCTCCATTGATATGGTGTGAGTAGATCGTTTGTCAGCTTCTGTGCTGAAGCTATCCAGATGAATCTCACCTGAAACACTGTAAAGTGCCCACAGTTTCTACTGGAAAGGCTAAGAGCTGCTGGTGGCCAACACCTGTGAAAATCAAAACTCAAACTGTAACAAAGGGGTGTCACAATGGAGTGGAGAATTGTTGAAAATTTACACCACAGCACATAAAGCATGCGTATTACAGCCAGAATGGGTACATCTATATGCATAAACACATGAGATATCTGCAATCTGTCTGCCATTACTCCAGGTGTTTGCCACCTCTGTGATCCTGCTTCATGCTAGACATGTTTGTGTTGCAAAATACAGAGCAGGAAATAGACGGCTGTGTTTTGTTTTGTTGGGAGGTCTTTTTTTTTTTTTTTCTGATCAATTTTAAGCTACATATTTTTCATCTTACAACAGTATGGCATAGGAAATCTTACTTCTGTTGTTTCTGGCTTCATAGTGCTGAAACATTCTCTGTGATCCTGATAGCTCTGCAGATTGGTGCAGTGCTCTCCATGACCAGTATGTAAAATATCACTGAAAAAAGAGAGAAAGAAAGAAAGAAAAAAAAAGTTACTCTAGTCCTAAATAATTTCTTTAAATATGTGTGTGGGGAAAGGTATTCACAGTAACTACACTGCTCCTTTATTATTTTTGGTGTGTGCTGAACAGAAATGCTATTTCAGCCTGTAGGTTTCAAAATGCTTTCAAGCACTGTGTTCTTAGAGAGTCCTCAGCATTGTTTATCTAATGGAAAACTTCTCTTATAAAAGCAGTTAGTGGTGTAACACATCTGCAAATAAACTTCTAAGCTAGTCATCAGCCAGAAGTCTACACTAGCAAGGTGCTGAGTATCCTTTGATCCCATTTAGTTTCTATGGGAACTGAAGTTACTTAGCAAATTGCAAGATGTACCCAGCACCCTTCAAGATAAGAGCATATGATTCTTAATTGTAAATTCTTACTTCTTCACAACTGTGCAAGCAGAAATTCCTAGAAATGGTTCCTTTCCTTTCACTTGAACACAGAATCTCATGCAAGATTGGGGAAAAGAACTGAATCTGTTTCATATCTGTTTTGTTGTTGTTGTTGTTGTTGTTGTTGTTTTTGTGTGTGTGTGTGTTTTTGTTTGTTTGTTTGTTTGTTTTCTTGTACCCCATGGTGATTCTAAATCAGAAATTGTCAGAACTTGTTTTAGAGTTGAATCACTTCCATGGAAGATGCTAACTATTAACCCTTATGATCATAAACCAATTTAAGTCTTCTGATGCATTTCAACAAGACTTGATACGATTTGTAAAAAAAAATAACAACTAAGCTATCAAAAAAAACCCACAACAATTTCCTGTCATAAAGTAATCCTAACCAAAAGGACATGAAATACCAATTATTACTTTGTAATGCACTGTGGAAAAAGTTCAGTAATATAACTTGCACTCTGTTATGAAAAGTTTAGATTATTATAAGATTATTATAAGAACATTGAGCTTATTGTCTTCCTATTCTGCAAAGAAACATTAATATCCAAACTTTGCTCTGCAAATTAATCATGTTATGTATCTGACTGGGACTGTCAAAATACTTATTAACACCTGTGGCAATCCACAAAACAGAATGTTGTGCAATTCCCATAATTCAAAATAGCAGCCCTTTCTCACGTGAATTTTAGGAGACTTGTTGCTTGACTGCATTACAAAGATTTCAAACTGTTTCATTTCCTTCCAAAAGAGAAAAGCGGCATGTGCCTCTGCACACATTTTCTCACAATTCTTGTTTTGATAAGGCTTACTGTAGCATTTTTTGAACCTAAAAAAAATGGCCAAAAAAATAAAAATAAAAACCAACCCACATTCAAATCTCTTCCCCAAGATGTTACACTATATGAGAAATCATCAAGAAACAAATGCTCTTTAATCTTTACCCTAAGAGATTTAGCGTGAATGTTAACTTTCAGTTTTCACTCAGTACTTGTGTTGATTTCAGTTTAATTTTCCTCACTGAGCTCTTTTCAGAATTTTGTAACCAAAACTTGCTGCTTCATGAGGAACTCACTAGAAATGAGAGTGCAGACAGGGACTATTAGTCAGGTATGGAAATTCAATTCCTTCGAGTGTGATCCTCCAGCTTAAACTAGCTAATCGCAGACATTGTGAAACTGCAAAAAAGGCAATTTCCAGATATGCCCTTTTCTGCAGGGTGAGCTGCCAAATACTTTCAAAAGGGAACTACAGTAGCTGCAAGAATTAACTGCAGAGTCATGCAGGCTGCTAAGCGGGGTGCAGTAGGCTGAGAGGGAAGCAGACTCTTATATAATTCAAATGCAGCAAAGGAGTGAGAAATAGCAGACGATGAAGTTTTTCCCACATTATCACCACACTGCGGGTGTCTTCTCCTTATCAGAGCTGCCAAAGCAATACAATTCAAGAACTCAAATCCATTTTTCTATTAAAAGGATTCTATTTGACAGATCCATCTCCTGGCAGTTTAACTATTGAAAGAGAAAAGGGTGTAGGCAGTGAGGCAAACCAAGCCAAAACAAGAAACCTACAACAGATGTGAAAGCATATACAGTAGTTGTGAGTAATAAAAAAAACAATGAAGAAGTTAAAGGAAGGCTTTCTGAGGATGTTTGGTAGATTTGGGGACAGGGAGTGTTTTTAAGGGTCTGGTGGCAACTTCTCTGGAGCACAAGCCTTGTGGCCATCTGAAATGCTTGGCCAAAATAAGCCACAGCAGATCCAACTTCTCCCAGCAGATCAAAGCAGAAGAGCTGGCCTATATTTGCCACTTCAGATAGGCCATGCCATGCATAGCAAAGTCTGAGAAAGAAAAAAAGAGGAATAATCTGTGTAAAGGCAAACATAGTTTTCTTCCACACATCTTCATGAAAAGGAAATTACAGGAATTCATCCAAATCAAATACCTCAGCCATCCTGAAGGTACTCTCTTAATAAGTAAGCCTTATTAAGATTACCTGAAGGTAATCTTAACTCTGAATGCTACCTCTTCCTTGTGAAAGAATTTTGTTCAATTTCTGGAAGTGGCTGGAGAAGAAAATGAGGAGCTGTCTTTTATTTGTGTTCCCAGGCATAACAATAATGCCGTATTCCTGAGATCTGGATGTGACAAACACGTACATTACAGTAGGAGGTGATCACGTGATTACAAGAACTAAGGTTTTCCTCAGGGGAAGGTGTAGATAATTAGATAACAAGGGCCATCTTCAGATGTCCTGCAACCTAGAAGCATGCCAAATTATTTTAGCAAAAAACATGTTCAAAATGGGATATAGTCACTGTCCTAAACAGATCAATTAATCCTTCTCTGGCTTATTGTAGGCTGGATTTCAGAACAGGGGTCCCTGGGGAGTGAAAAGAACAGTTCAGCATTGTTCTCTGTAAAACCATAAACCTTATTTGAGTGCAAAAAGAAGAAAAATCTTCCCAGAGTCTTTTCCTGGAGCCAGTCTTTTCCTGCTTATGAAACACACTTGAATAAAACATAGCTAAGAGATTCTTTTACAAAGATGAAATTTCTGCTCTGTCAGTACTGTTTCAGAGGTTTACCTGTCATTGTAAATTAAGGTTAGTGTCATCATGTTACTTATCTTTTAAGGACACACATAGAGGAAATATTACCAGTATGAACCTTCTCTTTTTAAAGGTATCACTTGGTAACAAACAATTGTGCTGATAATATTCTCTCTATTTGGAGAGGGTGACAGTAGTGAAGGACAGTGACCTACCAGCAGGCTCATCTGTTCAAGAGCAGATAAAGGTCACATCACCACTTTTATCACCACTTCTCAGTTCCCAGCTTCCTAACAGAGCTCCTGGTCTAGTGATACGAATGCTGTTGCTGCCTGCTCTTCTACCACTTCCTCAGCAATATGTTGCATGATATTTTTAGGGTGGATGTGAATGAACTGTAGCCATCCCACTCTGAATATCAGCATATGTTCAAGCTGCCTTTCACTAGGCACAAGCTGACTTTTGTATCATACTGCATGCTCATTGCTTCTTGCATTCCTTCTTTTTGAAGAGAGCTATTTTCACAGATGGTGAATTAAATAATTCACTAGACAGCAGCGGCATTTTGTTTAGATTTCATTTGATCATTTTTAGGGAGCCCTCTGTATAGATGAAGGGTTATGTCTTATAGCTATGCCAGTAAGTAATCTCCTCTGATTACTTTGCAGCCTTTCAGGAGTGAAAGGAAGTCAGGTGACAAGGGAATCCACACGATAAGTGCTATTTCTAGATCCTGTAGATTTCAAAGCATACACCCACCTCATTTAAAGCCAGTAGAAATCTTGACTGTGGGTTTTAGGTATCATTAAATAGAAGAAAAAGGGGTAGATTTCATTCCTGAATACAGCAGTATATTCCTGTCTCATAAAGGGTAATTCCAGATTTTTTTAGTATATTGAAGGATAGGTTGGGGTTTGATCTGGTTTATTGCAAAATCTGTTTATTTTACCCACAGTCAAGACCTGGACATATAATTTTTACATATTTCAGGTATTTTCCTAAGAATTCACCCTCCCCGTCCCATCCCCCTTTATTTTTTCTTTCCATTAACTTGAGGACTTGGGTGATTTTTATCTAGCTAGAGAGATAGCTAGATAGATATCTGATTTATTTGGGGAATTAGGCATATTCTTTCATCTTTCACCACAAATAGACAATATAGATGTTGGCCAAAATTTGCATTGACAAAAATGCCTGTGATAAAGGATTTGAAAAATAGCTTGTGAAATGATCCAGTTAATAGAAATACATCTAAGGATAATCAAACATGCTAATGAGAATGGTGTTCATAAACATTATCGTGTAAAGACAGGGCACGAAACATGACCACCTTATGAGGGCTACAAATAGTTTACTGACAGAGGGCAGATGTACACTAGTGAACCAGCCTAGAAAGAGGCTGCAGCACTGATCATGGTTCTGACAGAGTACATATCACAGAAGCTAGCATAAATTGTTTTTTAAAATGTTCTGTTTGATTAGTTTTTGTGCTACTATCAAAATTTATGTCATCAAATTATGTCAGAATGAACTGACTTACCATGAAGACGAAAAGGTTGACGTGTATGTTAATCATAGATTGAGCTTGTAATCCATTAAGGATATATATTTCCTTAATTGCACATATTCCCAAGTGATGGAAAAAATATTTAGGAGATTTTTTCAGAAGTATTCTGGAGGTTTTGATAACTTATTAAAGATGATTTTAATCTATCTTGCTTCATATTATGGGCACATTTTTCACTCTGCAAGTGAGGAGGAGGGAAAATTCTCATTTTTATTTAATTTTCTAAAGGTCAGAAGAAAAGGTTATGCTTCAGAAGATGAATCTTTCAGATAGAAAAAAAAATAAAAGAGAGAAGAGGAGGATGTGGCATATTGTTGCTTTAGCAATTATTTCATAATTTATTTATTCTGTTTTGCTACAGTAGAATGTTGTCCTTATAAAATACTGGCAAATTTAGAAATTGGAAGTAGTTATCAAAAAAAAAAAAAAAAAAAAGACTGCGACGACAGATGACAGAGCAAGCTTTCCTAATACGTGTACATGATGATGCATCTCCTATATGACCCCACAAATAAATGGTTTATTTACTAATTTCTTGCCATATCTGCTGAATGGATAAAGGCATAAAGGAAGAAAATAGTTCTGTGAAGAAGAGAAGGGGCTGTCCAAACCTCTAATTTTGTGACATGCTTTGTGAGCTCTTTAAGATTGCTTCCCAAAAGTGCTATAGAACCACCTTAGCTTCATTCAAGGAACTGTAGTTTGAACAATTGATTTGTGAAGTCTTTAATTTAATTTCTGAGAAATAATAGTATCTACAATGGTGTTTTTGGTGGCAGTTTTGATGGTTTTCCCAAGGGAAAGGTTGTTTGCATTTATTGGTATTTACTAATATGATCTCAGTATCCACAATCATGTCATTAAGAGGTCATTTCAATTATAGTATTCTCAAAGCATTCTAAAATAAAATGTAGCAAACCTTTCATCTCTAATACATTATGAATGACAGGGAAATCTGCCAATATTTCTCATAATTAGGTTATTATTTAGGCCCAGTCTTAATATTGTTTCTCGTCCAACAGTTTTTTTCAAACTACTCAGTTGACACAAGATGGACATTCTGTAGTAAATGACAATCTGCTACCATTTTGCTTTTATTTGTTATTCTGTGGAGATGTAGCCTGTCTGGTCAATATGACAGTCATTGCAAAGTGCAGAAACTCAGTTCCACTGTATCTACTAAATTGAACAACATGAGGTTCACTACCATTAGCATTTTGAACAAACCCAAAATAATAATGCTTAGATTTTGAAATTTTGAAATACATGCTAACATTACAAATACTAAGTTGCAACCACATAGGAATGAATAGAAAGAACAAAGCTAGCTACACTGAATTCCCATGGCAGAGTTAAAGCCATGCACATATCAATAAACTATCATACTGAAATTAAAAAAAAAAAAAAAAAAGCCATCCCACCATTGTCTGACTCCTCCCTGAGTCATTTTTACAAATTTACTAATGAGTGTAGAGTTATAACAAAAAGAACTAACTCAGAAGAAGAAGTCAAACTAAGAGACAAGTATGGGAGGATTATTCATGAAATAACAAGGCAATGTAATATAAATTTATAAAGAGAAATATGAATTTCAACTAACACATTTTTAACTTGAGTAAGCACGCTGTCACAAGATCCTGTCCAGGTAAGAAAAACCTTAAAGCTTTACTACTAAAAAGAAAAAGTAACAACAGATGAAACTTTCAGAATTAACAAATTAAACACTGTCAGTTAAAATTTGCAGAAATAACAGCAGAAATGAGATATTCCAAAAAATTTGCCTAGCTTTCCTTTACTATACTTGTCCATGATACATGTGGCTGCAGTTCTTTCTGTTCCTTAAAGTGATGTGATTTGACCAGTTTAGTCATGCAGAAACTCCTCATGATCAGTTGGAAAATACTACTTTCCAAATGGCAATTTATTCTGTAGATATCTTAAGTAGCAGATGAGTCACTTGTTAGAAGCACCCTCTTTTGATCCTATATGGAGACAATGTTGACACAATCCTTCATGTTTTTTTTTTTTCATGTGAATATTATCCTTTTCCATTCATTTATGCTATTCTACTTTGTTGAACATGTATGTGTCATTATTATTCTTATATACCGCGTCTCCTTACCCATAATGAATAAAGCGAAAATAACTGGGGCAAGTAAAGATGATGAATTAAATGTCTTCTACCTTCCTGCATTTAGATCTCTTAATCTTGACTCTCTTCAGAGACTGTAGGCTTTAGCACCTGATTCAAGGGAATTCTGATCTTGACAGAAGTCTGTAGGAAACCTACAATATAATTGCATTTTAAGAGGTAGATAACAGCCATGTGAAGAGTTCCCACATAATTCTCAAACACACTTATCTGGTGAACATTATTTCAATTGTTAAAAGGAATAATTACCAAGAGAGGTTACATGTCTGTCAATTTATCTGTGGGATAAAGTAATCTGTAGGTAAACTCAAGTAAGCTTCACTTGCTCTGAAAGAATTAGACTAGTAAAGGTAAATTCTTTGTCCATTTAAAGGTTAAAAATGTAGGCAATTAAATTACATATTTAGATGTTTGAAGCTGGAAAGTCACACTTAAATTTCAAAAGTTCCCCTAAACGTCTCTCCTTTAGCTTGTATATATAACCAGAGATTTAAGTCATGAAAGTTAACAGGAAAATTCTAAAAGTGTCACATAGAATTTAAGGGACTAAACAAGCCCATTGTCTTCATTGAGATTTAAGCCTATTCTTTTGGGGGGGATTCGCTTTATGTTTCTAATCTCATCATCACTTAACTTTCCATCTGAATAAAAAGTCTTTTTAAGATTGGTGATGTTATGGCCAGGATCATGTGTGGTCCAGAAGAGGGATAAGGAATGACATCACTATGGCGTGCTGCCTGGAGAATACACTCTACATGAGTTAGTGCAAATGAGCAAGCAACAGGACCAGCTACCCTCTCCTTGGAAAAAAAAATGAACATGTCAAAATTGTGATTGTAGAAAAGGGAGAGGAAAATATGTTGGGGAAAATGAAATGAAATGAAATAAATAAAATTAAAATAAAATAAAATAAAAAACAGTAAAAACAATAAAAGCAATAAAATTTAAAAAAAAAATAATAAAAAGGCTCACAGATTGAGATAAGGACAGGGAGATCACTCAACAATTATCATCATGGGTAAAACAGACTCAGCACAGGAACATTAAAATAATTTATTGCCTATTAATAACAAGGTAGAGAAATGAAAAACTAAAAGCAAACTAAAAACACCTTCCAGCCATCCATCATCTTCTACACTTTACTCTCCCCCTATCCTCCCGCATGCCAAGTGGTGCAGGGGAATGGGGAATGGGGGATGCAGTCAGTCCATGATACTTTATCTCCGCTGCTTCTTCACAGTCACTCTCTGCCTCTGCTCCACATGGGGTCCCTCCCATGGGATGCTGTCCTTCCCAAACTGAGCCTGCATGGGCTTCTTGAATGCAGCAGCTCTTCAAGAACTGCTCCCACATGGCTCCGTACCACAGGGTCCGTTCCCCAGGAGCAAACTGCTCCAGCACGGGTCCCCCATGGGTGGCAGCTCCCCCCAGACTCCCTGCTACTGCATGGCCTCCTCTCCACAGACTGCAGCTCTGGCCCAGGGCCTGTTCCTGTGGAGGCTCTCCATGGGCCACAGCCTCCTCCAGGCCACATCCACCTGCTTCATCAGGGGCTCCTCCACGGGCTGCAGCACGGAGATCTGCTCCATGTGGGACCCATGGGCTGCAGGGGGACAGCCTGGTCCACCAGGGGCCTCTCCACAGGCCACAGGGGAACTGCTGCTGTGTGCCTGGAGCACCTCCTACCCTCCTGCTGCACTGACCTTGGGGGCTGCAGGGCTGGTTCTCATTCCTCACTCTCCCAGCTGCTGTTGTACTGCATTTTTTTTTCCCTTAATTCTACACTCTGAGGTACAACCAACATTACTTTTTGGCCTGTCTCTGGCCAGCAGCAGGTCCCTTTGGAGCTGGCTGAAATTGGCCCTTATCAAACATGGGGCATGTTATAAATTCCGAGTCAATTTAGCTTTATATTTAGATTTATTTATGGGGTCAATAAAAGGCAAGTAAACAGCACTGGGTGTGTGGGGAGTCTGGACTCCTGCAACACACTCACATGTAACATCAGGTGGCTGTTTTTTATATCCTAGGCTAATACATATTCATTACTACTTCTAGAAAAGGCAGGGTTATTATAATTAGTTCCCAGAATCTGAACCCTCCCACTGGCACTTGTATATCAGTCTCCGGTGGTCCCTCTGAGGGTCTCTCATGCTGAAGGCTCATAGTCTTCCTCCCAGGCTTTTTCCTTGTCCTTCTCCTTTGTCCATCTTGGCCGCATATCAGAGACTTGCGTAGTGTCCCATGCAATAGTCACAATAGTTAGCAGTTATTCTGAAACCCCACAGATATCAGAGACTCAAGGTTTGCCCTTCAAGCCCTCTATTGACAAGAATTGCTGAAACATTCCTTACAGGGCAGCTTCTATACTCTTCTCACAGAAGCCAGCCCTGCAGGCTCCCACTACCAAAACCTGCCACGTAAACCCAATACAGTTACTGATCCTGTCTCAACTGTTTCAATGGATTTTACTTGTCTAAACAACAAAGGATTGCATGTGAACATCTGTCATTATTTCTCTGCAGTATCAATCAGAAAATGTTTTGAGTCTAGCTTTCCGCCATGCCATCTTAATTAAACTTCAATTAGGAGGATCTTTGGTGACATTATTTGTCAGGTTGATCTTTACATTAGTTCATTTTTTAGTTTTATTAAGAGTAGATAATGGTAAACCTGATATAATTGAGTCACTTATCTGGGGAGCTTCTGCCATCCTGTTAATACTTGTCACTTTGGATGCAGTAAAAGGCCCACATTGAATCCATTTGAGTTTCTTAAGTCCAATAGAATGTCTCAAGATTTTGTTCTAGGCTTACATCCTTTTATGTTTTACATATACTGAGTGCCATTTGGCTTGCAAAACTTCAATATTTTCATCTGTTGTAAGAAATATTTTTATTTTAAGGGTTCAAAATTCCTTGAGACAAAGCATGCACTAACACTATCCTATGTTTCATTTCTGTTCAGGAAAGTTAACTTTACTCATCTTTGCTTTCCATTGGTACGAACTCATGGGATAAAGTCTATAAAACAATGCCCGTTGGGAAATATAAATAGGCAAATGTTTTACAGAAACACAAGTGAATATAGCTCATTGAACTGTGTTAAATTCCAGCCTGAGCTTTCCCATTATGTTGAACTAGTCATTTTTTTCTGTGGTTGTGATAACACCCCAGAGAGTTGAGGAAGACCTTCCTGCATCTTTTTCTTAAAGAGTGATAAAATGATAACAAGGTTTTCCAGCAAAGCTAAATTTTATTAAACAAGATAATTTTCCAATGGAGAAAAATCATATTTTCTGGGTGAAAGAATATATTCAGGCTTAAAATGCACATCATGCTTCCCTTCGGACCGTATTCTCAAAGATGTTCTCTGTCAAGTCTTGCTCACTTTAATGGGCCACAAACCTTCCATATATCTTTCTGTAACATAGGAAAATAATCTCTTTTCTATAAATTTAGCTCAGTTTTATCTGATGTTTACCTCTGCCACTCCTTCACGGTTACTCCCTGCCCCTGCTCCAATGTGGGTTCCTTCCCATGGGATGCTGTCATTCCCAAACTGATCCTATGTGGTTTCCCATAGGATCAAGGAACCTATGTGGTTTCCCATAGGATCAGAAGTTCTTCAGGAACTGTTCTGTGTGATGAATCATTTTACCATATAAGGTTGGCCAAGTAATACCTTTCTCCTGTGCTTGTTTGATGAACTTGCTGAGTTCTGTTAGTAAGTCAGCCACATGTTCGGATCCACTGTCCAGGAATATAATGTGACTTGGGAATGTGTACATTTATTGGAAATATTCCTAAGTTAAAAATGTTTTAGCAGGACATCAGTGACAAAAATACAATTCAATTAACATTCCACCTCAGTGAGACATCCCAAATGTAACATAAGAATTCCAACTTTCAGTCCATTACGATAAGAATTTTCTGGTTCCTCCTAAAATACCAAATTTTGATAATATATCTGTTATTTTGAGCTCTACTTATTTCATCTGTCTGTGTCTTAGTTTTCATATGCCTTGTGTAATAAGTTAGCCTCCTGAAAGAGTTGGATATTCTATATTTACTCCTACCAAATGGCGGATACACTTTGCATATGCAATAAGAGGTTTCAAGAAGTACACTATAGGTCTATGACTTTCACAGATGCTGTGGGCTTAATGTATGTATAAAACAGCAATTCAGTGCTGTACAAGCCTTGTACATCCAGTGTCTTCACAAAGTAGATTTACTTTGTACTTCATTGTTTCTCTACTGTAAAGAAAATTTGGTACTCAGAAGTGACAGATTTCCTTCCCACGGACAGAATGATACATTTTTCTTAGGCTTATGTAAGGATGCAGCCAGGAAAGGCCACCAAGGAGGAAGAAGGCATAAGAGAGGTGCAGCTGTTCTTAAGGACTATATTAGACAGCGATTTCTATACTGCCTCCAGAAATAAGCTGACAAGAGTGGGGGAAGGGATGATAAAATTGTTTTTCAGTAGATTGCATGCAGGCCTTATGTCACAATCTCTATACTAAAACATTGGACAATGTCACCTAAAATGACTGAAAGATTTTTTTTTCCTTTGTTCATGCTATTTTAGACAAATCTTGACGGTAATATTTTAGTAGTAATAGTGCAATAACAGATGCAATAACAGAAGCTGTGATAATGGGCCTTTTTTTTTTTTTTTTTTTTTTTTTTTTTTTTTTAAATCAGAAGAAAACAGAATAAAATGTCTAGATTTCTGGGATTCCATCAGTATTCCTCCAAAATTATATAAATACCAATAACCAACCAACCAACCAAAGTATTACTTGTCATGTTTAGCTGGGCCAATTGGATGTTTTATGTTGGATAAACTTTTAATTTCCATTTTTCTAATCTCATTATTCTGTTTTAGTTTGCTTAATCTATCTTCTCTCTACCAGTCCCTAGCTTTGTCCTTCATGATGATTTGTGTAAAAATAAATTTAGGTCTCCGACTTTCAGATTAGAATATAAATCATAAAACTGTGCAAAGACTCTTAAGATAGGAAGACAAACTCATTATTTTGTATCTACGAGACTGCAAATGCATTCAACACTATGGGATATGACTAGTTAATGTGACAAAATGTTGATATAATTTCGTAAATGTACTTTCAATGTACTTTGAACTTATGTGAAACAGAACATCCAAAGCAATTTTAAGATAAAATGCTCAAATGCTCAAAAATAAAGTTTTAAATAACAAAGTCAGTTTTGTCAGTTTTGTTGGTTTGTTTTCTTTATGGTTGTCAATTGTTATATATATATATATATATATATATATATATATATATATATATAGTCATGTTATGGTAATTTTTTACCATAACATGGTAAAAAATTATTGAAAATTATTACTGAAAATTATTCCTATCTTTGACAAATGTTTGAGTTTCTTGTTCACTTCAGTGGATCTTTGAAAAATGTTAACATTGATATTTAACAAAATGCTATGTTATGCTCATGGGCAGTTTAGAAATAAACAAAAAATATTTTTAGGTCTTCTTGAGAAATGATTGTAGTCACAACTATTTCTATTATTATAAGTATGTAAATTACCTGTAGATAATAATTTTATCTGCTGCAGAGTATAGAAAAAAAAAAAAAAAAAGAGAGAGAGAGACAAGTACATGTTAAAAGTTTGTAATAATAAGAAATTACCCTTCTCAAAACTAACTAAAGTTATCTTATGTATCTTATGTATTCATTATTTGGTTACTGTTGACAGAGGGAGAGAGAGGGAAAGTGAAAAGGAAAGAAGTAAGGGATGGAAGTAGGGAGGGAAAGAAGAAGGGAAAGAAGGAAAGGAAAGAAGGAAAGGACTAAAAGGATTTGTATAGCATTTGATTGCAGAAGCATCATCAGATCACATCATACTAAGCTCTCTTTGAAACACTAAGCTATGTATGTGAATTCCCATATTCATTTCTGACCTGCTGCTTCTTGGTATTTTTTATTGAAACCTGTGGCGTAAAGCCTGAGCTGTAGTAAAGACAATAATAAGATCATTCTCTTCATGTGTCCTTAAATTATGGGCTAGAAGACAACACTCCAATTTTCTAATTTTTCATCTTACATTGTACAGCTTATAGGTCTTGATCAAATTTAATTCTTTTTTTTTAAACTATCACATACTACCACTTACATGCTATGCCTGATAAAGATGAGGATTTACACTCCCAGGTCCAACCATTTGTGAGGATAAGCTTGTCTTTGCAACAGCTGCACATGCAAACAGATGTATATAGCACATATATAGGTATATGCATATATATAGATATACTTAGCCACACAGCTCAGTGTATAGAGTAACAGTCTTGCAAACACAGAAGGCACCAGTGGCCTTATCTTGTTCCACACTCTGGCTAATGAAGGTGAGGGTCCATTAGTGATATTTCAGACTCATGCGCTCCTGTGACTTTTGGTCTGACTCCTGTTGCTGACACCCAAATCCCCATATACACACGTATACATACCTACATGAGTCCTTCACCCAATAAAAAAATTAGAAATTGATTTTAATGAGCATCCCATAATAAGTCATACTCTGTAGGGAATAAGGGCCCACCACCTATAAGAGCTTTAGAATGATGGATGTTGACCCTGGCTCATGTGGCTGGTCACCCTCCTGTGACAACCCTGATTATTTTGATTTCTCCATGTGTATCTGTGCTCTTCTCTGTGGAGATGAACCTTCAGTAACCAAATCAAATGCATATCTTCTAAGAAAATCCTGATTAAAATATTTCAATTGGTAGAGGTTCACACCTTCCACTGAAGAAGCTGTGAAATTGATGTTTATGTCATTTATATACACAGGTAATAGAGGCATGTTGTTTCAGTCTTAAGCTTTTTTAGTTTGAATTTCCAGCCATTGGAAATCTCACAGTACTTCTGTGAACATCATTGGAAACATCACAGTGAACAATACAATAGAAACTTCTACTTTCAAATGACCCATTATAAGCAATTACTTACAGTGACATCATCCTATTTTGTATCTTTGTTTTTCTAAATGTCTTGACTGTGTTTTTATTAAGATCTAGTGCTTTTTTGAAGTTAATCTTCAGTCAACCCCAGTTATCACTCCTATCACGATACAGTTGCAAATTGCACAGTCTGGACCCTAGAGAAACACAATTTTCTATTGAGAACTGTATTGAATTGTATATAATTGAATATGCACTTCAGGAGACTCTTTAATGTGATCTGGTGACATCCTGGGACAGCGGGACCAGTCTAGAAGTAGTCTTATGTAAAATTCCCATCCATGTGTTGTGAGAACATTTGGCACTGAACAGCAGCTGAGTTGCTCTGTAGACTCACTAGTACTGATTGCATAGCACTACTTGCCAATGCAGATGTCACCTGAGTCTCTCAGTTTAGGACATCAGCATCTCATCTGCATTGCTCTCTCCTAAACTTGATTGAAATTTTCACTGCCCATGAAAGGAGTACATCTATTTTACTCAGTGGTATCCACATCAAGGAAAATGCTGTATTCTTAATATGGATCTCACTGTTTCTCAGTCACAAATATTGTCCTGACTGATCATATTTAAATCCTGGTTCCCTGCACTTTTAAGTGCTTCTGTAAGACTTTTCTTTCCAGAATAGTTTTCTATCCTGTAAATAAGCGGTTTCACATGTGAACATTTTAAAAGAAATATCCTATTGCCTATATTAAATAGGCAATAAAGAATAATAATAATAATAAAAAAAAACCCTCATCTAATCCTGATACTCTTTTTCAGTAATTCGTTATCTTCATTGTTTACTACGGCCTCAGACTTTGTGACTTTGTGTCATCTCCAACTCATTAGCAAAAGTGTTTTCCAGGTCATTGATAGAGATACCAGGTAAATATGGAATGAAGAACTACTACAGGACACGATTAGAAAGCAATGTCTAAAAAAACAAACAACCAACCAAACAAAAAACACCCTTCCCCTTTTAACACATTATTGAATTAATCATTTATTTGTTATGTTTGTTGTGTTTTGTCATTGTACAGTTTTCTTCTTCTTCTTCTTCTTTTATTATTATTATTATTATTATTATTATTATTATTATTATTATTATTATTATTTAAACAATATTTGGTACCAAGTCAGACACCTCAAAGAATTCTCTGTTAATAGTGCTAATCACACCTGTATGGTCAGTGATGTTCACTTTGCCTGCTATGTTTCCTGTTAGGTACTTGATAAGTGCCTTCTGCAAAGTGTCCTGGCTCCTGACTGAGACATCTCACAGCCTGGTTGGTTATGAACTCATCCTCTTCATTGTGGTTGGATCTCCTTAAAGAACCAGAAAAGAAGTATGCACTAACTGCAGCTGATCAGCAAAGTGTAACACTAAGGCTTTTATGCAGTAATATACCCTAAGCAGTACTACTTTTTTAGCACTGTATGAATTGATAATACAGAACAGTCTTTTGTTTGTTCATTTTTTAAACTCAGTTATAAAGAGTATAGCTCTAACATCTGTGTCTGTGTCTCAGTGCAGATTTTTGTGCAGGACCACTTCAGGGGAGAGATAGTAGAGTCTTCTGTCTGTGGCATATGATTTTATGAGAGAGATGCAGCTTTCCATTTTTCTGTCAGAAACAAAGTTTTTCAGTTCCTTAGGGTCTCAATCCTTTTGTTTTGAGTTTAATCCAAGTTTAAAGAAATCTGACAAGTTTTTCCATTAAAACCGTCTGACTTGTAAAGCCCTAACATCTTGTCATCTTGTTATTTGCTATTTTTGTAAGAGCAGCTATGTATGCATGCAATTGTTTTTTTTTTGTTGTTTGTTTGGTGTTTTTTTGTTTGTTTTTTTTTTTTTTCTTTTTCTTTTTTCTTTTTCTTTAGGATTCAACAGCGCACCAGTGAGAAGAGAAATGGGAGTTGTTGCTTAGTTACAGTTGACCCATAATAATATAAGACTATATCTGCTCTTTGGTTGAGTATATCTATCTCCCCACTACCACCTCCCACTGAAGCTAATAGGAAGGTGGATCCACCTTTTAGTGAGAAGCCCTATTTGAGATCAGAATGAGGTGGAAGGGAAAGCAAATCAAGGAATTATCCACTCTTCCTTTTCTGGGAGCAGTGAGATGTAGTGAGCTTGAAAACATTTTGTAGTAGTTGCATAACTCAATGCTTAATTGAGGTTGTGGTGTTTTTTGTTGGTGTTGGTGGTGTGTTTTTTGTTTTTTTCTTGTTAGTTTGTTTTATTTCACGTGTATGTGATTTTGTTGTTGCTGTTGTTTTAAGGCATTGAATACATTACTTACAAAAACAGTCCAAACTATGGAGAACCAGATCTGTCCTGCTTAGTGCATTTAATTAAATATTTACCAGTGAGTTGTAGGAAATTTGGGAATATGATCTATTGATGTAATAGTAATATTCCATCCATATAAAATATGTCATTGCTACTTTGTTTCTATGAGAATTCAGGAAAATATAACAAATACCAATGGAGGCTGAACACAAGAAGTCCAGACATCATGAAATTCAAGCAAAGAGTTTTTTGTGACTTGTTTAATTGGCTACAGTTTTCATCTAAAGCTATTTTTCAAATATAACAAATATTAACCGCAGAGACTGAAGGAAATGCTGAGGTTCTGAAGTACAGAAATATTAACTTTCTGCCATGTTGAGTGAAAGTAGGATTTATTTCACCATTTTTCAGTGATTAAAAAGACACACAGTATAAGTGATCTAGCAGATCAGTGAAGAGCGATAAGTGCATTTGAAAGCAATTCATCCCACTCTAAGATATATGACTAAGGCAAAATATTACTAAGACAAATAATTTTCTGGTGTACCCTTTCTTCTCCACTGTCTTTAGTGGGAGCCTCAATGACTAATTGGACTTTTATCTCTGCCTAAATTAGGCGAAGTGAATTCCACCCTAAATCACCAAAAAGTTGTGGTGCAGAATTATATTTTAAAACAGTGTACATATAAACACGTTAAATCTACAATGCAGTGATATGAAAAATTTGTAGTTCTGGCAATGCATGACTATAGTGCTGCAGACTTTACAGTTGACTGCCTAAGATGAAGGCAATAAGGCTTTATGCTCAGATCCTACCATTCTCCCTAGGTAAACACAGCCCATCATAAAAACTTTGCCAAAAATATGATTAAGAAATTCAGGAGTTGGAGAAATTTACATTTAAGTTTCTTCATTTACTTTGTAAAAGAGAAAGACTTGAAAGTGGAGGTACTCAGTAAAAGCAAACCTCATTTGTCCATTATTATTATTATTTTTTTTCAATTGAAATGATCATGTTAAACTCTGGATATTAGGACCACATTACCATTGATAGTGTTTATCTCTCATCGTTTATTTGTACAATGGATTGTATAACATTGACTTAGGTGTGACTGTATTAATACCAGAAGATTATCAACACTGAAATAGGAGAATGGCAATAAACAATAATACTGGTATATTCAATGAAGGACTGAAGGGAATTGGGATTAAGCACACCTCCACACAGGATAGATAGTGAAATCTTATTACATGGAAAATAACACACTCATAATTCATTTAAATTTTTCGTTGGCTTTCAAACCTCTTACTCTGAAAACAATATGCATGGACAGTATAAGTGAGTAATAACTAGTAACAGTTTTCTTATGAAATAATAAAAAAATAAAAATCATAAAAAAATATATTTAAAAAAAAAATGAGGAATGCATATCATTATGCAGAGACTGATTCATGCTCCTGGAGTAGTTGAAGAAGTTTGCACTGTTGCAGCCTGTGTTATATTGATTTTATTTAAGAATAAACAGACTTCATCTCACTTATTCAGTGAATACTAAATGTGTAAGAAAATATTTTAAAAGCTGTCATAAATAGATACATAGAAGGCGACTCATAAAAACTCTCTATATTTTTTCAAAATAATTTACATGTCTTTTTCCCTTGGCTTATAATACCATTTGCATGAAATAAAGTTAATTTTCCAGAATGATAATGATGAAACTACAGAAACGATGGCACGTTCCTACAAATATTGGTATTTTGCATTAAACCATGTGAGAGAAGAGACTGGCAGCATAATAGATGCACACTATGGCATTTCCAAGTACTGACACACACAAAATTTCCCTTCTGCTCAGTTAATCAATCATATTCTGCTAGATGAACATATCCTTCCAAGGAAAGAATGCAAATAACAGATGCCAAGGAGAAAACTGAAATGCTTAATAAGATATTTTTCTGTAATTTTCTCTCTTACTCACACTCTCTCTCTCTATATATACAGACATATTAAAATAGAGGTAGAACACTTTGTGTAATTATTTAGAAAGCTGAAAAAAGAAGGGAATGTCATGATAAAGAAAGGTGAAAGCAAAGTGTAGACATAAGTACATCACTATGAACAATATCTGAAGTATATTGTGCAGTGGTGAGGAATGGCCTCTTCTAAAATTTTATGAGAAGTTGATATAATGTAGGAAAGAACTGTCTAAAATAGTTCATATATTGTCAGATATTTTCAGAAATGCATGTAGAAGGACGGAGAATGGGAAGAATCCAATATTCAGGAGCTATTTTTAAGAAAAGGAAATAGAGATATAATGGTGGTGTTGGAGTCCCATTGGTTCACTAGAAATAATAGAGTGCACATAATTAGGCATAGGATAATTATAAGGCAGTACATTTAAATTCAACACCTGCTACTAGGGCACAGAGCTTTTGTGCATATCAAGGAAAATGAGGAATTACTAATATTCAACCACATTTCAAATTACTATGACTCACTAAAAGACAGCTTTGAGTAACTACAGACTAGGTTAAAACATTGCTCTTTCCATTATTATGTACCATAAATTCTTCAGAAAAGGTAAGGAACAGCAAGCACATAAAGAACATAGGACTGATCTTTGTCAATTTGTTTCCACATGAAAGGTAATGAAGATTGGATGCTAAAATAAATCAAAATACCGAGTATTAAATTATCATGGTTCATAATTAACATGGCAAATAGTTTGAAGTCTAGACTTTCAAAAATCACTACTAAAGCTTCCTTCCCATCTTTTCATTATGATTACTGATAACAATAATGTGAACTGATATGAAGTCAAGAGACAATACTCATCACATTACAGTCTTGTAAATCTCATTGAATAAATGAGATGCAATGAAGACAAAATGTTTTAGACAAGGAACAGTCCTACTCAGCTGTTTGTTGTTGTGCTTTTTTGTTTGTTTGTTTGTTTGTTTGTTTTTCACATCAGCCTCACTTTTGTATACATAAAGCCAGATTTCTTTCCTCTTTTCAATTATCAGCTAATTTATTATTATTATTATTATTATTATTATTATTATTATTATTATTATTATTTTTCCATGAGTCTGAGCAGTTTTGCAAAAAATAATAAGAATTTTATAAAATAAACTGTATGCCATAGATGTGGATGTAAAATGCATGAAGATGAAAAATAATGCTTTGTTTCCATGATCAATTAAGTTTTCATCAAAAACCCAGTGGTTCTTTTAAGATTCATCACTAAAGAACATCCTCTTAGGAAGAACTTCTTTACCAAAAGGGTTGTTAGACATTGGAACAGGCTGCCCAGGGAAGTGGTGGAGTCACCATCCCTGGAAGTCTTTAAAAGATGTTTAGATGTAGAGCTTAGGGATATGGTTTAGTGGGGACTGTTAGTGTTAGGTCAGAGGTTGGACTCGATGATCTTGAGGCCT
Organism: Aythya ferina; assembly: GCF_964211825.1. NCBI lineage: Eukaryota > Metazoa > Chordata > Aves > Anseriformes > Anatidae > Aythya > Aythya ferina. The sequence goes on along the minus strand of NC_140298.1, from coordinate 107,951,581 downwards.
CTTCCAACTTAGAAATTCTGTGATTCTGTGATTCTGTGATCCTGAAAAACAGGATTTCTCTAATTTTCCTCAGCTTTTCCTTTCAGATCTAGAATATAAAATCAGGTTACATTTCTTACAATGAAACTTGAAAAACAATGAAATTATGTATCTCTGTAGGCATTTCTATTTGCTCAAATTTGCATCTCAGTTGTTTAACTGTTTACCAATGTTACTTATCACATCTTTGAATATTATACATATTGAACATGTGGTGCTGAAGTACTGTTAGAACACGTGGATATCTACAGCTGAGTGGATGTTCTTCAGAAACATTGGTAGTTGGAGAACTTGGGAGCATTGTGATGTTGTCAAGGTTACTTGTCCAGTCTGCTGTACTAGCTTACAGGAGGATTTTAAGAGCAGAAAGGTGTGAGTGATGTGGGAAACTGATGAGTTATCTGCTCCTGATATCCTGTTCACAACAGCCCTCCCTAGGGCATCCACTGAGTTTTGTTTCTCCCACTCATTGTTAGGACCCATCACTATTAATCAATCACTGACATGTATACACAATCAAAATCAGAAAGGACTGCCAGCAAACAAAAATAGCTTCTTGGGAAACCATGTGTGTTGGATCCCTTGAATGAGACAATGAAAAGACTGATTTAATTAGTCAGTGCTCATTGCTAAGGCTGAAATTCTGTTCTACAACATACAAAGGAAAGAATAGAAATATATATATGTGGCTGATATGTGGTGAACCAATAGATGCAGTCAAGCATATAGGCTTCTTTTTAAACTTTTACATTTTCATAGAATCATTGAGGTTGCAAACAACCTTCAAGATCATCTAGTCTAACCATCACTCTACTACCAATGTCACCAACTAAACCATGTCTCTAAGCACCATGTCAAACATTTTCTTGAACACCGCTAGGGACGGTGACTCCACCACAGCCCTGGGTAACCTGTTCCAATGCCTGATTACCATTTCTGAGAAGAAATGTCTCCTGATTTCCAACCTGAACCTCCCCTGACACAACTTGAAGCCATTCCTTCTTGTCCTAAATTTTGTAACTGAGAACTTTCCTCTAGTGGATTCTGATATCAGTTCTTCATACCACTGATTGATGCTGGTCAATCTTCAAGATTAAGATTGCAAGTATTTCATCTCATATATAGCCCCTCCTTACAACTTTTTTGCACTTATTATATCAAATGACTGATGAACTACCACTGATGAACTACCACTGCTCAGGAATGGACTGGGCATTGGTTGGCAGGTGGTAAGCAATTGCATTGTTCATCACTTCTTTTGTATTATTACTATCATCATCATCATTTATCATCATCGTGTCTTTCTTTTTTGTGCTATTAAGCTGCCTTTATCTCAACTCATGAGTTCTACATTTTTCTTTTTTCATTTCTCTTACCCATCCTACTGGGAAGAGGGGAGTGAGTGGATAACTATATGGTGCTTACTTGGCTGCCAGGTTAAACTACAATGCTAAAAATAGCAATACTTTCTTAATTTGACCTTTACAGTAAACCCCCACCACCATTTTTTATATAAGTAGAGTACAGAACTTTGAAAACCAGAATAAAGACTAGAATCTCCTACACATGTAGGAGATGTGAAAGTAGCATGATTCATGGTAAGTTTCTTGTGTTATCCTCAGTTGATGCAGAGGCTTAGAGAAGCTATGGAAAGAGGTAAAAACTGAAGTAGCTTTGCTTCACTTATTTTCTTAGACCATCACGATACAAAAATGCATCTTTATAAGAAATTAGATTGTTTTTCATTTATTTTGGGAAATGTAAACAGAAAATTTAATATGTTTTCATCTGATATCTGGATTTCCTTGAGAAGAAATCAGATCATACTTCTTCACTACACTTGAATTTTTGCTAGGGGTTTCTATTTTATCAAACTCACTTCTATATTTGTCTCTTAGAGATTCAGCTTATGCAGCTGTACCTGCAAAAAGAGATTGGTTACAAAACTTCAATTTCTGCAAATGTCCTCAGTAAGGATATTATACTATACAAATATTTTACATCTCCCTTTTCAACATTTTTATTTCTTACCTATTAAAAAGAAGGTTGTTTTTTCAGATCTTTTGCTGAGCTATCAGTCTCTTCCTAACATACTGTTTTACTTTGAATTTTTTAATACATTTTTTAATGTCTACTAAGGTTTTGTGGTAAACTCTTCAGTGGCCATACTGATGATGCATAACTTCATTCCTTCCCTTTAGAAATGATTATTTTATATGGGTTATTGTTCTGCCTCAAGAATGATTTCTGCTGACTGATCATAGTGATATGCATCAGTGTGACAAAAGGATTTAAACTGGTTAATCTATCTATCTTTATTGCAGAACAGAACTAATTGCTTTCAGTTCAGACATTCAAAATTATTTCCATGTTTATTACCTGAGAAAGCCACTGAAACCAAAACATTGTTTTGGGGGTCTGCAGTCAGCAAATTTTGGAAGCAAAATGGGAACTGAAGGTGCTGTGAAGCTTTCTATTGTAGGAAAGTGGTTCTGTTTTGTACATTATGTTGATTAACCAAACAAGTGAAAATAACGCAACCTTCCTCTCAGAAGTGAAACTTTGCAGTCTATTATTCAGGCTGAGTGAAACGCCAAAGAAAAAACAAAATGCTACTCATGAACATCATATCCATAATACTTTGTTGGTTGAAAGAATTAAGATAAATTCATTAAAATAAATACGAGGACAATAGAACATTATTCTTTATTGAATTTTAAGACACAGATCTTGAACCTTGAAGTTAAAAATAAATACTAAAGAGTTGCATTACCACTGAATACTGTGCAATACCACTGAATACTATGAGACTTCACCTGATGAGATGTATTCACAGGTCCTGAGGCAACTGTCAGATGTAATTGGTAAACCACTATCCATCAAATTTGAAAAGTTGAGTCAGTCTTTTGAAGTTTCCCCAGGCTGAAAAGGGGAAACATAAACCACATTTTTAAGATGGGAATAAGGGAACACTCAGTGAACTACTGGCCAGTCAGTCTAACTTCTGTGCCCAGCAAGATCCTCCTGGAAACTATGTTAAGGCACATGGAAAGTAAGGAGAAGATTGGTGACAGCCAACATGGCTTCACTAAGGGCAGATCATGCCTGACAAATCTGGTGGCCTTCTACAGTGGGTTTACAGCATTGGTGGAGAGAAGATCAATTGACATCATTTACCCGGACTTGTACAAAGCATTTGACAATATCCCCCATGACATCCTTGTCTTTAAATTGGAGAGACATAGATTTGATGGATGGACCACTTGTCAAGTAAGGAATTGGCTGGATGGTCATACTCAAAGATTTGTGATCAACAGCTTGATGTTCAAGTGGAGAAAAGTAATGAGTGGAATTTCTCAGGGGTCACTACAAAGACTCATGCTGTAACATCTTTGTCAGTGACATGGACAGTGAGACAGAATGCACCCTCAGCAAGTTTGCCAATGGCACCAAGTTGTGTGTTGTGGTCAAGATGCTGGAGAGAAGGAATGCCATCCAAAGGGACCTGGACAGGCTTGAGATGTGGGCCTGTTTGAACCTCATGAAGTTTAATATGAAGAAGGTCCTCATATTAAGAGGAAGAGTTCTGCACATCGGTTGGGGCATTCCTAAACAAAAATACAGGCTGGGTGGAGAATGGATTGAGAACGGACCTGAGGAGAAGGACCTGAGTGTGTTGGTGGATGAGAAGCTCAAAATGAGCTGCTGATGTAAGCTTGCAGCCAAGAAAGCCTGGACTGCATCAAAATAAGTGTAGCCAGCAGTCAAGCAAGTTCATTCTTCCTCTCTTTTCTGCTCTTGTGAGACCCCACCTGGAGCACTTCATTCAGCTCTGGGGCCCCCAGCGCAAGAAGGACATAGAAGTATTAGAACAAGTTCAGAGGAGGGCCACAAAGATGATGATGGGGCTGGAGCACCTCTCCTATGAAGACAGTCTAAGGGAGCTGGGGTTGTTCAGCCTGGAGAGGGCTCCAAGGAGACTTTATAGCAACATTCCAGTACCTAAACCAAGCCTACAGGAAAGCTGGAGAGGGACACTGTAGTGATAGGACAAGGAGTAATAGTTTTAAACTAAAAGAGAGTAGATTTATATTAGGAACAAATGGACACTACCGTGAGGGTAGTGAGACACTGGAACATGTTGCCCAGAGAAGATGTGGATGCCCTATCTCTGGAAGCGTTCAAGGCCAGGCTAAATGGTACTTTGGGCAACCTGGTCTAGGGAGGTGCCCTGCCTATGGCAGGGGTTTTAGAATGAGATGAACTTTGTGTCCCTTCCAACCCAAACATTTATATGATTCCATGATTCTATCATATATTTAGTGCCTTTTTCAAAGTACCAAGATGGTTTTGTTGTTGGTGGTGGTGCTTTTGGATTTATTTATTTATTTTTGTGAATGGTTAAAGATAAAATTTCTCAACAGGAACTTAATATATGGTATAAACATGGTATATGTTTGTCAGAATGTATAAGGGTAATAGTAAATTCCAGTAACTGTTACATTGGAGTATTTTCAGGAAGGATTTAATATGTTTAGAAAGCATGTGTGGTTACCCTGCTAACAAATCTTTGAAGTTTATAAATCATCTTTTATTCAGAACACTGTTATAGAGTATTTTTCATGGGCATAAGAAGAAACATTCCCCACAGAAGACCGATTGAATAATTTCCTATTAAGTCTGTTCCTTGTCTGCTTTTGTTGAAGGCAGAGTGCCTAGATTCAGTATGTTAAATCATCTGTTTCATTTGTTTTCATGCCTGTTTCTATGTCTCTGGTGTTCCCAGAATTCTCCTAGCTATTACTAGATATTTTTTATCACATATGTAGTGTTAACACATTAGTGTAGCATATTAGCTACATCATTAATGTATTACAAGACTGTTTCTTCCTGTACCTAATATATCCTCGCTATGGCTCTTCTGCCTCCTTAAATTATCTTCATCTATTTTCTCCATGCATCCTGGGAAACCACCAAGTTTTCCCATGATACATGAAGAGAATACATTACAGTCTTGTAACATTCTATGAAAATCCTACTGTCTACTATTTTCTTCCATGCACAGTAATGTTTTGCATTGTGGAATATCTGCTAACCACATATGATTATCTTAAACATGTTGGAAAATTTCAATTTATTATAGCTGCCTATGAACAGGGGTTTAAATGACTGAAGTAAAATCCAATAAAATGCCAAATAAGTAACAGATCCAAGGTGAGCAGTCTATAATCACCATTCATCCAAAAATTACTTGATGAAACTTATGAGTGTACACAGCAAGGTTTCAGCAGTGGTGGGGCTGCAAGGAAGGCCTCCTCTTTGGAGGATGTCAGCTACTTCTGCCAGTCATCTTTCCAGCTGTCCAGCTGCAAGGGATCAAGCTGCATGAAAAAGCTGCACCCATTGTAATGGCTGGTGGTACTTCTGTGAAAAAAAAAAAAAAAAAAAAAAAAAAGTGTGATAAACAGCAGAGGGAACACCAAGATCAGAGAAGGAGGAGGAGTTCCAGGATATTCCTGGAAGAGCAGATATTCCCTGCAGTCCATGCAGAACCCATGGTGCAGCAGGTTTCCTGTAAACTGCAGCCTGTGAAGAACCCATGTCAGATAAAGGGAAGTGGAGGTGAGAAACCACTCTATGCTGACCTTTCTAACATTGGTGTTGATATAGTTGAAGATATGTGGGCTTTCCAGTCTGGAGAAAAGTGTGCCAAGAGGCAACCTCATTGCTCTCTACAGATTCCTGAGCAGGTGAAGTGTAGAGGGAGGTGTTGGTCTCCTCTCCCTGGTAACCAATGTTAGGACACATGGCAATGGCACAAAGATGTGCTAGGGAAGGTTCAGAATGGGCATTATGAAAATGTTTGTGCCATGAGGGTGGTCAAAAACTGTAACAAGCATCTTAAAGGTTGATACCCCATGCCTGTCAGTGTTCAAGATGTGTTTGTACAATGTCCTCAGTATCATTTCTTCTTCCTTGTTTCACAGGTCTCAGAGATGGGAAAAAAAATGAAGTCTGTGTTCTGCAGTGATGATTTAATGTTATTGAAGTTACAATTCTTTCACTCTCACACCAGTGGAAGCAATGGTTGAAGTAAATTCCTATTTATTTATTTATTTATTTTTAAGAAAAGAAAATGATACCAGTGACAGGACCCGCGGGAATGGGGTTAAGCTGAGGCAGGGGAAATTTAGGTTTGACATCAGGAGGGGGTTCTTCACAGAGAGGGTGGTTGCACACTGGAACAGGCTCCCCAGGGAAGTGGTCACTGCACCGAGCCTGTCTGAATTTAAGAAGAGATTGGACTGTGCACTTAGGCACATGGTCTGAACTTTTGGGTAGACCTGTGCGGTGTCGAGAGTTGGACTTGATGATCCTTAAGGGTCCCTTCCAACTCAGGATATTCTATGATTCTATGATTCTATGCTACATATATATCCAATATCGTCATTTTACAATAGATATAAAGTAGATAAATACCTGTGAAAATAGCAGGGGATGCCATTATTCAGGTATAACAAAACCCTGAATCATGAAAAGATTTCTGTCTTCCTGCAGGTTCAATCCAGAGCAGGAGTATTTCTGCACAGTTGTCTTATGTCAAGATCCCCATGAGCTTGTGCAATGGAGAATTGAGGCTGTTCTATCATTTACCATAACAATTTATCCTCCATATTTATTTCTATTTTGAGATTGGTTTCCTACAGAAATTTTATGTGATCATGCTGACTGTGCATATGGTTGTGTTCTAAATGATTTTTAAACCTCTCAGCCACAGTAAAAACAAACAAACCAAAAAAAAACCCACATAGATCTCAAGGATAGTTCATTTTCTATAATTTCTAGGAAATGGATAGCTGGATAAAAGACAGAGATTTTATATATATATTAAAAAAAAAAAAAAAAAAAAAAAAAAAAAAAAAACTGCAACAAAAAGACTACAGCTTGAGCTCAGAATGAACAGCAATGAGTACTGACAGATGAATTTATAAAATCAATAAATAAACTGCATGGATTCTTCCTCTGTGCTAAGGTCTATCTCCAGGTCTGTGGTTAACATGCATGGCAGCACAAGGGAAATGGAATCATATTTGTCTGTCTCTAATGGCATAATTCTCTTTTACAGCTCTGCAGCACCATAAATGTATTTTGGTGAAGATTAGTGCAACAAGCATGTGTAACTTGATTAGGACATACCTCTGCACAGTCAGCCTCTTGCCTTCCTTTGGAAGATATAGATCATTTCTCAGGGAGAGGCTCCTGATGGCCTCATATCCTACTGTGCACTTAATGGATTAGCTGTTATACAACATAGGAGAGCAGTGATTTCCTGCTATTCAGTCTACAATAAATTAGGTGGTAATTAGCTTTATAAGGCACTTGCTGAATGAGTGATACAAGAAAATAAAATGCTATACATTTTAAAGGGCTTATGCATTGTACTTAGCTTTAATAATCTTATATTGAATGTAATTTTTCTAAGGTATCTTATTAAAAAATGATGCCTTAATTTTTTATCATTAAAGATCTCTGAGTGTTTTCCCATTTTCAATGAGAAAAAATGCTAGATCTTTTAAAAGTTAAAGCAACATGAGAGTTGAAGAAAAAAAGTAATCACCTTATTAAATATGAGGATATGGCCTTATCTATTCTGCAGCTTGTTGTATTGTTGCTTATTTGGAAATGTCCTGGTCTTGAATTATCAGTTATGAAGATAAGATTAAAATGTCATTCATATCAATCACTGAGGTGATTCTTCCACTCTGACAACTACAGTGCCAGAGTGGAAGTATTTTTTTGAGAAAAGATAATTTGATTTACAGTCTTGAGGATGAAATACTAGAAGTTTTAAGGTCCATAGAAATCCTTAGGTAATTCTGAAGATGTTCAAGATATTCAAGAAAAAGTGGTCACATATTTCATTTATAAATATTAAAATTGTAAAATGCATTATTATTTAAAACACAGCCGAAGGGAGACAGAATGGTATTGAAGAAATGGAGAAAGTATTTATAAAGGCAATGCTCTGCCTTGTGTATCAAGGTGAATATACTAATTAATTTCTTAACACATCATACAAGTACTTCTCTTTTCTGCATTACCGGTTAGATAAGGGATATACAGCATGTTACAGACAATGTTTATGTTGTGCAACACTGCTGTGAAACATTTTACATAAAGAAACAGTACACAGTTTAAACTACTTATCTTAACGTAACAGTCAGTGATACAGAGGAAAACAAACAAATAAAAAGATAATTCCTGACTCCCAATACCTATGTGATAATTACCAGGCCAAATTAATTTGCTACATTATAAAATTGTGATGAAATTATGTAGTACCTTTGTAACTAAAGTATTTCACTATCCACATTTCCCTAATGAAACTGCAGACCCAGGAAACCTTGCGGTTTTTGAACATGTCATATCATCTCTTTGTCAACCTTAGTTGTCACCCATAGTCTGTCTTTTTATTAGTTCCATGGGAAATATAAGAATGGCCTTTAAATATGAAAGTGAGAAATTCTTAACTGTCAGAAAAGCTGCCTTAACAAGCAAGATTATGAAGTATATCAAATGGGCAAAGAGTGATTGCAAGAAAGAGAAGCATGATTGCATAGATTGTGTGTATTGTATTAATTATTTATGTCCTCAGTATGTTCCATGATAGGAATTTCCAGTTCAAGTTGTAGTGGTTTTCTTGAGAATTTATTACTTGTATATTAACAGCACAAAACAAAGCTACAGCACAGGCTTTTCTGTAAGATGTAAAATTTGTGCAGGTCCCCAAAAAACTACAAATAAATAAGTTACCTTAGGAGATTCTTCGTGTTTGTTTTTGTTGTTGTTGTTGTTTTGTTTGTTTGTTTTGTTTTGTTTTGTTTTGTGTTGTGTTTTTTTTTTTTTTTTTTTTTTTGCATGGTTACAATTATGAGAACCATTCATAAATTTAATATCTCCTTAACGATGACAATTTTTATAAATTCTGCTTCCTTAACTTTTCCAAAGTTATTTCTTCCAAATGGCCAATTTATTTAAATAGATTAAAAATAAATGTTAAATAGCAACAGAACTCATTTCTCTACCATGCCAGCTGTTTTAATTATTTAAGTAGCTTGTCTCAGAAGACTTCCCTTCATTTGCGTACTGTGCTTTTATAGCCAGCTCTCACAGCTCTAGGACTTGTGAAAGACAGAATTCTGTATATTGTGTGTCTCACAGAAATTGTATCCTTGCAGGATCAATAAAAATAAATAAATAAAAAAGACTCCAAATATCTCTATGTCAGAATCTCTTTTTCCTTTCACCATTATTATAGCAATGGAACCATTTCTAGTACAAAAATTATTTATTTTTTTATATTTTTTATACTTCCTCTGCTTCTGCTGGCTTTATGGCAACTTATAATATCCTAGATCTTGCAAAGAATCACCTCTCTACATAAAATTAAAAGCAGACAGTAGTGTTTTCCTCTCTATTTCCATAGGCTCAGTAAACACATGTATATATATTCTTTATATATTTATTTTTATATATATATATAATAAAAATTCCTGCATTCAACACTCAAAAAAGCAAGACTAATCCACGAGGAAGTCCTACATGCCCTCTCTCCCCAAAACCTCCAAGTCAAGTGTAAGCAGCAGCTTACTCCCTTTGGTCTCCACAGGCAGGGAGAGCTGCTCAGCCAAGTCCCTTTCCCACAAGTAAAACCAAGGATGAATCAAATCTTCATGCTAAAGAAAAGAGGAATTTCAGGGAGAAGCTCTTTTTAACTGACTTACATGTAGATATCAACAGCTCCTCCTGTTTCAGTTCTCCGATATACATGCCATGCTCTTTCAAATACATTGTTTCTTCACAAATCAAGACACAGCAACTGCCCTTTAACATGTAGTCTGAATGCATTCATACTGAAAAGCTCTAAGCATTTTCCTCTTTGCAGGAGAGGAGATTTTCCAAAATAATCTTCAAAAAGGTTTTTGTTTGTTTGTTTGGCATTAACCTTGCAGCTTTATTAACCTTTGTTGACCATTATTTTGGGGAGTAAATATAGCCTTGTGTTCAAAATAAGGTCCATGTCAGAGCTCAGTATGCTGTGTCAATACAAGAATTACTGGATACATGTCCAGAATGTTGCAATGCCAATCAAAATGCTGAATATCTGAAATGAAATATTTCTGATGCAGCAGCTGAACACGAATAAAGGTTATAGGAAACTCTGTTTCAATGGAATCCTTGTAATTCAGCATGGGTTTAAAAAACAACCACTGAAACACAGAAGTGCTGCACTGAAATACAGAAGTGCCAGACTGTCAAACTTGGGAGGAAAAGTTATCATGATGGACTCTGAATGTATGAAAAATGCTGGATCAGATTTGATTTTTTGTAGTTGCTTGGTGCAAGGGCAAATAGATATAAATGTGAATGTTATGAATATGATCACTCATTTGTCCATGATACACTGGGAAGTCATTTGCATGTGTTTTTTTGTTTGCTTGTTTGTTTTTGTTTGTTTTTGTTTATGTTTTGTTTTCTTCAGAAATGAGACAAAGCAGAGTCTGGAGATAGCCATACATCTCCTCAGTTGAGGTTGTATGGCACAGTTTTGCTTTCTGTTTCACGTTGCTTCAGAAAAGAAAGAAAGGAAAGGACAAGGGAAGGGTACACTTCCAAAGTCATATAGAGGCTGCATGCATCCGTTTTAGAGGATTTTATACCACTACTTGAAAACCTATGTATGTGCTTATTACAATGGTAGAACTCATTGATTTGAACAACAGTAGGAATTTTTCCATTGAGTTTGAAAATATTTCAGGCCATATGGAGGGACCCTGTCAAACAGGAGGATTGTAGATGGAAAGGAGTAGCTAATTTATTTTCTATCCAAGATACTCTAATATTTTCCATACAGATCATAACAACCTTGCATTAAAAATCTCTTCATTTTGAGTTTCCAGGTGTAGAAGTCCAGCTATATATGAGTTTTACAACAGAAAGCAATAAGACCAGAGAATGAAAATCATAATTCATTATTTTGTATTTCTCTTGAAAATCACTGTGATTTATTGAGAATACACATGACCAGTGTCAGGCATGTTTTGTTTGTTTGTTTGTTTTTGTAAATTATCTACAAAATATTTTTAATTCATGCAATGTTTTATAATTGTTGCACATTAACTGGGATTGAAGTAAAGCCTCCTTTTGACATAGATGACATTTCATTGAGTTAGTGGACAGACCTTTTTCTTTTTTCTTTTTCTTTTTCTTTTTCTTTTTCTTTTTCTTTTTCTTTTTCTTTTTCTTTTTCTTTTTCTTTTTCTTTTTCTTTTTCTTTTTCTTTTTCTTTTTCTTTTTCTTTTTCTTTTTCTTTTCCTTTTCCTTTTCCTTTTCCTTTTCCTTTTCCTTTTCCTTTTCCTTTTCCTTTTCCTTTTCCTTTTCCTTTTCTTTTGTTGGATAACCCGACCGAAAACCTCTGGACAAACGGACACAACGACCAGCGTTCTGTGCCGTAAGCCAATTTATTACTGCGTGACATTACCTTATATAGTGTCAAAGCATCTGTGCTCGCAGGCACCCCAGACCCCTCCTTTCGTGCACGCAGGCACAACCCAGAATAATCCCACACCTCCCCCCTCTTTATGCAGTAATGTACCCCCCTTTAACCCGTTACGCTAAGCGTGATTTAATCATAATTACTTAGGGACGAGTATCCGTCCCAGGAGCAAGCGGTGGCAATGGGAACCCTTCATGATTTTTGGTGAGAATGGTCAGCATGCTGCGATTCATTATACTGCTTCTATCTATTTTTGCTTTAATACATGCATATAATAGCCCTATCACAATGAATACTATTACCAGTAGCAATATTGTTTGTAAGAGTGATTTAAGCCATCCTTCTAGCTGAAAGCCTAACCCCTCGAGAGTTGCCCCCAGCCAATTCTGTTCTGCGTCACGCTGCCCTTCTTTTATTTTGTCTTCTACCTGGGCTATTTGGGATATGTCACGTTCTACATCGGCAGTTACATTCGGAATGTGTATACAACAATGGTCAGCCTTATCTTTAAGGTATCCACAGACGCCATGTTCCTTTAACAGAAGCATATCCAGGGCCAATCTATTCTGCAGGGTCATTCTTGTTGTGGCTTGTAACTGTATATTTAATTCCTTAACCCCCCTTTTGGTTATGTTAGCCAGTCTATGTACTTGCCCCATCAAATTGTATATCAGCTCCCTGTTGTGGTAGGAGGCTATCGGGGCAAACAACAATTCTACCACCCATCCTATCTTTATCCCAGTGGATGGTTCCTGCCACTCATCGTCTTCTTCACTTACTTCTCTTTTTGTCCTTCTCTCTATGAGAGGAGATTTTTTCCAAAGCGGGCAAAGGGTGGGCAATCCTAAAGTTATTTCTTTTACTGGGCCATCCAAACTTAAATGAGTCATCCAAGTTCCATCACTGGTGGCCCACACAAAATGTCCCATGCTTCGTATAGTCGAAGATTTACAATTCACTAAGGTCTTTTCCCTACCAGTCTGGCTGGCTGCATTCCGATTGGTTATACTCATGTTAACTTGTAAACCTCTGCATGCACATCCAGTGGCTAAGGCTATCTTTACCGGGAGCAGACATATTGTTTCTAAAGCAGTGTCACAATTGAATATTTGTGTACAATTCCACCACGGGACTGCTTTTACCCTCTCCCGACTACTAGTTTCCCTCTGAGCCGTCTCATATAGTAAACTCTGGTCATTATTCGTCCTTCCTACCCACTGCAAACACCAAGAAGTATTCCCTCCATATTGGTATTTCTGCAGTATACTTAATGCCCATGCTGACTCCCAACCCTCTAATCTTCCTATCTCGTTACCTTCTTTACACTTCCATATAACCTTTTCCTTTTGTTGTGTGTGTGGTGCATCATACTCACACATCCCTAGTCGTCCATCCTCGTTGTCTAGGTCCGTAAATATGTAATTTCTTGCCTTTTGACACCCAGAATAAAGGCGAATCTGACACTTTCTATAAAACCCTTCCAGCCTTTCTGTCTCTATGACTGTTTTCGATTCACATTGGATTGTTTTGTTTTTCTCAATCTGGGGTATCGGTGATGTGATTATACCCCAGGGTATAGGATCACCTGCGGATTTAGGTATAGGTAAACAAGCGGTCACTTGACTCACATTCTGCATTTTTGCAAAATCTCTAATTAACCCTATCACTAAATTTTCCTCTTGATTGCTCCTTGCTTGCTGTGTGTACTGAACTGACCTTTTATCTCTCATTTTTAACAACACCAGAATTTTACAGACTCCTCGGGTTGCTCGAGGGCTGCGAGCAGTGCGATGCGGCCACAATAGCAGACCCATAGAGCACAAACCAAGTGTTGTGTTAGCTGGAATCACCTTCCAAGCACATTCCTGAGAATAGAGCAACCAATAGGGGTTAGGTAAACGCCGATGAGCAGAGTTCGAAACATGTGCGACACAGACCAATTGGTAAGGGGCCGTCGCATGGCTATTTACAGTCCAAACATCCCCAGGGAAAAAGTCCACCGGTGCAGGAGCTTGGCCCGGTGGCTGCACCCACAACCAGGCCACCGACTGATTGCGCACCATGGTCTTAACCGTCCACGGCGGAACGGTCACATCCGCTATTGTCCCATTGTCCCAAACGTCAATGGAGCCGCACAATTGTGCCACCGGCAGAACAGTTTCCTTTCCGTCCTCCGTCGCATGCGTGGTGCCGTCCGATGACAAGTGTGTTTCATGTGTCAGATTGTTACCTGCCTGCATGGTGGCATTGATACAGATGGTAGTCAGCTTCCCTCCCCGGCAAGCAACAGGCGGAACAGCCCACGAAGTGTCCCGTTGAGTACTGGCTCAGCAGACCGTAGGTTGTAAGCGTATGGCGTTGGAAACAGCGGAGCAGTCCGGTAGCCCACAGCATACTCCTGCTAACACTAATGCATCACGGCCTAACAGAGATATAGGAATGGCTAGAACGTAGGGTCTGAGGGGCCCCACCTCCCGCTGGACACCAGTATCATCCCAGCGAATCAATACTGGATGACGGCTACGATGACCTTCCACCAAACCACCCACCCCACTGACCGCTCAGGGCAGCGGATCTAGTGGCCACTGTTGAGGCCAGTGTGTGGCAGAAATGGAGGTGACATCTGCACCGGAGTCCACTAAAAAGGTTATAGTGGCTACCGGTGGAAATGGATCCTTCACACCTTGAATAGCTACTTGGGCAGGCAAAGTTGGCCGAGAACCCATGTCAAAGCTAACTTGTATCAGGCGATAATTCACGCTAGAGAGTCCATCATCACTTTCGGTTACCAGAGGGAACACAGTGGGCTCAGCTGTGGCAGTCCGCAGCTGCACAGGAATCTCCACTCCTTGCTCCACTGCCCGTGCACCTGCAAGCCAAGCTTCTGTATTTACCAATCGTTTTCCGGCCCGAGACTGGACGGCGGACTTGTCCACCCCTGCTCGATGGGGGTTGGGACCCACGCTTGCGGCCGAGATCGTGGGTCCCTTTTCGTCCCAGCGCTGGCGTTTCCCGACAGCCCCCCCCTCTTTTCCTCTTTTACCTCCCCTTTTCGTTGTGAACACTCGCGAGCGTAGTGGCCAGACCTCCCACACACCCAACAAGGGACACGGCTGTTTTCGATCACAGGTTCCCTTTTCTTGGAACAATCACGAGCTACGTGACCACGCTGTCCGCAAGGAAAACAACCTCCAGGATGAATCTGGAGAGCAAACGCCTGGAGGGCAGATGTGACCTCAACCATCTGCTCACTGAGAGCAGCAGCAAGAGATTGCATCTCCTGAGCCTTGCCAAACGCACATCCGCGAGCAATCAGCTCGCCCATGCTTGCAGAAGCTGGAAGCGCTGCAAGAGTGGCCTTGAACTCAGGTAGAGCTCCTGTTCTTAAGAATTCTCTCAAAACATCTTGCGCTTCCGGTGGTAAATTACTGTTCGCCACAGCTGTCTGCACTCTATCTGCAAAGCGCCCAAAGTGTTCCTCAGGTTTTTGCCGAATATGGAGATAACTGGGAGTCGGGCTGACTACAGCATTCATCCGCTCTAATGCTCTACGGCCCAAATCAGCAGCGGCAATCAGCACGGGCTGCGGCAGCAACAGCTGTTCCTGTGGAGTATTCCACCTCCCCCGTCCCAACAACATTTCCCCAGGCATACCATGTAAAGGATCCTGGGGATTCGCCCATGCACGCGCCATTAACACTTCACCTTCCTCTTCTAGCAAAGACTCAAACATGGGTACCTGCGCTGCCGTCAGGCAGGCTTGGGCAACCTGCCGCCAATCAAACATCAGGGGCCCTTGCAAGGCCACCGCATCCAACAAAACCTGTGTCTGTGGGCTAGAGAATCCCCCCTCCTGTACAGCCTTTTTTAACTGTAGCAGCATCTTATAGTCTACCGGCTGCCACTGATGTCCTTGAGACCCCACGAAAACAGGATAGCACCCTATCCGCACAGAACTTGGCGTTATTTCACAACCTGAGAGAAGACATTCTCTCGCACTAATAGTCCATTTTTCTCTTGCCTTTTGCACCTCCTCATGGATGTGCATTGGCTGCCGCGGGGTAGCCTGTCTAGGATCCCGAGATTCCTCATCTGTTGAACTCTCACTATCCACTCGTTCTCTCTCGGGACTCAGCACCCGATGGAACGGGAACGCGACGCACGGACAATGGTAGGGGCTTCTCCGAAAAAGACTCTACCCGCGCTTCCCCCCCCTCCCGCCCTCCAGGGTCAAACGCGGGGGGGGCTGCATACAGCGGCGGCCGGAGGGAGCCCGAAAACGCCAGCGCCTGCCTGGATGCCACCCCTGCCCCTTCAGGACCCCCGGCAGGGAACAGAATAAGGGAGCCCTTCTTATTTACCCCCCAAAAGGACCCGTTTGATGAAATATGTACTGTGCTCCCTTCCGCCGGAGGAGCACTAGGTGTTGCTATTCTTTCACGATCCAACTGAACTCGCAGGGGGGCCACAAAAGGTTTCCCACCCTCTTCTTTCTCCTGCTCCACATTATTTTCATCCCCTGATCGAGCCTCCTCCTTCTCCTGCCCTGACCCCTCCTTTAGATTGTTTTTTATCGGCAGCTCCATAGGAGCCTGCTTATTCTCACTGTCCCCATCGGACAAAAGCATGCGGTGCACAGTAGCCCACAGGCATGCCTCGTTGGCTACCTTTTCCAAAACCGCTCGCACTGACCCATAGGTCGGTAATAAAGTCTGTGCCTCTTTGTTCCCGATGCAAGCGCTGTCACATAAATCCCGTCCCACTGGTTCTAAAGTAGCCTGTTTCAGGCAATGGACAGGAGACCCCGCCAGATTCCGGCGTGTCGCCCAAAACAAGAGGGACCGAATGTCCTTCTTTCGTAAAGTTATTCCTACTTCCTTGGCCAAGGATTTTAAAGTACTCACCACCTCATTGACTCCAGGCCCCATGGCCACCTGCGTACCTAGCACATACGCACCACGCCTAACTCGCGCCGCGCCTAACTCGCGCCAACTGGTTGTACGTCGGGGTTCGTATCACATCGGGGTCACCATACGTAGGATAACCCGACCGAAAGCCCTGGGACAAACGGACACAACGACCAGCGTTCTGTGCCGTAAACCAATTTATTACTGCGTGACATTATCTTATATAGTGTCAAAGCGTCCCACCCAGGAACCCAGGACCCTTCCCACTGTGCTCGCAGGCACCCCAGACCCCTCCTTTCGTGCACGCAGACACAACCCAGAATAATCCCACATCTTTCTCTTGTTCTTTCCTTTTTTTTTTTTCTTTTTCTTTTCCCCTTTTTTTTTCTTGTTTCTTTTCTTTTATTCCTCTTTCTCTTTCTCTTTCTCTTTCTCTTTCTCTTTCTCTTTCTCTTTCTCTTTCTCTTTCTCTTTCTCTTTCTCTTTCTCTTTCTCTTTCTCTTTCTCTTTCTCTTTCTCTTGTTGGCTTTGTTTCCATTATGTAGTAGCATTTATGCTTCTATTCAATACACATTGCTTGTAGGATAATAACTGTATTCTGCTGTGAAAGTGGTCTTTGAGGTTTTCTGACATGACAACAGTAATACCCACCTATAAATCCTAAATTAATTTTATTTGGCAATATTTCATATTTCATGTAAACAAATACAAACTTAATTTAGAAATCACGGAATTTCTAGGTTGGAAGAGACCTCAAGATCATCGAGTCCAACCTCTAACCTAACACTAGCAGTCCCCACTAAACCATATCCCTAAGCTCTACATCTAAACGTCTTTTGAAGACTTCCAGGGATGGTGACTCCACCACTTCCCTGGGCAGCCTGTTCCAATGCCTAACAATCCTTTCGGTAAAGAAGTTCTTCCTAACATCTAACCTAAAATTCCCCTGGCTCAACTTAAGCCCATTCCCCCTCGTCCTGTCACCAGGCACATGGGAGAACAGACCAACCCCCACCTCGCTACAGCCTCCCTTGAGGTACCTATAGAGAGCGATAAGGTCGCTCCTGAGCCTCCTCTTCTCCAGGCTGAACAAGCCCAGCTCCCTCAGCTGCTCCTCGCAGGACTTGTTCTCCAGGCCCCTCACCAGCTTTGTCGCCCTTTTCTGGACTCGCTGAAGCACCTCAATGTCCTTCTTGTAGTGAGGGGCCCAAAACTGAACACAGTACTCGAGGTGCGGCCTCACCAGAGCCGAGTACAGGGGAACGATCACCTCCCTAGCCCTGCTGGTCACACTGTTCCTGATACAAGCCAGGATGCCGTTGGCCTTCTTGGCCACCTGAGCACACTGTTGGCTCATATTCAGCCGACTATCCACCATCACTCCCAGGTCCTTCTCTTCTAGGCAGCTCTCCAACCACTCATCTCCCAGCCTGTAGCTCTGCTTGGGGTTATTGCACCCCAGGTGCAGGACCTGGCACTTGGCCTTGTTGAACTTCATGCAGTTGACCTCATCCCATCGGTGCAGCTTATCCAGATCCTCCTGCAGAGCTTTCCTACCTTCGAGCAGATCGACACACGCGCATAGCTTGGTGTCATCTGCAAACTTACTGAGGGTGCACTCGATGCCCTCGTCCAGATCATCAATGAAGATATTAAAGAGGACCGGCCCCAGCACCGAGCCCTGGGGGACACCACTAGTGACTGGCCTCCAACTGGACTTGACTCCATTCACCACGACTCTTTGGGCCCGGCTATCCAGCCAGTTTCTAACCCAACGAAGTGTGCGCCAGTCCAAGCCAAGAGCAGCCAGTTTCTTGAGGAGAATGCTGTGGGAAACGGTGTCAAAAGCCTTGCTGAAGTCAAGGTAGACCACATCCACACATTATATATATGTGGTAGACCACATATATATTATATATATTATACATATTATATATAATATATATTACACATATATAATATATATTATATATATGTGGTAGACCACATATATATAAGAGAAATTCATATAAGCTTGGTAACTCAATTTATTACAAAGGTAATGTCAAGATTTATGAGGTTTGGAAAGATGCATCAGCAGACTAACATTTAATGAACAAAGAATGAACAAAAGATTTTCATTCTCCTCAAGAAATAATTAACCTATGAAGGAAACATTCAAAATGACTTCTGCTTCTCAAAGTCAGTAACCATATAGAAGATTGATTTGAAAGTGAAAATCTTTTTCCTCAGCCCTTCCTAAGTTATATTCACTGAATGTATTATGTGGAATATTTATATTCTCCCTTCTGGAAAATGTTACATATTTCCATTTCGAGTCCTCAAAATTAATAATTTACAACATTAATAAGATATTTACAATAATAATTTATAATAATTCCCCCCCCCCCAAAAAAAAAAAAGACAGAAAGAAAGAAAGAAATCTTCCGAATCTTCACAGTAAACCACAGAATTTAAAAAAATATATTCTTCATGTTTTTTAGTGAAGAACCTTAGCCTTCCTTTTTTATTCTGTCTTTAACATCATTATTTTTTTGACAGAGAGACTTTTTATATAAACACTCTCAGTGTTGGTATAGAGTTAATGTAGTTTTTGTATTGGTTTTATCATTAATGCTTAGATGATTAAACTAATTATTAGAGCTACTATAAAAAAGTTGTATTGGTGTTATGAACAGATTAAAATATAAATGACTCCTTTTTCCCAGATATTTGTCAATAGTCTTTTTCTTCTGCCTACATCTCATTAGTTAACATTTGTGTACTATTTATTCTCCTGAAGGCAACATCATAAAAAAGGGGAATTATAAATATCTTTCTCTCATGTAACACAAAGTGTCTGAACTTTTATTGTATGTGCTAAATTTCAGAAAAGTAGAAACCTGTTTGTCCTTGTGGAAGAGCTATTTATGAATGGCTCTGTGTTGTGGTTTAACAGAGCCTGCTTTATTTGTTGCTTGGACGCTTTATGATAGTCTGCTGTACAGCCTGCCTAACCCCAGTCAATAGGCTCCCTGTTCTGGGATTTGTGAGTTAACCTTAAGAATCTGGCCTTATCTCCTGTTGTTTTCAGGGTGATGAATCTCTTTCAACACCTTGTTTAAAAATAAAATAAAATAAAATAAAATAAAATAAAATAAAATAAAATAAAATAAAATAAAATAAAATAAAATAAAATAAAATAAAATAAAATAAAATAAAATAAAATAAAATAAATACATGATATAAAAATGAATAAAAAGCAATGCACTGTAAACGAGGCACGAGGAACATATGCATTTAATTCTGTTGACAATTAAAGATACATTTCTTAAAAGACCTTCTCTCCAACATCTATTCCAAAACCAAGCTACAAATAATTGAGTCTATGAGGACAGAAATCTTTCCTAATTAACAGATTATCTTAATTCAGTGTCGTGGTTCCGCTCGAGTGGGCAGCCGAGCTCCACCACAGCTGCTCTCTCACTCCCCCTCCTCAAAGAGGAATGGGGAGAAAATATGTGAAAAGGGCTCAAGGGTTGAGATAAGGATGAGAAAATCATGCAATAATTATTGTAACGGGCAAAACAGACTCGGCATAAGAAGACAGTAAGATTTATTGCTCATTACTAACAAGCTAGAGAAGTGAGATACAAACGAAAGAAACCAAAAAGCACCTTCCCCCCCATCCACCCTCTTTCACCTCCTCCCCCCAAGCTGCGCAGGGGAACGGGGGAATGGGGGTTATGGTCAGTCTACAGCACTTCTTCTCTGCCGCTCCTTCTCGGTCACTCTCGTCCCCTGTGCTGTGGGGTCCCACCCACGGGATGCAGTCCTTGATGAACTGATCCGCCGTGGGCTTCCCACAGGCAGCAGCTCTTCCAGAGCTGTACCACGCTCTGTACCACAGGGTCCATCCCTCAGGAGAAAACTGCTCCAACCTGGCTCCCCTACGGGCAGCAGCTCCTGCCAGGTCACCTGCTCCTGCGTGGGCTCCTCTCCACGGGCTACAGGTCCGGCCCAGAATCTGCTCTGCCAGGGGTCTTCCACAGGCTGCAGCCTCCGTCGGTGCAGGGCCACCTGCTCCACCGTGGTCTCCTCCACGGGCTGCAGTGTGGAACCCTGCTCCACCGTGGTACTCCATGGGCTGCAGGGGGACATCCTGCTTCACCATGGTCCTCACCACAGGCCACAGGGGACTTCTGCTCTGGCACTTGGAGCACCTCTCCCCCTCCTTCTACACTGACCTTGGCACCTGCAAGGCTGTTCTCTCACTCCCTTCACTCTCCCGGCTGCTGTGTGGCACAGCGTTTTTTTCCCTGTCTTAAATATGCTCTCACAGAGGCGCAAAACAACATCGCTTATTGGAAAACAATGGGGCCCTTCCCAAACATGGGGCAGCTTCTAGATCTTTCTTACAGAAACCACCCCTATGGCCCCCTGCTACCAAAACCTTGCCACGTAAACCCACTACATTCAGTTGGCCTTACAGGGAAATACTCTAAAGTATTGTGCCTGTTGTTCTGTTACTGCTCCACAGAATCATAGAATGGTTTAAGTTGGAATGGATCCTTAGATATCATCTAGTTCCAACCCACCTGACAAAGGTACGGACAACTTCCTGTGATCAGGCTTCTCAAAGCCCCATCCAACCTGGCTTTGAACACTTGCAGGGCATCCACAACTTCTCCAGGCAACCTGTTCCAGTGCCTTACCACCCTCAGAGTAAAGAATAAGCAATCTAAATATACACTGTTTTAATTTAAAACTGTTACTCATTTTCCTATTGTTACTCTCCCTGATAAAGAGTCTCTCCCCATCTTTCCTCAGGGCCCCCTTTAGGTACTGAAAAACTACTAAAAATTCTCCCTAGAGCTTTCACTTCTCTAAGCTAAACAACCTCAACTGTCTAAGCCTTTCTTTGTAGGAGAGGTTTTTTCAGCTTTATGATCATCTTTGTGACCCTCCTCTGGACCCACTCTTAGAGGTCCATGTCTTGTTTGTGCTGGTGGCCCCAGAACTGGATGCAGTTCTGCAGGTGGGGTCTTGATGGGGTGAAGTAAAGGTGGACAATCACCTCTCTCAAAGAGCTGACCATGACTGACCTATTTTGATGCAGCCCAAGTTGTGGCTGGCTTTCTGTGATGCAAGCACTCATTGCTGGATCATGCTGTGTTTTTCAGCCACTTGTCTTTAAACTAGGTAGGAAGGGGGATGGGGCTGAGGCTAGGATTGTTGGGGCTGTGCCAGGGGGAACAATGGCAAGGCCGGAGGATAAGGCAATGGCCCAGCTGAAGTGCATCTACACCAATGCACGCAGCATGGGTAACAAACAGGAGGAGCTGGAAGCCATCGTGCGGCAGGCAGGCTACGACTTGGTTGCCATCACGGAGACGTGGTGGGACCAGTCTCATGACTGGAGTGCTGCAATGCCTGGCTATAAGCTCTATAGAAGGGACAGGCAGCATAGAAGGGGTGGTGGTGTGGCTCTCTATATTAGAGAGTCTTTCGAGGTTGTAGAACTCGAGGTTGGGAATGACAAGGTCGAGTCCCTTTGGGTTAGGATCGGCAGGGACAACAAGGCTAGTGTCCCGGTCGGGGTCTGCTATAGACCGCCGAACCAGGATGAGGAGATGGATGAGGAATTCTACAGGCAGCTGACAGAGGTTGCAAAATCATCAGCTCTTGTACTCGTGGGGGACTTCAACTTCCCTGACATATCCTGGAAGCACAACACAGCCCTGAGAAAGCAGTCTAGGAGGTTTCTGGAGAGCGTGGAAGATAGCTTCCTGACGCAGCTGGTTAGTGAGCCTACCAGGGGAGGTGCCCCGCTAGACCTTCTCTTCACAAACAGAGAAGGACTGGTGGAGGACGTGATCGTCGGGAGCTGTCTTGGGCAGAGTGACCACGCAATGGTGGAGTTCACTATTCTTGGCGAGGCCAGGAAGGGGACCAGTAAAACCGCTGTATTGGACTTTCGGAGGGCTGACTTTGAGCTGCTCAGGACACTGGTTGGTGGAGTCCCTTGGGAGGCGGTTCTGAAGGGCAGAGGGGTCCAGGAAGGCTGGGCGCTCTTCAAGAGGGAAGTCTTAATGGCGCAGGAACGGTCTGTTCCCACGTGCCCAAAGACGAGCTGGCGGGGAAGAAGACCGGCCTGGCTCAACAGAGAATTGTGGCTTGATCTTAGGAGGAAAAAGAGGGTTTATAAGCTTTGGAAAAGTGGGCAGGCCACTAAGGAGGACTTTAAAGAAGTAGCGAGGCTGTGCAGGGACAAAATTAGGAAGGCCAAAGCTCATCTGGAGCTCAATCTGGCTACTGCCGTTAAAGATAACAAAAAACGTTTCTATAAATACATCAACACAAAAAGGAGGACTAAGGAGAATCTCCATCCTTTACTGGATGCGGGGGGAAACTTAGTTACAAGAGATGAGGAAAAGGCGGAGGTGCTCAATGCCTTCTTTGCCTCAGTCTTTAGCGGCAATACCGGATGTTCTCTGGATACCCAGTACCCTGAGCTGGTGGAAGGGGATGGGGAGCAGGATGTGGCCCTCATTATCCATGAAGAACTGGTTGGTGACCTGCTACGGCACTTAGATGTGCACAAGTCGATGGGGCCAGATGGGATCCACCCAAGGGTACTGAGGGAACTGGCAGAGGAGCTGGCCAAGCCACTGTCCATCATTTATCAACAGTCCTGGCTATCGGGGGAGGTCCCAATCGACTGGCGGCTAGCAAATGTGACGCCCATCTACAAGAAGGGCCGGAGGGCAGACCCAGGAAACTACAGGCCTGTCAGTTTGACCTCAGTGCCAGGAAAGCTCATGGAGCAGATCCTCCTGAGAGTCATCATGCAGCACTTGAAGGGGAAGCAGGCGATCAGGCCCAGTCAGCATGGGTTTATGAAAGGCAGGTCATGCCTGACGAACCTGATCTCCTTCTATGACAGAGTGACGCGCTGGGTGGATGAGGGAAAGGCTGTGGATGTGGTCTACCTTGACTTCAGCAAGGCTTTTGACACCGTCTCCCACAGCATTCTCCTCAAGAAACTGGCTGCTCTTGGCTTGGACTGGCGCACGCTTCGTTGGGTTAGAAACTGGCTGGATAGCCGGGCCCAAAGAGTCGTGGTGAATGGAGCCAAGTCCAGTTGGAGGCCAGTCACTAGTGGCGTCCCCCAGGGCTCGGTGCTGGGGCCGGTCCTCTTTAATATCTTCATCGATGATCTGGACGAGGGCATCGAGTGCACCCTCAGTAAGTTCGCAGATGACACCAAGTTAGGTGCGTGTGTCGATCTGCTTGAGGGTAGGAAAGCTCTGCAGGAGGATCTGGATAGGCTGCACCGATGGGCTGAGGTCAACTGCATGAAGTTTAACAAGGCCAAGTGCCGGGTCCTGCACCTGGGGCGCAATAACCCCAAGCAGAGCTACAGGCTGGGAGAGGAATGGTTGGAAAGCTGCCAGGCAGAGAAGGACCTGGGAGTGATGGTGGACAGTTGGCTGAATATGAGCCAGCAGTGTGCTCAGGTGGCCAAGAAGGCCAACGGCATCCTGGCTTGTATTAGGAACAGCGTGACCAGCAGGGCTAGGGAGGTGATCGTCCCCCTGTACTCAGCTCTGGTGAGGCCGCACCTCGAGTACTGTGTTCAGTTTTGGGCCCCTCGCTACAAGAAGGACATGGAGGTGCTTGAGCGGGTGCAGAGAAGGGCGACGAAGCTGGTGAGGGGCCTGGAGAACAAGTCCTACGAGGAGCGGCTGAGGGAGCTGGGCTTGTTCAGCCTGGAGAAGAGGAGGCTCAGGGGCGACCTTATCGCTCTTTTTAGGTACCTCAAGTGAGGCTAGCGAGGTGGGGGTTGGCCTGTTCTCCCACGTGCCTGGTGACAGGACGAGGGGGAATGGGTTTAAGTTGAGCCAGGGGAGTTTTAGGCTAGATGTTAGGAAGAACTTCTTCACTGAAAGGGTTGTGAGGCACTGGAACAGGCTGCCCAGGGAAGTGGTGGAGTCACCATCCTTGGAAGTCTTCAAAAGACGTTTAGATGTAGAGCTTAGGGATATGGTTTAGTGGAGGGCTGTTAGCGTTAGGTTGGAGGTTGGACTCGATGACCTTGAGGTCTCTTCCAACCTAGAAAATTCTGTGATTCTGTGATTGTTTCACCAGAATGCCTCATACAGTTCTTCAACAAATACCACATAATGTCTGACAGCAGCTTGTGGATGCTTCTGGCTGTATCAAATCATCTTGTTGTGCGTATGTGGGCACCTGAATTGAGCCCTGAAAGTGGGATTCAACTCTAGGCAAAGAAGTTTAAACAAACGTGTCCAGGTGGGCAGTAGAGGCAATAGAGGTCTAGACCACTGTTAGTTGGGTCGAGAAAGCAGTTGGCTAACCTACTTCTAGAGGCTTGATTCAGCTGTTTAAATGTAGGTGCCCAGCACTATTTGCTCTTTCACAGCTGAAAATTTTGGGTGGAAATTATAGCTGTGACACGGGACCAATGAGATGACAGTATCTTTCCAGAACAGTAGGTAGAAACCACACAGAGTGTATTTGGGTGTTTAATAAAACACTGAACAACAAAACTTATCCCCATGTGTCTACAGTGCATTGAATCACCTTAGTTTCACTTGGCTGCATTGACTGTAATATGATTTATCTAGATCGTACATAGACACCCAGACATGTCTTCATCTGGGCCAGAATCCTACTATATACATTCTATCAAGGCTTTCTGGATTCTGCAAAGGGAAGTGTGGTGCAAGTTTAATCAATAAGAATGATATATTGTGGTTCATTCAGTACTTTATTTTCTCTTTTATGTCTACTTGTTTTAACACACAGGATGTTTCCAACTTCTGATGCTGGGAAGCCTTAGTTCACTTCCTGTTTCTGATATTTGTTACTTTTTTTTTTTTTTTTTTTTTTTTTCTGTAATTTTACTTCTGGCTAGACAAAATTTGTCCACCTGATGAGAAGATAAAGTCTATATAGTCTGAAAATCCATTATTTATATATTCTTTTGTCCAAAATTAACAAAATGTAATCTGTAGCACATTTGTTAGGATAGATCAAAATTTAAAAAATATATACCTTTCAATAATAAGATATTTCTGACAATTCAAGGATGTCATGCCCTGGAGCATCCACTAGGAAGGATTATAAAAAAAAATAATAATAACAATAACTTTGGACAATTTGTAACATAAAGACATAAAGATACTCATATCTGAATTCTGTTTTACAGATTCTGATAAATCCTGAAAAATGACTAATGAGTGGTGCACTGGAAAAGATGACTGGTGATGAAGAAATTGCTAATTATACTTATTGTGAGGATCATTTCATGTAAAAAGTATGATGAAAACTTTTATCTTCCAAAATTTCAGATACGTATTCTCATCAAATCCATGGGCAAACCTGAACCTGAACCAAATTCCCAACTCAATATCATTAGAGGCAAGTTATTGTTAATAGGAAAATATAGGAAAAAAAAAAAAAAAGTTCCCCTTGCATAAGACATTTTGTAATCAGTACTAGCCAAGTACAGCCACTGTTTTGTACAGCAAGTGTTTTTCCTGTGTATCTGTCCAGAGTATGTATTTATTAGAAATATAATTTACATTTTTTCAGATACATATTTATTTATTTATTTGTCTGATTTTAATTGGTTGCAACAGTATACTGTAGTAGTGGCCATGGTCTTGAATTACATTATGGAAGGTAATTGCCATAGTGTCATATGACCAATTATTTTGTGAGTTCAATAGGAAAAACTAACAAATGGCTTTCAATAAAGACAAGTAAACATACCAAAATATTTTTTACTAATAGGGTGAAAACTGAGAGGAAAAATACAGCTGGAGAGGAAAAACACAGGGTGTGTCTCACAGGGCACTATTTCCACTGTGAAATGTCTTTCACCACCTGCTTGCTGTGCCTGTGAATACTTATCCTATATTTGAAGAATCTTGTTTCAGGAAATGTACAAACATATATAAATATTTTTAATTTGTCCCTGTCTTCCTTAAAAGCTCAAGATGTACTGAACATAAAGTGTATTTGTATACTGATAGAAATTCAAAAAAGGAGATGAAAGAAGTAGAGTCAAATGGACTAATGTAAAGTTATGTATGTTTTCCCTTAAATATATCCATTTAATTCTATTGGCTGTTTCCTCATTCAGTCACTAAGGAATAGTTTACTTTCAGGTTCTTGTTGTTTTGGTTTTACTTTTAATTTTGTTTTCCACATTTTTAAATTTAAACTCTGGCTGCTTTAATTTCTTTGAACAATTCTGTCTTTCTAAAGTACATTTATGCATACATTTATAAATATATTTTCTTCAACATGAACTTCTCTTTCTTTACTGTCTAGTAAGCAGTTAAGTAGTTTGCCTGTTTCCTCATTTTGTACCATAAATGTGAATGAATTCAATTCTTTGTTTTTCTTTTAAATGATATGGCATAAGTAATGTCTTTTTCATTACAGTACTGCAATCTTATTAAAAGATGCCACAGTAGGGCAAACCTTTACCAGTTAGTCTTAAGTAATGAATGTTTAGAGAAGACCTAGGCTCACAAAGCATTTTTCTTTTATCACCAGTGCTAAAGGAAAAAGGGGTGGCACTGGAACAGTTTGAAAAATAAAGCACTGGCTTTTTCTGGAGATAGCAGGATTGCTATCTGAGCCTCCTTGGAGATATTCAGAGTAACCAGACACTAAAACTGGCACTGAGGCAGTTTCCACTGAAAAAAAAAAAAAAAAAAAAAAAAAAAAAAGAAAAAAAAGCAAGATAAATGCTGTAGGAAACTGTCTTCAGGAACATTCACCGTGATAAAAAAATGTTCTTGCCTGCTCTTGCTGATAGGATTCTTATATCTTGTTTTAATTTACAAACAAAGAAAATATTTTAAGGAGCTAGATTTTATTATCAGTGAGTCTTTCCTTGCAAAGAGTAGTGTGACTAAGCATAATTTCTTCCTGAAAATCTTTTCATTGCCATTTCTAGTTATGTTTTGGATCTGTGGATCTCAGGTTTGTTTTCTTGTACTAACTGGCATTTTCACATGCAAGCAGGTAACTTGAAGGTGATTATGTGATTAGTGTATCCAGTACATGCTTGGGTGAATGAGTGATGAGGAAAGGAAAAAGGTTGGAAATTTCTAAGATAAAATTTGTAAAATATATTTTTTCTAATAAATGATATTGAGATGGTCAGGATATCAATCAATATATCTCAAAATCCAGCACTAGGAAGGAAATTTTGGACATTTTGTGTTCTCTTCATGGAACCCATGTTTGATGTAGCTGTCTGCACTTGAAAAGCCAATTTGAAAGCGAAGAATGTCTTTCTTTTTCATCCTTATGAAAATTCATCCTTATGATGATTCTCAGATTACTGCATAACGTGTACGTCAATTGAAGTACATGATACCAATGGAAAAAATAATAATTTAACAATTCAGTGATATTAAAAATAGCTGTGTTCTAGTCAACACAAGGAATTGAGTAGGAGTGTCCTACTGTAAATAATAAAGATGAAAAAAAAATAAAAAAGAAAGAAAAAAAAAAAACAAGGTGCATTTGGTGTGATAAAAAATCATTCTAAACAAGTGATTAATTAGCAGAGGAAAAACACAAGGTAGTCACTGGATGAATAGTTCAAAGAGTTATCACTACTTTATACTGTGAAAACTGTAGGGAAAATTTTGAAAGGAAAAAAAATGTACCCAACAATGAACTGAGAATAATAATCTTCTGTCTTTCTGTCTTGTGTGTACAGTGCTCCCCCCCCAAAATAAATAAATAAATAAATAAATAATTATTATTAATAATAATAATAATAATAATAATAAATACAGCTGTGTGATTAAAAGACATTAAAAAACATTGTCTTGTTGGATCAATGATCAGAGTATTATGGAGTGATATAGAAGCAGGAGCTGTAAACCTTAAGTTGTTTGTTTCTTTGTTGGTTTGTTGTGTTTTTTTTTTTTTTGTTTTCTCCTAACTTGAACTAATTCACAGTAAACACCAAATGGTTTTAAATAAAAGATATGGACTTGGGTTTTAATTCCTGGAGCTGTCCACAGGTGTAAAGTGATGGTTTTTCAGAGTATACAAATAGTTTTAAGCATTGCCTTTTAAGAAACACTTGTACAGTTAGTGGATGAAAATACACTTTCTTGGCAATTTTGACAGCAAAAAAATGTTTGAAATTGAAATGGGTTAATAAAATGAGACTATCAAGCACAAGTATATCCTTACATATATTACAATTAAGTTCACTTCTGAAATACTGAATATGGGATGGCAAAGCCAAAGGACTTCTCTGTATTTAATATTAGGTAATATTAATCATATTAATGATTAATATCATTAACAATGATATTTTAAGGAACTTAAAATATCATTAAGTTTATAAATAATAAAAAGTTCTTTCCATCTATCTTCATTTCATTTACTATCTTTACCTTTTCTATTTTATTTTTTTTTATTCTCCCTCTTTATTCTGGTTTTCTTTTTCCACTGCAAAAAGGATGCAGAACAAGGAGTTTGATCTTGATTCGCTAATTTACAATATGAAGGAGGTTCAAAATCACAACACGAATATACCCATCCTTCCCTGAAGTGACCCTACTTCTCAAGGAAGGAGAATTGCTCCTATATTAATCCATAACATGGATTTATTCTTGTGTCTTCTCTTCAGTGATGCAGATGAACTGGTCAACACTTGCAAAGGGTGACTTCCCTTTCAGCCAGTGTATGATAATCACATTCCAAATGTAACTTTCACTGAAAAATACACTCCAATTTCAGTGTTCCCCAGACTTGTTATGATTTTTGTTTTAATTTGTATGTATTTTGAAAAGCTGTCTGGAAAACACTTTACTGAGAATTGTTTTTTTTTTTTTTTTTTTTTTTTTCTGAAATGAACATGCTTCATGGTTGTCAGATCTGATTAAGGTCATCACAAACTAGGCAAGTCAAAATTAAAAACAAAATGTTAATGCAGTAAAAGCTTAAGTCCTTGATTTTAAACTAGGAAACTGCTCTAAGGAATTCACACAAAAGAGAGACTGCATTTTAAATATGTGTGATGCAAATCTCTACAACTTACCATTTAGGATCTCTCTTAAGAAATTCAGTTTCCCAGAGCTGACTTAGTCTGAGTTACCACTATTCTAATTATTGTTGAGGGTTATTACATATACACTGAATACTAATTAGTACTCAAGGAATTCCTGTGCCTTCCAGTTCATTCTTCCTTACTAGATTAAATTAACAAAACTTGACAGATTCAATAGTTTGTATTTATAATCCCTTTAATAATAATAATAATAATAATAATAATAATAATAATAATAATAATAATAATATATGGTCAAACTGAGAAAAAATATGCACTCATCATAAATTATTTTCTTACAGTAAGATCCTCCTCCTAACATGGAAAGCTATACAATTGAAATCTTTCTCACTGACCTATTTCCAGACAATTTGTCTCAACCTACAGACTTGTTTGAGGTTTCCTATAACTGGGAATTGTAGTATTCAAATGTATATATATATGAACTACATATAATTTTCATGCTTTTGCAATACAAAATATTTTGATTTCTAGAAAGATCCCATGCAGCATGATACAAATGAGAACCTTACTGCCAGCTAAAGTGCCTCATTTTCCTTCATTTGTGAATTGGAAAAGTTAAGTCTCTCACACATTGCCTCTGACACCATGCAGAAGCTTGGCTCCACACTGATCTATAAGGCTTTTATTTGTGTTCAAGCCCACTTGACTGAAGGACATTGACATTACATCTTTCTGTCATCCAAGGCATTGAGGTCATATTCTTCTCTTTGTAAGCTCTACTTGAATAAATTTGAATCAGTGATGTTAATTTTCTATAAACATTTCTGTAGGGAACATAGCTAGACAAGTGAAATTTCTATAACCTGACCCTTACTATATCATAATGTTCCCATTATGTGACAGAAGCTGCTGCTTATAAAAAGTAAACTTTTTCTTTTATTTATTTTTTTTTTTTTAAAGCAAAGAAAAAAACAATACTATTTCCTTCTTTCTTTCCCTGTTTGGGGCAAACCAGTTTGATGCACTGATATATAACTAAAATATCCTGTCAAAATTGAATGAGCTTCTTTTACCTGCTCAATTTGTTCAGAATTTTTTCTGTGTGTGTGTGTGTGAGTATATTTGTTTGTTTTCTTTTACACTATGGAAAAATAAACGCACCACGGACATTTAATTTCTTTATCCATTCACCATGGATGGTTAATTTCTTTCTCCCATATGTTCAATGACATTTATAATGTTGCTGAAACCTGGGATAATAGTATGCCAATTCTGTTAAACAAACTCTTTTCCTAGTGTGGTGGTTTTACCGTGCTGGGCAGCTAAACCCCACAACCGCTCTCTCACTCCCCCTCCTTTAGATAAGGAGGGGGAGAAGTAAAGCAAAGAACAACTCACGGGTTGAGATAAGGATAATTTAATTAAAGGGAAATAATTATAATAATTAAATAAAGACTACCATGAACTAAACAATTTAACTAAGGGGAAATAAAAGGGAAAGGGGAAAAAGGGAGGAAAACAAACAAACAAAATAAATGAAAGCTATATGGAAGTGCAGAGGAAAGAAATTACTCTCTACTTCCCACAAATGAGCGATGATTGACCACGTCCTTGAAGCAAGGCCTCAACGCACGCAGCCGGTGTTCGAGAGGAGGACCGACGTCTTCTCAACGAGAGCCCACCCCTCCCCTCTTCTTCCTGTTTCCACCTTTTATTGCTGAGTGTGACACCACATGGTATGGAATATCCCTTTGATTGGTTTAGGTCAGCTGCCCTAGTGATGTTTCTCTCCTCACTTTTTTGCCCACCCCCTAGGAGGGTTAGAGAAAGGCCCAATGCTGTGCCACTGCTGCTCAGCAGTAGACACAACACTGGTGTGATAACACTGCTGTTCCAGCTACAAGTACAGAGTACGGCACTGTATGGGCTGCTGCCAGGAAAGTTAACATTCCAGCCAGACCCAGTACAACCTCCACCCCTTATTCCATAACATTTGTATCACACTCAGATCCCCATACTTTAGCATACAAGCATTCTCATCATTATCCCTTGTCCTTTAACAGGACAAGGATTTAACAGAACAGGATTAATAGGTAGGTGTATCTTTTCATTCCATAGGTCTTTCTTGGAAAATGTTCATAAGAACTGTTGATGATTAGGTCTTCATCTGCCAAAGTGGCCACTCAAGGCAGGCGGAGTTGGATGTCTGGACACCAGCACCAGCTTAGCTCAAGTCCTTGTTGCACTGCCCGGCTCCTTGCAAAGTTGCCTAGGAAAGCTTGCGTTTCCTTTTTGCTAGTTGGCGGAGACATTGCTGTTATTTTATTGATCACATCCATTGGAATATGGCGACGTCCATCCTGCCATTTTACCCCCAGGAACTGGATTTCCTGTGTAGGCCCCTTGACCTTGCTTTTTTTAATGGCAAAACCAGCTTTCAGGAGAATTTGGATTATTTTCTTCCCTTTCTCAAAAACTTCTTCTGCTGTGTTGCCCCACACGAGGATGTCGTCAATGTACTGAAGGTGCTCAGGAGCTCCCCCTTGCTCCAGTGCAGACTGGATCAGTCCATGGCAAATGGTAGGGCTGTGTTTCCACCCCTGGGGCAGCCGATTCCAGGTGTATTGGATGCCCCTCCAAGTGAAGGCAAATTGCGGCCTGCATGCTGCTGCCAAAGGGATGGAGAAAAATGCATTAGCAATATCAATTGTGGCGTACCACTTGGCTGCCTTTGACTCTAGTTCGTACTGAAGTTCTAGCATGTCCGGCACTGCAGCACTCAGTGGTGGCGTGACTTCATTCAGGCCTCGATAGTCCACTGTTAGCCTCCACTCGCCATTAGACTTTCGTACTGGCCATATAGGACTATTAAAGGGTGAGCGAGTCTTGCTGATTACTCCCTGACTCTCCAGTCGGTGAACCAACTCATGGATGGGAATCAGGGAGTCTCGGTTGGTGCGATATTGCCGTCGGTGCACTGTCGTAGTAGCAATTGGTACCTGTTGTTCTTCAACCTTCAGCAATCCTACAACAGAAGGGTCTTCTGAAAGGCCAGGCAGGGTAGACAGCTGCCTAATCTTCTCTGTGCTCAAAGCAGCTATGCCAAAAGCCCACCGGTATCCTTTTGGATCCTTGAAGTACCCTCTCTTGAGATAGTCTATGCCAAGGATGCACGGAGCCTCTGGGCCAGTCACAATGGGATGCTTTTGCCACTCATTCCCAGTTAGACTCACTTCAGCTTCCAGTACAGATAGTTGTTGGGATCCCCCTGTCACTCCAGAGATACAGGTGAGTTCTGTCCCTTGGTAGCCTGATGGCATTATGGTACATTGTGCGCCAGTGTCCACTAAAGCTTTGTATTCCTGTGGTTCTGATGTTCCAGGCCATCGGATCCACACAGTCCAATAAATCCGGTTATCCCTCTCCTCTACCTGGCCAGAGGCAGGGCCCCTCTAGTCCTGGCTGGAGCGTCTGCCACTTAATTCTTGCAAATGCACAAATTCTGGCAAATGAGAGGTAGAGGTCCCTTCATCGTGGTCAAGAATAACATCAGCTTTTCTACTGCCTCTGGGGTACTGCCCAATAGAAACTGGAGCAGCATTTCTCTTAGGAGCCCCTCTTCTTGCTGCTGTATTTCCTTTCAGTTCACGTACCCGAGCAGCTAGGGTTGAAGTAGGTACACCATCCCATTTCCTCATATCTTCCCCATGGTCACGCAGATAAAACCACAAAGTGCCACGTGGTGTACGTCTTGGGTACTCTCTCTCTTGAGCAGGCGAATGCTGATTCTTAGTGGCTGAAGTATCACTCTGTCTAGATGAGGGGGAATATACTTTCTCCACGAGCTTGTCAAGTCCTTTAGACAGTTTCTCCACAGCTGAGACACAGGACTGTAGCGGAGCAGAGAGATTGTCTTCATATTGTTGAAGCTGGCAGGACACATCATACATTGTTGGTCCCATCCCCTCGTCCCAGCGAATTGCTGCCAGGGTACTGGCATGTGCTGATGGTGCACTCCGCACAAATTTACGCCACATGGATGTTGTGCACTGGACTTCATCGGGGTCTTGAGGTGCCTGGGCATTGTCCAAATCACTATAAATCATCTCCCGCACAGCTAATTCCCGCAGATGCTGGAGATCTTTATCCACAGTGGTCCACTTGCCTATGTGATATACAATATCTTCCTTATGGGGATATCTTTCTTTGATAGCTGCCAGGAGTCGTCTCCAGAGGCTGAGGGCCTGTGCTCCTCTCCCGATTACTTTGTCGATTACCCTTTCTCTAGAGAGGGATCCCAGCTGCTTGGCTTCATTGCCTTCTAATTGTATGCTATTGGCCCCAGCATCCCAGCATCGGAGCAGCCAAGTGAGGATGTGTTCACCTGGGCGTCGACCATAATCCTTTCGTATTTCTCGCATCTCACTCAGGGATATGGATCGAGTGATTACTGATTCCTTTATGATTTCCGTCTCATCTTCCTGCTGTTTTTGTGATGGCTCTGCTTTAGAGGTGCCTGCCAATTCCCCTTCTCCCTCCTTTTTAGGAGAGCCTTCTTCCCTTACTAAACGAGCTGACCTCCGTTTCCATTGTTTTGACTTGACTATGGGGGCGACTGATACCATAGTTGGTTGGTCCTCTGGGTCAGCCACAGCATATGTTACTTGGTCATCAGATTCAGAGACTTCCTCCCTCTCTTCAAGTTGCTGGATGATGTTAAACAGTGTTTGATAGGAATAAACCAGGACCCAGCACAATGCTGCAAGCTGTTGTTCTCCAGCATTATCAGGATCAGGACATACAACTCTCAAACATTCTACCAAGTTTTTAGGATTTAGCACTTGCTCAGGGGTGAAGTTCAAAACTATTGGAGGAGACACTCGTGACAGGTATCTGCTAACATCATCCCACACACTGTGCCACTCACCACGAGACTGTTTCGGGACAGATTCCCAAATAAGTTTTCTAAACAATCGACTAATCTTAGAGAGAAAATGAAACCTGTTATTCAGAATTAGAAATAGCAATACATGGGTTACAGATGGATCTTCAAAATACTCCCAAACTGTTGTAATTAACCCACTGTGAAAGAAGGGAAAGGTACCATTCCTGATATTATTAATAAACTGGTGTCCAGATGAGAAAAGGAAGGCAGTGTAGTTCTGAATATTCTCTGAAAGATAGTTTCCATGGGACCCAAATGATAACAGCGCAGAGCCTGAATTCCAGAGTAAAACCAAGGTCAGTGCTTGGCAGCACAACGAATTAAAAAAAGTGAACACAGATTGTAGCACTTTGTCGGATCGGATATATAGGAGAAAGGAGAATATGACACGAATTGCATGACATATGAACAAAGCCATTATTATTAACAGGGCAAGGAACATGGTTACTAGCAAGCAAGTGTGTTAGTTGTATGCGTTTAATCAATTCTATTGTTATCTCAACCCTTCGAGCCCCACGTTGGGCGCCAAAAAGGACTGTGGTGGTTTTACCGTGCTGGGCAGCTAAACCCCACAACCGCTCTCTCACTCCCCCTCCTTTAGATAAGGAGGGGGAGAAGTAAAGCAAAGAACAACTCACGGGTTGAGATAAGGATAATTTAATTAAAGGGAAATAATTATAATAATTAAATAAAGACTACCATGAACTAAACAATTTAACTAAGGGGAAATAAAAGGGAAAGGGGAAAAAGGGAGGAAAACAAACAAACAAAATAAATGAAAGCTATATGGAAGTGCAGAGGAAAGAAATTACTCTCTACTTCCCACAAATGAGCGATGATTGACCACGTCCTTGAAGCAAGGCCTCAACGCACGCAGCCGGTGTTCGAGAGGAGGACCGACGTCTTCTCAACGAGAGCCCACCCCTCCCCTCTTCTTCCTGTTTCCACCTTTTATTGCTGAGTGTGACACCACATGGTATGGAATATCCCTTTGATTGGTTTAGGTCAGCTGCCCTAGTGATGTTTCTCTCCTCACTTTTTTGCCCACCCCCTAGGAGGGTTAGAGAAAGGCCCAATGCTGTTCCACTGCTGCTCAGCAGTAGACACAACACTGGTGTGATAACACTGCTGTTCCAGCTACAAGTACAGAGTACGGCACTGTATGGGCTGCTGCCGGGAAAGTTAACATTCCAACCAGACCCAGTACACCTAGGCACTGGGCAGTTAATACTGGCATTACTTGTAGAATAGAGAGTATGTTGTGTTTTCTGGTCCTTCCACTCCAGCAGCACTCTTAATTCACTTGCTTCTGATTGATATTTGGATGCTTTAACAATCAGAATAACCCCTCCTAATAACAGCTCTTCTATAAGAAAATTTCCACAACTCTTCTGTGGTCTTCCCAGGTGTTGCTTAAAATAGAAATATTGAATATAGACTGTATGAATTTGATTACCCTCTAGAGAATATTTCCTGCATTAATTAGCTGAGAAGGTAGGAAGTCCTAGATCCTCATTTTGCCTCTGCACTGTGACCCTTGGGGATTTGGCAGTACCTCTTGCTCAAATCCACAGTGTGAGATAACATAAGAAACACATTAATTAGAACGCAATTTCTATCTTAAGCTTTGGATTTGCATCAGTCATGGTGAGCTGTTAAAATTCTTAGTGACCATGCAGATCATAGGTTTCAACTCCCATTCTTCCTGTTATTATTTTTATTTATTTAAGAGCCATAAGAGCAGCAAGGGAAATTCAGGTGCTTTCAGACTGAAGTAACATCTAATACTAACTTTCACCATTTCTCTAATGATCTACTCTCACATTTTATCACTGGTATACCCAACCACCTGTTGGGGTTACAGGAAAATTTAAAAAAAAAGCTGAGAGAGAAAGAAAGGAAAAAAAAAAAAAAAAAAAAAAAAACACAACACTTTTGTTAAGTGCTGTAGACTTACTTAACAATGTAGAGGCATACACTCTGGCTTTTCAATGGGATTTGTCTTGTCTTACATATTTGTGTTTTCAAGAACATGTGGCGGAAGGGAAAAAAATAACATCCTCCTTCCTGGCTTATCTGTAGGGAGATTTGGTGATTTCTTTTTCATAAGTGAATCTATTATAAATTCACATGGATGTCCTTGGATTATAGAAAAAGCTTTGCTTCATGATGTTTGTACATTGCAAGTATTCATTTTGTAAGTGACTTTGTACAACCCTTTGTCAGGTTTTCCAGAGTTTTTGTTTTCATTTCTGTTCATGTAGGAAATGGGCCAATAGCTAAGCATAGATAAAGCTGGGTGGGTTAAAATTCACTTTTATTTGCCACAGGCTTTATGCAATATTTCTGTAGGCTGTATTGACTTACTGCAGGATGTTTAGAAGTGATTTACAAAATCTTGATAGCTTCAGCATCCACGATATGTGGCTATTTTTCTATAAAACACTATGTAGTATGTATATATCACATCAAATCAAATGATTGGAAAAGCACTAATTTCTCCTCTTGCTTATTATTACAGTTGCCCCTAATTAAACCCACACTGTTTGAATGGACTGAGCACTGTCCTGTGTCATTTGATCACCTGGACAGTTGTGTCTTTTCATTAGTTTTCTGGTCATCTACTATCTTGATCTCCTGTTCCTCTTAACCTTTCCCATTTGAAAAGCAAATTAAAAGATGCAAGGACAATTTAGGTCCCAATTAAGACTGGTTTCTTTTGAATCCTGTGGAGTGCTGATCCCTCATTAATGTCTCTTTCATCTTGACCTTTATTCCTCCCTCAGGTGTTGACCCAGAAAAAGGATCTTTGGGCAGAGATGCTTAGTCCTATGTGAATATTGCAGTAAGAGACAGTGAAGATTGCTCCAATGGAGCTATAGTGTCACTGTCATTATGATATCCACAGGTATTTGCAGAAAAGACTGGGACACTAAAAGAAGATATTATTTTCTTGAGGAACAAAAATTTCGTGAAGAAAATTCATCAAGCAACGTAATAGGAAATGTTTTTTGTTGTTGTTTTTGTTGTCATAAATGACCAATAGATTATTGTATAAAGTTGTTGAAACTTTGTAACTTTGTAGCACTTTATGAAATCACTTATTCTCTAATACAGAATAACATTCTATATCATAAATACACGGTATTTGATTTTTACATGTACTGAATAGCAAAAATGTACAGATTTTTTCTGCCATGAAATTAAGATTGTTGGGCCAGCTTTTGAAAATTTGAGATCAGTATTTTGAAAATTTTCATCATCATTGATGAAAACAAGTTAGATTGTGTGCCAAGCAATGTATGTTGAAAGCAGTATAGCACTCCTCTTCTAAAATCAGATGTGCTCCGGAAAAGCAAAGAGATAAACAAACAACAACAAAACTAAACTTCCTGGACACACTGAAATATCTGCTGATGACTGATATCTTTGCAAAATGATTTGCCATCTTATGATTCCTTAAAAACAGCAGAATTATTTTTGACCAGTCATCCCCAATTTTATTTCTTTATTGACAAAATACCACAGTAGCTGTACAAACAAGATAGTTCCTTGGAGGAAAGGGATATCTTATCAGAATATTCAATATGCTGTCATATTGCTGTGTGCATTAGTGTAGATGCACTTCAGTTGAGCCATTGCCT
Organism: Aythya ferina; assembly: GCF_964211825.1. Taxonomy (NCBI): domain Eukaryota; kingdom Metazoa; phylum Chordata; class Aves; order Anseriformes; family Anatidae; genus Aythya; species Aythya ferina. The sequence goes on along the minus strand of NC_140298.1, from coordinate 107,913,426 downwards.
TCACCCCCAATGCTGGCATTGTTACCGCAGGCTCATATATATCAAGCCTCATTTCATCCCCATCCTCCTTTGTACCTAGTTTAGAGCCCTCTCAATGAGCTCTGCCAGCTCCTGGGCTGGGATCCCTTTCCCCTGTGGAGACAGGTAGGACCCATCTGCAGCCAGCAGGACAGGTGCCAAGTAACCCACCCTATGGTAATAAATAAAATAAATAAATAAATAAATAAAATAAATAAATATACTTCAATGGCACCAGCCTCTCAGCCATGCATTTATCAGCTGGGTTTTATGGGTCCTATCAGTATCTCTCCCTGCCACTGAAGGGATAGATGAAAACACTGCCTGTACTCCCACTCTATCCACTAGCTGCCCTAAAGTAAAGGATACTTTAGGCTTCATCACTGCCAGCCTGAACTATCATAATAATAATCAGAGGGGTAAACCACATCATAGAAATTTCCTGGTAATGTCCCTGACCCAGGCCCCAGGCAGGCAGCAGACTTCCCTACGGGTAGGATCTGGCCAGCATATGGGGCCCTCTATTCCCCTCAGAATGAAGTCACCTATGACAATTACCCTTCTTTCCTTCTCAGTAGAGGCAGTTTCAAGGTGTGGAGTTGACTTTCTTGCCCTAGACAACCTCCTTGGTGGATCTTTTCCTACATCCTCACCTACCCATCTCTCCAAGCTCCAGAGCCTCAAACCTACTGCGTAAGGGCACCAGGGGAGGCAAGGTGGGTATGGAGGAGGCTCACCTGTGACTCTGAACAGGGACCTGTTTCCATTCCTCTCCATCTCTCAGATCCTCTCCCTCTGCCTGACAATGACAGGGCAGGGAGTCCACCAGAATTTGGAGTGTATCACCCCCATGCCTTTCTCACAGGCATGGCAGGAAGTTGGTCCACCAGTCCAACTTCTTGCTCACACTCCTTGATAGTCCTTAGTCTCTCTACCTCCTCCTTGAGCTCTGCCACCAGGCTGATCACATCCTCCACCTGCTCACACCTCATGTAAGGCAGGTCACCCTCCGTTGGTAGCAACAGGTTCAGGCACTCCCTGCAGCTGGAGACCTGAAGAGATACATTGTGGGGCAGAAATTCAGTCTGGATTGCCACAGTTTTTGGTGAGAGCTTTCTGCCTGGTGGAGACCATGTCTGGATTTATTGCTAGGTAGGCAGTTGATAGGTGAGCTGGTTTCCTGAGTGGGGAGGGATACTCTGCATGCACTGCCACACCAAATGATGCACCACACTCCTTGCGGCTCCCTAGTGCTCCCCAGGGGCAGCCTTTTTATGACATAGGAGGCTCCACTGGCTCTACCCAAGACTCTTCAGCTGCCTTCATGAGGGCTGCCTCGTCCTCAAGGCTCCCTCAACTGTCCCAAGGGGCCTTGATGTAGGGAACCCCCTACACCCTCGATCCCCCTCTCCACTGTAGAATGTGTCTACCCTGAAGCTGATCACCTGATCACCTCTTTTCATACATAATATAGTGCATATAAAATTTTCCATAAGATGGAAAAATCCATAACACTGTTGTCTTCAGGAGAAGAAAAAATAGTAATTGAAGTAACTTTCTGTTTCAAACAACATCAAGTACCATTTGGGTGATAATTTCTTCCTTATGGAATTGAGTAATATATTAAAGGTATAAGTATACCTACGTGGTGTTCTATAATATATTCAATAAACTCATTTGGAAACCTTTAACTGTTATATAAATCTAAAATAATTGCATATGGTGAGATGACTGATAGGTAGTTTAATGAATAATAAGTAAACTGGGGTTGCAGTAATATAATCTGTAAAAATCAGTAGTGCACATTTCTTGTAGCAATTATTTCCCTTCATGCTTAAATTTTTTTGTTTGTTTGTCTATTTTGTTTAGAGTTAACAAATATTCCTCTCTATATTTAAAGGACTTACAGTATGATTGAGAAGACTATTGCCCGTCATTTCACCAGACAGTACGTAATTTCAGTCTGCTTAGTTGCTTAAAAATATGTATTGTTTTGAATATTTTGAATGTATATCTAACTGCTTTAAAATTTCTAAAGAAATTGAAGCTATATTGAGAGCATTTTGTTGTGAAAATTTTGACATTTTTCATACTCAATGATATCGAGATCTTGAGAGACTCAGAATATTCTGAAATGAATACCACTAACTCTCTATGTTATCTTGCTACTTGTAATCAAACTTCATGTTTAACCAATTAAAAATACAAGGTAGGGAGCTGATAAAACTACCTTCTCCAAAGGTGTAAGAGGCTATACAAAACAGACTAAGAATCAGAAGATAAACTATGATCAGTTCAACCATTTTTATAAATTACTAGGTGATGGTTCCTATAATAATCAAAAAACAAACAAACAAACAAACAAACAAAATAAAAAACTTTGTAGTTTAATGTCTAATGAGATCCAAAACTATTAGAATACTAGAGAAATGTTCACAAAGAGAAAAGAGTATATTACAATATAGTTTAAGTATACCAAAGGTATATTTTAACTGTTAATTTTGAAGTGCCTTAGGTCAGGATTTCACCTGTATTTGTACCAGCAGATTTCTAGCAGTCTTCCCTTTGTTCATATTAAAAACTGATTTTCTGAGCCCTTTGAGTATCTTCTTTTTGCAACACCACATGTTCTTGATATGACCTTCACAGCCTTGATTGAACATTGTTGTTTCACATTATTATCATTCTGTTCATTTTCCATCTTCTCAAAGTCTATGCTCAAGTCATCATTGCAACAATGGACTTCTGTGTCTTTGTGACATAGCTTTTCTTGAGCAGTCAGATGGAGTTGTCTAGATTTTTGTTTTTGGTTACTATTGAAAAGTTCATGGCTCAGTAGAGTTAGGTATTTGCTTTGGTAATCTGACATGCCACAATATTCACATCATTCCATAGGTTATTGAGATTCTTTTTGAGAGCAGCTGATTGCAGAATAACTTAGATGTCTGATGTAACTTGCCTAGGTCTATTTATCTTGTCTACAGTACAAAGAATTTGTCTGTTTAGGTAAATCTGTCTGTTGGCAAATCTATATTGCATTCATGAAGATTCAGGAGACTCCATTTTTTTACAGAAAGTGGATTTTTTCCCCCTATGGCAGAAGTATATTGGATCAGTAGTAATTTAGAAACTTACTAAATAGCCTGAAATTTCTAGGTTAGTTTCATATTCAGTATTTGTAATGACAATCTCAGATGGCTTTATCTTCCTGGAAGGATTTCAGCTTCTTACTGAACTTAGTCACAGAGCTCAGACTATTCTAATATTTTTTATTTAACCTCTCTACTGATTTTATATCTATTCTAAAATAACGTGACTTCTACTACGCTGAGAAAGTAAACACTATTGTTTTTATTAGGCAGTCCCAAGAGTTTCTGCTGTTCTCCTGGCTTTCATATGTGTCAATTAAAGGCATTGTAAAGGTGCTAACTGAGCAGACTGCAGATGAGATCCCACATGTAGGCTTCCTTGATCATTCACACAGTCCATGTAATAGCACTCAAGGAAAAGGTGGTAGCTTGACTGGACTTACATGAATTTTATGAATTATATTTGGTGTGCAGTCAGAAACATTATTTCTGACTGCACACTGAAAGTTGTTTTTCATGAACTTCCAATCAAAAATAACAACAAATAGAAAACATTGAACTCTGCAAATATAATGGTTCATTGGGCTAAAACATAGTTGTGCTCACTGGACATAACACAACTTTTGTGACTAAGGCAGCTATTCATTTTTGCTATTCATTATTCATTTCCCAGCACAGGAAAATAACAATGGAAACATGAAGATGAGAGCTTGTCTCCTTCTTCTGCAGCTGAAACATTCAGGAAGAAAAGTGAAAGAAACAGAATGGTGACTGCTGTTGAAGAGCATACATGATAAAGAAAGCACAAAAACATTCTAAGGAGGAACAATACAGCTTTTAGGAAGACCTTTGAATTAATTCTTTTTTAACAGAAACTCTCAACTCCTCAGCAAGGTGCACACTTTTCAAAACACATTTTAAAAAGAAAAAGAAAAAGAAAATGGAGGAAAAACAAACAAACAAACAAACAAAAAAGTACTGATTTCAAAAGCTCCAGAAATAGCTTCCTTTAGAATAAGGACATAGCCTATCAAAAAATAAAAATCTTGTAGGAAAAAATACAACTGTGTGACTGACTACAATCAGGAGAGAAAAAAAAAAAAAAAAGAGAGAGGAGATAAACAAAGAATTATCATTCCCTTTTGCATAACTGCCTATCAGCCATCACTGGTAAAGCTCATATCTTACAGCTCCTACAATTGTTTTTAGACTTATGTTCACCAGAGTTTTGGACAAAATTGGTTTGAAATAAAATGGATTGAAATCTGCTAATCAACTGAAGTAGAAAAGTAAATAATCTTTTATTAAGCTGCAAAAATATAATTAGTTGGTGTAATGTTTTTCAACTGAAGGTCGTTGACTTTGTGTGTCTGCAAATGACTGTCACGATAAAGATGTTGAAGAGACAGAAACAGTACCTTTTTTATACTAACACAAATTTCTTACTCGTCTCTATATTTATTGAAAAGATTATGAGAAGACAGAAGAGCAACATTCCGGGTATGGTTTAAATACTACATTTCATTAAGCTAATAAGCCATTGGGAGTAATATTATTGTAGCACTGAATGCACAGAGAAATTCATGTATGCATACATTCCTCATATTCATATAAATACAATACTTGTCTGCTGCAGCTATTATAATATAACATAAAACAAACAACAATAACAAAAAGTTTTCACAGCTACTGTTGTAATAGTAATAGCACATGCATGTCTTGATTATATAGACCACTGGGGCTTTTGGTTGCAGGGATTAGTCTAGAAATAACATATCTGAAATATAAATAAAGTTTTACATTGTTGTTTTAGTAATATCAATTGCTTTACCATTGCTACTACCTAATTACATCTCAATGGACACACAAGGCCTTGAAGGCTTTGCAGAGGAATGCTATCTTACATCACCAAAAGATGATGCACTGGACTTAGTGTTAACACATTTGCCTACAGAGACCACCTAGATAAAATTTTGAAAAGTAATATACATCCAAATGGTAGAATAACACAAACACAATTATTTCAGATTTCTGCAAACATTCATTCAGATACCTGAAATTATTTTTTTTAACGTGATATCACTACAATAAATCCTAGTCCAGTGCATGAATTCAGATTGTCCTTTAAGACTGCAATATTTGGATTGCTTTAGTTTAGAGAGTTAATAGCTTGGGATTTGTTCTCTCCTTGAGCATCTGATCAAAGCTCAGAGGATCTGTTTGGGAAGGGTTATACCAGCAGTTAATCCAGAGACTAATAATGATAAAGAGAAAAATAAATAAAGGAGTAATAATGATAAGGAGAAAGAAAATAAATAAATAAATAAATACAGCAACAACAAAAAACATAATGTAACCAATAGATTTATGCCACATGCTATGTTGACCTGGCATTGTGAGACTTCTTGTACCTTTTGTACAAGTGTACTGGGTGGAATTCCTTCCAGAACAACATGGTCTTTTCACAATTCGTGTCAAACATAATTAAACCAACTTGGTTTTGGTTTACTTTCATTAAGTTTCTCTGCGGGATTTTTATTATTAATTGCCATATATAAACATTCAGATTTAAATGTCCCTAAAATTATGTTTTTCTTTCTCCTGCATCATATTTTTTCCTTCAGAAATCCATGTGTGAAATATGTGTGTGTATCTTAGCTACAAGCAGAAAATACATCATTTGGGAATGGAAAAATACCAAATTATGTGATCTGTTAGCCAATGTGTTTATCCAGCTCTCCTTTCTCTATACAACTTAATTCAGGATTTTACAAAATCATGTGGTCACAAACTCATCCCTGTATCTCACTGCTGGGTTCCTACTATCTCACTGTTGGGAGCTTTTGTATCTTCATATCTAATGGACCAATGTGTTCTCTAACAGTACTCCCTTAACTAGCAGCCTGAAAAGTGGCACACCTGCTCTGCTGGAGAACTGCCAGTAAACAGATGCAGCACTGTGCATTTCAGTGACACTGAACACTGTCAGAGCAACACATATAGTCTGTTGTCATAAGTAAAACAGGTGTGTCTACACGTTTAGTCAGCATCATTAACAAATGTGAACTGATGTTTTACTGGCATAAATGTCATGACTTTTATTATCATTGATCAAAACAAACACTGTTCTTGATTTGTTTTGATGGTTGAGAGCTCACCCTATATTTTCTGGATGTCAGCCCATCTCTACAATTCTGAGAGAAAGATGTGGAAATAAGCAAATAATAAATAAGTAACTTAGTCTGAATTCTACAATATTTATTTTAAACAATGCTTCCATTGAATGAGAAGTTACTTAACTGTAATAAATTATTATTTCACAATCCAAACAAAGACATAAGAGGACAAGACCTGAGTACTGAAACAGCTTTCAGAACTTTGTTCGCACAGTACTGTGCTCTAGATGACATTTACACCCAAGAAAATTTTGGGTGATTCAAACTGCTTTCTCTCTTGGGCTCCTAGCCTCTGTGACCTAGGACTTTGGAAAGAAAAGAGGAGTCTAGTTCATGTAGGTATTCAAGTTGCTAAGCGTACGGATGGTACAATATATACAGGCTATACATGATATATGACACCAGAGCATGGTTTGCATCTGTCTGCACTGGCCCCGTGGCAGAAAATATTGACACATTTGAGGTACAATACTGAACTTGCAAGGGGTTGTAATGGCAGATATGAAAGACAAATCCCAAATGATAACTGTTCAATATATATATCCTCCATGGTGCTACTGTGTATATACACCTCATTTGCAAAGCCTTCATTCTTCTTTGCATCTCAGTTATTAACAGCTGATCTGTAGCATGCCTCAGCATCTGAGGAGCACACAACAAATGAACATTTAACGTGGTTCAGAGAGGTCAGCTGGCACCAGATGCCACAAGGACCTTGTTGAGACCAAAGTAATGCTTACCAGGAAACAGAAGTTTGGAAAGGGGACAGATCTGTTTGGGGGTTGAATGAAACTGGAGTTGTTTAGAGATGCCATTAAGACCAAGACTAAGTATGTAGAAAGGGCACTCCAGTAGAGCTAGTTCTTTGCCAAAGACCAGGATAGAGGTGGTCACTGCTAACATGTTCAGAGGAACTAGAGCCACATAAACAAGAATGAATTAGTATTGACTTCAGTGTCTCTTTACAGTTGTGCAAACAACTCATTTCTCAAGCAGGGAGATTGTGATACTGGAAAATTAAAATGTACACCATATCTGTCTTTATTAAAATAATTCACTTGTTTAATGAGTACATAAAACACCCTTATTTATAATTTCTCGCATCTAAGAGCTTCTCTGGCAACTCTGAGTGCTCTGAAGTTATCATGTTTCTGATAAAGCATTGTATATTAAAACATTAAGAATTAAATTAAGAACTAAGTATAGATTAATTTGGAACATGCAATTTTAAAGTTTCTAACCTGTGTGCTTAAAGATGAGTAAGGCTTTTTAACAATTTTTATCATATATGGAAAAGGATATCCAACTAAATGCTGTAAAATTTCATTAAATGTAAGAGCCTGAAAACTCACTAATTTAAGGAAACATGATTTAAAACTAATTATAGTGGATAGAAAAATCAAGAGGGACACAAAGAGCTTCTCAGTAGTTTGAGAGAATAATACTGTTTGAGAAAGAATAATGTAACAATCAGAGGGGAATTAATGAATAGGACAGGTATATACATGCCTAGAAATAACTATTAATACCACAGAATTATGCACTACTCAGTCATTAACATCACATTGCACCTGGCAGTTTAACAGGGAGGTTTTAGTTCTTTGAGAAAAGAAATTAAGGGCTCAATTATGAATCTGAGCCATGTGGAGAAGGCAGAAAGATAAATACTGTTTCATGGTGTGCTGGGAAACCATATGCCTTTGGAAGGCACAAAAAATGGTGTGAAATGACACCTGTAATAAACAAGCCATCCTGATGGACCAGCCTCTTCACAACAAATAAATAAATAAATAAAAATAATGAATATATATATACACATTTACATATACATATATATATATATATGTTATATATATACATGTTATATATATGTATATGTATATGTGTGTGTGTGTATATATATATATATACACATATATATTCTCCAGAGAAGCTCCTTAAACCTCATTCTGGCTGTAAGGAACCAATCTGAGAAGTATAGGAAGTTGTTCTTTCTCCTCTTCTGATGACTCTTTGAGGATGATCCTGCTCGATGAGAAGTAACAGTAGTTCCAAGTGATGTTTCAGTGTAAATTATATGAGATCAGGAACTGAAGATTTAAGAAGGTATCCCTGGATTCATTTTGGAGGTGGATCTTTTTCTGTTTTTAGTCCAGTGGTATCTGAGCTGGATGTTAGGAGGCATAGGTTTTGCCTATATGGAGCCTTTTCAAAATGGGTAGCCTTGGTGATTTTATTACACCACAAGATCTTGTAACGTTCAGGTATATCTTCTTAGGTGGGTCACCATGAAAATATGTCCCTGATTTCAGTAATCAAAGACATATTATATGAATATATCTGTATCTGAGATTTGTTGTGATGTACCTAGATATGACTTTTAAGCCCTGTCCTGTAAGCTGCTAGCCTTTTACTTCCTTCCTTTTCATGGCGTAGAATATATACGTCTGATCTAATGATGATTCATATCCCTCGTATCCTTGGAATAGTTAAAACATTCCTTCTTATCGGTCCTGTCTCTTCTGAGTAGATTTTTCATTAGTATAATTTTACTCCTATATCACTCATCTTGTGTGTTATTAAATTTATTTTTCTGATTACTTCTAATGAATAATGGTATTAATATCATCATCTCTGTTAATCATCAGAATTTTTCCTTTATTAAATACTTGCAGGTATTATGTGTGCAATGAAGCATTATTTAAACAATTCAGAATTATCATTACAATTTATTTTTTTCCTCCTACTCTCTTGTGTTCATGTTTCTAGCTTTCTGAAATTTACCTTTCTGAAATACTGATAACACATGTATTAATCCACAAACCATATTTTTGCAAATTATAAAAATAATTTTATCATGGACATGCAGAATCACATTATTATTATTACTAGTTGTTTTTTGCTCATGGAAGTGCATCTTTAATAAGTTTATTTTAAAATATTTCTAAGATATCAAATCTTTATATTTGAGTGCTATTTTCTATCTATTTTGTGTTTTTTGATCTTTTTTTTAAGCAAGTCAGGGATGCTTTAGTAAAGTCCTGCTGTCACAGGACTTTAAAAAAAAATTCTCATCTTATGATTTAAAGAGCATTTTCTGTTGTTCTTTATTTGTGACTGATCCATATTAATCACCTGTGTTCAGGTGATTAATATGGCATCAACCATATTAATCACCTGATTGAGGTCATTTTCCTGACTGAGGTTGATGTCAGGGCATCAACCTCAGTCAGGAAATCAACCCCTAAATGTTCCATGATCTAGCTTTCTGAAATGTTAATACCTCAGCAAACAAACTATAATAATTTTCATGTGGAGTACAGTCTCCCAGTTCTAAAGTAGGGAATGTCTACAAAATAACAGTTTTGTGAGAGATACTGCCTAATTATGGTACCTAATAATTAGGTACCTAAACCTAATTATTAGATTTCTTGATGAATAAATGATATGGCAACCCCTGATCTAAGTCAAAACAATGACTTTCATATTTATTCCAGAATTATAAATGTGCTACTATTGCTATTCCTAGGATATATTAAAATTTTAAATTTCCAATGTACAAATCTCTTACACAATCAAGCCCTCCATAGTCTTAATTCTATCATCACACTAGTTTTTAGTAGTGCTTCACTTTATTATTTCTAAATGTCTTTTCTTAGGTACAAAACGGCACATACAATGTTATCTTCCAAACATTCAGACTTTGTCATCAGTTTGTCAACCCTATAGGTTTTGAAATCCAAAATTTATATCCTCAGAATCCCACATCATTAGTCATATAACTCTAAATATTCTTCCCTATACTTGCTTCTTGATATGGTGAGAACTGCTCAGTAGTTGACAGTATGAAGCATCAAGATATGTGATGCATTCACCATCCACAGGTCCTCACCTGACCGCAATCCTGGGGCACACCCAGGATCAACACTGTGAAGGGGAGACCTGTAGCCACATGTCTTTAATCCATGCTTAAACTCCATGCTACATGTTATGATAGACTATTCATCTAGGATATGAAGACCCATATTTTTCTCCTGTCTTTAAAAAAGACAAGCTTTCTCCCACTTCTCTCATGAATTTTAGTCAACATAGACTGCAGTAGGATTCTCTGAATTCCCTCTTTGGGATTCTTTAATTTCCTTTTAACATTGCTCCCCTTTATTAAACAGACTGTACACTCCTGATCCAGAGGAAAAGGGAGATAAGATAACCTAGCTGGTATCACACATAACCTGGAATATCCACATCCACTTTCTGGTGCCAGCATACATTTATAGCTGAGTCTTCTAAATGCTGAGCGTGTGCTGTTCTACAGGTTAAGAGAAAAATGTTATTTTTATTTCTTTTGTTTACTCATAAAAATAATAATTTAAAAAAATGAGAATTTTGTTGCAGAAGGACTCTCAGGGTGATGAATACTGATTGGAAAGAAGTTAAGTCTTTTTTTTTTTTTTTTTTTCTTTTTTTTTTTTTTTGTCTTATTTTTTTGTCTTCCTTCCTTCCTTCCTTCCTTCCTTCCTTCCTTCCTTCCTTCCTTCCTTCCTTCCTTCCTTCCTTCCTTCCTTCCTTCCTTCCTTCCTTCCTTCCTTCCTTCCACAGTGAAATCATATTAATGGGTGAATTTTCTCTTAAGATTTTCTCTAGTATTTTCTGTTGGCTGGGCTATATAGACCTCTAGTTGCAACAGTTTATTATCTATATACATTGCCTTCAAAATGAAAAGCAGATTGATTTGAGGAGTGTTCAAGTACCTGCATATGAAGAGCTCTGTCTATATAAGACCTAAGAGAGGTACTAGCTCAGGATCTCTATGGCAGTGTAGTCGTTTCATATTGCTTTTAGGCAAAGTAAACTTATTTATAGTGCCTTGGAGCTTGAACAACAAAGCACTGCAAGGAAAAAATACCATAAATCACCCCATATATAATTCACAGTGTTCAGGCACCTAATGAGGCCTAACATTTGCATTGGACAAAAATGTATCTAAAAATTTTTAACTGCAATTTTGAGAGATTAAGGTAGCTTTGTCCATGTATAGATCCTGCCTCAAGCTGTCTTGAGAGTGGCAGGTGAAACTGTATGAAGTATAATAGAGGTGGATGGAAAGCTAGAGAAAGAGGGCTGTTTTTCTCTCAGAGTTCAAAACACTGCTCTAGACATCGGACTAAACTGCAGTCATCCCTGTTTGCAAATCCCCAGTGGGGGGAAAAAAATCATTCTGTGAATCTGAGGAGCAAGTATTCAATAGATACATGATTTAAAAGCTTCATGGGGGACAGGAAACTCTAACTGCAAAAAGCTTTTTGTTACTGAGGATTTTAGTCTCAGCTACCAATGATTCTGATAATAATACTTATTTGGGGTTATTTGTTAGATTATTTTTAGTAAATTACAATAAATACGAGAAGAAAACATTTGTGGAAGTCAATTAAATGAAATATGTGAATTCATTGTCTTCAGAGGATGGGTACTGTTTTTACATACAAGTGTTTGAAAATGCCTACAAGTGTTAGAAGCAGTGATTTGAAATGCTGCATGACATTTACAAAGAACAAATAGCAAGTGCCATTAATGCAATCAGCTTGTTGAGAGGATTACCCATTTCTCGATGGTAAGAGAATACTTGTTGGACTTGTCATCAAAATTTTGTTGTACAATATTTGTAATTTAGAATAAACTAGATGTCTGTTTTCTTTCTCTAGAAAATGGAGAGAGAAAATCAGCCTAGTGGGGTGATTTGTCAGTTCCCAAAATAACTGTTCCAGGAAGGTGCATCATCCTACAGGATTTTTCTTCATTGCAAGTGGAGGTGTTAGATCTGAAAGGCTTCAGTCATAGATTTGTCTTCAGTGGTCAAAACATCTGCATACAGAACATCTTTGTGGGCTTTTTAGTCATCTCTCTGGTCTGTTATTTTGCTTCTGTTTCTAGTCCTTCCCACACACTGTGCAGGGAGCTGAGGTGCACAACAACTTAAGTTGTGCAGCAATGGGGACTAGACCTTTGGATTACAGCATCTGCTTTTTTCTGTCTAAGTTACTCAGTGAGTCTAGGCTTAAGTGGTAAACATAATGCTCACAAGGTCATACTTTACTAGGTGTAATAGTACTTCACTTGCCTGTACATAGTTCGGTGAGCATAATTACAAACACACACAATTTGTTTAGTCCAATCCTAGTCCACATGTCAGGAATGGGAAATTCAGTAACACTATGAATAGATCTTTCACTGATGATCAGTAAACCTATGACAGAGATGACAAAAGACCTTTAAATACCTGTTATGACTAGAGTAGCTTTATTTACTGAGTTTCGTTTCAGTCAAAAATTAAGCAGAGGTACATGTATTATCTTCAACTGTCAGATGCACTAATTCATTTATTTGAAAAGTGTTCTCATTTCTTGGTTTAAAATGTTGCCCCTGTGACAGAACTAAAGTGTAATGTACTGAGACCAGCATGGAGAGCAGAGAAGACAGACAATTTTGAATCTAAATTTGATTCTGGTCTGACCAACTTATATATAAAGGCATAACTTAACAGTAATGCATCCAAATGAAGAAAGTTCTGATACTAGCTGAATTGAAACTCAATTTCTCAGGTTGATCTAGGAAAAAAGAATCCATTAATTCCAAATAACCCTTTGATAGGGACTTCCTATCTTTTGGTTCAAAAGTACCATCCATCTCTATCAGATTAGCATTTGCAGAGGTTACATGCAGTTAGTGAAAGGATTGATTGTAGCTACTCTGTAATACTCATTACAGTTTACCAAATCTGTCATAGTTAAGAAAAAAAAAAAAAAAGTCAGATGACCTTGTCCCACAGCTGATATTCCTGTGTATTTATAGCCATGTCCTAGCATCAAACCCAGAACACAGAAAATTATAAGCTTTCTTACCTAACTAGATTCAATGTCTCTTATCTTAACTTTTGCTTGGGAACACACTTGCTTGCTATTGAGTGTGGCTCCATTGTCTTTGCATTTCCCTTGAGGTACTTATACACCTTGAGAAGATCCCTTGCTCTTGAGCCTCCTCTTTTCCAGAAGGAACAGTGCGAGCTCTCTCAACATCTCCTCAGAGGAGAGGTAGTCCAGTCCCTCAATCACCTTGGTGGTCCTATATTGAACCCTTGCCAGTACAGTTCAATTTCTCTTGTACTGGGGAGTCCAGAACTGGACACACTACTCCAGCCTCATCAATGTTGAGTAGAGTGGAAGAATCACCTCTCTTGACCTGCTAGCAACACTTTGCCTAATGCAGCCAAGAATACCGTTAGCCTTCTTATCAGCAAGAGCGCATTGTTGACTCATATTTGACTCATCTATCACTGTCATGTCTACTAAGGCTCCTAGGTCCTTTTCTGAAGACCTACTTTTCAACTGGATGCCCCCAGCATGTCCTGGTGCCTGGCGTTCTTCCTCTCCAGGTCCAGGATGATGCACTTCTCCTTGTTGAACATCATGAGATTCTTGAGAGCCCCCCTCTCCAGCTTGTCAGGGTTCCAGGATGGCTGCACAGTCCCCCATATTTGTGTCATCCACACATTTACTGAGGGTACTCTCTATCCCACGATCCAAATCATTAATAAAAATGTTAAACAGAACTGGACCCAGTGCTAACCCCTGGGGTACTCTTTTCACTGCAGCCTCTGACTAGATTTTGTGCCTCTGGGTCTGGCTGTTCTGCCAATTTTTGATCCACCTCCCTGTCTCCTAATCCAGCCTGTACTTCAACAGCTTCTCTATCAAGCTCAGATCCTTTCTAGTAACTACCTATGAACGTATTCCAGCCTTCTCTAAGTGCATGGTAACTCATTCCTTGGTGAAAAGAGATGAGTTATTTCAGAGTTGCTGAGGAACAAGTGTTTGAACACTGGAAGTTACCAAGGGAACTGACTTACTGACAGTTTTTAGCTTAGTTTATAGTACATTAACTTGCCTGGAGGACTATTTCTTAAGCAATAATAAAAATAATAGCACACGCTTAAATTCACCTCCTTTCATGCTTCTGGCAGGTTTCCCTTTGTGCTTCTATTCTGATACTTGCTTGTAGGATCAGTATTATCCTGCTTTCTTCACTTTGATCTTTTTGACATTTCAGCAGGATTAGAAGTATATGCAATTCCAGTTGCTCATGCCCAAAAATAAGGGAATTCAGATTCAAACAAATGTAAAGATGGTTTGCAGGGATTCCATCCCCTCCACCCCCACCCTCCTGTTCCATTTGATGTATTTACACAGGAACATTAAATAGATGCTGCTTTTTGCAGCCACAGCGACTATCTCAGTGGTTGGGCCATTTAGCCAGCAGATGAGAGCCCCTGATTTCAATCCCATCTCTGTTTGAGGCAGCTTTGCTAGTATAGTATGAACAAATCTTTATCCACAAAGCTACAATAAGATATGTTTTTCCCAATAGTCCACTTTACAAGAAATTTTGTTAACAAAATAACCATTTTTTCTCCATTCTGCAACTCACTTGCCCTGCCTTGAACCAGCCTTTGGCTGATCTAGCCTTAACAGTAGCAAAATAAGTACAGGTCAGACCATTTTTTTTTTCCAATTGCTTTCAGTGTTATGTTCCTTCCTTCTCTAGGGAATAGAAACATAGACAAAAGGTCATGTTACTTCTCCATAAGCAATATCCTGTTCAAATAAACCAAGGTCTTTTTACTTAAACTACTTCCTGATGTCTCAATATGTCTCTACTTATCCTAGGATTTTATTATTTATCTTTCCCTGTATAGACTATTTTCCAAATTATTTCACTGTTTCTTGAGTTTTCACATCTCCAAACCACAATGAGCCAGGATGACAGTGCAAAAAAATAATAAATAAATAAAAATCCTGAAATCTCTGTATCTTCTATGCTTTGTTAGACTTCACTATTCAAGCCTTTCTCTATTTGAATATACTTCAGCTACGAAAGAAATATGATAGTGCATCTCTTTTGCTATTAACACTTGCTTTCTATGGCAAACTTTCCTCCTAGGCACCACAATGAATTGGAAAATATACCCTGAAAAATAACTCCAACCATATACCTAAGAATAAATAATACTAAGAAGTCTAAGCAAATGATGGGTCTTGACCATTGCTTTATACTCTATGAATTGCCCCTCATGTTCTGATCCCCATCTGCTATTTGCTCCTTTTGTATGTTGACTGTCAGGTCTTGGGTTCAGGGACCACTTTTCATTATGCATGACTGTGCCCAGCAGAATAGAGTATGAGTGAGATTGTGTACTGCAAGTAAACAGCACCTTAATGGGAGTGTGGATAACAGAGCATTAGCTCCTCCTGTTATGAAAGATGCTTCTGTGGTCGTCATTTACACACAGGAAGATCCCACACTGCTTGCTTTGGAAGAAGACTACTCTCAAGCTTTTGTTTTGTTTAAAGACAGAGTTGCAGAGCTGAACTCAATGCAGCAAAGAATCATTTTGTTACCCCACTTATTGCCCTTAAAAGACCAGGACAGAAACATAAGTAGTACCCTTTATGATCTCTTTTCACAGAGAAAAATAACTCATTTTTTTTTCTGAAAAATAAGGCTCTGATGTTTTGTCTTTTGTTTCCGGTAAGCAGAGACCTTTCAGCCTACCAGACATAGGATGGTCTCTGGCAGGAGCTGCTAGGTCACAGGTTCTGATAGGGCTTCTCTCCTAGATTTATTGGCTGGCAGAGATACATGCAGCATTTTCCATAAAATATGAAGAAGTCTTTTTTTCTTGGACATGTGTAGGAAGATGAATTTCTATCTACATTTCACACTTCTGTTGGTCTTAAGATCTTGTACAGCTGTTCTGTTAGTGGACTGATTTAACATCATGTATTATAGTGCCCAGAGTATTTCTAGCAGTGCTTATCAAGCATGAACCAATATAAGGCTCATCCACATACAGTAGTCTGATGAATACATATATTATAATGGAAAAATAATCATGGTTTGCTTAGAAACACATTTATTTTATTTTATTTTATTTTATTTTATTTTATTTTATTTTATTTTATTTAAAAAAAAAAAAAAAAACACATTAAGCTTGAAGCATCAAAGAAATCTGGACATGTAATAATACATGAAGTCTGTTATCACCTGTTTTCAATGCACTTAAATATGACGGTGAATGTCAGGCAAACTTTAGAGATTCAAAAATGAATTACAGCTCTAGAGAAGAGAACAATAAAATATTTCTTTACCCTTTTTATCCAAGTTTTAGAACAAGACCTACATGAGTAGGTTTAGCAGCATTTCCTTTACCATTTCTCTTCATGAATACATGAATACATCATAAGCTCTCTCTTGCTTTTCTCTTCAGAAATGTGAACAGAGCACATAGCTGGGAAGAGAAAGAAATAGTTGAATGGATAACTTGGCATTCATCGTAAGACACGTGTGGATATATTTGACATTGCTATATTAACTCCTCTGAAAGGAAGAATTCTTTGACAGAAACAAATGGGTCTGGGAAAAATTCTACTTCATGGATGTTTGGCAATCCTCAGACAACCATAACAGGAATAGGTGTTATAGCAACAGTCACATACTGTTTGTACGTGCCTGCCAGGAAGACCTTCAGGTTTTCATCTGAGGAAGACTGCTGTCATGTTGGAAGTGACTGAGGTTTTAAGGGTTCCTCCCCACTTTCTGTCAGAAAGATTCAACTAGGTTAAGCTCATTTTTTGGCTTTGGTTCTGACTAGGGGTTCAAAGCTGGGTTACCTATGTTACTGGGGACAGCCAAGACACAAGGAATCATCTTTCTTAAAAAACAAACTTTAATCTGGCACAAAGATACCAGCATTAAAATTGCATTAAATATTCAAAATCACAATAATCTCTCACCTATCAGAAGTTTCACTGGCATGGCCTCTTCCTTTCAGAGTGCGACACACCTTACATCTTTTCAGCAATATTCCCAGTTTTTTTTTTCTTAGTTACATGTTCCCAATCACAATACTTTTTCTTTTCCTTTTCACTTTTTGTTGTTGTTGTTCAGCTTTCCTACCCACTTTCTTATTTTATTTAATACTGTTTTAAATATCCCCTGTCTTGCTGTTAGTGCCCTGAGGGTCCTGCTGTGCAAATTGGTCCTTTAAGTGGAGGCACTTCATGTAAGTGACTAACAGCCACCCCGGCGAGATACTTAAAGAAACAATTGAACTAAACCATACCTCTTGCTTTGAAGAAAAATTAGACAGAAACGAAAAGAAAAAAAAAAAAAAAAAAAAAAAGACTCCAGGTAACAAGTGTTTATAATTCAAGTTTCATAGAAAGCACAAAAATGTGTAAAGACTTCAAGGCCTATAAAACTGTAAGAGGTTTTTTACAATTAAGGGAAAAGATTTAATCTTTATTTGGGAACCTGGGTTCAATGTCAGTGAAGTCTTACAGCATTATTAAAATTGTATGACTCCTAAAATGTCTGCCATGTCACCCTTAAAGTTATTCTGTAATTATCCTGTTCTATCCTACTTTGCGTAGTCATTAAAGTCAATTTAATTTCGATATTTTAATGACCTTATCCTCCAGGACAGACAACAGAATTGTGTTTCTAATTCTGGATTGTTCATAGCTGCTTGGGACCTTTTTGAGAAAACTGATTTTCATTAGTAAAGACCAGTTCAACAAACTTCGGACTGACATTTCTGACATTTTCTCAGGAAGATTTTAAATTAAATTTCCATTAAGAGCAGGTTCTTAGAGATAGTTTATTTTTTTTCAGGTCAAAAAGAGGTAAACTGTATACTGGTGAGCGGGGTCATTGTCTCCAATGTTTGTCATTTGAACATCAAATCCATAATCTGAAATTAACACTATATTAATGGTTACTATATGATTATTATTTTTATTATTATTATTTTTTTCCGAGTACCCCTGTATTTACCCTGTTGTGATATTAGGCAATGTTGTTTTGTATATTGCTCAGAAATTAGAGTACTTTATTATCCTAGTTCTAAGGTTGAGCTAGGTGATCTTAGAGGTCTTTTCCAACCTAAATGCCTCTATGATTCTAAATGAAGATCTCCTTTTATCTCTCATATTATTAGGTGTCCCATTTCCTTTTTTCCTGTGTCACTTAGTATACCAGGCCTTTAAGAAGTGCAGACTTTGCAACTTGAGATATTTTCTTAAAGTAGGCAGAGCATGACCATAGTTTCCTTTAGTTCTTATAGGTACAAGGATAAGATTTGATTCTTATGAATTCAGATTTACATATCTTGAGTTCCACTGTATTTCTACTGAACTGTCAAGCTCTCATTCTTGAGGTTAATTCAGTTATCTAATTAAAGTCATCCTGTGACGATGAAAACCAGGTTTTTCTCCTCTGAGGTAAAATCCCGTCTCCATTGCAATTTGTGGGGAAAGCCATTACAGACTTAAGCAGAGCTGTGATGTCATATCTAATTATAAATCATTATTTTAAAATTATATATTAGACTCATAGAATCATAGAATTGCTTGGGTTTGACCAGCTCCAACCCCCCTGCAGGGACAGGGACACCTCCCACTAGACCAGGTTGTTTAAAGCCCCATCCAGCCTGGACACGAACACTTCCAGGGATGGGGCATCCACAACTTCTCTGGGCAACCTGTGCTAGTTTTTTAGTTTAAAACCATTACCCCTTTTACTATCACTATATTTCCTGATAAAGAATATCTCCCAATAAAAGAATAGTATCTCTCATAAAAATTAGTAGTTTAGTTTGTTTGTTAAGGGGAGTGTAGGAACTTTCCCTGGACAAAATTACTATAGAGTAGCCACATTTGAAAAAAGAAGAAATTGTTTTGTTTTGTATTTATATTTTAATATAATATTGTATAAAACACATATAACATGAAAATAAAATTTGTTTTTTACCCTCCATTTCTCAAACCAGTGGAATAAATGCTTTTCTCTACAGCTTTAATTGCTAACTAATCATCAATTGCCAATCTGTTTACAATTTTTCTGCCAATATGAATATGTAGTTCATATCATTTTTCCATTTCATTTCTAGCATAAAAAAGAAGAAAAAATATAGCAATAAAAATAATATTAATGGATAGAAGAGAGCATAAAAGAAAGGTCTATAGTAATTATGGGCAGCTTGCTAGCAATATAGCAAATAGACTGTGATTTATGTGGCTGAAGTTAAGATACACTTTCAATATTCTTCATAGTACTATGAAGATGATAAATGACCTGTTTTGCTGTTGCAGTTTTAGTAAATGTACACAGCTAGGGTAAAATCTGCTCCTCTGATTCACTCTGGAGATAAAGGCATGAATAACTATGGCCATTTTGACATCACAGAAGAAGAGCTGTTGTATTATTTCCCTGTAAACAGGAACCCAAACTTATTTTTGTTCTCAGCCCCCTGTTTTCTGTCTAAATAAGTCCAAGATTCTACACAACTTCCTGAAATTCGTATCTGAGGAGTGTATAGTAGGCAAACTGCAGTTTATGAGAAATGAAGCTAGTTTGTATATTTTTATTTTATTTATCTGATATAAATAACAATACTTCTATACAAGTTTGAAACTTACCTTTTAAAATAAGGAAAACAAGATTGATTTAATTCATATCATTTTATGCTGAATTCTTTGCTCATTTTTAGGGCTCATTGATTTGAAGAAAAGCTGAAAAATAGTAAAAACATGTTTTCAACCGTTCATAATCACAGAATCACAGAATCACAGAATTTCTAGGTTGGAAGAGACCTCAAGGTCATTGAGTCCAACCTCTGACCTAACGCTAACAGTCCCCACTAAACCATTTCCCTAAGCTCTACATCTAAACGTCTTTTAAAGACCTCCAGGGATGGTGACTCCACCACTTCCCTGGGCAGCCTGTTCCAGTGCCTCACAACCCTTTCAGTGAAGAAGTTCTTCCTAACATCTAACCTAAAACTCCCCTGGCTCAACTTAAGCCCATTCCCCCTCGTCCTGTCACCAGGCACGTGGGAGAACAGGCCAACCCCCACCTCGCTACAGCCTCCCTTGAGGTACCTATAGAGAGCGATAAGGTCGCCCCTGAGCCTCCTTTTCTCCAGGCTGAACAAGCCCAGCTCCCTCAGCCACTCCTCGCAGGACTTGTTCTCCAGGCCCCTCACCAGCTTTGTCGCCCTTCTCTGCACCCGCTCAAGCACCTCCATGTCCTTCTTGTAGCGAGGGGCCCAAAACTGAACACAGTACTCAAGGTGCGGCCTCACCAGAGCTGAGTACAGGGGGACGATCACCTCCCTAGCCCTGCTGGTCACACCGTTCCTGATACAAGCCAGGATGCCGTTGGCCTTCTTGGCCACCTGAGCACACTGCTGGCTCATATTCAACCGACTATCCACCATCACTCCCAGGTCCTTCTCTGCCTGGCAGCTCTCCAACCATTCCTCTCCCAGCCTGTAGCTCTTCTTGGGGTTATTGCGCCCCAGGTGCAGGACCCGGCACTTGGCCTTGTTGAACTTCATGCAGTTGACCTCAGCCCATCGGTGCAGCCTATCCAGATC
Source organism: Aythya ferina (assembly GCF_964211825.1). Classification (NCBI taxonomy): domain Eukaryota; kingdom Metazoa; phylum Chordata; class Aves; order Anseriformes; family Anatidae; genus Aythya; species Aythya ferina. Next base: position 107,892,652 of record NC_140298.1, on the reverse strand, counting down.
CTCCTGCAGAGCTTTCCTACCCTCAAGCAGATCGACACACGCACCTAACTTGGTGTCATCTGCGAACTTACTGAGGGTGCACTCGATGCCCTCGTCCAGGTCATCAATGAAGATATTAAAGAGGACCGGCCCCAGCACCGAGCCCTGGGGGACGCCACTAGTGACTGGCCTCCAACTGGACTTGGCTCCATTCACCACGACTCTTTGGGCCCGGCTATCCAGCCAGTTTCTAACCCAACGAAGCGTGCGCCAGTCCAAGCCAAGAGCAGCCAGTTTCTTGAGGAGAATGCTGTGGGAGACGGTGTCAAAAGCCTTGCTGAAGTCAAGGTAGACCACATCCACAGCCTTTCCCTCATCCACCCAGCGCGTCACTCTGTCATAGAAGGAGATCAGGTTCGTCAGGCATGACCTGCCTTTCATAAAGCCATGCTGACTGGGCCTGATCGCCTGCTTCCCCTGCAAGTGCTGCATGATGGCTCTCAGGAGGATCTGCTCCATGAGCTTTCCTGGCACTGAGGTCAAACTGACAGGCCTGTAGTTTCCCGGGTCTGCCCTCCGGCCCTTCTTGTAGATGGGCGTCACGTTTGCTAGCCGCCAGTCGATTGGGACCTCCCCCGATAGCCAGGACTGCTGATAAATGATGGATAGTGGCTTGGCCAGCTCCTCTGCCAGTTCCCTCATTACCCTTGGGTGGATCCCATCCAGCCCCATCGACTTGTGCACATCTAAGTGCCGTAGCAGGTCACCAACCAGTTCTTCATGGATAATGAGGGCCACATCCTGCTCCCCATCCCCTTCCACCAGCTCAGGGTACTGAGTATCCAGAGAACATCCGGTATTGCCGCTAAAGACTGAGGCAAAGAAGGCATTGAGCACCTCCGCCTTTTCCTCATCTCTTGTAACTAAGTTTCCCCCCGCATCCAGTAAAGGATGGAGATTCTCCTTAGTCCTCCTTTTTGTGTTGATGTATTTATAGAAACGTTTTTTGTTATCTTTAACGGCAGTAGCCAGATTGAGCTCCAGATGAGCTTTGGCCTTCCTAATTTTGTCCCTGCACAGCCTCGCTACTTCTTTAAAGTCCTCCTTAGTGGCCTGCCCACTTTTCCAAAGCTTATAAACCCTCTTTTTCCTCCTAAGATCAAGCCACAATTCTCTGTTGAGCCAGGCTGGTCTTCTTCCCCGCCAGCTCGTCTTTGGGCACGTGGGGACAGACCGTTCCTGCGCCATTAAGACTTCCCTCTTGAAGAGCGCCCAGCCTTCCTGGACCCCTCTGCCCTTCAGAACCACCTCCCAAAGGACTCCACCAACTAGTGTCCTGAGCAGCTCAAAGTCAGCCCTCCGAAAGTCCAATACAGCGGTTTTACTGGTCCCCTTCCTGGCCTCGCCAAGAATAGTGAACTCCACCATTGCGTGGTCACTCTGCCCAAGACAGCTCCCGACGATCACGTCCTCCACCAGTCCTTCTGTGTTTGTGAAGAGAAGGTCTAGCGGGGCACCACCCCTGGTAGGTTCACTAACCAGCTGCGTCAGGAAGCTATCTTCCACGCTCTCCAGAAACCTCCTAGACTGCTTTCTCAGGGCTGTGTTGTGCTTCCAGGATATGTCAGGGAAGTTGAAGTCCCCCACAAGTACAAGAGCTGATGATTTTGCAACCTCTGTCAGCTGCCTGTAGAATTCCTCATCCGTCTCCTCATCCTGGTTTGGCGGTCTATAGCAGACCCCGACCAGGACACTAGCCTTGTTGTCCCTGCTGATCCTAACCCAAAGGGACTCGACCTTGTCATTCCCAACCTCGAGTTCTACAACCTCGAAAGACTCTCTAATATAGAGAGCCACACCACCACCCCTTCTATGCTGCCTGTCCCTTCTATAGAGCTTATAGCCAGGCATTGCAGTACTCCAGTCATGAGACTGGTCCCACCACGTCTCCGTGATGGCAACCAAGTCATAGCCTGCCTGCCGCATGATGGCTTCCAGCTCCTCCTGTTTGTTACCCATGCTGCGTGCATTGGTGTAGATGCACTTCAGCTGGGCCATTGCCTTATCCTCCGGCCTTGCCATTGTTCCCCCTGGCACAGCCCCAACAATCCTAGCCTCAGCCCCATCCCCCTTCCCACCTAGTTTAAAGCCCTCTCAATGAGCCCTGCCAGTTCCTGGCCCAGGATCCTTTTTCCCCTAAAAGATAGGGACCCGTCTGCGGCCATCAGGCCAGGTGCTGAGTAAAGTGCCGCATGATCAAAAAACCCAAGATTTCTGCGTTGGCACCAGTCCCGGAGCCACGTGTTTAACAGGTGGGCTTTCCGTGTCCTCTCTGAACCCCTCCCTGCCACCATAGGGATGGACGAAAACACCACCTGCACTCCCGCTCCATCCACTAACCGACCCAGTCCCCTAAAGTCCCTTTTGATAGTCTTGAGGCTTCTCTCTTCGATGTTATCACTGCCCGCCTGGACTATCAAAAAGGGGTAATAGTCAGAGGGGCGTACCAGGTTAGGAAGCTTCCTGGCAACGTCCCTGACCCTGGCCCCAGGGAGACAGCAGACTTCCCTACGGGTAGGGTCAGGCAATAATAAATGTATATTTTCTAGAATACTAATCTGGGGAAAATCCAATAATGTAATTTAAAAATGAAGCTATATTATGATTAAGATATATTAAAAATTGTAGACCATATTCTGGTGTTTGCCTGACATAAATTAAGATAAAAGAAAAAAAATAACTGGAGAAGAAAAAGAAGCAATGTTGGAGTGATTTATTATAATGCCACTAAAAAAAAGTGATAGGGAAGTTATGTAGTAAATATTTATTTTTCTTTGTGTATATGTTATTTCTATATATATATATATATTCTCTCTCTCTATATATATATTCTATATATATAGAATATAGAATATTTATATTCTATATATATATTCTATAGAATATATATATATAAATATATATATTAAATATATATATAATATATATAAATATAAATATATATATAGAAATATATATAAAAAATAAATATATATATTCTATATATATAGAGAGAGAACTATAGTTGTATATGTATAGAGAGGAGAGAGCGAGCTCAGAAATGGATTTGGCAAAAGTTAGTAAAAAAATATTAAATGAGGAAGTCTCTCCGACTAAAGTAACAAAATATTTTTCTCAAAATATTTGCTTGTTTCAAATTTGCTACTGGTCAAAAATGTGGGTGTCTGATCACAGATGACTTTAGCAAGTTAGTTTGAGGAACAATTGAGGAGCAAGACAGACTCAACATTTTTAATTGATCTTGAGATTTAATTGAAATATGCTGACAGCCAGTTGGTAGTCTTACTTACAGTATTGGTTGGCTTACTTATTATTAATGTGTCTGCAATGCATGTGACTGAAATATTTATTGTACTTGAAGGATCATGGGAAAATTGCTTGCAAATTGTGAGGAAGAGGCAAGACCAAGACAGAATTTGTGTAGACAAAGACTTTTGAGCTTTGGTGAGTGCAAATAATGGAGTACAAGTGGGCCCCATTTTGAATATTTTGCTGCAGTACAATGCAATACAGAGCAATATTAGCTCAATAACTTGTTCCCAAGTGTACTGCTGTTCTTGCTTCTATCACAGGAACAAGGCAGCTAGCTTAGGCATCTGCATGACTTTATGCTCCAGATGCTGGTGACTGAAATAGGTCCCTTGTTGTCTCTTCTAAAACCACTTAGGATATTGAAACTCCTCATACAAGTCCTTAACTTGAGGTAATGTGAAAACACTGATTTGACAAAGTCATTGTCATTTAAAACAGATTTATTTATTTTTTCAATAAAAATATGTCATAACTCCTGTTTCTGCAATGAGCTTGGATAATTAGATGTTCCAGGCACATTTAAAATCAAGTAACTCAAAGATAATCAAGCTGTGGACAAAGATTTCTGCTTCTTTTCATCCTGAATTTCAGTTTCTTCCCCCTAAAAACTGCTTCTGAACAGTTCCATTTAACCAAATGTTGTGGATGCTTATAGGATAAATTGCAGAAGATGAATGAAAAGCAGTGAATATTAGCAACAGAAAGAATCAGCAAAAAATACAATGATGGGGCTTCCCAGTGAGATCAGATATAAAAGGAAAAAATGTGTATCATTTTCTTCTGTAGCCAGAAAATAAATGTAATTCAGATAAACTAATGCTGATGGAATTTATTTTGTTTTCATATAATTTTATTTTATTTTACTTTATTTTAATTTATTTTATTTTTTAAATCAGAACTGTGTACTTATGCATTTGCTATTTTATTTTTTACTCTTGCAAAGAGTGCATGCCGGGTCCTGCAACTGAAAATATGGGAACTGTGGTCCCCTCATTAGAGCTGCCAGATGCCTCTTCTCCTGGTCAGGTGGTGGGGAAGCTTCCACGTGGGGATTATGCCTAGTCCTGAAAAAAAAAATAAAGTAGAAATAGACAGATAGTAGATGATAGAAATGTATACATAATCATGTATACACATCTATTAATACGTGTATATATATAAATAAATTCATGTAGCTGAAGACTTATATATAAAATGATTTATTTTAGCTATGGATTTTTGGATATTTGTGCTCAAGAAGCTGCTAGAAATTGGTCTTCATTGCTAGCTAATTCATTATGAGAATACTGTACTTTTTGTAAGGAATATACAATATATGTCACTAAGGAAAAATCTGTCTGAATCCATTGAATTATATTTTGTTTGTTTGTTTGTTTGTTTTTCTGTAGTTCAATTGCAAACAGAGAGTACCAAGTCCTAGCCAGTTTGAGTGCAGATAAGTAAATTATAGCAGACCGTAACTAATATTTTTTTTGTCTATGTCTGGAACCCAGTTGTTGAACCATAATTATTATGAATAGATTTCTGTGTCTGTTAAGGCACTATCAACCCTCTCTTATGCAGTGTGTATGTTGTTATGATTTTATATAGTTGGTATGAGATTACAGTTCAGAGAAAAAGAGACAGCCATGGCAGCACAACATTTTAGCATAAGGATTACCAGTGAAGATGTCTCAATATTGGGTTCTGGGTCAATTCAAACTTGTTCACTGGGTATGGAATATGCAAACAGCAGCTGTCAACTAATTAAAAAAAATAATAATAAAAGATGTAAACACCTTGCACAGAAGCCTGAATATGGGCCTAAACTCTATGGAAGTTTAGATAGGAGAAAGATGATATATGATATAATGATATAAAAAAATGACATAAATGATAGACAGGACAAGTGATTAGTGTAAGAAGTCCCCTATGAGGTAGAAATGATGTTGAAAGCTCATGTCTTTACTCTTCTTTTGGATTTTAGGTGCTGTGACAATTTATTTCAAAGCCTTTTATTTCCGGTTAGTGGAATGGTGGGAGGTAATGATGATTATCACTAAACTTAGTGGCTCGGGAGTTGAAAGGTGCTCAGAGTTGAAGAACACTTTCATAAAGAAATGTTAAATTAGGTTCTAAATATCCAGTAGGGCCAGCTCATCAATTGAAGATTTTCAGGTTGCTATTTCTAGCTATTCTCAAAAGTGATTGATCATTGTCTCTAGCTTGTCTATTTATAAATAAAGAAGAGATTTTCAAAATTACCTGTGTTTCACTTTGGATTGTATAGGCATTTTAGGCATTTGTTTTTCTTTCCTTAGGAGTCTAAAATTTAAGAATCCTGGTTTCTGAGAAGTTTTGTCTTCTCTACAGTCTGCAATAGCTTATCAGATTTTACATGAAGAACAGTTTCATTACAAAGTTCTTATAAAGCAAATTACATAAATAAATAAATAAATAAATGAATAAATAAATGGATTTGGCATTTTTAGCACTTATTTCAAAGGCCTGTTTGAAGGTCTGCACTCCACGCCAGTCACAGACATGACTGATAGGAACTGAACAAAGATGGAAGTGATTTCAGTGATGACTATTGCCTTACAATCAAATCAGTTTTCCTTCAGTTGCATAAATGTCAGTTCCAATATTAAATTTCTGTAGGAATCATAGCAAATCCTAGGTTCACAAAGTAATTCTTAGAACCTTCCTTTTTTTTTTTTCTGCTTTTTGCCTTTGTGCTGCACCATTCTCCTCACCTGTTCACCAGAAGTCTGTAGTTATTTTCTTAGATGCTAACCTTGAAATACAGATCACCAGAACACACTTCATCAGTGCCCTTCATTATGTGAGTTTATTCCTGTACAAAGCCCACAGATAAGCCATTGACAAAAGGTTCTGCAACCCACTAATTCTGCCATATACATCGGTATGAGAAAGTAACATAGAATTGATCCCAGAGATATGAAAAACATGTTATTCTTCTTCTAAAACTTTCCAAAGTAAGAGAAAGGATTTCAAAAATATCTTAGAATAGGATCTCAGAGGAAAGATGTTACTTTTGCAGTCATGAGTTCCACACATTGTATCACTCTGAAATGACTCGCACAGCATCTGCTGTCCTGGCACGGGCTGTGAATCAGATGCTTTCAGTCAAGCATATGCTGATAGAAAAACCACACCTGCAAGAAAGAAACTCATGATTATATTATGTTAACCACAGGGGCACTAAAAGCATCATTGAGCTTCAGGTATGTATTAACAAAGTCTTTCTAACAGGGTCACTTAGAGATGTAGTACTGCTCTTTACTCTTAAAAGTGCAGCTGGACAAGTTTCCATGTACTTCATCTAATTTCAAGGCTGCAGTAGGAGCTTCTTATGTCCAACTAAGAAAATAGAATAAAATTTGAAAAAATGTTGAATAGCAAAGTAATTTTTGATAATGAAAGCAAGTTACTACTTTTGCCCTTTTGCCAGAAAATCTAATCTAACTGACTGGACACACACTATATAAGAGAATAATAGAAACTCAGAAGCTCAAAAAAAAAAAAAAAAAAAAACAGGATCTTTATATTGTGGGCTGTGAAAAAAAATAGAAAATTAGGAAGCACAGGAAATTGAAGCAAAATTAATCTTCTAAGAGAAAAATAAAATAAAATAAAATAAAATAAAATAAAATAAAATAAAATAAAATAAAATAAAATAAAATAAACAATATCCAAGCAAATTTGACGTTCATGAATATAAGTCATTTCAAGGATTTGAGGATTTGAATAATGACCTGGAGTGATTCAGGTTTCCATATTTGTAGAGAAACACCTAGGGTTTTCCTGTTTTTGTTTTGTTACAGATTTAATTGCTTGCTTATATTCTTGTCTGAATCGTGATGCATTTTGTAGAATTCATTTTTAGTGAGGCTTGATGGTGTTACTTAACAAAACTTAAAGATTTTTCTCTCATTGGGGCAATAAATTTAGGTACAAATTCTGAAACTTTAACCTATTTTACCCATTTAACTGACCCTCTAACTGACTACTCTCAGACTCCTTGATACCCCAAAGATACTGAAAATCAGGCATAGTTTAATTTCATTTCCACCAGCAGTATATTTTTACAGTTGTTTTTTTGTTTGTTTGTGTTTGTTTTTGTTTTTGTTTTTTTTTACTGTTTTTGTTTGTTTGTTTGTTTGTTTGTCTTAAGTTTAGGATAAGAATACTATTGTGTGCAAGGAATTGAAGACTGTACAGAAATTTTTGTGAGACTGACTGGGCAACTCCTTCCCAGATATCAACATGACAATTGTATATTTTTAGCCTGCCATTCTAGCTGAATTTCCATTTTTTCATATTATAACTCAAAATCAGGACTCTGCTGTGAAAGTCTTAGCTTTTTTATTTAGAATATTATTCTGGTACTATATATATATGAATATATATACATACGCTTTGGCTTCCATTAATTCCTCCTGAAAGAAAGTGTATTTCTTTAATGACAGCCCAGTAATGGGCACGGTAGCATTGCAGTTCTGAGCAGCACCCCAGGGCCTGATGACCCACAGCAGGGTAAATCCAGAACACATCAACCAAGGTGTTGTTCACAGTCCAGACAAGTAAACAAGATTTGGTAAGCAAACACACATTTTGTGTTCATTCTGTTGTCATCTCCTATTGAAAATAATCTTAGGTAATAGAATCTGCCATAATTCCTCTGTTTAGTCTCCCTGAAATGGAGATCAATGAATTTTAGCCAGGAACTTGTCAACTTAAGAATATAAGAACTGCTGTCAGGACTATTCATGCAAAGTTCCTCTTACTTTAGCAGTTGTTTCAAACTTTTCACTGAAGTAAGCCTACTTTTCATGCTAATTGCAGCCTGCAGCTCATTATTTTCAGGGGTGTTTAAAATAGGCTGCAGTTATATAAAAGGGTCATTTTGAAGGAGGAGATATTTTCTATGCTCTCTGCCTCACTATTCCCAATTATTTTGTTGTCATTCTAATTAGTTATTACTCAGAGATAGAAAATTTGCTGCTCTTTGATCTTTTGCTTGTTTGAGTTTTTTCTACTGTTTCAGGTGCTCTAAAAATGGTTGAAAGCATCTGGAGATGAGGGGAGACATCTTGTTCTGTCTGTTACTGCTTGTGTCTCTGTAAAGCACAGGCAATCACCTCCCAGGTTCAGAAAGCACTTGTGCCTTCTCTACCACAGCCGTAGCTATCATTTCTCACCAGTTCTCTAAAAGCATATGAGGAGAAAATTCTTTTTAATGTACCCAGTCACTGCCTAAATTCTGTGTGCAATATTACACCCTGCCTTCCGTGAGTGGCAGAATGATAAAAACAGATGAGCATTTAGTGTCAACAAAGAGAATAAGCCAAGCATGGAGTAGATCAACAGCAAATTTTTAGGCTTTTGGAGCATCAGAGGGTCAGAGTAAATGTTTCTTTCCAGGAAAGGACTGTCATCCCAGGATAGACTCTTTTAAGGCAGTGTGCTTTCCCAGGGTTTACAGGAAGGATGAGCTGCCACTTCTTGCTGTTCTTTTCCGTCTCCTTGTCTGTCTCACATTAGCTTTAAACTTCAGTGATGTTGACACAAGGAAATATCAACAGCCTAACCCAGCCACACATTCCTAGCAATTACATAGTACTACAGCAATATTATAATCCTGAATTTTCCAACTGAGGTAACTGCTTAAAACAGGACATGAAATGTCATAACTGACTAAATGGAGAAATGGCTTATGCTCATACCATTTTATGTCATTTTTTTGAAAGTATGCATGGGCAGCAGACATACAAGAGTGGTGAGAAATATGAAACAAATGGGAGAAACTCAAAAGCTTGGAAGAGAGGGAGCCACAAGATATAGTGCTCATTGACAAAGCATTACAGAACTAATTCTTGCAACCCTCCCACTGACATAAGTGGACCTGGTTGACAGTAGCCAGTAATAAATGCATCTGTTAAGACAGAGTGGGAGTGGACCACCTGCATCTCTTTTGTGTTGGCACAGTGGTGAAAGCAAAGACTTCAAATATAAATTGGTAACTCTCTTTAAAATTAGCTATATTATTTAGCCTTTCTCCATTGAGAAAGAAAATGGTTGTTTGTGAGAAATGCTGAAGCCTTGAGGGGAAAGTAAGAAGTTTTTTATTTTAAAGGAGAAATGTTCTGGGTCACAAGTAATGGAGACAGAGGAGTAATGGATCAGGAAACAAAAATAAAAAGTAAAATAAATAAAATAAAATATAAAATAAAATAAAATAAAATAAAATAAAATAAAATAAAATAAAATAAAATAAAATAAAATAAAATAAAATAATAAAATAAAATGATAAAGGAGAAATGAGAAATCCATAGTAGTTCCTGTTCTTTTAAGATATCTTATTGAAGAAGCACACTCCGTTCTTTTGGGATGTGATGTTATAAGAGTGCCAAAGATTTTCTTTGCCTGACACAAATATCATTACAAGACAATATCTTTAGAAATAACTAGTTAATGTTCAAAAAAGAATGAAACCCTCTAAAAAGCTAAGCTGTGCTGCTTATTATTACACAAAATGCACATATACATGTGCATATAAACATGCAAAACTATAACGCAAATTTATAAATTTATTGGGGAGGGAAAAAAAGTCCAATTATTTAGCATGAAATAATAAACAAAAGTATGAGACAGGTTAAGAGGTAATGCATACTTTCCTAAAATGGGGGCTGCAAACAAAAATATACAGTTAGTGTATATTTTCATACATGTTTAACCTATGAGCATAAGGGTCCTGTTGGATCCAGTTCCATGCTTATCACTGAAATCCTTGTTCACATTTCCCACTACCAATCTCCCTCTATGCTAGTACTAACCCATATCATCATCTTTCATTTACCATTTTTTTATTGATCTCCATCTTCTCCTGTTTATGTCATATTAGGTGTCTTTGTAAGGTTCTGATGAATTAAACTGAATGTATATCTCATCAGTAAAAAACAGTTTTCAAAGAACAACATTGGATTAATTTAGTATGGTCTATCCTTGCTAATGCCATAATATATCTTATTACATTTACCTCCAACTTCTGATTCCTTTTTCAAAGTTTATCCAAAAGTTTAGACAGGAAAACTGCCCTTGTGACATGTTTTCTCTTTTTTACATAAATGTACTTGCTATTCTTTAGTCAGGTTTTTTATTTTTTTTTTTTTTCATTCAAACTGTAGGCTATGCTCTTAGAGCTTTTGATATCTAATGAAAGCTTATTTGTTTCATGTACTTAATTAATCATCCTAAGTTTAATATGATAGAGGATTTTCAATTTAATTGATGTTATTTGGTTCTCATAAAAATAAATATCTCCATATTTATAGTGCATGCTTTTTTCTTAAAAAAATATACATATAATAAAAAAAAATAATAAATCACTTTAGATTACTGAATTATCAGGCTCATAGATATACCGAGAATCTTTAAACAGGTATTTCTATTTCTTTGTCTTCATTTCCACTGGTCACAACAGTTTTGGTCAAATATCATAAAATCTGATGGCTGTAGACTTGAGAAGAACCAGGTATCTGACACTCAATCCTCCAAAGCTGATTAAACACTTGTAGAAATGATAAAGCTTTCAGAAAACTTAGCAAGGTTATTTCAAACAATATGACTGGGCTCATAAAACAGCTGCTTATGCCAAACACAATACAAAATAAAGAGTATTATAAAGATTTGACTGATCTCATGTTTAAACTGCAGCAATTCAATAGGCATTTTCTTATGTCCTTAGGCCACAGTGCTGGTGTACAGAAATTCTTGAAAATACTATACTCAACTGCCAGCAAGTTTTTAGATAGCCAAGGGCGCTATTGATATTTTTAATGTTTCTGAAAAAATACATATTTGATTTAGAACTGGGTACTTTCTTATGAAAACATAATAATAGCAATAGCACAAAAATATAGAATCAGCTGCTTTCAAGTTGTAGTGACTTTATGTCAAGCTGCTTTTGTAATCGTATTTCTAAAAGTATAGAAGAAAGGAGTTTGCCTTTTGAACATTGCTGCCTGTCCTGGTTTGTTCCAGAATTCACTTCTGCCATTTTTTACAACTATCCTTTATAAGTTTAGTCATAATTTGAACTCATTTTATGGGCAAAGATCTGATCAGAGCATCCTACCCATTCAGTAAGTGCTCTAGCCTTTCCAGTATGGGATATGTAGAGTTTTATGTACTTCCTACAGACTTGTTTAATACATTTCTCACTGCATGATATTCTTTCATCTGAGCAGTTCAGACTATAAAATTGCAGCTTAAACAATTTTAGTACCTGCTGTAGGCAAAGGCAGGTCTTTACCTAAAGCAGACAAGCACCCCTCCACTTCCCCCCCCCCCCAAAAAAAAAAAAAAAAAAAAAATTACAATTACTTCTAGAGTTGTAATTGAAATAACTCTTCGGTGACATACATTAATAAAAACATTGACCCACCAGCATTTAATACCTGTGACTGATTATGTATATTCTAATCAGCATTAATATAATAAATAGGAACAACTAACAGGGAATTTGAAGAGGTCAAATGGAAAGTATATATTGGTAGGCAAAAATCATCATTATTATATTCATCATGTTCACTTGCTGCAATGGAAGTACCTCATTCAGAGGAGGATGTTTTGTCTGCATACCCTACCACTGTTCTTTCTGCCTGGCATTTTATCCCCCAAAACACCTTCAATTTATTTATTATTATTATTATCATTATTGTTGTTGTTATTATTATTATTATTGTTGTTGCTGTTTGATGTTGTTGTTGTTATTATTATTATTATCATTATCATTATTATTATTATTTTATCCCCAGAGGTAACTTTGAAGTCAGTGTCAGCTATTCATTACATACAGACCCCTTATTTTGTCAACTGGACATCAGCTTTGGGGAGCTGTATGAAGTGGTGAGCTGATATTTGTAACTGAGGCTTTGTTTTTGTTCCACCCTCAGGGTGTGTTGAGTCTCACAAGACACAGTTTAAACTGAAGATTAAAATATATTGAAATGTACAAGTGTGTGTGTGCTGGGAGAGGAGGGGGAGTGAGTGAGCAATTATAGCAAAATAAAGAAAAAAAGATTTTTGCCTTTATTCACTGTCATAAACTTCTTACATTTTGGCATTAGTCTCATGATAAATTTGGGCACTTTAACTTGAGCAGCTCCATACTTTAGCTGGGAATGTGAATTTCTCCACAAGCCCTATTGCAATACTGACTGCAATAGGAATGTAAACTCAATATATTTGTAGACATTTACATACAGACAGCTTTAGAAGTTGTAGGCATGAAGAGAATCCGACCTGTAGGACACTATTCAGTTACCTAAACACAAACATCTAGTGCTTCTCAGGCACTTGAAAAATCTGCCTGGAGTGACATTTAAGACACAGTGCAGAAGGGTGAGTGGAGACCATGTGGGAGTCTTGCACAATTCTCATGAGATGTCTACATTTAAACAACCAAACAGATTCTACATTGCCTAAGTTTAAAACCAAAATTTAGCTTCACCTTTTGTGACGTGCTGGACATTTTCTACACGGTCGGTTTGCCTGTTGCTTGCTCCCATTAATCGATGCCTTCTCTATCCCTATCCCCTATATATTTTCATTATCTTTTTATCAGTATGTCCCATATGCAACTGTTCTAATCCCCCTATCACTTCTCTGCAGGGTTTTCCACTACTTAGCCAATGTTTGTGTTGTGTTTTTTATTGGTGTTGTTTGTGGTAGATTTTTACCTTCATGTCTCAACCTGTTAAAATTCCATTTGTAAATAAAAATCATTTTCCATTACTTATGTGAACTCACAGTTGCATCTCAATAGTATATAACTGTCTTTTTGCTCAAATATAAATTGCAATGTCTTTGACATTTTCTCTTCATTATGAAGCTAGAATCTCAGATTCAACAAAATTTAATTTCTTACTCCTAGTTTTCTGCTATCTTGTTTTCCTGAAAGTGTACTCGTTAGTCTACTGACTCATTATGTATGCCTGTAATTTGGGCATCCTATTCAACTCTGAATTTAGTGTTTTTAGATGCAAACTATGCTTGAATTTTGCATATTTTCCATATGAAACATCTCTTAGATACCTTTTTTTTTGTTGTTGTTGTTTCATCTTTGCAAATGTCCATTCATACTCAGACATTTCATTAGAAAAGCTTTCTCTGCGCTTAGCAGATGCAGTATTCTCCTGGTCAGAGCTCTGCTGTGGCTATGGGCATCCTCCTCCCTACAGTTCATTTGCTCTTGTTATTTCATTCTTTAAATGACTCCTCTACATCCCTCTCACACTTTTCAAGGCCTCTGTCACACCCATCATCTAATCACATACAGAAAGGGGACTCTTGCCTCTCATGGGTTTGCGGTGTAAGTCTCCCCTGCCCATACTTTACATTTTCAGACAGATATCTTCAAACATTTTATCACCCTCCCAACTGGGAGGATATGCCTATAAGCATCAACAGAGCTAGATCCTTCAAAGGTGTGGTTTAAAAAACATCCATTACTGTGAAGCCTGTGAAAATATATGCGGTGGCAGTCTGCTGTGGTGCTGCTGCCAGGGCTGGCTATGCCTACTGATATTTACTCATGAATTTTTTTGTGCTCCTTGTCTGTGTCTATGCTTCTTTAGAACATATACTCTTTACACCAGGCACCTTTCCTTTGCAACAAAAAAGTCCTACTTCAGAATATCCTTATGTTTTTACAAGTAATAATTTATTTAGGTGAATCTGTGTAACTTAGGGACATTCCAAGGCTTCCTCTGTCCTCATGTTGATCTATAGCAGATTGTAACATTTCCCTACTGCCAGGTAGTGATGGTTGTGCTGGCATGTGAATAAAATGCTATTTGGAAGATCTCTGTTTCACCTAGGGATCTAGCAATGGAATGTTATCCAGACAATTATTTTAATTGGAGATAATCACTTGGGAAATGGATGGATGAATTAATCAATTCCAGTTAATTGGGATAATGACATTATTTATGCTGGTCATCTTTTTTTACCACCATTTGTAGGAAGCTTTCCAATGCAAGGCCAAATTCTTCCAGGATACATATCCATCAAGGCTATTGCAATTGAAGCATAAACGAATTTGGTGCATTGTAAGTTCAGAACAAATTGCCTCACCTACCTATTTTTAGAGAAACCATGTGTGCAGCTGACCTGGGAATACTACAAATTGCTCTCTTTATTCCACTGTTGCTATCCTGTCATTAGCAATGTTGCAACGGGAGGTGGTTTTGGCACTTATTCTAACAGAAATCTATAACTTTTGTTTTGTTTGCATACTTATGCAGCTCATTAGTATGTGAAAAACAATCTGCATCTTAGCATTTGTTAATGGGATATGGAACAAGGAAACAGCAGATGGAGTATTGGGATACTGAATGCATAATAAGTTTGATCCTGAAAGTCCTTGTGTGATTTTCAGCTCAAGATGGTTGTTAAATTCCACTGCAAAGCTGAGCAGAAACCATGCCTGTGTTCAGGCACTGAAGGCACACTCCTTTACATTAGACAGATTTAAGGGTCAAGCACCCAATCACCTTTTAAAAGGAAGCAAAAGACAAGATTTTGTTTTGTGATTATTTTTTTTTTCTCTCTCTCTTCCACTGCTCCAGAAAGAAGCTCTGAAAATAGGATGGCTCATTCTCCTTCAAGTAATTGAAGATAACCAGTTCTATGATAATGTTCTACCTGTTCAAATCTTCAGCAAAAGAGAAACAGAGTTCTGAACATCTTCCTCTAATCAGCTATAAGATTAATGCTGCCTGGTACCCACTGGTTTCAGCAAACTGAGGTCAAGTAAGCAGGGCTATAAACTTTGTACTAAGATGCATCATCATTTAATGTGTTATGTATTATAGTAGCTTTTCATCTCTCAGAATAAGATTCTGTGCAAAATGATTTCTGTATTATCAATCTGTCCATCCTTACTTCTCTGCCATACTGAGTGGCCCTTCAAGTCTTCTGGTATAGTCCCAGATCTTTTCTCTTGCAAAGACAGAGACCAGGTCATTCTGTGACACTTTTTGTTGGATCTGGATACATCAAGCTATGGGTTCCTCTGTGACTGCAGCATGAAACAGATTTACCTGCCAGACTGCAGTTAGACAGATTTTAATAGCCCTTTACTGCCACAGAATGAAACTCTGACTCGTGTAACACAGGCTTGTTTAGCATATTGTAGCCTTTGAAATGGCTGTAAAATGGCAAGGTGTGGCAAAGAGTTAACCACAACCAAATCCTAAATAGCTGCAGTGCAGTTTACTGCAAATGCTGCATGAGACAAGAACATTATGGATGAGAAATCTGCATGCTTTCAACAGCAAGATAAACTGTGATTTTAGGAAGAAAAAAAAAAAAAAAAAGTAAAAAAAAGAAAAAAAGTTGCAAAATGTTAGGACAGGCTTCAAGACTGGAATTTTTCCTAGGCTTTTGGTTCCTTCATTACAGGATGCCCCTGGATTCAGGTCTGTTCTGCTATGTGACACAAGGGAAAAGCATCATTTGTGAAATGTCAGTGTCTTGGGGTTCCCTTGATTTTGTACCAGTCTGAATTCAATTCTCCTGCCCCCCTCAGAGACATTCTAGCAAAGACAACATCTGTGACCGACAGCAGGAGCAGTTCTGAAGGGAGATAATGTTTTCATCTAAATGGACCCAACAGGCTCCTGTGAATGTGGCTTCTGTTTTCATGTTCATATTGATCCTCTCACCAGCAGTACATAGGGTGACAGGGACCCCCAGAGTCACTGCATGAATCCCTAACAAATAAGGACTAGCTCAGGAGGGGCCGAACACTATTCCACACACCTGCAAACACTATGGGTCAGCAAATGCATCCACACACTTATCAAAGGCTATGGTATGCCCCAGGAAGAAAGCAGGAATAAGTTGGAGCGTCATCCGCATATCAGATTTCTGGATTTTTTTCAATAAAATTCCCAGATGGCAACCGTCATAGAAGATTCTGCCTCTGCACAAATACCTGTTACATGGAAGAAAAGAATCCTCTGGACTCAATATCTGATGATTGCTTTAGCATGTGTTGAGCTGGGTAAGTGGCTGGACACCTGGGTGTATTTAATATTACTAGGAATTAAGTAGAATTAAGTCCTGCAAATACTTTTAGTTCTGAATTTATTTAAAGTAATTAACAGTATTATTTATACAAAGTAAATATAGCTCACCTCAACCTTTTTTTACTAAACTAAACCAGATTAATTCAGCTTCTCATAATATATTTCCAAAATAATCTTAGCACTCTTGAAATGTCTGGGTGACCAGAAAAGTATGAACTATTGCAAAAGAAATTTTATCAGGATTTTCTACAGCAGTACCAAAAATTTCCTGGTTTTGTTAAATAAAATAAAGCTGTATCTTCATTATTATTTTTTTCCTTTTTTATTTTATTTTAATATGGATTTTGATGAGGTCAGAATTTCACATATGATTCTAAGTGAAAAAAAAAAATCTATTCGTGGTATGTAAACCATGTTGTAGAGTTTAATACTTTCAAAAGTTGTGGGATTTTTCTGTTGTTTTTGTTTGTTTGTTTGTTTTCTAGGAGTGCCTGGCTTAAACAAGTGGAATGAAGCATAATTTGGATATCATGAACAAACAGAAAACTGAATACCTGAATCTTGAAATAAAATACATTTCCATTAGTTTTCCCTCCTCCTAGTACATTGATGGAGCAAACATATACATTCCATTTAAAAAAAAATAATTTATGAAAATCCAAATAAAGCATACAAAACTTTACAATAGTAATCACAGATTTCAAATTCTATTCTGTGACTGAGAAACTAATTTACCAGTAAAAGTGCTTATGTAAACCACTCACATTCTGATATTCCAGGAATTATCATTTCTCTTCTGAATGTAGAGGAGTTAATGAGCTAAAGTCAACTCATGTTAAAGAATGAGCTGTATGTTTGGGTCTAGTTCTATAAATAAATAAATCCAAAAAACAATCCTAAACTCAAAAAATAGGACCTTAATTCTATAAGGCCTTTATGTTTCCTGAGACATCTCCAGAATAAGAAAATTCTGTGAAATGTTTATTTCTTTGTTTGCTTCTCCCTTGTGTAATTTGCAGAGGTTTAAATTTTCATTGGGAAATAAATATTTAACTTCTAACAAAATGAGGTTCATGAAGAAGAGAGATGCCTTGGCTGTGAATTCCATCAGTGCACAAGCACATGTATAACCTATGGAAGGGCTGTAGGACACATCTCAGCTGCCTGCTCTCGGCTGCTTTGCTCAGATAGGCCCTGTCTCCATGGAAACATTTCAGCAAAAATGGTACTCACTGGCAACTGAACAAAGAGTTTCCTATTGCTTAGCAGAAGAGACAAAATATAAGCTGCAAAGAATATAATATATTTCCTTGACCCTGGATCTGCAACCATTGGCAGGTCAGAGGTTTCATGGCTTCATATCAGGCAGAGTTCAGAATAGGGTGTTTTAAACTGCAAAAGTGTGCTTGCTGAAATTAAGACTGCAAGAGAAAGAAACAAAACCAGAGGATATACAATTATATAAAGGAACAGCAACCTTCAGGTCTACTTTAATTTTAGCTACTTGATTGTATAGTCAGGAAAGAAAAGACTTTTTCTAATGTTAAATTGACAAGAGCGTTCAGTGCTTTAAATAGTACGTTCAGTTTGAGACAGCACATATCTGTATTAAAGAGAAGGGGGGGTGGAAAGGAAAAGGAAAAGGAAAAGAAAAATGAAAAGAAAAAGAACAAGAAAAAGAACAAGAAAAAGAAAAAGAAGGAAAATCAAGCTATATCAGATATGAAAAATACGGGAAGAAAGAGGACAACCAAAATATCCTTGTCTTTTTTTCCAAGCTATGAAGCAGAGATGCATACTTAGTTTAGCCTCTGGGACAACTCCTTTAGGGACTTCTAAGTTTGAATGAGATAAAACTAAGTCATAACTGGGATTTTCTGCACATTACTCCTGAAGCCCCTTGGTAGTCACATGGGAAGGAGATTTTTTTCTCATTTTTATTGTATTTGCTTGTCACAAATAGAAAGCACACACCATCACAGGAAGAAGTCAAAATTTACACTGATTAAGAGAGGGCAAATATCTCTGCCTTATTTTAACTTTCTGTGTACCATTCAAATAAGGAAACGATGAAATCTGTCTCCAGTCCTCTCATTCTTTCATCAGGAAGTAGGATATTAATCATATCCAGATTCTGATATGTATTCCAGTAATATGCCTCGTGTTACCTTTCTGTTTTCACTAATATAAAATAAACCTTGCTAAATAGCAAGGACAAATCATTAGTTTGATTACCACAAACAGTTTGCAACATCTACATTTAAAAAACATCCCGCAATTAAATTTGTCAAGCGTAACAGAATTTGTTTTTATTTTTTAAAATAATCATCACATTGATAGTGTCAGCTTTGTTTACCACAACACTGCTACTTTAACAATTTATGATAATTATAGTTTATTCTAATTATAACAGAGGCTCACTGAGGCACTCAACTCTGATGCAGGCACATTCTGCAGCAGAACAGGGGATTGTGCAGGGGGGATCCTGCACTGAGGAAACCCCAAGGAGCAGAAGGAGCCACCTGCAGTCCTCACAAGAGAAACCCACAAGGTTTGGGCTGGACCAGGCTATAGGCAACCCCACATGTACGAAGAAAGCCCTAGCCCCTGGGGAGCATGGTGACCAGAAGTACAGTGACCAGGAGGGTGGGCAACCAGGGTAGGGCATTTTGGGTGCTGGTTTATGCATGAGGGCCTGAGGGAGGGTGCTGTCACTGTCACTTCAACAGGTAGCTGTGACCCACTCATGAGGAGATCCAGTCACAGCATCCACCTGGAAGAAAGCCACGTCTTCTGCAGTCCTTGTGGCCTCTACAGCCACAGAAACCAACACAGATACCCAGATGGAACTCTCTTGGAAGCTCCATCCAGATAACAGGTTTCAGGGTTAGCCTGACCTTTCTGTCAGGGTCTGATGGCAGCAGTGAGTACATCTGTGTGAGGTACACCCAGGTGGAACTGCTCAGCATGGGTCAGCATATGGGGAGACCAGACTTCAGGCTGCTCAGTGAACTAATTGGTAAGGTACCCAGAAACTGCTTTTGAAGACCTGAGGGTCTATCAGTGTTGGTCAATTCTTAAGTACCACCACTCAGGAGCACAGGAATAGACAATTCCAAAATGTCAGGGGTTAAGCAGGTGGGGCATGTTGGCTTGGCTGAGCAGGGATCTTCTTCTACAGCTTAGACAGAAAAAGACCAGGTATGACCACTGGAAGTGACATGCGTGTCGTGGTTTAACCCGGCCGGCAGCTAAACACCACACAGCTGTTCGCTCCCCCTCACCCTTCCCTCTCTGGGATGGGGGAGAGAAATGGGAGAGTGAAGCCCATGAGTTGAGATAAAGACAGTTTATTAAGACAGGAAAATAATAATAACAATAATGATGATAATAGTACTACTAATAATAATGCGTACAAACAAGTGATGCACAATGCAATTGCTCACCACCCGCTGACCGATGCCAGCCTAACCTTGAGCAGTCCGGCCCCCCTCCCCCAGGTAGCCACCCCTATATATGACGTCAGATGGTATGGAATACTCTTTTGGCTAGTTTGGGTCCACTGTCTTGGGTCTGTCCCCTCCCAGCTCTTGCTGCACCCCCAGCCTGCCCATTGGCAGGACAGAGCAAGATGCTGAGATGTCCTTGGCTTGGTGTAAGCACTGCTCTGCAACAATTAAAACATCGGCGTGTTATCTTCTCATCCTAAGCCAAAACATAGCATTCTACCAGCTACTAGGAAGAAAATTAACTCTGTCCTAACTGAAACCAGGACAGTGCGGCAACCTGGGAGGACTACAGAGGTGTTGTTCACCATTGTAGGGTGAAAATTCATGTGTCCAAAGCTCAAATAGAGTTAAAGTTGACCATTACTGTCAGGGACAATAAAAATAACTTTTTAAAATAAAATAAATAAAATAGAACTAAACACTGGTATTCCAGCTTGCTTAAGCAAAAAACACAAGTAGACGTTTGTTGCATAGTCTTCTAAGATCAACCCAAGCTGGATGTGATGGTGTTGGTGGTAGAGTTTGAACTCTTAAGTACTACTGAAGGTTTCTTAGCTGCGACTTAATGTCACAGATGCTGTGACTTTGCATCAAACCTGTTCTATATCAGGTCATTTCAAACAGCACTGATTTGTAAGCACCTGCCTGCAAAAGATAGAGTAGGCCAGAGAATAGTCAGGTGTTTCTAAGCAGAAAAAAAAAAAAAAAAAAAAAATTAAAGAATGTTTTCTTAGTACACCTCACCTTATCTGGAATCTCAGCAAAAATGAAATTTGGCTATGTCCAAAACAAAGTAATGGTGTTTTTTGGCTTTCAATGAGAATTCATGATAATGTCTAACTTTTTGAGGTAAAAAGATGTAATTCTTTCATAAATGACTTCCAGCTGTGTTTAGCTGTATCTCTCTCAGGAAGGCATTTTCTTGAAGAATGACTTTGTTGCGCTTCCTGACTTCAAGATGGATTTGCTGCTGTCTTCATAACCTAAAAAAATACAATGCATTAATTTCTTTGATCAAACAGAATGATCCCAAGTTTCTATTTCTATAGATCATAAAAAGCATGAATGAATAAGAAAACCTGCTGCCTAAAATAATCTTGCAAACAGTGACTGTGGAGTATACATACTTTGAAAGGAGGGTAAGTATTCTCATTAATATTGCATGAAGTTTCTTTTTTGTGGCTACACAACAGTTGTCAATTACATGTTCCTTTGTCACCTTCCACCAAATTGGTTTTAATTATTAAAAAAAATATGCCTGCTGTTACCACCATATGAATAATTTTAGATACATATATTTTTCTACAATCCAATGGAGAGAAAGTAAGAGAAAAAATATTCTCCTTCTCCCACTTTTGCATATTGAAATTTCAATTTTAATACTGAAATTTCAAAAATAATTTATTTCTAATATTCCAGATAGTTTAGTGCAGTAGACATGAGATGACTTTTCCTTTGAAAACTGTGCATATATTGCAAATCAAAAGTTTTCATTTCATTGAACAATAATACTTTGAAAAAATTCAGGTATCATTTTTGCTTTAGAAATAAAAAAGGAGAATAGGTCCTTTTACATTTTCATTTTGCAATGTTCATTGTTTTTAGTAGTATATAAAAACAAGCAAAAAGAGGAGAGGAGAGTAAAAAAAAAAAGCGAAGCTGAATTTCATCAAGAATACACAATTTAAATGTATTCATTTGAAATGTCTGTATAAGTTACAAATTTTTGTTATATTAATTCAATCAACAAAATACTTATCAATATTTTCTTTCTAAATATGTTAATTTTCATAAGAATATCTTTTTATTATATATATAATTTTATTTATATATATATATAACTTTTTTAGCATCAAAATTCTCTGACAATTTGTAATTCTTCTAGAGTTTTCCACATTCTGGTACAAGGAGAAAGAATCTAGGTAGAACCATTCAGCAGCCCTTTTATTTTTATTTTTATTTTTTATTATTTTTTTTTTAGTAAAACTCTTATATCTACTCAGAATATTTTTTCAACTAAAATCAGCAGTTATTTAACCCCTAAATTAGAAATATCTTTTCTATAGACCATAGAGGCTACTCATTAGTTAATCTTCACAAAAGACAAAAATTGTCATTATGTATTTAATCTGAAAAGTATGGAGTCTTCTTGATAGTCACATAACCATTTGGAGAAAAGGAGAAAATGTTTGAAAAGCTATTTTCTAAAGAAAACAATTACCAAAATAAACTATTTCAGTTAAATATATAACTCCTAATTCTTAAATATATATATTATATATATATCTTCAATAACTCCTAATTCTTAAATACATATATAATATGTATATCTTCAATACAAGACCTTAATGTGTGTTTAAAAGGTGGTGTGTCACAGGTCAGACAGTCAGAAGCACAGCCTTGAACTTTCATCAATACATAACAATTTTTAAAAGAGTCGTATTTTAACCTTCCAACAGAAAGAAGAAAAAAACTGTCTTCCAGTTTGGACTGTTTCAGAGAATAAACATGTCCTTTTCTTATTGTCTTAACTCCTTATAGATGCAGAAGTAATGTAATGTGATTTTTCTAAGATTTCTTTAAAATATACCATTAAAAATGGTTAAATCTGTGTTTCTCTCTGTTTTATGGAAAGGCTGATATATATATATATATATACCATTTGGCTCATTTCTAATCTTGCTTTGCTAACAGTTGAAACTGGTATTGATAGTTATGGACTGTGATTCCCTGTCCTCATCTATTCATCTATACTCATCTCTTCACTCACCTCTGTCATGTCTTTCCTGAATAAATTCATTGTGCGCCTGTCTTGAGTGCAGAAAAGATCCTTAAATTTGTGATCCTTTAAAGTTTTCTAAGTTATTGAAAAAGCAGAAACCAAAGAAGCTCTTCGTCACTCTATCAAATCCATTATTGTTTAATTTAGATAACCACTCACAAGTCTATATTTCAGTTCAAGACTGAAAAATGTTTGAAGGCAGAATTGATTGGATATTTTCCTTGAGATAGTTTTGCAAAGATGTGATTCAACTTCTGGGGAAAAGTGATATTTTCCCATGAATTATTTTTGGTACTGATCAGAAAGTGAAAATTCCTCTACATATACAAACTTTGAAAGATTTATTGTATTCCAATGGTTATGTATAAATAACAGGTATAAACAAACAACATCTTATATTTATGCGAGTGAAGCAGATATCAAAGATTTGAAGGTCTTCACCAGGGCAGAGGAGGCTGTCTTGTGGGCCTTTGCTGTAGAAAAAGCTAGGATTTTATTGTCCAGGAAATATGTTGAGTCACCTTCCACAAACACTGCTATTATTTTGGGGTTTGCCTCAACTACTAATGAAAAATATTATTTTCATGTTCAAGCACTCTGTATATAGAATTTGAATATTATACAGTCATTATTGATTTAAGTTTGATTATAGAGTCGTTATTGATTTAAGAAGTACATGTATTATGGCAGAACTGAGAGAAACGTGATTTGGAGAAGATGTACATGGGACTACTGGCAGACAGTAGGGTAGAATATATACATAAATATCGCATATAATATTTTCAACAATGTTTAAATGCCTAAAGTAGGTTTAAGAAACATTTATAACCATATATCAGGCAGAAGACTATTAATTGATGCAGCTGGTTTGAAAGATGCTGCACCTGAGTTTTGAGACAAATATTAGCATAGACTCAGCTAGCCCAGTAGAAAGCTAATCAGTTATGGAACACCTTGAGTATATATCTTAGGCTTTAGTTTGGGCTTAAATATCTGTCTTCTACAATTGGAAAAATACCATCTTTACATTCATTTATTGCCACTGAAAATACAGTGTTGGGAAAGTGTTTGCTAACAAAAATGGCAGTTTTTATCTATTAATAAATGCTTTTAACCTGGAATTTAAATTATCTAAAAATGTTTCATAGCTTTTTTTTTTTTTTTTTTTTTTTTTTTTTAATCAACAGACCAAATATAATTGTATTCACTGGCTTTCAAAGTTTTTGAATCTATAGTTCTTCACTCCTGAAATACACAGAAATTTAATTTCCTCTTCTATTTCCTATTTTAGAATTCCTTTTGAAATGAAGCTTGGTACATTTTATCTTTTCATCTACAACATGAGCTGCAGTAATTTGAAGCAGAATTGAACACTATCTTAAAATAAACAAAAGTTCTTTTTAAGGTCTCTCTTGCTTTCTCTCTCTCTTTATTTCACTGAACCTTAGAACAGCCATGTGTGCAGAGATACAGTCTAATGAGCCTGCACTTCTCAGAACTGAAACAAAAGAAAAAATACCAGGTAAGACAACCTTTCATTCAGAATTGAGATTGAGACATACATGTACATATCAAGTAAGCAAAGACTGTTCTGTTGGTTTTTGTACAGTCTTTATTCTCTTAATCTCAAGAATATATAGGTTCCATCCCCAAAATATTTTATGGAAATTCTTTCATGTTATCTAAGCAGTTATTGCTGTTATTTTCCTCCAAATCACTCTAAGAATTTGCATTTGAGTTGATTCTGTACTATCTAATTTAACCTTTGTCAAATGGAGCCACCTTCAGGAAGGCCTATAGATCTATGAATACTTGTAATTCCACATATCCACAAAAGTGCTATAACATCCATCTTCAGTTGTGAGAAACATTCAGGCAGTTAATACAAAAGAAAATTGAGAAAGTTGTTAATGTATAACCGTATGTCAGCATTTCATTTATCATAATTCTCTGTTTATATGCATTACAGGACTTTTAATTTAAAATTCCATATGCTTTGTTATTTCTTATTATCCAGACTTTGTTTGTACAAGCATAAATATAAATTGTTGAAGGAAATTAGATATAATACTGGACTTACAAAAATGTAAATTAAAAAATGTAAATTTTTAAGTGACATGTCAGGAGTTGCTGATCCAGCAAGGACTTTTATGTTTTTACAGACAGAATTAATGAAATGGTATCTCCACATCTGTGTAAATAACATTCAAAAATATGATGTAAATGGAGACACAGGCATTAATTATTTAAAAGATGAGTATCTTCATACAATCCAGCTGCTCCTGTATTTCACAGAACTATCTCAATATGTAGATAAACATTCCCTAAAAGATTAATAATCACTAGTACTTCCTTAATGTTTATCTGTGGATTGTTGATTGTGCCACTGAGTATCACCACTGGATAGGGTCTATGGTCTGTTAATCATGTAAGAACTTTCCCTGGTCACAGTTGATTTCTTTGGAACAATTGTCTACTTCATGAAAACCTTTTAAAATTTGTCTTTCCAAGTAAACATAATTAAAGCTAGTAAAAAGACTTTCTGCAAGAAATAGCTTGAGACACTGGCAGGATAATACGTGGTATCCTTCCTTAGCTACATGAATTTCATTCATTTTCTGTAGCTAAAAATAAAATAAAAATAATTAAATAATTTATTATTTTTACATCCTCCCCCCCCCAAAAAAAAAAAAAAAGATACTGTGACTGTTTTCCAGCAGCTATAAATTTTAAAAAATAAAATTAAAAAATCTTACACGTCTTTTAATTGTTTTAATCCTACCTTTGATGCCTGTGTTATGCAAGTCAGAACGGATACCAGCAGACAAAGAGAAAGTTTTGAGTGATTTCCAAGAAAGTATGGCCAAAAAGAATGCCTGCTTGATACTGTAGAAGTAGAAATTTCAGCTGTTTTATAGGTATGCTATATTGAACAACAACTCATTTTGCTAAATCCCATAGAGATGGAACAAAAAGATGATCCATACCTCAGAGTGTTTACAAACAAAATGTAGCTGGGGAAAAACAAACAAACAAACTCTAATTACAATCAGAAGGATGCACAAGTGGAATACTGATAAAGAAAAAAAAAAAAAAGTTAATCAGCAACAAACAGCACAGTGGCCAATGTATGCTGTGGATTGCCTGTTGCTATATGACTTGTGCACGCATTCCCTACAGAGCTGTATTTCAGGTAATCTGCTACCTGGACCTTTAGCAGACATTTACAATGGAGGTAGTCAAACTCAAGGGAAGGACAATAATGCCCAGTCCATTAATGTCAGCACTCTCTCACTTCCATATCAGTTAAAGTTAATTTAAAAAGGGAGGGAAGAATTTATCAAAACCTTTCTTTAGTTGTTCAAAGAACAACAGATAACTCTAAAACAACAGAGTTTTCTAACAAGAGGCCAGGATGAAATTAAATAAAAATGAGCATGTGACAACAGTACCACTGGTATGAGTTAAGTATAACCAGAACAGTTATGAGGACTTCACTATTAGTTATGAATGCATACAGTGACAATTGAAAAATTAGATATCATATCTGAGACAACTACAAATATAAATGTAGGTTTCATACCTGAGTACTTCAGAAAGTTATAATTTGTCTGGATGAAATTTGATCAGAAATTTCACACCATGCATTGTGAAAAATATTCCAAAGGATGATGGAATAAAGATCAATAAAATCTCATCAGTGTTTAAAAATGTTATTATTTTACTTCTTTCCAGGTCAGATATTTCCATTTCATTAGCATTGTGTGTTTCATGCAGACAGATCTCTTGAAATGTTTAAGAGGTGTATTACAGGCTTTAATGGTTCATTTGCATACCT
Source organism: Aythya ferina (assembly GCF_964211825.1). NCBI lineage: Eukaryota > Metazoa > Chordata > Aves > Anseriformes > Anatidae > Aythya > Aythya ferina. The sequence goes on along the minus strand of NC_140298.1, from coordinate 107,866,072 downwards.
GTTTCTGACAAAATGAGTAATAACAGTTCTATCAAATACTGAAAACATTCCAACAGAGATCATGATGATAAAGTGAGAATGGATTTAATATCCATTAAAAAAAAAGTAAGAAAAATAAGTTTGTGTCACTAAATATCCCAAATACCAGTGAATTAGTTTGTCTTGTTTCTTTTGTGCCTATTTAGTATTTAATATTTTATTTTGTTGCTTTTTAGATTTCTTTCTGAGATATACTATTAAAATATTTTAGTCTGTTTATAGAACATGATTTTTCCTGTTATTTCCACTTGAACTGTATGACTTAGTTAGTTAGCCTCTTTCTGTGTTCTCTATCCACAGGAGAAAAAAAGAAAATCCTAAATTTAAAAATTGACAGTCTGATTATTGCTAACAGAAAGAGAAATATTAAAAAATATATATATATTTAAGTTCAGACTATTTCATATGCTTCCTTTTTTACATTTTCTTATGTGCAAGTTTTCTAAGGTGTGAAGGATATTTTGACATCCTATGACACAATTGACTAGTAGTAATATCATACACCATATTATTTCACAACACGTAGTGACACTGTAGGTATTCTGATGGTTTTCTTTGAGTGTTTCTTGCCTATGGATGGTGACTCACTAAAATGAAAGCACAGCCAGAAGAAATCAAATCAGTATCTGTTATGTGGATGAGCAGTAAATTGAACAGAATTCATACAAGATCTTCAGAAAAAGCAGAACATATAATAACATAACTTATGTCCCATATTATATACCAAGATATCAAATCACATTTAATTGAGTCTAAATTGCTATATAAAAAGAATACATTTCCATTAACCCTTTTCTCAAATGAAATTTGTATGCATTACACTGGCCATAGATTTAAGGCTGTTTCATTAACAAAATTCTCTCCATCTGCCTCACCAAGTATGGGCTTATAAAATAAGCTCTCTTTTTCTGAAATGTGATCTCTAGATTTCTTTTCTATGTTACTAGGCTGAGATCACAGGATTGAGTCCATTCATTACACATAAATAAGTTCAAGACTTTTGAAGTTTCATAAATTCTTTAAAATATTGCAGTACTTCCACGTCACCCTTAAAGACAACTTTGGCAGAGGGCTAAGTTCAAAAGGGTTGTGAACAAGAGCAAACTGACTCATTTAGTACATCTGTTCCCTAGGGGAAGTAAATATTTTTGCCAAAGTGTCTTCTGTCAAGACGGGTGGAAGTGTTCTGTGTAAAGACACTTTGTACCTCTCAACCTTCATCCTTTTGCAGATAAAATAAAGATATAGTAAGAGGACTGATCTGGTGAATTTCCTCCTGTCTCTTTTCTTCCACACCCCTTCTCCAAGCTCCAGAGCATTGCCATTCAGGAGCAAGTGAACCTCAGTTGGTTTAAAGTAATTCTATTAAATCTGAGTCACAAAACCTATGCACAAGCTGGAAGAAAATCTCATGCCATCCTGCCTTTGGCTTAGATATCCGCATTCTGGCCAGGATGTAGTTCAGCACCAAAATGTTTTTGTGCATCTGGCCCATGTGTGTTTTTGATAGAGCTGTCAGTGCTTCAGTTGCAAAGTAAATGGAATTTTGAGATGACTGACGATGTGATAAAATGAATTTTGCAGCTTAGCAGTTCAGAAATTCAGCAATTTCCTGCAAAAACAAAGCCATATAATTTTCTGTGCATCACTTACATTTAAATAGGAAATGTAGAAGTTATGAAAAATTGGCCATCTGAAAATTGTATAAACAATACTAAACGGTGTATATATATATATATATATATATATATAGTGAGCCCTAACGCTTTCAAAACAAAGATAATTGCTTACCTTGATTGGGCAACCTGTAACTAATAAAAACTAGTAAAAGAGAGTGGTGCCTTGGGAATAGGCTCAAGACAACAAGTACAGTAGCATCCTCTTTTAGGAATGATGGAAGTGGCTATGCAGTTGAGAATTCATAGTACCTATCAAGTATTTCCATACTTTTCTGCCCTTGTTGCTGCTGAGGAACTCAAGAAAACAGCATATGGAAAACTGATTTATTTAGTTGCCTAATTTAAGCAACTAGATCTGTTCCTTGGTCATCACCTGAAATTTTAAGCAAAATCCTGAGGGTTCATTAAATAGCAAGACTAACTAACTGATCTGCTTCTTAGTTAAATTCCTTGGGGAGATCTGAAGATCTGATCATCTTTTAATTAGAAAAAAATCATGTATATTGTTCTCACAGAATCATTATTTCAAATCAAGTATCTGTCTTATTTTCTTCAAGATATCAGTCATATTCCCTGTGTGTTTTTTGTTCATCCGAGTCATTATAAAATATGAGGTTCTCTCTTGCACTTCTAAATGTACTGTTTCCCAGCCTTACACACAACTCACCTTTCATCTCTCTCTGCATGTTATTTACTCTACACTAATTAATCAATGAATCAGGTAATGTCATCTTACATAAAAACATGGAACATCACTACAAAAGCGACAAAAAAAAAAAAAAAAAAAAAAAAAAATGTGGTGGTGGTGGGGTGCTCACTATCCAGAACAAGCAGATACAATTTTCTCTAATAAACTGTTTAGCTAGCTATTGTGGATAAACCCCTATATGCAGCTCAGCCCCACACAGCTGTTTATTTACCCCTCCTCAGTAGGGTGGGGAAAAGAATCAGTTAAGGTATAAAATTGAGAAAAGATATAAAGTAAGGTATAAAATTCACAGGCTGAGAGAAAAACATCTTAACAGGTAAAACAAAAACTGCATGCAAAGTAAGGGATTCATTCACTACTACCCTCTGGCAGGCAAATGTTCAGCTACTTCCAAGAGAGCAGGGCTCTATCACATGTAATGGCTTCTTCGGAAGAAAGATGCCATAACTCTGAAAAAAAAAACCCTTCTTCCACCCTATCTTTTACTGTTGAGCATGAACGATATAGAACCCTTATGTTATGGAAAACACCTTTGACCATTTCTGTCATCTGTTGTGGCTGTCCCCCCTTCTGGCTTCTTGCGTGCTCTCAGCCTACTCACTGCTTATGCTTATGCTTCTCACTGGTTATGTGAGAAGCAGAAAAGACTGTATAGTCATTGATCAGCAATAGGTAAAATATTGGTGTGTTATCTGCACTGTTTTGGTTGCAAAACCAAAATATAGCACCGTATGGGTGCTGTGAAGAATATTAATTCCATTGCAGCCAATAGCAGTATACCAGCTTGACCTTTATTATAAGTAAATGATAATAAAAACTAGAAAAAGTATGAAAAAATGTCATTAAAATGCTGTAGATTATGACAAGGAGTAGTTCCATTTTCAGAATATAAAAATAATATTGCTAACATTTATTACCCATGACCCTGAGTACAAAAACATGTTTCTTACCACAAACTTAATATAGTCTTGGAGATGGGGGACTGTCATGATGATCCTGAATCAGAAATTACATAAACCTGATTTTTTTTTACAGGTCATTCAAAAATGCGCATGAAAGAAAAGCAAGGACTATGTAGGATATCAAATATTTCTCTAATTGTTTTCTTCATTAAAAAATTGAGTGGTTATGCATAGGCTTGTCATTTTTGACTCTTTTGATTGGAATAAAGATAGGTTATATTAGATTAGCTTTATTTTCCTTGCTACTTCAGTTTGAGCTATTTTAGAATAGAAGAAGCTGATGAAAGGAAGTTATGTAAATTTGAAAATCAAAGTAATCAATGCTCTATAGTTAAAGATTGGTAGTAAAATATTACCCTTTCAAATAATTGAACAAAGAGATGTCATTAACAATTCATATCTTTACAGAAGTGGGAGTTTTTGCTGAAAAACAGGTATCATATAAATCTTTAGTTTAGCTAGTTAGTTAACTGCAGATGCATATAATGATGTCTGATGAATGACTGGCTCTGTTCCCATAAGACTCTACATTATACTGTCACAGTTTTCTGTCTCTTCTTGTCCATGCACTACAAATATACACTTTGTCTTAAAAACAAATCAAAGTTAAGTCAAAGTCATTCTTCTTTTCTGTGAAGCATTTCTCTAATTATGAAGAATGGATGAAAGGGACAAGGAAACATAACATCAGACATAACAAAATGGATATCTTATAATGACTGGAAGTAAGATCCATCACAATGGTAGAATGAGTAAATTGCATTCTTCAAAAAATAATTTACTGAAGTTATCTGGTCAGAACACAGATGGAGTCCATCAAAAGTAGGAAGTCTAGTTTGCATTTGCTCCTCCTTCTCCTTTCTCTAGAAAAGGATCAAAGGTCCAGTAAAAATTGATTGTTTCCTATCTACTGAAGCCTGTAGTTCTGTTTTTGAAAACAACAATTAGAAATAGTACAAGCATATTTTGCTAGTATTGTAATTAGTGGCTAATTTTATCCCCATAAATTATTTTTTTTCCAAGTCTGAAGGAAGGCATTTTTTTAATAGATGAACAAAAAAATAATTTCATATTTAGCATAGTGCAACGTGATTAACAGTTTTGTTGGTTTTTTTTTTTTGTTTTGTTTTGTTTTCTAGATATTGTGTATAAAAGCAGATCAAAACCTGCACAACCACTTACAAACAGGTAGCGCCATGTGCAAGAGTCCAGGCCACAATACAGGGGATAGAAAGGAGGGATAACACAAAATCAAGAGGTGATCTGCAGACATTTGTCCAGAAAAATGTGAAAGTGTTCGCATTATCAGAGCAGTATCTCCCTAGCAACCAATCCTCAAACAGAAGTGACAAGTGCAAGATGCTGTTGCTATCTATAGCCTATTGATAACATTTTATTTCTTTATTCATCTGTTGGAAATAGGAACATGATTTGTAATTGCTCAATAGTAATTATCTGTATATTAAAATACAAATAGACCTCGACTAACTGTATATTATTTATATTTTTTCATTATGCCACTAGAAATCTGCTATCCAGTGTAGAATGCAAAAGGGGGAAAAGTGTAATGTTTACATACATATGAAATAATGAATATACTATGTATATATGTATGTACACACGTGTCTCTATGTGACATCTGAGATGTTTTATATATACATTTTTGCTTATACACGTGCTAGTTTATGTCAACTGTATGTGTATGCACACACACATGCAGGAAACGTATATATATTTGGATATACATATATACATACTTACGTGTTTATGTCCCAATCTATTTAACAGTGTGTAGTATTTTTCTCTTCTTGAGGTATAGGATTGTTTTGTATGCATGTATTCTTTTCAAGGGGGTAGTTCTTTTATAGGTATATACATATTCCCTGGTTTTATTTCACCAGATCTTTACTCATGGGCAGTATGAAGCTTAATAGCAGCTTTAATAATCAGTTTCAATAAAACAGACTAAAATATCATTTGGGGAACAGAACTCTGAAAGTGATAATATGTTACCATCAAATTTTCAACCTTTCTGGAACTTGGAACTTAGCCCAGATTTATGATGATTAATTCTTTCAATCTTAAAGTGCCTAAATTTCACTTGAATTTAAGGATTAAGATTTTCAGTGGCACTTAGGAGCTTACATACAATTTAAATTAAACCTAAAAGGGAGTTGACTGTGAACCTGTATGTAGGTTCTGAACACAGAAACTCAGAAGGGGAAATCCCTGCCTACCTGTCTAAATGCCACAGTGAACACAGTACAGTTTTTATACTAGAATTAGGAGCCTGAGCTTCTACTACACCACATATTCTGATTGCCAGGACCTCATTTTTTTCAATATTCAAAAAACAGAGTGGCCTTTATCAAAGATATTTAGACTGCTTCTCTGAATGCTGTCAACACAAAGCCCGCCAACCTGGAAAGCAAATATGAAACAACAAGCGGAAAACATAAATTTTAGACTCTCATCAACAGAAGGAGCTTTGAACCCTGATCTTCTGCTTCTGCTACCTGGGAAAAACCTCAAGTCACCAGTACTATGGCTAAGTAGAGAATAAAAAGAAGAAAAAAAAAAAAAAAAAAAAGAGAGAGAGAAAAAAAGAGAGAAAAGAAGGGGGTAGGGAAAGAGAGAGAGAGAAAAGGAAACCAGTTCAAAGATGGTGGTGAAAGATCTGGATTGTTGTTATTGTTGTTCATTTTTGTTTGTTTGTTTGTTGTTTTATTTTGTTTGTTTTCGTATTACATTTGTTCAGATATTACTTTGTTAGAGAAGCTTGGGCAGCAGGGTGGTTGGATTTCAAGCTTCTTTTGTAAATTTGGATGTTTCATACTTAATGCCCCAAGGAACCATGCATTAACTCATGCATCAGTCTTGTATGGAACCTCTGAAGTACCACCAGGAAGAAATGCAAAAAGAAATGGCAGACGTGGAGACATGTAGAGCCCCATCAAGAGATAGAATAGCTCTATTAGAAAAGGGTATTAGTACATATTTTGCAAACCTGGGTTTCAATCCCTCATTAAGGAAGATAACCTAAGACTTTGTCCCCAGCTCCAACACTTCAGTAACAGCAACTGATTTAACATCAGACTTTTCCTTTTCTTCAAGGAGAGTGATCTCACAATTTGTAATAAACATCTGAGAGATGTTCTAATCCTAGCTTTTCTGACAGCTAGCTTGATATTGTGACAAACTCCACCACTAGTATCTTGAAGTTGTAGATTCACAAATTCCCAGGCTGAGGTTAGTCCAGAAGTCTGTTCCACTTTTCGCAAGTGTATTCTGACCAGGGAATTTTTACATAAAAGACAGGATCTACTGCTGAAATTACATACACAATTAAATTTCAAGGTGATTTCAAACTGTCTTTTTTTCACAGATCTGTTTCATTGCATCTCATGTAAACATCCAAATCTGTGCAAGTGGCAGATTTCCAAATAGAATCTTACCATCTATAAGTCTATAAGAATAGACACCTATTCTTACCCTCTTCAAAAAATGTTTAACTTTCCCCACTGACTGTGGAAGACTTGAAAACTTAACTCAAAAATGTTTAATATCTGCCCAAGGGCCACATATCTCATTTTGGTTGTGGCAACATTCAATGTATGAAAATCTAAATCTGTAAGTCTCTGTACTGGAAATTTTTTCCTAGATGTGGAAACTTTCTCATATGTAACAAGAGATGGAGATCTTAGCTCAGTTCCTGGAAATGGCACCTGTTCAATATTAACATAACATTTACTCACCCTTCTTAATAACTCTGTAACAAATACCTGTTCATCTTGCAAGTCTCACAGAAAGGTCAAGGGTGGATTGGACTTATGGACCATTGTTCAGCCAAGGAGATGAGACTTGTTTACTCCTCAGAAGCTGATTTTTTCAGACAGGAACCCTCCACAAGAAGTAAACTTCCTCGTTTATTACATTTATAATGTAATGAGGCTTGTGTTTAATTTAGTGAGGCTTGTGTTTAATTTAATTGAGTATAAGGTGAGTGTTTCATGTTTTTTTTTTTCTTTCAACTTTTTTTTTTTTTATGCGTATGGTTTTAACAAGTGAAGATCTGTCATTTATTATTCTAGCCAAATACAGTATCTACAGTGTAGAGTTGTGTAAGTTAATTACTTTCCATAGTTTAAAGTCAGGTGAACTTAAACATATGCTTTGCTTCTATTTGCTTACAAACCATTACAAACCATTTACAAAGTGATCAGCCATGTCTCATACCAGTCATTTCTTTCAAGCTGCTTTACAGAGTTGCCCCATGCAGTGTATATTAGGAAGAAAGGACACAGTACCTGTGTGGTCGCAGAAAACCCAAGAAACAATACCTATAGTTATCTAAGTAAAACTGGCTGGCAAAGTGAATGAAACAAATTTATAAATTTTTATACCATTTCTGGCTGAAAACTCTGTTTTCCCACAGGAAGGGTATAGTTTTAATCTATTCTAAAGTACAGGTCCAATGAGAATTCATGGCGGCAAACCAAGGTGAAGAAAACTGGGTAATCAGAGAAAAAGTACCAGTATAAAATCCCATTAGACTTCACACAGTGCGTTACAACACAGAAATGCAGAAGATAAATGAATTCCAGCATCATAGACCATTGCTCATACTTGGCAAAAAGCCCTTTATTCCCCAGTGACCTCGTGTACAATATGCATTTGACAAGAGAGACAACAGACCAGATCCCTTGCCATTATTATCTTCTTACAGCTATGGGAAGGGGGAAAGAGAAAGGAAAGGAAAGGAAAGGAAAGGAAAGGAAAGGAAAGGAAAGGAAAGGAAAGGAAAGGAAAGGAAAGGAAAGGAAAGGAAAGGAAAGGAAAGGAAAGGAAAGGAAAGGAAAGGAAAGGAAAGGAAAGGAAAGGAAAGGAAAGGAAAGGAAAGGAAAGGAAAGGAAAGGAAAGGAAAGGAAAGGAAAGGAAAGGAAAGGAAAGGAAAGGAAAGGAAAGGAAAAAGAAATCAGAAAAACTTCTTGAATAATTTTGTCTTTTCAACATATAGAGATAGAGAGGGGAAACATGAAAAGCTCAGTGGGACATTCCAGCCTGGTTTAGAGCTCATGAGTAAGTATCTGAGTGTACATATTCTTGCAGATAAAAACATGATATTAATTCAGGGCCCTCAAAAACAGTATTTTTAATTAGTTAATAAATAAGGTGTAGGTGTTTCACTATCTAAATTACCCTTAGTGAGTCATGGGAGCAAATTCCCCATATGAGATTGTGTAGCAGCACTACCCAAAGCAGCACCAGTGAAGGAACAGCGCAATGGCAAAGACACTGAGTAACTGTTCCCAGGGCTTATTGTACCACTGTTGTCATACTGGCAAAAGTGTTTCTGGTAATATTAAGGAGCATATTAAGGAGCAATATAGGCCTGTGGCTTCATATGAACTTTGAGCAGTCCTTGAACAGAATTCAGTTTCTATATTTTCTGCAACTACATTAAGCCATGGCTCTAGCTTTGCCCCTTTGCCCCATGTAGACAACTCATTCTTGTCTAGGCTCGATATCTATTTTTGATCCTTGGAACAGAAAAATTCAATTTGTTCTGTAAAGTTGAGAGGTTTAGAGTAGCCTAAAGTGCTGGCATGCATTTTTTTTTTTTTTTAACTAAATCTAGTAGTTCTTTTATTCACTGCACAAGACTTAAAGACTTTTTTTTTTTTTTTTTTTTGTCACAAACCATAGAAATTTTGAAAACTACATAATATTTCTAAGTGTTAAAAGTGCTCATTGCATATTTCCTCTGGGAGTTGCTAAGTTTTGTTCTTACTAGTCATATTCTGCCCTTTAATATTTGGTATCTTTTGATGAAAAGGTAGTTTGTAAGCTAGTGGGAACAAAAATAATAAAAAACAATAATCTCCAGTTTTCTTTGCAGTGTTCTCCAGTTCATCAAGACACTATTACAACTTTTCACTTTGGAGGAAAAGTTAACTATACTTCTAAGTAAAAGTTAACTATGAAGAAGAATGATGTGCCTTTGACAAAAGAGAAGGTAGGGGTTTTTTGTTGTTAATTAAGTAACAAGCAAAAAAGTACTGTTCTGTGTCAATCTGTAGCACTGTTGACTTTGATCAGAAGAATGTGAAGATGTTTTGACACTGAGTGATGAACATGTCTCAATACAGCATGTATCAAGGATTTGTGTTGATACCAATCATGTTGAATTATGTCCCTGCAACCCCCAAAAAAATGCTTTGACAAAATATCTGCAAAGTCATTGTGAACCTCTTGATATTGTAAAGATAGAAGTGATGAAAATGTAAAGGAATTGAAGTTTAAGCATACAAAAAGGTAGACAAATTTTATTATATCACATGAAAACTTTCACAAACTGAATGAATGAATGAATGAATGAATGAAATGATGAATATATTAGAAGTCTTGTAATATCAAAAACATTTTCTGACAAATAGTTCTTTGATATTTTTACCAGATACTCTTGCAATACTTACATATAATGCCTGTTAATCATTTTATTTTGTCAATTTAAAGAAGTTATAAGTCAACGTGAATAAAGGTAAAGTATGTTTGCATAACTGTTCAAGCCATGAGATGGCATATTTCTGCCCATAGCAGGGTTTCTTTTTATAGAAATAAGAAGGTAAGTTAGAGGAAAACAGCTTTTAGTTAAAGAGGCTTGAGTTAAAGAGTCCAGGGAGACTCCAATCCAAAACCTAATGATGACAATGAAAAGTCATCATTATTTCTTATAAACAAAACAATAGACTATACACCTCATTATATTAATAAGAATTATATTATTAATTGGTAATTATTAATAACTAAATCTTGTATTTTAAAAGTAATTACTAAAAATATTTAATTGGGAGGGGAAAAAGGCAAGTTCTTGATCCTGTGGAAGAAGTGAGTGATAGCATTTGGCACAAATGATATTTATTTGGCAAATAATTTGGATTTGAGATTATTCTTTCATTTTCACAACATTGCCTGATCTGAGTGTACATACACATAAAACCAAATTTAAATTTTTATTTTCCCTTTGGTGAAAATGAAAAATTCAAAATACTCTTAACTGCTAATATCTTCTAAGTCTTTAACTTCTCAGTGAGACTGTTAGTTAAGCTGATAGATCAAAAATATTGAAAAGTAATGCAGAAGGCTCTGTTCTCATTTTGTTCTTTCTCAGATAATAACTGCATATTTATTTCTTAATATTTCCTCATGTTTAATATTACACACCATCAGACCATAGACTTGTATTCTTTCCTCCACACTGCTTCACCACATAAAAATGAAAAAGCTGCCAGACTGTAGGTACTTCAAAAGGATACAGTTCTGCCACCCCCAACTTAAGCAAGACATGTCTGAGCTCATTAGATGCCTTCCTGAACCTGAGGATGAATTCCCTGGACTTTGGAAGATTCTGAAATTCAATATAGACATCGGTACTGAGGGTAAGCACCTCGACTTCTTGTCATATAGTAAATAAACATTTTGAAGGTGTCATTCTTCAGAAATTGTAACTACATTCCATCCTAAATTAGGCTTATAAACTAAGTTAAATCTTTTTGTTCTTATTTGGCTGATTATAGAAAGTGCCTGGATAACCTAAAGACCTATTTTTAGAATTAAAGTTGGACGCGTTGTATACAAAACTTTGAGTTTTATCTTTATCTTGTCTTTATACAAGACATAGGATATCTAGCTAAGTTGAACCCCACTTCTATCTACAAACCAGGTAGAGAAGTAGGTTTTGGTTGATAGGTTGGTTTGGTTTTTGTTTTTAAATGCCTAAAAATGCTTGGATGAAAAGCTCTGTAGAAATGCTAAGCTGTTATTTTCCTTGACTTCATATCTGCAGTTCTGGATAATATATTTTGTTGTTATTTCTAATGCACATCCTTGATGTTAATGTGATTTATTTTCTGATGTTATTTTATTTAATATGTTTGTCTCTATTCTCTATATAAATATACCTGATTGATGCCATGGTGCTCTTTGATCAGTGTTCTGTTGGCAACAGTTAAACTATTAACTTTCTCAAACTGATTAATTTTACAAGACACATTTTTTCTGAATTCCTTCTGCATGCTTCTGTTGACCTATTAAGACAATCTATATTACCATCAAAGTATGTTCTGAAAAGTCTGCTGTGACTTCAGGCTAGATAGGGACAGAACTTTCAGTGTGCAGAAACAGTCTTTGACTATATCTTCAACTAGCTATTTTGACTTGCTTTGGAATCGAATTTATGCCAAAAAAGAAGGGCTGAACATGCTGAAATGATTTCAGTGCACAGAAAAGGCTCTGTGAGGACAGAGTACTCAGTTCAGTGTTTTGCTCTGGTGTTCATTTCTTACAGAATTTATTATTTTTTATGCAACTCTTTAAATATAGTTGCAGTAAGTGATATTTGAAAAATAAAGTATGACAATTTTAACCAAACATGTCAGTAATTTTGAATATATTTAATGTAATTTTTAAGTAGTTATTTAACTATTAGCAAGGATTCTACAGCGTTACCATTCAATAAATTGTTTAGAAGAGTTTGCTGGAATATGCTGGAATATAGAATTTTTATTCTTCAGAATATTTATATATATATTTTCATGTCATGTGCTCCAAAATGGTTAAAAAAGTTCAAATTAAAATGTAGGGGAAATTTAAATGTAGAGGAAACAAGAGAGAGAGGGAGAGAAAGAATTAAAGAATTCCAATTCTGAAAATGACATTAAATTGTTTTAGCTCCCTAGCCTCCAAATACCTTAAGAGTCATGCAGCCTGGAGAGGTAAATGCTTGAGATGCCACAAAACTCGTAAATGATTGTTTCTGGACATTGCTTAATTCAGAAAGGGCTGAAAAGCTGGTCAGTGGTGTAGGTGGCTGTGTGGAGATGTTGCTCTTATGGACAAGAAAAAACAGCAGAAGGCCAACCAGCCAGTTATCCTGCTTTCAATCAAAAGATTCAGAAATAGTCATGCATTTTCCTAGCACCATTCCATCCCTGTTCGGGCGCCAAAAAAGACTGTCGTGGTTCCGCTCGGGTGGGCAGCCGAGCTCCACCACAGCCGCTCTCTCACTCCCCCTCCTCAAAGAGGAATGGGGAGAAAATATGTGAAAAGGGCTCAAGGGTTGAGATAAGGACGAGAAAATCATGCAATAATTATTGTAACGGGCAAAGCAGACTCGGCATAATGAGATAGTAAGATTTATTGCCTATTACTAACAAGCGAGAGAAGTGAGAAAACAAAGGAAAAAAAAAAAAAAAACAAAACAAAACAAAACAAAACAAAAGCACCTTCCCCCCCATCCACCCTCTTCCACCTCCTCCCCCCGAGCGGCGCAGGGGAACGGGGGAATGGGGGTTATGGTCAGTCTACAGCACTTCTTCTCTGCCACTCCTTCTCGGTCACTCTTGTCCCCTGTGCTGTGGGGTCCCACCCACGGGATGCAGTCCTTGATGAACTGATCCGGCGTGGGCTTCCCACAGGCAGCAGCTCTTTCAGAACTGTTCCAGATATGGGTCCGTACTACGGGGCCCATCCCTCAGGAGAAAACTGCTCCAACCTGGCTCCCCTATGGGCAGCAGCTCCTGCCAGGTCACCTGCTCCTGCATGGGCTCCTCTCCACGGGCTACAGGTCTGGCCTGGAATCTGCTCCGGCAGGGGTCTTCCACAGGCTGCAGCCTCCGTCGGTGCAGGGCCACCTGCTCCACCGTGGTCTCCTCCACGGGCTGCAGCATGGAACCCTGCTCCACCGTGGTACTCCATGGGCTGCAGGGGGACATCCTGCTTCACCATGGTCCTCACCACAGGCCGCAGGGGACTTCTGCTCCGGTGCCTGGAGCACCTCCTTCCCCCTCCCTCTACACTGACCTTGGCACCTGCAAGGCTGTTCTCTCAGTCCCGGCTGCTGTGTGGCGCAGCGTTTTTTCCCTGTCTTAAATATGCTCTCACAGAGGCGCAAAACAACATCTCTTATTGGCTCAGATCTGGAAAACAATGGGGCCCTTCCCAAACATGGGGCAGCTTCTAGATCTTTCTCACAGAAACCACCCCTATGGCTCCCTGCTACCAAAACCTTGCCATGTAAACCCACTACAGTACTACAGTGGAAAATGTTCAGAGATTATTGGGTTTTGACCTTTGAAAGCTGGAGACCTTTATGATTTCTCAAGCAAGAGGATACTATGCCTTTTCCAGTATGAAAACTGTTAAGTCTTTTACCAGCCGTAAAGGCATGCAAATACTTAATTCACATAGCACTGTCCAATCCTTAAGCCATTCCCAAAGTCCTACATCCAAATCTACCCTGAAGACACATTATGCACATTTTACCTGTGGAAGAACAGAGCAATGGAATCTGGCAAAACCACTGTTGAAGTATTTATTGTCCTTTCAGAAGGAATATTTACAAAGATACCATGAATGATCAAGTGGATGCTGATAGCTCTTTGCTATATTTGAACATATTTTGAGGTACAGAATGACTAGATATGATTCATCGTCAAAAAATAAAAAAATCAAAAAAAATCAAAAAAAATCAAAACTTACCCAACATAAAAAGGACTGTCTCCCAGAAAAACAGAAACTACTTAGCAAAATAAAAATGCAGTGTTTTGGTGTAGTGGGTCTATGTGGCAAGGTTTTGGTAGCAGGGGGCCATAGGGGTGGCTTCTATGAGAAGAATCTAGAAGCTGCCCCATGTTTGGGAAGGGCCCCGCTGCTGACCAGAGCCGAGCCAATAAGAGATGTTGTTTGCACCCCTATGAGAGCATATTTAAGAAAGGTTAAAAAAAAAAAAAAAAAAAAAAAACACTGACACATAGCAGCTGGGAGAGTGAGAGGAGTGAGAAACAGCCTTGCAGGTGCCAAGGTCAGTGAAGAAGGAGGGGGAGAGGTACTCCAGGCACCAGAGCAGAAGTCCCCTGCGGCCTGTGGTGAGGACCATGGTGAAGCAGGATGTACCCCTGCAGCCCATGGAGTACCATGGTGGAGCAGGGTTCCACGCTGCAGCCTGTGGAAGAGCCTCTGGTGGAGCAGGTGGACCTGAACTGAGGGAGGCTGCGGCCTGTAGAGGATCCCCACAGATTCTGGGCTAGACCTGTAGCCCATGGAGAGGAGCCCACACAGGAGCAGGTGACCTGGCAGGAGCTGCTGCCCGTAGGGGACCCAGGTTGGAGCAGTTTTCTCCTGACAGATGGACCCCATGGTATGAACCCATATCTGGAGCAGTTCTTGAAGAGCTGCTGCCTGTGGGAAGCCCACACCAGATCAGTTAGGCAAGGCCTGTATTGCGTGGGAGGGACCCCATGGCACAGGGGACAAGAGGGACCAAGAAGGTGTGGCGGAGAAGAAGCACTATAGACTTACCGCAACCCCGTTCCCCTGCACTGCTTGAGGGGGAGGAGGTGTAAGAGGGCGGATGGGGGAAAGGCATTTTTGGTTTCTTTCCTTTATTTCTCACTTCTCTCGCTTGTTAGTAATAGGCAATAAATCTTATTACTTCCCTATGCTGAGTCTGTTTTGCCCGTTACTATAATTACTGAGCAATCTCCCTGTCCTTATCTCAAACCTTGAGCACTTTGTGTCGTATTTTCTCCCCCTTTCCCTTTGAGGAGGGGGAGTGAGAGAGCAGTTGTGGTAGAACTCGGCTGCTCTCCCGAGTAAAACCACCACATTTGGATGCCACGTATGTCCTAAATTAGTGTAGTACATACTGTTTTGCTTTCAATAAAGCTATTCAGGAGCTAAATAAGTCAATGAGCAATCTTTCATTCAAAGCAGCTTTTATTTTCCAAGTAGTTGGCTGGCAAAGTCAGGCATTCTCACTTGCTCAAATTTTCAAGAAGAATCTTGGATGCACTGCTTGTGTGATGGTGGACATATTCTTATGGTGGACACTTTCATTCAATGTGGAAAGAGCTGCATGCAGCTCTGTTTATGAAATGCTGTAACAATCGGTAAAGACACGTGGAGGGGGGACTTGGAGTCACAGCAGGGAGTGATAGAAGAAAAATGGGTTCAGGGCATTTGCAGAACAGTATGGAGATCTCTTCAGCTTGCTAATACATTGCGAAAAAATATATATATATAATTAAATAAAACTATACAGAAAACTGTACAGTTTAGAAGTAATGTGGTGAAGATGACAATGGTTCAGGTCCTTAAAATTAGATTCTACAATGTTTATTTTCCAAACATCAGGGCCTGGTTCTATCCTTTCTGACTTTATACTTCTAAAAATTGTGCCTAAATTACTATTATATTTTCTTATGGACTACCTCTAAACTCATTTCATTTGCCTTCTGTATATTACTAGCCTGCTATCCTTCTTCTCTCACTGCAGCAAGAACATAGGACCATCCTAATTTAGAGTGTTAATTGAGGTTTTATTGGGTAGATAATTTCAGGTTTGTTTTTTCAACTTTGGCCTCCAGAACTATATGCCACATAGGTACCTATCCACACAGAAAGAAAGAGCCTCTCAGAAATGCAGTTCAAAATTTCCAAAGGCTATGTGAGGCACTGCCAAACAATGAAAATACATAAAGCTACACTAGATTAGGTGCTGATGGCGACACCTTGACACTAAAATGAATGATTACATCCCTACTCACAGCTTGAGGGAAATCAAGCCCTTCCCCTCTGCTTCTTGGCAGAATTCTCTATGTGGCAGGGAGCAGCCAGTACTAGGTGGGGAAGGGGAAAGAGGTCTATACGCAGCTTCCTGTGGTTTGGTGTCAGCAGAAAACTAAGCATGGAAAAGCTTGATGCCAAAAGAATAAACACAAACCAGAGACTATTTTGTAGCTTAGTGACCATACTGCAATTCTATCAGAGGTCTGTTGCAGAAGTGGATCAAAACCAATGGGAAGGAAAAGCTTTTTGCATCCTCCAGCTGTCACCCAGAACTTTGCATAATATTATTAATTAAACTGGAGTCCAAAGTAAGAGTCCATAATGCAAAATTATGCTAATAGCATAGGGGCATAAGAGCATCCCTGCACTTTCAGGATACAGCAGCCATTTTTCAGAGATTACAATCCACAGGGTGCTGAGTTATGAGGAACTGAAGACTGGCAGCCAGTACTGTGCATTATGTTTGATTTGTGTTTTATTCACATTAGAAATAACGGTAGTTTAATATTGATAGACAGTGACTGGCAGGGTATAATTTATTCTGGAATTCAGTTTGTTCTGTAGAATATTTTGAGAAAAACTGCAATTATACAGATTTTTGACCTTGACTACAGTGAAAAACCTTTGAATATTAATGAGAACATGTACCAAAATTCAAGCAGAAATTACAACTGGGTTAGAATGAAAAAAATAATAATTCTTTTGCTTAAAAATAAAATAAAAAAAAGCTGACCATCTTCCACAATTTATAACAAATAAACCCAATAAACAAATGTAATGACTGATTTAAAAAGTGAATGAAATTTAGAAATATGTTAGAAATTCCAGATAATTTTTTGTATTGTGCAAAATGATGCACTACTGCTGCTACTAGTGAGATGAAACATGAGAAACACTTTACCGGAGAAAAAAATAAAAAAAGAGAGAAAGAAAAAAAAAGGTTTCAATATTTCTATACTAAATGGCATCGTGACATTGAATCAGGACAGCAGTGGCGCATTGCTTATAGCTGCAAACCTGCTCATGGTAGTGTTGCAAGTAAAGGCAGCTATATGAGCTGCACAGCTCATATAATCTATTTGCTTTTCCTACAGCTTTAGATCCTGGGATTCCAGTTTCATTAATTGACCAAAGGTATTAATTTCATGAAGAAGATGCAGAGAACCATGGGGCTTCATTTTCTTTCAGAAGGTCTGGAATTATGTTTTTGTGAAATTCAGTATTATTTGGACTGGACAAGTATTCCTGCTTTCTGACCAGCTATAGTCAATGATGGACAGTAATAGCAGTATGGAATACATTAATATTTTCTTTGCTTCTTACCAACACAGGCAACATAGAGTTACAGAGTTTACAGTTTGAAGGATATGAAGAATAATATAGATTAAACAGATTGTTCCTATGCCATTTATTGGAAAATGTCCTCCAAAAAGATTTGATTTATTATAGAGATCCTGTGACTCTTATTCATTTATTTTCTTTACATTATTTTGTTTATCCTTTACTACTATGGATGAATACAAAAGGCAGTTTGGGCATTTGTATTTTAATGCTGACATGATTACATGTGACTGCAGTGGATGAAGTCAAGGAAAAAATGTTGTTGATATTAAACAAAAGAGAAATTCTTCCTGCAACATCTGGTAAAGAGTGAAGATTGCATAACTTAGAGCTGCCCACAGTCAAATCAAATGTTGGCTAAAAACACTTGATCACCCTATAGTGAATTTTGTGAATCCTGCTGGGCTTGGTATTGTTGCTACAGAAATATTCAGACATTTGTCAGCATGTTTCATAAAGCCCAAGCTCTAAATCCAAGAGACCCCACCAGCACCATCTCAGGATTACCATATTCTACAACTCATTGTAGTACAGGAAAACATTTTTATTGTCGTTGTTTGTTTGTTTGTTGGCTTGTAATTCACATTGCTTTTATAATGTGGATGTGGTTTCGTGTGGTAAGTCCCTGCAGACATGGTTATCTGTACTGAAATTTGGCTAAACACACTTTTTAATATGTTGCAATATTAAGAGGTACTTTGCTGTCTTTGGCACAATAAAATGTTTTGTTGTTGTTGTTGTTGTTGTGGGGAGGAGAGGGGAGGGGAGGGGAGGGGAGGGGAGGGGAGGGGAGGGGAGGGGAGGGGAGGGGAGGGCAGGGGAGGGGAGGGCAGGGGAGGGGAGGGCAGGGGAGGGGAGGGGAGGGCAGGGGAGGGCAGGGCAGGGCAGGGCAGGGCAGGGCAGGGCAGGGCAGGGAAGGGAAGGGAAGGGCAGGGAAGGGAAGGGAAGGGCAGGGAAGGGCAGGGAAGGGAAGGGCAGGGAAGGGCAGGGAAGGGCAGGGAAGGGCAGGGAAGGGAAGGGAAGGGAAGGGAAGGGAAGGGAAGGGAAGGGAAGGGAAGGGAAGGGAAGGGAAGGGAAGGGAAGGGAAGGGAAGGGAAGGGAAGGGAAGGGAAGGGAAGGGAAGGGAAGGGAAGGGAAGGGAAGGGAAGGGAAGGGAAGGGAAGGGAAGGGAAGGGAAGGGAAGGGAAGGGAAGGGAAGGGAGAACAAAAGTGACATAATATTTTCATGGTTGGCCCAACTGACCACACATTTCTCATAAGATATGCCAGAATTTCTTTTTGTGTGTGTGATAATCTCAAAATTGTTGAATAATTGTTATATATTCTAACCCTGGAACAGAGAATTTTTCAATAACAAATTGGGTAGGGATAGAATTAAAAGAAATTTTCTAAATAATCTGTTGCTTCAGTGCCTGATTTCTTCAGCAGTTACTCATAGTCAAAGAGTCAGCTTTCAACACTCTCTAATTAGCAATACGCACATGTAAATCTTCTGCATTACGTGGGAACTAGTGTTTCACAGGTCATAAATGTACAGTACTCTAGGGTACTTTCCTAGCAGCAAAATAAGGAGCAGGAATGATAAATCTCATTACTCTGTTTAGCTGAAAGATGAAAAGATTAAAGTCAAGCTCACTAAGAAATGAGATCTGCTAACCCTTGCACTGTCTCAGAACACCTGAAATGGACACTTGGCACATTTGTAAACACTGACATTTAGACACCTCTGTTTACCTGTTTTAAACTCCCTGTTTCAAAGTAGGCAATTAATGCCAAATAATGTCAATTAATGTCAAATATAAATATTTGACAGCATCTCTCTTGGCCTTCAGCAGCCTCCCAGCAGGATTCAGGTCATTCAAGTGTCCAGCCTTATGGAGGTGAGTATGTTACAGAATTTGAATTGAGCCTTTTGCAGTTGATAGTTGGCTGAAATACTCACTGACCCCATTAACTGTATTGAGCACTGATTGATCACATGCAGATGTTGACGTCTTTTTCTAGCTGCACACATACACATCACTAATGCCACATGAAATGCCCTAGGATATAAGAGACATCTGGAAGGGACAAGAATATATGACACAGGACTTGTAGGAAAGCAGGTGGAAGCCAGGTTATCTACCTGATGCAATGTAAATAACACTACACAACTGCTGAATCATGCTTCTAGGAGGTGCTATGGCCCACAAGACTTGGCAAGGACGAAAAAGATGACATTATTACTAACGTGTTTTGACTTTAATGGTTTGGGGAAAATTAGACTTTGAACAGCAGTCTCTGAAGTACCTTAATTTTAGATGCATAGTTTGGTAAAAATTATTGGTATCTCTGAGAAGCAAACTTTTTTTTGTAAGGAACTACTCAATCTTATATTTGAAATTTTTAGTCCTTCTTGACAGATTTAAGAGTTGAACCCTTGTGAACCTCATGAAGTTCAACAAGGCCAAATGCAAGGTACTGCACATGGGTTGTGGCAATTCCAAGCACAAATACAGGCTGGGCAGAGAATGGATTGAGAACAACCCTGAGGAGAAGGACTTGTGGATGTTGGTAGACATGAGCTGGCCATGTGTACTTGCAGCCCAGAAAGCTAACTGTTTCCTAGGCCTCATCAGAAGAAATATAGCCAGAAAGTCAAGGAAGGTGATTCTCTCCCTCTGTTTTGCTCTTGTGAAACTCCTCTTGGAATGCTGTGCTCAACTCTGGAATCCCCAGTACAAGAAGGACGTGGAGCTGTTGGAGCAAGTCCAGAGGAAGACCAAGAGGATGATCAGAGGACTGGAGCACCTCTACTGTGAAGACAGGCTGAGGGAGTTGGGGTTGTTTAGCCTGGAGAAGAGAAGGGTCTAGACCTTACAGCAGTCTTTCATTACCTAAAGGGAGCCTACAGGTAGGATAGACTATAAGGGAATGTAGTGGTAGGACAAGGGTAAATGGCTTTAAAGTAAAAGAACATAGATTAGATATTAGGAAGAAATTCTTTACTCTGAGGGTGATGAGGCACTGGAACAGAGAGACTGTGGATGCCCCATCTCTGTAGTTGTTCAAAGCCAGGTTGGATGGGGCTTTGGGCAACATGGTCTAGTGGGAGCTGTCCCTGCCTATATCAGGGTGGGTGGAACTAGTTGGTTTTAAGGTCCCAAACTATTCTATGAATCCATGATTCTATGTTGAGAAGAGGAAGGGATTTTGTCTTAAAATCAATTACAAAATTTCTAGTGTGGCTTATTTAGAATGGCAAAATTAATGAAATAGCAATGCATACTGCAGAATTGAAAATCTTTAATTAAAATTAAGATTATGCATCTTTCTTTTCAAGTAAGAAAAGGAAAGTCCTCTGCTCAGGAAAGTCTTTAACTTAATCCTTTTGCTTGTGTCAAACTCATCATAAAGCTGAAAAGCCTTGGGCCGAAAACTCCAGGTCAAATCCATCCCAGAGTTTTATACAAGAAGGTAATATCCACTTATTCCTTCTTTATTCTGTAGTTCACCTATAGTTTGCCTGGAGGTCTGAACTCAAATGACATGGTTCTTTGCTTTTTTAAATATCTGTCCAGATGAATCTGTTATGATACGTATTTATTTTTTCTTTTGAACTAGCATGCATTGTTCAGATAAATTGAGTTGCTTTCCTATTTAACATTTTAGGATTTTGTTTTAATGTTCTCAGAGCCCTCTAGGCCCTGGAACAAATCAATGAAAAGTAAATTATTAACGTACGTTCAGTCAGGCATATCTAATCAGCCCAAATTAAAGTAATTATGTCTTACATAAACAAGTACTGTACATATTTAAATATTTATCATAACATTTTATGGAGTGAATAAAATGCAGAATAACCAGTCTTTTTTTAAAAAGTGTCTGAAATGATGTAGACAACTACAGCAGCTATCAGCTCAGGATCTCTAGAAAGAGAGCAATGAATATATGGAGGATAGATTTATTTGTGGTAAATTGGGTTATAGTGACTGAAGAAGGTCATAAAGATCTGTTGTGATTATGAGGTTAAAATGCTTATTCCTGAGAGAATTGTTGATCTCTCTGGGCACTTTAATTTGAACCTTATCAACCACTTTTCCAAAATGTGCTAAAGGACTGGATGAGAAGCTACAGTAATGCTTCTTCATTTCTTAAAATTCCCTTGCCACTAATTATAGGTCAAATAAATGGAAAAAAATAACTGTGCAATAAGATTGTGGATAGATGACCATATTTTAAAATTTGACAATTTCTTGTTGATAGATTCTAGGAAATCATTCCAGTTTTCCTAGAATACCAAAACATACCAAAGCCAGCATTTTGTCCTTACTGCAAGTCATCATTAATACAAATGTATGACTGCTACTGCTCTACCTGAGATCTTTGGAAACCATATTTTTGGAGAAGAAAGGGTTTAAACTTGTAGTGGAAAGGATATTATACCAATAAGTTCTTCCAAGAAAATAAATAAAAGTTAATAGAAACCAGAGCTGGTCAACACTGGAATCTCTTTCTACTTCTCTCATTTGTGAAACCTATTACTTCAAAAGCATTTTTGAAAATGATTACATGTTAATTTTCATAAGTCAGCTTTAACATATGAAAATGGGAGATTTTTTTAAAGAGGGAAATTCACTCTTTTCCCAAATCTGTTTTAGTCTCTTTCTGTTTCCATTTCCTCAAAAATAAATAAATAAATAGATAAATTATATATATATATAATTTTCAAGCTGACAAAAAAATGAAAATTATTAATGCGGAATACCCAATTTAAATATATATATATATTCAAAAAAGTACAGGAGCTTATCCATGTTTCCTCTGTTGAAGATACCAAAGATCTTACCATTACTTCAATATTTTTAATCTGACATTTAACATTGAAACAGTGCTCTAAAATTGAAGCTTTAAAAACCTTATTTCAAACAGTTCCTGTGAAAGACAGATATTCATGAAATATTTCTAATATCTCTGTAACCATAAGTCTTATAAATGTTGTACATAAAGACATCAAAAAGTTGTTATACTGAAGTATAAAAGGGATGCGAACCTTCAGATTTATGAGAGATCACTAACACAGAGGAACTGAAAGGTCAGCAAAATATCATTAGCTATCCTTTGTGCTATTAAAAAGACAGAGCAAATAATATGCCTACATAAATCTAGTGTACACCAGAAGGAAGACCTTAGGATATGATTATGTTTTCTATTAGATGACTTTGCTTACTCAACAAGGAGAAAGCTTTCCATGCAGAAATGTGGCAGGGGTCAATCGAAATAGTGGCAAGCTAACAGACTGAAGTATCAGCTTTGTATGTAAACTGTGAAAATGTAGAATTATTAACAGACATATTTTTTTATACAAGGAGAAATGGAGAGGGAGGTGTTGATCTCTTCTCTCTCATAACCAGAGATAGAATATGAGGGAACTGCACAAAGCTGCATGAGGAGAGATTCAGACTGGACATTAGGAAAACATTCTTTTCCATGGGGGTGATCAAACACTGGAACAGGCTTCATGAAGAGGTGGTTGATGCCCCATGCCTATCAGTGTTCAAGACACATATGGATAATGATCTTAATAAAATGCTTTAACTTTTGTTTAGCCCTGAAGTGGCTGGATTTGAGGATCTTTGTAGGCCCTTCCAATTGAACTATTGCTTCCTATTCTAATAGCGTTGTTATTAGTGTTCTCATTAATTAGACATGATTGCCATACATTTCTGTATCTGTCTTTGGGGTGTAGCTGGGATTGTGCAGTTAAACTTGCAAGTTCTACCTCTCCTACTTTCTCTTTATTGTTTTTCCATATTCCGTATTGATTTTAACATGTAAGTGCTCTGTTTGTATTAAAAGTAATTGTTGGTAAAAAATGAAAATGTTAGTAGCTAGTACCCCATTTAAGATTTTATTTCTTTTTTAATTTTAAGAGGGAATTAGAAAATCATACTAAAATGTTCTAAATCCCTTTCTGTGCTCATCTTTGCACATTTTTCCTTTGAAATGATACAAATTTTGACATTTGACACTATAATTTTATCTTCATTGGTATGCAACATACAAAAGTTATAGTATTTTAGACACTTTATACTTAAGAAGAAAAGAATCTGGCTTTGGATTTCATGTTATGATAAAGATACACATCCTAGGGATTGTAGAGTGGTTGGGAAGGACTTCTCTCACCTAAAAATTCTGTCTTAGAATTTTCAGTTATATGACTTTTCCTACAGAAAATGAAGAAACAGAAGAAACAGATTCATCCCATTTGCCTTAGCTACCTAGCTATTCTCTCCATACAGATGTCCATCCTCCTCCTGTAGAGGATTTTTAAATGATGTGGCTTAGAATTGTTTAGCTTTTGGGGGAAGGTGGGGAGGAGGAAGCAGGGATAGGGGAGTTGGTAAGCAAGAATTACAGCTACCACTACATGTTGTAGAAATGAGATATAAAGCTGACAGGATTTTTTCCTTTGCAAAACAAATGAGTTGCATTACCAAGAATTAGTCTATTTTGGGAATCATAAGGTTCAAGCATCTGTCACTTTATGGACAACTGAAAGGGATTTCTAAGTGTCATCTTTTTACTTACTTTTTGATAGATGCTGTGACAACTTCTAATTTTACATGTGTCCAAATTTTGAATTAATGCTTCACCGACAATTAAAAATGTATTGTTGGAAAATGGTGGGTTATGAGGAGGTTCAAGATTTTTCCTTAGTCAAACGAAGTTAGGAAACTCACTTGTGTTCTGTCACACATTCAAGAAATATGGGGCTTGAAAGGAGATTCTTGGAAAAGGAAAACTCATTTTTGAAGGCAGATCCAGTAACTTGAAAGCGTAAGTGGAGAGTGTCTTTGGAAATGCCTTTGAAGCCATATAATGGTGAAATTTTCCCATTAACCTTGAAAGCTCAACTTGAACAAATAAACTGTTACTCTGAAAGAAAGATTTCAAAGACAAGTGTATGTCTCAACTAACAGTAAAAAGAGAAAATAAAATAAAATAAAATAAAATAAAATAATAAAATAAAATAAAATAAAATAAAATAAAATAAAATAAAATAAAATAAAATAAAATAAAATAAAATAAAATAAAATAAAATAAAATAAAGTAAACATTTCTTCCTGGAGAACTATTTTGCCGGACACCAAAAACTTACATAAGTACTAGGGACTTACATAAGTACTAGGGAATGTGACTAGGTCCCACCTGTAATTTTCCATAAGAAACTAGTGTTAACAAACTGCACAGAAACCACAAATCAGAAGCAGTATAAGTGCTAGGTCTATTTGTTCTCCAGATGAGGTACCTGAGAGACAGACATAATATAAGTCTTGACACTAAACATTTCAGAGTAAATAGCTCATTTCAGCTAGATCAGGTAGGATGTGTGCCTGTGGAATATTAAAAACTGCTGTAGTTTCTTTCCTTCTATTCCTGGATCTTGTTTATTAATAAAACATGAGAAAGAATTAAACATTAGATTGGCAAAACTGAGTTTCTAATTGCCTTGTGAGATTGTGCATCAATCTTTTACTAAGAGAATTATAATACTCTCATCCAGTTGTTTCAGGTCACTTGGACAGGGCATTCAATGTCTTAAAACATGCTACTCTCATGAGCACTACAAAATTGAATACTACACAGTAATGATCTATGTTGTTGAGAGGAAAAATGTAATTTCATAATTTCAACGTGAAGCTCTATCTCATTGGGGGGGGGGGGGGGGTTGGGGGGAAAGGGGGCAGGTCTGCAGGTCCTACATACATAAAAGAAATTCTGATATTACAAGGTTTTTTTGCGAAACTAGAGACAAGATTAAATTAACACCAAAGCTGTGTCAGACAAGGTCCCCAGAATATATGTTTCTTGAAAGTCTCCCTTAAAAATGCACTGCTTGACTTATTTACTCTCCCAGAACAAACAATTAAATTTACACTTGCAAGCCAGTTACTGGGAGTTCTGCTTCTGAAAATATTTGAGCAACTCTTACAGGAGAGGTAAGAAAGGTTGATTATCTCTGGGTTGTATTCATTTTTTATTTCCTCTGTGTTATGGAGAGATCTGTTTGGGTTTCTGCCTTGGAAGATCAGAAGGCTGATAGGGAAAGCAAAGGCAGTGTATCATTACTATACTTATGTCAGGTTGTTGGCTCTTGTCTTCTTCCTGCAGCTCTTGAGGTACACAGATGAAACACTGATATGATTCTCTGCTCATCCATACATTTTAGTAGTGCCCACCATGGGGGAATATGCAAAAAACACTTCACAGCCCTTGTACATACTAGGTTTAGGTAGCTCCTGTTTTTGGGGGGTTGTTAGTTTTTTGTTTGTTTGGTTGGTTGGTTGGTTGGTTGTTTTTTGTTGTTGGTTGGTTGGTTGCTGAGTCCCCCAGAAAAGTGGGGGAATGGAAAAGAAAGGCAGAGGAAAAGATAGAGTAATGGTGGTGGGAAATACGTAATCCCTTCCATGCACACTGTAAGCATGCATAAAAACTGGGTGTTACAGTAGTAACTCTTCAATGTAAAAGATGAAAAGAAAATCCAGTATCTAGACTGTGAAAGGATTACATGCAATTTCTACACATTTAAGATGAGAAATATTAGCATTTTTAGGTCTACAAGAGTTTTAGTTATTAGAGTTGAATAAAATGTACTAACATTTGGTTTCACTCCAAATTATTTGGAAAGTAGTTATTTGTTCAACAGCTTCAGCTGCAATACAGATGAGAAGATTAAAACTCATGCTATTGAAATAGGCTACATGAACACATTATTTCCTAGGGGGCTGATTGATTGTTTCTAGTGAGCTAAAGGACAAATCCTGAAGGAAACTTGAAGTCACATTTTGTTCCCCTATCTGTTATACAGGGTGAGGGTGCACAGAGCCTCCAGATAAACCGAAGAGGATGCTCTATGCAGAAAGATGGGAGCTTATGCTGGGCCAGTTAGTACTAATGTGATTTCTTGCTTTGCCCAGAAAATTTGTATTTTCCATGAAAACAGATTTGAATTTAAAACAAAATAATTTTAGGTGGCCAGCTCCTCGCTTCTGCCATTCCTCACAATGGCTCCCAGTACAGGACAGCAGAATACAAAGAACTCATTCAGATAAGCTCTGAATTGTTGAAGAATGGCTCAAAGAGCAAGGGCACAGGTCCCTAGAAGAATTGTACCCACACCCGCACTGAATGAGAAGTTCTTCCCTGGCAGAAAAGGAATATTGTTGCCAAAGCGTAAAACTAATAAACTTCAAATAGTGAATTCTCACAGCATTGTGAAACAATGTCAGTAGCCTCTACTTCCGTCATACATCTGGTGTTTCCCCTAGAACTGTGTTATGTTGATGCAGAAGAAGTTTTCTAAATCAAATAGAAAGAAGTGTTAGCAAATTATACATAAAAATTTTCTTTCTTTTTTTTTTTTTCTATTGGCTTTCACACATTATTTCAGAGAACAATTTCCTAACTGTATTCCTTTCTCCAAATGCTTGAAAACCTGAAATTATAGTAGGTATAGGGTAAAGAGCTTGTGTGGTATAATACAATAATAAAATAATAATAAAATAATAATAATAATAATAAATTCTACAAATCCGTGGTGGTTTTAATACAGGCACATTGCATTATCCACCCATTAAGACAATAATGACCTCCAAACACATGAGTTGAGACAAATTTATCTCTATTGTTTCTATTATAGTCACAAAACTTTCTAAACTCTGATCAATGCTGATTAATGGTTTTGTTTTAATTAAAGTTATACATAAAGTGTTCTTTTCTTTAATGTTCTTTCCACTTGCTGTGGAAACTTTGTCCCATAGTAATTCACATTTCAGTGTGAGAAAGCAAACAATCAAAAATTAATCTCTAGAAATAATAGGTTAATAGAGATAAATTAAATGAAAACAAGTTGCTTTTCAGTGAAGACAACTACTTAAACTACTAACATCCTAGGCAGAACAAGAAATATTACCATTTGGCAAGCTGTATTCTTATTTTGAGACAATATATTTTATAAAATGTTTGAGACCTTTAACAATCTTTTTTTTTTTTTTTTTTTTTTTTAGTATGTTGAGGCATGATACAGGATGCAATGCAACAGTAGTACCTTTTTAATGCTTAGGTAATATAATCAGTGTCAAAATTTGGTATAAGTACGAATGCTAGAGCACTGTCTCTCTTACAGTTATTATCATGACAGTATTTCAGTTTAGAAGTTCTATATATAATTGGAAAAATGTGTATTGAGTCTACTTCCCAGATGTAGTTCTTTTCAAAGTTTTTTATCTTTCCTGAACATCTTGCAAAATAGTCATAGTTTTCATGATGAGGCACAGAGCACTGAAACATTTAAAACAAATTGTCATACTTGTAGATTCAGTTTATGAATTCTTCATAATAAATACCTTAGAGTATAGAGGCCAGTGTCCCATATCATCATAGAAACTGTACTTTATTAATATATACACAATGAATTCATAATATCCCATGTTCAGAATTTGGTTCTTTCTAGTAGATTTTAGATCCAGCCAAAATGGATCCAAAAATGGAAAAAATGGAAATGGAAATTAGAAATTTCCAAAATGGAAAAAAAAAAAAAAAGCTTTCATGGAACTGATGTTAAAATACATCACCTTAGAATCACCTTCCAGAGGTAGTATGGTACTGTGATTTCTGTGGCTGCTAAAGGATATGATGTTTATGTACATAGACCAAACCATATGGTATAGATGGTTTAGTTCTTAAGTCAACAACACCGTATCATAGGCAATGCTTAGATAAGAAAAGCAACATGAAAAGTGAATTATTTGTGCATGCTGATAAGTTTAGAAATTGGTGGAAAAAAAGTACTTTATGCACTACTGGAAATTGTTGTTTTCTAGAAATGTTTTATCTATAGAAATTCCAACACTGAAAAAGCAAGACTTCAAAAATAATTAGGTACTTAATCAACTAGTCAGCTGTCTGGTAGGATTTGCAGAAACTCTTAAGATCTTCTCACTGAAAGTTAAGCATCTAAAAGTTAGCATTTAGTTTCAGGAAGACATGATAGATCTTTCCTCTGTCGATGGAAGTAATAAATCTCTTTTGGGAGGGCTATTCATCTTATCCATTGGACAGATCTTTCTTAGTTTGGCATGAGTCTTCCTGTGAAGCCTTTTATTTTCACCCTACATTGACTATAAGGGAAACTGTTTTGCAGACAGTTGAATTAATTGACTCAAACCCTGAACCATCCTAATTAAAGCCAGGTCTCATCACATTCAATGTTTCATCCAATTTTTAAGATGTCTTGGAAAAAAAAAAAAGTCCTCCACTTCCATTGTAGGTGTGCAAGCAGTGTATGAAAACTATTTACTACTAAAGATAAGTTTTGTCCAAGAGAGAGACAGGATTTGCCAAAACAAACTGGGAATGAAATGAAGAGTAAGATGATACAACTTTATTAAATACGCAACTAGAGGTGTCAGAAAAGTTGCCATTTTTTAACCTCCATTCACCATATTTTGCTCTTTGTCAATGTCGCAATGAGGCTAAGACCTATATTCAACTCTAATCAAGGAACAACAGTCATCATCATGACTTGTCAAAACACCTGTAAAGGATATATTCAGTTCTGGCAAGGCCTTTGCATAGATTGAAGACTAAACCCTTGTTTTCACATTTTCACAGTTACACTCTATTTAAACTGATTAATCGCCTTCTATTTCACCAGTACTTTGGAAAAGTAATTGGAAGCAGGCTAAGTATACTCAAGAAATTATTTTTTTTTCCTCAAATTTGTCCCAAACAGCAAGAAATTTCTTTGTGAAATCATACCTGTTTTCCATATTTAAAAATAATCCATTCATAAATTGGTTTGTATTACATTCAGAAAAGTTAATATATATATATATATATATATATATATATATATATATATATATATATCTTGCATCCTTAATAAGATTCCTTTCACAATGTCATTTTAATGGAATCTGAACAGAAATGCAGTTCAATTTATGCAACACTTGAAACATATCAACATCATATTGAACAAATCAATAAGTATATTGAAAAGAGATCTGACCTTTAATTAGTGAAAAATGAATATAATATTCAATTTTTTGTTTGAAAACATGTCTTTCAAAATGTTTGGCATACTTAATGATCTTTTTTTGATAGTACTGATAGTTTAAGTGTATATGTCTGTGTGAAAATTCTAAGTCACATTGCCAACATCTCTGCTTAAACATATGCAGTCAGGCTTAAGGACTGCTATATATGATGACTTTGAAATAAAATTATATTATATAAAATGATAAAGTAATAAAATTATTGAAGACATAAAAAAAAAAAATCCAGTATAAGCTTATAATTTGTGATGTCTGACAGTATGCAACCTGACTCCCAAAACATCAATATCAAGATGTAAATGTAAAAGATGTTATAAAAGTAACATTATAAAGAATTCATTGATTTTATGTCATTTGTCTGCTATTGAGGATTTATAACCAGTTAAAAAATATTATTTTAACTCACCACTTGGAATTTAAAATTATGAAAAAGGGGTATTTGTGTGTGTTGTTGTTGTTGTCATTTTTAAAATGGATCTAAAAAGTCTAATTATTCTTTGAAGGATGAAAAGAACAACTGAAATGCACATCAGTGTGATTAAGCATAACATTGATTTCCTGTGCATGACAGCACTTAAATGATTTAACTGTAAAGAAAAATTGGCAAGTTTTTAAGATATGTATTAGACTTCTGTGACATCAAGTAAAAGTTTTGTGTTTGTGTTTCACAAAAGGAGCAGACTGTTTAAATCTGCTTTTGGTTTAGGTGCATATACATATTTTTGACCTAACATGATGAAAATTGCTAAGAGCAGGTTCTTCCCCATAGGGTGAAATCCCCTATAGCAGATCTGAAGAAAAACTACATAGCCCTGGTGTTGTCAAAACAAGTGGCTTACTGGAGCAAAGAAATCCATGTTGGTGCTGGAGGCATGCCTCAAAACTCATTGCCACTGAATAGTGAGCTTACAGCTGAAGTTTCCAATGTCTAAGGCATTCAGAAAACATCTACTCAAGGACCTGTATAGACTATTTGAGATCTGTGTAGGAAAGAATTCACACTAGAGAATCCCCCTTTGGGAGTTCAGGATTTTCAGATGATTCCTTTGCCTTTACCTTCTTCACTATATCTGACTTGAGATGCCTACCCCTGTAGCACATATGGTAAAAAGGCCTACAGGGCCAAACCCCAGCCAAACCCAGTACAACTAGAGAAGGAACAAACAAGCAAACACGTGTGCAATATGATCCCTAAGTTATACTAACATTATTTTGCCTATCTAGGTTCAGAATGAAATGTCCAAAATTTCCATTTAGGTCTGAACTTTTTATTTGTTTTATGTAAACTACACAGGGTGGTAAAGAGTAGAGAACAATAAGTGCATCTGGATGGCAATTCATTTTACGTAAAAGTATGTGTGATGGGTTTACAGCCTATTAAAATCAGCAGAAAAAAAT
Organism: Aythya ferina; assembly: GCF_964211825.1. Taxonomy (NCBI): domain Eukaryota; kingdom Metazoa; phylum Chordata; class Aves; order Anseriformes; family Anatidae; genus Aythya; species Aythya ferina. Next base: position 107,835,219 of record NC_140298.1, on the reverse strand, counting down.
CCCTCTGAATTCAATTGCATTTGACTGTAATATTAAGACATGGATTAAACAATTATTTTAGACCCAAAGCAGAGAGAAATAACTGTGCCTTGTTGCCTGTGAGTTTTCTGAAAATAAACACAGAAAAAACAATACATTTTCCAAGTATATACAGAGAAAAAAAAAAAAATGTATATTAAAATAAAATAGGGAATCTGTAAGCAGGTTTTCCACATATTCTAGAAGTCTGTTTTTTTTGTTTGTTTGTTTGTTTTGTGGTCTGTTTTGTTTTGTTTTGTTTGTGTGTGTTTTGTTGTTTTTGTTTGGTTGTGTTTTTAGAGAAATGAAGACAACATGCTGGTAAAGAGAGTGCTTTTACTAATAACTATTACACTAACATATTATAAGTCTTACACAATTTTAGACCTAAAAGTACAAAGAGGCCTGTGCTGGATGATAAAAGCAACTAGATTTTTCTGTTGGAACTTAACACGTATAAAAAGGTATTATTTTTTTCCTCTTTTAGTAAAGGTTTTTTATTTAGAAAAAGTGTGACATTCCAACATCTATATTAAAATCAGAAAGATGAACCTGTGACTAAGTATGTTGAATAACCAACCTAACGGAAAAGTAATAAACTTCTTGCACTTGTTGGCAGGCTTTTAAAAATACAATTTATAATCTCAGCAAGGACATGAACACAAATAAGGTATATCATACATCTTCTGTACAATGGTGGCAGGTATAATGGGAGCTCTGATCAATGTACTAAATGAGTGATAATTTCCTCATGTTAAAACCAATCCAAGTGATCATTTTATTTTATATTACATTCTATGACTGAAATGTCAGGTCATAAGATGTGGAAGTGTAATTTCAGATTTGGCAATAATATAACTGACAATTAAGAATGAAGTACGTAGGCTATGAATACACAAGAATATTTATTACAAAGTTAGACTAAGATTCAATGGGGCTGCATAAACTTGCTACATTGTTAGGTACATCTCTAAGAACACACTGAAAAATTTGTCATAGAATTCTCAAGCTTACCAGAACATAATGTGAAAGGTAAGATAATTATATTACTAAAAATTTTACTTATTTATTTATTTATTTATTTATTACTGTTATATCACATGGCAATAAACAAAACCAATTAGCAACCTCTTAATTGTCTTGTTGCAGCCTGGATGGAAATAGATCTCAATGGATGGAAAAAGAAATCTCAATAAACACTACTTCATAAAATGCAGCGGGCTTGTCTCTTTCTTTTGTATTTTTTTACAACTATTTTTTGCTTTATATATATAATTACCTGACAATTCCCAGTCTAGATTTAACTAATTTAGTCGTTCAATACTACATTTCAAATCAACTTACTTATTTACATTCCATTTAGAAGTACAACATAACTGGCAAGTGAATTTGCTTTACAAAACTAGCATATCTAGGGAAAAAAATAAATATATATATATATATTATACTTGCAAACTATATTTTCTTATCTTTATAGTCCTTCTGAGAAGCAGTTTTCTAAGACCTTATGAAAAGCATAAATTAGACAATGTGGAAAAGATTGTAAAATGTGGTGTTTTTTGCACTAGCTGGGAAATAAGACTTGCAGACTGGATCATTTCAGCTTAGCATGGACCAAAGTCAAGTTGTCCACCTGAGTAATAGCTTTTTTTGATTACCATTTGCTCTAGAAAACCCAGTTTAAGCATGAAGGAAAAAAGTGTGTATATAAATAACTTCATTAAAGTATAATATTTAAAATTCCTCATAAAATCCTCCCATTAGTTGTCAGCTTGTACCTTTTTTTTCTTTATTTTGAATCTTGATTGTTTTTTCTTCTGTTATTTTTTAATTTTACAAAGTCTTCAGGTAAATGCAATAAGTAAAGAAGTTCACTGCAATATCTACCACAAATGTGTCATTTGATAATATCTTTATTACTATATTATAATTAGTAGTGTAATTACTAATTGTGTTATTATCTGGTCCATGATGTTTACAGAGACCTGAGACCTATAGGGAAGATATTTGATGCACTCCTGTTGTGAGATGTTTAGAAACCATGTTATGCTCTGCAGCAGCATCATTTAATGTATTTAAGAAGTATTTGGAATAGAAGAATAGAAGATCAATGGAACAATCAGCATTTAATTGATAAATGAAAATGCTCATTAATAAATACCCCTGTCTCTTGCTTGGCTCTTTGTCACCTTAAGAGAGAAAGCTGCCGTCAGGCTACAAACCTGACAGACAAATGCAACACAGAAAACCTCAATCAAGTCTTTCTCAGCTGCTGTGTAGGACTGCTTGTATTCTGCAGTCTTAATATCTGAACTCATATAATAAGATGCTTACTGAACCTTTGTCTATATAGATCAGTGTATGTACACAGACTTAATAGACATGCATACTACTTGGTGTATTCCCTCTTCTACCCTTGAGAGCAGAATGACTATATGCAAACAGCCTCTTGGGTCTTCAAACCAAGTAACTGCCCAGCTGTGCCCAGGAGCTGCTCAGGGAGCAATACATAAGCCACTTTCACACCACGACTTTGCAGCACATGCTAGTGCTCAGGAAAGTTCCTGACCTGATTTAATTAGTACTAAATGCTCTGCAGAAATTAGCATCTCAAGGAAAGGCTGGTGTGTTCTTCCACGTTTCAGCCACACATTCACTGTGGGTGCTACATGATGCAAAAGGGGTCAGAGATGGCAGGTGGCACAGTAGTTTTTTGTGGATCTGGGAAAATTTTTAACAATTTAATAGACAGCCCATATATGAATGAAGACACAGAAACATTCTCAGTATCTTTTAAATCTATTAAACAACGTCTATGTCCTTCTGACAAACTGAAACTGCTGGCATTCATTAAAATCCAGCAGAGGCAAAAGATTTCTGAGATTTGTGAGACTTCTTGCATACCCATATTTGAATACCAGGGTGCATACTTATTTGTAGTGCTTAAGCACTGGTTAAGGTTAAAAAAAATAACACCCAGACTTAATATATTTGCATGTAAACACATGGAGCTCTTTTATCTGTATGTATATAGAATGTATAAATATACATATATAAATTATAAACACATTACACAGAGATATGTATGTGTTTATACTTTAGATAATATTAAGTATGAATAACTATAAGTACAGAGTTCACAAACCCCTGCCAGTGCAGCTCTGTGGTTGTTGGACTGGAATTTTCAGGGGATTTTTGCAGTATTCCCAACAGTGAAAGATGAGGTTGCTAACAGCCTATACCTGGGTTTTGAGTATCATGTCATTAGATTTTTTCATAAATCCTTCAAAACATTACTTTGACCATTTAATTTTTTGTGTAGCAAGACCTGACTGAGGATATGAGCTGAAGCCTGTTGTAAGATGAGCACAGGATGAAATGAACCTCGGGGATGGTCCGACCTATTGAACCATCTTTACACTATTGTAAGTGGAATAAGAGGCTATTTTGAAATACAGACCTGCTCTCTGGCTATAATATGAAAAATGACCACCAAATGATTCTTTTTTGAATGATCTATTAAATATAGATTAAGTGATCTGACATATCCCCACGCATTTAACTATTATTCCTTTCAACTCTCTTTCAGACTGACTGAAATGAGTGTGAGTAGCATTGGAATATCCACTAATAATCTATTTGGTAGCAGTTCATTAATGGGTGCTGCTCTGCCCTTTGAGGACAGTTACCAGTATTAAGTGAAAATGTGTTGTTATCCCAGAAGTTTCATCTACTGCAGCAGCTGCTTTGAAAGAGATACAAAATTAAGATCTCAGCTACTTACAGCTTTACATGTCCCATGGCATTTTCATGACTACAGAGAGGGCTTGGCTTGGGTGCCCATGTGATTTGTAAACATATAATGAGATTTGGCCTAGTTAAAATTCCTCTATTGTTACAGTCTGCCAAGTACAGCAACAACTCTGAGTACAAGTGGTCAGGTACAATACACCCAAGTACAGTTAAAGGCATTTAGGCACTGTTCAGAGATCCATTTGAACAGAAGCTGTAGACAGAAGACAGACTGGCAAATATTGTGGTAAATTCTAAGTGTAAATAGCTAATTCTGCACTGACTTCAAACAAAACAAAAAATCTTGGGGGAAAGGCAAATGTACATGCTTGAAGTAAACTCTAAGAAGGCAAACTACATAGCAATCATCACTTGACATTAATTACATTTACTGCAGTTTTGCTATGAATTCTTACTCCTTTCCTTCTCCCAGGTTCTACCAAAATAGTGCTTGAATTTTGCTCATCATTAACTTGATGTTTGAAAATACTGTTGTCTCCTGAGTGTTTTAAGTGTAGTCTATAATAAAACAGAGATTTTGTATTCATCTTTGTAAAGGGCACATGGGTGCTAAGTGAGCACAAGACAAATCCACATTTACCAGTGGTTCTTAATACCATTTATAGACAATAAGTTCTCTGTAAGATCCTCCAACATCACTGGCGACAAAGGAATCTGTCGCCGGTAAAGTTGAAATGCACTTAGGGAGATAAAAAGTCAGATATGGCTGGCAGCATATTTCTTTCTAAGTATTGCTGCTAGCAAGCTAATAGAAGTCAGAGAGCACTGACTGAAACAGGAGAGAAAACTGTTTTGTGTTTTGTTGTGTTTGTTTTTGTGTTTGTTTGTTTTTTTTTTCTAGTCTGTTTTGTTTGTTTGTTTGTTTGTTTGTTTTTAATGTAAGGTCCTCTGCTTCAGTACCTATTGTGGGATTCTTTCCAACTAATGTACAACTGAGATGAAGAAAGGCAAAGAACATGCTCAGGGTCTGCCATAGTTTTGGCTGGAATAGAGTTAATTTTCTTTGTAGAGGCTCACACAGTGCTATGTTTTTGACTTTTGAAGAAACTAGTGATGATAAAACACCGATGTTTTAGTTGTTGCAGAGCAGTACTTAGTCAAGAACTTAGCCAAGCACTTTTCCTTGTGCTGCCCTGCCAACGAGGTAGCTGGGGGTGTACCAGGAGCTGGGACACACAGCCAGGACAGCTGACCCAGCCTGATTGAAGGGATGTAAAATACCATGCGGCTTCACACTCAATGATAAAATCTGGGGTAAAGGAGGAATGGAGGAATGTCTGTAGTAATGGCATTTGTCTTCCCATGAAACCATTACACATGATGAGCCCTGCTTTCCTGGGAGTGGCTGATCGGAAGCAGTGAATGGATTCTTTCGTTTGGTTTGTTTTGCTTGTGCATGCAGCTTTTGCTGTCCTTCGTAAACTGTCTTTCTCTCAACCCATGAGTTCTCACACTTTCACCTTTCTGATTCCCTCCCCCATCCCACCTGGGGAGAGTGAGAGAGTGGCTGGGTGGTGCTGAGCTGCCTGCCAGGGCTAACCCACAAACAGGTCTGAAAACACTAATTTAGGAGAGCAACCTTCTGCTGATTAAATCTGATGCAATTTTGTCATGTTACCTTAGACACTTTTTTTTGGTCTAGAAATTTAGGAGTACAAGCAAAAAAATTAATGTCATTAATTAAATTCAGTCATTAATAAAGTTAATGACTGAAGGGTGCTTGATGAAGTTCAGGAGTATGGTACACAGCTGGTGTTTGGCAGTGACAGTTGTTTTGTTCTGTCTGATCATGTATAATCTGATACTTCATGCAGAGAAAAAAAAATGCATTTTTCAGACATTTCTCTGATACTTAGTGTACAGGACATTAATTTTTGAGCCTTTAAAAATCATTCAAAAATAAAATTCAGAGTCTTTATTTTATCCCCTTCAAACCTTTGCCACTTAACACAAACATTTAGAAAAATATCTCTTTTATACTTTCAACAAATGTATGTAAGCCTCTGGGCTGTCTCAGAGTAACAGGACATAGAAACTTGACTTCTGTGATCACCATAGAAAAACAACAGGTTGAAGTCTGGCCTCATGTCCTAACACTAGAATATATTATATTCCACAGAACTTAAACACCTGCACTGCTGTAGGGAACTATTAAAGCCTTTTCATTACTCTGGACTGCATTCAGCAAACTTTCCAGTGTCCTTAGATCACCTCATTAAAATGCAGACCAGGACTACAGACCTTTGTAGGATGGATAAACAGAAGGTACCAATCTGAAAAACAAAAACAAAAAAAAAAGTGATTAGTGACACCGGTAACATAATTATAGTAGCCGCTGAAGAGAAGAAGTACTCATTTGAAACAAATACACGTTACAGCTTTAGGTATTGTGGAGTCCTACATAAAAGAGAACAAATTATTATATTTTTTGTTGTTAAATAGAACACAGATACCTTTCTTCCTCCAGTCCTAATAAAGAATATTCACCACATGAATGGTAAATCATTTCATCACGTAAAAGATCACCTAAAAATGGATTTAGGTGGTTACAGCTGTAGGAAGGGTTCTATGTTGTATGTACATACATGTATAGCTGACCCAGGCTGGGATTTTACATGGGATGCACAACTGTACATAGAAGAATTAAAAAGTCTTCACTAAGATGTTATTTGTGTAGTTAATGAAGTAGTTGTCTGTGTCTTTTTCTTCCCCACAATGTTGTGCAGCAAGCCCTCTGGCCTGCTCTAAACAGGACTGCTTGACCCACGGCACAAATAGCTGAACAAATGTGCTGGTCTGTTCTATGTTGACACAAAACAATGATGATGATGAACAGATGAAAGAGAGAAAACTATTTCTATCTTTCTACACAGGAAGCAAACTGAAGCACAGTAATATTAAGCATCTAATCTAAGACTTCATAGGAGAACTTTGGCTGGCAGAAACTAAACACAGGTCACAGGACCCTGATACCCCTGGCTGCCCTGCAGGACCCTTCTCTCTGCTGGTCCCCATATTTTCTGAGTTGCTCTGATGTGCTGCTCTCACTAAGCAACATAACTAAACAACTTTAATATGCATTGAACAAATTTAATTTGGGTTGAGTAGGGCTCAGAAATGAAATAAAATTCCAGAAGAATTCTAATTTAAATCCAATAAAGCTTTTCTATAAAGACCACCAAGAAAAATAAAATTTTGATATTAGAATAAATGTCTCTTTCAAGATCTTTCCCCCTTTTTTTCCTACTTCCATCACTTGCCAGAAGTGGTATAATGAGGTCTCTGATCAAAGTAATTAAGGCTTCTAATTGATAGGGGAAAATCACATTTACATGTGGTATCACACCCAATTTCAATTAATTGCACTAGACAAGAATTTATTCCAAATTCTCGTTTTGACAAGCTGCAAAAGCCTTTACTAATTAGTCTCTTTTTTTTTTTTACAAATATGATATCCTGACAGAAAAAGAGAATTAGTATTATTCTAGCATCAGATAACAACTAAATTTTAAAAGAGAGGATGTGCACATGCCAAACCTTTGACATCTCTGAGTGAGTTCAACCATCAGTAAAAATTCTGTCATTTTTCAGATGACTCTTGAAGTGAAAATGAATTATTTGTATTAATATACTTACCTATATAATCACACTTCTTTATGCACCAGCAAGTCCCTGGAAACAGTCTAAAATCATTTCCCAGTGAAATAGGATCAGCTTTCTGCACCTGTGGACAATCTGGCTTCACAGGAAGTTGTCTGTAAATAAGATGTGTTTGTATTTTGGGGGGATCATCCTTTCTGCTTAACAAAATGAACATGTGACATGCTGAGATGAGTTTGTTATTAGATTTGGTTCTATTTTCAGTGAGAAAACTGAAATTAATCCCCTACCAATCATAAATCCCCCTGCATAGTCAGTCAATCCTTATTCATTGACAGAATTTCACTGGGAGGCAAACCAATGTAATAAACGTGATTTTTCTGGTGCTGCTGATTCAAGACTAACTGTTCTACATGTATTCACATAACTTAGGTTCTGGGCTTGCAATTAACCAAATTTGACTGAAGTCTTGTTATTTCCTATCTGCAGAGTTTCTCAAAGAAATAATGATTAATGGTGATCTGAAATGTATTTTTACTTCTGATTCATGTTCAGCCCTGGGTAAGATTCACTAGAAGCTGTTATTAAGCAATGGTTGTAGAAAACTTGGTAGCAGTTAAGATCTGTCTGATTTTAAAATCCCCTTAAAGCATCTATCACATCTCTCACACTTGAATATTCTTTGGTAATCTGTGCTTAAACTGGAACTCTTCTTGATTAACAGACTATAATTAGTTGTCTGATCCCCATTAATCACCCTAAAGCACCCTAAATTGCACCATGGTCAGTGGTGAGAACAGAACAAGATTAATCTGTCACAGCCCTATTTAGGTTAAGGGAGGCTAACGTGGTAAGTTTAGGCTTTGAAATTTGAATTATGTAAGATAAATTTTGATTTGAGACTACATCTGCTATACTACTGTATCCATAAACTAAATAGCGCCAACTATCTGGACTGTTTAATTATTACAAGAATCCCTGGCACAGCATCATCCCTGGGCAAACAGTACTTTCCCAGACTGCTCCTGGAAAGATTCTGGGCCAGCATGGGCCAGGAAACACCTCTGATAGAAGTTTTGCATACAGAGTATCTTCTTTTGGAGAGTAAGAGAATTTAATGCAATGGATGTGCCCCACCTATGTCAGGTGTTCCAGGGAATAGGTCCTGGCACTGCTCAGCCCAATAAAAGAGATGTAATTATGTCTACAGGCCAGGTCTTAAGTGACCCCCAGACTAAGTACCACTATGTCTAACTTTTAGGCACAGAGCTTTGAATATAAATATATAAATAAGTATATTTATATTAAATTTATAAACATAGTCTCTCAGAGAGCAGATACCTTAAATGTGTGCTTCCAATGGATGACAAATATATCATACCTACCATTTGAAAATGTTAAAATGCTGGTCAATGGGAACATCTATGAATAGAAATGTATTTAATTTATTTTTTTTTACTTCTATATTTTAAGCACAGAAAGCACTCAAGATCTGGCAACTCAATTTTATTTATTTATTTACTTATTATTATTCTGAAGACTGATTAATAGAAGTTGCATAACACATGCTGGAGACAATAACTAGTGCCTAAGACTTCTCTGTCCTATTTTCTTGTACTATAGGCCAGGTCACAATGTCAGACTGTCCCTGTATCTCTCTAGACCATTTCTTGATAATCAAATATCCACATAACTGGTTGGTTTAGCAAGGCACTGATCATATATTATGCCATATCATCTAGGTCCATCATCTGGTTTTTAGAGTCTTGTCCTGTGACTAAAAATAAGGAAAATTAGGCTGGACGTCAGGAGGGGGTTCTTCACAGAGAGGGTGGTTGCACACTGGAACAGGCTCCCCAGGGAAGTGGTCACTGCACCGAGCCTGTCTGAATTTAAGAAGAGATTGGACTGTGAACTTAGGCACATGGTCTGAACTTTTGGGTAGACCTGTGCGGTGTCGAGAGTTGGACTTGATGATCCTTAAGGGTCCCTTCCAACTCAGGATATTCTATGATTCTATGATTCTATAAAACTCAATACCCAGAGGACAGGGTGGCTTTAATTCATACAATCAGAGATTAGTAGAGGTTAGAAGGACTTACTGTCTTCTCAGAGCAGGTTCAAATATCTGCTCTGGTTCAATTTCTCAGAACCTTGCCCATCTGGTTTTTGAATATTTCCAAGGACAGAGATTCTACAAAATCTTTGGAAAACCTGTTCTGGTATTTGAGCACCCTCACAGGAAAAATATTTTCTTATGTTTAAACTGAATTTCTTATATTTCATTTTGTGTGCATTGCCTCTCATCCTATCACTAACCACCACTCAGAAGCCAGAAGTCTGTTTTCATTTTCTTTACTCCTCCCAGCAGGTATTTATAAACATTGACAAGTCCACCCAAGCCTTCTCTTCTCCAGGCTGACTGATCCCATTTCTCTCCTAATGTGACAGATTTTTCAATTCATTAACCATTTTAATAATCATTTACTCTAGAATGTCCATGTGTTTCTTGTACAGGGAAGCCCAGACTTGGACCCAGCACTGCAGATGTGTTTAGTCAGTGCTGAGTAGAGGGGAAGGATCACATCCCTTGACCTGCTCATGACAACTTTCTTCATACAGTCCAAGAAGGTGTTGGTCTTTGCCATGAAGCCACTCCGATGGCTGATGATCACCATCTTATTAAACACAGTACCCAGGTCCTTTTCTGCAAAGTTCTTTTCCTGTTGCCACCCAGCCTGTCTTGATAACTGGATATTTTCCTTCTCAGGTGCAGGTCTTTGCACTTCCCTTTATTTCATTGCCTGTGTTTGTTTGTCCAATTGCCCAGCCTGTCAAGATCCTTCTGAATGGCAACACAAGCATCTGTTGTATCAACCCTTCCTAACAGTTTTGGGAAAATTTGCAAATTGCTGAGGTATATTCTTTCCCACCCTCCAAGTCATTAATGCAGATGTTAAACAGTATTGGCCTCAATAACAATCACAGGGTACACCAATATTGACCATACTCTAGCTGGACTTCTGATCATGATCCTTGGAGTCCAGCAGTTCATTTAGTTTTCAGTCTGCCTCACCGTCCACTTATCTAGTGCTTTATCTTTTTCTTTTTTTTTTTTTTTTTCATAAGAATGTTATGAGAAAGAGTGTCAAGAGCCTTAATAGCATCAATATTAAAAAACATGCACTGCTCACCACCAAGCTCACCATCATAGAGGTTTGTTAAGCGTGATTTCCCCTTCAAATATTCATGCTGACTACTCCCAGTCACCTTCATGTCCTCTGTATTTTTATTCCATCACCATCCCAGGGATCAAGCTGAGGCTGAGCATTCCCAAAGTTTGGTGTTTTGTTGTTGTTTTTGTTTGTTTGTTTGTTTCCCAACCTGCAAAATTGATGCTGCAATCATAAGGATAATAATTCAGTATATACATGATGATAGTATTATACTAATAATAAGTAATTCAGGTCATATTTATAACTGCTTCTGAAACAAGGATTAAAGTGAAATATTGGTAGTGTTTTGGAGGGCATACACTTCCATGGCACTTTGCAAACACCAAGCTCACATACAATTAATATTAAATTTCTGGCACTTACTTTCTTTCACGTCCAGAATTTTGAAAGAAAGAGGAGAAAAACAACTTTTACTTCCTTCTCCAGCAGTTTTATCTCTATTTCATCTTTTATTTCACTAACTTTTACTGTCCTTTTAGAACCAGTTCTGTACTCAGTGTTCCTCAGGATGATGCTGTCAGCTCGGGGAAAAAAAAAAAAAAAGAAAAAAAAGAAAAAAAGAAAAAGGAAGGATAGGAGGTGAGTGCAAAAGTAAATTTGTTTGCACGTCTTCTAAAAGATAAATGATCTTTTTTTCCTTGTCTTATTGTAAGGCTTGTAAAAGTGAAGACATTAATGTCACAATCTGAAGGAGAATAAATACTGTACATACAGGTATAACTGATCAAAGACCCTGTCTATGGTTGACATTAACTGGCACTAAGAGTAGAAATGCTGTTTAAAGCACTAAAAGTTATATAAAGACTGATAATTTTGCAAGTATACGAGTTAGTTCCTAGTAGTTGGAGAAAATTTATAAAGTTCTTGTAAAAACAAGAATTCATTTCTAGCTAATGCTGCAGTAACTGTGGGATGCCAGGAGACAACCTGACATAGTAGAAGGTATGAAAGTTTTTCTGTATAAGCTGCACCCTTGGGACCAGAGGTAAATAATTGCCTGTTATCAGAAGATACAGAACAGGTTATCTTAAGCCACAGAACTTTTAAGTCAATTATAGTAGGATATCTGTCACAGGATTTATTTCTTCTCAGATAGTCTGTAAATGGGGAAGTATTTTGTCCAGCAACAGGAAGCACCATCTTTTACATTTATTTCACACTGTTTAACTAAAGTAATTGGAAAATATTATCCACCATATGCTATTTCATTTCAGTGAATTATAAAATGTACAGAAGCACTGGCATAGTAATGATTAATAGTTAGCCTCATCTCAATAAACACAGATCCTGGCATGCTAAAACACTATAACGTAAATACTGCCTGGACTAAGATCCTTTACATCATTAATGCCAGTGGAGGTGTAGGACGTTATTAACACTTCAGAAGAGGAATTAGATTCTCTTTTATTTATTCGTTAATAGAGGCAATCTCAAGATAATATTTTATTTACCGATATATGCAAAGCAAGCTGTTTATTTAAGACAGTTCTATCCTTGGCCTTTGTCTTAGACTGAATTGTCATGGTTATCTACTACACTGTTGTTCTGCAACCTATTCTTTTTTTGCCCCTACCTTTTTGCCCCCTCCTATTTTTTGCCCCTACCTGTCCCTATTTTAAAGTGAATATTCTGATGCGCTTACTGCAACAAGTTTATAACTGATAAAGTCTGTCCTAATGTCTGTGGCTCTTCACATCACGATGCAGTGGCAAAGATTCTGTGGTTTTGTCCTACCTTTATTAGGTATTGCCCTATTCTCTCTTTCACTTCTTTTATACAAGTCTTTGGCCAGTAATTAATCTCTATACTGCCTTTTAGAAGCACATGATGTCGACATAGAGAAGTCTCATTCCCATTATATTTTGAGCTTTATTAGTTCTTTCATAGAATCATAGAATGGTTTGGGTTGGAAGGGACCATCTAGTTGTAATTCCATGTGCAGGGAAACCTGACACTAAATCAGGTTGCTCAAATCCCCACCCAAACTGGCCTTAAACACCTCCAAGTGTGAGGCATTTATCTTTGTTGGTTTAAGATTTATATATTTATTTTCATATTATGATAACCTGATATGAATGCTGTTTGAGCATCTAGCAAAAGTACTGTTAGTAGTTCACCATTTCCACTCCTCATCCCAGTTGCCTGGTGGGCACATTGTTCACGCAAGACTTGTTTGTTTAATGAAGTCATCAAAAACAAATACTTATTTAGGAATGGTATCTAAGCATAATTTGAAAAGCATAGATTAAGGGTTCAAAAGAAAAATTCTACTTATCTGTAGAAAAACAATGATAGTCCATCATTTGCTCAATGGTGACCATAGCTTGGACTGTCTGGAATCTATTTGTAACTTGATCTAGAGTATAATGCAAATGTATTGCCAAATATCTACTTTGATATTGTATATAAATAATTATTTATGTGGTTTTGTATATAAATATGGTTAATAATAATAATAAACTTTACGGAGTCCTTTTAAAAATATTGTTTTCTATAGAATGATTCATCTGCTTCACTTTTTCCACTATTTTCATTTTTCTTCTTCAGATTCTTCAGAGGGAAAGAACAGAGAAAATCTTTCTGCTGTCTTGAGCCATTTTCTACTTTCCATTTCAAATCATGTATGCAATCACCAAGTACCTTTTACAACCTTGCATCTTTTAGTAAAGCAAAAGAAAAGACATCAGAGCAAACCAGAGAGTGACCAGTGTGAATAACATCTGGTGACTGTCCAGTTGTCATGTGGCTGTGTCAGCAATTTTTACTATCCCAGCTGACATATTCTTTGTGTTAAGCTGCAGTAAAAAACTAGCAGAAGGAAGGTGGGAGACAAAAGGTGGGAAACAGACAGACACAAATAGGAAAAAACAGTTCCATTCCTCAAGATCCAAACAAGGAAAACCTTTCTATCCAGGTTTTAAACACATGAAAATTGAAATAGACACCTTATTCATTTCTCTTTTATAGAACTACAAACAAATATGCTCTTGTGTAATTGCCTTTAAAAAATCTCATCTATGGTGTTAGTGTGAGAGAATAAATTGTTTCAGAGCTCCTTGTCCTTTTCCTTTTTTTAATGCATTTTTTTTTCTCTTTTTTTTTTTTTTTTGTTTGTTTTTTTTTTTTTGTTTTTTTGTTTTTTGTTTTTGGTTTTTTTTTTTTTGGTTGTTTGTTTGTTTTTCCACTTATGGTTACAAACTTCAAGAAACATGAAATAAATGACTCTGAAAGTGACAAGGAAATCATTTCTTTGGTGATTGGCTAAAGAGAAAATAAAATAAAAAATAAACAAGAGCACTGAGAGTCAAGGTTAGCTCTCTGTTTCAAGGGACCATTCTTCTCTGTAGTGTAAGCAGTATTTTTACGAACTTTATTTATTTTCCAGAAGAATACAAGGGGTCAGCAGACACCAGGAGATAATGTTAAATTGCATTTCAAAACCTTAAGTTTCCTGTGTTAAAGATTCATAATTTCTGTGGAAACTTTGCTTCTCTCTAGTAACATTATACATCACTCCAGCTAACACTGCAGCAAACTGCCAAAGGTACTTAAATGCAACATTAAGGGTGCTGTATATTCACACATTTTACTATGGGAAAAATTGATGCTGAAACTCTTCTTTCAGAGGCTAGAAATTTATCTGAAAGAGCTTTCACTGTAGGTCTCCAAACGTCATGAAATTATTTGTGTCTTTGGAAGGTTTGGGAAGGTGATACATGTATGTATTCCCACCAGCATGCAAGAGATGAAGCAATGCTGTATTTTCTAGCATAGCTGGTAATAGTGTGAACTGATGGCTTCTGATCACTCAAGAAGACACAAGACCTGATCTGTGACAATCTTCAGCATAAAATCAAATGAAAAGATAGAAGTAGTATTACCAGAAATATCTTTAACTCTCCTAACAGCCATACACATGTACTCTCTCCATATCGCAGCAAACGAGTTCATGAAAAAATTTGATTAAGTTGTGTATAGGAGGTGGGTGTTAGACTGATTCTGACTCACATTTCCTCAGAACAAGCATCAGGTGAATAACAAGGCCAGACTTCAGTGTCAGATAGTTCAGCTTCTCTAGCAGAGTGCTGGAGCCATCACCTCCACCTCAGGTTTCTTTTGTACCACCTTCTCTAATCTTTCCACAGATTACACAGTCTGTGTAATTTCCACAGTCCTACATCAGGACCAGAAGTAGGAGCTAAAATGTGAAAGTATACCATCACTATTCCTTCTGCACCCATGCATATGTACAGCAACTTGCCATTTTACATGTACATTGCAACTTGCCTTGGTATCTGAATAGCTCAAACTCATCCATAATTTTGAGGCAGAAGTGGAGTCCCCAAGTGACTATTTCTGATGATTGCATACTTTAGCTGATTATTTGTTCTCTTGTGATTTTTAAATAACATTTTTCTGTATATCTTTTTCACAAAGTCCTACTCTTTCTTCCCAATGTGAATGCAGGAATATATAGGCATATGGTCTTCTACATCTGATCTCTGATGATTAGACATAACTTCATGTTCATTTTACTTGTATCAGGATATTTTTACTTTGTCTAAATAAGATTATGAAATTGTGCAGCACCACATAGAAAATATAGTTTATATTAATGATGTCAGTATGCTGGGAGTAGAGAGGGTATTAAACCAATTCCTCCTAGGGGAAAAAAAGATCATAATTGTGAGGGTTCCTGTTGATCTTTCTTTTTTTTTTTTTTTTTTTTTTTCTTCTATCCCTTTGCTAGACTGGAGGTGACAAAAGACAAATTCACAAATGACACACATTATTCTCTTGCAGTTTCTGGTTGAAATTGGCAGATTTACAAGACAGAAATCACATTATTTCAGCAGTCCACTGGAGTATTAAGTTATTAAACAGGCCTAATGACAATACTGAGAGCACTTCTAACTGTTCTGAGAAACAGGAAAATATAATGGAAGAAACAATGAAACTGATTAAATATATGTGTGTGCGTGTACACATACATATGTGGTATATATAATTTACATATATAAAATAAATTTTGTTTTGTTTCTGTTTTAGTTCCTGTTTAATTCAGCCAATATAATATCAGTATTACTGCATATTAACACTATAAATTTTATTTATATATATTTATTTGTTTTATATATAAATTTCATTAGAAAACAGCCTGTTTTAGGCAGATACTGTTGTTTTACAAATGCATAAGCATCTATTTCTCCATGAAAAAATGATACTTCTCAGGTCATTTTCACCATCTCTCCTTACCTATTGAGACTCAGGTCAGGCATGGTAATTACCCATGTGTATACTTTTCATAAAAGGCAAAGCCAGTGTTGTCAACAGTTCTTGTCATTGTGCCAGATCTCTTTTCTGTTTACATTCAGTCACACTCACTTCTGAAGACTGTAGATGATCTTAGCAGACACAGGTGCCTCCTCAGTGGCAATAATTGATTTGCTGGGCTCCCTGGAGTTGCATTTGTTTTCTTGCTGCCTGACAAGCATCTTGGCTTGCTTTAGCTTCTTGATTCCTTGAACATAAATCTCAGTACTCAAGGCATTATGGGCTTGCACCTCATTATTAGAGATACAGAGTAGTGACACCTGTAAGAACATATATTCACCTAATAAGGTTGAAAACATGCAGAACTGCACAAAGAGATGCAAGTAGTAATCTGGGGAAGTTTCAATAATTGGTTTTAGCTGTCTTGCTTTTCTTTCTGTCCTCCCACTCAATTGCATGTAAGATAGATTTATTCATGTTCCAGGCAAATAATAAAGATTGTGAAAATAACTGATCTGTAAGGGACTTCTTTTTTGTTATTGTCTTGTAATTAAAGCATGTTGCAAAGCCCCTCTTATGTGGCAATCACTTGAAATTTTGTTATATGTGCATATTATTTACATCATATTTGTTTCAAGAAGCAAAAAATTTGTGTTGCTCTATACATATATGCTTAGACACTGCGTGTTATTTGTCACAAGTATCACAGAATCACAGAACGGTTAAGGTTTGGAAGGGACCTCCTGAGCTCATCTGGTCCAACCCAACCACTCAAGCAGGGACACCCAGAACAGTTTGCCCAGGACCATGGCCAGGTAGTTTTTGAAGATCTCCAAAGAGGAAGACTCCACAGTCTCTCTGGGCAACCTGTGCCATTGTTCAGAATAGTAAGGAAGTGTTTCCGAGATGGAACTTCTTGTGTTCCAGTTTGTGCCCATTGCTTCTTCTCCTGGCTGTGGGCACAACTGAAAAGAGCCTGGCTCCATCTTCTTTGTACCCTCCTGTGAGGTATTCATATACATTGATGAGGTGTCTCCTAGCCCTCCTCTTCTCCAGGCTGAGCAGCCCCAACTCTCTCCACCTCTTTTCAGAAGAAAGTGCTCCAATATCTTGATCATCTTCATGGCTCTCTGTTGTACTCTTTCTCATATGCCTAGGTCTCTTTAGCACTTGGGCCCCGGAACTGAACGCAGTACTCCAGGTGTGGCCTCACACAGTAGAAGGACCACCTCTCTTGACCTGCTGATTTTGCTTTGCCTTGACAACACAAATATGTGCTGTGAAGAAAGACATCTCAACACAAAGGAACCCTTTGTAGAACTTGTACATCCTGTTATTTGTTACAGAGAAATCATAACAGCACAAAGTGCAGCTCCAGTAGGCAGAATTGAATAGTCATAGCTGGCAACACTTTGAATAAATGGAGTCCTGCATTATTTTATTTATTTATTTATTTATTTATTTATTTTTCCCCTGGAGTTACTTATCAGTATGCTGTTCTATTGGTCTGGCTGAACAAGTCTGACATAAAAATTGATGTAACTTATTGGCTGCAGAGTCCCTCTGAAAAGCTGCTCTTAGTCTCTTTCAGAAGAAAGCTTGCATTTCAGTGGCTAACTCCATAAATTTGGTGAGGTATTTGGCGGCATATGCTTTACTGAGGTCTAATGTATTTCTGCATGTTTGCCCAGGTTCATTCCCTCAATGCGTTATTTGAGAAGGACTTCATTTTATTTGCTGTTCAAAGTCCTAGAGAAGACTGAAGAAATATAAAAGCTGGTTCTTCCAGCATTTCTTCTTTTTAAGAGTGAGAATAATTTCCTCTGCATTCAATGGCACTATTTAAATACATAAAATTAAATATACTCTTGCTCATCTAGACTTCTTTTTAAGCCTTCCTCAATTGCCACTGAAGTTAGTGTGAACTTTTAAATCACATTTTGTAAAGGTTTGGATAAAGCCTTACATACACATGCAAGGAAATTACTGTGTTTACTAATTGCAAGGATTTCAAAGTATAATGCAGACTCGTACTGCTTTTATAGCTGATCTACTTCAAGATAATTATCAGTTTCAGTAAATGTATGTTAAATGCTTGGTACAAATAAGGAGTTAAACAATAGAGGTTCTACTTGAGGAAAGACTGTGGAATTTCCGATTTCTTGGAGAAATTATTCAATTCAAGTCTCAAACTGCCTGAAAATCTGGAGAAATCTAAACTGTCTCATTTTTCAAATCAGAGAATAGATGAAATCTTATTAAGGCTTTAATGATTGCACTAGTCAGTTCATCTTTGATTAGTTTTGCTTTGTTAGAAAACTCACAGTTTGTAACTTGATTTTAATATCAGTGCAATACCACAGGACAGTCATCTTTTCACAGAATCACAGAATCACAGAATTTCTAGGTTGGAAGAGACCTCAAGATCATCGAGTCCAACCTCTGACCTAACGCTAGCAGTCCCCACTAAACCATATCCCTAAGCTCTACATCTAAACGTCTTTTGAAGACTTCCAGGGATGGTGACTCCACCACTTCCCTGGGCAGCCTGTTCCAATGCCTCACAACCGACATTAGTAAAAAATGCATTGTGGTTATATACATACTAATCATTATGACTGGGAATCTTTGGTTAAAAAATATGCCATTCTTTCTGCTGACTTACTAAATAAATCAACTATAATTTAGAAATCTGCATATGTTAACACAGTTTTTCAAATGATGGCATATACTTATACAAATTAGCTCAATATTATAGGTTTTAGTCAAAAAGTTTGGTAAAAAAAAAAATCATAAAACACTGCTTTTTAATTCGTCTGAATTTTTTAGTCCCAAATGAATTTCTATTGCAACTTTTATAATAATAATAATGTTCAGGATTTCAGATGAATACTCTTCTGCTAGTCTCACAGTAAAATAAATTTTCTATTTTGGTCAAATTAACATTTCATTTCAAATTTCAAGGTAGTACAAAAGCTATTTTTTCATAAAATAAAATTATGTAAATACTATGACTAAAAATAAAAATTACTATTACTAAAAATAAAATTATGTAAATAGTACTGTAAGTACTATTTGTAAATTGAGATTTAAGTTTTCTATACATAAAATTAATTGAAAATTAAATTACATTTTGGGAGAAAAAAAAAGTGTCTCAAGGCATATCAAATTAGGATTTCTCATTTTTAATAAATATGTTCTCCAAGGTTTTTGTTAAATGAAAATGCACAAAATCTACAATTGTTTCCAGTCCAGAAGGAACTATTTTATGAACACTAACATGGTCGTGAAATTTTTATATTTAAGCAGTAGCAGTGAAATATAGTCACTTGCTAATATAGACATTTAGTGTTTTACCTCAACAATATTATATATGTGTACGTTGTTAAAATTAGCAGTAAAGAATGAAAAATTATGTTTAATGTTGATAGCAAGTCTAACAAGTTTTTACGAATCTATCTTCATACTGTTTTTTTTTACACAATCAGCTTTTTAGCTTGAATAAGTGCAATATTTCCCCATAGCTCTTTTAATGATATGCAATAAAAATGGAGACAAATGACTATAAGCAGAAGAGGCACCAACGTGAAACTGTGTGTGACTCATTGGCCAGAAAATCATTTTTACCTCATCAATATTTTATCTCTCTCTCTCTCTCTTTTTTTTTTTTTTTTTTTTTTTTTTTTTTTTCTGCCAGTTTATATCTTCTGCCAGTATGAATTTAGCTTTCAGTAATGTGGTCTTTATTACTATAAGTTAAGGGTCCAACACTGTTCATGCAACTAACTGCTCAATCATTACAGTTTTATACTAATAGGAATTAATATTGTTTAGATGTTATCAAACGATCTCAGATCTCCTTGGGAGATCTAAGATACTAAGAGATCTAAGATATTTGGTGTAATGCGCAAACATGTAGCTCCCAGAAGAGCAACAGAGAAGAAATATTTCACACATTCCTTCTCCCACTTAAATACCTTCTTTGTGCTTCACAAATTAATTTTCCTTTATGGAGTGAAGAATTGATTGACTGCAGAAGGAATTAAGATGTGTCAAATTAGATATATTTATTAGATATATTCCTTGAGCTTTCCTCTGAACAACGTTTAGAAAAACTAATAAAAAGTCTAAATTTCATGGTAAAATAATCTCTTTGGAAATAGTCGAATGATATGCGGTGGGTATTTTAAGATTTATTCTTGAGCAATTCTGTATGTTTGCTATATGGGCAAACATGAGCATTTCAAATAAAGCTACTTTTTTTTTTTTTTTTTTTTTTTTTTCTCTCAAAATTCCAGCCTCAATTATACTTTTGAAGCCCTAATTGGAAGATGCATATTTCTGCTTTTAAAGATGAAAATTTTAAGCTTCACTGTTATCTCATTTCTGCCAGAATCTTTGTATCTGAGAAGAGTTCCAGTTATTTTAAAAAGATCATTATGCAAAGACTTATTTATTCTTACAACTAATCAATTTCAATACAATGGATTACTAAACAAAAAGAAATACAAGTAGCTTCCTTCAAAGGTACACGATTTTTATGTCACATGATTTTAACATGATTTTATTTTACTACATCATATGTTGGTCTTTTTTTACACTTGTATATAAATACACATGTAAGATATTGTATGTTTGAAGAAAGAGGTAGATACCACAAAAAAAAAAAAAAAAAAAAAAAAAAAAAAAAAGCTAATTGTTCACAGAGAAAATCAGCACAACAGAGACAATCCTTTTATACACCGTTTTTTGTCCTTCAGAGCAAGTAGAAGATCCAAAGGGCTCTTTTGTTCCTGCCTTGTTCTTCAGTTACTGTTTACTGTTAAAAGGAGCACAAACTGAAAATGCTTTTGTATTTCTTATGACACTAGCGAACATTTCCTGAGTGTTACACCTCAGACAGGCATCTAATCACAAGGACTTCGGACATGCATAACAGTTTCATATTGGGTGTAGCCTGGACTTGAGGCACAAACTACCTTTTTGTCGTGGTTTAACCCGGCTGGCAGCTAAACACCACGCAGCCGTTCGCTCACCCTCCCCCCTCCCTCTCTGGGACGGGGGAGAGAAATGGAAAGTGAAGCCCGTGAGTTGAGATAAAGACAGTTTAATAAGACAGGAAAATAATAATAATAATCATAATAATAATAATAATAATACTACAATGATGATAATAGTACTACTAATAATAATATGTACAAACAAGTGATGCACAATGCAATTGCTCACCACCCGCTGACCGATGCCCAGCTTAACCCCGAGCAGTCCGGCCCCCTCCCCCCAGCTAGCCACCCCTATATATTGTTTAGCATGACCTCAGATGGTATGGAATACCCCTTTGGCTAGTTCGGGTCACCTGTCCTGGGTCTGTCCCCTCCCAGCTCTTACTGCACCCCCAGCCTGCCTGTTGGCAGGACAGAGCAAAAGTCTGAGGTGTCCTTGGCTTGGTATAAGCACTGCTCTGCAACAATTAAAACATCGGGGTGTTATCAGCACTCTTCTCATCCTAAGCCAAAACACAGCATTCCACCAGCTACTAGGAAGAAAATTAATTCTGTTCTAACTGAAACCAGGACATCTATCCACCCCTTATTCCATACCATTTATGTCATGCTCAGGTTACACTCTTTTCCAGACATTCTAATTAGTCACCTATAGTAGTCATGGTAGTGGTAACATACAGTATGATATAGTAATTAACATGGTACAATTCAGTTCATGGGCTATTCTCACCCAGTATTAAATCTCCTTGAGGTACACACCGGACCTCTCCGTTCTTTTGCATCACCCACCAAGTGTATCCAGGTCCCTGAGCAAAAACAATTCCACGAATGGGTTTGCCTTTTCCTGAGGCAGGAGTAGCCCAGACTGTTTTACCCAGCATATTTTTTACATGCACTACAGGAACTTTATCCCCATCTACAGTACGTAACAGGTTTGATTGGGCAGGTCCAGCTCGGTTGGCAGATCCCCTAGTATTGACTAGCCAGGTGGCCTTTGCCAAATGCGTATCCCAATTTTTGAATGTCCCAGCGCCCATTGCTTTCAATGTAGTCTTTAACAGTCCATTGTATCGTTCAACTTTCCCGGAGGCTGGTGCATGATAGGGGATGTGATACACCCACTCAATACCATGTTCTTTGGCCCAAGTGTCTATAAGGTTGTTTCGGAAATGAGTTCCATTGTCTGACTCTATTCTTTCTGAGGTACCATGTCGCCATAGGACTTGCTTTTCAAGGCCCAGGATAGTGTTCCGGGCGGTGGCATGAGGCACAGGATATGTTTCTAGCCATCCGGTGGTTGCTTCCACCATTGTAAGTACGTGGCGCTTGCCATTGCGAGTTTGAGGGAGTGTGATGTAATCAATCTGCCAGGCCTCTCCATATTTATGTTTCAGCCATCGTCCTCCATACCAAAGAGGCTTTGACCGTTTGGCTTGCTTGATTGCAGCACATGTTTCACAGTCATGAATAACCTGTGCTATAGCGTCCATGGTCAGGTCCACCCCTCGATCACGAGCCCATCTGTATGTTGCATCTCTACCTTGATGGCCTGAGGTGTCATGGGCCCATCAGGCTATAAATAATTCACCTTTATGCTGCCAATCCAGATCCACCTGAGCTACTTCAATCTTAGCAGCCTGATCCACTTGCTGGTTGTTCTGATGTTCTTCAGTAGCCCGATTCTTGGGCACATGAGCATCTACGTGACGTACTTTCACAGCCAGGTTCTCTACCCGAGCAGCAATATCTTGCCACAATGCAGCAGCCCAGATGGGTTTGCCCCTACGCTGCCAGTTGTTTTGCTTCCATTGCTGTAACCATCCCCACAGGGCATTTGCTACCATCCATGAATCGGTGTAGAGATAGAGAACTGGCCATTTTTCTCGTTCAGCAATGTCTAAAGCCAGCTGAATGGCCTTCACTTCTGCAAACTGACTCGATTCACCTTCTCCCTCAGCAGCTTCTGCAACTCGTCGTGTAGGACTCCATACAGCAGCCTTCCATCTCCGATGCTTCCCCACAATACGACAGGACCCATCAGTGAACAGGGCATATTTCTTTTCATTTTCTGGTAACTGCTTGTACAGTGGGGCTTCTTCAGCACGACCCACCTCTGAAGCAGATCGAACTCCTTCATATGCTGCCAGTATCTCCTTTTCAGTTGGAGTATAGTGGGCCTCAGACCCTCTGTATCCCCGGCTCCAAAACTCCAGGGGCCGACCTCGATTTTCCCCAGGTTCTTTCTGCCAGAGGCTCCAGGTGGGGCCATTCTCCCCGGCTGCAGTGTAGAGCACATTCTTTACATCTGGTCCTGTTCGAACTGGCCCAAGGGCTACTGCATGGACTATTTCCTACTTAATTTGTTCAAAGGCTTGTCGTTGTTCAGGGCCCCATTCAAACTCATTCTTCTTACGGGTTACTTGGTAGAGCGGGTTTACAATCAGACTGTAATTTGGGATGTGCATTCTCCAAAACCCCACAACACCTAGGAAAGTCTGTGTTTCTTTTTTGTTAGTTGGTGGAGACATAGCTGTTATTTTGTTGATCACATCCATTGGGATTTGACAACGTCCATCTTGCCATTTTATTCCTAAAAACTGGATCTCTCGTGCAGGTCCTTTGACTTTATTTTGTTTTATGGCAAAACCGGCTTTCAGAAGGATTTGGACTATTTTCTTCCCTTTCTCGAAAACTTCCTCTGCTGTGTCACCCCACACAATAATGTCATCGATGTACTGCAGGTGTTCAGGAGCTTCCCCCTGCTCTAGTGCAGACTGGATCAGCCCATGGCAAATGGTAGGGCTGTGTTTCCACCCCTGGGGCAGTCGATTCCAAGTATATTGGACTCCCCTCCAAGTGAAAGCAAACTGTGGCCTGCACTCTGCTGCTAGAGGGATGGAGAAAAATGCATTAGCGATATCAATTGTGGCGTACCACTTGGCTGCCTTCGATTCAAGTTCATACTGAAGTTCCAGCATGTCCGGCACTGCAGCACTCAGTGGTGGCGTCACTTCGTTCAGGCCACGATAGTCCACTGTTAGTCTCCACTCGCCATTAGACTTTCTCACTGGCCATATGGGACTATTGAAAGGTGAATGAGTCTTGCTGATCACTCCTTGGCTCTCCAATTGATGAATTAGCTTATGGATGGGAATCAGGGAGTCCCGGTTAGTGCGATATTGCCGCCGGTGCACAGTTGTGGTAGCGATTGGCACTTGCTGTTCTTCGACCCTCAGCAACCCCAAAACAGAGGGGTCCTCTGAGAGACCAGGCAAGGTAGATAATTGTTTAATGCCCTCTGTCTCTAAGGCAGCTATACCAAAAGCCCACCGGAACCCTTTTGGGTCCTTGCAATATCCTCTTCTGAGATAGTCTATGCCAAGGATACATGGAGCATCCGGGCCAGTCACAATACGGTGCTTTTCCCACTCATTCCCAGTCAGGCTCACTTCAGCCTCCAATACAGTCAACTGCTGAGATCCCCCTGTCACTCCACAAATATAGATGGGCTCTGGTCCTTTATAGCTTGATGGCATTATAGTGCATTGTGCACCGGTGTCTACTAAAGCCTTATACTTCTGTGCGTCTGATGTGCCAGGCCATCGAATCCACACAGTCCAATAAACTCGATTATCCCTATCCCTGGCTGGAGGCAGGGCCTCCCTAATCCTGGTTGGAATCTTCTTCGTTTCTGTGTTTGAAGGACTGTCTGCTGGAAGTTGGAGCAGCAAACTTTTCAGAGAATCCCTTTTTCCTGATTGTTTTCTTTTGCAACTCACGTACCCGTGCCTCTAGGGTCGCGGTAGATTTTCCATCCCATTTTCTCATGTCCTCTCCATGGTCTCATAAGTAAAACCACAGGGTGGCACGGGGTGAGTACCCACCATATCGTCTTCCTTGTGTGGATGAACGACTACCCCTGATAGCTGAGACACTGCTCTGTACAGGTACGGAGGAGAATAATCTCTCTTCAAGTTGGTGAACCTTTTCAGAAAGTTTCTCCACAGTGTTCTCTTTTGGTCGGTGGACACTGGTTGGTTCAGGTGGGGATGAAGATAGATTCTCTTTAAGTTGGTGGAACTCTTCAGAAAGTTTCTCCACAGCTGAGACGCAGGCCTGTAAGGAAGAGGAGAGACTTTCTTCGTACTGCCGGAGTTGTTTAGCCACTTCATGCACTGTGGGTTCCTCATCCTCTTTCCAGGCCATTATTGCCAATGAGCTGGCATATGATGATGGTGCACTCCGTACAAACTTCTGCCACATGGGTCGCGTACACCTGACTTCATCTGGATCTTTGGATGTTTGTCTGAGGTCTGGATCCTCATAAATCACTTCCCATACGGCTAATTCCCTCAGGTACTGGATTCCCTTCTCCATAGTGGTCCACTTGCCTGGTAGACATAAAAGTTCTTCCTTGAAGGGATACCTTTCCCTCACAGCTGAGAGGAGACGCCTCCAGAGGCTGTGAGATTGTGCTCCATCTGCAATTGCTTTGTCAATGCCTGCGTCTCTAGCAAGGGATCCCAGTCACTTGGCTTCCCTGCCGTCTAATTCCACACAATTGGCTCCAGTGTCCCAGCATCGGAGCAGCCAGGTAGCAAGCTGCTCACCTATACAGCGACCAAAATCTTTTCGCACATCTCGTAACTCACGCTCGTTTAGGCTTCAGGTAGTTACTGTTGATTTTTCGGCATCCTCATCTTCCTCCTCCTGAACCCTTGATGGCCCAGCGTCGTCGTCGTCTCCGTCGTCTCTATACCTAGATTTGGCAGAAGATTCTCTGCGTTCTAAACGACCTGAATCTCTATACCATTTTTTCACCTTCTCTACAGGGGCAGCTTGCACTGCTACTGCTCGTTTCTCTGACCTTGTTACAGGGTCTGCCACAGAGGTTGGAATACCCTCTGCAAGGTCGACTTGCACTGCTACAGCTCGTTTCTCTGACCCAGCTACAGGAGCTGGAGCGGCTGCAGGAGCTGGAGCAGCTGCAGGAACCGGAGCTGGAGCTGGAGCGGCTGCAGGAGCTGGAACTGGTGCGGCTGCAGGAGCTTGAACTGGAGCAGCTGCAGGAACCGGAGCTGGAGCGGCTGCAGGAACCGGAGCTGGAGCGGCTGCAGGAGCTGGAACTGGTGCGGCTGCAGGAGCTTGAACTGGAGCAGCTGCAGGAACCGGAGCTGGAGCGGCTGCAGGAACCGGAGCTGGAGCGGCTGCAGGAGCTGGAACTGGTGCGGCTGCAGGAGCTTGAACTGGAGCAGCTGCAGGAACCGGACCTGGAGCGGCTGCAGGAACCGGAGCTGGAGCGGCTGCAGGAGCTGGGACTGGAGCGGCTGCAGGAGCTGGGACTGGAGCGGCTTCAGAAACTGGAACTGGAGTGGCTGCAGGAGCTGGGATTGGAGCATCTGCAGAAGCTGGGACTGGAGCGGCTGCAGAGTCCACCGTAGGGGTCACAGTGGCCGTTGGATATGTCACGGGACTTGGAGTGGCCGCAGGGTCTGTCACTAAGTTGATAGCAGTATCCATGGCAGCTCGATAGGCATGAGCCAGGCCCCAGCATGTTACAATGATTTGTGTTACTTTGGAACTTCCTGAATCGCGACACCTTTTTTTCAAGCATTCTGCCAGTTTTTGAGGATTTTGCAGTTGTTCAGGGGTGAATTTCCAAAACACTGGGGGTGCCAACTGCTCTAGATGCCTGCCCATATCCTCCCATACTCCCTGCCACCCACAACTATACTGCCTCCGGGCAGATCTCCAGATGAGCTTCCTAAGTAGTTGTTTAACTTTAAGCAGAACCTGAAGCGCATTCAGGAGGCAGAACAACAGGACTATGCTGGTCTGAGTATCCCAAGGATATTCAATATCTTGGAGAGTTATTGTAATAAACTCGGAGGATAAGAGGGTGGTGAAGGAGGAAGGGAGAGTGATCAAGTAAGAAAAATTATCTTCCCCTTTCCCCTCCACAGATTGACTCCCTAATGAAAAAAGGCAACAGATATAATTGCTAATAGTTTCCAAAATACAGTTTCCAAAGTATAGAATTGAAGATGTTACTGAGTACAAATACCAGGTTAGAGGCATGGCCAGATATTTCATCATCTCATAAGCCACTGATACAACACACAGTACCATAATGGTCTGAAACCAGGGCCCGGAGAGGATAAACAACATGACAGAGAGCACATACGGAAAATAACGTGCTATAATACTCAATTTGGAAAACAGGAGCAGCACAGTTGAGATTAAAGCAATCAGCATTATGACAAGTGACTATTAAGCAGGTCTAATACTTATACCAATTTTAGTTTAACACACTGTGGTCAGATCTGCTGTTATCTCAACCTTTCGTGCCCCACGTTGGGCGCCAAAAAGACTGTCGTGGTTTAACCCGGCTGGCAGCTAAACACCACGCAGCCGTTCGCTCACCCTCCCCCCTCCCTCTCTGGGACGGGGGAGAGAAATGGAAAGTGAAGCCCGTGAGTTGAGATAAAGACAGTTTAATAAGACAGGAAAATAATAATAATAATCATAATAATAATAATAATAATACTACAATGATGATAATAGTACTACTAATAATAATATGTACAAACAAGTGATGCACAATGCAATTGCTCACCACCCGCTGACCGATGCCCAGCTTAACCCCGAGCAGTCCGGCCCCCTCCCCCCAGCTAGCCACCCCTATATATTGTTTAGCATGACCTCAGATGGTATGGAATACCCCTTTGGCTAGTTCGGGTCACCTGTCCTGGGTCTGTCCCCTCCCAGCTCTTACTGCACCCCCAGCCTGCCTGTTGGCAGGACAGAGCAAAAGTCTGAGGTGTCCTTGGCTTGGTATAAGCACTGCTCTGCAACAATTAAAACATCGGGGTGTTATCAGCACTCTTCTCATCCTAAGCCAAAACACAGCATTCCACCAGCTACTAGGAAGAAAATTAATTCTGTTCTAACTGAAACCAGGACACTTTTGCATGAACTTCAAAAAGCTAAGATGTTAAGGCATATGGATCAGGAAAAAAAAAAATAAAAAATAAAAAAAATAAATAAATCATGTTTTCTTGCACCAAAGAGGTATTTGGAGTACTCAGTATTGGGAAATGAGTAACTATGTAACACTTAGATAGAAACTTACATTTTTGGTTTTATTTTGATAGTCTTAATAGTTATAATCTTAGAATAACAAAGTGCTAAAATAAATTTGATCTGTTATTCTGACATTGGTGCTTATATGCAGGGATTTAATATTTTGTCTCCAGAGAATTGCTCAAAAAAAAAAAAAAAAAACGTCAGGTGAACTGTGATAAATTTACACCTGACCACGTAACTACATATGCATTATATTAGGCTTACAAGCTGCTGGTGAACTAGGTGAACTGCCTTGACTAGTGAACCAAACAGTTTCGTAATTGCCTTGATCTTTTTCAGTCTTTTGAATTTTTGTGGCCAGCCCCAGGGCTAACAGCTTCTTTACCTTCTGATATTCTTGCTCTATGAAATGCTTTATGGGTTTTGTTTGAGTCCTTATTACACAAACACAAGATGCGTTCTTATTATCTTGTTTTCAAAGTGTGGAAAACATGGAAAAACAC
Organism: Aythya ferina; assembly: GCF_964211825.1. NCBI lineage: Eukaryota > Metazoa > Chordata > Aves > Anseriformes > Anatidae > Aythya > Aythya ferina. Next base: position 107,806,686 of record NC_140298.1, on the reverse strand, counting down.
AATGGCTAGCTTTATATTTTACATCTCAGCATGAAACAAACAGACAAACAAAATTTCTAGTCAGTGAGTTAAAATATACTGTTTTTTGTAAATGCATATGAATAATGCATTAATATTAAATAGGTCCCATACAATACAATAATTACCTCCTCTACCAATTAAAAGTTTTATCATATACCTATTTATCTAATAGAAATAGTGTAACTTCATTGTGTTAGGGACTGTTTGCCCTCACAAATGTTTTTATAAAGATGTAAAAGAGGCAGCCTGGGGGAAAGGCAACAAATAAGAATAAGCCTTCTGAGATTTCACAAGATGAATGTGACCACCATAAGATGTACATTTATGTGAAATGGATGTGGCCATTTACATTGGCTATTTACAATGGCCATTATAGTGGCCATTTGTGATAGCAGACATCATAATTAGATCATATGTTCCAAGAGAATCTCATAATATAATATTAGCAAGAAAAGAAATTTAAGCTTATCAGTTCATTAGACAAAGATTAAACAGAGGGGAAACCTTTGAAAACCGAAAAACACTTTAGGCTTGTGAAAAACAATGAAACAGATGAAAAATGGAATCTCTCAAGCTCAAGGTAGAGAACATGGACATAATAGTGAGATAAAATTGAGTCACAAAATTAATGAATTAGAAGATGCAGCCTAAAAAGTTAACATTAAAGTAACAGAAACATCAAAGTTTTCATAGGTGGCAAAGCAAAAATGAATAGGAGAATATGCTTATATTAAAAATTAATACATGCAATAAGTAGATTTTTTTTTTCAAGAGATTCTGCATATATTGGGATTATCTTTATAGATAATACTCATTGCTCCTCAAATCTTTTTTTATCAACAAAGGACTATGCAACATGAAGAAAACTGCAAATGCTGCTAAGCAGCTGAAGAAAAGAATCACCTGATACTGATATAGTGTAACAAGCTTCTAAAGGTGACCAAAATATGACTGTTTACACAACTAATGAAACAATACTTGAAAAGAAGAGAGTGTAGTAACTACAGGGGTTTTAATTGTCAAACTGCTGAACAAAAATAATAATAATAATAATAATAATAATGTCAAACTGCAATTACTGTCACAGCACAGCTTTATTGACAGTACCAAATAATTTTTAGACATATTATTGTTTACATTGGAAGAAATTGAAGACAAGAAAAAAAAAGTTTAAAAGTATGAAATTTCAGAGGAGGAAGATTATGTGCTTAACAATAATTGCATTGTGAATCCTATAGAAAAGCTTGAAAATAAATTGCTAATCATCATTATTCTGTATTCATTTTGATGCTTTGATGTTCTTCACCAGAGCACTTTGTGGAAGGATAATGGATTTCTGTAGATGAAAGTACAGAATTTCTTAATAATAAAATAAAAAGAGAGCAGAATGCTTACACTTCGTTTATTATTCCATAAATTATATGTAAAATAAATCCAAATAAATTGTACAGTGGCTTAAAATAGCAGTAGAAGACAAGAAATAGCATTAAGTGTTACTCTTACCGTTTAGATAGTCCTAGACTGACTCTCAGAAATGGGGAAGCTGCGGCATTCTTTGCAATGGAGTTACAATGGAACTCTCAAAGATTCACTGGCAGCATAGCCGTTCCCTCAGCTGCTACCTGAAACATAAAGACAAAACTCTTAAAGAAGTCTAGCTATCTCTGATGAACAACATCATGAAAGTTTTCAAATAATAATAATAATAAATCCTTTAAAAAATGAACAAATATCATACCTTGCAGAAAAACTAGACCAAAACAGATGCTTACAAGTGTATTTGTAACCATGATGTTTAAGAAAGAATGGTTTTCAGGAAGAGGTAATAAACTATGACAACAACTGATATAACTGGGGGGAAAAAAAAAAAAAAAAAAAAAAAGTTAACAAGATTTCAGCATAAAAGCCTTGGTTCAGGTCAATTTAATAATATGGATTATCTCTAGCCCATTATAACACTACAGAAATGGAATAATATCAAGAGTGAGGGGAAAAATAAAAGCAAAAGAAAAACACAAATGATTTTTGTTTTTAAAATATGAAAATATACACAGAAATTAAACTATGTAACTTCGTGAAACATTATAAATAGCACAGAAGAAGAGCAAAACTAGATGGTTATATTAGTGTTGGTAAACAATTTTAAGCAATAGCATTAGCAGCCTTTAGCAGAACAGACTCTGGTGAATGAACGGAGTGATGAAAAAAGGGCTAGTCCCACCTATTCCACTCACAAATAAACCACAAAGAATTCCATAATAAAGCCTGCAAATAAAAAATAAAAAATAAAAAAAATCATAAAGACCAACCAAATTGTGGGAGTACATCTTTATAAAATATGTAACTTTCCTGGAGATTTGCTCATAAAGCAGAAGAATGTTGGATGTGATGATATTCTTGGAAAGCCATCCAATGTCTTATGCTTCAGGAACAACAAAATAATATGAAAGGTGAGCCTTACTTCCACATCAGAAGCCCTCACAATTTCATCTCAGAACCTGAGGCCACATTCTGCTCCAGGTTGAATTCCATCTTGACATAGTTTGCTGCACAATTTGGAATAGGATCTGTTGAAGCATGAAAACTGACGTTTAATTCATTTACTGCAAATGATTCTTGCCTGTAAGCTATCTACTAAGGAGTTGTGAAGTACAAACATGATAAGGAGGGAAAGATCAGTTCTTCTTCCAAATGTTATTTTACAAAACAAACAAAAAATAAAAAACATGCAAAGTAGGGAGACAAGAAAAATAGGCAGAACACCTAACGATCTTCATTATAAAAGTGGTTTATCAGTAGAAAGTCAGAGAAAGATTGATCTCACCTAAACTCAGCTACCTAAAAAGTGTCTGGTTTAGGGACTGAAGCTCCCTCAATAGTTTCTGGAAAGAGAAAGGAAATTCCTTCCACTCTTCTGAAATTCATATCTTCAGATGGTATGAGTCTCCCATCTGTGTTGCCTGTTTCTATACCTACTCCTGTCTAGGTGACAAGATTAGATTAATTATCTAACTTTTAAATGTTGATTTATTATTTTTTTTATTATTATTTTAAAAGATACTATTCTCTTCTGTTCCAAATATATGTTCCAAAAATACGTTCCAAATATAAAGAAGCTTCATGACAGTGATGACTGTGAAAAAAAAAAAAAAAAAAGGATAACTGATATTGCCCTTCCTCCTATCAGTCAACATATTCTGTTTCAGAATTAGTTTTATCATGCATTAAATATATTTTCTTAAATGGGACTATTTGTCTATTTGTCACAGGTTAAAGAAAATTAGAAACTTTTCACATGTAACACTAATTCCCTACCAATTAGTTTGAGATATTTTTTGGTAATTTAATCTAAGGTAATAAATGTGTAACCATTTGTATATTAGAAAAGTCACCAATATATCATTCAGGCACTGACTAATTTAAGCTCTTTCTCTCTTTTCTACATTACGCCATAGATAAAATTATTTTTTGGCTTGAAAAAATGCTTCTGAATACAGCAATTTTTCATTCACATATATTTTCCAGCATAATTTTACCAAGCATTGGTGTGCAAGAAGGAAAAAAGGCTAAAAAGATAACAGAATAAAACTCAAGCTATATCAGTCATTGATCTGTGAAGAATTAAAAAGCAGTTTCATTTTGGAATGAAGTTAATACTTTTAGGAAAACCTCATCCATTCAAGATCCTACATATGATTTATATATAAAATAAGGTATAAAATAAGTAATTGTAGTCATTAGAAGCTTTGTTAGAATTTTTTTTTTTTTACCATGAGAATACAAAGTTGTGTTTTTTTTTTGGTGGTGGTGGTGGTGTGGTTTTTTTTAAGTTTAAAAAGTTCTTGATTTTTACTTCTAGATATATAAATATTATTAAGAATAATCTTCAAAAATGGATAATTAGGCATATTGGAATTAATTGGTATTATTAATATAACCAAATAAGGAATAGCTTGTACTCTGAATACTCTGAACAGCTCAGCTCAATAGGGAACAATGCTGCATTGCTACAGGGAGGAAAAACAGTACTGAAAGGCTTCTTTGGTGTTTGATTTCTGTGACATAAGAATACTAAAACAAAATAAATTATGTAATTGATCTACCTACAAAAGAAAACTTGGGGCAGATACAAGAAAATAGAGTTATAATGTGCAAGAGTAAGTACTGTAAAGCCCCCCTAATTTACCAAACCTGTAAGGGGAGAGGCATGGAATTATAGTATCATTGTATGGTTTGGGTTGGAAGGGCCAACCATCTAATTCGAACCGCACTACCCAGGACAGGCACACCTCCCACTGGACCAACCTAGACCCACTAGCCTCACCACCCTCACAGTAAAGAATGTCTTCCTTATACATGTATCTAAACTAAACCTACCTTTTTTTTTAGTTCAAAGGCATTATTCACTGTCCTGTCACTGACAAGTCCTTGTCACCCTGACAAGGGTGACCTTGTCCTTGTCACCCTAAGGAGTCCTTCCACAGCTTTTCTGTATGCCACCTTTAGGTACCTACAGAGAGTTGAATGTAGTTCTTCCACACATCAGTGCCCACAAACACTCAAGAGATGTGAGGATTTGTTCAGGTGTCCACACAGGAGTGTTAAGTGGAATTCAGAATGCTCTAATGTGTACTGTCTGTCATTCAGTCACTGATCCCAAAGAACACAAGTATCCTGTATTAGATCTGCCAACCCCATAACAATGTCTTCGTAGTTATAAAGGGTGTTATACAAAATGCCTATATGTGGGCAATTGAATCAAAGACCTAGGTATTAACTTCAGGGTCAAATTCTAGAAGAGTTCTAAGTTACACCAACTGTATTGATTAGTCTATTATCTATTGACTTCATAGAGATTTAGGTAAGTGGCATGCCTACACACAGAACTAAATTTAGATGTTTTATTTTTTTATCTGAATTCTGACACAGAAGCCTGATGCTGAGCATAAATTTATAAGCCATCATTAGATGGCATCATTTCTACCCCATAGAAAATATTTCTTTCCTTCTAAAGAGAACGTATGTATTACCCCCTAAAGAATGTACCTAATCTGTAGAAATCTGACAGCTGTTATCAAACAAAAATATTAAGCATGAAATTCAAGAGATGTGTCTGAAAAAAAGAAAATAATTTTTTTAATGCCTGTGTTCAGTGATATCTAATGTAGGAATAAAAAGAAATACCCGATTAAATGATTCTGCTAAATTTAGTCAATTTTTTATGTCAGCATAAATTCTACAGAGTGATAGGATTAGTTTTCGTTGACCTAAATGCATGTGAGTATATCAGTTATTCATTGCAGTCTTTTTACTGTCTCTGAATCCGGATACATGGCACAAATAAATAAATAAATGAGTGTTGAAGGAGTTTTGAATTAAGATACTCTTAAAACAAGTTGATTGATTTGTCAGGCTTGCAAGATAAAATAAGATTGCCTTTCTGTCCTAACCAAATTTTGCTGTTACTGCATAATTGGTGTGTAAGGGAAGGAGAACTTCAAGATGATATACAGTAGTCATAAGAAGAGCATTCTCTTATGAGCAAAATAGCAGTCACCTGTATTGCTATCTTCTACTTGACTTTCCAAATTCATATATTATTTCACTCTTTGCATGTTGAAATTGTGCAAAGAGCACAATGTATTATATTCCAGCTGTTTTGTTGTTGTTGTTGTTGTTTGTTTGTTTTATTTTGTGTTGTTTCATTTTATGGAAGCCAAGATATAAGTTTTACAGACATGCATTTGATATATATTATGATTGTAAAAAGAACAAATTAATATAGGAGATTGTATTGATAAAACTAATACAAATTAAGATCAAAACTGAAAATGCATTAATTTCTTATTAAATTCATTCTATTTTCTGTGACAATAAATCCCTATTCTGAGCCTCTGTGTACTAACAACTAAGGAATTTCATGGGTAGGAAGAGATCCACACAGAGAAAGACCCAAGGCCTGAGCCTGCATGTGGAAATGGGTTGCAGATATCAGATGGATTTAAAGTCTGTGTTACCACTCAAGGAAATCACAGATATGGGTTTGCCTGGGAACCAAGACTGAGGTATTGTACATGCTCTGACTCCAATTCCAATCTTCTTGGGAAGAAGAACAGGAGGTGGTTGTCTGTGATGCTGATGTCTGTGAGCACCGTGGGTATCTGTGTGGGTTCTCCCAATACTCTGACCTCAGTGCTGACCTGTATGCTTGGACATGTGTGCATTGGGTGTATGTCTGTGTGGGCATGAACCATCTGGGAATACCTGTTCAACCTCACTGCTGACAGATAGGGAACATGGACCAGCAGCAGCCTCCCTTCTGGACTGGGATGAGAGGAACCCTGGGAGATTCATATAACCATATAATTGCAATATATGATTAAATGTCATATCTTATTAGTCTGTTTCCACAAGGAACCTGGCAAGCCTCAGCTCCACTGGCTCAATGTGAAGTTCAATGTTCAAGCCTACCTAGCAAGCAAATGTTGAGTTAATATAGGTAGGGAATTGTTGTGGTTTAACCCAGCGGGCAGCTAAGCACCACACAGAAGTTTGCTTACTCCACTCCAATCCCAGTGGGATGGGGGAGAATATAATAAAAAGAATAAAAACTCATGGGTTGAGATATAGACCGGTTTATAGAACATAAAGGGATAAGAATAATAATAGTACAAATAATAATAATAATAATAATAATAATAATAGCAACAACAACAAAAGAATATAGAAAGCAAGTGATGCACAATGAAATTGCTCACCGCCCACTGACCAATGTTCAGCACAGTCCCAGGCAGCCTTCCCCCACCAGTTTATGGTTCAGCATGACATCACATGGTACAGAATATTCCTATGATTAGTTTGGGCCAGCTGTCCTGGATGAGTGCCCTCCCAGCTCCTTGTGCAACTCCAGCCTCCTCACTGGCAGGGTGGTATGAGCAGATGAAAAGGCCTTGACCTAGTGTAAGCACTACTCAGCAACCACTAAAACATCAGCATGTTATCAGCATTATCATCATTCTAAATTCAAAGCAAAGCACCATACCAGCTACTAGGAAGAAAATTAACTCTATCCCAGCTGAAACCAGGACAGGAATTCATAGCAACTAAAAGCTAACTGACCTCAAATTGAATCACAGAATCACAGAATCACAGAATTTTCTAGGTTGGAAGAGACCTCAAGGTCATCGAGTCCAACCTCCAACCTAACGCTAATGACTCCTTTTCATTTCTGAAAACAGTATGATTAAAAGCTTTGAGAATCATTACATTTCATTGCCAAGCATGTTGGCAATGAACAGGCATTGACATAATGAAGAAAGCTATGTGGTTTTAATGTTTACCCAGGACGTGACCATGTGTTTGTTGCTTAGATGAATAGAACAAGATGCTGGAGAGCAAAAGACCTGAGAGGCAGCCTATGGGAGAGAACTTGTGCCTCTCTGCAGGTAATTCTCATGATGGAACTGCATTTTAGTTTTATGATCATGGTGCTTTTTCATGCAGCAAAGCCAATGGGAATTATAAAGCTGAGGGTGTTTCCACCATTGCATCTCTGAAACAAGATTGCAGAGGGATTTTTGTGCACAGATTGACCAGACAAAATAAACTCTGCTGTTTTATCACACATCTGTTACTGACTCCAAAAAAAAAAAAAAAATAATAATAATATCACCCAAGTAGCTCACACAACTGTGTTGAAGGTCCTAAATTCTTTGTAAAAGTCTGTCATCAAAGTATTGTCTCACCCCATTCTTACTTAACTGGAGAACCAGATGGGATCGAGCATTTCAGATTTTCCCAGCATGTGCAGCACTTCCAGAATTAACAAATGTGTGCCATTCCTGCAGTTACACTGTTGACAGAAAGCTGATGTTCTTGCTAGAGACATTGTGGAAAGTGCTGTTGGAATTAACTTATTGACAGATATCTATCAATTAATTACAGTAACAGCAATATGTCAGAAAGTGATGTGCTGCTGTCAGTCTACTATTTGAGCTTCAATTAAGAGATGAACTCAGCAGAGCTTTGGAGTGTACTTAGCAGATTAGAAGGACCCATTCTTTTGATCTGCTCATCTACTTGCATGCCCTTCTGTTGTCTAACAAACTGTTAAGTTTGGTGTGAATATCTTCTACTTCATCACTCAAAAGTAAAAGGCTATGTGTTACTTATTTCTCTGTTTTTCTCTGTGGAATTCATTGGCTTTACATACTACCCTCAGTTTTAAAACTGCATCTCTTGCAATATTTCCTGCAAACTATCATTGTTTCTCATTCTGAGAAAGTAGATTTTAGGAAGGGTTATTAAATATCTAACAGATTTTTTTCTTATACTTCAACACCCTGTCAGACTCTTTTATCGCTGTTTCCAGCTTCATTAAAATAAGATTTTGAATTATATCAGGCCTCTAATAATCCAGCTTGACTTGCCCATTTATCTGATTTCATTCCTAATTTGTCTTGATCTGTTGTTTTCTTCTCTAGTTTCAAAACCAGTGTAGTTATTATGGCAAAATTGCAGAGGGTAATTCAAAAGACATACTTAAATATTCTCTAGGATCTAATTAGCACAGAAGCAAACTCAGTAGTTTCCATTGCTTGTTTCTAGTGAAAATAATAATGCTTTGGGACAGGACTAAGAAAGTTATGGTGAAAGGGAAAATAAGATGTGTGTTTTATAGAAACACATCTTCCTTTTTTGTGTGTTCAGGAACTGCAGGAAACTCTAGGTTTGTTGGCTGAATACAGTCATACAAAGAGAGGCTGAAAAAGTAATGGAGCAATATGCAATGCTACATCCTCCATGTCCATGGAGGGGACAAAGGCATGCAACACTAGAAGTTTAAAGTGGGTCCATCACTACACTGTGGAATCAGACAGAATTTCTTTTCCTTTCATCCCTATGTATCCCTTGGCTATTTGGGCTGCCTACATGCCTACAATATGCCTGGTTTCAGATAACCAAGCAATCTTATTAAATGCCAAGTTACTGAATACAAATTTTCTGGATGCAAGCCAGAAGTCATGACTGAGAATACTGCACATGGCAAGCACCTAAGAATAAGGAATAGAAAGGGAAGATGAGGAAAAAAAAATACCACAGAATACCCACATACATTCAAAGCATTTTAAAGTAAATGAGAATTAGAAGCTGCACAGTAATTCATCCTTCCTTTATGAGAGATTTACATTTAAAAATCAAGTCAGCAATGCTTTCTGCAGTAACTCCATGTCTCAGCACTTAACCTTGGCAATATGCTCTCTCTCACAGATAATAGCAGCATAAATAATTTCCTACAGTTGTTAGCAGCAAAATAATTTGTTAATCTCACAGATTAGTGAGTTTCAACAACCTAAATCAGAACTTTGAAAGTTGGTAAAGGGCAAATTTGGTGCATCAGTGGGACCATTTATTGGTTGCTAAAAAGAAAGAACTTTGAACATAAAAAGGTTAAAGTTTTTTTTTTTCTTTTTTTTTTTTTCCTTTTTCTTTTTTTTTCTGTTGTTAAAACATGAAGCCCTTTAGAATTTTGCATTATCTTGGACTGCACATTAGCAGGAATAGATGAAAAGAAGAATTTACAAAATATTAGACAATGTAATTGAAAAACATATGCTCTTAATTCTTTACTATTTGAAACTATAACTAGGATAAACCTTTCAGTTTTCTGATTTTGTAAGACAGACACAGTAAATAACTCTGTCAAATATCTTTCACCTTCCCCGTGCATCCCTCATACAAATCTACAGACTTCAAATTGAGTTACATCAGGATATTACTTACCTGTCTAATGACACATGCAGGAAGATCTTAAATTCAGAACCTATAAGCAATATTGTGGATACACTGATTATTACAAAACTGCAACCAAAGGGCATGCTTTGCATGCTATAAAATTGTACCTTGTAGTCCACTACCCAGAATTTATTGACAGTATAGAGAGTTTTGCTAAATCTGCAACAGATTGAACTCATCAGGATATTTAGACCTGTGTATCTCAGATTAGCTCTTGGTCACAGAGTGGGGAACAGTCAAGTATCAATAGCTGTTAAAAGACACTCTACCCACAGAACAAGTTAAGGAATTTGGTGAATTATATGTTGTTATGAGTCTTGGTCAACAACTAATTGCTCATAAACAGTCCTTCTCTTCACCTCCCTCATAGGCCACCTGAGGTTTTAAACTGCTTTCACTGCAGGAAGTGACAGAGAAAGTGGGAAATCAGACCTCATCACAGGGAAGAAAAGATTAGAACAGATCTAAAAAAAAGTAACATGCTTTTCCCAACCCCACTCTCAGGACACGTGAGACAGCTTTATCAACCTGCACTGAGGTTGTCAATTCTCAGGCAGGATTTATAACAATAATAACTCTGAATGCGTGCAATCTATATTTGCACCAAGCATAGGGGGAAAATAGCTTCTTTCTATGTTTCTAGAATAAAGCACCCTCCCAGATACGTTTATCATAACTTGAAAGAATGCAAGAAGAAAATGTGCTGTAAATGGTAGCTAGGTTGCTTAAAGAGGTATAGGAACTCGGATGCTATGATGATGACTTCAGTGCAAGAGGCAATGCAGAAATGGCAACAAAATTAGCTCTCAATACATGGCCTACCAGTGACAGGAAAGAAGGAGGAATAAAGGAGTATGAAATTAGATAAAATTAATTTAATGATTAGTGGGATTCAGCCTTCATTTTACTTTTGGTCCAAGTTTTTTATTAATCTTACTTAATCTTTCTCTTCAAACACTGTGGCTGGATTTACCTTGTGCATTTAAATAATAGAAGGGCCTGTGATCACTTTAATCCTCATATCTTGCCAGCATGGTATAAACGATAGTGTAAATGGCCCTATGGATTGTTTTATTGATATTTTAATTGCAGTAATATACTTCTGCTGTCATAAAATTTGGTGGAGCAATGAGATATAAACTGGATGAAGGGAGAGATTTATAAGTAAATTCATCAGTGAACTAGTAGATTAATGAAAAACGAAGCATTCTGGCTGCAACATTAATCTCTGAAACTGCATTAATAATATTCTAGAGGAAAACTTATATTTTATATTGTAATCAAATTTTCATTAGCATTTGAATAAATTGAAATTCTGTGCTTTGAAAGCCAGGAAAACTAATCATTTATGAGGTCCACAGTATGTCTGAAGGATTTTTGGTTCATTTATTCTAAATGTGTATTTTAATGTTCCCTTCTGCCTTAGAAGAAAGAAAATTTTTGAAAATGTTAATATTTACCATTACAGTTTGAAGGTGCTGCAAATATGAAGCAAAACATAGCCAGCTAACATATCCACTTCCATCACCTGCACTTCTCAGCTACTACATTTGAGAGCAGGACCGCCATTTTGTTGTTTGTGTATTGTTTTTGTTTTTAAAGTAAAGGGCCTATGTGTATTTGAGAGCAAAGAGTAAAGGAGAGATTCCTGACTGATAAATAATTCAAAACAGTGACTGACCATTTATGTGATTTCTTTTTCCTTTTTTTTTTTTTTTTCCAAAAAGCATGTGTGTGTTTTTTTGTTTGTTTTTCAATCTAACTTAGTTTTAATTATTCTTTTCACTGTTCAAATCACCACTTAGCCCGTAAAAATCTATAAAGGTCCTATAAGCAAAAAATTGTTAGTGCATGTTGAAGTCCTAACAGATTTACCTTTAAAGTCAGTGGAGAGAAACACATTTCTGATGGAGATTCATTCAACCTAGCAGATGTTTGAGGTTAGGTGAGGGGCAATTCATTCCTGGGCCCACTCTATGAGATCCACATCACTGATGATCACATGTAAGCTAGTCCTCTTGAAAAGGTGATTCCTCTCATAGATATGCTTTTGAATGAGATGATCATCCTTCAACTCTCAGCTGATTGAAGATACCCACGTTATGGATCCTTAGTTTGGACAGACGGTTGTCCTCCCATCTGACTCTCTGCAAAACACCTTCTCTGGATTTCTATTCACCACACTTAATGCAGAGGGTCCTTAAACAGACACAAGTGCTTCTCAACAGCATAAGAGTCCAAAGGAACATCCTGATGCACCACCAGGGAAATGAGGCCAGCATAAAACCACCACACATGCTTCACTGAGAAAGAGAGAAGGCTCACCAGGCCCCCATCCAGGTAATATTCCTTATCAGGAAATCCTTGAAGGATGTTGTTTGAGTCTGAGACACAGAGAACACATACTGAACTTCATCAAATTAAGGCCAGTATGTCTGAGATTATTTTTGTTTCTAGGTTAAATATACTTCAAAGAAAGAATAAAAGTGGTGTGGAACAGGATATTATTTACAACCAGAAAGCATTTAGAAGGATACTTCTTGTCTCCAGTATGAGAGTGATTACAATGAAAGATTCCTCTTTCAAACAGCCACGTAAGAAATCCTCCTCCCCCAACTCCTTTCTTCCATTATTTTCTTTTCAATGTTATATTTCATAATGTGTTATTTAACAATAAAATCAAAGAGGTCTGAAATGTTTGTATTTATGCCCTCTCTTTCTTCTCTGCTTCTCTCTTTTAATGTATTATATAAAATTTGATAACCTGGTTCATGCTTCTCCTACTTTTGTGTTTGAATTGTGTGTAGTTTCCCCTGAGACAGAGAAGTTACAAGGTGGCAGGGATGAAATCAATTCTCTTTGATTTATGTGGAAGAAATAAATAGTGCACTTCTATAACTATATTCTCCCTTTCTTTCTCCCTTTCTTTCTCTTGCAGCTCTGTGAATTCCTGAAGGTTTCAGGAAACTTAAAACTCAAGTTTTAAGTTTCTGATAAACCAACGACTGGATATTGTAATTATTCCTTATTGATAATTCTATAGTATCTTCTATAAAGTCTTGTGCATTCTCATTATCTTTTAACTTTCAGTAAAAAATTAAAAATATCTTTTTTCTATGGGTTTTAGGATGGAATATATTACTGTCATGAAATCTTTTGTAAGGAAGGTCTGAGGCTCTACAGAACTATGCTTAGTGCCAGTTTTATGCTATTATCCAGGATTTAGTTATGAAAACATCTACATTATTTATAGAAAATAATCCTGATTTACAAAAGCAGCGCTGGTTGACAGTGCATGTTTTCATACAGGTAATTGCAATGAAACTGAATATTTTCTCTGGGGACCTTTTGGAACAGGAAAAATTTATTTCTGGAACTTCTTGCCTTCCTATTAAAAACAAATAAAAATAATAATAATAATAATAATAATTTAAAAAAAAAAAAAAAAAAAAAGGAATGAAAGAGTCTTCAGGCATAGCACAAGAAAGTGCCTGCCGGGGGAGACCCCCGATTAGTCCCAGCAGCCTGACAAATTACTGCCCTCACTCAGACCCACAGTAATTACCTCCCTTCTCCTGCTGAAGTCAAAATGAGCTGAGCTAGCAAAGAGATATTTGTTTTTTAAGCCTCCACTGACAGAAGCAGTCGAAGGCATTTTTGTATAAACAGATCAGTGCTTGGGTCAGAAAAGGCAGCAGGAGGCAAAAGGGCAGTAAGGAGAAGGAGGACAGGGCAACAGCAATTAGCAACGGAAGACTGGATTTTTTAATTTCTGCTGGCAGCATACGTGCAACTTGATGAGTTTACTCCTTGGAGGAGTAGTCACCTCCAAACCCCTGTTCCTTTGTGTCACTTCAGATATAAGCACTTACACTATGCAGATATAAGCATCTTGCACTATGCAGTTTTCTGCAGCTAACCAAAGCTGTGAAAATTAATATTAATCAGTTACCATCGAAATTTTGCTCAAGAGGCATGTAAAGCTAAAGGTTAGTTCTATTCTCATTAAAGTCCAAAACTATGTCCTATGCTGCTAGATTTATGAAATTACTTCCTTCCCTCAAATACAAAAGTGGCAACCAGAATTACCTTTCATTATCTCACACTGACCTCTAATTGTTATCTTAATGAAGTTAAGATCAAGCAAACATTTAATTAAAATTAATGGAGAGATGCACACTTACTTCAGAAATCTGAGTATATAATAGATTGCCAGATGATAAATTTGATAACACAGCTGTTGTGTTCTTCTCTTTGCTCAAACAAGTGAAGAAAACTGTCACGAGAGTTTTAACTATGATTTATCTTGGTATTTGGTGGGTCTGTGGAAACAAATTTAATTTCAGTTGCACAAAGACTTTATTTGATCTAGCCTATTAATAAAAATTGCAAATATTCTTTCTTATTTGAATTGATTTTATTCTTATTTCTTATTTTCTTATTCTTATTTGAACTGATTTCTAACTGTAATCAGGCTGCATTTTGCTTCACTGACAGTTTTAACTTTTGCTAATCCTAGTTTTCTAATGCTCCATGGTATTCTGAACACTTTTGATCTTGTATTTTTAAAATGTTTCTATTTTACATTTAGAAAACATCTTTTATCTTAAAAACTGAATATAGATTCAGGAAAAAGTAAATGAATATTAAGTCACGGTCTGGAGGTTATCACCCTAAATTGATAAGAGCTATTTTCTAAAATTATATCTTACTTTTAGGGAGGAATTGTCTCTGAGCTACTGTCTCCACCTTTTCCAGCAACCTCTGCCAACCTTTTAAATCAAGAACTTTCCACAGGAACTTCTTTATTTGAATACATTAAGATCAGATGGAAAGAGAGGTAGGATTTCAATATTTCTCACTATTTGCAACAAGCCAGTCTGATTTTCAAGTGAAGACCTGGCTGGAGCAGTGTGATGTGATCACTCTCAGGAAATCAGTGTATTTTAAAAAAGACCTGCATCAGGAGCAGATTGAGTTTAGGCCAACAGGACTGTACTGGCACTGCCCTTGACAGAGCAGTCCTGCAAAGAGTAGCAGGCAGCAAAAATTAAGGGGGTGGGCTAATTAAGCCATTTGTTTGGTGTTGTAATAAGTAAAGCCACTATAGCCCTGCTTTCTGCTACAGGGGCTGGGCAGGAGCAATCAGGGCTGATGGTGTCCTAAGAATGGGAAAAGATGGAAATGTCTTTACCTTTTTGTTTAAAACTCCATTGTAATTGTAGTGCCTTATCAAATAATCCAAAATTTTCTGCACTCTGTTCTGTGTGCCCTTGCACTCAATTGCATTAATTGAAATAAGAGGTCCCTGGTCTTTAGTTACTCGGGCTACTCAGAAGTACTGAAAGACATGAGCATCATTTCTGCTGTATCATGGGGATGATTCTATGATACTATGATCTATGGTTACAGCAACATTTCTAGGAGTTACTATTTTAGTTAAAATTCATGGATGAGCAGGTGCTGGTGGCCTACTTTTTGCCAGTTTGTTTTTAAAGTTCTTGTGATGATACTTCAGTTTGAGACAGCTTTTTCCAGTTATGTAAATGAAGAATCTCTATAACTTTATATGAATGCAGTCAATGAAAACCTGATTTGATTGTTGTTGGTCTTAACTACTAGTATCGCTCTATTACAGAAATTTAACTCTAAAACATATGTGTGGATGTGACCAATTTGTTTTTTCGGAAGTAAATTATATTATTATATCCATGTTATTCGTGTTATTATTAGAATTAGCAGTAATTAAGCTTTTTTTTTGCCTTCTTTTGCCTTTTTTTTTTTTTTTTACTTTGTTTTAGATTGTGATAGTTATGCTTTTGTTTCAACATTCAAAATTATTGTTAGCATAGGGTATATGCACTTACATCAAATTTATAGTCTATGGAAGAGAATTTTGAATAGTTATTTGAAATATAATTAAGAAAATGTTGCTTTTTAAAAGAAGCAGAGAATTTAATGTCTAGGTAGTACAGATTGCATTAAAGTCATATCAGAATTGCTTCTTATTTTCATGAAACTGTTTGGGATAATTTAGGGCAAACTATACTTTGCTCAGAGACTGTAGAACAGATTTCTGATCAATTTACTTTGAGTATTCTTGACTACAGATTTAACTTTCTTTGATGTTCAAATATTTCTCTTCTTAACATTAATTTATCTGTCTGATTCATCTTGAAGAGAATCCTGAAGAAAAAGATTTGTGGACTTAAAATTGGCACTACATTTACACATGTACACATATTTATTTTTTTTTTTTTCAAGCATGGACACTTAGAGATATTTCTTAGAGGCATTTATCCAGGACCAAGTCAAGGCAGTTTCTGAAGATCTCTAAGGAGAGAAACTCCACAAAATCTTTTGATTTGTAATTTGATTACATCCACCAAGGGCTCTATCTTTGTTAACATAATTCTGTTTCAAAACAATGAATGAGTCAGACAGACTATGTTAGACACTTCAAAATTAGAAAGAAAAAAAATGGTAATAACATGCATCGTACCTTAGGCTTAAGTTACCACCTTGAGGAAATTGCATCTAATCAGTCCATGTCCCTCAACTGTGGGTGTTTTTTTTATTATTATTATTATTTTTATTATTTTGTTTTTTGTTTGTGGTTTTGTTTGTTTGTTTGTTTTGTCTTTTGTATTAAACTCCATTTATATTACTCATGTGGTAGGACTGCTTATTTATTTCAGTAGAAAAACTGGAGATTTTGACAGTTCCATGGGAAACTGTTGGAGCATTTATTTCCTGAAACGCAACAAATATAATTTAAATTAATAATAATAATACATAACATTTTATTAATTTCCTTTACATAGATAAGGATTTTATATTAGGAGTTCTAGTACTTAACAAACAAAGAGGCCTTCCTAAAAATCAAAGGACAGGAGGAAAAAAAAAAAAAAAAAAAAAAAACATATTATGTTTTTTAGATCCCTAGATTTTTGACTAGTTTTCCTAGCATCTCCTAATAAATGAATCCATGATCCTGGAGTTTACTCCCAGCATTTAGCTGAAACTATTCTTGTTGAAGCTGAACCCTGTGCTTCTCAGAAGGATGTTGTATAAAGTTGTATTCACTGTATTGCTGCAGTGCAACTGTATCATAAAAATATGTATGTATTAAAAAAAAAAAAAAAAAGTGCTCCTAAGTTTTGAAATGGAAATAAGCTTTGAAATGGAAACTTTCCCTTTATTTTCATTTCTTCAAAATAAAATAACATGTCTTTCTCTATCTTTAGGGGTACAAAACAGAAAAGACGAAGAAAAATCATCTTTCCATAAGTTTTTTGTTCTTAAATGGACATAGTGAACTAGTTGTATACTATGATTGACATAGTTGAAGGCAAATGGACAATTTAATACTACTAAAATTTCAACTAGATATTCTAAATATTTATTTGCTGCTGCATTTCTTTAATCAAAATACAGTTCTGCCAAGTTTAAAATGAGCATGTGTTTTGATGGAATACATTTACATCAACATTTGACAAGAAAACAGAAGTAGCTAATTTTCATCTCTTGTTTGGCTTTGATATCCTGGTCTTTTCTTTTTTTATATGTATGAAAAAAAAATGACAAATTTATTTTGTATAGAAAATACACTATTTATTGTATATATGTATATATGACATATGTATATATGTCATTGACACAAATTTCAATTCAATATGGTAAAGTATATAGGGTAACTAAATTAAAGAATATAAATCGGTGTGAGCAGAATTTGTTTTCTAAAGGAATCTTTAGAATCTTAAGATTCTTAAGGAATTTGAAGAGATTCTAAGAGTCTTCCTCAACTGTTTGATTCACCTTATCTGTTGATTTTCATCAAGTGAGGACAGCAGTGTCCAGAGGTAGAACAGGAATACATAGGCAGATCTAGCATCAATATGTGACATGCTTGATGGTTGGCAGATTAGCAACAAGTTGTTGCTGTTTCTCCTAGAGCTCCAAAGACCAACAAGATCATGTTTAGTTTGTCTAGGAAATAAAATACATTTTTTTACATCTTAGCAAGTTTTCATTAACAAGTCAATAATAATAATAAAAATAATTAAATATTAGGTATTTTTCATTTTAAAGAAAAAATTAATATTAGCAGCTACTTAGCCTCAGTTTTGACCTCTCAGAAGACAAACATCATATGTCTTCTTTAGAAATTGTTTCTGTGCATATGTTATGAAAATGTTGAGTCCTTATGCAACTGATAAATTATGCATATATGTATGTATGATAAATTATGTATGTATATGTAAACATCCTTGAAATAAATTTAGTAAGGAGCTATCTATGTATTTATTATTGCATGTATTGCAAGCGAGCTTTTAGATAGAGGAAGAGCCTTCACTGAGGGTTAAAACTAGTTGTTTTTTGTTTGTTTGTTTCACTGTAAATCCTTAGGAAGCCTGAAAAGATTGCTTTAGTCAATTTGCTGAAGCAGGCTTTCATTAGAGATATACTGAGCAGTGCTTTAATCGGTACATGAATTCACCAATTTCAGATAATCGGTGCTAATAATCATTTCTTAACATAAAAGGACTTGAGCGAGGATTTTTGTCAGCAGCATAATACAGGAGGACACAATGCCTTCCACATCATCCTACAAGATCATCCTACTTCACGGAACCTGGACTGAACTTGTGCTAGACATACCATAGATATAGAGTAATTAAAACTACACACCTGAAATTCTGGATATTGCACCCCTTGAAAGAGAGCTGTTGCCCAGGTGTAAGCACTCAGTGTACATTGTTATAGCAAGAAAACAGAGCACAGACCACCTCTGTCCCTTGGTAGACTGCTGGTATAGCATGGCTTGCATTTGGGCAGCCAATGCATCCAACCTGCCTTTCTGGGGAACTCCTTGGTCCCTCCTTCCTGCTGAGATGTGATGAAACATTTTCTGGGAGGGTATGAGTTGGAATGGGCCACATTTGTGCAATAAACTGCGCTAGCAATTCAGCAGTATGAACTAGAAAGTTCTTGCTGTTTTAAGTGTTGGCTATTTATGTTGAAGATATACTCATTATTTCTTAGAGAGTTTGCTTGGAAAGAAAGAAATGGTAAGCACAATAGCTTTGTTAGCCCTGGAAGAAATGAATTACACAGCTCTGAACAGGTAGGCTTTCTTCAGGCCACTCTGGAATGAAATGTTGGAGAAGGTTATCCTGCCTCCATCCCACTGAAAATGGACAGTTATATTGACGAAATATATGTGGCAGACAGGGAAAAAGAAAAAGAAAAAACAAAAAAGTTACTTCACAGGGGAATATTAAAACTGCAATAGGACAACTGTGAACTAACTAACGGTAGTTGAAAATAGCCTTACCCCCTGCTCATACTGCAAACCCTGTAATATCAGACTGGGAGACTCCAAGCAGAACTTGTACCCTTGGATATTACTCATAGGTTTTGGTAATAATCCAGTCTCAGTGGTTCTGCCAGTGTTCCCACCTGACCCAGATGATGGACTTTTGGTCAGAATTCTTATCTGTAACTGAAGCATTCTGGGTTTGAATCCCTCCAAGGCTGAAGGAGAATTCAACCTGGATTGAATTCAAGAATTCTTTTTTTCCTCAGGATCAGTGCTTAAATCACAGTTTATAATATATAATGCAGGAGCATTATGTTTAAGTTGTTTTAAAATTAGGCCTTTTAAAATTAGGCATTTTATAGCCAGCACAATCACAAGGTCATTTGCTATCATATTCTACAAACACTTCCTAAAAGAGGTCTCACACTCAGGTAAAAAAATGCACAGTGCTGGAAATGTCCAGTCCAGGAAGCAGGATTACTGAAAGTCTTTGAAAATGAATATGCTGGAGTTTATGCTGGAGTTTAAAATTCAAATAATATTTCACATGCCTGAAATTTAAATCAGTTGAGTCCAATTTTTTGTCTCTCTGATGGCTGTGATGAGAAACAGATGGCATTAGTCTAACAATAATGCACAGGGCATGGTCTCCCTTGTCAAGTACCTTTAAAATATTCAAGTTACAAAACCAAAACATGCAAATGTTACCTCAAAATGTTTCCTGATGCTGCTCTGCAGGACATGAAATTTTCTTCAGCCAAATGTCTACTAGACAGGTCCTATTTTTATAGTTGAGGACATAAGAATTGTCTTCCTGACACTGATTCAGGCTGTTTGCCAGGGAGCTGTGTTAGATGCATAGCACTGCATATGACAAATCAACGCAAAATCCTTATCAACAAAAAATCCTGCAGACTGTGGCTATATAGTAATGTGTCTAAAATAGTATTAAAATCACAGAGATATGAAGTGTCATATTCTTTTTATGTCTTATACTTGCTTATTTTTTTATTAAGTCTTATACTTGCTTATTTTTTTAATTATTATCCACTTTATAAAATGTTGCCTCTGAGAAAATAAGCTTTCCTTCTGCAAGATGGAAATCTTTCTTTCCATTCTCATTTAAACTCATTCTTTCCACTACAAAAATTACTGGTTGAAATGCTGTGGCCTGTGAAAAGCTGGAGGTCAGAATAGATGCTCATAGTGGTGGTTTATGTCTAAACATCTATAATACACAATACTGTAATCATGCATTGTGAAATCCTAAACTACCTGAGATCCATGTGGACTTAGCTACATGAATAGATAGCATTTGCACTGTATATTGCCTTCCATTTTGCAGTGTTCAGCTGGCAAAAGAACAGGATGAATTTAAAAATTTATTAGGCATATCTGAATGGAGAGAGCACTACGTTTTTGACGTAGAATGTGGAGCTTTAGCCACCTGTCTCCAGTTATACTCAGTGTGACTGCAAGATTAAAATACCGTCTAGTTCACTATGAAAATATGTCCTGTAGCATCTCCTTTCAGTTCAGAAGCACTAATTCTAATAACAGCCCAACAGAGAATCAACTTTACTTTGATACTTACAGTGATTAAATATTTTATATGGAGCCTTGGCAATATTGTTAAAAACTCTCTGATACAAAATTGGAATTGAAGACATGTACTGGCACTTGGAAAAAACTGCATATGAAACAGTATGTACTAATTCAATAACTAGCACAAATGGTATTCAAGAGAACTACATTAATCTGACAAATTCATATGCAGCAGAATGTGAAATCAAACAAGTTGTGAAATAACTATGCTGAGAAGTATTGTGTATGAGTTAAATTAACAGAGAGTTTTGCTTTTGTCTTTTTTTTTTTTTTTTTTTTTTTTTTGAGTGCATGGCACGTTTTAAACATCTTTTGACCTTTAATAAATCTACATGAAAAACATCCAGTTCTTTATTTTTTTATAGATGGTAACATGTTAAACTCAAATTTTCTACATTTTCTCCATTCTTATTCTGAGTTACAAAGCTCCAAAGCTGTAACACAATAAATCAAGTAAATGTCGTGTATGTCATATCCAAAAGCATTATGCAGCCTTTCCATTCAAAAATTAAGTATGATTTCTGCAAACTCACACCTTGAAACTAAAAAATTGGACTGTCTTGAGAGAAATGTTAGCTGAGAAGGTACTACTGAAGGTATCATCATTTTGTGTAGAGTGTTTAAATAAGAATTCCCATTTTAAGCTCCAGCTGTTTCATTCAATGTACGAACAGGTCCTTTTTCATTAAATATAGCTGCCTTGAATTTGCTGTGTTGTTTCACAGCCATTCCTGTTTAAATTCCTTGCTAGAAAAAAGTCCTAAATAGAACCCCAGAGGAAAAATTTGACTGCAGAGAAATAGCCATCTGATGCTATGCAGTAATTTTTACCTTATGTTTTTCATGCAAAATTCTGATCTGAAATAGGACAAACTTAAGACTGTCTTTATTGCCTTATACAGTAACACCCTTTAGAGATGTTAGTTCAGGACAATGTGAGTAAAACAAGAATTAGATTTCTTCTTAGCAGGAATCTTTGTATTATCTCTACAGTAATATATATATTTTTTCAGATAAAAATACTCAATCAAACCATGAAGGAAATTTACTAGTCTGCATTTAGTATAAAAATAAATAAAATAAAATAAAATAAAATAAAATAAAATAAAATAAAATAAAATAAAATAAAATAAAATGTTAAGAGACACTCATTGTATAGAAACACGTATACTAAAAAAAAAATAAATTACTGTGTTTTCTTACTTGTCTTTTCTGTTCCTTAATCTTTAAGGATTTAATCAATTATTTCATTGGAAAAGTAACATCTCTGGTTTTCACATGGGGAAAATTAGATATACAGAACTGAATCCTTGGGTGCTTTCAAAGTACAAATTGTACTTTAGATTGGGAGATGCACTGCTGCAGCTCTGGAAACAACAAAGACCATAAATCACATGATATTTTGTTGTTGGAAATTTTAATAAAAAACCTCCCTCACTGGTGCAGAAACTGTGACAGAGATAGAAGAAAAAGAAAAAAAAAAAATCTGTCTCTCCTATACCTTTACATCATGCTTCATCCTTCAGTGCTGGACTCTGAATGAAAGAGTAAACTCTACTGAAAAAGGAGATGGTTTATTTGCATTACCATCGTTTTACAGAACAACACAACCCGGATGCTATTTCCTGTTAAAAAGAGAGTCTGTCATCTATGGCACAGTGAAGTTATTCAAACAAAGGGATCAAGAGATCATGTATATGAAATGTAACTCAATGTAGCAGAGTTTAAGCTGCTGAAAACACCAAATACAGAGGACTCTGTACAGACATCTAACATGGCTGTGCTTCCAACCAGCTGAAGCAAGGAGCTTTGCCATATCTTCTAATTGCTAATGGGGTTGTGGAATTGCTTTTAGTGCATGCCTCAGCACTTTCTTTTTTAATCTGCCTTTGTGCTTGTTGGACTTTTGTATTGCTAATCCACTGCCATCTCTTCTGCTCATTCAGCCAGCTCTACCTTTATCATCACCTGAATTTTGTGCAGAATCATCAGTACTGAAGAGTTTCTGAGATTGTTGAGACAGAGCAAAAGGATTTTTTCTTATTGTGCACCTGCTGCACACTTTGACTTTTTTTACAGAAATTTTATATTAACTCTGAGAGACACTGACACACTCCAGCTAACAGTTAAACTAGATACAATATTTTTTTTCAGAACACATTCCACTGTTGTGGCAGATTGTGGGTTTATATTATTATTATTATCTTTTCAACCCAAAATGCTCAGGCAACAGAAGAAAAGCTGTTACTGTGAATTTCTTTCTTATGCATTGCAGCATAATAAATAATTTGTAAACAAATAACATAAAGTAAGATTCCTCAGCATTTGTACAGCTCTTGTTCTTGAAAACTTGGATACTTATAAGTCTGGCATAATTGCATGTGTATATGTCCACATCACTTCTTTTCTGCTTCTCTTCTGTAACACTTGGATGGGAACAGGTTTATCGGTTAATTATTTGGATATAAAGGAGTAGAGGAGAGTAACTTTGTGCCACATGTGCTGAACTAGGTCTATGTCCTTCTTCTCTTACTGGAATTAAAACTTTAAAAGTTATATTGAGTTTTTCTAGGCAATAAATAGATATGCTATTCATCATCCTTCAGTTCATACTGTTTTCTTGTTCCCCTTTTCAAGCTTTTTCTCACTCTTATATGCTTTTTGTCATTGTAATTTTGAACAAAGAGAAGCAAAAATTTGGATCATGTGTGCTTTAAATGTCTAAGAGATAATAAAAGCCAAATTTAGCTAAGAATCCATACAGCTAGCATCCTGGCAGTATGTCAAACCTATTTTGCCATGTAAGGATTTAGTACTGATATAAAGCCCTGTGCTTTATACTGCGGTAATGGACATGTTTGCACATGACATATTTGTGCTTCCAGATATTTGGGAAGTAGCTGGCTCATAAAATTAAATATATATATATATATTGCAGTAGCACCATGCCACCAAAGCCAGGCAAGAAGCTGTACAGATTCCTTCACAGATGAACTTACTCCTTCCATTGCAGAAAAGGATGGACTCTGTAGACAAACACCCTGCAATGGCAATGACTATGTATAAACTTCTGCCTAGCAGCAATGGCCTATTGGACTAGATTACACTGTAACTTTCTTTGTATGAAGTTCATTTACTAGAATATATATATATATGTGTATATATATATATATATATACACACTTTTTTTTCCCCTTTAGACTTACTCTTGCTTTAACTTTCAATGAATTTTAGCACTAACCTGAAAAAAAAAAAAAAAAAAAAAAAAAAAGACTACGGCTGAACATGTAAGACTTTCCAGCTTCTAAAGGTGAAATAGCCACTCTAAAAACTATGTCAACTTTTTGCTGTTGTCTTCAGAGCCAAGAAGGCACTGCCAAGTCCCCTCTGCAGATCCTGCAGAGTTGTGTGCAGCCCAGGGAATTCACATAAGGTTCGGTAGAGCTGGTTCTGCAAAACTGAAACAAAGCAGTTTTGTCAGCATGGTGTTATACTCAAGGAAAATCTAACAAAACTACGCACAGTACGTATGACAATGTGTGGATGTCAAAGTCTGGATAATTTGACCTCTTTGGAGCAACCAATTGTGTTATACAGATATATTTCACTCTAACTGAGCAGCAGTATAAAAAGAACAATCCAACCACTTTTTACCTCTTAGATTAGGAAAAACAAACAAACAAACAAACAAACAAACAAACAAAAAACTATAGGCCCACAGAGAGAGTTGATTTTTTTTTTTTTTTTATCTTCTTCAACACTACACACTTTCACAGCTTCCCTATGTTAATAAAAATAGCTTCTTTTGCTCTTATCTGTGATCAGTCCTACAGATTATTTTCACACATGGAAAAAAAAGTAAACAAAATATTAGAATTTTCAGTAACAGACGAGGCATTCACAGTCAGGTTATTTTTGATAACACCATAACCCTAAGGGAGTTAAGTCTCATTTATACAAAAATAAAGAATCAAATATTATAAATATCTACTTTAATGTCTAGGAAAGGCATCCTCTCTCCAAGATTATTTGTAAAATAAATATGTAATGAATGTCAAAATCTCAGCCAATTTAGGTTTTATGAATTTCTGGGCTTTTAGCCATTTGCTGCTTGCTGCATTCTTTGCTTCTTGCTGTGAAGCTGTATGCGCTTTACCATCAGGAAATACTGGAAGGTGCACTCACAAACACTGTGTCTGCTGGTTTTGAATCTGTAGTTAACAGATTTTTTTTTCTTCCACATTAAGTGTTGGAAGTACTAGTAATGATACTGTTGTCTTATGAAATCTAAACGTAAAAAGGAAAAATGTCAAAGCCTACTGCTGTAAGTTTTAGTGAGAATAAAATCCCATCTAATTAAAGAAGGAAACCTCACTAGAGGTCAGCATTAAAAACTGTCAAATAAATTCACATATAAAAGGAAAGTGTCAAGTCAGAGCTGGCTGCTGTGCATGTGGAGGATTACTAGATGTATTAGTGACACTAGAAGGAAATTTCTTTTATCCTACATTCAGTCTGAATTATATGAATTCACATATATTGATAAGACTTATTCTCCCATTACTTCAAAATGAAGTAAAATCTGTGATTTCTGTATTATTTTAGATCCTTTTATTATTTTATGTCTAGAGATTTACTTATTTTCTAGGCTCAGTCATCAGACCCAGACCAGAATTACAAAAGGGATTAGACCTTCTGCACGTCGAAGGGAGAGTAACATCACAGTCTAGTGTCACGTGCTCTCCTTACTGTTCCCTGAAAATGAAAAAAGAGATACAAACAAAAGTTGTATCAGGTGAAAATAGCCTCCATGAGTAAACACGGAGGCATAATAAAACACAAAAAAATGGATTGTGGCAAATACAGACATAGAGGACCTGAATCCATAGCTCCATCCCCTGTTGGATGTTGTTCTTGGTCTTGCTCAAGTGTAAATAAAGAATCATGGGCTCCTGTAATTTTGTCTAGGTATTTTATGATTTGCTTATAGGCTACTTAGTGGGTGATCTGCACCAGTACTTTGGCAAGTAAGGTCTTTCTATTATATTATTTTATATACTTTTAATTATTCTTTTATTTATTTATTTATTCAAGAATCATGTGTGATTTATGAGATGATTCCATTTTTCCATTACTCAATGTAATTCAGTAATTAACAGGAAATAGTTTAAAATGAGACTTAAATTTTGAGTCTAAAAACTGATACTTCTCAAAATGACTAATTTGCTATCTGTACCGAGAATTTTAAGACAGGAATTTTGAACAGAAAAACAAGGCTCAAATTTATTAAAGCATAATGGGATAAAAAAAAAAAAAAAAAAAAAAAAAAAAAAAAAAAAAAAAAAAAAGGTCAGCAAGAGCAGGATACCTTGCAACATGTGCTAAAGCTAGTTCGGCTGACACGCTGGAGTGTGTATTCACAAGACGTTCAGCTTTTTCAGAAAAATGGGTACAGTTTTTTAATTTTATTTTGTTTGTCTGTTTTTCTGGCAATTTTCTTTCATTGTATCTTCAAAAAAATTGCAGTAGACCCTTGGATATGGAATTGAAAATAAATATTTTTGAATTAATTTGATAATGTATTTTCTCAAGAGAAAAAGATTTGTGATAAAGGTTAATACTTCTACAGAAAAAGATATAATGAAATCCAATTTTTCAAACAAAACTGAGCTGAATAAATTCAGGTTAAGATTGAAACATAAAAGTTTAATAAAGGATAATTAATTGCAAAAAACTTCCTTACCCCATTTGTTGGAATTTTAAATTGACTAAATATCTGTCAAAGGTCTGTGATGTAGTTATTATTGAAACTACACATTAGATGGATATTCATCACAGTTCTACCCTAAGAAATCTAAGAACCAACCACAAGTACTTACATTGTTTTGCAATTTATGTAATAAAAGCTGCCATCAATATTTTTGATTTATCAGACAGCAAAATTCTGTTAATAAAGTAACATAGTTACAAATACAAGTACTCAAAGCTACAAAACAACAAAACTCAATTTGCCTATATAAAATTTTATATATTGGGCAAATCCAGATCTATTTTTGTGTAACAAGTCAATGACACAAACCTAACACTAAATCACACAGTTGAATATTACATAGTTTTTCCTAAGCATGGAGGCAATGGAACTTCATTAAAAATATCTTAACAGATATATATATATATACATATATTTTGAAGAATGGAATTTAATAGTGCAAATTTCATTTTAGCCAATCATATTTATTGACATCCCAAAAGTATTCACTAAATGCTTTAGTTCATATACTTAAGGTGAAATAGTAGAAAATATTTTCTTAATGCAGAAAATCTTGATCATTTAAGACTACATTTAAGACATTTAAGACTATCCTAAGATAGTCTTAGCAGCAAGTTTTATTGTTTAATAGCTATAGCTAACTATAATAACTATAATAACTTTAAAAATATTTAAAAAAATAATAATAAGTGTACCTTTGCCCTCTGTGTTTGTCCATTTTGAGAGTAATTCTTCTCATCCACCAACACTCAAATAGTCAGACATCTAGCCTAAACAAATCAAGTATACTCCCTCACAGTCAGTGTTAAGATATAGGTGTCTCCAGTGAGTGATATTTTCCCATTGAAGTCTAGAGCTTATGATGATGTGTGTATATCTTCTGGAAGTGTTTCTCCCTGGTTGACCATGAAAACAGCAACAGTGATGAGTTTAAATTAAATGTTCATCTTTTAGATTGCTAAAGAATGTTAACAGTTTATGAATGTTGGCAATGGAGCTGGTTCCTTCAGTAGTGGAATAGCACCTGTGGATGGCACAGCTGAGATCCCAGCACCAACCAATGCTAATCTGTCCTCTCAGAAATCAGACCCAACTACAAGTGCTCTGATAGAGGTTAGTGTCATTTTATTTTATCAACTTAAGATTTTATGTGCATGCTTCTCTATGGAATAAAGTGGTGATACAACACTGAGTCTGTTTAATAGTAAATTCAATAATAATTACCAAGATCAGCTATACAGTGTTTTGGATTGGTTTGCTTGTAGCACATTAAGTCAGATGCCTTTGTGAAGTCAAAGTAATTAATTCTACAGCGTTTTCAATCTACCTGTCCTGCTTTGAGTTATCTTGCAATTCTGTTGATAAAATAAGCATTTGTGTTCCCTAATTAGATTGGGGAAATAATTACCGAAGTCCTTGGTTTATTATACTAGCAGCTGCACATACAAATGTGCATTTGTGTGAGATGTCCTCAAAACTTGTTAAAGCATTAAATGTATACTAATTGTCATCTAAATTCCCCACTGACAGCTGCTTTAAAATGCCAGTTCACCTATTAGTATCTTCAATTGTGCATAAACAGAATAACAGTCATGCCAATGTAAATGTTAATTTAGGAAACTTCTAAAATGTTTTGTAAATGGGAAGCACTGTCATCACTGAAGACAATCACTGAGTAGATAATGAGGGAAAAGCTGAGAAGCATGTTAGATTTGGTACTGCAAAAGTGAGTCCAAGATATATATAAAAACTTGTCCCCACTAAAGGCAATGACAATGTTGTCATATAAACTAAAGGGAACATGATTTCACTCTATTTGTATCAAGTATCTGTCAGTAAATCTGCCAGTAAATCAATGCTAATTCAAATAAACCATCAAAATTCAGAAAAGTAAAGAAGGAGTAAGGCACAAATTTTCTTATAAGATTAGAGCAGGCATTACCACACTGAAATTTAAGCATCTATGAATTTAGCATTTAATTCCATCATCTAGTATTTCTCCCTAAAGAGTGAAAGGAGAAAAAGATTTGAAATGAACTAGTCACCTACCCTTCCCTATCAGGAGGGTAGAGATGCTTCTCTGGAAAGTTAAATTTAACTGAATTACTATCTGAGATAGATAATTTACTCCTTGGCATCTTCCTACTGATGGGGTAGGATCTATCAACCATATACAATATGTTTGTGTATATATCTATATCTATATATCTATATCTATCTATATCTGTATTTCTTATCACTCTTGAATTTAGATCTCCGTATAACTACCAGAGTACCCCAAGGAATAGTCTCATTATGGACTGAAATGTCCCAGCTTCTGATCAGATCAGTACCCAAATGAAAGCTTAAGCAAAATTCAGTTCAGCCTGATGCCCAGAGGTGTTTGCTGGATTAAACCTGCTGGATTGGTTCTGGTAGGCAGTCTCAGAACATGACTCACCATACCAAAACACAGAGGAAAATGACAGTAACTCCTCTCCCAGCACTGCCTTTCAGTCAGTGGGAAAGGGACAACTTCCCTGTGCTAAGTGCCAGGTGAACTTGAAGTGTCTCAGGAAGGAACAGGAGTAACCATGTTATTTTGCTTATGAATAAGAACTGCGCTTTTTCTTGTATGTGTGTGTGAGAGCTTTAGTTTCTTGTTCAGCACTATAGTATCTACTGATATTCATAGAAGCTCTGAAAAATCAAGCGTGACTTCCTTTCATACCTCAGCTAGCACAACTTGGTAGCTACTGGATGAACCTGATTTTTTTACTTAAACCTTCTAATTAAAGTTTACTTATGCCTCATAAATGTGTTTTGCTGTCTTAACTTTAAAAAGCGTGAGAATCTACCCACCTCACACTGTTGTCCAGAAGGTAATAAAATCTCGAAGTATATGCTGTCTTGACAGCCTCAGCTGCAAATTAGAAGTGCTGTCTGTGATCATCCACCTCGTCATTAGGCTGACAGAAACCTGTAGGTCTGACAGGGTACCCCATGAGTGACTGGTTCACTCTTCTGTTGATGCTATTTTCTTGTCATCTGTAGTGAACTGTGAAGAATATTAGTACCGCAAATGCATCTGCAGTTCATATAGATGAATATTGTCCTGGTTTCAGTTAGGACAGAGTTAATTTTCTTCCTAGTAGCTGGTAGAATGCTGTGTTTTAGCTTAGAATGAGAAGATAACATGCCGATGTTTTAATTGTTGCAGAGCAGTGCTTACGTCCTTAGCCAAGGACGTCTCAGCTTCTTGCTCTGTCCTGCCAACGGGCAGGCTGGGGCTGCAGCAAGAGCTAGGAGGGGACAGACCCAGGACAGCTGACCCAAACTAGCCAGAGGGGTATTCCATACCATCTGACGTCATGCTAAACAATACATAGGGGTGGCTAGCCAGGGGAGGGGGGCTGGACTGCTCGGGGTTAGGCTGGCATCGGTCAGCGGGTGGTAAGCAATTGCATTGTGCATCACTTGTTTGTACACATTATTAGTAGTAGTACTATTATCATCATTATTGTTATTATTGTTATTGTTATTATTATTGTTGTTATTATTATTTTCCTGTCTTAATAAACTGTCTTTATCTCAACTCATGTCTTTATCTCAACTTTCCTGTTTCTCTCCCCCATCCCAGAGAGGGAGGGGGTAGGGTGAGCAAACGGCTGTGTGGTGTTTAGCTGCCGGCCAGGTTAAACCATTACAATATACAATAGATCTGTACCAAAAAGCTTCCCATCCTCTTCCACCAAAGACTGGCATTTATTTTGTCAAAAAAAATATTTCCCCTGGATGAAATGAGCTGAGTTGATGCATGAGTGATCATACAGAGGGAGATACTGGGATTTAAGTAGCAAGTATATCTTTGGAAACAAAATAATTCAGAATAAATAAATAAATAAATAGTATTGCATGCCATGTTTTTGTGAGCTAAGGATTTGCAGAAACAGATTCAGGGTATGAAAAAAATATGGTACTGCAGAAAGTGAGCGATTTTTATTTATTTATGTGGGATGATGAAGGGAATAATGTGCATTACCTTGATGGCCTTGCAGTCACCTTAGCAGATCCGATGAATCATCTGTGTGCTATCTCATTAAGTCACTATGGATTGTAGGCTGCCACTGTAATCACAGACAGACTTATTGAAAAGAAGCAGATTATGTAACAAAAACTAAGAACATCATCAGAATTCTGTCTGTGGCAAAGTATACCCAGCTTTCATGCTCGCTGTTTGGAAAAGTCGTGAATAACTGAAAACTGAGGTGTATAAGAGAAAGAGAGAAAGCTCTGGGTGCCTCCAGGCACCCATGTCAGGGATAAAACTGTTGTAGAGAGCTCAGCTGCTCTTTGTAGCATGAAGTGTGTTCTGGCTAGCACTAAGGGAGAAGCAAAAGCTGCCACAACCCTCTTGTAAATCCACTCCACTCTATCTGCATCACAGCAGTCCCAAGAGAAAATGATGTCCCTTTGTAACCATGGGCAAGTAAAATACAGCAAATGGGATACTTTATGGTTTAACACACATATTAATCATAGAATATCCCGAGCTGGAAGGGACCTATAAGGATCATCAAGTCCAACTCCTATTAACCAAATATAAAACAGTTTCACACATTACTAAATTGTCTGCTGAACAAAAAGAAGCATAGTTTATCTTTTCTTTATCATTAAAGGTGGATTCTTGGTTAACGGAGATATTGGCATGGAGTCCAGTGGCTGAATTTTGACTATTTCTCAGTGGGAACACGGTCTCAAAGGACAACAGCTGTTATATGAAAACTGCAGGCATATCTGCAGGTTTTCATTCCAGGAAAGCAATGAATCCCGTTGAATTCAAATGTTTCTATTATTATCCCTTCAGCAAAGATTTGGTACAAGATTAAGTAGATTTGTAGGTGACAACTCAATTTCTACGAGGGTAAATTTGCTTTGTGACAGTGAAGTCAGTAAAGATAATTTACACTATCTCAGGGCAAAACCCAGAGTCAATATTAAGTTACATACCCTTTGTATGGGTAAAACAGTGAATGATTTTAGTGGAAGCAGCATATGATTCTTGAATGTAACCTCAGGACCAAAGTATTAGGTTTTCTGTACTTTCATTACTTTCATTCTAAAACAACTCTGTGCAGTCTCTCAGAACAATATCTTTAAAATCCAACATACTTCAGTGGAAAAAAAAAGGGGTTTTGTATGAGTTAGAATTTAGGAGGTCAGACTTAACATATATTTTTATTCAACTTTTTTTTTTTTTTAATTTTTTATATTGACTCACTGTTATTTGACTGTTGAACAAAATGACCCTAAAAGATTTTTCACGTTCTGAAAAAAATAATTAGTTTATTTTGGGTTCTCTACTCAGTTAGCTCGGTTGTTATGACAACAAATTTTTTGTTACTTTCTTAACATCAGTCCTTTTGATTTCTGTATTTGCTTTTGCTTGTTTGTTTGATTTGATTTGATTTGATTTGCTTTGAAAGAAAAAAATCTATCTAAACTCAGGAAAGAAATTCTTTGCTTTTCAATATTTAAAACCATAAAGATCACCCACATGAAGGACCCAGCTTAATAACTTTCTTAAAGTATTCTAAAAGTCAAAGAGTTTTCCAAGGGCTGCTGAAGACTCAATACAAAAAGTATCTGCAGCTCATCAGTGGTCCTACATGCTCACTGATCTGGGAATCATTCAAATGTTACAGACAGACTATAATAAATGTAGTTCTGACATCTGATCGGAAGAAGTCATGCAGTAAAGCACAGTTTAGCAAAGAGGGCAGGCTTTTTATTATTATTATTTTGAATGCACTTGGGAAATACAGGTAATGATGCAGTTTCATGTCAGGTGCTGCCATGATGCTCCTGTTTCTAAGTATAGCTTTTCCTGGGTGGAAAACTTTAACTTGCTTCCAGCTCTTTCATTTTCATGACAATATTGTAAAAAGAAGATTGACTTGCTAAAGATTTGAATCATCCTCCTTTTAGAATAATATCCTTCATGATTGTTGAAAGAGGATAAAATATTTATGTGACAAAGGCTGTCCAGAAGACAGAGGACTGTGTTGTTCATCTGTGGAGTTTTGTGTAAGCTTTTTTGGGTGTCAGGACTAGATCTAGTCAAAAATGTAGATTTGGAATCTTTCTAATCACCTCCAGTCATGCCACGGAGCGTAAATTAAAGTTTCTTGATTCCATACCTTCATTCCCTGTACACAGTCTGGGGAGAATTAAGTACTTTAAAATACAGCTGTTTTGAAGCACACGGAATTAGTTGATAAAAATGGCCAATACAAAAGTATACCTGTGAATCACCTTTCTGTGAACTTTTGTACCTAAAGTGCATTGGAAAATAAGGGAGCTATCTTCCCTTAGGGATGGAAAGCACTCTGCTGTAGCAAGAATTATACGATTATGTTATCTGTTTGGCTTTTGGGCTGCATATAGGAAGATGAATGTGAAAACTTCTGGACACCCCCAGGCAAGAACAGCTGCATCTGAAAACTTTTTCATGTAAACTAAGGCAGTAGTGAATGAACTGAAATGTCTGAAGATGTAAAAAACAATAGCATGAGGGGTTCTACAGTGGTATTCTTATTTTAGACCAAATATCTCCAACCTCCTTTACTGATCTCCTCTTTAATCTGCTTTTCTGTTATGGCCTGTGAAGTGAAGGCATTTGCCCTTCTCAGAGACATATTGTATGTAGGTTGCGAGATTTCACAGTATTATTGTGATGAGAGCGAGGTAAGTACAAAATGACTGTATCCCTCTGAGGATGTCAGTAGAGGAAGGACTATTGGTTTCCTCAGCATGGGAGTGAGGAGAAAAAAAAAACACCTGCAAGTGTTTAAAAGCAGCACTTACAGCAGAGTGATGATCATGACATAATTCTGAATAGTTCTATATTGTAACTCTATTTAAATGTGGACTTCACTGCAAAATGAAGTAGATGCCTTATTTCTTATTTCTTATCTCATAAGTCTGCTGGAATTGTTTGGGAAGCCCAGTTACAAGTCTGTCCTCATTGATGCTGCTGGAGACTCTGGTTGGACAAGGCCCTGGGGAACCTGATCTAATGGGTGGCATCCCTGCCCATGGCAGAGGGGGTTGATGATCTTTAAGGATCATTCCAATCCAAGCCATTCTATGACTCTGCGAGGTTCTTAAAGGTGTGATGGAAGCATTTCAGAAGGAACTTCAGGCAAGCAGCTCCTGTAATTTGTTGACTATATTGCACTAGAACAGATTCTATATCTACACTAAATGAAGCAAGTGCAAGGCCCAAACAGTAAAATATGACTGTATAAATAGTTTAATCTTCATCTGGTTCCTGTTACAGTTTTGGCCTATGGCTACTAACATTCATGCTAAGTTTTACTCATTTGTGAAGCCATTAGAAATCAATGGATGTGAAATTATTTGGTTTATATTTGTATATTATATTAAGGACATATCTTTAAAGCTTTAAAGTTATATTGACTATCATGACTTATGAATTAATAATACAATTTTTAAACTATAAAACATACTGTGCTGGAATAACTGACTGCAAGAACTCTGTGCTATCCATTGCTGATAACAGACAGGAACAATCAACTTTCATGTTTTGTTTTGTTTTTGTGAAGATGTCTTTATAATAACATGAACATAACACAGTTTAAATCTTACTTTGACTTCTAAAACTCACAAAACACATGAATCAAGGTGGAACAAAACAATGGCAATAAATTCAGAGAAATAAATTGTTTGTTTAGAGACAAGAAAAAGATGTAACAAAAAAAAAAAAAAGTGATTCAACAATTATAATGAAGACATAGGTGGAAAGCCCTGAAAATAATTTATATTGAAAGGGATCTGGGAGCTGCAGTTGACAGCAAGTTGAATACGAGTCAACAGTGTGTCCTGGCAGTTAAAAGGACTGACTCTACCCTGGGGTGTGTCAAGCAAGGCATTGCTAGGCAGTTGAGGGAAATTATTGTCCTGCTCTGCTCTGTGCTTTTGTGGCCTCACCTCAAGCACTCAAGGCCTTTCATACTTAAGGGGTCTAAAAGGATGGAGAAGGACTCTTTACTTGGGTAGATAAAGATAGGACAAAGGGGAATGGTCTCAAACTAAAGGAGAATAGATTTAGAATAGACATCAGGAGGAAATTCTTCACTGTAAGCATAGTGAGGCCTTGGAACAGGTTGTCAAGAGAAGTTGTGGATGCCCCATCCCTGGAGGTGTTCAAGGCCAGGCTGGATGGGACTTTGGCAACCTGATCTAGTAGGTGGCATCCCTGCCTATGGCAGGGGGGGTTGTAACTAGATGACCTTTAAGGTCCCTTTCAACCCAAGCCATTCTATGATTCTATGATACTATAATATCTGAGCAACAAATAGTCCCTCTGAAGCTTCAGTGTATATGTTTCTGTTTAATTAGTTCCTCATACAATCTTTGAACAACAAAGAAAATCAGCAGTTAAAATACCATCATAAGCCACATTCTCACATAAACATTTCTCTAGAAGAGTAAAGACCAGGTCATCCATGAAAGACCATGAGATAGAACTGGAAAGCAGGTGACAAATTCTGCTACATGTCACTGCCTGCACAGAAAACAAGAGCATGATTAAAAACACACAAGATGCATGGGTGGGGAAAGACAACGGGGATGGAGCAAGAAGAAAGCTTAACAGAACAATTATGGTATCTGTTGTTCATCTCTACTGGGAGTCCACCTGTCATTCCCCCAAACTCTTCCTGTCTAAAGTCATAAATTCCTTACACTAAATAAAAACAAATAACAGTTGGAAAAAAAAAAAATGCCATCTGCAAGGAGCTAAAGGATTCACCCAGACTTTTATTGTTGAATTTGCATCATGGTTTGCATCAATGTGTTCTGGGTCATGATCAATATTTACTGTTATATGAGAACTGGAAACTGTTCTTAGTGTGCAGGTCTTAGCAGAGTATCCTGCTGCTACTGGGTGACAGGGATTTTTCATTCATATTGTAGACCTCTTGAGGGCTCACAACACTATAAGTGTCGTCAATTTACCCTGCTGGGCACCTAAATTCCACCACAATTATTCTCTAACTCCCCCTTCTCAAAGGAAAAGAGCTTAAGAGCTGAGATGAGGACAGGGAGATTTCTCATGAGTTGCCATCATGGGCAAAACAGACTCAGCACAGGGAGATTAATGTAATTTATTGCCTATCGCTAGCAGATTA
The DNA here is from genome assembly GCF_964211825.1 of Aythya ferina. Taxonomy (NCBI): domain Eukaryota; kingdom Metazoa; phylum Chordata; class Aves; order Anseriformes; family Anatidae; genus Aythya; species Aythya ferina. The sequence goes on along the minus strand of NC_140298.1, from coordinate 107,770,979 downwards.
CAACAGTGAGAAACTAAAAGCAAACTCAAAACATCTTCAGCCATCCTCACCCCTCACCCTTCCCCCTTCTCCCCCTCCCCCCCAACCCACCCCTTTCTATCTATCCTCTTCAACCTCCTCCCCCCAAGAAGCATTGGGGAATGGGGGCTGCAGTCAGTCCATAATGCTTTGTCATCTGCTGCTCCCTCACTGTCACTCTTTGCCCCTGCTCCACCTGCGGTCCCTCCCATGGGATGCTGTCCTTCCTGACCTGAGCCTGTGAGGGCTGCCCACAGGCAGCAGCTCTTCAAGAACTGCTCCCACATGGCTCCGTACCACAGGGTCCATCCGTCAGGAGCAAACTGCTCCAGCACAGGTCCCCCATGGGCAGCAGCTTCCCCAGACTCCCTGCTCCTGCGTGGGCTCCTCTCCACAGGCTGCAGCTCTGGCCTGGGGCCTGCTTCTGCAGGGGCTCTCCATGGGCCGCAGCCTCCTTCGGGCCACATCCACCTGGTCCACGGGGGCTTCTCCACAGGCTGCAGTGTGGAGATCTGCTCCATGTGGGACCCATGGACTGCAGGGGCACAGCCTGCTCCACCAGGGGTCTCTCCACAAGCTGCAGGGGAACTGCTGCTGTGTGCCTGGAGCACCTCTTGCCCTCCTTCTGCACTAACCTTGGGGGCTGCAAGGCTGGTTCCCACTTTCACTCTTCCTGCTGCTGTTGCATGGTGTTTTTTCCCTTTCTTAAATCCGCTCTCCCAAAGGCCCAACCAGCGTCGCTCCCTGGCTCAGCTCTGGCCAACAGCAGGTCCCTTTTGGAACCAGCTGGAGCTGGCTCTGATCTGACATGGGGCTGCTGCTGGGCTCTATTTGCAGAGGCCACCCCTGCTACCAAACCCTTGCCACATAAACCCAAAACAATCTAGTATAACACACCTCTGTCTAGTACCAATGAGAAACCTCACCACTAGAGAATACACTTTTATTACAAGGAAAATGGCTCTTTGGTAGCACTGCTGTATTTGCAGGTTTATATGCTAATATATATATTATAATATATATAAGGAGAAGCCTACTTGAACTTTCTCTTCCTTGCCCTCTATCATGCATTTTTAAGTTTATCATATGCCACAAGTATCATACTTCCTCCTACAGTCTGCTTTGGCTGTTCTGTTTTATCCTGAAAAAACGCACATCTCAGACCTGGAATGATTGCTGCATTAGGTACTTAGGAAGAACATGTAAAAAAGTTGGGAGCTACTGCTGCATGAGGCAGGGAGTTTCCCCTGGTCATCTGATCCACCAGAAGGACCTGCTCAATATCTTCATCAAAGTTGTAATGAGCCTGATAGCTGTGTCCTGTCCACGACCCAGTTAATTGTCTCTTATGGATATATATGGATAACTCTGAAATGTTTTTTAAGTCTAATTTAGATGCCTGTGAATTTATGGAAGGTGCTTGCAAACCTGCTTCTGTTCCTAAATTAGCCAGTGAATATGTTATAGTTTTGCATTAATTGTTTATCTTCTGTTTTCCTTTGTCCCTGTGTATAAGAAATAACACCCTTAAAAGGTGTTTGGGGGAAAAATACTGTTTAGTACTCAGTAACATCAGTCATTTAATCTTTAATTTGGTATCAGATATATACCAAGCCATAACCAGAGGAATTGAAAGATCCTACAAAATGACACTACAACACTGATCTATTATCTTCATAACTTTTCAAAGCCATGTAGAAAGGTTTAGCTGCCAGACATGCATATCGGATCCTATTCAATAATTCAAATCTGCATTTTATAGTGTGGCCTACAGGGTAATGAAAATTTGACTGGATGATTTTGTAGTCTCGGGCACTTTTAAATGGGGAAAAAGATATTTTAAAATGTTTGTATATTTAAACTTACTGATGATGTGATGAATTAAAAGAAGAGTAAGATAGGATATGTGCAGTCCCTATAGATTATCTTTTGTGTGTAGGTTGGAGACTATTAGGCTTTTTAACAGGTTCTAAATATGCTATGAAATTCCTCAAAATCTGCTGCTAGTCTGTTGACTACAACTGCTTGGCCAAATATACAGATGGACAGCTTTTTTAATGCCTTCAAGTAGCATTTCATGATGATTCACACCAAGGATGGGAAAAAAGAAACATATTTGAAATAGTTTAATATCTTTATGGTTTCTCACAATCCTGGTAACATCAGGGTTAAGACAAAAAATTATCTGCTTGACTGTGCCTTCATCTATCACTCTTAACTCTCTTGCCTGCTGATTGAACTTTGAATGGTTTCCTCTACTGTATTTTGATCAGAGCCTGCACAGAAAAAAATATCTGCTGCTTCTTTACTCTCGTCCTGCACAGAAAAAAATATCTGCTGCTTCTTTACTCTCGTCCTTCACGTCCTTCGTCGTTCTTCTTTTTGCTTCCTGTACATGGTTTCTTAAGCTGGAGGCTGTGATATTTAGTGAACAACCTCAGTCTTTTGCTGATCAGACCAGCTGTAATCTTTCCAAAAGCACTGCTTGTTCGTTTATATGCACCACAGCCATCCCTTTCTCTGCAGTCTAGATCAATCTCAGTGTTACAGAGATTATATTGCTGTCAGTAAGCCTTCAGCTTTTTCCTCACTTTGCTGTAGCACAAGGCTACACATTGAAGACTAGATGAACTTGACATTTCATGTCACCCATTCAATATGCCAAAAAGGAATTTTGCTTGAAGAAAAAGTGATTCAGATAGATCATTATGTCGTTACTGGAAACAGTCCATCTTCTTTGTGATCTACTTAAAGACAAAGGTTCTCCTTAAGTATAGGTGTCATTGCCCAAGAATTCATTTAATGTTTTGCCAAAACCAATGAGCAAGTCTAATAAAGCCCTGTGGGCAACATTTGGTATAGGAATGGGAAAAACTAGGAAATAGAGTCAGGTTTTCTGAGTTATGATCCCAGCTGTGACTCAATCTGTGCGTGTGGCTTAATCTGTCACAAAATATTTCTTTCTCTTCATCTCAGAAGCTGTTGAGATTCTTGTAAGCCTTCTATTGGTTTTTGATGGGAACTAGCATCAAAATCCTTTGACATTAATGATTTTTTTTTAATAAAATTATATATAAATTTACTTTATTTGTCATCCCAGCAAAGCTGCATAAACACTTGTAGCTTTGAGTATTCAGTCACATGAGATTCGGAATAGATGATATAAAATATAAAGCTTAAAGCAAACTTCAAATTGGATTTTTTTTTTTTTCAAAATAAACATCACATTTCATTTTAAAAGATCTGCATATTGATAGTGTAGCTCAGTGGCTTATGAATAACTTAATGGTTGCTGGATTATTTTTTTTCTTTAATGAAATCAAACCTCTCCCCTCCTCCCTTTACCTCCCCCCCCCCAAAAAAAAAAAAAAGGCAAAGGCAAAAAACCTTAAAGATCAATAGTCACACCTGTGGAGTTAGGTATTTAAAAAATAAAATAAAATAAAATAAAATAAAATAAAATAAAATAAAATAAAATAAAATAAAATAAAATAAAATAAAATAAAATAAAATAAAATAAAATATAAAATAATGAGAAGTTTTGCCCAAGGCAAAAACTGGATGATTTCCAGAATGGTTAAAAAAGAAACAAGAATGTGATCAGAAGTGAAAGCAGCACTTAATTTACAGTTATTCACTCTGTAAAACAATATTCTTTATTATTGCATCTTTCGCTTTCTCATGGCATTCCTAATGCCTTAATTTGCTCACTTAGTTTGTCTATTATGTTCTGGTTTTGAAAAGTATGAGTTGGAAATACGATCTTTGTTTATGTGAGTAGCACAATTATTGCTTTCAATGTGTCCATTTGAGTCTGTAAAAATTTCCAAAGCTGAATGCAGATCCAAGATCTATAACTAAATTTTGCATATTCACTTACTTTGGGTGGATGTGCAGGGATATGAAATGCATCAAGAAGCATGGGGCAGATCATGTTTGACTGTGAACTTGGGGATGGGGGGATACATATATGGTTAAAATTGCCTGAAAAGTCAGAGGATACCAATGAGGTATTAATGAAAGTCTGGGATGGACAGTGTACTAGCTATATATAGCTGCTGCTGCTGTTTGACAGTTTGCTTCTTTTACTGTGATTAGCATTATAAATGTCCATACATTTCTCATCAGCAGTATTACTAGGCAGAGAGCATACATCTTCATTTGTATTCATAGTCAGGATATTACCTTTTGTCATGGGATGTGTGGGATTTTTGGTTGGTTGGTTTGGTTTGGCTTTTTTTGTCCTTCTCTCTGTTTTCAATTCTCTGCTTCTTAGCTCTTCTTAGCCCTGTCTTCTCTCAGCACTTTTTTCTCTAGAACAATTCTCTATTCCTTTGGAAATTTCTCCTATTTCTCTTTTGATTTGAGTAAAGTCAGCATGTTTTCAATGGTCAATGGTGAAATCCATTGCCAAAGACTATAATTGAGGCCACAGAAGTATGTGGGCCAGATGTCTGTCCTCCAGAGCACCTGACATGTATATGGTTTGGGTTTTTTTTGGTCCTTTGCAGCAGTGGAAATAAATTAATTTGTGAGCCAAGTACTGAAAGAGATGGGAAAATGTAATGCTTCATTCTCCATTAGATTTTTTGGCAAATATAGATAGAAGTAGAACCTTGTGATAACAAGAAAATTACAATGTTTCTGTGAGACTGTCCACATCTGAGCATGAAATATGAAGTGAAGCAGAGCTATAGCCACCAAGGAGGGTCAGGGAAAGCCATAGGAAGCCAAGCCAAAGTGTTCACAGTAAAAAACCCCAAGTGATAAAATGGCCTAGATTGAAAAGGACCTTAAAGATCATCTAGTTTCACCCCCCCTGCTCTGGGCAGGGTTGCACGCTGCCCAGAGCTGCATCCAGCCTGGCCTTGAATGCCTTCAGGGATGGGGCACCCACAACCTCCCTGGGCACAACCTCTCAACCTCTCATATGTGCAAATACAAAGCAAGAAGCATAGAATAATAGAATCATAAAATCATTCAGGTTGGAAAAGACCTCTTAGATCATCCAGTCCAACCTTTAACCCAGTACTGACAAGTCCACCACTAAATCATGCTACTAAGTTTTAGAGCTATGCACTTCATGAAGACCTTCAGGGATGGTGACTCAAACCTGGGCAGCCTATTCCAATGCCACACAACCCTTTCAGTAAAGAAATTTCTCCTAATATCCAACCTAAAGTTGTATAAAGATGCCGTTGCATCCCTGGTGCAGCTTGAGGCCATTTCCTGTTGTCTTATCATTGGTGCTTGGAAGAAGAGACTGATCCCCACATTTCTAGAATCTTCTTCAAGGTAATTGTAAAATACGATAAGGTTTCTCCTGAACCTCCAGGCTAAACAACCCCAGTTCCCTCAGCCTCTCCTCATAAGACTTGTGTTCTAGACACTTCACCATCTTTGTTGCCCTTCTTTGAACACGCTCTAGCACCTGGATGTCATTCTTGTAGTGAGGGGCTCAAAACTAAACACACTATTCAGTGTTCTGGAGTGCGGCCTTAAAACAGCCAAGAGCCGAGGGACAATCACTTGCCTAGTCTTGCTGACCCTTCTGTGTCTGATACAAGCCAAGATGCTGTTGGCTTTCTTGGCCAACAAAGATTTGGAGTTTAAGTGGAGACTTGTTAGAGCCACCAGAGGGATGAACTCTCTTCCAATGCACTTGAACCTACCTGATGGGTCATCCTAGGCATCACTTCCTTGTGTTTCCCTTTGTATTGACTGCACATAATATTATCTTCAAAAACATTTGCAGAATTTTGTCATCACTAATTGTAAAAAGCTTCATATTTGTTATCATTTGTGAAATTATCTTCACTTTACTTGTTCAAATAACTCTCTCTTCACTATTTTTCTTTAGTGTTTATGATATGATGAAATACTCCAGTCAGCTGATGAAAGGTAAAAAGCATGGAAAGCTGGAGCTGTAGACATTAGAAAATACAATTTGTGCAGAAACTACAGAAGAGTTTGTCTTCTGTGCCAGCATCTGCTTTTTTGCTTATTTTATATACTAAAATTTAGTCTAAGAATAACTGATTGGACACTAGGTATTTATTTTTTTAATTACACACACATTTTCCTGAAGATAGTACTTCTCATTCAACAGCTTATACTCACTGTTTCTCATTTTTCACACCAAGAGATTCTCAAAGCATTCAACACAGTCATATGTGTTTCAAATATGCAGCACTCTGCAATAGCCTGGTTTGACTGTGAGATATTTGAGATGAATTTGCAGACATGAGCTCAATAGTCAGAAATTTTAAACTGAGATTTTCTGTTTAGATTGATAACTATAACTGGCTGAAGAAAGCTGGGGAAAGCTGACTAGTCTTTTTCTGAATTTAATTACTTCCATGTGTGCTGAACTCTGACAGTTAAAGGAGGATTTTTTTTATTACTTTTTTTATTATTGTTACTTTTTATATTGACATTATGGCCTATGGTAATAAAGCTACTCTTACTAGACAGAAAAAGATGTCACAAAGGAAACAAAAAATGAATAGAATAATAGCAAGTTAAGAAGACCTCTGAGTTCACGTGTTGCATATGTCTGACTGTGTGAATAACTGGAGAGCATGTTTTATTTTTTTCCACAGTATGCATTTACAGGAATTATATGAAAATAAAGGTCAGTCTGTTGAACTCTTGCATTGATGACTTCTTATCTGTGTGATAATTCTCATCAAAATGAACAGGAAACAACATGAGCTAGCTGTTCCCAGTATTTAATGATAGTGCTTGAGATACGACCTCAACTTTTCCTTCTTTCCACAAGCATTCAGCTCTTGGATTTGACTCAGTGCATGATCCTTTGAAACTAGTGACACTGAATACTTTCTCCTGTTCCCCTCTTAATGCATGGCTAATGGATACATGTGTATTTGTCTAAGCTATTACACAAATACAACTAGGACATTTTCAATTTAAGTGTACATAATACATTTGGCTTATATGAGCCATTTCAAATAAACCAGAAGAACTGATGGAGTTGCAATTGTCAATCAAGCCATTAGCTTTAGGGGAATTGCTCACCGAAGCAGGATGAGTTTTGGATTCCACTGAGGTTTCCAAAGGGAATCTATGAACAGCTTGTCTTTCACTGAAAGAGCCCTCCTGGTGCTCACCAGTCCCTTAAGCTGTGCATATTAAACTTGTGTTCTGCAGTGCTTAAAAGCTGCAGTGCTACTTTGAGAAAAGTACATATTGGATATCCATAAATTATGCTGTGCTTATTAATTTGCTTTAAGTTTTGAAATTATGCTTCAGATATATGAAATTATACAATATTTTTTTTTAATTTTTTTTTTAATTACAGACTGTATTCCCTCAATTATGCAAAGCAGTCCTTGCCTTTGGTGCATGTGTAGTTGATTTCATTAACTTCTTTGACATATATAAGTGCTTGTCATTGTAAGAAAAGTTTACAGATTAGAGTTTGATCTTTTTGTAGAGGTGGAACAAAATCTTCACTTGTCCCACTTGCAGATGAAAGAGGATTTATATGCAGGTGGCAATCCAACTACCTTCTTCATCTTTGGTTTGTTTATTCATATATTAATTTGCAAGTCATCCCTAAAAGGGTCTGCAATCTGAGTTGCAGAGCTTATTCTCTGTTGCATTTTAACCTGTGGTGACAGAGCTGACTGACACACAAAATGCTGTGGCCTGCCTGTGGACCGTAACATCTTATGTCTACAGACGAAATACTACATAGGTCAAGGCTGAGAACATTATTATTCTTGTGCCATACCATTGCAGTTCAAATCTGTAGATGCAAAAGAATGGAAAAAATCACTTACCTGCCCAACATGGAGTTTTTGCACACATATAATCTGAAAGATCTATTTTACCTTTAGGATATGTATTCACTTTTCAGTCAAAACAAAAGAAAAGAAAACAAAACAAAACATTTTGAATTGAATGTCATGAGGGGCTCAACTTAGCTTTCTAAACATGGGCACCTGAACTAGTAACATGGGTTACTAGTGTCAGGCCTCCTGTGGAAAGATGCAGGTCTCCCATACAACCAGTTCCAGGTGGATGACCCACATACTTAATGGTATTTGTATGGTAGTCAATATCTAAGCTTTGTGAATTTGAAACAAGCCTTTAGGTTTCACTGTAAATATCACCTTACCAAGGTCATTTAAAATTTGGAAAAGGTAGAGGATTATTAAATTTATTATTGCCTTCTTACCGTGTAAAACAAGTGATTTCAAATTCCTAGCTTTTGCATTTTGTCTGTAAAATATGAAACAAAATATGGAACAAGACCCTGACTGCTGAAATTCCACATCTTGTTCTGAAGACGATGACAGAAAAGATTTGTTTCCATCTCCAAACTTAATCAGTTAACTGTAAGGGAAGGAAAAGCACCTCACATTTACCAAAGTTTATTTTTAGAATTGTTAAGTTAATGAAGCATTATTTTAAAAGAACATTTTTATTCTAGCAAAACAAAGCAAAGTCCTCAGTTGCTCATTAAAAAATTGGCTAGAAAGTTGCTAAAGACTCTGTTGAGGTTCTCTTGTAATTCTACCAGAATCTGGCTCTTCATCAAGTTGCTGGTTAATATCCGAAGAAATGAAAATGAAACGTACAGAGCTTTCCTTATGAAAAGGTATTATATTTCAGTATTGTGCATCAATAAAAGTATACAAATATCTTTTCAAAATCAGTCTTGCAAGACTAGTTGCTCGAGGACCATGGCATTAAACAAATACATGACAAACGTTACTTAGACTGTTGTTTTTTTCCATGCATTTTCTTAGTGTATATGTTTATACTGTCACAAATGCTGCTAACTTTGCCTTATAGCTAAAAGATACAATGAAAGTAGACTTTGTTTTCTGTCTCAGCAGTTCTTACTGTAAATTATGAAACTCAATCTTTCACTGACAATAAATTGGCTCCATAAAAAGCAGTGGGGTAGCTGTACCTGCGTTACCCATGTTAAACACTTCCATTTCATAATGATAACAGAGAAAACAAAATTAAAGTTTTATATTTTAAATTTTGTAAAAATGTACATGAGAGAAAATGCTAGAAAAGAAAAGCTACGGGAAAGAAAAGTCAGCTAACCTTTGTGCAGACAGTAAGTCAAAATTTAGACAGCCCACTGCAGCAGAAGATCAGGTTCAAGACCATCTAAGGACACTTAAGGTGTGTAAGTCCGTGGGTCCTGATGGGCTGCATCCACAGGTCCTGAAGGAACTGGCAGATATAGTTGCTAAACCACTGTCCATCATATTTGAGAAGTTGTGGCAGTCCAGCAAAGTTCCCACTGACTGGAAAAGGGAAACATAACCCCCATTTTTAAAATAGAAAAAAAAAAAAAAAAAAAAAAAAAAAAAAGAGAAGACATGGGGAATTGCAGTCTCACCTCTGTGCCTGGCAAGATCATGGAGCAGATCCTCCTGAATACTCTGCTAAAGCACATGGAAAATAAGTAGGTGATTGGTGACAGCCAACTAAGGGGAGATCGTGCCTGACAACTCTGGGACCTCTAAGATCAACCAGTCCAACCTTTAATCCAGTACTGACAAGTCCACTACTAAACCATGCTACTAAGTTTTAGAGCTATGCATTTCTTGAAGACCTCCAGGGATGTTTACTCATCCACTTCCCTGGGCAGCCTATTCCAATGCCACACAAACATTTCAGTAAAAAAACTTCTCCTGATATCCAATCTAAACCTCCCCAGTGCAACTTGAGGACATTTCCCCTTGTCTTATCACTTGGGTTCATGAACCTTCTCTTTGCTTTTCAGGGTGATACAAAAATTGTCAAATTCTGATGTATCACTCGCAGTATCTAACAGCAGCTGACTTCTGCCTCATATGCTAGGCATGCTTTAGTATAGGCTTCAGGAGAGGGTAAGACAGAGATGTTCCACTCAAGATCAGACCAAAAATAAATGAATAAATAAACAAAATGTAAAATATAAAATAAAAAACGTGGGTTTCACCACTATTTTATTCCTGGCTTCTATTTTTCTTCCAGAAAAGTCAGGCCATGGGGTACAGCTCACCTCAGACCTCCTCATAGAACAGTGTTGATGTTGAACAGTACTGGTCCCGCTCTATGGACCTCATACTGACTGTGCTGCTCCCTTTATTTTAGATTTATCATTGGTAGTATTTTGGGAATGCCTATAAAGCTGCATGATCTCATAGCTATAAAACTGTTATGGTCAATGGCTATAAAGCTGCATGAACTTCCTGGGACACAACATCAGAAAACAGCATTCCATCCTTACCAGAGGGAGAAAAGGAAACCAGAACATCAATTAATGCCTGGTAGAAGTATACTTACATCATGACAGATTCTTAAGTAGTATCATTTTATTTTACACAATAAGATTCACCATGTCACAACACAAGATTGTTATTATGCAATGCCAAATTCTCAAGCAAATACCCATAAATACTTGAAGAATATTTGTTGCAGCACAGCTCCCCCTAGGCAGGAGTAGAGCAATTCTATGTTCCGTAGCAAATAAGCTGCAATCTGCAGAAACTTGCATCACTGTAAAGGGAAAAGTAAAGGGCGGGGGGGGAGAGGGAGGGGAAGGGATATATTATTATTGTTGCTATGGAAACTGAACAAAGAAAAACTACTTGCCTTTTTTTTTTTTTTTTTTTTTTTTTTTTTCTGGTTCCTACAGCAAATGAGACTAAAATGCTGAGATTTCAAGGACAAAAATTGCTGTCAATAACTAAATATTTTGTTATTCTGGGATTTACCAGCACATTACCTTGGAGCTGTTTAGTTTCTAAATGCTAGTGAATTCTTTTTTACTGAAGGGCAATATGTTTTAAGTACATGAAGCATGCTGTTATGAACATGCAATTAATTTCACATGGCTAAATGATTGAATAGTTGATCTGGACCTAAAATTGGGGATGTATTCAATGCATTTTATAAATATCTGTAAAGACTTTCCTATAAAAGAAGAAATTTTGAATTTACAGGTATGCATCTCCCTGCACAGGACCTGGGAACTGTAAGAAATTAAACATTGCTATTTAGATGTTTATCCCCATTCAGTTATCATATGGTAATTCTATTTGCATCTGTGTAAGAGGCTATTTGTGAGACTCCCTATACCTCTGCCTCCATTGGGCTTATGTGGCAAGGTCTTTGGTAGCAGAGGGCTGCAGGGGTATCCTCTTTGAGCAGAGTCCAGCTGCTACCCCATGTCAGATCAGAGCCAGCTCCAGGCAACTCTAAAAGGGACCTGCCACTGGCCAGAGCCGAGCCAGGAAACAATGCTGGCTGGGTGGGCCTCTGGGAGAGCAGATGGAAGAAAGGAGGGAGAAAAACTGTTGTGCGACTGCAGCTAGGAGAGAGGAGTGAGAAAATGTGAGAGAGCCAGCCCTGCAGCACCCAAGGTAAGTTCAGAAGGAGGGCAGGAGGTGCTCCAGGCACACAGCAGCAGTTCCCCTGCGGCCTGTGGAGAGGTCCCTGGTGGAGCAGGCTGTCCCCCTGCAGCCCATGGGTCCCACATGGAGCAGATCTCCACACTGCAGCCCGTGGAGGAGCCCCCGCGGAGCAGGTGGATGTGCCCTAGAGGAGGCTGCGGCCCATGGAGAGCCCCCACAGCAGCAGGCCCCAGGCCAGAGCTGCAGCCTGTGGAGAGGAGCCCACGCAGGAGCAGGGGATTTGGGGGGAGCTGCTGCCCATGGGGGACCCGTGCTGAAGCAGTTTGCTCCTGGGGGATGGATGGACCCCATGGTACAGAGCCGTGTGGGAGCAGTTCTTGAAGAGCTGCTGCCTGTGGGCAGCGCCTGCAGACTCAGTTTGGGAAGAACAGCATCCCGTGAGAAGGACCCCACATGGAGCAGGGGCAAAGGGTGACAGTGAAGGAGCAGCAGATGACAAAGCATCATGGACTGACTGCAGTCCCCATTCCCCAGTGCTGCTTCAGGGAGAGTAGGTAGAATAAATTGGGGAGGGGGGGGAGGAGGGGAGTTGTTTTTCGTTTGCTTTTAGTTCTCACTGATCTAGTCTGTTATCAATAAGCAACAATCAATTCTTTTTTTTTTTTTTTTTCTGAGTCTTTTTATCTCTTATGCTGAGTCTGTTTTGCCCACAATGGTAATTAATGAGTGATCTTCCTGTCCTTATCTCAACCCAGAAGCCTTTTTTTTTTCACTATATTTTCGCTCCCTATTCTGCTGTTGAAAAAGGGGAGTGAGAGAGCAATGTAGTAGAGCTGACCTGGCCATCTGTGTTAAAACACCACACTGACTCACATATATTTCATCTCTAAAATGGACAAGCAGCCAATCTTTCTGCCAAATAATAACTTAAGTCATGCAATATTATTTTAATAGCCTGTACTTTACAACTCATCTGGAAATGAAGATGCAGCTGATTTATGGTAATAGAGTATGACTAAGTATGGTTTCCACTATGTTTTCTCACTCTGAGCATGGTAACTGAAACCTAAAGTTAGTGAAATTAAATGGTCACAATCATTTCTCAGACTAGAATGATTTGCTATTTGTTAAAGTTTAGTATAGAATAGGCAAAATAAGCTGCAGGGGAAAAAAAAAAATATTTTCTACAGGAAAAAAATATCTAGAATCTTCTGACAACCAAAAGGTGATAGAAGTCATTTCTCTTCTCATTTGTCTGGGTTTACAAACCAGAGGTGGAGACCTTTCTTTATTCCAGTTCTTCAGGATGCTTTCTATTGGCAGCTAGTATCATCTTCATCTTACCCAGTCTGTTTAAGGCAGGTGTTTTGCCACTCTCTGCTAGATGTTATTTGACTATCCTCCCATGTACAAGAAAAAGAGATATAGTTTAAATACCTCTCAGCTATAATTTATCTTACAATATCTCAGTGACATGAATATTCTTGCTGTTGGGGATGGAGAAGGAATGGGGTGCCTCCAGGTGCTGAATGTCTTTTAAACCTGAAGGACTCTTCACTTATTACATACATAAGGGGTATTAAAGAGTTGTCCAAGGATCTCTTCAAGCAGATTAGATATATAAAGATTTAGAAGATATATAGACAAATAAACAAATACATAAAGATGGATAGATAGATAGATAGATAGATAGATAGATAGATAGATAGATAGATAGCCAGGTCTGAATTCTGATCAACTTGAATAAAAAACACTGATGGAAATCACAGATGGTACAGGACGCAACTCACCATCAGCAACATTCCCTAGAAAGAGATGGTGATTTTCCTACAATTTCATTTCTAAATTGCCTTTCAAGTGCATCTCAGGCATAATTATTATGATAATCTGGAGGAGGAGATACTATCATTCAAAATAGTAGCAACTATTAATAAATTTTTTTAAAAAACAAAAAAGTTAACACTTAAATTCCCAAACATCAATCAGATGAGGTTCTTTCCTTTTGCAGAGGATTTCATAAATTTTATTTCCAAAATTTGATTTAATTTCATACATTTCATACATTTCATACATTTGATTCAGTCATTCATTTACAAGAGTCTATGTAGTTTCTAATACAACCTTTAATGGAAAGTTTTGCTAAATATGATCTACAGTATAACTGTATGACCCTGCATATTTATTATATATTTTCAACACGCACAATTTTCCAGTCACCAGTGCATAGTGCTGGAAATCCCCTACTGTTATAGTGTACAGCATTAGAAAGACTGTTCTTTGAATTATAAGGAGTTTCTGAATGTATTCTTCATCATGTCAGTATAGAAGTGAATGCAAATGGAACCTCTATATTTTTGTTTACTTGTTTCTATTTGTTTTTAGGACAAAAACCTGCCTCACTTTTGTCGCTCTGTGGCCATATACAGTAGTGAGTCAGTCAGTTAGTCGTGGAAATCTAAATGAGTTATAAAACCATTCAGTTGCAGCATTGCGGAACTGCAGGAGTAGGTGGATACAACTATGAATTTCAAATGAACTAATGGGCTAATTACCTCATTTTCTTATTATCCCAATAAGCTAAATACAGTATCTCTTTACGATATGTAAAGCTGTGTCTTAAACAAGTTTTATCATATATCTTGTCTTTTCTTTGTTTTCCATTTCTTAGTGAATTCAATTCATTCTATTTTGACTTGACAGCAGTAGAATACACCAATATTGTATCTGCAATTAATGACAGATGTGTGTGTAACATATGGGGTCAGACCAGGCAAATGGTATGATTTACTGATGCAAGTAATAGTGACTGTGCACTAAATAAATGCTCTTTCCTGGATCTACTTGAATAAGTGGGGCTACTCTTGAAATACCAAGCTTTTATTTGCAAAATAAAAAGGAGTTGAGAAGATCTCTACAATCAGCAGAGATATTTGCAGCACAAATAAGCTTAGCTTTGCCATGCAGTGAGTGGACTCTGTATTCGTAGACATAGCTCCACTAAATTTGTCTATGATCTTTTCAAAACTAATCATAATTTTGTCTACTACAGAACATGTGCATTGCACAGCATCAGCTCTCTCCAACACAAAAGTTGAGGTGGATTTTTGGCTCAGAGAAGCTGAAGGGTAAAATGCTTGTTATTTGTAGAGCCAGGCAAATATAGGCATTTGTAGAGCAAGGTTGTTAGACGTTTGTAGTAAAGTAAAGATTTCAGGAATGTTGTTTTGCAGGAATTGATTTCCCTTAGGCCAGATTTCTTTTGAAAGAATATGATATCTTGAAGAGTAGTCACATTTTACAGTGGCATAGTTATGTTTTTGAAGGTATCATTTGTAGCAAACCTTCTGAATGAAACAAACTATAGTGATAACATATGTTTAACAGCCACTTGACTACATATGTGTGCTAAAAGTTACAACATGGCATACTATGTTCTAGCCACAGATGTCAAAATAAATGCTTCATATAACTTTCTATTTTAGCTGCTGAGCACATATTAATTTCTTATCTTCTGCCTTGGGCAATTATACTATAAATGAAAAGAGCAAATTCTACATTTAGACTTCTTCATGTAAAAGCTAGTATTGAGAAAAGGAAAAATAAGATTATGTGATATGATATCATAGAAAAAGATATATATGCACACATAAATTTATATATTCTTGTGTTAATTTTTTGCTTTTTTAAGTATTACATTAAACATCTTTGCATTCTTTTTTCATAGCCATTGCCTTAATCTCTGTTTAACAGTGTTTTAATTTTTCCTGTCTTCAAGTTTTATGTTTAATGGATATTGTTTCTAGATCCTGAGTATATAGTTATCAAACACCCATTGGAGCAAGATTTAGTCCGATATTAAAGCACTACAACTGGGTAATATGTAGATTACAATGTGTAATGTTGCAATATGTAAAGTGTACCAAGGCAGGATGGTCTCCTGTGGCAGCTGGAGCCTATATGAGTTCTATTAGGACATCTAAGGCAAGACCTAAGAGTAGGTTAAGATGTGACATTAGTTTTCTTCATTCCAGTCCCTGAACAAAGATGTTCTGTAAAACAGGCTTAAGATTATACCATCAGGCTACATAAATAGGTTTCAGCAGTTTTGGAATTAGACACTGACTGTGTTTTTGAAATGCAGTTCATTACCTATGGAAAAAAAAAAAAAAAAAAGATTTGTACACAGTAATAGCCTAGAAATGGCATTCCTTTCCCCAAAAGTAAATGAATCTGAAATGAAGCAGTGATGACACTTTCAGTTAGAAGTGTTCAATAATTCATTTAAATGCCACCCCCTATCTCCTTAATAACATGTACTTCCCTCTGTAACAGATGTAGTGGAACCATGGAGGAAAATTTTCATTGAGAGTTCTTAAAAAGGTTTTAAAAAAAATAGCTAAATCATTTTTCACTTAAAAATGGGAAGTTTTGCATGAATATTCTATTTTGATAGTATCTGCTACAGAGAACTGGCAATACAAATCATTTCAGCTTTTTTCTGGCTTGAAAGATATTTGACCTTGTTGCTTCATCCTGACTTTTCCGCTCTGACATTTCAAACGTCTCTCAAGTGAAATGTCTGATAAATGTGGATCACTTTCTTTCCTTTTTTCTTATCTAGCAAAGTTAGATTCTTTTCACTTTTCTTCTCTTTAGGGATAAAATTTTTGAAACCAGTGCTTCCTTTAGAAAGAATAACATTAGCTTCTCTAGCTGTCACAAATCTCTGCATCTGAGCCTACACTAGCAAATTGAACTGGGCATGGGCCTGAGCATAGTCATTCACACAAACTGCTGTGGTCTCTGGCATAGTTCTGGCTCCAGCCTAATAATACTCACTCAGTATTAGCTTCAGGTAGGCTTTAGATTTAGCACCTACCAGGAGCATGAGCTGCAGGAAGTTTGGACTGGACCCTTCTCCTTTATGGGAATTTGGAAGACCAGATTTGTAAGGACAAAGGCTGTGTCATGATCTAGGATATGCCTATTTGTGCAGTTATAGCAAAGAAGAGAGGGAACAGCTACTCTTGGAAACTTCTTTATAGAAGTATAATATTCACTAGATAAAAAATTGTACTTCTGTTACAAAACTCACAATATTTCACTAAGAGTAGTTTGACTTTTTATGAGACTGAACAGCTCTACAGCACCTTCTGCTTACTAACCACATTGCCTTGCTGGGGCCTGAATAAAACAGAAGCTACTTGTCACTGGACTCAGAAGACATTTGTTCTTCTGTGTGTACGTGAAGCCAAAAGACAATGGTATGAGGGCTGTGTGCTCTTAGAGGCTTGATTTGTCACATCAAACAGGGAAGAAAGAAAAAAAAAGGAATCAAGAAAACAAAAGGATATTGTTGTGTTTTAAGTAATTCAGCCATGTTTTTGTTTGTTTTCCTAGTTCTTTCTGGGTAGTAATGTTTCTGCTATATCTCAGGAGTTGGACTCGATGATCCTCATGGGTCCCATCCAACTCAGAATATTCTATGATTCAATGATTCTGTGATTCTACGACTTATTTTTTTCTCTTTCATACCTGCTGATTTGGCCTTTATCACTTGGAAGGAAGTTATACAATAGTTACTGTCCTGCAACAGTTAGCAAACATTAAAGCCTGGTATTTTATTATCAATATTCACTACACTATTCGGATAAGAAATTATTGTGAATATAGCGCTGTGTGAGGAGATTTACTACAAATTAGTGCTCCATGCACAAGGCTACATATGCCAATAAGATACTGGGGGCTCAAAGATAATGTTCTGCTCTCTGCAGCCAACAAGTAAGGGTCAGCTAAGGCAGATCAGTTTACATCAGACTGATAATTTCTATTTCATCTGACATTTTGTCCCTTCTGAATTATGCATGTTATCTAAATTATGTAGAATCTAAGAAACTTTCTTTCATTGTTTCTTTTCATCTTAATCAAAAATATTAAATCATTTCCATGCAAAAGAGTGGAAAATTTTCATTTGTATTGAATAGATCATGCTAAAAACAAGAGTGGAATAACCTCCCTAAATTGGCTTTTCTTCCTCTCATTGTCAGCACATTTTACTTGCAGATTCTTCACTCAGATCTTAGTGCTATTCAATAGTATTCAGTTCCAAACAGGATCAAAGTAGTTTATCACCATCCATTTCTCTTCACTAGCTTACTCAAGGTTGCTGTTGTGTCAGATCTGCTTCCCCTGATTCCCTTAATTCCCTTAATTCCCTTCACCCCAATAAGTCCAACCTACATGTGTCATATGTAAAACTAAATGGCAATGTGGAACGTTTGCATACTAAAGCACTTCAATCACACATACATTAATTACATGACTTTCCTGGGCTGTGGGGAAGATGGTGCAGTGAGGGAGAGCAGCTGGCTGGGTTAATGTCATGGCTCCATGCATGACCTCCTTGGTCCACAGTTCTGCAGGGAGGCTGGTTATGGTTCCTGTGCTGTGCATTGTCCTGGTGCCAGGCTGTGAGGTTTTCCTGGGCTTCTCTCCACTCTCTGGGCTCCCTGGAGGATGAAAAGATGGACCCAGATACTGGTGAAGGGGTGTGGGACTTACTTCCCTGGAGTTCATTTTGTTGTGGGTTTTTTTTTCAGTCACCTTTGGTTATCAGTACTCTTAGCTTATCCTTAGCCATAGGACTGGCTAAAGAACACAGAATCACAGAATGGCTAAGGTTGGAATGGACCTCTGGAGGTCCTCCAGTCCAACTCTCCTGCTCAGGCAGGGACCCTTACAGCAGGTTGCCCAGGACCATGGCCAGGCAGCTTTTGAAGATATGCAAGGAGGGAGACTCCACAACCTCTCTGGACAACCTCTTCCAGTGCTCAGTCAACCACACAGTAAAGAAACGCTTCTTGATTTCCAGGCAGAATCCCTTTCACATTGAATTCAGTCAATTTGTGTGTGTTTGTTTGTTTGTTTGTTTGTTTTTGTTTTGTTTTTCACAATTGAGGCATTAGAGCTTGCGGGTGAGGGGTTGTGTGGTTTTTTGTTTGTTTTTCTATAGCTACTGTTTTATAGCTGTTTTTCTATAGCTCTTTATGATGCAGACAAAACTTGAACCTTGGTTTCTAAGCCCCACAGAAATCAGAAGTTGTTTCAAAGAGTTTTTTTTACAAATCTTGACCACAAAAGAATGTGGTGGAATTCATATGTCATCATTTCTCAAAATTTGATAGTTAAAACAGTAGGTGATAGAAAAAATGCATATTAATGAAGAATTAATGTACTTTTGGCTTTTGAATACCTATTCCTTTTGGCAGGAACAACATATATTTGATCCACCTTGGCAAAGAAGAACAGGATAACAGGATCTTTTTTTTTTTTTTTTTTTTTCCTGTAGAGTCAGATATTTTCATCTTCTCACTGTGTAAACCTTAAGCAACTCCATTAACTTCAGGGGCTTCCAGTAGAGCCCTGAGCTCCACTAACTTCTTTAACTAGATCCCTACTGACCTCATAGGGTACTTAGGAAACTGTGGCAAAGCAAGGTTGTAACACAACTTTGTGTCTAATGCCTTTTCAGATAATCAAAGTATTGTGCCCAAGTGATGGTACACAAGTGTAAGCAATATTTCTATGTATCTCATGCCTCATCTGTAAACACTACGTGGGTGTCTTACACACCCTCTGGAATTTAAAATAGCACTAGAATCCTCTGTTTGGAGAACTGAACTGAGCCTGTAGTTGCTCTATAAAAAGATATAAAATCAGAGGTGTACTAGTGTTGCCCTGAATCCTAGCCATACTGATACGTGTTCAGACGGCTTGCAAATTGGTAGGTAAGACCCTGCACTTGGTCACAGAAACAAGATTACTCTTTGAAACCCTGGATTTATTTCCTTTGACATATACTGACTACTATGGAGAATTACTCCCTGAATATACGTAAATCAAAATATGTTTTTTCTTTCCCTTAAATCTTTATGCTATCATTGAAACAACAGTTTTACAAGTACGACCCATGGGGAACAGTGATGATGTTCCCTAACTCCTAAATCTCAAGGAGAAAACATCTGAAAACATATAGGTCATCCAAAAAAGCAGAGAACCTTGACAGCTTCATTTCGATATCCTCATACCTAAATCTCAATCAAAATACATTGACCCCTGGTTTATGAAGAATGGCAATGTCACTGACTGGTATTCAATACATAGTTATATTTTACCCTGTCCTAGAATGAGGTTCAGAACTTCAGCCTGGACTATATTAAACAGTACATTTTTATTCCTTGCACTTGACTTTCAAATTCTAATGTCTTAAGTAAAG
Organism: Aythya ferina; assembly: GCF_964211825.1. Classification (NCBI taxonomy): domain Eukaryota; kingdom Metazoa; phylum Chordata; class Aves; order Anseriformes; family Anatidae; genus Aythya; species Aythya ferina. Next base: position 107,751,296 of record NC_140298.1, on the reverse strand, counting down.
AGATTTGTAACCAAGGAGACGTGAAGTGGTATTTCTCTTATTGTTCACTAAATTTGACACGAGCTACAGAAAGCAACTCTCTATTAGCACTTTAAAGTAAAAATGTTTTCCTACTTCCTTTCCTATAATTTGTCTCTGCTTTTGATAAATAGCTTATATCTTCAATGTCAAATATCACAGATTACATGCCATGGTAGGACAAGTTTAAAACAAACAAACAAACAAAGCAATTGTTTTCCTTAGTCTATATGAAGAAAGATTTATGATTTCCATTTCCTCCACAGATTAAATGTTTCTTGCAGAACCATAGCATATTCCCTGGCAGTTTTCACAGCAGAGGGCCATAATGGGGAGTCAGAGATTCCAGAATGTTATGATTATCTTTTCTTTTAATTATTAACAGTTTTGACAGGTTTCAGCTTTGACATTCTAGCTAACTATTCTAACACTGATTAGAATATTGATGCTGTTATGATTGATGAACATAATCAGGACTGCAAAGACCAAAGTTAATCTTATAAATTAGCTACAGGCTCCTCTGTTCTGTTTAAAGCAATGTTTAAGATTTTTTAAGATTCTTTAGGATCTGAACTAGGCCTGAGCCAGGCTGAGTATTGAAGAGAGTATGAACATGCTTTTTTAGTGAAGAAGAGGAGGTGATTAGGACTAACATGTTAATGCCAAATGAACTCTTTGTTTCCCACTGCAGAAGAAAAAGTCACATTCTGCATGATTTACATGCTTAGCACCGCATTTTCAGTGTTTTGCATTATGCTTTTGTTTTTCTTTCTCTGTCCATGGAGGTCTGAGGTGTGCCAAAAAATGGCTATCCTGCTTAAACTAGAAGGATTATCTATGATGCTGTTGATGATGGGTATACAGTTTGTATTATGAACAAGAGTCATCCAGCTTCCACTGGCAATGAATCCTTTCTGTGAAATCTCTTAACAATTTGATTATAAAATCAAGGTTTTGAAATGTGAAGCAGCAATCAAGTTATTCTGTACTTTATACAATGAATACGTGCTTTATTACAGTATATATCTATTACAGTACCAAAGTGATTGGTGATTAGCAGAGAAAGGAAGAAGCTAAACTTCATGCACATAGAAATTCAGATTAGATCAAAGCCTTCTGGTATAGATATACCAGATTGGCAATATGATATGATTTATGAACTGTTAATTAAATCTACCTCCTCTGTGTCAGATTGAATACATGAATATAAATGTCTTTACCTTGATAGCAGATAGCCAAGCCACAGCTTATATAATGACTGTGCATGGCACACTGATGAAAAACTAGACTCAAACAACAAAACACTTTGTAAATATGACCCCAATAAAAGACAATCACAAGCACAATAAATTTCCACTTGTGAGCTATTCCTAAATAAAATTGAGCATAACATTGATACATTGATAAATAGTCCTTGCATTTTCTGTACTCTTAGAATAAAAATAATGTTATAAACGCATTCAAAGGTTGGTTGTTGGTTTTTTTGTTTTGTTTTGTTTTGTTTTAATTAAGGTAGAACCACCTATGGTAATTGCTAGAATAATATGAATTTCTTGATTTTACTAGGCTGCCAAAGTCACCAGAAGTAATTCTGTTATTTGCTAATTATTTTAAAAGGTATTGAATACCTAATTTTTATTACTGTAATACAATGGACCTTATGGCTATGGTGTCTGAAACATGGAAATTAGTTTGGACCAGAAAATAAAAGTTACATCTATGACATTGAATTCTGTGTACTGTAATCTAAGAAATCTGTTTTGTAAAGTGAGCTGCGTGATGGCACATTTCTCATCAACTGATCCAAAAAAAAGAAAATAACTTTCACCGTGTGTGTTATCTTTGTGCTTCGAGCTCTGTCAGCTCCAGATAAAAATTCAGTACCATTTCAACAAATTCTATAGTATTTTCTTCTACATTTTCTTCTGATCATCCAGTTCATAACTTCCAGTATACATAACATCATTAGACTCCATTACAAAGAAGCAGGAAAATGGAGCAGTAAAATAATTGAACAGTTAATATTCAGAAAAATATACTATAAAATGTCAGACTTTTGTGCCTTTATGAATGCATACTAAGTCCTGATTTTCTTGTTCACTTGAATAACTCAGTTTTAATCTTTATGACAGCTCAGATAGCTAAGGTGACTTATTTTTGTGGTAATATTCAGTATTTGCATAGCAGCTCTCCTCAAAGGATGACTGTGTGTGGTACCTATACACTAATTATATTTCTATCCTCTTTTCTTTTCTTTATCCCTCAGCCCTATCATCATGGTCTCTTTTTATTGTTGCCTACCGTGTTACCTCCTATTCAGCAGCATAGAAGGCATGATGCTGATGGCAGTATAATTGTACTATTTATAATTAATTACAGTGAAAAGGGAAAGGAGTGTTAATAAATGCCAGTAAGGGGACAGGTGAAATTTAGAAAGCACTCTACATTTCTGGTTTTATTTACATTATACTTCTGTGAAGGAAACTTGAGTATTGGTTATATTCACAGTCTTATGAGTGTTATCGTATTTATTTATTTATTAATAAAGGACGAGCTGTCATCCCAAAGTAATCTGGTAATTAATTCTAGAAAGAGGATGCAGGACAAAATGAAGAGTTCTCATCTAAAGTCTAGCACTCTTCATTTTTAATTTGCAATAATAACTTGGCTACTTGGCTACAACATCCTCTTAGTCTTTCCTGCTTAGCTATTCAACTTTGTATAAATGTGCTCTTTGTATTAAATGCTCTTTGGAGCAGGGATTGGAACACTGATATTTGGCTTCTCAGGGGACTGCCCTGATCACTGGCCTCCAGAGTCAGACCCACGCCTCCCACTCCCACCTCAGAGTAGGACTGGCAAGGCTCCAATACAGCCATTGCAGCCATTCTACAATCTTTTAGGCAGTATGGGAAGAACCCAAATATTCTTTTTGCTGGTTTTGGAAGGAAGAGTCTGGCTATGAATATTTAATCCTACGAGTCCTAGGTTACATTGCTTAAAAAAAAAAAAAAGCATTTCAGTACAATCCACGTTTTTAAAAAAGCATGCACACTCATAAATGTGCTGCATCGTTTCAAGACATTTTCCTCCTGACCTTCCTTGCACAGACATCTGTTATGATCTTTGTATGGAAAAGCAAACACGAGGCAGTGGATCCTGAATAGGAGGTGTGAATTCTGTAAGAATACCAGTTATTTCCTTGTTATATTTAGATCTCCAAACCTTGTTATTCGAGAATTATTTTAAAATCTATGACCTTAAATTTTATAATTTCTTGTTACATACTTATAATAAGGAGTAATCTTATTAAAAAATCAGAAAGATTTTTTTTAAATTCTTCATATCAGAGAGGATCATTATGCTGAATCCAGAGCAATTACTCAAACTGCTAATAATCCATTGCTAATTAGTACAACATGTTTTTTTCAAGCATCTGGATGTGGGTGTTAAATCTCTAACAGCTGTTAGTGATTCCCTGCTGTATTCCTGTATTTTATTATTGTAATCCATGTATCTCTTGAATATTAGAAGCATTTTAATACAGTTACCAAGCAACTGCTCAAGACAGCTTTATTATATGCATGTTTCTTGCATGCTTCATGAGACTGCTCTGTGAAGAGAATTATCAAAGCAAGGGAACAGAAGAGCTAGCTGGAGAAGGAGATCAGCTAAAGGAGACAGCAATTTTGGAGGATTAATTCTATGAAACTCACTCTAATAAACCTCAAAGACTCAAAGAGTGTACAGGCTGTTAGCTGCCTACAGCTCCAAGCATCACACTCTGCTGTGTCAGGTTGACTGCAAGTTTTTTTTTTCCACAAATAAAAGTCCCTTTGAGGGATTTAAGTTATTCTGTTTTGGCCTTAAAACTGTACTGGTGTGGAGCATCCTTTCAAACATGCAACCTTTAGTACAAATTTAATTATTAAAAAAATAGCATGAAATTGCAGTATTTGTGTTGGTGGTTTAGTGCTTGTTTTCCTTGCAATCCATTTTTTGCACCCTTTAAGTGCAAAACATACATACAACTCAACATATTTTTAGGCATTTTCTGCAATAATATGAGTTATTATAAAACATTATAAAACAAAGTTTATTATAAAAATAATTACAAAATTATTATAAAACAAAGTTTACATCATATATGAAAGCTGGATATTTCCTGTAACCACATGATTTCTAAAAGCTGCAGTGTTTGGAGGAAAGCAGCTACGTATATACTCCATATATATTTGCCATATATATTTACTTTGATTATAGTTAGATTCTAAGGAATTGGCATGACATGGTATTTTTAGAAAACTGTGATTTATCAGCACAAAATTGCTGGGACTGTAACAAAAATACAATTTAATAAGAGAGATGAAAAGGTGGCAAATAATGTTCCCTTCTGAAAGATGAAGGGGTTTAGACAATGATAATACTAAACTGGACAATACCATATAAAAGGGCATGTGTGAGACATGAAACCTTCTTCATGGGGAGGATTTTGTTCTTAAGTAATTTTTAAGACAACATTTTCTTCAGTCTAGAAAATGCAAACTGAGTTTCTTTGTTTCAGTACTGCTTACTCCTTAAGTGGTATAGCATTATAGCATGAATTCTCCATAAGGCTTTGGTTGTTGCTTTTTTGTTTTGTTTTGTTTCATTTTTTTCTTTCTAGAAAGAACATGCATAAGAGGATTTGCAGGAGATAGCATATGTCCTGCAGGGCTTGTGTTCAGGCAAAAATAATAAATCCTTCTGGATAAGAGCTGACGTGGAACAGAGCCATGTGTCTTTTCGCTGTAACCTCTAGGACTCCAACTTCCAGGAACACAGCTTGCTGCTGTGATAATGGGTAAGTTATCAGCTCGCTGTTACACACAGTTGTGTTAGGCTGTGCTAACTGGTTATGCTGCTAGCCTTGGAAGCAATACACATGCATTTGTATGTTACAGTGATTGAACTCATAATTTATAGTCCAGGCAGAGCCAGCTCCAGTGTCTAATCCACAAGCTGGATGAATTCTCTGTGGATAAATGAGTTTGTCATTTATAAATACTATAATATCCTTTTGTGTAATTAATTACATAGGATGTAAACATGCTGAAAAACTGCAACATCCACATTTCCTGTTAAAAGGATGCTCACCTTAAAGAAAGTTAGAAGCTCTATGGTATATCATGCAGTTGGAAAAAATAGCTGTACAGCAGGGCAAATCTAATAGTTGTCCCATTGTATAATTCAGGGTCAAATTGATTTCAGATTATCTGGATGGAGAATACACATCAAAAGCTCTGTGGCAATCCTTTCTCAAGGAATCCAGATCTGAGAGCTGTGCTAACGGTTGCCCTAGATTGTGACTGGGGAGGAGGAGGACTCTATAAAAGTCAGGATGTCTTTCCCCACCCCCTTTATAACCACTGTGGGAATAAGAGCAACAGCTGAGACTGCAGCATGCTTCATATGATGTAAAGAGTATAACATACCTGGTAGACTCACACTAGAGCTCTTAATTTCTAAGTTATTTACAACAACGTGCTAAGCCCAGTTTACACTACAAGGACACAGGGAAGATTTATTCACAGGGATGGTTTATTTGATCCACTAGTAACTGGCCACACAATTTGAGACATTAGCATTCTGCTTTTCCACTGCCAAGCAGTTGTGAAGTTATACCTGGCAATTACGAGTCAAGAATCATTGACCTTCAGGCATTATCTAAAGATCTGGTCTTTGTTAAGGTCCACTGATTTTTGAAGAAGCCAGGAAAAGTCAGCACTAGAAGGGCACAAAACATGATGATCATGCTGTTGCAGACTTTAATATTTCTGGAATTACACTCACTGGCCTTCTCCCAACCTCTATGGAATTATGCAGGGTAGTAAAAATGATGTGGACTTCATTTCCTAAGGCTCCTCCATTTTAGCTGGAGAAGGAACATGGCACTGTAGATAGAGTATGTTTCTACTAACTTTAGTGGTGATGGTATGTTTTTTTGTTGTTGTTGTTTGTTTGTTTTTTAATGCAATATCTACAAAAAGAAACCAGCTTTGTCTTTTCTTTTGCATAATACATTAACACCCTGTCACCTATAAATACTCAAACTCCTGTCATATTCCATTTGCATTTCTAGTTAACGTTTTCTTCCCCTTCTTTTCAACACACTGTTTGATGCTCTGCTTTGCTACTGGCTTCCTAGGAGTTTGTCTACATATGAAATTAATTCAGTAGGTTCTTCTGAATTTTCCAAATTTGAAATATAAGTGTGTTATTCCCATTTAGTTTGATTTTATTTCTGGACTAACCTGAATATGTGATAAAATACTCAGATGAAGATTTCTAAATAGATTGGTATTGAGGAATAACAACTGAAGATTAGATGCATACTCTACCTTAATTCAAATTAGCTTTGTGGCTCAACTTTTAGAACAATATCTATTGCTATTAAGACTCATCGTAGTGAATTAAGACTATGCTTGATGATGAATTTATAATTAAAGTAACAATATAACATCACAAACAAGTGCTAACATAGTTCTAACATAGCAATCTTTTGAAAATCTACTTTAATTGTATTTCATATAATTCCCAAAAGCTATGAATGTTCCTGGGAGTAGAAGATTTCTTATCTAATATATTTCCTACTTTTTGCGTGGATGGAATGAATGCTGCAAAGTGTCCAAGGAACTTCAGCATTGAGCACTAAGGGCAGGATTAATATGCCTATTTATTTTGTTTCATCTATTCATTTCACCTCTACTCACACTGAGTCACTAACAAAAGGGTCCCCATATAATTCCATCAACTAAAGGTGTAGTCTACAGGGTTTGAGTCAATAGTAATTGGGTCACTCAATTTCTTCATTTCTCTAATGCAGGTTTTTGCAACTTTACACTTTCTCATCTCTGATATATTACCCTCACTATTGGGATATTGAATCCTCCTCCTCCACAGTGTCTTTATGTACCCACACAGAACAATATGGTATGTCCTGGGAGGAAAGCTGAGCCTTGGACCATCCTTTCCATACTGCAAAACTCTTCATTTTCCCTGCCACCTTCAGAAATCCTCAACAGCGTCTCTCCAAGATAAATCCCAAGTAGGAGCTGGGGGGAATTTACACCCTAGGAGACAATATCATTAAGCCCACACCAAGTTGGGTTCTCTCTGCCATTTTCCTAGTGAGTTCTGCATCTGCAAGCACCCCTGACTTTCACCCATACCGTGGTGGCAGGCAGGCTACCTGTGTCTGCTGTCTGGAGCCATGCTATATCTCACCTGCTGCAGGTTGAAGCAGGGAGAAAACTTGATAAATATGTTGTCTCTGGGCCATCAAATGCAGATATATGGCCTGGTGCTATGGTTTATGGGCATGTGTAGTCTGCCGTGGAGGGAGCTTGGTCAGGCCTGTAGCTTTTTTTGTTAAATAAATGAGTTTAATTTATGCTTTACTCTTACTCCTTTCATTTCCCCCCCCCAAAAAATAAAATAAAATAAAATAAAATAAAATAAAATAAAATAAAATAAAATAAAATAAAATAAAATATCCACGCCAACCAGTGAAACATTTGTTAGAATTGGCTTCAGTGACAGCAAATTACCTTAGTGCAATATATAAATTGTCAATGCAATTCCTAAAAACATTCTTAACTTTTTCATTGTTGTTTATAAAGTACATATGTATATGTATATTACAACTGAGCAAAGCTTCTGCTTAGTAAATAAAAGCATATTGTCAATGACAAACTTGTCAAAATCCCAAATTTCTACTGTCTGTTATGGATTTTCTACCAGGTTTTATATCAGTGCAACTGCTTAGAATAGACAGATTTTGGGAGTTCACACAAGGTAATTTATCTCATGACATTGTATGATTGCTTTGGAACACAGCAATATATCTACTATACCCAGTGCTAAGGTCCTAGGTACTAACAACGATATTTAAAGGAAGGATTTTCATAAGGTTTCTGCATTCACTTCTAGACCTACACAAGGGAGGAGGAGAAATATAGCTGTCTCTAACTTCAGATTTAGCAAAACAACAAAACAAAAACTGCTTTTTTATTCTATATTTTTATCCTATTTTGTTTCTGCTACTTAAACATCAATCTTTGAGTTAAGATACTGACCAGAATAAAGATTTCTTACATTTTAAATGTCATGAGATCCAAGATTAACCTGATTTCTGAAGGGAGAGGACTAAGTAGCTGTTGTTTTACTATCAGTGACTTCAGGCATCTGACTCTGATCTCTCCCTGTATCTGGGATTATTACAGTTATTTTCTGTGTTGACCGAGGAGGGGAAAAAAGAAAAAAAAAAAAAAAATGGAAAAAAGGAAGAGAGATCATCTACACATGGATGTTTTTGTCTTTCTTTAAAAGGTCAAAATGAAATGTAAAGTTGGAGCTTCAGTGGGATTCAGAGACCAACAAGGAAGTGTCCTGGGATTTCTATATCCAGATAAGAACAGGTAGTTTTTATAGTGTTTGCCAACAAGTGTTTCCAACATGGTGTTTTTACAGACATTAGAAAGCCAGCATGTATCCTCTACATGAACTATGCAGCACTGACAAACAGCCGGTGGCTCTTCACTGTCCTTTAGGCCTGGAGAGGTGACAAGCCCAACCTCCGAATCTGCCAGGCAGTTTCTAAGTCATTGTCAGAGCCCATTGACAACAGACCTCAAGGCAATTTTTTTTATTATTTTTTTTCCCTGTACAAAGACAAAATAAGTATCTGAGATTTATCTGACTGCTTTACAAAATCTAATTTGATTAGGAAGTGAGTAACATGTAGATATGAACAATATTTTACTAAGTTTAGTTATTTTTTCCAATTAATAAAAAAGACATGTTCTGAGGATTTTTGTTCAAGCGTTTTAATTATGATTCTTATGCCAAGCCTTATTTAACACAGTATACTGAATAGTCTGTACTACCAGTTCTTCAAAGCCTGTCCTTGGATTTCAAGATTAGATCTCTACAGGATGTACAGATTTTCTCTTTAAGTTTCTGGTGCTCTTCCACAGCAATTAGCTGTCATTTCTATTCTCATTATGATGCAGTCTGGTTTATAGGAATCTGAAAGCGTTCTGAATCCCACAGGATGTCATTAAGGATCTTGCAGAAGATCTGTCAACAGCTAATCAACACCACCTCACCTATGCACCACCTAGGACTCATTATGATCACTTGTGAGCGACATTGTAATATTAGCTGCAGGGTGATAAATCATAAAAATGACGCCAAAATAGCTGCTTGTCACAGGAAAATCTACAGGAAAAAAAAAAAATTGCTTTCCTCGTTTCCTTTTTAATGCCTTTTTGTTAGCAATGAGCTCCACCTGCTGGACCAGGCCCGTACCAACACCCAGCCCAGGAGTGAAGCCCTGGTTTTGGACACCCGTATGCACAGGTCTTGTCCCACCGGCAGAGCACGTGTTTTAGGTAGATATCCTCCCAGTCCTTATAAGACACGGGACACCGACGTAGGTTTTATCATTTATTTAAACACGTGGGAGATATTTAGTATGTCAACAAATTGCATGCCATAGCTGAAGTGCTAAAATACCAGTCAACACAGCTGTGTCGTTGGGTAGCTGACACCAATCTGCTCCTATCAGGCATACACTGTCTGGCATGTGACTGTGGAAGGACAAGCTCTAATCCTAATTATCATCCTTTTGTTTACTTGGTGCTAGAAGATACAGATGTAAAAATAATTTTTTTTTACCCTTCCCTACTTATTTTAGAGTTATTACTGTCTTACAATGTAGCACTCGTATTCTGGCATTTGCTCCTTAGGAAATCCCAACAGACTTTCTCCAGAACTTCTGATTTCACTGGTTCCGTTACTTTCTCACTAAAAACTATTAGACTTGTATGATGAAAACATAATCTTATGTCATCTTGTACTCCTCAAAACTTTTGCTGTCTTATCTATTTACATGCATGCAAACTGTGATGTTAAGTGTAACCACTGTTTGTTTGTGGTTTTTTTTTTGTTTGTTTGTTTTGGTTTTTATTAGTTGCTTCTTTATTTTTGTATTTAAATTACTTTTGTAATTTTTATTTTAATTTTTTAAAGATTAATTTTATGACAGACATGGCCGTTTCATTTAAATCACTGGAAAAAATGGCAACATAGCATAGCTGTGCTGATTCACTAAACAATGATTATTGCCTGTGCAGAGCTCAGAAAATATCCGTACCAAAGGTTTTTGAGCAGAAAGTAGCCCTGACCAATCTAGAATTTGAGGAGGAAAAGAATGAAATAAGAAAGATCTCTTCCAGAATTACCTTTTCTGTCAGAAGTCCATATTTCTCTCTCAGAGAGAAGTTGAGATGACATGGACTTGTTTCTGAGTGCAAAGGCAAGCATAAGTAGTGCAGAGAGGGTGGAAAATACAGCCTGTCTGGAAACACATTTGAGAGCAGTTCCATGTATGTACCTCAAAAATCAACTCATTTACTCCATAAAAAGCGTTCCATACAGGAATCTGATTTGGAACACTTCTATTTATTTTTCTTTCAATAGAATGGAATATACACATTAAATGGAGTATATTGTCTACAGTGTTTATGGTAAATGAATTCATTCTAGCTGGGCTTTTATTCTCAAGAACAATGAAAACCAGAGACTCTGGATAATAGTGTACATCTCTGTAAGGAGAAGAGCACAAGCTATCATAAATGCCAAAGTATTTTAGTTCAAAAAGGTCTTAATTTCCTTACAGACTTTGTTTTCTAGAATTAATAACTTTTCTTGCTTACTTGCTTGCTTTCTTGCTTGCTTTTTTTCTCTGGTCCCAGTGTTCTAGTGTTCTGAATGTTAATAGCGAGGATTTTATAAACATAAAAATACATTGCTGGGGACAGAATAAATAATATATATGCATGTATTTATATGCCAGTGATACTAACAAATGAACACAGCAGAATTAGAGTTATTTATTTTTCTGTTCCAGACGGCACATTGTAAATGGCACTGCACTCTGATAGAAGCAAAAACACTGATATATGGAAAGACGGAAGTAGCCAGTGCTTTTATTGCCTGAGAATAATGCTCTTGTAATTTTTTCTTGATGATAAAATGTATTTACTAACATAGAAACAGAGAATAAGAGAATGATTTAAGATTTAATGATTTAATGGATCTTTGTAAGTTGTGTGGTCCAACTCCCCACTCACCGTAGAGCCAATCTCAAAGCTGAATTTAACTGACATTATAAGGTTGCCCAGGGCCTTGCCATGTCTCTCTCTGAGGATGGAAATTTCACAGCCTCTCTGGACAAACTGATCCAGAATGTCACCATCCTCATTATAGTAATTGTTTCTGTCCTAATGTTTAATCAGAATTTTAACTGTCTGCATTTTGTCCTCAGTGCCCCTTGCACTGGATGCTCTGCACCTCCAAGAGGAATCTAGCTCCATTTTCTCTATAAACACCCAATAATAGTCAGGAGTGAGATTACCTCTTTTTTTTTTTTTTTTCTTTTTTTTCTTTTTTTTCTTTTTTTCTTTTTCTGCTCTTATTTGTACTGGGGAGCACAAAATTAGAACTTCAGGTGCAGCCTTACATTGAATAGATGGCAGTCATCCCTCTTCCTACTGGCTGCAGTCTTGCTATTACAGTACAGTACATTGTTAGTTTTCACTGAAATACATACAAATTGGTTCCATATAAACCACACACTGGTGGTACTTAGTTACTTTAATATAATTACAATGCTGTTTTGTTGGGTAATTGAATTTTCATAGGTAAACCATAGTTGACAACTGTAGTTGACATTTAATTAATAATCATATCATACAATCCATGTTATTTATTTTTAAGAAAACATCATAGTGGCATTCTATAAACTGGACAATGCTTCCTATGAGCTGTGTAGCAAAATGCCATGTGGCCAGATGTACAAGTTTAACTGCAGTTGAATCATGCATTGCTTTGCACTTCTGTAGTTAGTTTTATCCAATACTAATGAAGTTTTGCAGAGCTACTACAGTGCAGGCAATTATTACATCCATTATACAGAGGGGAGGAACTGAAGCATAAATAAGCAACAGAACTAATTTAAAGTCCTCAGTGACAGTCTAAATGAACTCTTACTGAATGGGAGTTTTAGGAATGATTTAATTAGAGAAGAACTAGGTCAAGGCCAAGTGCTTTTGAAAATCTCACACTACCTTTTCTAACTGAAGGTCAAGCCAAGAACAGAAGTCAAGAGAAGACACTCACCCTGATCCTTCAATTTACTTTGAGTGAATATCATACTCATAAACAGTGAGTCATATTTCTCCTCCCCAGATGCTAACATTCTTGTCAGGAGCAACACAGAGTAAAAACATGAAAATTGCTTAGTTTCACAGTTCTGTAGGGAGCCAGCTAGATAGATGAATGTAATAGTAGATAGATTCTTGAAACCACTTTAGTAATTCAGATGTTCAGTGCTTTGTCTACAGTACATTGATATCCAGGACACTCTTCACCCATATAAATGAGAATTTTGGGAAAACAATATTTTCCACGATTCCCACTTTATCAGGGCAACCTGTTAGGCCACCCTTTTAGCAACATAGTTTCATGGCATAATTAGTTTCCTTATTTTCAAAGCCTAAAATGTCTCCTAGAAAGAGTAGGGTTTTTTTTTGTTTTGTTTTGTTTTGTTTTCCATTTATTTTAGTGGGATTGATATTTTTTCTCTAAAAAAATAAAAGATGATATCAGGAATCTTTGTGGTTCAACAGGGAAATTTCATTTTTGTTTTCTTGAAAAACATTTCAAGTATAGTTTGGAAGACCTTCACATATAGGGTGTTCAGTATGTCACAATAAAAATTAACACTCAAAAATGTTGACTTGGAAATAATATCACTGGGAAAAAATGGAAATAGCTACACAACTGATGAGTTCCACAAGATGGCACTATTTTACGGCACCTGATTTATTCTAAGTGGTATACTAAAACAATAAATAGAGTATTGTAGATTATAAAACCAGTAGCGATGCATATACAGGTTTATAAAACACAGTGAATAATGATAAATGAGCAGGAAATATGATACAAAGGTAGCTAAATATGAGATTCAATAAAATAGATAGGATTGAACACATTCTTCAGTGAGCCATCTGCCCTGAAGTTATCTGAAGATAGAGAGGGATTGGAAGCGAGAACAGCTGGTCTGCTTCATATTAACCAAGAACTTGTCAATATGAGTCTTCAGTTTTAGGAAATAATACTTGACTGTCCTTATAGCGTTTTTCAACCTTTCGCTGTTCTTTGAAAGGTAACATTTACCTGCATTCATTTGTATAGTTAGAAAAAGTATTTTACATCAGAAAGGAGTTCTAGAACATGTGCACACAGACATTTGTGCAGTGTGTATTCACATTATTTGCAGCCCTGAGACTAATTTTACTCAAACTTTCCAGAACAACAGCATGACACAACATACCATGTTTTAATCCTGGGGAGAGGAATTTGTTTCATGTTGGGAGAAAGGAGGATCAAAAGAGCTTCCTGGCACACCCAATACACTTTGGTATTGCTGGTTGAAACTGAATACAGTAAATGCTTATTCAGACCTAAAATGTTGTGTCTCTTCTATGAGTGGGTTGGTCTGTAAAGCACAAGGAACTTTCTTCTCCACATTCCTGCATGAATGTCAAGATCAATTTTCCCTTCAAGTCTGGGAGGGCATGGCCTGCACCTTCTCTGCATTCCTCTGGGAACAGGCTGCTATGAAAGGTGTATGGAGGAAGTCATGCATTCCCAATTACCTCATTGGGAAAGTGCAGGCCATTAAATGCTTTTATTCAAAATACTTGTCTTGGTGGGGAGCATGTCACACAACTAATATACAACATGTATTTATATCAATACATGCGAGGTGAAATTTTCTGACTCATAGGAAAATGTTTAGCTGTGATATATTTTTAGGCATATCTTTGAAAGACAGGTGTAGGACATTTCTCTGAGTTTTGAGTAGCCACTCATCACAAGTAGATCTGTGCCTTCACCTTAAGTGAATGATAATGAGAAAGTTCCTGATGAATTTCAAGGAATCTCTGATAGCTCTCCCTTTTTTATTATTGCATTAGCATTATTTCCTATATTTTGTTGTCTTCCTTACTGTCAAAGTTTTTGTTCCTTCTGCCCTATCTGTAGGTACAGAGGAGCCCTGGCATTTCTAAGTTGGGATTAAATTGCAGGTATAAAGCAATTAAAAAGAAGCAGGACCATACATGCCAAGATAGGCAAGACAAAGTCAATATCTGGAGCCTTTTTCAGGTAATTGGAGCATATTTCCTCTTCGGGAAAGTACAACCCTCAGCCATACATATATCATCAGAAATTTTTTCATACAATTTATCATTTCATATTCTGATGCCTTTTTCTGATTACTTTCTATAATGAGGAAGTAAATATCACCTTATCCAAAGTAGCTAAGAATTATGCTTTTATTCAAACATGCTTATGACTTGAAGCCAGAACAGAAGATAGGGAAATTGTTCAAAAGTTCAGATCAAACATTTTAAGACCATTTTAACATTCCTTTCAACTGTTTGCTCTACCCTAAAGCACATCTAAAGCTCCCAAGTTGGAGTGGAGAACAGTGCTTCCAGCAGGACACAGCAATGGCTAAATGTACATTTAAGAAAAGTGTATTGTCAATCTTTCACTGAATCTTCTTGTCCAGCCTGTAACATCTTGTTAGAAAAAGTCTTAAAAACCGGGAGCAATCAATTTTCATCAAAGAACTTAATGTCACTTCAGGACTTTTGTAATACTGAATGGTTATTTTAATTTACTCTATTAAATGGTTATTTAATTTACTCTGGAAGGAAACACAAAGCAAAACTCATATAGTATAAACTATATGAAACTGCTAAAATTATCTGCATTTAGACATGTGAAGATAGAAACTAAAATGCTTAGACACAAAAAGGTATCACACGTACAACAAAACAAATATTACATCAACAAAGAAACATCAAATTTAGTAAGCAATCTAATAAATCTTTCCAAAAATATTAATTAGTTCCTTTAAAACATTTTCCTTCCTCCTCTTAATGCTTATTTGCACTGGGATAGTCAGTCTTAAAAGGTCATGACTGTGTTGACTAAAAGTCCCCTACTATAGGAAAACAGCTTTGCAGACATTATATTAGCAGCCTTCATGGAAGACGAGAGGAGAAGAAAAGGGAGAAGGACCAGGGATTTTTGGTCTTTTAGTCTATTCAAGTCAGGCAATGAATAATGAAGGTCAATGTTGGCAAAGGTTTCCTCAGCTCAGATCTTAATGTGTTTGCTGGGGAAGGGAGGAGAGACAGGAGGGGGAACAAAAGAGTCATAGTGTTTGGAAGATTGGCTCAGGACCCTGAAATATGTGTTCGTAGTGAGTTGCTATTCTGGAGATAGTCCAGTCTTGTCATGTCTCTAAGCAACAAGATCTATAATATGCACTTACACCAACACAGGGTAAATTGCCTCAAATGTGAATATTTTTTTTCAGATCTGAATCTTTATTTAGTGATTGCTTTATTATCATAGTAAGTAGGGAAATAAATATTGCCATGGTTTTAAAATCCTCATAGAGTTTAATATTGTTCAGTATTCATAAGAAAATAATATCTACGCATTATTTGTATTCAGAGTTCTGACTAATGCTCAAAATTACTGTGTGGTAATGTCTTCTTCTGTAATAATCATCTCATTATTTTTTCCAAGATTAGTGATGGCAGAATGTAGAAATCTCTGGTTTATGTGGTATTCAGTTGCATTATACTTTTATGCAAAATATGTATTTTTCCAGTGCTTGTGATCTATATGACACTAAATGTTATAAATAAAATAGTAATAAATGCATATCTTTTGAAAATAAACTATAGGTAGAAATAACTTAGGTTATGCAAGAAAAATCTACACTTGCTCCATAAGAAGCAGTCTTCTAAATTTCTTCATGCGAACACAAAATATGTTTTTCCAGTTTTTATAAAATGAGAACCTGAAATATGTATTCCAGTTGTTATAAGATGTGGTGAAAAATATATTTAAATCTGTCTAGTAACTTGAGACTTACAGGAAACACGAGATAATATTTTAGAAATGGGAAATTAATATTTTAGAGATTAGAAACAGGAAAATGTGCCTATGAGATCTGAAATTTTCTTTTTTATTTTATTTTATTTTATTTTTTCCTTTTTTGCACTTTGACATTTTGCTGTAAGGTCACTAAAAGCATTTCAAAATGACTGAATAAGTCTAGTACAAATGATCGATATTTACAGCCCAGGGACAATATGCCCAATTCCAATATAAACAATGAAGAAAGGTGCCGGGTCCTGCACCTGGGGCGCAATAACCCCAAGCAGAGCTACAGGCTGGGAGAGGAATGGTTGGAAAGCTGCCAGGCAGAGAAGGACCTGGGAGTGATGGTGGACAGTCGGCTGTATATGAGCCAGCAGTGTGCTCAGGTGGCCAAGAAGGCCAACGGCATCCTGGCTTGTATTAGGAACAGCGTGACCAGCAGGGCTAGGGAGGTGATCGTCCCCCTGTACTCAGCTCTGGTGAGGCCGCACCTCGAGTACTGTGTTCAGTTTTGGGCCCCTCGCTACAAGAAGGACATCGAGGTGCTTGAGCGGGTGCAGAGAAGGGCGACGAAGCTGGTGAGGGGCCTGGAGAACAAGTCCTACGAGGAGCGGCTGAGGGAGCTGGGCTTGTTCAGCCTGGAGAAGAGGAGGCTCAGGGGTGACCTTATTGCTCTTTACAGATACCTTAAAGGAGGCTGTAGAGAGGTGGGGGTTGGCCTGTTCTCCCACGTGCCTGGTGACAGGACGAGGGGGAATGGGCTTAAGTTGAGCCAGGGGAGTTTTAGGTTAGATGTTAGGAAGAACTTCTTTACAGAAAGGGTTGTGAGGCATTGGAACAGGCTGCCCAGGGAAGTGGTGGAGTCACCATCCCTGGAAGTCTTCAAAAGACGCTTAGATGTACAGCTTAGGGATATGGTTTAGTGGAGGGCTGTTAGCGTTAGGTTGGAGGTTGGACTCGATGACCTTGAGGTCTCTTCCAACCTAGAAATTCTGTGATTCTGTGAAAAGAAGTGTGAATTTGTCCATCTGTGGTGGTTTTACTCAGGTGGGCAGCCGAGTTCCACCACAACAGCTCATACAGACCCAACACACCATCACAATAACACGGATGGTACTGGAAAAAAAATAAAAATAAAAATTTAATTTATATATATATATTTTTTTTTCATAGGAGAGTCAGTACTTGTGCTTAAACTTTTAAGTGGCTCTGTAACAACATTCTGACCTGGTAACACTTCTTTGAGGCCAACTCGTAATTGATACAAATCAACATATGACATTCAGAACAAAAAAAATTGATTCCTTAGTTGGACAGGAAGCTGGAGGAGATTCAGTGCATTTACAGTACTTGTTAAAGTCTCTTTCATTGACAGCTTCCTCTGAACTAAGGAAGTTCTTGCTGAATAAAGTAAAAATAAAATTGATGTTTTTACCTTAAATAATTGCTTACATTTTATAAAATACTGTTTTTCCTTGCAGTTACTGAGTCGCACAATATAGGAATGGGATACCAATACTGATTTGGACTTCCTTAGCTCAAGCTTGCCTTTGAAAAAATTGCCATGTGCTGCTATTTAAGAAACGAATAGGACTTGCTGTAGCAGTTGTAAGAGGATAGGTGTGATGTTTTGGAGCACCTCATACACCATTAGGTGCCTATATACAGGGCAATATATCAAAATTTAATGTTTGTTGAATATAACCATAACTTCAGACACCAAGCACATATACAGGTAGAAACCTAAGTATAGGTGTCTCCATCTGGAACTGATACCCACTCTAGACACCCTTCTACAAGGACAGTATAGAGCTGATGTAGTTTCCCATAGTACTAGTACATCTAGTACTGTTTCATATATCTTAGAGTGTTTGCCCTGGTTTCTACCTGCCATTCCACAATGGTCTGGATAATAATGTCATATTTGACGAACATGTTCAATTCTTTCAAATATCCCAGGGAATCTCAAAAAGCTCTGGATGTTTCCGTGTGAGCAAGTGAGCAAGGAATATTTTGTGTTTATGAATTATTTTACAACACAAAATGGCTTGGCAAGCACCTGACACCTCTGTAATTTTTCCTGGCACTAAGTAGCTTTAAAATCCAATCTTTTATTTAGTTAGTTAGTTTCCCTCCTTTGTGGAATTTCTTATATAGTCTGGTCTCTGCTTTCAGACAGCTTAAATGGTATTCATCTGACCTATTTTAGACATCTTCATCTGATCAGGTCTCTGTAGACTAATTTTATGGTCAAGGAGACCAAGACACATTTCTAGACTGCAATTAAACTCATTCTAAAGTATGTGGCTAGAATAGGTCAGATGAATCACATGCCCCTTTCTCTTCATCGTCTGTAAAGTATGGCTAGCTCAGATGTAGACATCTAAAGTTAGGTCAGATGAATCATGTTGTATGGTATCCCTCAAGGACAGAGTTAGAAGGAGGAGTTACATTCCTTCTAGTTACTTGTTACCACGGTGTCTGGGGATTCAGAAGTCATAATGATTAATTCTACTCACATATTGGTGTAAAGTATGGCTCTTGTTTCCCAGGTTCTAATGATTTATAAGTCTTAGCATGTGAAGAGTTTCACAATGAGACAATAGGTACAAATTGCATATACAAAATTTAGTTGGCTTTATGTCTTTTTGTCATCTTTATGCTGACCATGGGAAAATGGCAAGCATCTGATGCAGCATAAAGTGGAAAAGAGAGACAATGACTTACTGTGTGTAAAACCCACCATTACAAGGTCCATGTTTCAGAGAAGTTAATCAAAGAGATTTGAACTCACACAGATGGTTTATATTAGAATAATGATGACTATCATTTTTCCATGATATTTTGATCTGGTGCTAGGAGTTCTAAAACTGAATTTACTACATGTATATTGCCTAACCGAACACTCAGAGTTGAATAAGGCCACATTAGGATGAGTATTTTAGTGAATGCTTAGATCAGCATAGAAGAGAACTTAAAGAACATCATATTTCTAAAACACAAGGGGGCAAATAACCAATGACAGAAAAGTCAAAACTCCTTCCTGGATCAATTGAGGACCAAGAAAACCATATAGAAAGAAAAGACGGGGAGAACTGAATCTGAATATCCTCCAAAGACAGTTCTGAAGAACTGTACCAGAATTCAGATCTTGCTCAGCCTCAAGATTTAATATTGAGGGAGGTACATATCCTTAGCCAGAGGACTGTGAAGCATCCATCAGTTGGCCAGATGAAGGAGAGAAAGCTTTAGAATCTAAATACTACATAAATACATGTGTTCTTATATTTACATTAAAACTGTGTTTAATAAGCTTTTATAGCTCTATTGTTTATCTTTGTTCATATGCCTTCATAATGAGAAGACTGCTCTCTTCAGTATCAAACAGTTGAGTGATCTGTTTCTGTTCTCCAACCCCTCATCCTGGAACTTGTAACAATTAGACATTGCAGTAATAGAACAAAGTTTAATTATACTTAACACCTTGCTGTTTCGCATGAATTGAAAACAGAGACCCAGAACTGAAGTTTCATAGAAAGGAAAGGTGAGATAGAGTCTGGTGTTTTGCGGTAATCAGGGAAGTGTGGATTTGTATTAAAAGAAATTTTACATAGCTTCTGACTTTTTTTTTTAAGCTCTGTTTTTAAAGCAAATTAGTGATATATTGTAATTTGCCTTTTTATTATACCTCCAAGCATTCTGTATCATCTGTAAGTATTTTAACTCTGGTAAAATTATGAATATTCTAATGTTTTTGCTGTCTTGAATTTTGCATCCTAGACAAACCAACGGAACAAAGAAAAAAAAAATAAACAGAAGTATTCAAATGAAAGATGGCTTCTATTAAAAAAATCATCCTGAAATAAGCCAGTAGACCTCCCAGGAATGTTCTTTTACAAATATTGTTGCAGTTGGAATGAATACCTCTTGCAGTCTAAGCCTGCTACCATAACTGGTCTGACTTCATTACAAGGCATCCCAACAAGAAAAGAAAAAAAAAAAAAAAAAAGGTAGCAACATTTGAGACGTGCAATGACTTTTAAGGGCTATACTCATTGACTATCTATATCTAATGTTCCTAGTGTTACTTCCTACAAACAGCACTTTAGTATGTGCAGTGATTGTTATTATTTTTTTTTAAAGAAGATCCTATTTCACTAGATCTTTTGTAGGAACTTTTTAGAACTGCCTGCATAACAACAGCCAGTACCTATATCTGCTGATTCTTTGGATGGCTAAGCCTTCTCTCAAGTGACCTCTGGTTGCAGTTGCAGATACCAGCCCCACATTTTGTTACTTTCTTTTTGCACACTTACATACAAAAGCTAAATGAAAGCATGTATCTGTAAAGAATAAAAGCCATGCAGGGTTTGATTAAGACCTGACCTGTATGTTTACAGAAGTTGACAAATATTTGACTTGTGGTAGATCCCATGTTACAACTGCACAGCTGCAGGCTACATGTGGGTCTCAGAGGCAAAAAGCCATCAGCCTCTGTTGTCTCCCCTGTTGTCTTCTGCAGAAGTGAATGAGACAAGCTCCATACTCCATACCCTTTGAGCAGGACCTCCAAGAGCAGCTTGCTCACAGAGAGCAGCCAGAATAGATTCTGCTTTTTGTGCCTTGTCATTGACATCGATCAGCTGAATCAAAGTGCTCAGCAAAGGCTCAAATCAAGACCTTAGGAAATTTTGAGGTTTCTGTGAAATAAAGTGGGGATTTTGAGAGCCATTTCCAAATTAAGCTACCACATATTAGCCTCAGTCCCAATTAAAACAACTAGCAGTCATCTTTACAAGCATCACCTGTATGTTTTGAGATAACAGCTGCTATAGAAATATAAATTTCTATAATGATACTACATTTTTCTCAAATATATTGTAAGATTTCTTCTTTCTCTTTCTCTTATGCAACACATAACACTTCTACAGCTATGTCAATATTCCTGAGATATTACTGCTTGTCTCAGCAGCTTCTTCAGGCCACGATTGCCATTACACCTTACACCTTACATATAGTGGAGCACAGTCCTAACATGTCAGGTTGTAAATGGGAAAACAGGGATAAGAGATACATGTTTTTCTTCTTGCATACAGGTAGTATCTTTGTAATTAAAGCTACCAAAGATGTTCTTTATAAGATTCTCCCATGGCTCCCTCAAGGCCCATTACTAAACTTCACTAAAACACAATCCATGAAACCTTTTTCATGTATGCTGTTCAATATAGTAGCATGAATAAATATATAGTGTTACAGAACAATTCTTTATGAAATGATGGTTCTTTGTTGTTCTGTAAAATAGTCCTGATCTTTCTGTATATACATGAACATGGGTTACTTTACACATACAAGCACTTCACAAGTAGTTCCTTTAATTTTATTTCAGCTATACCAGCTTATGAACAGACCATTGACAGGACTATGTAGCTATAATCACAGTATTACAAATCCTGTGACTTCAGAGGTTAATTATTATTATTAGAGGGTTTTTAGATTCTATTGTATTCGCAAGAAAATGCTTCAGAGTGAAGGAATGGAAATCAGAATGCTCGAGCATTCTTACGTTAACTTATAACTATCACTGTAAATTTTCAGCTTTTACTTTACAACTTCATGCTTCATGTTTTTATATAGATCCCCTCTTGGCATGTTTGTGACTATTCACAAACATTACAGTCTAAAAGTTCAGTGCCAGCTAATTTTGCCTTGTATTTTTTTCAATGACCAGAACGTGTGCACATGTGTTTCCTGTTGGAGGCGAGGTTCATATTTACAGGATATGGAAAGTTAGCATGACAAAAGTAATGATTGTGTAGAAGGAAATTCACTTTCATTAACAGGCATCCTATTTACTCTACTGTCACCTTGCATGATATGCTGCATACCATTTCAGACAGATACCAAAGTAATTTTAGTGAAAACTTCCTGCACAGAAAATGGAAAATTTGACCAAAAAAAAAAAAAAAAAAAAAAAAAAAAAAAAAAAAAAAGGGCAAAGAGATATGGCTGAATTTACCCTGAAAAATAATATTATCAGTTAGATCCTTCCCACTCAAATCCTGCTACGTCCATTGGTCACACACAAAATTGACCTCAGAAGATGATAGTGAATTGTTTGGTTTAATTAAGAATTTTATTTTAAAATTATTTTATTTTTTTACCCACTGCAACCCACTCACTGAGAGGTCAATCTGTTTTCAAAAACTATTTTCCAAAATCTTTTAATTGTGGCTAAAATTTAATTCTTCTGGCAATGGCAGAGGAAGGCCTCCCAGTCAGCAGAAAAACACCCAGGGAGACAGACTGAGGTTGGACAATGATCTGCAGCAGCTATGTATAGGATTACTGGATTACTGTGGGATGAAGATATAAAGAACTAAGTTTGTATTTATAAATCCTCAAAAAAAAAGGACTGAGAGACCCAATGACCAAGTTAGAAATTCAGGCCAGCAGATGGATTCCCAATGACATTCTCTGTTAGTGAGGATCACAAGAACAACTCAGTTAAAGGAAATTGCTTTTGATGCATTTAACACTATCACAAGCCCTCCACACTTAAAAACTGGGTTCTATGTGATTGCAACACAAAGTATTGAAATCAGAACAAAATCCCATCAGCTGGTGTAAAGAATTATATTTAAAAAAAAAAGTTGTTTATGGTTTCTATAAAAACAATGGGGAAAAAAATATGCAAGTGTTGCCAGTAATGCTAGAATTTGCAATTATATTTTAAAAATAAAATAATTTGGCTGCTGATTTCATTCAAGATTGATTTCATTCAATCAGCTGCAACAGTTCTTTTGCAAAGGCTATAAAGGCACTGAAATTTAAAGGATGGTGTTTACCACATCAGAAATTATATTGTGTGAAGAAAGATTCGACCACAAGTCAGGTCATATTAATGACTGAATTGAGACCCATGGAATAACATTCTTCTCTGCCCTGTGGTGCATTAATTTAATATTGCACCAAAATACAGATCACTGAAAAATATCATTTCCAGGGTTATGGAAGAGCTTGCTACTGGTTAGAAATCATAGACTGCATCTGAATTTAGGTGCAAAAAAAGGCTGAAAATCAGTTTAAAGACTCAAAGTTTGGGCTTCTGATAATGTGTGTGTGTGTGTGAATGGTTCACTGGTTACTGAAATACATCCAGTTTTACAACAGCAAGAGCATGTAGACTTTACTTATCTAATAAAATATGGGTGGTAACAAATTATGTTGCAGTGAAGAGCAAATCAGGCGAGACGCCCACTGAAACCTGATGCTGTCTTTGAACTCTAAAATTTTGACTTAATAAGCTCTGCGCTGGTGCGGCTCAGTACAGAGCTGTCACTAAGGGCAGATTTGTTTCACAGCAGAGCTACTTTATTAAAAATCCTCAGCATTTCCATAAAGTCCTGATTCAGAAACAGAAGGAGGAGTTACATTGAACTTGACTGATGACCTGACAGTGAGAATGGAGCTATTGTATCCAGAACTGAATATGCAGATCTGTGCTGCTTCTTGCTGATCTTCACACGGCAGTTACCCTCGGAGAGAGAGGAACCCTTCAAAGATCTGAAAGTTGCTGACTGCCAGAAACCGAAACCCTGAACAAGACCCTGAAGTCAGTAGGTTTCCAAGTCATTAAGAGGTTAAAATACAACTTTTAACCTCACCCCTTTTTTCTCCGTTTGCTGTAGGCTAATCAATGGATTGCAAACCACGTAGAGTAGCGTGGCCCATGTCGTCATCTTTGTGCTATTTAGCAAACTGCAAGCTAGATGTGCTCAATTAATAGCAAAGATTGTCAGGGAGGCAGAGCTGGAAATGCCTTTTTGGTATTGCATGAATTGAACCTGCTTGTTTGATTAAAGCACTAATTATCTCATTGATTCATTTGCATTAAGCCTCCTCTTTATACTGTTCTTCACTTGATGAAAAGGCATTAAAAAAATTTGTTCAGGACAAAATGTGATACAAACTAAAGCTTGGGAAGGAAAAACTCTAATGTTTTATGTTGTTCATTGCATGGCATTCCCTATCACTGTTGAACTTTCAGGGTAAAGAAAACACCATTTGTAATCACTGGATGCACAAAGCAAACACACAGAGAGGAATTTCATGCCCTCATCCTGAACCTCAGCAAAGAGCAGAGCTCCTCTCTGCTCTGTGTGCAGGAAGGCCAGCTTTCACCTAGGTTATGCATAAGATTTCAGCTGTATTTCAAACTCTGTGATGAAGAGAGGTCTCCTTATGATTTGATCTAGTTATGATGCCATGAAAAGTTATCTTGTTTTCTCCACTGCTATATTTGAGTCATAGAGGCTGTCTTATCCAAGAAAATTTTAAATGCTTTTCTCTGTCTTCATCCATGGCTTTCTTCAGTTTCATTCTGGTAGAATTTGTGACACAGCTTGACATTTTCTTGTTATGGCTTAACTGAAACACAGCTCTCATCTCAGTCCTACAGCTCCTTTTAAAGGTGCTACCTGCAGCAGGAAGCCATCACTTGTAAGCAAAGAAATGCAGAAAATGCGGTGAAAGAATTAAAGCAGAGTATGCTTCAGCCTTACTATGAGATCTATAAGGATATGAAAAAAAAAAAAAAAACCTTTTTATAATTTTCATATTCATGCAAAATTAATTGTTTTATAAGTCAATGTTCAGTTCCTTCTAACAACTGAATGAACTTGTTTCTTGTCATAGGAGAAATAGCTTTCTGTTGCCACCTATTAATGAGCTAGAAAAGACTGTTTGCATATCATCTTGTCAGATAAATACTTGGATTGTTTTGCACCATAGTGACAAAGCTGAAACTGTTCAAAGTAAAACTGTGGTATGTCTAACTAGGACTGTTACAAGAAGCAATGCCAAAGCAATGAGACACTATATCTGGCTCCCAGAAACTTCTGGTCACTACTGGAAAGCAAGGAGCTTCTTTCACTAGAATAAAAGCTCAAAGCAACATCATGATTTAAGATGGCTTTGGGGACTTTGCTGTACATGGCTAACAGAAGACATACCAGGGAGGAGGTCAGGGGATTAGGATCGGTGGCTTTATTGGGAAAACAGAAGAAGGTGAGGTAGAGTAAGATATTTATTTCCCATTCATAGTAGCTGATAGGAAAAATGAGGTAAAGACTTACTGTCTATTGTATATTACTGTTAGGGAGAAATAACAGAAGCTTTCTAATACCCCTGAGAAGGTTATCCAGGATAGAGACAAGTTCTTCAGAGTGATTTATGTCAGGAGGAAGGGACTCAATGCACATAAGTTGAAAAAAAGTGATGTTCAGACTGGATATAAGGAAAAGTCTTTTCAGCATGAGGACAGTCAGACAGTAGGCCCAGAGAGGCTGTACAGTATCCATTCTTGGAGGTTTTCAAGAACTGACTGGATAAATTACAGAGCAACTTGGTCTCAAAGCTGGCCCTGCTTTGAACAGTAAGTTGGACTAGAAACTGCCTCTGGTCCCTTCCAACATTAATCATTTTATGATCTTCTGATCCTATAATTGTTCAATATATTGATGAAATGGGTCTTTTTCCACCCATGTAAATAAACTTTCAATGAATCCTCATAAATGTTTCAGTATTATTTGCTGTTCATTTTTAACATCTTCTTGACTGCTGGCTTCTGACTTTTCCTAATTACTGCTGCATTTATCTTTCAGATAAGTAATTCTTTCATTTGTTGATAGATTCAATGCTTGAAAGAAGAAATGTAATGGTTATTTAGAGAACTCATGAAAATGTGCTTAGCTTTCCTTGTTCTAATGCCAGAAAAGGCACAGGTAGTTTACTAATAATAATGATATTTACCTTTTTAAATTACTTTTGACATCATTTAGCAGGAAGATGGTATATGGCCTATAACTTCTAATTCTAGTAACACAGCAAAAGAGTAATGCACTTTTGGGCAGTGCAGAAAGCATTATCTCAATGTTCCTAGCACTTCTGTTGCCGTGCTGTTTGTATTATAAACTAGACAAGTGATAGACTAAGCTTGGAATGCCTAGATTATAGAAGAATTAATTTTGTTTGTGTGTCTTTGTGTGTTGGCACCCTCTCAGATGGAGTCTTTACCAGTGCTGTTATACTTAAATTTTCTTTGAATGTTCAACTAAAAGGCAGAAGCACTTCTTTCTAAAGAGGCAATATTTTTGATTTTTAAGATCTAAGGTGAAAAAAAAGAAAAAAAGAAAAAAAAAAAAAAAAAGGATGGTTCAGTCAAAATGAGATGACCCAGTAAAGACCTACTATTTAAACTTTCATCTAACCTGTCTCATTTTGACTATATTAGCAAGTCTTCCCAGCAATAGGATGGGGGAACAATAATCACAGGCAAAAAGTTGACAAGCAGCTGGGAGTGGTAATGTCCTTTATTAACACAGTGGAACCAAGAAGGTAACATCCATTTACAACTTAATGCTTCTGCAAAGGAGAAACTCAATCCTACAAACCCTTTCCAAACCCTCTATGCAAGACAGGGTATCAGATCTTCAGCATAAAGAATGCATTCAATACAGTATTTCATAGAATCATGGAATAGTTTGGGTTGAAAGGGACCTTAAAGATCACCTAATTCCAACCTCTCTGCTCTGGACAGGGACACCCCCCAACCAACCAGGTTGCTCAAAGTCCCATCCAGCCTGGCCTTGAACACTTCCAGGGTTGGGGCACCCACAGCTTCTCTGAGCAACCTGTGCCAGTGCCTCACCACCCTCATAGTGAAATATTTCTTCATTGTACCTAATCTGAATCTACCCTATTTTAATTTAAAACCACTACCCCTTGTCCTATCACTATGTGCCCTTGTAAAAAGTCCCTTGCCAGCTTTCCTGTGGGCCCCCTTTAGGTATTGGAAGGCCACTATAAAGTCTTGCTGGAGCTTTCTCTTCTCCAGGCTAAACAATCCCAACTCTATCAGCCTTTCTTCATGGAAGAGGTGCTCCAGCCCTCTGATCATCTTCACAACCCTCTTCTGGACTCACTTCCATGTCCTTCTTGGGCTGGGGGCCCCAGAGCTGAACACAGTACTTCAGGTGGGGTCTCACAAGAGTAGAGTAGAAGGGGAGAATCACCTCCCTCAACCTGCTGGCCACGATTCTTTTGACGCAGCCCAGGATGTGTTTGGCTTTATGGGCTGCAAGTACACATTAGTGTGCATACAGTTCTTATTGAGCTTCTCATCAACCAAAACCCCCAGGTCCAACACCACCCTCTGGGTGAAGAATTTCCTCCTAACATTTGATCTAAATCTCCCTCTTAGTTTAAAACCATTCTCCTTTGTCCTATCACCATCTGCCCATGTAAAAAGTTGCTTTACATCTTTTTTATAAGCCCCCTTAAGTACTGAAAGGTTGCAATGAGGTCTCCTTGGAGCCTTCTCTTCTCCAGACTGAACATCCCCAGATCTCTCAGACTTACTTCATAGGAGAGGTGCTCCAGCCCTCTGTTTAGCTTCTTTGCCCTCCTGTGGACCCACTCTAACAGGTCATGTCCTGCTTGTGCTGGTTGCCCCAGACCTGGATGCAGTGCTTCAAGTGGGACCTCGCAAGGGTAGGGCAGAGTGGGACAGTCATCTCCCTCTCCCTGCTGGCTACTCCTCTGCTGATGCAGCCCAGGATGCAGTTGGCCTTCTGGGATGCAAGCACACACTGCTGGCTCGTGTTGACCTTTTTGTCCACCAAAACCCCCAAGTCCTTCTCTGCAGGGCTGCTCTTAATGAGTTCTTCCCCCAGTCTGTAATCCTGTCTGGGATTGCCCCAACCCAGGTGCAGAAACTTGGACTTGGACTTGTTGAACCTCGTTAGGTTCATTTGGGCCCACTTTTCAAGCTTGTCCAGACCCCTTTGGATGGCATCCCTTCCTTCAGTTGGATCAACCGCACCACTCAGCTTAGTGTCATCTGCAAACTTGCCAAGGGTGCACTTGATTCCACTGCCTATGTCACTGATAAACAGCACCGGTCCCAGGACAGACCCCTGAGGGACGCCACTTGTCACCAACCTCCATCTGGACATAGAGCTGTTGACTGCAACTCTCTGTCTGAGGCCATCCAGACAATTCTATATCCACTGACTGGTCCACCCATCAAATCCATGTCTCTCCAGTTTGGAGACCAGGATGTCGTTTGGGTCTGTGTCAAAGGTCTTACAGAAGGCCAGGTAGATGACATTGGTCAGTCTTCTTTTGTCAACTGATGCAGTTGCTCCATCATAGAAAGACTGCAGATTGGTCAGGCATGATTTGCCCTTGGGGAAGCCATGCTGGCTGTCTCAGATCACCTCCTTGTTCTTCATGTGCCTTAACATTGCTCCCAAGAGGACCTGTTCCATGATCTTCCCAAGTACAGAGGAAGGCTCGCTGGTCTGTAGTTCCTCGGATCTTCCTTTCTACCCTTTTTTAAAATCAGAGTAATGTTTCACTTTTTTTCAGTCACCAGGGAGATCACCTGACTACCAGGACTTTTTGAATATGATGGATAGAGTTTTGCCACTACATCAGCCAGTTCCCTCAGGATCCTGTGATGCATGTTATTGGCCCCATGGACTTGTTCCTGTTCAGGTTCTGCAGGTGGTCTCAAACCTGCTGTTCTTGTACAGTGGGAGGGCCTTTACTACCACAGACCCCGCTTAGAGGTTCAGGGACTCAAGAGACATGGGAAGCCAGACTGGCAGTGAGGACTGAGGCAAAGAGCTTGTTTAAGAACAATTAACGATTTTTATAAGTGTTTTGTTCTTATGATGGCATTATACACTCTGCATTTCTATAAGCAGATCTTTGTTCCAGCTGAACACCTTAGATGATCTCTAATCAAACAAGGTTTTGATGATACTAGAATGTACTGAAGATGCACAGGTTGCTGTAACCTAATCCTATAGCAAATGCATTGAAATCATTCACACGTATGCACCGAAACCAAAAGTTTTCTTATGTGTCCTTTCAATGACACTTGCACACAATAAGATAGAAACTCCATATATAGCTTCAGCTTCATGTTTGCTCTAGATACTGTGTTAACTTATCAAGTTATCAAGTCAGCATGCATAGATGCGGTCGACAGCTAGAGCCTTTGCTCTTCCTCCTCCCTCCAGTTCATTAAACTCTGTATGAGTCTGGGAAACATGCAGCATTTTCAACCCCAAAAAGAACAAAACAGAATCATGACTGTGGTGTGTGATAATTATTACTTCACAGGACACAGCTTGGGTTGCTACTGCTTTCTATTTTGCAGTAAAAGTATGTGAATTGTGCAAGATAAACCCCTTAGCTGGGTAGGTACATGGAAAGAAATGTTCAATAGATTGTTAAATATATACATATATTACTCACATATCACTCCTAGTCATCTATATATAGCTCTGAACGATGTTATCCAAGTTATCCATCTTGAATTCTCATGATTCTTGCAGTATTGGTTACCTCATTTGCATAAAATGAATAGAATAAATTGTTACAAATCCAAAAATATACGGTTGCCAGGATACATCTTGCTAGATGCAAATGAAAATGGGTTTGTGCCAACCAGCTTAAAATAGTTTGGTACTTAGACATTTTCTTATTAACATTAATAGTGATAAATGCAACGTTACATATCCGGTAAGCTATTGCAATTATTGCTATTAATTTTTCATTAGGAATATTATTTCAAGAAAATCTGAACTTGTTTTGTTTTGTTTTGTACAATATAATTCCACTACTCTGCAGTTTCATTGTAGAAGAATACAGAATGAGTAAATATTCTATGTTAGCTACTTGATAAACTTTTGAATTTAAAAGGTAAGTTTCTTGTTATTAATTTTTATGATTTTTAGTGTTATAGTGTTACCAATAAGCATGTATCAGTGTATAGGGACACTATTATTATGGTTTGCCTGTGTATATTTGGATAAGTTGTTTACAGTTGAGAACCGTGCCCAAAAAATATCCTAGGGTTTTACCACATTCCTATTCAATTACATAACCAAAGTCTCATTATTTAATGTACATGTATATTATTCTGACTTGGTCAAAAATGACAAAAGTAAAATTACTTTTTACTTTAAGCAATATATTTCATAAATCTCAACTGTTTTTAAATTGCATACATGAATATTGATACCTTTAAAAGCCTATACCAGAAGCTTAATCATATCACTTTCTTGAGAAAAGTTGTTTAATTTGTGTAAGACCGACAATGAAGATTGTCTGCATTGAATGCCTAATGAATATACATGTTCTTATATATATAACAAATACATTTTATTGTATACCTCTTTAAGGTGTGTACATGCATTATAAAGAGGATTATATTTTCAACATATTGAGTTTCAAATAGGTAAACAAAGTCAGATTTCCAGCTGTATTCCGTGGGGACTCCTATATTTTTGTGATCAGTGTAGCTGCTGTAATCTCCAGTGGCTGGCCCTTTGCCAGCAAAGGGCTGTCTGCCCATGCTTCTGCTAATTTCTTTCATCAGCTGATGCGAGAAATAAACAGGGGATTTCCAATGAAGGCTCAATGCATGTTGAGAAAGCAAGCTCTTCAAGCAGAAGATATCCACAACAACTGAGAAGCAGAAGTTTTCTCTGCCCACTTACTAATAGTAGATTCTTTGCGAGGAGAGAAAAATAAGCTGACAAACCACAGCAGCACATTTCTCTGGTAGGAAACAATTT
This sequence comes from Aythya ferina, assembly GCF_964211825.1. Lineage (NCBI taxonomy): Eukaryota > Metazoa > Chordata > Aves > Anseriformes > Anatidae > Aythya > Aythya ferina. The sequence continues at coordinate 107,720,550 of NC_140298.1, read as the reverse complement.
CAGACACAATTCAGACTCATAAAATGACAGATTAATTCCTCCCCACCACCACCTCTTCATTTATTTATTTGGTTTGTTATGTCTCATCTACCGTTTTTACTCCTAATTTTGAGCAGTATAACTCATAACTCAGAAAATTATGTCCCTAAATTCCAGAACTGTACAGAGGATTGTCTTCATAAGTGATGAACAGCTACAATTCCAAACAGTATCAGTGGTACCATGAATTATGCAAGTGATGACAGGATCATACTGAATATTCATACAATTTACTTCATAGAATATATTAGCATTATCTTTTTTTTTTTTTTTTTTTTTTTTTCTGCATTAACCACAAAAATAAAGTACTTCCAGATGGAGGAGGTGATTAAGGGGCTGATTCAATGGCCGCTGAAATTGAAGAGACTCTCCTTTGAATTTGGTAATCTCTGAAGTGGGTGCAAAACCCTTCTTTCTGAGAATGCTGTTTGTATTAACCTCCTTCATGGCAGTCTGTACAGAGTTAAAATAAATATTAAGAAAGATGTCCTTTTATTCCACAAAGTAACCCCTTCACTAAATACTTGAGAAAACTGCTAGATAAATCTATTACTTCTTCTTGGCAAGTCAAATATCAAAAGCAGAGAACTCACTTTTCCATCTGTTCCAAGGCCACTGTTTGCATCCAGATGATTGTTAGCGCAATTGTGCCTAAAACCTTGAGTTTCAAACTTTTAAGGCACTGTACTCTCTACAGAAGGCTACACTGTCCTAGGTAGATAGTCATTCAAATATTTGCTAACTTTGTGGGTGACTTATCCAAAAGCCTTGACATAAGTCTATGACATAAGTCTTATGAGGAGCAGCTGAGGGAACTGGGGTTGTTTAGTCTGGAGAAGAGGAGGCTCAGGGGAGACCTTATTGTTCTCTACAGTTATCTGAATGGAAGGTGTGGGGAGCTGGGGGTCAGCCTTTTCTCCCAGATAACTAGCAATAGAACTAGAGGGAATGGCCTCAAGTTGTGCCAGGGGAAGTTTAGGTTGGAAATTATGAGACATTTTTTCTTAGAAATAGTAGTCAGGCATCGGAATGGGTTGCTCAGGGAAGTGGTGGTGTCACTGCCCCTGGGGGTGTTCAAGGAAAGGTTGGACGTGGTGCTTAGGGACATGGTTTAGTGGGTGACATTGATGGGAGGTGGGCAGTTAGACTAGATGATCTTAGACGTGTTTTCCAACCTTAATGATTCTATGATTCTATGATTTTATGACTCAATCATTCCCATTTAAAAGAAAGAAAGAAAGAAAGAAAGAAAGAAAGAAAGAAAGAAAGAAAGAAAGAAAGAAAGAAAGAAAGAGAAAGAAAGAAAGAAAGAAAGAAAGAAAGAAAGAAAGAAAGAAAGAAAGAAAGAAAGAAAGAAAGAAAGACCTCTATGTTATCTTTCAAATTACAGACAGAATCTAAAAAATGTGTTATTGGTGCTATGCTACAATGTTCAGTTAAGCCATGACTACTGGTTGCATATACATTGTCATAACTGTGCAATAAAATGTGTTAAATTCCCCTGAGATTTAAGATAGCAAATTGTTTTGGATAGGATTCAATGTAAGATTCAAACTTCCAAATTTTTGTTGTCTGTATGCAGTTGTCTTCAGCTAGGGATTGAAATTTCCATTGCAGTGAAGACAGATTGACTTCTGCAGCAGTGGGTATCTTGAGTTGTCTGAGCTACCTGTATGGGTCATAGGACCTAGAAGAGATCTGCATGCTTCCATAAAAGTGGCAGAAAACAAAGCAAGATAACCAAGGGCATCTTGAAATGCCCTGCATATTCCTGCTTACCCCTTCAGGTCTTGGCTCAGTGGAGCCTAGGTAGCTTTGAGCTGTGATAACACAGCTTTGTAGTAGCTGGTCCATATCATCGCTACCCGGCAGGCACCTGACTGCTTCTTGCGATGCTTGAGACACCCATACGAAAGTACAAGAACCAAACACTACTACACTACTAAAAAAAGTTTAGGGTGTTTGAGGTACTGGCATGCAGCTGGTAGATATGAGATGGAACTTTGTAAGAATTCTGCACCTTTTCTGAGCAAAAGCTGGGCACTATATAAGACACCTTGTAGAGTCCAAATGATAAGAAAGAGCTTTATTTAGGAATCTGAATCCTACCAAATGTGTCCCAAATTGAATTTGTCTCACATCTGCATTGGCATAGCAGTTTCACACAGATAGTTACTGTGGTATTGCCAATACGCAAGTAGCTGACTAAACAATTAATTCCTGGTCTGTAACGTCATTGTCCAAAGTTGAGAATCTGAAATCTATCACTCAACTGCCGTTCTCCCTAAAGGCTGTTCAACTTCAGTCTTACGGTAGTATGTGACGCTAAAGCTGGGTAGATGTTCTACAGCTCATTTCATCAATATATAACAGTCCCTTTGTTTTGACAGAATTTAAAAGTTGGACATATCTAATTCCTAAACACTATCAGCATCCATAATCAAAATATTCTTCTGGCTAAGTTCCAGCTGCATTCAGTGCAGGCATTCTGAGAGCATATGTAACACACACTAACAGAACGGGAGTACTTACCAGTGGTGGTAGACAGCTATTTTTTTTTGTAATAGTAGCCAGTTAAAGACGTGTCCATTATACAGTGGTCAGAACACATGCCCCAGAAAAATAAGCAAGGAAAAGGGTTGCTAGCTGTGAATCTGAGGTTCAGTTCTCTCTCCTCGTTCAAGTTTTCCACGTGACCGTTCTTCCTGCTTGAAAGTGGAGCAATGCTTTTTACTTTTTTTAAAAGGTACTTTTGAGACTTGCGGATAAAAAAATGCAAGCCAGCAGTTTAGTGTTCCACTAAGCCGGGTGCTGTAAGGATAGCTGTATTAAATATGTGCCGCTGTAACAAAGACTAAGCCTTTTAATAGACCAGTTCTGTCCCTTGAATTATTTTCTGACAAGAAAATTTGGAATTTTCAGACCAAAAGAGAACAGTTCAAGGATATCTGACCACAGCCTGGGTAAAGACAACAAGTTTGGGCATGTAAGTGTTGCTGCTCTGCTGACTTGGTGTGAAAGGCCAGAGGATCAAGTCAGCAGCAGATCCTACATGCTCGCAGCTCTACCAAGCCACTCTGCTCCACAGCACTGCAAAACTTGCCTTGTTCAAGAGCATCACACCTGCTCAGTGCACAGAGGCCATTTTTCTCTGACACATTTTCCCAAAGCTGTGAACTCCTGGGTGCACTGACAATGGTGTTACAATGGCTTTGTGGTCAGCCTTGCAGCATCTCACATCTAGAGCTCAGTAAGCAAAACCCCAATGTGAAGAATAAATAACCTGGTATTTCTATACTGTACTTCCAATAGTTACTTGTAGGCGATATTTTTTTTTCTTTCTTCCTGTAAATGACTCATAGACTCATAGACTCATTTTGGGGAAGGGGGAAACCAAGCACCGCATAGCCACTTTTACAACTTTAACCTTACTTAACCCTCCAAACAGTAAGAGGAAGTACAAAGTATTTTCACGAGCTGTGAATGGACTCAGATCTGGTTTTGACATCTTGAGGAAGTACTGCCTTCTGCGAAGTCAGAAATGCACACACACACACAAAATGTCTTTGCAGCCCTGCTGAACTCAAGCATTCACACACACAACAAGAGTCAAAAGCCCACAAAGGAGAAGGGGACGGGCTGGGACCTGTGAGAAACGGGGCAGATTTGGGTCGAAACGGAGCGGTTTTGGGTCGAAACGGGGCTGATTTGGGTCGAAACGGAGCGGTTTTGGGTCGAAACGGGGCTGATTTGGGTCGAAACGGAGCGGTTTTGGGTCGAAACGGGGCTGATTTGGGTCGAAACGGGGCTGATTTGGGTCAAAGCCGCTGTCACTGAGAGGAAGAGGGCGGGTGGGGGCCGCTCCTCAGTGGCTTCAGGGGTGACACCGCCGGGTGTCCCTGCCCTTCTGGGCTGGGCTGGGGGGTACGTGGGGAGCACGAATCTCCCCGGGTGAGGTCTGTGCAGAGGCAGGGTGCCCCCCTCACCCTCCTTTCCCTCTTCTCCTTATCTCAAACCGCGCCGCCTCCTCTGCCCCCGCGCCCTGCCGCCCCTTCCCCACCCTCCACTTGGGGGGGGAGGCTTCATCCTCTTTTCCTCCTCCCTCTTGTGACCCTACACAGCCCGGTGGGGAGACATTGAGGGGCTCACAGCCCTCCTTCAGCAGCGGGAGGCGGGTCCGGGGGGGGGAACCGCGCCCGGCCGGGGCCGGCGTCTGGCGGCAGCCTCACGCAGCCACCGCGGGGCGGGCCTGCGAGTGTGGCGCGGGGCTGGGCTGGGCTGGGCCGGGCTGGGCCGCGCCGCCGGCTGTCTCTGAGGCTCGGGGGATGGACGAGGGTCCCCGCAGCGGCCAGCGGCGACGGGCAGCTCAGGTAAGGCGGCTCGGGGGCTGCGGCTGGCCGCCGGTGGGGGCAGGCGACGCCCCGTCCTCTGGGGGGGGAAAGATTGGGGGAGTAAGGGGGAGGAAGGGAGAAGCCGCCCCCGCAGCGCCCTGCTGGGAGACGGGAGGCTCTGCAGCCCCTGCGTTGTTTTGTGGTGGTTTTATTTTTATCTTTCTCATCTCAGATCGGGGGTTGCCTTCCTCCTCGCCGCCGCCCTTGTGCCGCCCCCCGTTCCCTGCCCTCCTGCTGCCAGCCTCGGGGGGCAGAGGGGTGGGGGACTGCCGGTGGGGAGGCGACCAACTGTTGCCTCAAAAAGCACCGGCTCCAGCGGCCTCGAGTGGGGTTACGGGGCACCAGGGCCACGCTTTGCTTTCCCTTCCCCCGTGGTAAAACGTTTTGCTGGTAGATCTTAGCCTCAGCTCGGGGAGAGGCTTTTTTTTCCTCGGCCCCAAAAGGAGCTCCCATCGCTGCCTCGGCCTCAAAAGGACCGTGCCTGAGCTCTCATCGCTGCCTCAGCCCCTAAAGGAGCTCCCATTTCTTCCTCAGGGACCCCCATCACTCCGGGGTGCTGTGGGCACCTGGCTCCCTGTGGGCCCAGGTGCCAGGATGAGCTGTAACGGGGCTGAGGGTATCAATCAATCAATCAATCAATCAAATAAAAAGGCTGTAGCCCTTCTCTGGATTAAGTATGCCCTTGCTCGAGGTTGGGGACAAGGGGGGTTCAAATTCACAACTTCGGTTATTAGGGAAAACTTTCAGCTGCTGGAGATGGTTAGATGCAGAGTGCTGTGAGCACCGTTTCTAGAAGGATGTGCCATTGTGAAGGCTAGGCATGAGAGAGAGCAGATGGAAAACATGTTCTGCAATGTTAAATTCATCTCATCGTTTGAATCTCTGAACAGACACCACACAAGCATTTCTGCCTTTTTTTTTTTTTTTTTCCCTAACTTAATTTCAAGACAGTTAAGCTTCGGACTTATTTATCTGGGTTTTGTTCTGCTAAGGCCCTGGTAATGTATGATGCCAGTGTATAAAATCAAATGATCCATAATTCACCAGAAGCACTTTTAACTTCCCATTCTTTCAGCGTTGTTGCTAATAACTTGCTGAGGGTTGTAATGTGTGTTGGTTTCCAGCCTGTTCTGGTAGTCCTTGATTTCCATACAGACAATCTTTGCACTCTGTTTTTGTTTACCAGCTCCTAAAGGCAGTTTGTGTGTGCATGTGGAAAGGGAAAATTGAGGGGGATAGGGATGTTTTTGCTTTGCTTTCCTTCTCCTATTCTTGCCATCTGCAAGGTCAGAAAAAAAATAAAAATGACTTTGACTGTGAACGCTTAGGTGGGGAGATCTGGAATGAAATGCAGTTGTGACAGGAGGTTGCCTTGTGGGCAAAGAATTTTACATGCTCAGCATTGGTCTACAAAAATACCCCAACTCATATTACACAGAGAACTAAGTTGATACTTCCCTTTTCTCAGTTATGCTAAGTTTTATATCTTTTTTAAGATATAAAGAAAAATTATACATTGGCAAGGCTGTTTTATTTTATTTTTAGGGAATAAATTCTGACATTTCTCACGTTGGATTCTTCTTTCTGCATTCTTGTAAACCCCCCCACACACACACGAGGCCTGAAATAAAAACAAACAAATCATAAAGTTAAACAACTCACAAAATGTTTTAATGAAATTACAGACTGAGACTAGCATAAAGGGTTTAATTTAAATTTATAAAAAGCATAGAGTAGCAACTAAGAATAAGATTCTTCAGCTGCATTTTGAACCACTGTATAGTGTATCTGATCATTAAGGTTTCACTTGAAACTATAAACTATGGCAAGTATAAGAGAGGCTTTCTGAATTATTTGCATGGTTTCTTAATGACTGTCCATTATTTTATTGTATACTGCTCTGTACTTTTTCACTACTCTCATCTACTGTTTTGCAGTCATGTATGCCTGTGAACTTGTTCTTTATTAAAAACAGAAAATAAGCAAGTCACAAGTCATTAAAAAGGCAATGTATGCCAGTAATTAGAATGAAAAATACTTGGTTAATTCACAAAGGAAAAATGGTGAAGATCTTGGGTACTACTATATAGTTACTGTCAGCAGATGTCATTTTGCCATAATAGTGAGCCTGTTAGTGAATTTTACAGTGCTGGGAAGATAATTCATTGTTAGTGTGCTTAGCTTGTCTTCATGACATCATTTTTGACACTGTTTTGTCAGCCTAAAATATCTTGTCCTCAGCACTATGGTAGTCTCACAGACGTCAGGGATTTGCATGTGCAGTGTGTTGCAGATTTACATGGGTTACATGTTATACAAAATGAGTGATGAAAATGTATATAAAAATACTAGACGTTATTTAGATGAATAACAATTCTACCTTAACATAAACTGTAGGTGTACAGATACTATAAATAAGACCTCCTGAATTGATTTATATGTATTTCCAAATACCCTTTTAATTGGAGTTTTTAGAGAAACTGTAAAATAGTTTTGTGGAATCACGTTCTTTAGTACTAGATGCAGTAGCACATTAACTTGATCATTCAGTTCACATTTTATACAAAACAGAAAAATAATATTCTAAATCCAAAACCTGCATACAATCCAGACATCATTAGGTCTCCTATTAAATCCTTGGAAACAAACTTACTATGTCAATGCGAGTTATAGTATCAGTGGGCAGAGGAATATGCATAGTAATAGTATGTATCAATTTGAAGGAGCCAAAACCTCATAGTATTTCCTGTGTACTGAATTCAGTATGTATTTGGATCTGTTTCAGTATTATCAATCATTCTTTTAGCAGTGCCTTCTACTTATGTTATCTATGAATGCAAAGCAGTAACATTAAATCTGAGAAAACAGTTTGAGAAGCATGAATTACAATATTTAAAATATGGGACAGCTTGAGAGCTGCAAAAAAATGGAGTCATAAATTTGAATTTTGCTGTTTAAATTAAAATTGTAATAGAAGCTGCTATGCATTCATGTATGAATAATGATGAGAGCAATGTGAATGATGGGAGTTGTATAGGTCCTAATTCTTGTGAAGTACACATTTTACCGTTCCTCTGCTTTCACAGAATTCCAATCTACACTTGCAATTAAAATGAAATACACGTGTCTTATTTTCCATCTCTATATACTGTTTGATACAAGTTCTTGATTTGGTAGCAGTAGTTGCTTGTACCTGAAAAATAGCAGATACAGGACAAATATCTTGTAGGATGCATATGAACTAGGGCAGCAGTGACACACAGGTGCTTAAAAGATTTGTATTTATTATTATGGATTTAAAATGTTTAGAAATAGTCTTATGAGTCTTCACATCTTCCATACCTTACAGACTTAATTCAAGAAAAATTAACTTTGCTCACCAACAGCTGAAATATTCTTACCTACTTTACCAACTTGTCCATAGACTACGTAACTAGTGAGCTATGGGAACTTTCTGTGAATTTTGCCCTATTTTTTTTTCCCTGACAATGATAATATTTACAAAGGAAGGCGTGTTTGAAGTGGAATGCACAAGTTGATTTTTAAAATCATGGATTAGATAAATGGCAGTGCAAAAGATGAAGCTAATGCCTAAGTCTGAGAGTTATTTTTTCAATAAATCTGTGTAAGGAATTTGTCAAGGTAGTAAGATGTGAAAAATTAATTTTGAAGGTTCCACTAGCAATGCAACTTGTGATGTTATTTATGTCTATCACTACTGCCACTCTTTCTTTGTCAGAGTTTTGAGTTAATAAATGTGATTCATAAACTTGTCGCCCTCAGATCTGTTGAACAGCATTGACATGTCATGGGAGGTGTCATATATGGAACATGGAATGGAATATATTGGGATGTTGCATTTGGTCACGTGTTTATCTGTGGTGAGCTCTGAAAGATTGAGTCATGTCTGGGCATTGGAGTTTTCACAATTTAATAATGCTCTGGAGGTAGTTTGTTGTTTTTAAAGGGGTCTGTGGACTTATGCTGACGTTTTAGATAACAGCTGTTCTGCACTGTCCTATAGCTCTCTGATACACATGGGCTTTACTTAAAATTTAAGTAGCTATTAGAAGCCTTTTATTTATGTATATATATGTATAATTTATGGTATTTTGGAGGAAAAATCTTTCTCCCTGTTGAATTGCAGCCTGAATTCATAAATTATTTGAGTGGCCTATTTTACAATTAGATGCCTCAAAGCCAACTATGGTGTTCTTAAAACTCATTTCTGAAAGCACGCTGCTGTCTGTGTTTTTACTGTAGGGAAAATTAGGTACACTGAGCTACACGTCTGCGTCCATCCAGCATTGTTACCCCCGTGACTGTTCTGGAGACTGGCATCTCTCTTGTGCCTAACTGCCTTTGGCATCCTTAGACAGGAATGATCCTCCTGGATTTGAAAACCTTGTTTTGCTTATAAATAAATAAGAAGTGTAAACTATTTATTCAAACTCAAGGAAGAAATGTTTGCAATGATGTTTCTCTCTCCCTCTTCTCTTTATATTCAATGGTGCATTAGTTGCATCAATTACCCATGAAGTGGAAAGCTTGTTTCTATGTCCCCTTTTCAGCTTGAAGTAACTTAAACTCACATCTCTCTCTTCCCAGGAAAGTACAACAGTCAGCATCTCATAAATGTCCCATAGTGGTAGGAAACGTTTATTTCACCTGCAATTGTGTTACTTGGGAAAAAAAAAAATAATTAGGCCAAAGGGAGAGCAACTCCTGCCCTGTGATCAAGACATTCATCTGAGATGAGGGAAATCTGATTGCTATCGGTGTTTCATTCTTTCATCCAGTAAATATTCTCCAGTTTCATACCTTCACTGGGAATGGTCTGGGAGAAACTAGTCCGTTGGCTAGGGCAGTGCCCTGTCAAATGGAGGTGTGGTTGTGAGCCAGCATTTTAGCTTGAAGAGAGCATACCACCCAGCACTTCCTCCGTGGTTGCTTTACTGATGCTCTTGAATTGCTAAATGGTGCTCGGGGGTGTGCTCTCGTCTTCTCATCCAGAACTTCAAAATTGTGTGACGCCTTCCCTCATCTCTTTGTGAAAGGGATGTCTTTGTATTTTGCTCCCAGGGAGGCTTGAAGGTTTTAAAACCCTTCTTAATAACATAGGCATCTCTTGAGCTTCCAGGATAATGCTGTTTAAGGTATCTACTTCTCAGCATTGTTTCCTATTAGGTTAGAGGGCTTCCTGCTTACAATCCCAGTTACTTTAAGTTCCTAGCTGGAATTATTATAGCCATCTTCGGAATTTTCATGGGAATACATTGTTGTGCTTCTATTCTCATATGAAGTGGTAAATCTAAAAGTGTAAATTTCTGGGGGGATGAAGTCCAGAATTTGGCAAGAGTGGACTGCAGTTACCTTCCAAAGAACAACTGTATTTGGGGGTTAGGACACAGTTGGAGCGTGGTTTGGTTGAATTGCCCAACACAGGCATCACGTCCTATTCCAGATGCCCTGCGACTTCCACTGTGTCTATGCTTTGCTGGCAGATGCAAGATGTACAAAGACCCATGTCCTGCCTGGAGTAATGTCTGCAGGGAATGCAGGGGGGTCTAAGTTGGTGCTGAGAACTTAAAACAGCTGGTTCTAGTATACAACTGAACTGAACCCAGTAGTTTACCAATATTTCTGTTGTTTAGGCTGAATGTATTTAGGGTGAGAAGTGTGGGGAAGAGGTGTTTTTCTTACTTCTCAGAGGCATTTCAAAGAAAACCAACTTTCTGTTTTACTTTCTGTATTGCTAATGTATTTGGTACATAGCCTGATCATCCTCATTTTTTTAATTTTGCAGCAACCCCATATTAAGTCTGGGAGGTTAGCTTGAGTTAATGGCTTTCTGGGAGGGGAGCAGAAAGTACATCTTTGGGTTTCTCTCATGCATATTAATGGCGGTATGGACCTGTGGGGCAGAAATTCATTACTGCTAGCTGGTACGGAAATGCTGAGTGATGGTACCACTGATGGAGCTGGATTGGTTCTGGAGAATAAGGAAAACTGTCTCTGGTAACTGATCGGTATGATCTTATCTCAAGTAAATTGGCTCCAGAATTGTGTTTAAATAGCCATCAGAAGAGATGTGCAGTGGTATTTATCATTTGTTATTTGGTACAGGCGATTTGCTGTTCCTAATTTTTGGGGGAGGTTCTTCTAATGCTGTGGAAATTGGAGGAGGGGAAACATTTATTTCTCTGAGTTGTTCAACCCTCTTTATATTTTAGAAGGCTAGATTGTTAAATTTGTTATGCTTCATTTCCAAGAACAGTCTTGATTTTTTTTATCAGTTGCAATTTTTACCACCCACATACACATAGTCTGACTTCTTTTACTGAATGGTTTGATAATTTTATGATGTTTTGCTTGAAGGATCATCTGTAGACTGCTGGTGACTCCTTTATATAGGGATTTCATGATGGATGTGGGCATCTTTGGAAGTTTCTGGAAATAAGACTTTAGTCATCTCCCTAATAACTGATTGGGTTTTTCATGGCAGCAGAGGAAATGGGAGCTGATACTTTGCAACTGTTTTTCCTATGTTTTTATTATTAAAGCATAAATACCCTGTAGGACTGGAACACTTTCCTCACCCTCTCAGAAGACTGTATTACAGCAGAGCGCTGTAATATCAATTACTGTGGGAATGGTTTGCGAGTCCAAATGAGATCATGATTGGGAAGCTGGAAAATGAGTCTCTCTTAAAATGTGTTTCATGCTCTGAATACATGAAAGATTTTGTTGGGAATGCAATACTTAGGTCTACAGGGTTTATATTTTGAATTAGAGAAGGTGTTAAAAAATCCACTTACTGTTTTGTCTGAACACCTCTTGTACTCAAGAGGAAAATAGAAAATAATTCCTGATCTTGAAGTATTCTGGGGATATGCTGCATGCAAAACAGATTTGTAGTTCTGCAACTAGATAATCTTACTACTTTTATTGGTTTTTGTATCCAGAAGACATTGAGAGAGCATACATATTAGAGGCCTTAGAAGTATAGATAATCTTCTTGTCCATTTTTATTATGTGAGGCAAAAATTATTGTGGTCTGACTACTTACGCCTGTGTTTAACTGAGGTTTTGATTCATTATGGCACAGACAGTATCATGTTGTCCTTTACTGAACCAAAAGTAAATCTGCCTAAAAAATCCCCTTTTGTTCTGCTGCTGAGGAACACTGTGGGCTGCCAAATCCTGGCAGTCTGACTCACCACAATCGTAATAAAGTGTTTGTACTTTTGCAATTGCAGTTATTCAGTGCTTTCTAATTTATTTATAAGGCAAAGGGACACCTACAGGTTAAAGTACTACTTTTTAAAGAAATATCCCTTGTTTATACTGAAATAACATTTGTCAAAAGAGAGTTAAAGACCCACTGGTAAAACTTGAAAGCTTCGCAGGAGCAAATCATAATCTTTACCGATAACAAATATAGAGATATATATATTTAATCAATTTAATTTTCCATGTAATAGCAATGTTAGACTTCAAAAAATGGTGGGATTATTTTAAACTACTTCCAGAGCTCTGCTGTTTTGGCCATCTAATCTGACCCGATAGTGATCTGATAAGTGGGAAGACTGTTTCCTTCCTTTAAAAAAAAAAATGCTTTGAGGACAGAGACTCTGACCTGGCCAGTGCTTATCTGTGTTTTAACTTTGATGCGTGGGTTGCAACCCAGCAAGCGTAACTCATGTAATTGAATTCAGTTGTTTGCAGGATGAGTCCCAAAGCAGTCGAATATTAAGTTGCAGCACTCAAATAAAACGTTGAATGACTGCGCATCAGCAGCTGAGGAAAAGCAAGGTGGCTCTTGGTCACCTTGCTTTGATAGGTACCTGTATGGCCAACAGATAAGTACCCAGTTCCACGCAAGGTGTCTGCAGGTACCCTGCAGGTCATTGTGTGTATGTACATACATTATGTGTGGTCTGGCTGATGTGCCTGACTGCCTGTTGTTGGAGAGGAAATGGGAATTCTTACAGTGTCATGGTCTCATCACCTGTGCATGGTGAGGAAAAGGGCTTTCTTGTCTCTCGATTCTTTAGCTTTTTATAGGTAGGAGTCCCCTTATATGATTTAGGGGTTTAACTGTTGAGGCAGAAACAATGATTTCTTTCTTGCTATTGATAAAAGAACAAAAAGGCTTTTATTCCTTTTTGCCTGATACATGGGGAATTTTCTATATCATTTACCTTTCCCAAGTTTTGAGCTAATGACATTCTGACAGTTTTCTTGAAAAGGCCAAGCTGTGGTAAGTCAGATTGTTTGTAACTTTCTCTGACAGTCTTGTAGACCACAGCTTGGTGCTGAACAAAAAATAAACTCCCACGGCACTGGGAGTGGGTGCTGGGCACTGAGGCAGCATGCAACTGGCAGAGAAATATACGCAGAAGAAAGTACTATAGTTCACAGGAATGCATTTTAATTACTGCTCTGAGTCATACTATCACTACAGCTGCTTCCAAAAGAAGAGATTCGTATCTAGCGATAGGCCATTCACATAAAGAAAGAAGATGTTAGATAAGCAAATACAAATATGTTACATGCCCTTTCTCCTTTGGTTTTCAGTAAGTTCTCTAGTTCAGCAGCATGAAATATTTTGTGACATAATTATATACGTGGTAAGTGCCTGCCAACTGATTCATGGTATTCCTCTTCCAGGGTGTGTGTTCTGATTTCACCAAGGTAGGCACAAGCACGTAGTCTTCCAGCTTTGAGCTTCTTGATTCACGTGGCAATGCAGTCCTGCTCGTGGTGCTGACTTCCTTTCTCCTTTTTTTTTTGCCCATAAAAGGAGAAAAGTGCTGCCATATGACTTGTTTTAGAGCGGATCTCAAAGGGAAGCAGGGGGGAGGTTACTCAGGTAGCTATTTCTTTCACTAACTCTTCCACATGGTGTTAGACATTCTGCTCTCTGCGTTTAATTTGATATAACTGTCAGAGTATGTGGTAGTACTTCCTTCAACTGACATTGAAGTAAAACATTTCATTCTTAGAATAACTTTTTTTTTTCTTTTCTGCTACATGGACGAGAGATTCTGAAGGGAAGCTGGATATAAACGAATTTGGAATAAAGAAAACAAAAAAAAAAAAAAACAGTTCTCTAGGATTAGGCTTTCCTCCAAACCTGCAGAAACTTTCCTGATGGTGATTAAAAGAATGACTGTGTGTGGTATTCTCCCATCTTGTGCCAGTGACTGTAGATATGCAGGGTAAGTTTAGTGCTTAATGTTGCACTGTTAAAAAGTTTCTTCTCCAGTTTTCAAGAAAACAGAATATTCAGGTGATCTTCTGAAGGCTTGCCCAGAAATCAAATCTGGAAGTCTCAGTGCTTTCCGTGACTGGGGGCCTTGTGCCCACTTGTTCTGCAGTCTTACAGTGTCTTTCAGTGTACAGCAAAGCACGAGTCTCCTGGCTTTCTTTTGATGTACTCTGACAAAAAGCATAGTCCTCACATTGGTGAGAGTCACATTTTTTCCACAGAGTGAAGACAATTAACAGCTCTAAATAAGTGCCACCCGGCTTCTACCATGGCTTAACGGGTAGAGTTCAACTGGTTTATGTTTCAGCATCTAAGGGTGCAGCCAGCACCAGGACAGTCTTAATCTGTCAGATCCAACCATGCTCGCTGCTGATATCCTGAACATACTTTCAAAACCATCTCCACGTCAATCCACAGTAATGATGAATTTGGTTTTAGTCAGTCTTCTACATTCCCTACTTACTGATGGTATGAGACAATGTGACTTGGAGGCATACAAATTAGCTGTCTCTCTTCCAGCTCAATCTAACATAACAGGTTTTAGAATGATAGCAGAATGGATCTACCTTTGGAAACCAGACTTTTTTTTTTTCTTAAGCAACTGTGAAAAGTAAAGATCTTTTATGCAAGAATTTACTTTCATATGAAATGAAGTATTTTGTCAGGGAGTCCAAAGGAAACCGGAGAAAACTGAGATGACAGTATTGACCAGTTATTTCCTAGCTTCATCTTTTTCTAGTGACACCGTATGTATTCTGGGCAGCGTGTCAGAGAAAACAGAAAAAGGACCATAGTAATTCAGGATCTACAGTTGTATTTTCACTTTCCAACAAGCTGGTTTGTTACTTTTTTTTTTTTTTTTTTTCCACATCAGAACTAGGATTTAGGCCAAAATCTGTGCAAAACATATGCCTGTCTCATGCCAGCAATGTTACTGTTGCTGAGAGTTAAGAAGTTTGTTACTTCACTTATGTGGGAGGGCATTTGGATTTTATTTTTTTTGGTTGTTTTTTTGTTGGCAGATCTGTTAGTTTTCTGGTTAACTGAAGTGATCATCTTTATGCATGTGCTCATGTCACTTTTTTGAAAGACAGAAATTGCATGTATAATTCAAGGGGCTACGATTAAAGTACTCCCAGGCAAATGTGGGTACAAGAGTTCACTGGCTGGGACTGGTACACTGGGTAAGGGACAAGGCAGCATTGCTTGATATTTTAATTTTTCAGAGCTCAGTGGACCAGATTGGCAGCCGATACTCTAACAGTTACCAATGGCAGGTTGAGGTTTCGCAGAATAATATACAGTTTTGTCAATACCATTACATTTTAAGGCTATTTCAAGGTAAGCCTTGGAGAAGCATGTATTGAGATAACTTATAGGTATGCATTTGTGAAAGGAGTATATGTTTTTATACTCAGTTTTAATTTTTCTATTTTTTCATTACCTTGTGACACTGCATAATCATTTACATCTATGCAAAGTTTAAGAGACAGTAATTCTTCCTAAGTATAAAATTTGCATCCAGTGTAGCTATGTTTTCCTTTGGAAAAAAATTATATGCCTTTGTTTTGTGCACAAAGACTTGTTACTTGTATCTATTTTTGTGCAAATTAAGTGTAAATTCTTTTGATTTGTGTTAGCAGGAAAAGTAAGTCAGGATTTCTGATTTAGAAGAAATTTGTGAAGACACAGACGAGTTTGTTAATTACAAGAAGAAGAAGAAAAAAAAAAAAGAAAACACTAACCTTTTAAAGTATTTTAATTTTGTCCTTGCCCACCACCCTGATGCAGGTAACGTCTGGGGAAGAGTCTCATCTGCTGTAGATTGGCTACTTGTCACTAGAACTGTGCCCACTTCATACCAGCTGACAGTCTGGTCCAGTGTAATACTGACAGCAATCCAGGCTTGCTAAAATGAAGAAGTCAGATCCCAGATGTTCATCTTCTGTCTATCTGAATACACTAGAAAAATTCTAAATCCTAAGAGAGTACAAATTTGCACCAACAGCCTCGATTAGGATGTGTTATTAAGGCTAGAAGCTCTTGTGCCTGGAAAAGGTGACCTGTTAATTCTGAAATGCATTGGCTACTTACGGAATTCACTTCTTAAAATGATATTCTCCAGAAGCAACTGGGAACTATAATCATGATACATGTTTATAGTAGGAACTAAATAAGGAATGGATGTGGCATGCAACTGTCTGTACTGTTACAAATTTAGTACTGTTCGTGACACAGTTTTGTCTTGTGCCAACTAACACTCTCCCACATTATGCCCAAGCATAGTTCTGGGGTTAGTATAGACTGTGGACTGTTTCCAAAAGGCTGTCTGGATCTGGCCATGCTGTTTTGGAGGGACAGGATTTTAGTTGTCCAGCCACAAGCTATACCATGCTAGCTGCTGCCAAGCCCAGAGTGTGGCCATTTGCCCTGCTCTATTTTATATTTTATTATGTATGCAGCTGCAGATCCTACTTTTCAGGAAGCTGGGATTCAGGAGCATATTTGAGAAAGCAAAGGCAGGATTCTCTTTGTGTGCTTAGAAGGGTTGAGAAAAAAAATCAATCAAATCTGAAGGTAAGAATTTGTGTCTAGAAAGCTGGAAAAATAATCCTGAGCAACTTAGAATAATTAAGTTTCATAGAATAATTAAGTTTCACATTGTGTGTATGAGAAAAACCCCAGGGAATACACAGGCAATTAGCCATTTTGAAAGTTCTATTAAAAATATATTTACTTATGAAGAATAATGGTCTGGCATTTTAAATCAAAATGAGTAAAATAAAAGTAAAAGATGTCATCTACAGTGTCCTCTGACCAGAGGACATGTATACTGTAAGTGTAAAACTTATCCCTTTCCTAAGTTTTGCCTTCTGTTATCCAAAGTAACAGTAGCAACCTGCTAACAACAGGTATGATCTTTAGGTTTTCCCTGGGGAGTCTGTCTCAAGCAAATATTTCAACCTTCTTTAGTTGTCTTATTGCCTCCTGTCAGGGAGATCTAAGTCTAACTTTATATTTTGCCAAAACCGGTGGCTTGATTTTTATTTATTTATTTTTTTAAAGCAGCATTAAAGCTCTTAGCAATGTAATATCAGTTGGGCCAGGGTCTCTTTAGACAACTTAGGGGTTGAATCCAGTCTGTGGAGCGCTTCCATCTGTCTCCCAGCCTCTTCTGTAGGGGATGAGGGAGGAATAGCTGTATGGGCAGCACAGGCTGTCTGCTGAACCAGGCGTGTGTCCCTCTGTCTGGGAATGGTCCCACAATCAGAAACCAGGTCCTGGGCCACAGGGAGAGTGCTGGGCCGAGTGGTGGATTGGGCTGGGGATGCTGGGTGCAATGGGTGACTGGGTTTGTGTGTAAAGGGAGCCAAAACCAAGAGCAGGTGCCATTGAAGTTGAAATTCAGCAAGAACTGCCCTGAACACAAGAGTCCAGATTTAACATCTTTCTCTCTCTCTCTCTCATCTTCCTGCATAATATTTAAATAGTACCAGGTTGGTACTAAAAATTTCACCAAGCCTTTGTTTTTCACTGTATACATCAATCAGTGTGTTCTGCTGCTTCTCTTTTTTCCCTGTATCTTAAATTGAAATAAAGATTCATAACTTCATTTTGGAACATGTGCTATCTTGAGTAAGTGAGTTCTAAAATGTGGAATAATGTCCTGGTTGCATTGTTATAATTTAGAGATTGGCCTCTATTGCACATCACATCTTGCTTAACTCTTGTTTCACATTTAGTTTGTTCTGTGATGCAACGTCACTTGACTCTTTATTTGCAGGTAGAATTAACTTGCCCTCTCTGCTATAAATGCTTTCTTGAATGCTGATCATACAGCCTTAATTATTTCTTACACAGCAGGAAACGTTCAAAGTAGCAGCTGTGTTATGCCTTAGGTTTGAGTTGGTGGTGGGCTGTGACGGCCCAAATCCCTGGGTGTATAATAAGCTTTACTGCCAGCAGGCCCCCCAGCTGCCTGCTCTGAGGGTACGGAACTGACTCCCATGCTTCATTTTATAAATGCCTTTTAAAGAGGGATAAGTGGACTTACTAGGTGTTACCGAAGCAGTAACAGAATTGTCTCTTCTACACTAATCTATGATGGTTTTCCTCCTTGTTGACATCCTTCCTTTAAAGCTGCATTAAGGGTTGGATTTTTTGCTGAGGTTTCCAGAGTAAGCAGCAGCGTGTGTATTTGTTTCTGCCCGTTTTCATCATGCTGGTGTTTTCCTTGCTGAAAGGTGCCTTTCCTTTCTCCCTGACACAAGATTTCCCAGTTGCTTATAAATGTGTTTGTTCACCCCCTGTCTGGGTCACAGTGTCGTAGGGAGTATACTGGTATTAAGTTATTTTATAAACATTTTAAAGTGTTGACCCTCTTGATTCCTCTGGCTCTCCTGTGGAAGACTGATATCAATCTTTGCTTATCTAAACTTTTAAAGGAATATTATATTAAAGGCCAAGATCTGAAAACTGGAAGCTCTTTCAGTCAGCGTAGTTTATCTTCTCTCTCCCATGGCACTTGCTTTCCTGCTCAATGGCATCTCACTCAGGCCACATGTTTTACCTCAGTAAACTTGCCTCCCAGGCCATCCAGGCATTTATTGCTAGCTGAACAAGAAGAGCCTACTGGCATCTGGTCCCTGTCTCTTTTAAATGCCCTCGATCGTATCAGCTTTACTAAACTGGGCTGGCATTATTTTACATGCCATTTGAATTTATATATAAATATGTATATATATGTGTGTATATATAAAAATATATACACACATTGTTTAAATTTGAAAGACATTTGGATATCCAGAAAAAGTTTTTTAAAAGATTAAAAGACTTCCACAAGGCAATGTACAGTTTTTTAAAAAACAAACCCACTGTCAGCTGGTAGCTAGGTTGTGTTAGGTTTATACAGAAACAAGTATTCTGTGGAAGTAGCAATATTTGTGTAGTTTCATGATTCTGCTATGCTGGAGCTACTTCTTTATAGTTGCTGGGTTTTGTTGCCAAAACCTAGTTTTTTCTATATAAAAATGTGCAGGACTCCCTAAGTAACTGTGCTAGTCGACTTCCCAGCCAGTCTGCTTTCTGTGAATATACTTTACACCTGTTAAAGGAGAGTTTACTCTTGCCCACACTGTTCGTTTTTGTCCAAAAAAAGACAAGTTATGTAATAAAACAAATCAATCAAGCATCAACAAACGGAAACAAACAATATAATTCAAGAAAATACTTATGTACCTTTCTGTAGGTCTACATTAGATTTCAAAGTTTTCATTTAGCATCACTAATACTATTATAGAAGGCTCATGTGATATGAACATGGAGATTTTTTAAAATAATCTAAATACATTATTTTACAAGATACAAATTCTAAAGTTTCTGTCAAATATATTTTAACTTTTGTGCTTGCATCATGGCATTCAAACAACTTCATTTTTTTATAGCAGTTCCTTATTCCATAGAGTTACAGACTGGATTTTTTCTGTCCCATTTGCAATCTGTTTAAAGGTTTCCAGCAATTCTTTGCCATAATTAAACATGTAAGACTGATTCTATAGTTTGAAGCTTTGTAGCCTATTTTAATTTAAAACTCTCAAAAAGAGGTGGAAATTTCATAATTTTTCTAGTGCCCTTACTGAGGTATTTTTAGTTCTATTTTCTTTCTTTTGATATTAGATTATGAATTCAATTAAACTGCATTGCCTCTGGCTTCAATGACTGAAAATTTCTGATCTTTTCAAATTGATTAACTTTTCCTGATTATGGATCAAATAAATACAGTTCTGCAGATGCCCACTTTGGCATGAGATTTTTAATGGATTAATTCATGTATATATTTAAAGTTAAAGGTATCTAAAATACTAAAATGCTTTCCTCCCCTTTCTCAAACTGATTTAGGGTCTTTTTTTTTCAGTTGTGAGCACCTTCCAAAAACAGTTAATATGTGTCAGAATAGTCTGTGCTGGATTTGCTAAACTCCTTTTTTTTTTTTTTTTTTTTTTTCTTTTTTCCTTGTTGAAAAGCATCAAGTTTCACTGGCCTTTTTCTTTACCTGTACTAATATTTTGTTGTTTGTTTTTTTTTCTTAACATTTCCATCCATTCTGTTCTACCATCTTCACTTTCTCTCATTCATTGTAATAAATCTGCTTTGTTTCAGTTTAATATGAATCTTAGTGCACTGTTGCTTGACCGCTCTTTCTAGTTATTAACCAGCTATTAATCCTCAATTACATGAAATTAGGAAAATACCTTAGTAGCACTAAGACACTTAGTAGCTTGGGAGTTAACATGGTGCTGTAAGTGGAATACCCTCTTCGAAGCTTTCCCACTGATACTCATTTAATTAGTGCTGAGGTTACTGAATCTTTCAGATTTGTCATTTGTGATGGGTCAAGAAGGAAGTGGTGATAGTTTGATGCATCTTTAATCAGTAAATGTTGTAGAAAAGTATGGTAGCTAGTCCTTTGTTTTCTAGGACTGGAGGGTCAAAAATTGTCTGTTGCTATTTTACTACTCTGTAAGAAATCAATAGTTTTCTGGGTTCTGTGGGGGTGTTTCCAGTCCTTTTTCCATCCCTCTCTTGCCTGTTCTCTGATGCCTCTTTCTTGGCTTCTTTCCCACGAGTAGTGGAGTTAAAACATTTGAAAGGTTTTATCAATTCCTTTTCTTCAATTCTTTGCAACTCTCCATAGAGACAGTTAAAGCTGCTGAGAGTCTAGTCAAATTTAACTCTACAGGAGCTCCCTAAGCTGGGTCTGAACTTTCCCTTGCTATTCTAACCATGGGAACAGTAGTTCACTATCCTGGTGCACTGTACTATGAGATAATTGACCTTTTACTTTGGGCATAATGCACAAGAGAAGATACCTTGCAGCAAAGATACTCATTGCTTTTTAAAAATGGGAAATTACTATAATGTTTTAAAGGCGTTTTGGTAACTTTTCTGATTTTTACTTAGTAATCAAAACTTGGATTAATAACAATTCTTTCAAACAAATTTTAAAATTCACAGATTGCAGTCTCTCTCTAATTATCAGGAAGGCTCTGAATCATCTTCAGCAAGGTAAGAATCAACTCATGTACTTTTCATCTTGCACAGAACAGTTGTCTAGCAGATTCACGTGTCATAAATAATAAATGAATACTCAGCCTCCCTTGAATGATGCCCTGTGATACAGTTTTACCATTGCACCTAACTGATGCTTTCAAAATGTGGTGTGGGCATAATATTCTCGCCCTAGGGTTTTTGTTTTCTTTTCTTATAGAACAAAAGCTGTAAATTCTCCTTCCCATGTACTTTTTTTCACTTATGCTACTGTTTGTTTTGAGTCATCTCACTGTTACTGTGACCTTTTTTTTTTTTTTGTTGTTGTTGTTGTTGTTGTTGTTGTTGTTGTTTAGACTTTGGGGCAAAATTGGCCTAGATGGAAAATAGGATTTGTTCTCATCCCTTCTGAAGTCCTAATACCACAATTATTTAGGTCTTCCACTGCTCCTTTTTTTTTTTTTTTTTTTTTTAAATCTTGACCACATTCCCAGAAAACTGTCTCAAAATTAAATTCTAAACACCCTCCATTGCTACAGAACTAGAGAATTTGTAGCCAGCAGCAAAATAAAGTGATGCTGAAAATAGACTTTTTTCCCTAGAGAAAGGGAGTTCCCAGACTTGACCAGCTACTAATTGGTATAAAGGTTTGTTTACTCAAAGGAGTTATTCCTAATTAGTTCCCTATGTGGGTGCTCTACTTGAGAAATTAGTGTTTCATTCTGATTTAATTCAATCTGCTTTTATAAGAATTGTTACAATTTGTAGTGAGGGACTTATTTTTAGAAAAAAAATATCTGTGCCATATCACTCCCTGATTTTCAAAAGAGAATTTCTCTTCAGGAAGTGATTAAACATGCTTACTTTTTTGAAATTAAATGAATAAAAATTCATAGTTAGATTAGGCCCAGTTCCTAGTCATATCTTTATAAGTACAGCACCAGAAACCATGGGATTTTCAGAGCCCAAACTTAAATGAACTGATTTATGGACCTGATGACTTAACCTCTGTTTCTCCATAGTCATGAGAACAGTGAAACAGAATATTTGTGAAGAGTGTTTGTGGAGCCAAATTAGCAATTCTGAGGATATGATTGAAAAAGAAGTTCACTTCCAATATTTTATTTAGCAGATTTATTTCTCTTAAGTTGATTTAACTTTGTTCTTGGAGCAAACATGCATCATTGTAAGTTCTTTGACTTAGAGAGTTGTAGAAGTGATACAACAGCCATATCTTAAGAACAAGTCTACCTGTGGATTCTTATAAAGGACCTGGTTGGTCTACTTGCATTTCTCTTAGCTTTCCCCACACACTTTGAGAATGAAATTATCACTGTTAAGCATTTCAGTTTCATTCTTTATTTTAGAAGTTTCAGAAGACAGGAAACTTAATTTGTGAACTTAGAATCAGTTTCACCAGACTTCTTTCAATGTAAATACTGTTTTAAATAAATATAGCTGTTGTAATAAGTAGCTATTATAATGTTTTGGAAATGTGTTTACCCTTTCATTATTTAAATGTTATTTCTTTTCATTCTTAATGCAATACATATCGGTACCAGTGAACGGCTGTGCAATCTTGGCAATGCTTAATATGAAAATCAAAATTAAATTTAATTTGTAATGTAGAATTATATGGGATGAAAAATCAGTTTAAATATCTGACCATTTCAATCCAGTGGGATTTTTTTGAATTCAGTTATTTTAAAATTTCTTGGATGCTCCAAACTTTTAAAAGACTCATTTTCAGTTTTCAGTTGATACAATCTGGTGTATTTGCTTCCAAGCAAAAAAGTTTTAACTGAAAACTGAAAGAGGAAAAGCACAATGATCGCATGTGTAATCTTAAATGTTTTTCGTGACAGACGGACGTTGAATGTTTAGCATCAACACTTCGGATTTTTGAATGTGAATTGGAACCACTCTATTTCTAGGTAAGACATAAGTAAGTGTTTGTGTTAAGTATCTCCTTAATTTTGCACTGATTATGAGAAAGCTAAAGAATGCAATATGCTAGACTTTACTGTGTATATTGAGTGTTTATCTTTGTTGATTGAGTCCACTTTTATTTGAGATTGAATAAGAGGTCAGTTATCCTAAACTTTTCTTTTCCTGAGAGAAACTGCATTAGCAACTCTACATGGTCTAACTATGTATAGGATTTAATTTTGTTATTGAGTAAGTAGTTTAGTTAACTTGTTGCTGTAAAATGTGGTGGTTCAGTTCTGTCTGCCCTTTCTGTTGCATCAACACCTGTATCCATCTTTGTGCTGGTTTAGGGAATTTGCTGCTGAAACTCTGTAGGATTTTAAAGACATATTGGAAGGTTTTCTGACAGATTAGGCCTCTGGATCAGCATGCTGTGGAATCCAACAAGTACCGGTGTTTACACAAGGAAATCAGTGCCAGTACTTGTGGCAACAAATTGTTGTATCAGCTTTACTGTGTCTTTAAACCTCTTGCTTACTCTGCTCCAAGAACAAATTTGATGCATGAGAAATAAGATGAAGGATTTGTGAACAGCTGGAGACTTTAGAGACCTCAGTATCTGGGGAGGAAGTAGAAGGTGATAGAGTAGAACTAGAAGGTTTTAATAGGTACATGTAATTACAACAGTTGTCCCTGAAGATTGCCTTCTTCCTCATAGTGAAATACTGGAGGTCATGCCAATTTGGCTGCTAGTATTTACCACACAGATTATAAGGATGAGAATGGAAAACTCAGTGTAACACTTAGCTGACACTAACTTGGCCATATGTTATGATTTCTGAGCCCGAAGGCTACAAGTTGCAGGAAATGGTTCTATTGGTTCTGACCCTAACACGCTGCTGGTTGCCAGCCCTTTCTAGGCTGTTGAGAAATGCGAAGCAGACATGACATTTGAGCTGTGCTGTTGCAGCATGTAACACTTAAAATCTTAAAATCTAAAAGAGACTAATATCTTAATTTGTTAAGGTAATTAAGGCCCTGTGAGATGCTAGCTTTTATCCAGTGGTTTCTAGGAGAGAAGGAAATCATGAAATATGGAGAGGAATCTTGAAGCTGGCCCTGCTTTAGTGAATTCTGTCATTAGTTAGCTGCTGTGAGAGTCATCCAGCAAGGGATGCTGCAGGCAGGTGACCACAAAGACTTCAATTTGTTGTAAGTAAAAACCAAGCCCAACATGGCAGCAGTCTGACTGGCAATTTATCAAAGCAGATTTGCGGTTCCCAAGTGACCCCAGGAATCTCAATGGCAGTCTATCAAAGTAAAAGTATTTGCTAATCATGTGGATGTTTGTTCAAAAGCAACAAAGCCACTTGCAGAGGACTTTGGAAAGTTTAGATTCATTAATTTAAGACCACAAAGGTTTCTGCTGAAAGTGGAACCAGTGTAGTTGAAAACCAGCAGTATTCCTGTTTTGTTTCACTAGATGGTTGAACAAACCCAGGTCCAAGGGATGAGGTGGATATAAGGGGTAGAAGGAAAGTTAGTTAAGATTGAAGGCTATAATCCTAACTTTGATTAACTTCTGCAGTGTAAGTAATTATTCTTTTCTACCTTGTAAGCTAATGAAGTGACGCTTGAAAGGATTACAGACTAAATCAGTGAAGTGTCTGTGTGTATTTTGTTTTTACGCTTTTTTTTCCTTTGAAGGGCCTTCCATCGCTCTATTCTATTAAAGTCAAGTGGAATTTAAAATAAGAATGATGTATATGATATATATATATGTACATTATATATATACATACGTATATGATATACCTATTACATTTTATAAAGATTGAATGGGCCTAAGTTTGAATTTAAATTGTTTTTTTTAGTTGAAGAAGATTTTACTGAACTGGAGATGAGAGGGTCTCAAAAATGAATGTTCTTCATGGTCTTATCCGTCCTAGTAGAGGGGGACTGAGATGAGCTGAAGCACAGGGCAAGGAGATCTTAAGAGATAAGAAAACTGAAAAGAAAGAATAAAGGGAAAAATGGTAGAAAAGCTAATGAAGACTCCAACATGTTAGAAGAAACAGGAAATGATAAGAAACAAGGAATGTAAAATAAAGAAATAGAGATTTACTGAATTAAGGATTTTTTTTTCTTTAAATCTAGTCCATAGAAGGTTAATCTTTACTACAACGTAGTTCATTGTTTTTATTAATTCCCTTGCTAGGAACTACAACTGGTAGAAAAAAAAAATAAATTGGTAATCTCTTTATTAGCTGATAAATCCTATTTTTTTGCTATTAGAAACCTATTGCAGATATAATGATTTTTTTTTTTTTCAAAACATGCCATTAATGACCTTAAAGATTGACTGTAGAAACATCTAAACACTTTTCCCTAAAATAAGTTTCTTAAAATAAAACCATATAACAACAGCAAGCCAAAAAGAATTTTTATATTTTATATTTTATATAAATTATTTTATATTAATTATTTTATATAAAATATTATTATTATATAAATAATATAAAATATATATTATTTTATATTTTATATAAAATAATTTATATATTTTATAAAATTTTATATATTATATATATTATAAAATTTTATATATTTTAAATTATAAAATAATTTATATATTTTATATAAATTATTTTATATATTATATATATTATAAAATTTTATATATTTTAAATTATAAAATAATTTATATATTTTATATAAATTATTTTATATTTTATATAAATTTTATATTTTATATTTATATTTTTATATATGCAGCAGAAGTAATTCTTTGTATCTTTGTGGTAATAGCTGTGAGCTGTCTGAGCTGTGCTGGAAGTCTTGCATGATAAGATTTTCCACGTCTCTTAGCACAAAGAGGAAGATCAAGTCTCTTATGCTGTTTTTAAAATGATCCATATCCCTTAGAAAACTTTCCAAATGTGTGACTTGAAATACTGTTCTAATTCTCCAGAATCAGGTTAAACATTTGTATAACTGTTCTCAGAAATGTTTTTGTGTGTATATTGTGTGAATATTCATGTGTATGGTGATCTAATAACATTTTCCAAATGACCTTAGAGGTCACTAGAACGTGGAGTGGGAAGAGAGTAAACTAGTTTTGTTTCCTGTTTTCAAAGAATACATAATAAATTCTAAATTAAATAGTAACATAATAAGCATATGTTGAAAGATGAACTATGATGATATTGTTCAGGTCTTTTGATGGTAAGTATATTCTTGAAATAGTAACCAGTTGACAAAACTTAGGCGTTATCATTTTCTACCAAAACTAGTGTGAGTTGTTAAGATGAAGACAGCAATGCAATTTAGACAACCAAGGTAGATGCCTATAGTACAGTTTGGAATCTTCATTTACTGTCTGATGAGTCTGGATTGATGCTTAGGTGCCAAAACTAATATCTAAAACTGAATTTCTGGTGTAAATTTTTGCTTCACATGCAAATGCATTCTTAGCATCTCAAGTATGGTAACTTTCACTGACTTGACAGGTACCATGATAAAAGGAGGGTCAGAGTAGTCACAGAACTTTAGAATACATTTTAGACATTTTCTAGAAAATAATTCAAAGTTCAGGAAGAAGGTGATAATGTTTCATGTCTGTTACTGTGAAGTCTTTGAGAGATTGTTCTTTATTATGCTAGTGAAATATCTCAGTGTGTAGTGCATAGAACCATGTAATGAATAGTTTTCAACTCAGTTTACTTTAATTAATTGTTGAATATTTATAAAGCACACGTGCTTCAGGGAGAAACATGAAGAAAGGTACTGTAGAAAACATTGTTCATTGTCTTGGGGGTTTTGCCAGATGTGTTTTACAAAGAGGTGGGTGCACTCTCTATCTGGAACTCAGCTTTAGGTCTGATTATTGTCTGTAATAATAGAGTATGACTCAGTTGGAGTCCAAAATTTAAATGTCTCTCCTGAATTTTGCATTCTCAAAGAAGGACAGTCTCCCGGCAGGTGTTAATGATGAGGTGTTTGCTAATTTACGGTGATGAAACTTTATGAAATTCCTGAAATTAAGGGTTGAATTTTTAAAATGTAACAGAACCTGCACTCTTTATTGACTTTTATAGAAACAAATGTTCTAATATTTCACCACTAGCAAAAAGAAAGGCTTTTTAATACCCTTTTTCTTTAAATAAAAAATGCTTCAAAGATATTTTCTTATATAAAAAATGCAAACATCTTTTTTCGTAATGTTCACCTTCATTAACACAACTTGCTGACTTCCTTCCTCAGCTACAGTTCTTCCTACACTCAGAGGTCAGAAAAGAGCAAGATCAACAAGCCACACATCTGGCTGTCTCTCTTTCCAACTGGAACAAAGAAACAATTTTTTAAATGGCTTTTTGAGTTAATTGTAAACAATTTGGTTTTGGAGTCGCTGACTTGCAGCAAATGTTTGTCGTAGGCGGATGTAGGGAAAAAGGACTATGTCCTAATGCAATTCCTCGGTGACCAGTGAGGAAAAAAAATCCCCCCCTTTTTAAAAAAATAAAATAAAATAAAATAAAAATAAGTAAAAGGAAAAAGAATGTCTTGATTCTTCTAGCATTGTATGTGCACATGAGTACATGTATAGGACATTTCACAAGCTTAAAATACATGCTTTGAAGTGGTAAAGAGAGACAGAAGTAGTTGCTTATTTCATTTTCCTAGTCTCTTATACACTGACACTAGTTTTTTTTTTCTTCTTATTTTCTGCAGTTCTACATATGAGCCAACAGTGATAAAAGATGAGGGACTAAAAATAGGAATAGAATAAACCTATTTTAAAATGAGAGTTTCGATCTAATACATTTTTCTTCTATTCATATTGTTTCTAAATGCTTTTGCTCCAGTAAACTTTTCTCAGAAAGCTACAGTTTCTTTCTTTTACTGTTAAGTAATATTTTGAAAATTAACCCTTAAATAATTACTGAAATGTAATAAATACTGTTCTTACTTTCAAATGGTTGGTATTTTTTAAATATCTTTTAGCATCAATTAGCAACAGTCAACTCCCCAAATGGGGGCGGACCCCCTGCCCTGTCCCCGTCGGGCAGAGGGAGGGGATCTGGGAGCTGAGGAGGAATGGAAACAGGTCCCTGCTCGACATCGCAGGCGATGCTCTCCCCTTCCGGCCCCACCTTCCCAGGTGCCCTTACACAACAGGTTTGAGGCCCTAGAGATTGAGAGGCCGGTGTGTGAGGAAGAGGTAGCAAATGTTCCCAGGAGGATGCCTGGAGCGAGGAGGTCGACTCCGCGCCTCAGGACTGCCTCCACCAAAAAAGACAGGAGGGTTATTGTTGTTGGTGACTCGATTCTTAGGGGAACAGAGGGCCCTATTTGTCGGCCGGACCCTACCCGTAGGGAAGTCTGCTGTCTCCCTGGGGCCAGGGTCAGGGACGTTGCCAGGAAGCTTCCTAACCTGGTACGCCCCTCTGACTATTACCCCCTTTTGATAGTCCAGGCGGGCAGTGATAACATCGAAGAGAGAAGCCTCAAGGCTATCAAAAGGGACTTTAGGGGGCTGGGTCGGTTAGTGGATGGAGCGGGAGTGCAGGTGGTGTTTTCGTCCATCCCTATGGTGGCAGGGAGGAGTTCAGAGAGGACACGGAAAGCCCACCTGTTAAACACGTGGCTCCGGGGCTGGTGCCAACGCAGAAATCTTGGGTTTTTTGATCATGGGGCACTTTACTCAGCACCTGGCCTGATGGCCGCAGACGGGTCCCTATCTTTTAGGGGAAAAAGGATCCTGGGCCAGGAACTGGCAGGGCTCATTGAGAGGGCTTTAAACTAGGTAGGAAGGGGGATGGGGCTGAGGCTAGGATTGTTGGGGCTGTGCCAGGGGGAACAATGGCAAGGCCGGAGGATAAGGCAATGGCCCAGCTGAAGTGCATCTACACCAATGCACGCAGCATGGGTAACAAACAGGAGGAGCTGGAAGCCATCGTGCGGCAGGCAGGCTACGACTTGGTTGCCATCACGGAGACGTGGTGGGACCAGTCTCATGACTGGAGTGCTGCAATGCCTGGCTATAAGCTCTATAGAAGGGACAGGCAGCATAGAAGGGGTGGTGGTGTGGCTCTCTATATTAGAGAGTCTTTCGAGGTTGTAGAACTCGAGGTTGGGAATGACAAGGTCGAGTCCCTTTGGGTTAGGATCAGCAGGGACAACAAGGCTAGTGTCCTGGTCGGGGTCTGCTATAGACCGCCGAACCAGGATGAGGAGACGGATGAGGAATTCTACAGGCAGCTGACAGAGGTTGCAAAATCATCAGCTCTTGTACTCGTGGGGGACTTCAACTTCCCTGACATATCCTGGAAGCACAACACAGCCCTGAGAAAGCAGTCTAGGAGGTTTCTGGAGAGCGTGGAAGATAGCTTCCTGACGCAGCTGGTTAGTGAGCCTACCAGGGGAGGTGCCCCGCTAGACCTTCTCTTCACAAACAGAGAAGGACTGGTGGAGGACGTGATCGTCGGGAGCTGTCTAGGGCAGAGTGACCACGCAATGGTGGAGTTCACTATTCTTGGCGAGGCCAGGAAGGGGACCAGTAAAACCGCTGTATTGGACTTTCGGAGGGCTGACTTTGAGCTGCTCAGGACACTGGTTGGTGGAGTCCCTTGGGAGGCGGTTCTGAAGGGCAGAGGGGTCCAGGAAGGCTGGGCGCTCTTCAAGAGGGAAGTCTTAATGGCGCAGGAACGGTCTGTTCCCACGTGCCCAAAGACGAGCTGGCGGGGAAGAAGACCGGCCTGGCTCAACAGAGAATTGTGGCTTGATCTTAGGAGGAAAAAGAGGGTTTATAAGCTTTGGAAAAGTGGGCAGGCCACTAAGGAGGACTTTAAAGAAGTAGTGAGGCTGTGCAGGGACAAAATTAGGAAGGCCAAAGCTCATCTGGAGCTCAATCTGGCTACTGCCGTTAAAGATAACAAAAAACGTTTCTATAAATACATCAACACAAAAAGGAGGACTAAGGAGAATCTCCATCCTTTACTGGATGCGGGGGGAAACTTAGTTACAAGAGATGAGGAAAAGGCGGAGGTGCTCAATGCCTTCTTTGCCTCAGTCTTTAGCGGCAATACCGGATGTTCTCTGGATACCCAGTACCCTGAGCTGGTGGAAGGGGATGGGGAGCAGGATGTGGCCCTCATTATCCATGAAGAACTGGTTGGTGACCTACTACGGCACTTAGATGTGCACAAGTCGATGGGGCCAGATGGGATCCACCCAAGGGTACTGAGGGAACTGGCAGAGGAGCTGGCCAAGCCACTATCCATCATTTATCAACAGTCCTGGCTATCGGGGGAGGTCCCAATCGACTGGCGGCTAGCAAACGTGACGCCCATCTACAAGAAGGGCCGGAGGGCAGACCCAGGAAACTACAGGCCTGTCAGTTTGACCTCAGTGCCAGGAAAGCTCATGGAGCAGATCCTCCTGAGAGTCATCATGCAGCACTTGAAGGGGAAGCAGGCGATCAGGCCCAGTCAGCATGGCTTTATGAAAGGCAGGTCATGCCTGACGAACCTGATCTCCTTCTATGACAGAGTGACGCGCTGGGTGGATGAGGGAAAGGCTGTGGATGTGGTCTACCTTGACTTCAGCAAGGCTTTTGACACCGTCTCCCACAGCATTCTCCTCAAGAAACTGGCTGCTCTTGGCTTGGACTGGCGCACGCTTCGTTGGGTTAGAAACTGGCTGGATAGCCGGGCCCAAAGAGTCGTGGTGAATGGAGCCAAGTCCAGTTGGAGGCCAGTCACTAGTGGCGTCCCCCAGGGCTCGGTGCTGGGGCCGGTCCTCTTTAATATCTTCATCGATGATCTGGACGAGGGCATCGAGTGCACCCTCAGTAAGTTCGCAGATGACACCAAGTTAGGTGCGTGTGTCGATCTGCTTGAGGGTAGGAAAGCTCTGCAGGAGGATCTGGATAGGCTGCACCGATGGGCTGAGGTCAACTGCATGAAGTTTAACAAGGCCAAGTGCCGGGTCCTGCACCTGGGGCGCAATAACCCCAAGCAGAGCTACAGGCTGGGAGAGGAATGGTTGGAAAGCTGCCAGGCAGAGAAGGACCTGGGAGTGATGGTGGACAGTCGGCTGAATATGAGCCAGCAGTGTGCTCAGGTGGCCAAGAAGGCCAACGGCATCCTGGCTTGTATTAGGAACAGCGTGACCAGCAGGGCTAGGGAGGTGATCGTCCCCCTGTACTCAGCTCTGGTGAGGCCGCACCTCGAGTACTGTGTTCAGTTTTGGGCCCCTCGCTACAAGAAGGACATCGAGGTGCTTGAGCGGGTGCAGAGAAGGGCGACGAAGCTGGTGAGGGGCCTGGAGAACAAGTCCTACGAGGAGCGGCTGAGGGAGCTGGGCTTGTTCAGCCTGGAGAAGAGGAGGCTCAGGGGCGACCTTATCGCTCTTTTTAGGTACCTCAAGGGAGGCTGTAGCGAGGTGGGGGTTGGCCTGTTCTCCCACGTGCCTGGTGACAGGACGAGGGGGAATGGGTTTAAGTTGAGCCAGGGGAGTTTTAGGCTAGATGTTAGGAAGAACTTCTTCACTGAAAGGGTTGTGAGGCACTGGAACAGGCTGCCCAGGGAAGTGGTGGAGTCACCATCCTTGGAAGTCTTCAAAAGACGTTTAGATGTAGAGCTTAGGGATATGGTTTAGTGGAGGGCTGTTAGCGTTAGGTTGGAGGTTGGACTCGATGACCTTGAGGTCTCTTCCAACCTAGAAAATTCTGTGATTCTGTGATTCTGTGAATTAGTTTACCTGATATATTAGATTTATTTTTTTCATCTAAAGTAAAGTATTTCATCTAAAGTAAAATAAACATCTGGTGTGACTTCTGTTGCCTTTACGTTTTACAGTAGGAAGCACTAGAACTGTTGATGCACAACAGTTTGAAATGCCAGCTACTTTTTAAATACCTTATGATACCTTTATCTATCTAATTTGAACTCATATCACTGTAAAGTTTTTGGTTAGTTTAATATCTCTGTCATGATAGTTTTATTTCTGACCTGACTATTCTGCTAGATATTTGTAAATGTTCTTGTTTCTCTTCTGCTAGATATTTGCATGAGGAATAAGCTGGTTTTCCATGAATTTGTTTCTAGGAGCAAAAATGAACTGTACTATGATTATTTTTGTCAAATTTACATGTTTGAGTTGATAATGCCACTTAGTGGGTAATAGCCTTAACTACACTCTTTTGCAAAAACAAATCAAGTAGCATAAAGTTATCCTTTTCTATATTGTAGTTTTCTTCCTGGCTAGAATACGGTGATAATAGCACGTTTTCAAAGAACCTTCTGTTATCACTATTTTATGAAGTTCGTGATAGTCAGTGCAGGTTCTGGATTAAATGTATTAAAAAGTCAGAGTCATTTATTACAGCATGTTAAACTTCATAGAAGAAAGTAAGGATCTTCTCATTTGTGTATTTCACTTGATTTGAAAGATCAAACATTCTTGGTCTTACTGCATTGATTCTTTAGGCTAGTGAAATATAATTGTTAGTAAGCTAAAGATAATGGTGTTTCAGGCAATGAGTTATTTTTGGCATTTATGGTTGAAAGATTGGGTGGCTGGGCAAGCCATGACCAAGCCGATTCTTCAAGAACTGGGTTGAAGAGGACCTAATTGAAAGTAGTCAATACCTTTTCTTGGATGGCACTGAGGAGAGTATAGCACTGGTACACTCTCAGAGTATAGATCCTGTTTTAGCTGGAATCTTTTGTAGACTTCAAACAATTCTGCTTTGGAATAGCAGAAAGGTGAGATAGATGCAAAAAGTCTATTCAGTCACTGTACACTTACTACTTGAAGTATATTTTTTCCACAGGGATTTTTCTTTGCTTAGTAAAGATGACAGTGCTAATAACTTGGTGTATCTGATAGAAAATTTAAATACATAGAAATTCATACTTTGTATCTGACAGAAATAATCTATTTGATGGAAGAGATTGTTTCCCCTGCGGAAACACACTGGTTTAGGACTGATTTATGACTCCTTTAGTATTTGACTGTGTTCTTTTAACTATTTATTCCCTAAGTAAATTTCCATTGCTTCCCATCAACCCCCAATTGAGCATTTTTTACTAAATCTCTCACTTTTTTTCTGAAGTTTTCAGCTATACTACTTTTATTAATAGGTGAGTTGAATAAACTACAAGTAAAATACTGATTGGCTCTGAGGAGAAAGAAGAAAACATAATTAAATTTCCTGTCATCTTCTAATGCTTTATTACAGACTGGTTGTTTTACTGTTGAAGATTAAAAGAAAATGCTGATTTTGATTTGCCTAAATAAAACTTTTTTTTTTTTTTCAGGAAATTTGTATCTTCTAATCATGATATTTGTTTATAATGAAATTGGGAATAATTGAGGGTTTTTTACCTGTCTCACCCCATCCTCTGAAGAACTCACATCATCTAAGTACGGAGCTGAAATTAACCTGAGTTTTATGACACTTTTAGAGCTGAAATCACAGAGACATTCTGCTGTGTGCTTTACTGCCGTACAGCAGTTTCTTGTCTCTGGACGCATAGACTAGATAGCTTTGAGTCAACAAATAGAAGACTTTGGTTCAGTAGATTATTTTAATCTTGATTTACATTATTTTGTTACAATTTAATCTTGATTTGCATTCTTCCCCTTTAACAAGCAACTAATTCTCAGTTTTCAGTTAAATATGCTGATTTGCAACTTTGTGTGTAGTATCTGTATGTATACATGTTGTGTTACATCTGTGTCATGTATGACTTATATACTGAATTTAACATTTTTAATGAGTTATGTTTCTGTACCTAAACTATTTTTAAATGAACTATTTAAATAAGTTATAGTTTGAATTTTTGTTAGAGGTAATGATCGATGTCTTTACAAGGGTGTTTTACTTTTGATTTATCTCACCTCTAAGTGTGAATAAAAAATTCTTACATCCTTTTTAGGTAAAAATAAACCTAGCTAAATTTTTCAGTAAACATAATTACAGTGTCTTTTCTGTAGTTTCTAGTTATAAAACTAGAATTGCCTCTCAAACAGCAGTATTCAACAAAGGTAGTAAAAAACTGTTGGAGCTAAATACCTACCTACATTTTCGATTGGCATTTTTAAGCTAGTGTATCTCATCCTGTGTATTCAGTTTTCAGCGAGACTACCAAGGGAAAAGCAGATTTCTTCTTTTTTAAGTTGTAATCTGCTTCTTAACTTCCAAAGAAAAAGTAGTAATTAAAACTTCTTGAGTAACTGTAAACAAAGATAGTGTTTCTGTTCACATAGAGAAAACACAACTGCTGCCAAAGACCAGTGTAACACATGTTACATGCTGGGTTGGGATGCCCTGCTCAGAAAGCTCATCAGCCTCCCAATTTCATTCTCTGCTAAGCCTGGCTAATAATACACCATTGAATGTTTCAGGAGAAATGATGGTTTCCATAATTTTAGATGTAAATTAACAGTCACTTTAAAACAAAATTTTGTGTTTCAGTTGGAGGAAGGGGAAAACAATGTAATGGTTTTGATACTTGTTCTGAAATGTAGTTATTAAAATAATATCTAGCTTACTTTGGCTTTATTTAGAAAAGGAAGTAAAAGTAGAGGAGAAATTCACCCGCTGATATTGTAGCTGTAGTCCCTGCAAATATTCAGTTTCATACATGCATCTCATGCAGAAGTTAGCACTGATGGTTCACTGCAAATATAAACTCATGGTTAGATCTGAAGTGCTAGTGCTAGCTACTTAAGCATAAAAGGGATAAGCACTTCAGATAAAATATTAATTAACTTGATTTATTTAGAGCATAAATTTTCATGTGCTTTGTGTAAAAGCTCGAGTTTGTGCTTTCCACAGTATCGTACTGTGCAATATTGGGTAAATTAAAAACACTCAAAAACGTCTCTCGGTTGGAGATTCCCATGCAGACAGCAGAGGGCACCACATCACCAGCAAAAGGCTTCCTGAGCTTGTGTTGTAGCTACTCGAGTGAAGCCATGTTGAATGAGCAAATGTCTATAGGCTGGTCTGTGAGTTTTAAATGTCTCCTTTACAGGAAATCCACTGAGTAGCATTGTAGGGTTGTCAAAACAACTGTACAATGTTCACTTTTGTGCATATGTTTAATTTGCTCACGTCATCGAACAATACTCTGTTTTCTTTGTATAATGGGCCACTATAGACTCGTGCATCTTTTAACGTGAAGGGACTAAGCTGTCATAAATGGGCTTGTGATTAACCATCATGAAAATTAGTCGATTAAGTAAAAATAGATTTTATAGGAAAGTAGAAGGAGAATATATAGTCACTACTGTGCATCAATTTTACTGTCTTAATAAAAAGTTATTGTGCAAAGTTCATTGCTAAATTAATAACAGCTTCCAGTAGTGATTTGAATTAATTACTAAGAAGCCTGTCAGGGTCAGTATGTTATTTCAATTTTCATTTGCACCATCTAATACAATTTTTAATTAAAAGGATTATTTTTTTATTCAATACCATCCGCAGTGCTCTTCCCTCATCAGGCAAATAGCAGATTTATTAATGTAGCCAAAAAAGTTTTAGTGGCTTTTAGTAGCTCATATTGGGGCACAAAACTTATTTGGTATTCTTTGTACGTAAAACATATTAGTTGGAAATAGATTTAGGAGGGGATGTGCTTCTTGGAGTATTAGGCATGATGTAAAATTATGAATCTCTTCATGTTTCCAACATTATGAGGGCTTATGTGCTTGCCTATTAATGGAATACAATTTTCAAGGCAGGATATTTTGCAGCAATGCTATGATCCCAAGCTTTCTCTGCAAGTTCTAATGAATTGAGTGTCTAATGGGAAAGAGTGAAAGTTAATAAAATAATATCAGAAGGAATTAAAAAATGACACAAAGATAATGAAGCTAAAAGGAAGTGTTACTGGAATTCATTCATTTCTTTAGCTCCCGTCTAATTACAGATTACACTAATACATTGAAGAAAATATATTCTTCAATATATGGGCCCCCCTTCCCTTTCCTTGACTATAAGTGCAATCTTTGAAAAAATCTGGAGTTTTAACACCTTTCTAGTTTTATGTTTAATTTATTGTCCAGTATAATGAAGAAGTAATTTTTCCTCAGTCTTTCTTCATTCCAGACCATCTGCATTTGTAACTTTGTTTGTTTTTGTGTTTTGTTAATTGTTAGTGTTTTATTATTATTATTATTATTATTATTATTATTATTATTATTATTATTATTATTATTTTATTATTATTTTCACTCCTTTACTGCAGTATATTACATTAGAATTTACTGAATTTCTTTTGGATGTTATCTCGAGTTTATCAAAAATGATTTTGAATTGTAATCCTGTTTTCCAGAATATTTTTATTTCATTCTATCTTATTGCATATTTTAAAATGATATTTTCTGCTTCTTTGTCACCGATTAAAAGTATTAGAGAAAACCAGATCTTTACAACAAATACCAAATACAGTATAAAGATACTATAAAAGTGAAAGTCTAAAATAGCCTTTCTTCTAGTAAATTCCTCAGTGTTTGAGAAACAACATTTATTGCTAGTCGACTTCAGGAACTGGTACAGGTAAATGGTTAATTAAACCTCTTAATGCCCAGTTCTGTTACCCAGATGCCTCCATAGCTCAATAAACCTTTTTGGGCTTAGGGGATCTCTCAGAATGCTGTCTTGATGATACCTGTGCTTTCCTCCTTTACCCTCACCCATATTCCATATTTTGGAATTTTTTCTCTTACTCTTTTCTGAATTAAAAAAAAAAAAAAAAAAAAAAAAAAAGATTTTATATATATATATATATATATATGTATATATAAAAAAAAAACCATCCGGCCTATTTACAGTGTTTTTTAAATATTTTTCTTCTTTCTAGTAGAATTGTTGCTATTTCTGTCAACAGTATCAATGTAATGCAAATGAGTCAGTAAATTTTCTTATTTTCTGGAAGGAGATATTAAGTATGATCAGTATTATACAAATGGAAGTATTTTAAACTAATAGCAACTAATCCCTCAAAGGTCTACATTTCTTCTTTAATTCCCCAAATCTTGAGCAATTGTTATATACAGTATGTCAGCTATCTTAATTCTGACAGTATCAATATACTTCTTTGATTGAATTTAATAATGTGCGTAGTGTTGTAAGATATCATTTCATTTCTGACTCCTATTGCAGAAAGGAATATGTATAAAGACTGATTCAGGTTCATAGCTTGTAGATCAGCCCCCTTCAAACTAGAAATATATATTCGGCATGCAAAATGCTCTATGCCCTACGTATTGGCACATTCAGAGCAGATCACTAACAAATATGCAGCAAGAAATCCAGTCACCGTAGCATTTATGTCTGGCTTGACTGAGGTTTTATGTGCTGGTTTGGTATTTAAGTATTAAAAAGAAGTAAAATAGATAAAGAACAAAGTTAGCATGCAAAGACTTATTCCTATTATCAACTTTCTCAAGAAATAACTTGAAAATAAAAATCACTTTGTGGAAAATCTTTGCTGTTGCTGTACAAAGAACTAGAATATGTTGGGTTTCAGCTTGTTGTTTCAGACACATACTTTGGATTTTCTATGAGCATAGTATGAAATGTTATGTATGGTATAGTCAGAAGGTTGAATAATTGGCATTAATTAAAAGGCATTAAGAGGAGCAACGTGTTCTGTTTTTTGTTTTTGTTTTTTTTTTTTTTTTCTTTCTGATTTTTCATCTGAATTCTGTTTCTCATTCTGTATGTAAGACTGTATGGGATCAGCAGTAGAGTTTTTGCTTGTAATATCAACAAATGTTGAAAGCAGATGCCCTTTGAAATTGAAGTTTTAAAGCGCTAAGTCAAACTGTACCTGGAAAAAATGGTTTTGTTTTGAAGAAACAAACTAGCTAAACCTGTTCTGTTTCTGTAAAGGATACCTTTAACAGGTATCAGTTGGGTAGATATTAGAATCCTGTTTAGCTTACCTGATTGAGGCTCTATTTCTTGGGAGAGGGGAGGAATTGAACCCCTGTTGAGTGTGTAA
Organism: Aythya ferina; assembly: GCF_964211825.1. Classification (NCBI taxonomy): domain Eukaryota; kingdom Metazoa; phylum Chordata; class Aves; order Anseriformes; family Anatidae; genus Aythya; species Aythya ferina. The sequence continues at coordinate 107,682,847 of NC_140298.1, read as the reverse complement.
GCATCTGTGGATGTGATGCCAGTAGTCAATGAATTTGATTCAAACTGTATACTTAGGTGGAAGCATCAAGTATACAGCTTGATGTTGTATAGTTCCTTTATTTCAAACGTAATTTTATTCTAATTATTTCATTGTCTTCCATTCTTGTTTATTGTGACCTGCAAGTCAGAATCCCAAGAGTTTTCTTGCCTGGTCTTCATTCTTTCATGATGTCTCTTTTTAATATTATGCACTTGAAAATACATAGGTATTCTCTTCAAAGTGTGTTCAGGTGTGAGGGTTGGCATGTTGAAAAATCCCCCCTTAAATAAGTTTTAAGTTCATCTGAGGTAATCCTTTTTTTTTTTTTTTTTAACCTTTTGATTTTAGTGAAACCATGAGCCAAGCTCTTTGTTCCTTGGGGCTATAGGTTCTCATATTGTTGGCCAACTCTTTTAACATTTTATGATTATTTAAATGTATGTATTTGTCATTACAAACCATTTATTAACTCCTGCTGATACACCCCACCTTTCTTGTAGCTTTCAGTTGTGCCCACAATCTACCTGTCTGTTGACAGCAAAAGCTCTTGGCTTGAAGCATTGTTTTTCTAGGAACTGTAATAAAATAATTGTTCAAAGCAGAAATTATTCTTTTATCTTTGATTACTTTCACCTTGAGCAACATTCATCTCTTATTCCACTTTTCACTTTTTTACATCTGTTTTGGGGGGTTGAGTTTTGTTGTGTTATGTTTGTTTGTTAGTTTGTTTGTTTGTTTCTGTTTATGCTTCACCTGGGCAAGGAATGTGAGGTACTGGTTTTTCTTTGCTTGTTTGTAAGTACTCCAGTCTCTCTGTGTGCCATCACTCTGTGGATAATTCCAAGAACTGCATCAATTCCAGTTTGCTTGGAGTTAGTCTTACATAAATTCTTACAGAATAAATAATAATAATAATAAAGAGAGTAAGTGTTAATATGCTTATTGCAAAGAAGAAGAAAAAGCAAAAATATTAATAATAGAGTAGGAAAATGTAGCTGAAAATGATCTTTTACATCTTCCTTCTTCTCCCAAACAAAAAAAAGAGTGATTCAGAAAACAAAGTTGGTTATTGTCATGAAGAAATTGTGATGATGTTTAATCAGCATTTTTTATTATTTTTATTTTGATTTTATCTCTCAATATTTTTCTGACCATTTTCCAAGTCTTGCACTTCTGCTATGTTCCCTTGTAAGCACCTCAACAGATTTCACAGGTGAATATCACAGTAATTTGGAATTGTGCTTTTGATTTGAGACATCATCTTGGGTTCAGATGCTTCAGGTTTTGTTTTGTTTTGTTTTGAAATCGGAGTAAAGTATTCAGGCAGTAAGGTCAGTTCCACTACTTTAATAATAGGGTTACTACAGTACAGTTCCCTCAGACTGTGGACTTGGATGCCTGTCTTTATCAACGTAGATGCACCATTAGAAGTCGTCATTCCTAATTACTCATAGCTGCTTCTGAACTTGGGAGTCTCTGTTTCTCCTGAAACTCCCGGTGGAGCTGCTCATGAGAACACTCCCAGCCCCATTTAGTTAGGGTGATAAAAATGAATTTAAGCAGTAGGTATTTGCTGATCTAGCTCATTTTGACAGAAGCCTTTTAGACTGTGTTTATGTAAGCAGGCAGATTTAGGAAACAAAATTTGGCAAAGGAATGCTGATGATCAGCAAAGGGTTGAGCTGGTGAACATGTTTTTTTTCACTAATACAGTGTTTAAATGTTTGTCTCTCTATGTCTACCTTCAACGTAGTTTAGTGATAGTGATGTTTTTGAGCTTACGCTGATGTAAATTAGTCCTGTAAAGGAAGAATAAATACATTTTATAAAGTTATTACTTAGCAATATCTAGAATATTGTAGTTATCAATTAGAAATATTAAAAAACTCCACACATCAAAATTATATAATGACATAAAACAGCAAATACAAATATTTTTAAGAAAGTTTAAATAACATGTTGTTTAGCATTTGACATGCAAAATTCAGTTGATAATACCCAGTTAGTGCACTTTGGGGAGTGTTTTGCTTATCATTATTCAAAAATACATTGATTGCTTTAGTGTAGGAGAAGAATTTTCTTTACCCATCATAAATAGTAACCTGGAGAATGTCCAAACTAAATTAATGCAATTTTAGGAACAAAGTGATGATGCAATAGAAAATCAGTCTGTTATTTTTATTTCAAAGCTCAAGACTTTTTAAATACCAGTGAATAGCTGTATATGAAACACAAGATACTAAGTGTACCTTCTTGTTTGCTGCTTTTTTATGGTTTGTTTGTGCAATTAATGAAATGTTGAGTATCGAATACGGATTAAACTGTCAACAATACCTTAGTATTTTCTGTATGTTTATGTATATTCTTTGGATAAGCTTTGATGGTTTGGAAAAAGTGGGAAACATGAAAATGCAAACATCATCATGTCATTTTTAAAACATACTGTAAAAATTGAATTTTTAATGGATTTGGACACTAAGGAGAAGCTGCTGTCATTTAGGATCGCTGCAACAGCAATGTTTTTATGCATGCATTGAGTTGTATTTCAACCTTGAACTGATTTTACAGTAAGTAAAGGAAAATGGTTTCCAGTTTAATGAAATTGAATTATCTTTGAAATCTCATTAAGAAATCATCTTGGAAGTGACTTGGTTCCTGAGGTTTGAAAAACTATTAGTTTCCAGGGAAAGACAGTTTGGAAGATTCAAGTCATGGGAAGCAGCAAGCTATAAAGAATAAAATAATTCAGCTTGGGGTAGGACAATATGCTTATCAATACTTCTATTATGGTAAAGGTTGGTCTTCTAATACGGAGTTAAAAACTTAATATTGAATGAAGACTTATAATTAAAATGAAAATTTACTTGGAAGTAGATCTTGCTTTTAGTATTGCTTTTAGGAAAACACTAAGAAATTATTTCAAAACATAAAAAATGACATATTTATCAAACGCCCAAACCGTGCCTTCTAGATGTTGAATAATATCACGTACTTTTTTGGTTTTGTGTGTATTGGAAATAGATGACATCAAACCAGTGCCTTTAAGACCTCTACAAAATGTGGTTTGACCCTGGTATAAAGTTTGCAAGAGAGTTCTTGTTTAGTACTTATAACATAAATAGCTGAATGTATTTTCTAAATGAGGATTGAAGTAGAGGGGAATAGAATGAAAAACAAGCTAAGAAATGTAGTAAACATTCAAGAAAAAATATTTAGAAATCTCCACAGCTTTGGTGTGCTGTAGTTCTGTAAGAAGGATAAGAAACCAAATATTGGGCACATGACTTCAAGCTATTCCATGCAAATAAGGGCTCATAGCTGCAGTTTTTGGCCAAGGCAACAGCTTTCTTGCTGTTCGAAGCATGCTATCAACTAAAACAGTCTTTGGATGCAGTGCTAACTTTGGCAGTAGAAGAAATGGTTGGATTCTCTCTGAAGATTGAAGGCAATGAGGTAAGATACGGCTTAAAATGAGTTGAATATGAAGAATGAAAACTGAATTTAGATTGTGGTAGTATTTCTTAATAATATAAATTGTTTCTTTCCGAGTTCTGAAAAGGAAAATAACTATATGCGTATTATTTTGTCCCTCTTAAATGATGTTTATGCAATATTTCAGTGTGATGAGATGTTATATTATACATCATTAAACCTTGTCTTGAGTAAAGTTGTTTCCCCTGTTTGCATGTTTTTCCCCTTTTTAGGCTAATCAGAAACTTAGGTTCAGTTCATAAAGTGTAGAACTTGTGAAAGTAAAACTGTATTTCCTTTTTTCTGCATGTAAATGGACATGACTTTATGAATAATGGAGAATGTTTCTTCATGTTTCAATATTGCGTATGCAAGATGATGCTAATTGTAAAGGGCTTGACAGTCTGCTCACTAGATCTGTTCTGGAGAGAAAATTTTGAAGAAATACTTTATGCAAAGCATGTGTAACAAAAACCTGGTTTACATGAAACTGTGTACTCGGAACGGATTATTGACTAAATTTATATCATTTTATGGGATGACTATGACTGCTTTGAAATCTCTAAGCCTTACATTACCTTTCTAGGTTTTCCTGCTATAAAAATGTATCCTTTATATGCATGAAGCAGTTAGAACTCATGATACTTTTTCTTCTGTAATGCTTGAGGGAAAATTTAGAAAAAATCTTTGTCTCCTCAAATGAAGTTTTACCCGTATACATGCTTAGAATCATTTTTGTGTGTGTTCTGATTTCTTAAGTGGGAAAAGTCTTAAACTGAAAAATAGATGAGCATCAGATGTAAGCCTCAAGAGCCATGGTTTAGAGTACTGAGAATGTTTATCTTTGAGGCAAAAAACAGTTTTCAATCTGACTTTTAAATCTAAAATTACATTTTTCTACATCCCTCCAGGCAGACCCTCTTTATTCTAGCTTTTCATGGTTTAATTCCTCTCTTCTGAGAAAAAAACGATTAAGCTTACCCAAGTAAGCTATACTTTCACATAGTTTTAGAATAATGGAATTTTCTAAGGACCATACCAGTGGGGGGAAAAAAAATATCTTCAAATCTCCTTCCTTCTTGTCTTCCACAGAGACTTGCCTTTTTGAGAATTGGTCACTTTTTCTTTTGGGAGTTTTTCTTAATAATTTCACATATAAATGTTTTTGAGTTGATACAAGATAGGAATAACAGATAAATAGTAGAGTCTGAACTTCAGTATTTTTTTCAAAAATACATAAAAATACTTACAAGTTAAGAAATGGACTTTTTAGGTTTCTAATATAGTAATTTATTTTCTTTAATAATTGAGTCATTTTAGTGCAATAATGTGTGAATTTATGCTTAAGAATCCAAACCAGGGATTAAGACCTTATTTCTTACTGTGGAATGCTATTTAGCAATCTGAGTCCAGCAATTTAGAGGATTTACAAATATAGACAGTTCTGAGTTTGTTTCTTTTGCTAAGTAAATAAACTCATAAATATCTGTCTGTACTTAGGAATGTTATACTGTTGTTTAAATTCCAATTTGATGAACAGAATTATTTCTGTATTTATCCAAGGTCTTACTCTCTCTGTCCCCACACATAAATATCACTGAACTGACCATCAAAATGTTTCTCATGGTCCAGAACTTGCCATAATGTTTAATACATGATGCAGACTGTGTCAAGCCCTTAGTTATAGTATTCTAACTTTACATATATAACTGTTTACGATTTTGTTGCATTTACTAGGTTTGCTGGGATGGGTAATCTTCTTAAGGTCCTTACCAGGGAAATTGAAAACTATCCACATTTTTTCCTGGATTTTGAAAGTAAGTTCAAACAATTACTAGACAATGAGAGAATCTTTCCCTGACTTAACAGCAAACTGAGGAAAAACTTTTAAAATCTGATTGCTTGCAGTGTATATTTTCCAGCACAACCAGTCTGTCCAAGTCCTTGTCTCTAAAACCATTTGTTCACTCAGGACTCCTTTTCTCTTCCTTTTCTATTTTTCAGGAACCAAATGGGAAATCTTTTAAAAGTTCTCACTTGCACAGAGCTTGATCAGGGGCCAAATTTTTTCCTTGACTTTGAAAGTGAGCAAAGCTTCTTGCCTGGCTTGCCTTCTTTGCTTATTACTTCCTAATAAACTGCATGCGCTTACGCATCATAAAGCAATTCAAAAGGGATTTGCAAGCAAATCAAATTACACTTCAGTTGAATATTGTTTTTTGATATTTATAAAACCATATAAAGTGATTTAAATTCATTCTGAGCAGAGAAGAGGGCAGAATGATAGACATTCAAGTAAAATCTTACCTCAACTTAGTTTCAGAAGATTTATAAACCATTTTTTGCATATGAATGAACTTGACCTCAGCTTCCTTTAACATTCAGTTATGTTGTTGTTGTTGTTGCTTCATTGAATGCAAATATATATTGGAAATAAAAATCTTGTTAAAATGTCAACAGTGTAGGTGGCACAGTTTTTGCCTGGTTCAGTGATTGATTTAACAGGATTATTATCATTTTTAAGAAGTAATGAAGTGGTCAGAGTGTATGTGCTTGATTGCATCTCTCTTAATTGCATGTTTAGCAATTTGCAAACAGTGTTTCGCTTTCTAATTTCCTTGTTGCATCTGTCTCTGAATCAAAGCTATTTCAGTTCTGCTGGCTACAGTTTTCCTGCATGTACTTCTAGACATTGTCTTGAAAACTGGTCATCAAGTCCTTAAATATGAGTTTAATCTTACTCCATTACTTATGTGAAATGCTTTTTATTTGAAATGCTAACAGTGTATAATGTTTTGTCTCTTAATATCTTTAAAGAACAAACAAAAATGTTTTGAGAAAAGTCACTTTTTGAATGACTTCATTTTCAAGAACAGTTTGAGAGAATTCCAGATGAGTAGGCATCAATTTTATTACCTTGAAATGGCTTTACTAAATAATTTATTCTGAAAGTATTTTTTCTGAAAAAAATTACATGAGCTAAGACTGTGTGTGCTCACTCAGAAGCACTGATTCAAAAAGTCATTTAAGCACATGTAAATCTTATGAAATTGTTCAAACTTGCTTTCTTGGATCAGAACTGGAGTGTATGCATATCACTTTGTACGTATCTTAATCTTCTCATCTCGATCTTACTATGTTAAGAAGGATCAGTTTTAAATTATGGAAAAAGTTAATTGGCTAGTTGGGGTTTAGAAAAAAGGTACTGCAAGCCATCTATGCCGTTTTCCCCTCTGTCTATATAATTTGACAATTTTATTGTAAAACTGAGATGTCAAATCTTTATCCAAAAGATCATGTAGTTTTTACTATCAAACTTCAGAGCGAGCACTGTGCCAAGCTATTACAAAGGTTTTCAGCTGCTTTGAGCCTTCAGGTTTAATCAGTCCCATCATGTCCTCTATTGTAAGAAAGTCCTATGAACCAGGAATGTAGACGTAGCAGGAAACAGGTGGCCTGGCAGTGGGAGGCCTCGTAGGAAGGAGAGGGGAAAATACCTATTTTATTGCCTTTCTAAAAGTGCACTGCCAACAAGAACTGAAATGGGCCAAAGCACCTTCTCCCAAGGGAAGTACAAGTGATTGGTGTAAGCACACACACACACTTGTCAGGCACAGCTACCTAGAGATTGAAATAAAGTCCTGGAGATTTTTATGGAATGAAATCTGTGTTCTGTGGAAGGGATGTGACAACAGAGGTGTGTAGTGGCATGCTTTTGTCTCCTTAGCCATTGAATGGTGTTAAAGCGTTCTCAGTTAATGGCCAGATGCCAATCTGCATATTGCTGGCTATGTGACTTTCTGTGGATTTAGTTTTCAGTTCAGTGGGTAAAGGTTGTCACTAGAGTTGGTTATTCAGAGGTCTCTAAAAGTCCTTCGGCTTTGTATCTCTAAGGTATAGTTGCTAAAGATACATCCACTGTAGTTCCAATCAGGAGTTGACATCAGTTTTTGATACCTTGTTGAATGAGATAGTTGGGACTATGCTTAAGTACAGAGACGTTCCTCATGCATTCTCAAACATAAACTAAATGATTCTATGTTAACACGTGAGCATACACTGAAATCTCCAGGTATCTGGTAGACAGTTCTGGTGTTATGTGTGTTTTATGAGATGCAGAAGTAATTGTAATTGAGAAACCCATTGTAAAGTGACTGTATGCTGATTATAATCAAAAAGCTGAAGATTTGTTTTGTTTGTAAATTCATATATTTAAAAGTGCATTCACCATAGCCAAAAACCTATCAATATCTGTATTGAACTTATGGAGAGAAGTCAAATAATTAGAGTACTCTTAGTTTTTTTTTCTTGGATTTCTATTCTTACATACCTGATGTCAGCAGTAAGAAGTATTATTAGAACCTAATGCAGTTACAAAAGTTTCCTTGTTTAAAAAAAAAAAAAAAGCCTTTCCAAAGCTTTGGAAAGGTGTTTCATATAATGTAGAATATAATGTAGAATCAAATTTTGATAGTTTCAGAAGTCTCAGATATTTTGATGTTATCTTTTATGTTATAACAAAAAGGTAATTTTAGTCACATTTTTAAGACTAGAACTGCATTACTTACAGTTCTCCTGTGAAAAACCCTTAGTGTGATGAGCTCCTGACACTGCAGGATGCCAGGGGCAGCGTGTTGTAGTGCATCCTTATAGAACACGACAGGTGCAAGAAATTCTATTCTTTTCTTTCTCTACAAAAGACTTAATGTGTCTGCAGGCTGAGTTAGGAGTTTTGTTTCTAGTTTCTCCAAAAGTTGTTTTTTCCAGTCGCTGTAGCTGTTGGACATTGTTTTGATCAAAGTTTTGATCCACTAAATTTAAACTAAGACAGAGTTAAAGTTACTGTAGAGACAAATGTTTTCCTACACAATTTGTTCCTTTTTTCTCCCCCTAAATTGTATTAGTCTGCAGAGTGAAATAGCTTGTGCTTTTCATTGAAATGTAAAAAGTAATTTTCAAATAAATGTAAAAATATGTAGAAATGTTCATACACACACACGTATACATGTGTGTGTATATATATATATATATATACACATACAAACAAATCCTCAGGTTAATACAGACAGGTTAGGTACCTATTTTAAGGAGAGCAAATATTCTTTTTCTGTGTCAATAAAGCCTTCAACCAAAATGCAGTTTCAAGGGTACTTGTATTATGCTTATGAATAGTATAAGACTATCACAGGCTTCCTTCGTTCAATTTCAAATATACTGCATAAAAAAGATTAGCTGCCAGGCTCTTTAAATATTTACTAATCTTCCAGCTATTTTGCATCTAGAAGTGTGATGGACCTTAGATAAGAGACTTAAAGAATGAATTAGCTGGATTGTAGAAATGCAGTATCCCTTTCTGTCCACAAGGATTTATCCAACTGTGCCACACCTATTCTGACAGATTCATCAGAGAAAAACTCACATCTGTGTTCATCTCTGCTTTAGACTGTGAAATGACTAAACCAAAGTTAAATAGGTAAAACTGTAGTTTCAAGTGTTAGTGGAGTTGTTGTTCAGTAACTTTCTTGAAAACATTGCTGTGCAAGTATAAATATCCCAGAGAGGTTTCTGTTGAGTTCAACTGCATTTATAACTGAACGTTATAAAAACACAGGAAATACTCTGTAGAATGTCCCTTTTTAGATGAGAGGTACGTTGAGTTGATACGTTTACTGTATTCCATTTTTTTGCATCAGGATATTGCTTTTTAGTTTTTGTGCACTTTTTCATTAGCAGTAAGCTGAAATCTCAAAGTAAATCTGTCAGCACTATGTCTGAAATGTTTACAGAATTTTTGGATATTCCTTCCATAGTACATTTTGCTGTTCTTCATTTGGAATTTATTGTACCTGAAAAGAGGGTGTGTGACATACTTCTTCCTGCTATGCATCTAATGTGCCATACAAATATTGTTAGGAAGAAAAAAAAAAAAAAAGCTTTTTCCTACTATGCAGGAGTAGAACAAATATGATCTGTCTTCATACCTCCAGAGTCAGGGGTTTTATGTGCTGATGTTGGTCAAAAGTAGTATGAGTGCTTATACAAAGGAAGCACAAGAAGAATGTGAAGGTTTTAAATTCACTTGATAATCAATTTAAGCTGATCTAGCTCTGTGCTGCTCCAAAGGGGTGATCCCCAATGATTTGTCACGTAGTCTTAAATCCTTGTGCTAGAATTAACATGTACAAATATGGTTGTACCAGTCATATAACTAAGTCAGATAACTATGTGGGATAATGACCCTGCTAGGAACTAGCTGTTCAAAACAAAACAAACAAAAAATTCTACCAGCTTTCAACTTCCTACTAAGTATTCTTCCAGTGAGATCAGAGTAATCTGGATGACTGCATGGTTGGAAGAGCCCTAACAGTGTCACATGAATGAGAACAGAAATGCTGGAGAGAACGACAAGCAATTGAACAGATCTAGATATCTTAGGTCAGTTAAGAAACTGCACAATAAGGTCAGCATAGTAGTCAGTAGACTTATTTTACTAGTTTCCCTTACTACCTTTAATTTTTAGGCAACATGTTGTAAGGTTGAGTTGTTCTGTGCAACAGAAATAAATTTATTTTCTTAGAAATTATGATTTTTCCAGAACAGAATTATGTTTTAATTAAACCCCAGATTTATTTATTTTAATTACAGAAAGCAAATTACTGTTCTACACTTTGTGTATTTGTATTCAAAATGATAGGTATTTGAATTGATTATATACCACCTTGTCTTAATTCCTCCTTTGCTCTTAACTCAAAAAAAATAAAAATCTTGTTAGGAAGAGTGAGTACATGACAAATCTTGAGAGTTTATGGTCTTCACAGCTGATGAAAGCTTTCGTTGTTAGCACGTAGGGTGAATTCTCTTAAAATTGTTTTTGTCCCTTCAAGAACTGTTCTGTTCTTGAAGGGACATTCTGTTAGACCTTCACCTTTTTTTAAATTAGTAACAAATAAATGAATTCTGAGTATTTGAAGCTCTTTCCGTAGCAACTTATGAGTGCTCTTTTTTGTAGAAATTTTGTCAAATTACTACTTCCCACTCTTCAGACAAAGTAAATAACTATTTCATGAATTCTTGGAAATAATTTGATGATTGGGGTAACAGCAATTTGTTTTGAACCTAAAAGACTGGAGTTTTATAACATGCTTTGGAAAACTTGTAGGTTTTTGGCAGGAAATGTCTCTAGTGTCACCTTCAGTCCCATCCTCTACCCACATATAAATATCTTTTATAAGACCAAACTCTTTGAACTCAGAACCTTAAAAGAACCTGAACCCTTTTTCCTAAATGTTAGCTGGGTGGACTTGTTATCTGATCCCTCCCCCGAGAATCAAGGACACTTACTTTCCAGTGTTTCTCCTCCACCATGGAACGATCCATGAAGTACTGAGTTATAATTTTTCATACATGATTAAAATTGTCTATTAATAGAACATGTCTGGCAATGGAGCAACTGTCCATTTTTTGCACAATAGAGTATTAATTAATTCCCTTACTCTGCAGGCAGGAAGGCTGGAGATGTAATCTGTATCCAGCCTGAGGGAGATTACATTTGTCTCCTGCACTTCGGAGAGTGCCCTAAGCAAGAAGTTGTGGTTTAGTCTCAGAGGTCACACCACCTCTTCTCAGGCTGTCCACTCCGCATCTGTCACAGAACTGAAGGGAGCAGCAAACAAGGAAGCCTCAGACTCAGTTGTTTGGCACAGTGTCATGCCACTAACAATTTAGAGAGCTTCATTTTGTTCTGGCTGATTTAGAAAGGATGAAATTCAAAAAGCCAGTGTACACTGGAATTTTGCCTTAAATGTTTGGTAGGATGCTGTTTCTATGTGGTACCATTCTTTTTAATGTATGGGATATAGCAGGTTTCACCTGCTATACCTGCTAGAGGGTTATACCCTCTGAAATACGTTATTCACTGTAGTTGAAAGCAAGGCTTTTTGTCTTTTTCAAGTACATAAGCTAGTTTTTTTTGTGTAATCATGTGCCAGGTTGGAAAAGGAAAAATCATTGGCATGCTGACAGACCTGTAAGAGGAATTCAGAAGGATGCAGTAATATACATGTATATATGCTGCACTCTGACTTGCTTTTGGTGGCTGCTGGAATTATTGGCCACATTCAGCTATGGGTAGGACAAGAAGAGGTGAAAGTAGAGCCTGTAAAACACCTTGCTTTACTCACTACTAGCTTTTTAGGTTGTCAGAGCCAGCTGACCATGGTATTTTGTGACAAATGCAATTGCACACTTAATGAAATGCGAGCACTATCCAACCTCACTGGGAATCCCCTTAGCTTGAAATTACTTTGAGGGTGGAATAAATGTCTGTGCTTCTCATCTGCATTTCAGATACAGAAATGGTGTACGGATTGGAAGTACTCCTTTTAGTACTGACTTGTTATCTCTTCATGAAAATCAATTGCAGAGATATTGTTACTCTTGACTTTGTCTTGGTAAATGCTTCATATCCATTTTTCTGTATTTAATCTTGTCCCGTGAGAACTAGTGTCTTAGATATGTAGTCGTGTCTATGCTTTTTCTAATGCATAAATGGTGAAGGATGAGGTAGGTACCTTTTCATTGTTAGGACTTTTTTTTGAAACAAATGACATATTATAAAAAAAAAAAAAATTTGTTCCATGTTGCAACACTACCAAGTACCCGAAATACATAACTCATCCACAAATGGACTGAATTTGGTCCAGAGTCCATCATTTCCGCCTTTAATTTTTTTTTAAATCAGAAGTCCCATCAAAAATATTGACTAGATCTTGTATAATGATGAAAGGGTTCATTTGTTCATGGAGTGGATGAATTACCATATTCTGGTTAATTGTGATGGAGCCAATGGAATAACTTTGCTCTCCAAAACTATTTTTTTTTTGCTTTCTGTATGAAAATTTGCTGGTAGAATCTGTATATACAAATATACAGATTTCATTGAATCACAGAATGAATGGACCTTAAAGATCAACTAGCTCCAACCTCCCACCAGATCAGGTTGCTCAAAGCCCCATCCAACCTGGTCTTGAACACTTCCAGGGATGGGGAGTCCACAGCTTCTCTGGGCAACCTGTTTCAGTGCCTCACCACCCTCTGAGTGAAGGATTTCCTCCTAATGTCTAATATAAATATACCCTCTTTCTGTTTAAAGCCATTGCTCCTTGTCCTATCCCTACACCCCCTGACAAAGAGTCCCTCCCCAGATTTCCTGTAGCCCCCTTTAGGTACTGGAAGGCCACTGTAGGTCCTCCCCAGAGCCTTCTCCTCTTCAGGCTAAACAACCCCAGCTCTCAGCCTGTTCTCATAGGAGATATTCCAGCCCTTCTGACCATCCCCATGGCCCTCCTCTGGACTTGTTCTAGTAGGTCTGTGTCCTTGTGCTGGGGGCCCAGAGCTGAATGCAGGGCTCCAGGTGGGTCTCACGAGAGCGGAGTAGATGGGGAGAATCACCTCCCTCAACCTGCTGGCCATGTTGCTTTTGATGTAGCCCTGGATACAGTTGGCTTTCCAGCTCATGTTAAGATTCTCATCAATCACCACCCCCAGGTTCTTCTCCTCAGAGTTGCTCTCAATCCATTCTCTGCCCAGCCTGTATTTGTGCTTGGGATTTCTGTGGCTCAGGTGCAGGACCTTGCACTTGGCCTTGTTGAACTTCATGAGGTTCACACAGGCCCAGCTCTCAGGCCTGTCAGGGTCCCTCTGGATGGCATCCCTTCCCTCCAGAGTATTTACCACACTGTACTTGAATACAGTATATTGAAATAATTGAAGAGGATTTACTCAGTTATCAGAGAGAGGTGCAAGGGTCTCCTGTTTTGTCTTGCTAAAGAAAGCGCACTCTGAAAGATAATTGTGAATTGTAAAGATTCAGACTTGAGGGTACTCTAAAGACTGTTAGACTTGAAATGCAGTAAGTTCAGTGATCTGGTACCTTACTGAGAGGGCTTACATTCTGTGTGGATAAGTTGTGGCTACAATTTTATTTATAAATTTGCTCAAAGTGCTTAAGAATGTGCTGGATCTCTAGTAATAAGATGCAAGAGGTGATGCTACCAAGCAGTAGTTCCAGGCTGTTACTGTTTGATTCATGTATGGCATTTTTACACACAGTACAGGGGAATGAGCTTTGGCATTGTTGGAATAGAAAAATAATTTTAAAAGCCAAACTCTCAACCATGAAGAATTCTTTATTCCTTTTAATGTTGTTGTTATTGTTTGAAGCAAGCTGTATCTTTTTCAGTGATTGATCACAGGTATTTTAGCTGACAAAAATACCTGGTAAAATCTTTAGGTAAAATCCCTTTTGAAACACAACTATAATTTTAGCAGAGCATCCGTTTGCGTAATGTACAGTTCATAAATAAGATGCATGTTTAAAAGAAAAAAAAAAAAAAAAAAGCCTGATTCATCCTCCCTGCCTTTGCGTTTAAGCTAAACACTTTCAGCATAAATACAAACTGCTTCTGCAAGTGCAAGCTAAGCCTATTGCTCTGTAGCTTTTGCAGCCTGCTCCCTCTCCCTTCCCTTTTCCATCCATCTACCTTTCTGCTAGTCCTACTTCCCCAGGTGCTGGGATACAAAATAGCTCAGTTGGTTTCAAATGTTCACCCTTACCCCAGCTTCCAAAAGATGAATTAGGAAAATTTGATAAAGATTAACTACAAAGGATGTTATTAAAGACCGTTCCTAAGCTCCAAAATGCTGAGCAGTCTACAGCATTTAAATTTTTATTAGGGGTTAAAACTTTTTAAAGTGAATTAACTGTGAAAGTAACATAGAAGTACTTTGCTAACTAACCCATGCTTCTGGTGACCTGTATATGCAAATTTTACACTTGTGATTTGTACTAATCATTTACTTATTCTCTTTTTTTATGCTGGTAATACTACTCTAATTAACTTTTACTTAACAATTAAAATACAAATACTGATTTATAGGTGACTCCTTCCTTCCTCCTACTTCATTGTTATTTGGTATGTAACATTTTAGCAAGAGTACCACCCTCCTTGTTAAACTCATAAATGTTCACTGTTTTGTTCCCCTCTTTTTCACAAGGTCAGAGAACCATTACAGTGTATACATGAGATTTCTTGCAGCTCGGGGAAAGAATCAGTCAGTATCATTGTAAGCTTAATATCACTAAGAGTTCAGTTCAACAGCACTGTCTCAGCTGTGATTTTTGTCTTTGGGGTACTTTTCCCTTTGGTTCTACCTTCCCTCCAAGATGTTTACAGGGGGTGATATCCGTGGGGTCTCGGGGAGTGAGCTGAGCCAAGGAAGGTACCGGTTTAATATTTAACTGAATTGTCCTAACCTGAAAATTCATAGAGAAAGTCTTCAGAAGTGTCTGCCCTTTCCATACTCTCCAAATTGAACTGGTTCATTTGCTTCTAATGGGGGTTGAGTAAATGAATCCCGTACTGATTTATAGCTGAAGAACTGTGTCTCATTTCTTAGGGAGAGTGAGAAGACTAAATAGAAAAAGTATTTTTAATGCCTGTTAACGTAGAGATGTGTATAGTTGCTCTTCCTAATCACTGAATTTCAAACTAAATGTATCTCTTTGCTTTGAATTCAAACAAGTAGCCCTTAACAGTTGACATAAGATTTACCTTCACAATATTTTTGTTTCCTCCATTAAGATCAAAATACTGTCTTTAGGGGAGAAAAAAAAAAGTCTCATAAAGTCTCATTGTAGAAATCTGCGGGGACACTGTGATTGTTTCTACAACTGCTGACAGCAATTGTAAATGTAGGTCATCCTGCCAAATCAGTGTCGTTAACTTTATGTTTCAAAGCAAAAGAAGGGAGAAGATCTCTACCTTGTCTTGCAAATTGATGTTTGAGGTCTGACATCATCACCTGACATCATGCTTTAAAAATCCCATCACGTGGGATTTGAATTGGAAAATTTATCTTAAAATTGTAGAATGGTTTGGATTGCAAGGGACCCTTATAAGGATCATTTGTTTCGACCTCTGCTGCCATGGGCTAGGACATCTTTCATTAGATTAGGCAGTCCAAAGCCCTATCTAATCTGGACTTGAATACTTCCAAGGAGGGGGCAGCCTGTTCCAGTGCCTCACCACCAGAGTGAATAACTTGTTATCTAATCTAAATCTACCCTCTTTCAATTTAAAATCGTCTCCCCTTGTCCTATCACTACGTGCCTTGCTTGCACTTGTCGAATTTCATGTTGTTAGCGTGGGCATTTTAATCTCCTTCAAAATGTCATTTCTCTTAATATAAAGGCCTACAAGCCATTCCCACCCTAAAAACAAAATTATCATTGTCAGAACTGGTTTTATTTTAGTAGCAGGAATGGTCTTTGACATACAAAGGAAAAATGTTTAATAGTACTGTACCTATTACAGAAAAGTTAGCCCAGTTAGGGAAGCCTGGAGGAAGTTTATATTCTACTGCACCGTTCAGACTTGATTTTATCCCCAAGCTGCAAGAAACATGAACAATCCTTTGCTTGAGGATTCAAGCTGTGGAGCTCACGAATGAGAGGCATTATTCTGTTTTCTAATACTACTGCTTTATGATACTGCTTCACTTCAAAATGCCACTTTTTGAGAAGAGACATTCTGAGCCAGAGCTTACCAAAACTGTACTGGTTTTCCTTCCTTGGTGTAAAGAAAGGAAAAACTTTGATGTTAGCAGAGTGGCAGTGCAGTATAGTTGTGTGTTTAAAAAAAAATGCATTTAACACATTGTCAAGTTGAATATAATTAAGTAGAACTGAGTAATCTTGCCATTTGTACTGCAGCTACCTTTTGACTTTGTGCCTTTTGCTTTTATGTTTCTTAGATGCACAGCCCACAGATGGAGAAAGGGAGGTATGGAATCAGATCAGTGCAGTTTTGCAGGACTCGGAAAGTATGCTTGCAGATCTTCAGGCTTACAAAGGAGCTGGACAAGAAATTAGAGATGTATGTTCATTAATGTTAATAACAGTTCTCTGGAAGCAAAATCAAGCAAAACTCAATGTGTTCCTTGCTTCTGTTCTATATCTAAGCATGTTCTGTCGAACTATACAAAAATCTTCGTTAAAATTGTTTTTTGAAAACATGTTACTGATTATGGGTAACATAGTAAGCCCTAACGTCACATCATCAGATGATGAAATGACTGTTGGAATTTCTTTTGGGTTTACTATTAGAAATTAGTAACTATTTTTTACTTTGATATACAGTTTCAAATGCCTCTTTTCATGTATCTTATGGCAGAAGTCACAGATAAGAATGTGGAAGAAATAATGCTCAGATATCAGAAATAATAGAAAAAAAGTTGAAAATAATGGTTCTGTATAAGAGAAATAATGAAACACAGTAAATTATAACTTTATATCAACTTTGCAGGTGTCTTTTTCTGTGAATCTGGTCCTGAAGTAAAATTCAGAACTGTTACTTAAAATTTGTCTCAACTTACAGAATCTTTTCCTGCATCAGTCTCATGTTTACTTCTATTATGAGCTATAGAACTTAAGACCCTGAATATGTTGAAAATTTCAAAAGGATCAAAACTTAAAAAGAAAACAAAAAAGTTTCTTATACAAATGTCTTCCCTTATGTTTTCACAATATTTTTTTAATCATCAAGTTAAAAGGAAGAAGGAAGCTGGAAAAGAATGTTGTGGGTTTTTTTGACTGCTTTTGTTTTTGTTTAATAGTTTTCTATTCCTGTACAGTGTAATTTCTTGTAATTGTTCTGTGTTTTTATAATACTTACTTTCTAAAACTCTGTATTAAAAAGACTTCCAAACCACCTTTTGGTCGTTACTCATGGATCACCATTCTTTACTGTGATGTTTTCATTTCAGGCAATACAAAACCCCAATGATATCCAGTTGCAAGAAAAAGCGTGGAATTCAGTATGTCCTCTGGTTGTAAGGCTGAAGCGTTTTTATGAGTTTTCACTCAGATTAGGTGAGCCTTGTGTTATTTTATCTGTTTTACCAGCTTACTTTAAGGAAAGACAATGTTTCTTTTCCCACAAACTTTTAAAAGGTTGTTACTCTTTCTTTTTGATACCGACAGAAATTTGCCTTCAATTACATTTCTCAGAGCATACCTTTTAATCTTTGTTTGATTTCAAAATTATCACAGTTTATTAGCTTGTCACTTAAGTCTATGTTATCTAAATAGAGGACAAGCAGAGAGTGTGATTGTAACAATATGAAGTTTGATGCCTCCCACTGTTCAGCACATCATTGATCTTTATTGTAGTAATGCAATTTGCTTTTTGTAATTTGGATTCTTGAAGAGAGCGGTTTTAAAATGAATTAAGACCATATATATATATATACATATATATATATAAATATATATATTTAAATATAGTAAAATATACAGTAATTTATGTTTGTTTTTGTTTGTTTGTTTGTTTTAAGGAGGGAGATAAGAGAAAGGAAGATATCAATAAACTCTCTTGCAGGGTGAAAATCCAAGCCTGAGCATGTTTTAAACTGATTTTGCCATCCCTGTTCTCCTCAAAAAATTATGTACTTAATCTTTGAATTAGGATTCCGGATGAGAGCCAGTGTGCAAAAAACTTATTCATAATGTATTTATAAAGTGGGAGAGCTACCAAAACAAGGGAATTCTTCTACAACATCCTAAATTGTGTACCCTTTTTGAGTAATGCTAGTAATTATAACCACAGGAGCTGAACGTCATTGCTATCAGTGCCTAAGAGTACACTTTTAATAACTGAGATGCCAGAATAATCTCTCTACTGTTGATGGCTAATTGAGTGAGATGAAAGAGAGAGGGCATGATATTTGAATACAGGAAAAATGCTTTCTCCATACAATTTTTGATAGGGATCCTAGATAAAGGGTGTTAAAAAGGAAAAGGAGAAGTAAGGGAAAGGAGCTCACTGATGCAAAATGGAGAGGAAATGACAGCTTAAAGAGGCAGGTGTCTTTGACAAGTGTTTCTCACCTTAGAATAGAAAGGAAGAATATTCCTGTTTGGGCTCTGCATATTCAAAGGGTTCCTTCCTTTTTAACAAAGTATGTTTAGATACCTATGTAAAAATTGTCATAATATGGACTGAATAAAAGCTGTGCTTCTATTATTTTATTTAGAAAAAGCCCTGCAAAGCTTATTGGAATCCTTGACTTGCCCACCTTATACTCCAACTCAACACCTGGAACGGGAACAGGCTCTGGCTAAAGAGTTTGCAGAAATCTTACATTTTACTCTTCGTTTTGATGAACTTAAGGTAAATAAAATCTTTTAGTACATGCTATTTTTTTCCATATATTTTGAATTGAAACTGATTATTTCCTATTTGTCTTTCCCTAAGATGAGAAACCCAGCAATTCAGAATGACTTCAGTTATTATAGGCGAACAATAAGCCGTAACAGAATAAACAACATGCATGTAAGTAAATAAAAGCTGATCTGCTGTTCATGCAGATGTATTTATTATTTTGCACACATTTACACCATTTGTGGTAATATTTTTTATTCTGATTAGCAAGCTGTCATGTTCTGTCCCTCACAGTGAGAGTTAATCAGCAGTGATTAGGCTGGAACTATTCATGCAACAATCTGCTTGCTGATATGAGCATCCTGCTACTGCCAAAATTTTTAAGAGTTTTACTAACTATTTTTTCTCGTGTTTTTATCAGCTAGACATTGAGAATGAAGTAAACAATGAAATGGCCAATAGGATGTCCCTGTTTTATGCTGAGGCCACACCAATGCTGAAAACACTCAGTAATGCAACTACACACTTTGTATCAGAAGTAGGTAATGGGGGAGAAATGGGAGAAATGCATAGACATTCTTAATTTTAATTTTACAAGACAATTTACTGAACAATGTCTATTTTTAACCCTTCTAGAACAAAACATTGCCAATTGAAAATACAACGGACTGTCTAAGTACTATGGCTAGTGTATGTAAAGTCATGTTGGAAACACCGTAAGTTTTACCTTAAATCTTGTTTTTCAAGATTTTTATCGTGTTATCATATTGGTATAGAAAGCATTATCTGTTTCAGAAAGCCTTGCCTCCTATTTTAACCATCTTAGAATATTTTTCATCAATCAGCATTGAATTTTGTTAGGTTGGGATTACATGGTCAGCCTGTATTACAACAAAGGTTAACATACAAGTGTAATTTAAGTGCATAGGTTTCAATATCTGTGTCTTGTCTAACCGGAGTCATATGCCAACTGCCATCTCTTGATTGCCCATTCTGCTAAATTATTAGCAGGACAGGTTTTGGCTCTTCCAAGTGGCATTTTTGCAGGTGATACACAGGGACTATTTTGAAGATAATTTGAATAGGTCTTTCTTGGATGCAGCCATCTTATTCTGGATATGGGAAAGTTCAATTGTATGGAAACTGTATAGTTGCTTTCTTACTTATTTGCATTATTATAGCCAGTGGAGTTACTATTGTTTAGCTGTGCTTTTGGCCAAGTATTTTTTAGGTTAGAAGTGTTCTCTGAGTGAAAAACACATACAAGATAGATTCACAGTAGTATTCTTGTCTTTGAATTATTTGCTCATAATGGTATGTAAAGGGTAGAATGCCCGAGGTTATTATGATTGTTTATGAAGATTCTGGAGAAGTGTATATAGGAGGTGGGGCTCATCTCACAATACTTGGACATCTTAAAATGCATCATTGAAAACTAACCTTATGTGTTAGCTCATTTTTTGGCAAAATTAGAATAACAGTAAGTAAAGAGTTAGAAAAAGAAAATTGACTTTATTATCCAGTTCTTAGTTCTAATTGTGGGATAATCAAATATTTTCACATGTAAATGTCTGAAGCCTTTAAATCAGGTCATGTTGTGATGCTGTGTTAATAGTAGTTGTAAACTGAAGAATAAAATCTGAAGTCATTGTAAACTGAGAAATAGTACAGTAAAGCTTTTGGTGTTTTTAATATTTAAGTATTTTTTTTATATTGAAAGCCAATGAATGACAGTAGATGTCTGTGTATTATCTATTCAAAATAATACTTGTTGGAAAAATAGCAGTGATTAGCGTTTTTCAGACTTTCTGGTTTTCTCTACTGTAGTTAATTCTTTATTTCTTGTGATGATTTCAGGTATTGGAGCTGTTAGGGACTGACTTAACTGTGCCATCCATACTCCTATTTTGCCGTTCAAAAATCACAGAAAATCTCTTTGGAATGAGTTCAGTCAAGTCCCATATAGTGTGCCTCTACATTTTAGATGTTTACTGAACCTGGGTTGTTGAAGTTGCCTATGTACTTAGGAGAGAGCAATGGCTATGATTCACCTAGGTGAAGCCCTAAGCTTCCTAGCTGCTAAAATTAGATCCCACCTAAATGTTAGTTGTTTCAAAGAAAGCAAAAAGAGTAGGTTTCATTTGAGGTCCAAATATGTTGCATTGCTAAGACTAAACGGAAGCAGAATTTTTGTCCATCATATTTTCATTAACTATGGAAGTCTTCAGCAAAATGTGTAAGTTGATGGCTTCACAGAAGTGAGGATCTAAACTGTGAAGAGTCAATAGGACAGATTTCCGTATGTCTTTGCTTTCTGAACTTCTTTCTAAATTGACATGGACTTATGCAATTTAAAGATCTTTAAAATTTTGCTAAAATTCTTCTTCTTGTACTACATTTAAGTACAATGTTAAGGTTTCACACATTCATAGTCTAGTTTGGAAAGCTATCAAGCTAAAAAAATTCAAGACTTGTTGTTTCTTTTGTTCTGTTTTTCAGAGAGTACAGGAGTAGATTCACCAGTGAAGAGACTCTTATGTTCTGCATGCGTGTAATGGTGGGAGTTATTATTCTGTATGATCATGTTCATCCTGTGGGAGCTTTCTCAAAGACATCAAAGATTGATGTAAGAATTACTTTTTCTAATATTCCATAGGTTTGAAAACTAGTTTGCAGATTTTTTTCAGTACAAGCTTACAACTCTGTATAAATCATTTTAATTACTTTTGAATGGCAAAACTTAAAACTTATGCTACCTGCATACTTTCACATCAGATTGTTTGAAATTAAAATAAGGTATTTTCTCTCAGACACAGATACCTATTTGTCTTTGTTAGCTCCGCTTTTCTACCAACTGTAGAGTTATACTAAAATAATTTTGTATTATAGCTAACCTTGAATAAGTTCTGTGGTCATAATTTTTTATTAATCATGTAATCTCTTTATAATAAAATGCTTATCCTTGGCTGTAGCTCTGTTGTAAATAGGCAGATATTCTACATTGTCTCTGCTTTGTCTGTGATCTAAAGTAACAGAACTGAAATGCTACTGTTGTAATGTTGATAATGAGCCTTCAGTTCTATTTTTGGCATGAACAGTCACAGCAAAATAAACGTGTTTTTTTTTGTTTTTTTTTTTTATCTGAGATATCGCAAGCACATACAAAAAAGTGCTCTATTGGTGCTACATATTTTTACAAGCCTAAATCTCATGAACTACATCTTTCAGAAGAAATAATCTGTAATTAATGAAAAAAGCTAAATCTTTCCCTTTACAAGACAGTCTACTTCAAAGGAAGAAAAAAAAAAATATGTATATATATACATACATATATGTTTTTGTACTCCATGACACTGAGTCTTTGTTAGCATTTTTATTTGTGGATACCAATATTTTACTGTATCTCTTTGACTCTGATTAACAGAGGGAAAGGGATTTCACAAAGAGGTGAATTGATTTGCTCAAAGTCATGCAGCAGATAAGGTCTGGGAATTAAATTCAGACTTCCTGACTTCTAATTTGGTCTCTTGCCTTCAAAGAATACATAAGTAGAAATTTTCACAGGACCAAATATACAGTGTGCGTACTTTGTTTATCACATTTATCCTAAAACCCTGTAATCTTACAGGATAGTCAGCGTAAATGGGAGGAAGGAAATGTACAACTCAGTTTTAAAAAATTAGTATATGATCTCAACTATTAATTTGCTTAATTAGTTTAGAGATTCTTCTTAAAAAAAAAAAAAAAATATATATATATATATATATTCCTGTTGTATTTCAGGTGATGCATACTAAAAAAAAAAACAATGCTGCTCTCCAAGCTAGTCATTTCTTAGGAGCCATTTGAAGAGTTTAGGGACAATGGAACAAATTACCTTTCTGTTACTCTCTCAAGGCTGGATACCAAAGAGTTGTATTTCAAGCTGTTGCTGATAGGCACCTAGCTTAGATACCCTAAGAGCTTCTATTTTTTTGATTGTTTTAAGGATTCTGAGGCTGACAAAAATGGAAATGAATGCTTTGAATTTTTATCCTTTTTGAGTTTGTCTGATCTGATGGGACATCTGAATGTGTACTTCATACTGTATTGCAGAGTTTCTCTGGTTCAGGAGAAGTAACTTTGTCACTTAACAATACATGTGCTGCTACCCTGAGAATTTCATCTGATTTGGTGTTTGCATTGCTAGTTTTATGTTACAGGTAGAAATAAGCCAACTGAACAGTGATCAGAAATTGTTAGACCAGTCTTTGTACAGGAGGCTGAGTCACATTTTCCAAATAATTTTTATTGGCAAATACATGGATCCTGACTTCAGTTAATCATCCACTTCCATAATAAGGCGGAGTTGCTCTATAGCTACAAAGAAAATAATGGCTTGTAGATTTAGCACTGTAATGTGACTTGGAAAAAGATCACATCTTGGCTGTGCCATGTCTTTATCTGTTACTTTAAATAAGATTGATTTTACCTAGACTGACTTCTGAATAGCTAATGGATATCTACATAGCAATGGGAAGAAATATGTATTTCCAGGGTACCATTCACTACATCTGAAATTATATTTTGGATAGGTTGGAGGAATTTACTGTTTCTCTCTATGAACTATATAAGGAGTCTGTATTTTGGGTCAGATAAGTTCTTTGTCTTCTTTCCCTGCTTTATTATCTTTTGTAAATTTGAACAGTATTTTTAGCCTGATTATTACAGTCTCCAAGGCAGATGTTCTTTCACTATCATGTTTAAAGTCAACACCAGAGACTTCTCATCTCAGATGAAGTTAGAAACCACTAGTTATGAAACAAACCATAAGCTATTGCCGTTTACAACTATAAATGAAATACTGAAAATTACTTCTCTGTGTGCAAGTATAAAAATAAAAGTCAAAGTTAAAACATCTCTTTTGATAGTTCCTATCAGCAGTGATATGGAACTCTCTCTCAATCTCTTTGATTTTTTTTAGCTTATATCAGCTATTCTTGAACTCTTTTCCAGTTGGAATTGGAGAAATTGTGTTAGTTAAAATAAACGTTTTTGATTTATAATTTAGTATCAACAGCTACTTAGTAAAGTAGGTGTTTTCTCTAATTTAAAATAAGTTGCACTTTTTATTGTGTCCTATAAAGCATCGTTAACACTCAGTAGGAAAAAAAAAAAAAAAAACTGCCTTTCTTTGGTGAAATTTTTCCTTGCTTTCAGCTAGTGCAATTCATATATTATTGTTCAATAGTGGCATGCTTCTGTTCCCAGATGAAGGGATGCATAAAAGTTTTAAAGGAACAGCCACCTGACACTGTGGAAGGACTTCTGAATGCTCTCAGGTATGTATCGATTAATTGTTTGATTCAGCCTTAACAAATTAACAAATTCCTCTTTTTCTTTCTTTTTTTTTTTTTCTCCCAATTTCTTCATATTTAAGACTTTTCACCCTAGAAGTTTGTTTTGTTAAGAAAACTGTCCTTTCAGGTATGCATTCATCACCTGGGATTTTCTTAAGTAATATTAATTTCTTTCAATTTCATTTCACTTTGATAGTCAATGACAATTAATACTGGAAGTTGTAGTGTCCTACGTCAGTGATACTTAAGTAGAAGTTCATTCAATTGCCTAAAAATTAGCTATCTAAAAAGTAAACAATATAGCTAAGCATGTTTTCTATGCTCAGTTAATATTCAGTGGGAAAAAATGAGCATTTGTCTACTTCTCTGTCTTTGTTGCTTACAAGCACGATCAGAAATCTCAAATTAGATAAATGACTTTTATATAAGTAAGGTTAGGTGACGTGAATATTAATTGCGCGCTCTACCACAATCTTCTTGAGACATCTCCAACAAATTGTCTAGAACTGTATTAAAAACTGGAATGGTATGGTGCTTCAACAAGCACTTTCTAAAGCCAACTTCAGAGCTGAAGTGACTGCTAGAAATGAAGAGCTAGGTTCCTCAAAGCTGTTTGCAATAACCACAGCAGCCTATGCAGAGACAGTAATAGAGAACACTAGAGGAAGGGATAGGAAAGAGACTGCAAATTTCAGGAAAGTTGCAATTTAGAGCTCTGATCTACATCTACCATCAGTTGGAGTAGACAGTTTGAGCTTTATTTTAAGGCGCAGATAAAGAAAGATTTCTTATATAAAATATCTCAGTAGTTAGAACACTTAGAATGAAAGAATTACAATAGAATATAGAATAGAATTGTGTAGAACAAAATTTCTATTTCTCGGGTCATCATTACTTCCCTTTTCTCTTTCCTTGCGATCTAGTGAATTATTTTATTTTAATGTTGCTAAATGGTACAACTTAAGGAAAACATCTAACCTAAACCCCTATATTGTACCTGAGCATTTGAGGCGCTCTCGGAAAGCAAGACACAAAGATCTGACCTCTCTGAAACTGAGAAAGGCATCATAGTAACAAATCTTTCACAGCTGTGTTGAATTTTTTAGCTGTAGAGGACTAGGATAGAGAGAGATCTACAGCCATAACCACCTCCATCTTTACTTATGTCTTTTGAATTGAAATTGATACAGACTTAAATCCTACAGGTGTTGGTTGTCCTTTGAGCTTGGGTGGCAATTGATTTCCCCAAAAACATACATAGTGGCAAATGCGTTTGGGCTTAAATGGAAGAAACACACTAAAGCTCTTTCAGTCCTCCTAGGATATTCATAATAGTTTAACTCAGCACAAAATAAACTGCTGGTTTAAAAAGCAAGCAAGCAAGCAAGAAGATTCTCTGTGTGATGGTACATCATAAGATGCAAGTTTAGAAGACATTTTAAAAAGCTTCTTAAACTTTTAGGTTCTGCCAAAATTCAATCTAGATTCCTAAATCCTAATTAGGATTCCTCTAGATTCCTATTTTTTTTATCCTATTTCATATTGCTTTCTATTTGTTATATTTCTTTTGAGGCTTTTAACTGAAAAAAAAAAAAGAAGATTAAGTCTGCCAAAAAAAAAAAAAAAAAAAAGTCATAGACAGTATCAAGATCTGTTCTTGAAATATGATGATTTGACTTCAGTTTCCTGCCAGATCACAGGCACTGTATTTGATTGCAGACCCATCTTTTAAATTAAAACACTTGCAACACTGAAGTAACTATGATTGTTGGCTTGAGGCCAGCATTTCTCCACCTATTAATAAGGAATAATTTATTGCAAAGGGTAATTAAAAGATAAAGAGCTCCAGACTAATAGTAATTAAATTCCAGTGATCAGTGAGTAAAGGAATATACAAGGGTCTTTGTGTAATTGACCTGTATTGACTTCCAAAAAAGCCAATGAAGTTTTCAGACTCTTATTATCCATGTTTGTTTTATTGTATTTACTGTTTTATTTATTGTTCTAACTTGTAATTTCTAGGTTCACTACAAAACACCTGAATGATGAATCTACTTCAAAACAAATCCGAGCTATGCTGCAGTAGTATCCTGAGACAAGTAGATGTTTGTATTGACCACAGAAGATGTGTATGTTTACATAATTTAATACAGTTGGTGTTAATACTCGTGTGTATTTACATAACCATTTTCTTCGCACTGCTAAAATATATGAATCTGTAATCATAACCTGACTGACTTTATATAGTGCAGCCTAAGTTTTTATGCTAGCCTTTATCTTTTGACTTTTAAAATACCTTTTCTACTTAGATACTTCAGCTACAACAGTTTATCTGTGTATTTTAATCCTTAAATGCCTTCTCTTCCAGAGAAGTAGGTAGTAATGAAGACAAAATGAAATCAGATAAACTGGAATATCAGAGATGCCATAGAAAAAGGAACTTTAAAGGAGAAATTTAATCAAAGAGAAAGTAAAATTGTATGAATAGAAGAATACCTGAATGTTCATTATCCTCATTAAATATATTGTCTTTCCTGTAATAAGTGGACATCCGATTTTAAGGATTATTTGCTGGCTGACATCTAAAAATGCATTGCAAAAGAGGTCATCTTACCTCTAATAAATATAGCCTATACCTTTCCACCACTGAGGAAATTAATACCTGTTTTCAGATTCAATATAAACATGAAGTGTGTTTCAAGACCATTGCTAGATTTTGAAAATTATACAGAATTTTATTAGATTTAGAAAGGTAAGGGAAAATGCTAATGCCTTGACTTGAGAAAAGAGTTTGTCAGTGTAAATATATCATGGTAAACATTATCTGTTAGAGACAGCTCTTCCTGGTAAATAATTTTTTTGCTGATACAAAACTGTATAAAGCTGAATGCTTTTCTGTAGCAGTAAAATTCCCTAGTGTCAAATTGCCCACATTAGACTAGGGATGAAATAAAGGAGTTTCAAGACCTGAGCTGTTCTTAGGCACTCCATCAATTTCCTGGGTAGTAATATTCATCAGCTGATTCAGAATCCACACAGAGGTATGTTTCAGCTGACTGCTCTTCATTGTTTTTCTAGGTGTGATTGATGCTTCAAGGACTTGAGTTCCTTGCTGAGTTGTTTGTTCTTTCTTTCTAGTAATTTTTCCAGTAAATGGAATAGAAATATTTTGCCAAAAGCAGCAAAATGTTCATGCTCTGTTAAAGTGTCTTTTCTGAGTGATCTACAGTTGCTGTACATATTCTTGCAGAGGTCACGTGAAAATGTGTTCAATTGTGTACTTTGCTTGCATGTATGTATGAAAACTCCAGTGCTTGTGCACAGATTCAGATTTGTATTTGTTTATTCTTGTGTACATCAATCAGGGTTTGTGTGCTGTCACTGGAATTTTCATGCATTTCGCTTCTGAAACATTACCCATAAGACTTTGAAGATGCATTTGGTCTGCTAAAACTCAGCTGCGCTGTTACAAATTTAGTCATTGAACTTGGTCCTTAAACAGTATTACTATCATAAGTTCTTTGGAATAGGAATTGCCTTAGAGTTTATTTCTGAGCAGAACTGCCACTATGAGGTTTCTCAAATCTTATGAGAACCCACAGAAGCTAGTGTTATACATGTAATGTTACAAGATACCACTGCAACTGTAGAGTTCATTTCAGAGATCTGCAGTTGTGGCAGATCACTATGTTGTCGTCAGGAACAGAATTAGAAATTGTGAGTAGTTTTTCTTTTTCTGGAAGATCACACTGCTATTTTGTAGTAGTAAATCCACTGTTTACAAACTCCATTTTTAATTGGGGGACATTTACAAATGTATATTAGGGAAAATCCTGTTTTGTTCATAGCCACTTTCAGTTAGATAAATTTAGGTGGATTAAAGGTTATTCTGTTGAGTTTTAGTAACTAAAGTTAATAGACGCTTACCTGCAATTATTTGTCAAACAATGAAGTCTTTAAGTAGCCTGGAGGAAAGCTATTTGTCACTTGTATAATAAAAATGTAAACGTTAAAGCATTCTGCAAGTTGTCATGTGCTGTTTGCTGAAGCCACTGAATTTCTTTGCCTGCTGTGATGTTTTTGTACAGAAGTTTGTTTGAAATAATAAAAAGTTTGGTACAGTAAGCATTGGCACTGTCTGTATTTAGAGACAACATTTAAAAGTTGACAAGGATTTTATTTAAGTTTTGAATCAGAGTTATAATAGGCTCACCTTTATGTATCCATTTTATAGTTTCTTTAAAAAGCATTTAAAATGTGTCACTTGCATGCCAGAACAATACAACCTCAAGTCAGTTAAACAATTCCTGGATTTTTTGACAAATAGTATCATTTGTCATCATGTCCAGGGGAAATTGTTGATACAGCTTTACAAAAAAGAGGAGATGAATCCCTTCCATGAAATTTATAACTGCACATTAGTGAAGTGTGTGCCACCCAAGGCTGTGGTGGCCGTCACAGGCTGCCTTTATAATCAATAATAACCAGAGGATGATTCATTTAATCTTAAGATAAGAGCAAATGATTTGCTTTCAGAAGAGAAGTTCTATAGACTAACAGTCAAAATTATTGATCTCCATTTTATCAGTTCTTCTTGTTATTTTGGTTCATCATTACGTAAGAATACATATTTTGTAGTATGGTAAATATTTAAGCCTCATAATGAGAGCATTGCAAAATGTGCATAAATATGTGTGACTAGTTTGGGACAGAGTAGCCTTTAAAAAAAAGTGGGGGGAGAGTTGTGATATAAAGACTAGAATTTGCTGCTGCAAAAAATGAATGGGTTTAATCTCAACTCAGAAGCGTTTATTAATTAATTTATGACTTCTAAGCTTTCTGCTACTACTAAGTGGCTGTCACAAAGCATAGTTGCTAAGATTATATTTGCTGATATGTGATAGGCCACAGATAAGCTATTTAATGTTTTGCATGTACAACTTTTTCTAGCTATATAGAGTTCTGCATTCATGTTTAAATATCTCTACAACCCTTACAGAAAAACTATTTGGATGTAGGCAAGTCTCTCTCTCTCCTTGTTTTCTTTTTTTCTTTTTTCCCCTTCAGTTTCCAAGTTTGCAAAACAGGTCTTCAAAGACCAAGAATAAATACAAAAGAACAAAACTATTTAAATAACAATATGATTCAAGGGCTTCATGGAATCAGAGTAGCTGAATTTGAAGGTACCTCTGATTTAGTCCAACTCCCCTGCTCAAAGCAGGTTCATCTAGAGCAGAGTTTCCTCATTCAGCCCAGGATGCTGTTTACTTTTTTGCTGTAAGGACACATTGCTGATTCATGCCCATCTTCCTGTACACCAGATGCCTCAGTTTTATTTTGTTTTCTGACAAGCTGCTTTGCAGCTACTTGGCCCCCAACCTGTGCTAGTGGAAGGGGTTATTGCTCCCCAGGTGCAGGACTTGGCAACCCTCATTGTTGAACTTCATAATATACTTGTTGGCAACACAAATATCTGATGTATCGACCAGTCCTCCCAGTTTTGTATCTTCTGCAAAATTCCTGTCGGTGTATGCTGTCCCTCCCTCCAGATTATTAATGAAGATGTTAAACAATAGTGGCCCCGGTATCAGCCACTGGGGTATACCACTAGTGACTGGCATCCAGGTGGATTTTGTGCTACTAATCAAAACCCCTTTGAGCCTAGCTGTTCAGCTATTTCTCAGTATAATTCTGTCTTTTGATCTCATCCATATTTCATCAGTTTGTCTATGAAGCTATTATGGGAGGTAGTGTCAACAACCCTGCTGAAGTAAAGATAAATAGCATCCACTGATCTTCCCTCATTCACCAGGCCAGTCATCTCATCAAAGAAGGCTATAAAGTTTATCAGACATGGTATAAGGAAGAAATTCTTTACTCTGAGGTTGCTAAGGAGCTGGTTGCCCAGAGAAACTGTGGATGCCCCATCCCTGGAAGTGATCAAGACCAGGTTGGATGGGGTTTTGGCCAATATGGTCTAGTGGAGGGTGTCCCAGACCTTGACAGGGGGGTGGCATTAGATGGCATTAGGTCCCTTCCAACCCAAACCAAACCATTCTGTGATTCAATGATTTCCTTATTATCAATCAATGCTGACTACTCCCAAGCAATTTCTTGTCCTTTTTTATGTTTGGAAATAGTTTCTAGGACTTGTCACATCAAATTCACATCAATTTAGGTGAAGCTGTCCAGCCTGTAGTTAACTAAAGTCTCTTTGTCCTGCTTGAATTAAAGAGTTACACCTGCTTTCATCCAGTCTTCAGTGACGTTAGCCAGGTCTCAGCACTCTTTGTGCTTCCCAGCAGGTCACATGGGTATGTGTATGTCCAATTTGTTTAAATGCTCCCTAACCTGAACCTTCTCTAGCAAGAGTAAGTCTTTTCTCGAAACATTCTGTCTGGTTTTGGGGGCCTGGGATTTCTGAAGGCAAATCCTACCATTAAAAAGCGAGGTAAAGGAAACACTGATTTCCTTGACTGCATTCTTTGTCACTAGGTCCCTTACCCGATTTAGCAGTGGGCACACATTTTCTGTAGCCTTCCTGTCGCTCTTGATACACTGGTAGGAGCACTTTGTGCTGCTATTCATGTCCTTCACCAGATTTAACTCCAGAGAGGGTTTGGTCTTCCTAATCCTAACCCTGCATGCTCAGACAGCGTTTATATTCTCCCTAGGTCACTTGTTCCTGTTCCCATTTCTTGTATGTTACCTCTATATTTGAGTTTAGTCAGGAATGCCATGTTCATCCACGTAAGCATCTGCCACCTTTCCTTGGTTTCTGCTCATCGGGATGGTCCATTCTTCAGCTTGGATGAGGTGATCCATGAAAAACAAGCTTTTCCTACAGTCCTCTTCAGGACTGTTTCCCATGCAATTCTTCCAATCAGACCTCTGTCAAAAATTGGAGTTCCCAAATTTAATCTTTCCTGGAAGACATTTTGTGGTTGTATAGCTGGGAATATGCTTTAAAATTAACACGTCTTAACAGTGTGACCAGCAGGGCTAGGGAGGTGATCGTCCCCCTGTACTTGGCTCTGGTGAGGCCGCACCTCGAGTACTGTGTTCAGTTTTGGGCCCCTCGCTACAAGAAGGACATGGAGGTGCTTGAGCGGGTGCAGAGAAGGGCGACGAAGCTGGTGAGGGGCCTGGAGAACAAGTCCTACGAGGAGCGGCTGAGGGAGCTGGGCTTGTTCAGCCTGGATAAGAGGAGGCTCAGGGGCAACCTTATCGCTCTTTTTAGGTACCTCAAGGGAGGCTGTAGCGAGGTGGGGGTTGGTCTGTTCTCCCACGTGCCTGGTGACAGGACGAGGGGGAATGGGCTTAAGTTGAGCCAGGGGAGTTTTAGGTTAGATGTTAGGAAGAACTTCTTTACTGAAAGGGTTGTGAGGCATTGGAACAGGCTGCCCAGGGAAGTGGTGGAGTCACCATCCCTGGAGGTCTTTAAAAGACGTTTAGATGTAGAGCTTAGGAATATGGTTTAGTGGGGACTGCTAGCGTTAGGTCAGAGGTTGGACTCGATGATCTTGAGGTCTCTTCCAACCTAGAAATTCTGTGATTCTGTGTCTTCTAAAACTATTAGAAGTGTATGCTTCAATGAACATAAAAAGTCAAGAAATATAAAATCTCGCTTATCTGAAAAGTTTGTTGATGGTTTCAGGTATTTTTAAGAGGGTTTTTTATTATTATTTATTATTAATAATAATTATTATTATTAATTATTTATTTATTATTTCCTTGAAAAGTAAGACACTAATTACTATTCTCTTGCCTCAGATGAAATCTCTGATGCAAAATTCTAGAATCTATGGACATGAAGCACATTAGATAATGTAATGGAAGCCAGTGAACTGAAACAGTGACACAATTTTTATTCATCTGTAAGTGAATAAAGCCTTGTTTGTTTAAAAAAAAAAAAAAAAGAAAAAAATGAAAAAAAAAAAAAAAAAGACATCTAATAGATTTAATATTTTAACCTAGTAGTTTGTAGTGCTTCCTGCTGTAGACTAATAAAGGTGAATTCCTGACTGCCAAATGATCCAAATTCTGCAAACCTGATTCTTCTTTGCATCAATTTGACATAAATATAACTCAGTTGATTGCAAAAGATCTGTTTCTGATTGACATGGGTGTAAATGATACTCTTTGTGTTTTTTTCAGTTGTGCCCTTTGACCCAACTTGCTTATTACTGAGTAAGTTGAGTCTTCTGCTAGTGCAGATCAATGACATAACCCGATAATCTTGCAGAGATCTGGCTCTTGACTGCTTTGAAATTAAAACTAAAAAGAACAGTGCAGTAGGTGTTATAGAAAATCAATAAGTATATAGTTAAAAAACAGACCAACCAAGCACTAATCCCTAGTTTAACAGGAAGATACATTATGAATTTTCAGCTGATCTCAATTTGGAATCCAGCTGGAATTATCAAACTCTTGTCTTGCATATTTGGACTGTGACAAATGTACAGACCTGGGTATTAAGGTCTGTACATTTTCATCAGAATATTGTCATTACTCTTGCAATTCTAAAATTGCTAAAAGAATTTAAAGTTCAGAAAATTTTTATGTGACTTTGGTCATAACTGCTATTACAGCCCATGTGATTGTTCTTATTCTGATGCTGCATTTGCTTCAGAGCAATCCTAGGACTTAAATAATATTTCCATTAATTTTAGTGAAATGGCAAACAGATACTTCCTTACTGCCTTGAAAATTGTGGAAGATTTTCTATCTTTAGATGCACAAAAGAAGTTGGAGGATAGCAGTAGATGATCAACCTCAACAGGTTTTAGGTTATACATAATAAAAAGAGGACAAAGACTTGGAACGTATGCAGGCACTGTGCAGTTCAGAAATTGCTTTCCCATGTGGTTGTGTGATGTGGCAATGTCCCAAGTCAAATCATGTCATATGGAGAGGGCTTGGTAAGGAAAATATTCTACCCTAGACGAAGAACTTTGTCTCTTTACAGGCATAACTTCAGGATGCCAAGGTTTAAGCAGGTTGCTGGCTTAACTAACCTTACCTCCCTTTCTTTGACAGCAGCACAGCATTGTGTGGGGCCTCAGTTTCCACTCCATTTGCTGCCTGAGGGCCCACCTCAGGCTACAACCTCTGCTACTTGATGCTTAGCCTTATTGTGTGTAAAGCTGCCTGTGAGGGAATGCGAGGTGGCTCACCTTAGCTCACCCATAAACAGCCTCCATCTGCCCTGTTGTAAATGGAGTCTTCCCAGTGAATTCAGAGATGTGAGAACTAAACAGTTTGTTATTTTTTATGAGAAGGTTTTTGAAAATAGTTACTTTGTACAATTTTTACAACAGAGATTAAAGTTTGATAATTTCAGACATATTTCTAAATCAAATGTTATGTTTATATGTTTTTGTTTGTTTGTTTTCTGACAGAATTTTCTATGCATTTCTTAGTTGTGTCTTTGGTTTAGGTTATAATCCTTTTCATGTCTTTTGTTTTGTTTTGTTTTTGCACACAAGGCTGTGGTTAATTATAAGCATTTTAACTATGAAACTCAGGCTTAAATAGCATGCAGCATCATAGCTCAAAGGCTTTTTAATAGAAACCTTCCCAAACATGATTCCCTACAGTGGAGTTAAATTAGGATTCTTAGATGAACTTCACTGAGCAGATATAGTCCTAGCTGCTGAGATACTGAATGTACCAATATAAGACCAAACCACAAAGTACATTTAAAGAAATTAATTTAGGTAAAGAAAACTTCTGTTATCTAGCCAACCTTATTAAAGGATTTTGTGGAGATTTGTGTTATGTATATCAGATCATATTTGTTCTTTTGATTAATTTTGGATCACACATACTCAGGCCTACAGTGGAAGATTATTTCTAACTAGTGACTTATGCAATTCTTTCTAACTACTGACTTATGCAGTTCCTCGCAGCTGTGTTTTAAAACTTCAAGGTGAATGCCACATTTGTTTTACATAGTCTGTCAAAGTGACATTTGCTTTATTAAATCTGAAAGCTTAAAAACCTAATGAAGATTTCTTTTGTTCACTAGTTTCACACTGACATTGAGACCCACTATTCTGAATATATGTTGTACAACTGTAGTTACTTTAATTGAGACCAAATAAGACAAATAGTTTTGCTCTTTATTTTTTTGCCATTCATGGTATAATTGGCCAGGTCCTTAAATAATGTAATCCAGCACAGGTTAAATGAAGTCAATAGAAACAGTCAAATATATGCTATCTGGAAAATAATTTAAATTAATTTGCTGGAATATATTACTTCTGAAACAAGATTATTTTACAAACAAGCACCAGTAGTCCTCCCTATTATTTTCCAAATGGAAAATGGAGTTTTACTACACAGGAATTACAAAAGTATGCAAATAAATTGAATCCAGAGGTATGGTGTAACAGAACTGAGAAAACACAGCACAATTTTGGTAGAGTTTGATATAGTCCAAGCTACTGAGAATTGTTCACGTTGGAAAATTTGATATTCCTCACTTCTTTCATACTTATGAAATAGAATTAAACAAGCAAGCAAACTGTCCTTTCTTTAACTCTGACCCTACGAGCAATTTGAAATGTCATATTTAATAAAAATCAACCAACAAAAGACTAACAAGCAAATATTTTTGAGTTTTAGTTCTGAAAGATGCAGCCTTCAATTTAATTCAGATTATTTTTTTGCAGGAACTTTGGGGCCATTTCTGTGTAAAATTAAAGGGCCACGAAATACGAGTTTTTTTGGAAAGTCAATCTGTTGGTTTTTGTTTGTGTGTGTTGGGAAAGTTCATTTTTCCTGAGCCGTTCATTCAATTGTATCACAATTGTATTAGAAACTTCTGCTGGAATAATTCCTCTGAGACATCTTTTATTGACCTCATGGGTCAAGAAGCATAAAAATGAAAGATAGCATTTTAGACTCTGCAGTGGCGGGTCGTTTACCTCCCTGATCTTGAAAGCAGGATGAAAATAATTCATGGTCAGAGTTGCTAAAAAGACGTCATCTCACCTTCTTCTTAATGGCATTAATTTATTTTTATTATTATTTATTTATTATTTTATCCATTAAAAAAAAAATAGAAAATACATTTTTTCTTGTGTTTGAAGCAGGTAAATTCTTCCTAAGCTTTGCTCAGCTTGGCCTGCCTGATTTGAAGCATAGATTTTTGAGTCCAGCCTGCCACAGACATCTTGAAAAAATGGTGGCAGGTTTTAGAACCTTTATTTTAATTTGGTCTTTCAAGGGGTATCACTTAAAGCAGCGCTGGGCTTTGTCTGAGATAGCAAACTGTGACCTCCTCTATGCAGTCCTCCAAAGACTGGGGAGAGACAGACTGCTGAAGAGCCTCATCCTTTCTGGAGCTCCTATGCACTGAATAAGCCCTTTAGAAATGTCTTTCAGTCTCTCCACTATGGACCATGCATTGGACTGAAAGGCCAAGATCCTGGTTTGAATGGAATGCCAACTTTTACGCTGGTCAGAAGGAGAAGCATCTGCTCATCTTAGTGTTCCCACTATGCAGAACTTTTGCTTTGAGCAATGCCTAGTGCACTGTCTGGCTGTCCTGTGCTGGGATTTCTGCAATAATGAACGATTGGAAACAAAAGCAACAATATAAAATATTTTGTTTTCATACAGGTTTAGTTGATTTCTGAGGATCTGATTCAAAGTCTGTTCAAGTCATTAGCCTTTGAATTGACAAGCTGAATACAGAGAAAAAAAAACTCTTTATTCCTACAAGCTGTAACTTTTTCTTCATGTGCTCTAATAAATCATCTTTTTTTCTAGTAGCACTCAGCTACCTGACAGCATAACCAGCAATGCTAATTTCCACCACAGGGTTCAGCAGTTCAACCTTATTGGGTTACTAGGAACTCCTTTTGACTTACTCTCTGGTCTCTTCCATCTGTATCCACTTTGAACAAATGTCCTTTGAATACTATGTTTTAAGACATGTTAACTTATGTTTGCTAAAACATGAGTTTTGTGCTTTGCCACAGTAGTGGAGAGTTATCCAAAATTTCCTTCATAACATCTGGGTGTAAATCTGCAGTCTTTGTACACTGTAATTACAAGAATCTTAAAAATAAATCTTCCCTTTTATTACCATAAATAACCATTCAACTGAAAATATTCAATAGCTATTCAAATAAAGCATTTGCATCAGCAACAGCATGCAATGATTGGTAAAATCACAGAACAGTTTTATTGCATAGATTCTAAATATATATATATATATCTACTTTCAAAACTGCAGCATGTATTAAAAAAAAATAAACAATATATGTTTATATTATTATATTCTGGGATTGTACTTGTATTTTAAAATAAATGTCTCCACTATTTTATGCCCTGTATTGTGTTTTGTTTCTTTGACATGTGAAAAGTGTTTGCTGATATATGTGTATTCTAGAACATATGTAGTAAAGATCTGCTTCTGAATCCAGTCCAGAAGTTTTGCTCATTTGAGCATAGAAAAATGAATACTCACCTCAGCTAGAGATCTGAACATCAGAACAAAGCAATGTCAACTGCTTTCAAAGACATGTTGATGTTTTACATTTGGATCCATTGAAGAAAGTCACAAATTACTTATGGGCAACTCAGTAGTGGAAAGGGACCTGGGGTTATTGGTCAATAGCTGGCTGAATATGAGCCAGCAGTGTTCTCGGGTGGTCAAGGCCAACAGTGTCCTGGCTTGTATTATGGAGTTACTCAATGATCCTTGTGGGTCACTTCCAAGTCAGGATATTCTATGATTCTATGAATAGTGTGACCAACAAGACTAAAGAGGTCGTTGTCCCTCTGTACTCAGCCCTGGTGAGGCTGTACCTTAAATACCGTGTTCAGTTTTGGGCCCCTCACGACAAGAAGGATATTGAGGTGCTGGAGTGTGTCCAGAGAAGGGCAACAAAGTTGGTGAAGGATCTAGAAAGCAACACTTATGAGTTGTTGGAGGATTTGGGGTTGTTTAGCCTCTAGAAAAGGAGGCTCTATGGAGAACTTACCACATTCTATAATTACCTTAAAGGAGACTATAGCAAGGCAGGGGTCAGTCTCTTCTCCCAAGCACCAAGTGATAAGACAAGAGAAAATGGCCTTTAGTTGCACCAGGGAAGGTTTAGTTTGGATATTAGGA
Organism: Aythya ferina; assembly: GCF_964211825.1. Taxonomy (NCBI): domain Eukaryota; kingdom Metazoa; phylum Chordata; class Aves; order Anseriformes; family Anatidae; genus Aythya; species Aythya ferina. Next base: position 107,645,666 of record NC_140298.1, on the reverse strand, counting down.
AAAATTTCTTCACTGAAAGGGTTATAAAGTACTGGAACAGGGGAGTGGTTGAGTCCTCACTGTCCCTGGAGGTCTTCAAAGCATATGTAGATGTAGTGCTTAGCGACATGGTTTAATGGTGGATTTATGGTGCAGTGCTAAGTTAAAGGTTGGACAAGATGATCTTATAGGTCTTCTCCAACCTATATGAAGTGCATTCAGTAGAAAAGGTTACATGCATCTTGGCTGACTTTGGATCAGGTTTAAACTGAGTTTAATGATTACTTTTATTTTGAAGACAGATAATAACAAGTAAAAGTCATGGCTATATTCACTCTTAGACAAAATTTCTAGTTTAAAATTTGTTGCAACGGTATCAGTGAGAATTTGTCTGAGTAAAACTTAGTGATTGGGTCATTTACCAGAATTTAATTTGCTTTAATTTTGAATTTTGTGCATTATTCCCTTAATTAGATTTGGCAACTGTGCACTGTTTAGATCTTCAAACATTCTGAAAAGCATGGGCAAAAATGTCTTGGGTGGCATAGCCCTATTAATACAGATGTCCTAGTTATATAAAAAAAAAATATATATATATATATAATGAATATGGTATGCTCATGTGAGTAAGCAGTCTGTAATGTTCTATTTATACATCAGGAAATGCAAGACAGTATAGGGAAGGACAGAATTTGGCCCTTAGGTTCATCTTATTAGACATTTCAGTTTTTCTTGGTTTTCATTGTGAAACAGATTTTTCCTTTATTACCAGTGCTACTCCATCAACATTTTTTTTCCTGTACTTATACTTTACAGATTTTTATTTTATTTTATTTTTTGCTTCTAGTCAGATCTGCTTTTGTCTTATAGGAAAAGAAATAAAAAGGCTGGTCTGTTATCTCACATTTCAGTTAAGTCTAACATATATTTGTCTAGGGTTTGAAAAAGGTTGAAGAAAAAAGGGAAATGTCAAAAATGAATAATAAATGGCATATAAACAGAAGCAGATTTTCTGTGATATGTTACCCCTGATAAACTTGATAATGTTTCCCAAATGTGTTGCCTTGGTTCAGATCCAAATCTACTGGTCAGGTTTTATGTGCTATTTTTAATTTTACTGCTTAAAAAACTTTACATCATCTTGTAGGAATTCCCTCCTACTGCATAGCTGTATCTAGTTATTTGTAAGTTAAAATTCATCTTAATATAGATTCATATAAAACATGTGTTATCACAGAGGCAGCAAAAAGACAGATCTGGGTGGGTAAAACAAGCTGGATTTGCAAGGAAACTCTTTTTTCTTTTTAATGAAATATGTTTTCCTTTGAGGTCACTCTGCTGTTTGATATTGTAGACTCCAAGGTCTTTCCATTCAGTAAACTTTCCTTGCCCTTTAAACAGTGAAATCAGAACGTGAAAGATGAATACAAACAACTAGGGACAGGGGGACCTGGAAATGTTTAGGGCTTCACAAAAAGCCTATAGATCTAGGCAATAAAATCAAGAGGTACTGCAAAACAATTTAGCCCTTTGGCATACCTAAAAAGCCTCTTTCTGTCCTACAGGTACTGCTGCACTTATTTCCGTGAATGTACTCTGGATTGATATTAGTGAAGATATTTTTAGACAAAGAGACTTTCTCAACATAAAATATTAAAGACATGGATGCATTAAAACAGCCTAAGGAGATAGACGATGTTTCCAATGATGTATAGCACTGACAATACTAATCGGAGAAAACACAGCTGAAAAAAAACTGAAAAAGCATTTCATTGTCTGTCAGCTAGTATTTTTTCATGATTATCTCATAGCAAGTAGTAGATACACTGGAAGTAATATCCTTAAATACCAAGTTCATGCTTCAGTGCCTCAAACTTAGCTAAATTTAATACTTGTGGTAGGCTGGGCCTGATGAACTTCACCATAGAGTATATAATGAACTGGCTTAGCACGGACATGTGATTACTTCAAAAGGCAAGTGGCTGTCCTTAAAAAGCAGGACAGGGTTTGAAAATAAGAGCCCTGTTAGATAATGGGCCATGTCAGACCATGTTAAAGAAATGTGGTTTCCTTAACAGAGAGGAAGAAGTAGCAGAGGAGAAGCAGCAATGTCAAGAAATTTGCCTTTGTGAAGCTTTTGATGGTACCTCACATTGATTTCCTGTAAGTGGTTGAAGAAATGTTGTCTATATAAATCTGCTACTATTGTATGCAGAGGCTCCAGCCATACAGCTGCATAGGGTCAGGGTGCTGAGCCTCAGTCCTGGCATGCATCAGTCTGACCCCATCACCCTGTCCCCAAGGAGGGAATCTTACCCCCCAAAAATGCGGTCCAAGAAGACTCAGATGTTGGCTGGGGAAAGAAAATGGATCTTCATCAGATATTTGCTTTGTGCTACACCTTTTCTGCACTTATTCCTTAAATGAACACATTTGTGTTAAGGAAAATGTTTAACTTTATTACATAATATTATATAAAACTGTAGCCAGCTGATGAAATATAAACTCTACCACGGATTTGGAAATATGAGGGATATACATCTCATTTCTCATCCCCTTCTGAAACACTGTAACTCATTTCAAATGGAAGAATTTACATTAGAAACTGACTGAAGTTTGTGAACATTAAGATAAAATACTAGCATTCTAACAATAACTTTTAAAGCCTCCATTGAATTAATTGATAAGATGAATATCTTCCTCTCACTAGGAAAGCCACCATTTTTTGACTGCATTTATCAGTTCATATAATAGGGATAATTACAGAAAGCTAGGTTATTTAATCAAAAGGTTAACGTGGCTTACATGAGTACACTGGAGCTAGACATTATATTCGTGTTTTTGTTTTGTTTTCTTTGTTTTGTTTTTGATTTGAGTGTCCTTTAACTATAAGAGTGGCTTGCAAAAGCCATGAATTATAATTAATATCATTCAATAAAGATGAAGTGTAGTATAATTGAAGATTGGTAAAATGCTACTCTCAGTGTCTTATGCCTGCTGTATAACTATTATCTATTGATAACTATTATTTTATAACTATTATAGTTCAAATAAGAAAATAACAACAACAACAAAAAAAACTTTAATAGTAATAAAGCTGGATTTAATAAACAATCATGCCAGGCAAAAGCTGAATTTTGTGAACTGTTCTTTATCTCTTCCATCACACCTTGATCTCACCTGGGGAAGAAATATCTTCTCTCTTTTCAACACAGGCTGTTAAATACAATGTTTTGTAAGCAACATTTAATACAATATTAGATGTTTTGTGTTTTCTTCATGTTGTTGTTTTTTTTTTTATATATTTCTGTAGAATAAAACTGGGGGTGTGTGAGATACTGCTGACACAAGCTAAATGCTGAGCCGCTGACTTCACCAGCCTGTGGTCAGTGTGTGTGCTGGGATCTCTCCAGGGATGATCAGTGCATTGGCCAGTGCTGCAGGCTGCAGTAAGAGGGAGACATCACTCATCTGAGGAGAGGTTGAGAGTCTGAGCTCCACTGCATCCTGCAAAGAGGCCGAAGAAAGAAGCAGGACAAAGCAGCAGTAAGATGAAAGGAGACAAAATGGGCTGCGTGTAAGATTTGGGGGAATAAAAACAGTGAAAACACAAAAAGCTCTCTGAGTGAGTAGGAACAGGGAACAATACATCTTTATACAAACCATACTGCATAGAGAATGATCTGTGTACAGCTCAGAGAAGGGGTTTCCTCACTCAAATGCCAATGTAAACATGGCTTAGAAGCCTGAGGCTCTTCTTGTACATATCATTTCTATCCTAGTGCAATTCCATTAGTTTTAATAACATCAGAAGGTAATTCTTACATAAATACTCCTTTTTTTTTTTTTTTTTTTTTTTTTTTTTTTTTTTAATGCAAAGAAAAAGAATTTATTATCCCCCTGGTAAAAGCCTACGCAAAGAAACCTTACATGTTTACATGTTAGCTATACACATTATTACTGAATTCATAATGGGAAGGTAATGAGGGCAATGCAGGAAACTATGTCATTTTTTTTACCCTGTAGATATATGAAAGGGCACAAGGGCATCTTTGGGCTGCCTATCTATAAAAGGGGATTAATACAAAGCCTAAATATAAGAGTGGGTGATACCTAAAGAAGGAGATGATGTTCTCTGGTGTGCCTTCTTTCCATAAGGTCCTTACCTGAGCAAGGACTAATTGAAGACTGAGCAAAGACTTCAAGCTTTGGTTTAACTGTGGCTGTACAACATCAGAGACATAAAGACTTCTCACCATATTGTTTAGGTTGTTGACTTTTGCCTGTGAGAGCAGTTTTTTTGTTTGTTTTGTCTTGTGCCTTGTTTGAGAAGACAGAAAGTGGAGGGTGTAAGTGAAACATTTGTAGCACACAGGGATTACTGTAGATATTATCTGTAGAAAGCGTTGGCAGCAGGTTGAGTATCAGCTCACCGACTTGTAGAACAGATTGCTCTCTGATTTGCCAGAGTAAACCATAAGCAAGCTATGCCAGAACATTATAACCAGACTGGAAAGGCAAACCATATTTCACACGGAAAACACAGAGAAGCAAGATCAGGATGGTGCACATGGAAATAAAATGTACTTCAAAGGGGAAACTGTAATCTTGTAATTCACCTAAAATGGACCAACAAATAAATAAATAAATAAATAAATATTACTACCACAATATATTACATTATATTACAACATTTATATATGCACACCATGTGGCTGAATTACACAATTATATCTATCTATAAAGTACTTGCTAAGATGTTCCATATTCTTCCAGTTACAAATAAAAGAAGCTTTATATTATATATGGGTATATATATATATATATATATATATATACAGCTTTGTGACAGCTCTGAACACATCTGTAAGAAGGATGGTATGAGCTGAATGCCCATCCTTCTGCATTCAGAGGTGCTGCTGCAGTAGTGCAGAGGGCAGTATGCATCAGAGTAGAGAAGTCAGCAAGAAGGTGATGCAGAAGCAGCTTTTGCCAACCAGAAAAGCCCAGATAGAGAGTTATCTAGTTAAAAATAAAACTCAATTGTCCCAATCTTCATCACAGAAAGATCAGGATTTTGAATGTCAATTTATTTTCCAGCCTTCTGCAAACTTGAAATCTTACAAATCCCTTAGACTTCATTACGTTAAAGAACATTATTCTTTATACATATATATGTATATATATATATGAAACCATTTCTAAAGTGACACAAATTAGTTCTATTTGTGTCTCTCTTTTGTCTTTTTTGTCACTTTTTTGTCTATTTGTGTAACTCTAATTTATCCAAGTAGAAGATGCGACCTCACCAAGCACTGCATTTTGAGGCAAAACCCTTGCTGGCAGTTTATACTTGAACTCCCTTTAACCACAGTGTCTCTGTAGAAATGCAGGCTGCTATGAGTTTAGGTATAAAAACGGGGGGGGGGGCGTGGGGAGGGGGGGCGGGGGGAGGAAGGGAATATATATATTTATATATATATATATACACGCACACATACATGTATATGAGATTTTTCTGTGTGTTTAAGATAGAAGACAATGTTTGCCTAATGAAGAGACTATAACTTCTGCAGTACTCCCAACACAAGAAACAGCATGGTTGATAAGTATAACATCTGGGCACCGGCATCATCTTCATCAGTGCCAAGAAAACAAAGCAAGTTGAAAAGTATACAGAATCAGCAGGATGGGCTTTAGTTGTACTAGTTATGTGCAAAGATAAGATTTAAGATGCATTGTCTCTGAGTCCAACTATTAGGTGCTGCAGACATAGGTGTGCTCACACCTTCTGTGGTCTGCTCCTCAGAGTAAGAATAATAAAATAAGAGACAGGTACACTGCACAGAATTCCTAAACAGGAATATCATTTCATCAAAATGTCCTGTTTCACCGGTCTTTGTCAGGCCATACAAAAAGGCTCTTCTGCTTCAGGAAGTTTCATTATTTATATGACAAAGAGCTGTAATAGCCCAATAGTACTGCTTGTCTAAAGAGTCCGATGAGCAGATGTGATGGATTTTTTTCTTCAAGTTTCAAGTTAAAAACATTAGAGTAAACATCAACAACTAAACAGAAAGAGGGTGAGAGATACATGCAACTTCACTACAAATGAACGAGGATTTTACCTGAATCAACCCTGGTTTTGGAGGGAAGAATGCTTACGTGCCTGGGTGTAAGCCAGGCTATGATCTTCCATACATTTTATTTTCAGGCATAGACATAGCCTGAGGTCATCAGACACACATTCCCTCTTTCTTAACATCCATTCTTCAGATTAAGAGGAAATGTGAGTTGCCTTTACCCTCTCTTCTCTTGCAAATGAGACATTTGCATGTGGTGGGGCAAGATGGCTGCAGCTTTTTTTTGCAAACACAACAGACTAAAAGAGGGGAGATTTAGATTAGAGATTAGGAGGAAATTCTTCACTCAGTGGTGAGGCACTGGAACAGGTTGCCCAGAGAGGTTGTAGATGCCCTATCCTGGAGGCATTCAAGACCAGGTTAGAAGAAGGCCCTGAGCAACCTGATGTAGGGAGCCCATGGCAGGACTGTTGGAACTAGGTGATCTTTAAGGTCCCTTCCAACCCAAGCTGTTCTATAATTCTATGATATTCCTCACAGAAACAATCATAGGAAAATATAACTTGCATCAACATTCGCCTGAAGAAAACATTTGTATCAAGTTGACCAGGGCTGGAGCATCTCAAACAGGAACAGGAACAGAAAAAAAAAAAAAAGCCTCCTGGAAAACTAAGCCAAAAATTAGCAAAGCCTATCTTCCTTCCAGCCAGCTGGACTCCTGCCTGTGAACATCAGTTAGTGAGACACTTTGGTATTGCAGCATCTTACTTCATTTTGAAAAATTTGAGAAAAGTGATCCTCCCTTTTAAAACCTTGGAGTTCCAGTGTTGTTTAATAAAGCATAATCCAAAAGTCTGGTAAAAAAAAAAAAAAAAAAAAAAAGAAGAAGAAAGCAAACCCAACTAAATTTGTGCCTGTGTGTTGAGAGGTGCTTCCATTGGAGGTGATTTCACTCAGATGGCTGGGTCAGGACCCTGTTGAGGATGATCATTGCAAACTGCATCACAAGAACAACTGGAAACCAAATGTTCTCTCCACTTTTCCCCATGTTAATTTTCTTTTTCCTAGTAGTTGCTTATAATACTTTCCAAGTGTGGTAGCCTGATAGGGTGAAAAAACAGAGTAGTTTTCTGCTGTCAGCAACAACCTGAGCTAATTCTTCTTTATTAGCATTATGCAGGATAATTTCTTGCAGAACTGTAAAGGCTTTCTCACAAATATTTCCAACAAAACTTACTGGAAGTTGTTTTCATCATGAGATGATGTTTTTTTCAAATTATATACTGATTTTTTTCCTCTGTCAGGAATATTTAACAGAAAATTAAAACCTCATTAAGCAATCTCAGTAATCCATAGTTAATATGTGTATAAAAATTGCTCATAGTAATGGTTTGTCTTTAGTAACAATGGTAGGGAACAAGTGAGATGAAGTCTCAAAACATGAACATGAGATGTATATAGAAAGATCAAGCATTATAATTTATGGACACACTAACAAGTCAATTAAAAAAAAATAAAATATTGTGATACAGTTCATTTTACCAGAGCAGGTACCAAAACATTAATGACACAATGCTATGTAATATGGTAACGTTTCTTGTATAAATGGGATTAATATTGCTCAGTTACTCTGTGTAAACTGTTTCATTAAAATCATACAAAACACATGTATGACAAAGCTAGTAGATTCTTAATTTTAATTTAAAATTTTGACTATGTCCACCGGTGCCCCTGTAAGTCACAGTGAAGAGAGGTATTCCCGGGATTTCTGTTCAGCTCCGTTAATTCATCCAAGCCAAATTCTCTGGACTAGATCCAGTAACTTTATGCTGAGTGTAAGTTCTGCCTGATGGAAATGTTAAGATCACCTGTGATGTCAAAGCAAAAGTTTACAGCCCAGTTTTCAAAACAGCTCTTGTTATGTTCCGGCAAACAATTGTGTCCCACAACCCCTACAGACTTATTAAAGTTACTTTTAGGGATCCAAAAATCATAGCATCACGAGAGAACACATTTCAGGGGGTGAACCTGTTAAGTACAGTTTGGAGGTCTTTACTTGTTTCTTAAAAGTATCTCTATTCACTAATAGTAAAATGTAAAGTGTTTAAACCATTTATCAGTTAGATTAGAACCACTCTCACTTTCTACGAAGTATTATTTTTTTCTTAAGTACCAGCTGATGCCTTAAATTGAGCAAAACAGAGCCTTTGTATCAACTGAAATCATCTAATAGCATGGTGAAAATTTCATCAAAGGCTTGAGAAGGGACACGGACCTTACAGGCAATCTAGTTTTGTGTATTGCAAGTTATAGAAATAAAGGTGTTTTTTAATTTTTATTTTGTTTGTTTGTTTTGCTTTTTTGTTTGTTTGTTTGTTTTAAATATAACTCTGTACAGCTTGCAGCTGGATATTCAATGAGGAGGATAGCATTTGGCAAGTAATGCCAACCAAAGCTTGAATTTTTCTAAGGGTTTCTGAATATCAAATTCAAATTTATGTAATTTAATACAGTACCATTGCTACACAAAATTATTACAATGCTGTTAAAATATATATTTATGTGCTATCAAGATGTAAATAATTATTTATCAGCAATGTGAAGTGCTTCATGAAATTAATGAGATCAGGTCTGTGCATTTTCTGAGGTCAGGAAATTGCCAGTCTCAAGAAGCAAACCAGCCTGATAATAAGGTTTACCTTTTTACCTTTAAAGCCACAGCACTTCACCTCAACTTTCTATCTTGCTGCTTTTCTAGTCCGTCTAGCTATCATTTATATTACTTTGTTCAGCCTCATAGTATTGTTCTTCAGCTTAATGGCATGCATTTGTCATTGCTCAAGTGAAGTCTGAATTTATAAAACTGTCAGCTGTACAACACTGTGGACTCAAGGGCCTCCAAATTAATCACTTTTGCTGTGTTTTGCTGAAGTATTAGTTTTTGTGTATTGACTAATAACATAGGAAATACCGGGGAAATACATGGCACATCTATCAGGGTCTCTCCAGAGCAAACTCAGACAGTTTCTCATTGCTTCCCCAACCATCTTTTTATGTCTCTGAATCATCATTTAGAGGTGCAACAACTCCATTGGATGTGCACACCAAATGCAAAACACTTAGCACTCTCTGATTTATCCTTCAAGAGCACACACACACACACACAAGTTGGTTCTGCTCAGTAACAGCATCTGCAGGGGAAGTACACCCTTATGCTGACACATAAAAAAAAAAAAAAAAAAAAAAAAGGATAAAATGGATATAATATTTCTATACCTATCTGCAGGAAGGCAAATATAAATATTCTAAATTTCATACACGTAATACATAAAATGAATAAATTCAGCTCATTTAAAAGATCACTTGTTCTTTATTTTATTCTTGTTTCTTCCCTTGCCCAAATAATTACACTATTGTATTTTTGTAATATTAGTACTTAATCCTTCATGATCCTTCTTGTCTCATTGTCCGAAATATAATTGAAAGTGAATTAAAAAAAAAAAATCTAGGTTAAACTGCAGGGAATTTTCTGCTTTCTGCTCAGAGATTTTTATTTTTTGTAAGCTTACAAAGTGGCACTACCGCTGAGCTGCTCAAGGTTTTTAAAAGTTTTTTTTTTTGTTTTGTTTTTTTACATTATTTATTTATTTAGTAAGTATGAATTTGAAGCACAGATCCGAGAGGACTTTAGATACTTTAAAGCACCTCAGACTTCAGAGAATTTGGAGGAAAGTCAATCAAGGAGTCAAATGTCCATATCACTGGAGTGCTAATTAAGCTGCTATAAAGGAGTTTAAGGAATAGTTCCTCATTTGGCAGCAGCTAGCTAGAAAGGTCTTGACCCACCAAACAGGTAGATAGCTTTTATCTTTTTGGACAAGCACCATGTGCAGAGGCTACAGTCTTCCTGGGCTGAAACCTGTGAAGAGGCGGTACAGCCGTCCCAGCAGCAGGCTGGGACAGCAGGGCAGGAAGAATGCGCTTTTCCCTTCCACCTCCTGTGCTCTCACTCCTCAATAAACATGCCCCTCTGGGAGCCTTGTGAAGTATATTCCATAACATTTGTGCAATGCTTACATCTGATGGTAATTACGACCACAAAACATGGAGTGCCAAAACTGATAGAGGGCTTAACAGGGGTTTGGTGCTTTTGGTGGTTAAGTATGTAATGGAGGCAAAAAAAAAAAAGCATGATGGCAACAAAGTCCCAGGAAGACAGATGACTGAAAGGTTTTCAGGCTTGGGTGTCCCTGCCACACACATGCACACACACAGAGGGCACACACACGGAGCAACACCAACTTCCTGATACAAGAGTTTGGCTGCTTCTCTGTGACCTCAGCAATTTGCTTCTGCCTCTTGCATTTTGGGTTACACAAAAGCCCGAATACCACCTGTCCATTTGTGTCACTGCTCAGGTTGTAGCAACCAGACTGTGGCTGTCCCCTCCATAGGGTCCCTGAAAGCCCTGGAACAGTGATGTCCTGGGTCAAGTTAGGGGGGGGGCAAGACTTTCCCACCTCCTCCCTCTGCAACAGCCCAGCCCCAGACTCAAACAGTAACACTCATAAACACTTGGGGAGAGGGAGGAGTTAAGAAAAAAAAAAAAAAAAAAAAAGGAGGAAGAGAACAAAAAAGAAAAACTGAAGGGGGGAAAAGGAAGGGGAAAAAAAAAAAAAAAAGATAAAAAGAAAAACAGAAGGAAAAAAAGACTGAAAGGAAAAAAAAAAAGAAAGAAAACAAAAATGGAAGAAAAAAGAAAAGCAGAAGAAAAAGGAAAAACAGAAGAAAAAAAAAGACAAACAGAAGGATAAAAAATGAAAAAAAAAATAACAGAAGAAAAAAAAAGAAAAGGGAAAAAATTAAAAAAGAAAAGCAGAAGGAAAAAGAAAAACAGAAGGATAAAGAAAAACAGAAGGAAAGAAAGAAAAATTAAAGGGAGAAAACAGAAGGAAAGAAAAGAAAAACAGAATGGGAAAAAAAGAAGGGGGGGGGGGGGAAGAGAAAAACGGAAAGAAAAAAGATAAACAGAAGGGAAAAAAAAAGACAAAAAAAAAAAAAAAAGAGGGAGAGAGAAAGGCGGATTTGCGCCCTCCCCCCCGGAGGCCTCGGGCTGTGCCCCAGATGATGCCGCTGGGCCCGGCCGCAGGCGCGCAGTGCACCCGGCTCTAGGTGGTGCTGGTGCTCCGCAGCCCCCCGCACCTCCCCGCTCCGGGTGGGGGCTCCGAGAGGGGATGAGGGGATGGGGGGGGGGGTTGGAGGGCGAGAGGAGGGCCGGGAAGAGGCGAGGGGCGGTATAATGGGCGCAGTGTGCTGGGCCATAAACCGCGCAGTGTTGGGGAGGACGCGGGGAAGCCGTGTCGGTTTCTGCTCATCCATCACCTGTCAGGGCGCTGCTCCGGCAGCCCCGAGATGAAAGAGAGCGGCTTTGTCTATTGTCTCTCCCTCCGGTCACTCTGGAACCGCTCCTGCGCCGCAGCCTTGATGTTAATCCCAGTGAACCGGGGGGCTGTCAGGCCAACATGCCGGCGATTTTGTTAGGGGAAAAAAAAAAAAAAAAAAAAAAGGGAAAAAAAGTCATTTTGGGGTAGACACTCTGCTGAGTTATCTTCCCTATCGTGTTGCTCCGTGTCTTTGCCAGCCGTGCTAATCTTTTTCCCATCAGCGACAGGGCTCCCCTGCAGCCCTCCACCCCCCTGTGGGATCGTGGAAATTATGGGCTGTGAAAAGCTGCACAGAACTTCCTGCGAGGTTAGAAGGGGGCAACTTTTAACTGAACCGGCAGCAAATGGCTCCTTTCTGAGCAGGCAGAGCTGAGAAATGAATGTCATGTCCTCACTGTGTGACCCATGCAGTTTCCCTCTTTGCATTTATTATTTTCCTCTTCACATTTATTACTTTTGCTGAACACTTTTATCATTCATAAATGAGGAACCCACTCTGCCTCACAGCATCTAGTTTTTGCTAGGGCTTGCAATTTCCTTTACATTTAACACTAAAAGCTTGCAACTTTGTCTTTATCTTGTGAATCTTAATTAAAAAGTAGAAATAGCCTCTCCACCTTGGTGAATCAAAGCTTGGTGTTACAGAGAAGTTGTAGTTGTGTAAAAGCTACCCCCTGTCTTGGTAACTAGTTTAAAGCTTTTTCTTGTCTCTTCTTAGCAGATGAAGAGGTTTGCCCTAGCTATGCTATGGATAAATACCAATGCAACAATTTTTTTGTTGTCTGTGAAGCAGACAATAAACTTCAAAATAACCTGTTAGGAAAGTGTCAGGAGATGCATCTGGACACCGGAGCTCAATCATCTGTATCGTTAGGCCTGAGTCTGTCAGAGGCTTCCAAACGACAAAGAACAGCCTGTCCCAGCTGTGGCTTGAGTGCAGGCGACCTGCTTTGGCAGTACCAGCGGCTTGGTGCTCTGAACACGGTCTGCTCGTGCCAGTTGGCCTGGGAGCCCAGGGAATGGGCTTCAGTGTGGTTCAGTTTCTAAGTACAGACACCCTCTGGTGCCAATAACAAAAAGACGTAAGATTTTTGGCTAATGATTCTTTGGGTTATTTATTAATTTATTTATCTCCTCTGAAAATCTAGCTTTGCCATAACTCTACTCTTGCTGGAGTTTTTCCAGTGACTTTGGTATGTGCGGAATTAATGAAATTAAGAGTTAATGAAATTGAGATTTTAATGGGAAACAAGTAAGGCTGACAGAATGCTAGCAGTGCATATATAACAAGAGAAGATGTGGGTTTTGTGGTTTTGTTGTTGTTGTTTGTTCATTGAATTATATTTTACAGGACCTAGGGAAGAATGGACTTGCACATTTCCACACTGCATATTGTGTCAGCACAAACAAATCCTATCACTGGAAACTTTGGAGATCAGTGTAGAGACAGTCCAGGTGCACAGACATCACGTATTTCAAGGAAGAAACTTTGAAAGCCATAACCCAAAAGATCTTAGACTGCAACACCTGGTGGCCCATAGGAACTTCTATCCTGGCATTTATGTTCATTGGTTTCACATGACCACTGTGGCTTAATGTATTTACTTGATTACCTCAGCAATATCATTTTTAAAGTGTTCAGTGGCTTCTGCCTTCTGAGACCATGCAAAATATCAATTACCCACTAATATTTTTTTGTTTTTCCCTGCAGCTGTGTGGTATTATTTAAAAGCAAAACACTTCTTGTAGGTAGATCCCATGTGACATTTTTTTTTCAGTAACTCATAGAAGCAAACAATAATACAAACAATAAAGGTCAAAAAGGCCATTTTTCTTAATAATCTGAAATGCTTGATTGATATGTTTATATACATAAACTTGAAAATATATTTTTTAAAGCTAAACTATGCAGCATACTCAATAGGATCAATAGGAGAAGACCAGAGATAACCTTCTCAAAAGGGTCTGCACTGGTCCACAAGCATCCTCTTGTCATGAACATGGTGGCCATGCAAAGGAGTTCTGGTGAGAAACGAGCTCTTTTGGGGTGAAGTACAAACTCTTGGGGTGGACAGGGAGCTTAGGAACAGAGCCACTGTGCAGGCAAAATGTAAGCCATGCTCAACTTATCACTGCATTGTTCTCCTGACAGCTGAAGGATGTCTTTTTTCAAGTCAGGAGATATTTGCTAGTGCTTTTTCTACCATGTTGACATTTGACATGACATTTTAGGAGTGCATGAGAACCTTTGATGAACCTGACTGCTCATTTCCCTATATCCCCTGTGACCATAGTTTCATGAGTTACCACATGTCAGCTGAGTGGCAGTAACTGACTCTGTGAGTGCTTTTAGCTTGTAACAAATGCAGATAAAATGAGTCACACCAGACCTCAGTGAAAAAGGTAATTCTTTAATGTTATCTGTGGCAATTGCAATGGGCAAAGATTAAGTATGCAGTGAGCTTCTGTGGTTCAGCTGATGCATGGTAACTCATTAATATTCAATAACCTGATCATGTGTCAGAGCTCTCAGTTTTTTTCTGCTCCTTTGAAAAGTCTTAAGCAGAGATTGTGCTGTGAAAAGCACCTTCCACCTCAGACAGCTGGGGGATGTTCTGCCCCTGAGACTGTTGTGAATCCCATCCAAGAAAAAACAAAAAAAATAAAAATCAAATCCTACCTTGGTCTCTGGCTGGTATAGTAAATCTGTAAAAATCACTTGTGCTGAGAGGTATGGATCCACATAGATCTAGGCAGAATGTAAATAACATAATCCTAAGAAAACTGCCTGGGTTGCATGGGAGAGGAACTGTAGCATGCACAGAATACATAAGAGGGACAAGTGCAGAGGCAGACTTTTTCTCCTATACGTGACTTGTGAGAGTTAATATTCATTTTGTGAGGGGCTTTAATAGTGTGTTCTTCCCCTTCAGACTGTTTGGTAAAATCCAGGGGGAGAGATACAAGACTGGAATGAAGATTGTTCCTCGCAGCATCAAAGAGCAACAGAGCTGGGTGGCCCAAGCAAAAATAAGTTTTATGAAGCATAGTTTTAAAAGTAGGCATTTAAAACCAGGGTATTGTGTTGTAACCTTTCTGTCAGCTAAAGTGGCTTTTTATGGATATCAGCTCAGGAGGCTTGACTGAAGATATGCCAGGAATGCTGGATAGGTCAGCTGGATGCTGAACTGACATGTCCTAAAGGAGTGAGACATGATCCAAGGGCAACACCAGCATTAGGGTGTGTCAGGACAGAAAATGATCAGTACCTGGTACTTTTAATAGTCCTCAGTTCTGCAAAGCAGCAGTGAGCACTCCATGAGACATTTTATTGGTGACACTGTTGGCTGTGAGACAAACTCCATAGATAAAGATTTTCAGATGGCCTTTTCAATAAAAAGCAATCTTTTTTTTTTTTTTTTATAAAATAATTTAATTTTATTCTATAAAATATTTTTATAAAATTCTTATCTTTAATAAGATAAGAATTACTGGCTATACTTTAGATTATAACAAATGCCTGAAATATACCTTAGCTAATTTAGCTTTAATAGGAAAATAATTATAAAACCAATACAAACCTATTGATTGCTACACTTACACACTTACATCTACAGGTCTTCATCATCTACCTACTGTTATGTGTACCCAGTGTGCTAAATCTTTCAAATAATATGTTGAAGTCTTGGATGTTTTCCTCCAAGACTTTTTTTGCTCCTGTATCTTGTTAAGGTTAAAGACATTGTTGCTTATAGGAATACATTTGCAGTTCTTTGGAATATCTCTCTTTTTTTTTTTTTTTTTTTTTTTTTTTTTCCTATTATTTTTTAGACCAAGCATCTGTTTGGTATGGAATTCTGTGTATGCACATAGAAAATTTTGTCCAGGTTTCTTCATCTGTTTCAGAGAATTAATACATCACTTTTGAGAAAAGTATATTATTTTGTCCATGTGACAGAGGTGGTTACCTTAAGTAATCTGATTACCCACATGCCAGGAGGCTTTACATTTGGCAGGGTGGATTGTACTTTTTGCAATATCTCAGTCCTTGTCTTCCCATATATCTCTCCCTTCATTCCCTTTTCTCATTTCAGTGCTTGCACTGTTACAGACCTACCAGTTCTCTTTTGTGCCTGAGCAGGCATTTTGGCCAGAGACCTCCCAAAGTCCCCACCCAGGCAGCTGGTTCCATCTCTGATCCAGCCTCAGTTTCTTTGCATCCTGCTTGCATTTTCCTCCCTGTCTCCTGCCACGTGCTTTTTTATTTATTTATTTTTTTTTCACAGAAACTCAGTGTTAAATTCAGTCCCTCATTTCATATTTCTAAAGCTTAGCTATTCCTGAACTTCACTGTGAACTTCTTTTCCCTACCTTTAAAAGAAAAAGAAAGAGATTTATTTTATTTTCCTTTCTGAAGCACACTGAGCCCTGCCTGAATACCTCTAAATTTCAGTAAAAATACAGCCTGTTCCCTACACAAACAGCCTGTTCCTTACAGGGGCTGGAGAAGCTCCATGTAACTTCACCCACACACCTGTGTAGGGGTGAGTCTCCACTTGCTTCCTCCAGGCTCACTCCTCATGACCTCATTCAAAATCCTGACTCAGATAAAACTCCCCTTGAAATCAATGACTATATAGGCTAATTAAGAACTTCTGGACTGGAACCAAACATCTTGTTGGAAGTCTAATTAGGGATGATTATAAGTTGATTGTCTACAGTAAATAAAATAGGCTTTCTTGATTTGATTTTCTGCTCTTCTTGGGAAGTTGAGAGGGACTGTAGGAAAAAAGTTCATGTTGATGTGCTTTATGCACTGCTGCAAGAAGGTGGCAGCTCAGATTGAATGCTAAACACTGTACAAATCTTGCTAAAAATAAATAATAAATAATAAAAAAATTCTAAATCATCCATATGCTAAAAATCACAAATTCCCTTCAGTGAATGTGCCTGTGCTCATTTCTCAAGATGTATAAAATCCATTGCTTTATCCAGCTGTAACTTAAGAGTCCTTTTGAAGAGAATGGTAGAAAAATTATTACCCGAGTCCTGCATGAGATTGTAACTCTGGGCTCATGCTTCATTTCCATTACTTTTTAAATTTGTTGAATTATATAATATATTGTTGGCTTTAGTTTCCGAATGGAATCTGATCAAGCATCACTGCAGTATCACTGAAAAACTCACAGGGAATTTCAATGAGGATTAAAGCAGTTTATGGGTATTTCACTTTTCGTTAGGTTCTGGGAAATAAGATTTTATCATGAATTCACAAGTAACAACATAAACAGATGTATGTGAGGATTCAATACTAAATGTGTGCAGTATGGTATAATTCCTATAAATACAAGAATTCCATATCTAGACCTGGGTTTATTATTTAAGAAATTTTTCTTCAGTACCAACAAATCAAAGTAGTTTGTGCTGAAGCTGGTGTTGTAGAGTCCTGACTGATGATCAGGCCAGGCAAGCTAGCTTGACTATATACACTACAATACGAAATACACAGATTGTGTGACAAATTATCCAAAGAATAGTCACAAAACTAAAATCATCAATTATAACTTTTTTCTTTTCTCCTTCCATGACCTGTAGAATTTAATTCATGCTTTAACATTCATGGACAGTAATTTTCCAAAGATAAACACTGTAGGATTTTGTTCACTATATTTTAGATGCAGTAATTTTTCTTTGACTCCATTTCTTTCCTTGACCAGGTGGGGGTGTTCTTGGCATAACATTCCTCAAGAATAAGATCCACGAATATATGGTAATTCTCTGCTGACATCTGGGAAGAGCTGGTTTTACTCTATGTTCCAGCTCTGACTGCAAGCAGATGGGATCACCATTTTGACTTGATCATAGCAATGGTCTTCTTCTGAGAGTCCTATTATACCAAAATCCACAAGAATGAATCTGGGCTGATAGTTCTGGAGCAAGGCAGTTTAGTAGTATTTTAATTAATATAACCATTGGGCATAGTATGGAATAATCACCTACTAACCCTTACAAAAATGTTCTACTTAGTGTTTAAGTGTTTAGCTGGGGGAAGACTGGGGGGGAGGGAGGGGGGGGAACACGACAAACAAACAAATAAACAAACAAAAACACTTGCTTTTTTGCTTTTGTTAAAATTCCAGAACAAAATAAGAATTCCACAAATAGTTTTCTGTAGTAAAAAGTTAGCTTTTTTTTTTTTTTTTTTTTTTTTTTTTTTTTTTTTAATTCAGCTGTTTATCCCATCTTTGTGAGGTATTAAGTAGCTCCAGAACTGCATTAATATTCTTAATATTTATATGTATATATATGTATATACCTACATACACATATACATATATATCTATGTATAGGCTTCTATATAGATGGTTTAGTACCTTTACATCTAAAAAGAGGAAGAAGTAGTAGTTTACAAAGAAAACACACAGAAAGGCTGTAGCCAAGTCAGGAAATGAAGCCAGCACAGTGCTAAATATAAGACCATTTTTCCTATTTTATTGTCACTCTTAAAATTTACTAAAAATAGGAGTTCGGTAAGTAGCTCAGAGAACTGGTCCACTTGTTCCAGTGCCAATAAGAACCGAGTGTTAAGAAAATCCATTCAAATTTTGCTAAGATTTTGCAACTTTTACATTAGAGCTTTGGACTTTCTCTTGAAGGTGACTTCTGTTTCCCCAAAAAAGAAAGTGCTGTCACCTGAAATAGCTCCTACCTGGCCACACAAGTACTAACAATTAATAATCATTACCATCACCATCAAAAAATTGAGCATTACTTTACTTAAATGGTATTAGTCAATGAAAATGTGTTATCAAATTAATGAAGAAGATACCACTGTAGATGGAAGGGTTCACTAGTCTTCTCTTACAAGCACAAAAACTTATAGCTGAAGTTGCTTTCCCAAAATTACCCCATCAAGTTAGATTCTGAATTTCCTTTGTCCCGTGCAGTGACTTACTCACTAGCCTGTACTAAGTCAAGAGGCACGTCTGGAGAAAAAGTCTTATGAGGAGCAGCTTAGGGAGCTGGGCTTGTTCAGCCTGGAGAAAAGGAGGCTCAGAGGTGACCTTATTGCTCTCTATAGGTACCTTAAAGGAGTCTGTAGCAAAGTGGGGATTGGTCTATTCTTCCACGTGCCTGGTGACAGGACGAGGGGGAACGGGCTAAAGTTGCACCAGGGGAGGTTTAGGTTGGATATTAGGAAAAATTTCTTTACTGAAAAGGTTGTTAGGCATTGGAGTGGGCTGCCCATGGAAGTGGTGGAGTCACCATTCCTGAAGGTCTTTAAAAGACGTTTTGATGTAGAGCTTTGTGATATTGTTTAGTGGAGGACTGGTTAGTATTAGGTCAGAGGTTGCACTAGGTGATCTTGAAGGTCTCTTCCAACCTAGACGATTCTGTGGTTCAATACCACTTCGGCACTCCCCACTCCCTGTTATCTTAATAAACAATGTCACCTTGGTAGAAGGCATGTTTCAGCTTTTTTTATTTAATTCACAAGCCAATGTTACCCAGCAGATAGTTTCATAAATCCATGTATATACATTCATATCATATGACGATCACAGTGAAATGAATATTATGAGACTGCAGTGCATTTGTGCATGTACAGAAATATGCACATTGGTCTGCTCATCATTTCCATTTACATCCCAATAACTCCTGAATCACTTAACTAGTTTCAACCCAGCATGCCAACAGAATTTTAAAGGAATTAAATATCTAATTTTGTAGGAATAAGTGAGCAGAAAGGAGAGAGGTCATTAGTGGTGTAATCAACTTATACCTTCTCCGATCACAAGGTTCAGCATGCTCTCCACCCACTGGAGAATTCACACAGGAGACAGCTATTATGGCTGCTCCAACCACAGGAAAAGTTTTAATTGGTATTCACACCAGCGAATATAACCACAAGACACAAATCCATAAAAAAAATATTTAAAAAGCCAGGCTTCATTAGTTCTGCTGCAGATGAAGTTGCTTGTCTCTCCAGGAACCTCTCTTTAACGTATTCATCAGTTTTCATCTTCCATGTCTTCTGAGCCAATCTCTCTCGATCGCAGATGACCTGCTGAGCTCTGAGAAACAGATGTGTGAGGTCCCTGACTGCTGCTTGGTGAATTCATCTTGTGCCATTTCAGTGCTAGTGCCGTGCTGCTTGATTCCTCCACATCCACTCCCTTTCCAATCTCTGCTCACTTTGAGCTATCACACCCTCCACAGCCCGATCACAATGCAGCTGTGGATTAGTGAAGGTGTCACAGGGAGTCCTCTGATGTGTGTGAGGGGGGAAAAATGTTTGCATTTCTCTTCTTAGTCATCTTTTTCCAAAAAGACCACCTCCAGCTTTCCAATGTTGTCTAATGGGCTCAGTGAGTTGGTATTGGAGTAATCACTTTTCATCTCCAAACTAACTTCAGTCATCTGATTGAGCTTGGTATATCCCTTTTATCAGTTAAGTGTTTCTCTGTCTCTGTAAAGCCCAGGCTAGGATTCATGTCTCTTAACTTTTCCAGTCTTTGTGATTTGCCTAGAGGATCAGCCTCCACAGAAAAAGACAGGCAGCTCTGAAGAAAGACATTCATGCCAAATATGTCTTAGGACAGAATGAATCACTCTTTGGAAGTGACTACAAGTTTCACTGATATGGGAGGTGGGGGGTGAGGGAGATGTCTAGATAAATAAATTAGATTAGATTTCTAAACTGGAACATGGCTGAAAATGTCAGAGAGAAACCTTATTCAAAATATATCTATCATGAAAATAAAGAATAATATAATGTTCAACTAAAAAAAAAAAAAAAAAGAGAGAGATCTGGAAGCTAAGTGATTTATTGATGACAACTCAATCCTCATTTGGAATAAACTGGCATCAGCAGCCATCAGAATCAGTAAGATCATGTTACAAAACACCAGCTAAGGATGTGGACTTAAAATAACGTGATTTTATTTTCACTAAATAGAAAATGCTAGAGAGGAACCTGTGCTCTTAAGAAGAGTCAAACTACTTGCCATACTTATTTTTCTATGCCCACCTTCTGTCCCAGCAGGGGAAGAAATGCTGACATACAAATGTTTTGTAAAATTTATCATGCTAGAGGAAAAAAAAAAAACAAAAACAAACAAACAAACAAAAAAAACACAACAACAACAACAAAAATAAACAGACATACTGTTTTGTCAAGTAAATTTGACAATTTACTTGACAATTGCTTTTTGACAACTTGACAATTGCTTTTATAACAGCAATCCAAACAATAAATATTCCAGTGGAGTCAGCCCATTTCTGCCCCAGTGAGGAGCTCCACATTCACTCTGCCAAGTGAACATCAAGATATATTCCTGCTTGATGACCACAGTCTCACAGATATGTCAACTGCCCTTCACTTTTACTCTGCAGTGCTATCTACATGTGGAAGGGAAACCTTTAAACTGTTGTCCTTCTGGAGTATCATCACTCTTAGGTTCAAATCAGATGTGCTGTTTTAATCAGTAAGTTCTTAAAAGTCTCTAAATGCTCAGGCATGTTACATAAGTTGCAAGGAAATGGAAACACAATAGTTAATTTGTTTTGAAAGTTATATCTTACCTTTATGGGGTCTTGGAATAACAATCTAATGAATCCCTTAAATCTCCAATTATGATAAATTCTATTTTATATTAACATATAAGGTTTTTTGCTTCAGATTACTTTTTTTTTTTTTTTAATAGCCATTATAAAAATGACCTCTTTATCCATCTTTAACATAAAATTCTGCAGCATTTTATAAGTGAATGGCAGTATTACTAGACTGTGAGGTAGACTATAGGAGGAAAACTATAACATACCAAGTTTGATGACAAATTTCAGAAGAGAGTATCCCCAAACATGGTTGGCTACAGATTAATATACTATTCCTTTTGAAAATCTGCCATGGGAAAAATATACAAAAGCTTTAGTCACATTTATATATTTCACCCAAGAACAACAGCATGGAAAGCATGCTTTCCTTTTTAAAGCCTTTTCTGAAAGATTTGTTCTTTAAACCCAGTTCTGTAAGTCTCTGATTTAATTTATAGACATGACAGGATGGGTGAATATAGTGGAACATAATCTGTCTTTGGTGACACATGCTCTTCTTTCATAAAATCAGCTAAATGGAAAGATGGAACAAAAACTACCACAGTAGCCCACCAGGAATCTTTCGTGAGCTATCCATGCATATACCTATTCTGTTTTAGTTTTCTGAAAACCTCAGAATACCAGGATTTCTCTTTTGACATCTTCATGTGAATGTCAAGAAGTAAAGGACAACTACTGGCAGACAAATGCTAATATTTTTCTACCTCCAGTGGCTACTTTTGTACCTCCCAAAAACATGCATGCGATCTTGGCAAGAGTCCAGATGTTTCTGTTCTGTTCTGCTGAAGCATTGGCAAAAAGCCAAGAAATCAGCAGTTTGAGTTTCCAAGAGGGAGGAAAAAAATTCTTCCCAGAGATTTCAGATGTGATAGGATTTTAACATAATCCAGGATGTTCCTTAGGAACACCTGCTCAGGGTGTCTATTCTAGATGGCAAAAGGAAGCATTACAAAGTGGATGGTACTGCTCTGTACAGAGGAAGCCCTAAAAACCTGGCATCCCGAACATTTTTCAAGGTAATTCTACCCCTACTCTTGGCATGGTGCCCCTCACTGCATGCAGTGAAGCTGTATTGAGTCAACTATATCCATAGCTGAGGACTTCATAGAGTTGTGACAAATACAGCTGATTGCTTTTCTCAGGCTTTGCTCCCTCTTGTTTTCAAGTGCAGACCAGCTGCTAGGAAATGGTATATCAATTGTTGCTGCAAGCCACAGCTCTTAATAGTGAGTTGCTCCTGCAACCTTTTCTGAGAACACCAGTTTCCCCAGACTGAAACCACGGACGCTGTACTGGGGCATTTGATTCATTTTTCTTGTGTATTTTGAGCAGTATCTGTTAACATCCAAATTATTCTCAGCTTCCTGCAGTGCTCCCTAAGATATGAGTGGTTCAAGAATGTATGTTCATGTGTTTCATGTGTTTGTAGTAATTAAACCATCATAAAAGGTACAATGTCAGGAAATATATGGTTTTCCACTTTTTTTTTTTTTTTTTTCCTTCTTTCTCACTTTCTCTATCACTTTTTTTTTTTTTTTTTTTTTTTTTCCCCTCCAGGTACTTGTCTATTTATAGAAATATGCCTCACCATTTACTCAAAAGGCAGTGGCATGAAGAAACAGACATTTAGTGGAAGTCCATTTGCTTGACAAAAAAATCCATTACCTTTATCACCAGTGGAGACCAAAAAAGAATCAATTACAGTACTTCACTTGGGAATGACTAATGGAAATGTGAAATACACTGACACTCTGAAGTCACTGAGGTAAGCTAAATACTGATACTTGTAAAAGGCAGGAAGCGCTGCTAATACATTGCTGATTCACTTGATCTGAGACTAGAATGCACTTTCAGTTTGTGTTGATGATGTGAGCTTGTCTAATTTCTACCAACTCTTATTAATCAAGCGTCAGGGAATTAGCTCAGAGGAGAGAGCTGCAGAGGATTTGTACCTGCTTAGTTTAACTACGCAATTAGCACAGAGTGTTAAATACACTGCATCCTGTACTACAGTCAAAGATCAGCTGTCAACTCCTTATAAAATCTAAGAAGCACTTAAATTAGTTATTTGACTGGCTTTAATGGTGCATCTATCATAGGTGCTCTATGACTCTCCCCTGGGTGTGTTAGCACCTTCAAGTCCTGCAGGCAGTGGCAGAGAACATAAGCTAATGTATGGCCAGATGACCACACTGGGGGTGTGCTCTGCATCTTCATTCTCTTGGGCTCTTTGACTTTATCATATATATCTGTCCATTGAGTAGCTTCACTGAACATCCCTGTGGACTGGAACTTCACCATCTCTGCTGTCAAATTCTTTGAAAGGTCCTTGGCATGTCAATATTCAAGATGTACCTCAGAATTGGTTCAGAAGCTAGCATGGGATGAATACACTCCATTTGGGTAAACTCCAATTGCACTGAGTGCAATTTTCTCAGTGCAGGATTTTCTGTGCAGTTTGACCTCAATGATGGAGAACATATTTAATTTACATATTTAATTTACTCACATAGACATTGATTCTGTATTGTAACAGATAACTGTTTGACATATAACACAACCCATAAAGTCTAACCCAAGAAAATTAATTTTATATATATTATAATTATTTGATATATATTAATAATATTCAGTTAATTCACATTAAAAAGCTGTACACATGTTATATAACTATCACCTTACTTATTATCTTACTTAGCAAAAGCACATGGCTTTTTATTGAAGGAGATTTGCATTACTCATGGGACCCTCTTTTTCTTATTTTCCCTGAGGTCAAGGAAGGAAGGGGTGACTTTCCTGCCTTGACAGAATCTGCCCTACAGACACTTCCAAATCAAAAAAGGGCTTTCCGAAAAGCTTCTGAAAAGGAAAATTCTTTGGACTTTGCAATGTCCTACGGACCTGATCCAAGCACTTTGTGGGCAAAGAGAATTGCTGAGTTTGCTACAGAGAGTGAAAATTCAGTGTCATTGAAATAAATGCCATGGTCCCCTTGATCCACCGAAGTTAGGATTTCAGTCCATAATATTTAAGATATGTCTTTTGATATCTGACAGCTTTTAACGCTCTGATAAACAATAGTTCAGCAGCATACTTCAGAGGTAAGATATTCAAAGCTCTTTTATACACAAACAGAATACAAACACATTCTAGAGATACACAATCAAAACTAGCTTACTAATTGATTTTTTCCTATATATCTTACTTATATGCTAAAAGAGATGTCCTTGTTTATAAAATGAAATAAACTATTAAATTTTCTGGATTCTCTCTCTCAAATTAACTCAGTCTCATTTGTGTGAACAATTCATGATTCATCACAGTATCAGGAAGGTATGTCCCTGCTAGAACTAGTCAGGTTATTCACTATAGCAGAAGTAATTCATGAAAGAAATGTGTGTTTATGACCTATTATCTGAATAAAAGAAAAGTGTTCAGTAGGAAGTAAGACATGGTTTATACTAGGCTCAAGGTAGAGGTGGAGGGAAAAGAAGGAAGAGGAGGAGAGATAAAAAGGGCAATTTGCTGCATATTTTTAGCTCATGTTTACTTTGCTAGATGCTTTGATCCTGGACATCCCATGAGAAATTTTGTTTTAGGTACAGGCTATCAGTGTGGAATAACTGACATAAGAACCTTTCATGTTTCAGGTAGGATCACAGTGTATTTTTACATAATAAACATTGAATAGCAGGAGCATGCCCATCTGGAGGGCACAGAATCAATCATAGAATCATTTAGGTTGGAAAAGACCTTCAAGTTCACCAAGTCCAACTATCAACCTGACCTACAGAATTCCATCACTAAACATGTCCTTTAGTATCACTTACACACATCTCTTAAATACCTCCAGGGATGGGGATTCCACCACTTCCCTGAGCAACCCCCTCCAATACTTGATCACCCTCTTCATGAAGAAATTTTTCCTAATATCCAATCTAAACCTCACCTTGGCAACTTGATGCCATTTCTTCATATCATATCACTTGTCACCTGAGAAAAGATTCTGACACTCTCCTCACTGCAACCTCCTTTCAGAGAGTCTTAGAGAGCAATAAGATCTCTCCTCATCCTCCTTTTCTCCAAATTAAACAGCCCCAGTTCCCTTAGCTGATCCTCATAAGTCTTGTTTTTCAGTCCTTTACCAGCTTTGTTCTTTCCTGTACATGCTCAAGCAACTCAGTATTTTTCCTATAGTGAGGGGACCAAAACTGGACATCATATCCCAGGTGTATTCTTAACAGGGCCATGTACAGAGGGACAATTACTTCCCTAGTCTTACTGGACAAACTATTTCTGATACAAGCCAGGATGCCATTGGCATTCTTAGCCATCTGGGCACACAGGTGGTTGATGTTCAGGTTGATGTTCTTTTTCTGCAGAGCAACATTTCAGTAGCTCTTCCCCAAGCTTGCATGGATTCCGTATCAGTTTAAGATATGCTTTCCATATCAGTTTAAAGTAAAGCTTTTATCTAAAGAATGACTTCCTACCCAAACTGATTGCTTTAAACCTAATTTAAGTAAAATTTGAATTAAGCATATTATGAGTTCATGTTGGATAATTTATTTTCAGTTTTTATTTCTGCTTGAGATGTAATATGGACAAAACTTGATGGGACAAATTGGACCTTCAGAAAAATAACAAATACAGACATGTTAAATATAGATTGCAGGTCATTTGTGTACAAAAACATGGGATACATAGCAATTCTGTGTTAAAACAAAACAAAACAAAACAGATTTTCACATATGGTTTAGATGTTTAAATACATGTCTTAAAGCTCTTGAAATTCACCAAGCTTAGAAAACTTTGATGTCATCCTAAAAATCTTTTTTTTTTTTTTTTTTTTTTTTTTTGCAAAGAAGTTCTTAAAGTATGTACAAGGAAAAGTGCATGCTTTTTTCATTCATGTCACACATAAAAAATGATGTGCAATCTCATTTCATTTTCAAGGGTTTATACCACATATTTTCAGTGCACCTGTTATACAAATAAAAATTGCACTTCCTATTGGAATTTAACTGACCATGACCACATCTGTATCAAAAGATGTCATATTACTTAAAAGTCAAACACCAGAGTTGAAGGATTGTACCAAATAAATGTTAACACAGATCCTCACTTTTCCCACTTTTTCAATTAAGTTGAGGATGAACTTCATAAATGAACTTCGTTTTGTACAAAAAGTCAGTCATGAATATAGATACACTGTGGGAAAAGGAGTTTGGCTAATGAACTGGAATGAGATGGCAAGGAATGCAAAAAATTCCTGCAAAGTCCTTTGGCAGCATCTACTTATAAGTTTATCACAAGACAAGAATGATGTTTGCCACAGGAAAGTCTGTTTGTTTCTGTTCTCTTCCTGACAATCCTTATTCCAGCATCAATTCTTCCATTTCCTGAAAAATTACCTTCAGTAATCTCATCTGGGAATTATATCCATGTCAGTATCAACATATTTTATATTGTCCATAAGGGATGGCAAATGTACCATCTGCAGAGACCCCAACAACTGCTAGAGCCTTGACAACTGCAAAACAAAGATGTTCTGTGCTGGCCTAAGCTTGTGAGAATGAGAGAAGTGCTGAAGCCAACCGCATGCTTTGGGAGCTTTCCAACTCTGGCAGGAAAACTTTTTTTTTTTTTTTTGGTAACAAATGGCACTAATGAGAACAATGGATTTCAGTAATTAGGTTAAGAGGCTTAAACAAACAATCTAACTAGAATAATGAAAGATGGAGATAGGAATGTAGATTATTGTAAGCTTATTGTCATTATAGACTGATAAAGGTTTAGTAGGCTATCTGGAATTATTATAAATTATTTCATCATGAGCTTCATTCCAAAGCTGTCCATTTCTCTATCTACTGTTCAGATTTAGAAACAGATAAGCTATGTAATAGAACTGGAAGAAAGTAAATCTGAGAACTGCTGGGGGTGAACTGTTGGGGGTGAACTGACTGCACAGGAAGTAAATTCCTTGTTCATCCAAACAACAGCTGTAGTTTTTACAGAAAGGGAGATCAGTACATGAGTTAATGTCTCTAAGCTTTTGGAGAACAGCATTCAAATCCCTGCTCTGCTGCATATTTTGCATAAGATATTGAACACTTCATTTGAACCTCATTTTCCATTAATGAAACACTACAGTAAAAGGCAGAGAAATTTTTTGTTGTTGAGTTGCAAAGCTTATGACGTGCTCAGATAACAGATAATGAGTTAATTTAAATGTCTTATGAACCACTGTAATATTTTGCAAATTACCCTACTAATTGGATTCAGCTGAAAGCTGAGGGATGCTCAATAGATGCCCTATTTTATATATATATATATAAAATATATATATTTTTTATATTATATATATATATAAAATAGATGCCTGCCCTTGCATTGAGTTTGGTGTTTTTGATGAGGAATCAGGTTATTTCGTTACACTCTTTGATAGTTCTTTAGATATGAATGTACTTTACCTTTTCCAAGTTTCCTCATTCTTTGGGATATAGTTGGTCATGATGAACATTTTTGCAAAGAGATTTCGTTTTTACAGGTTAGTAGAGAAACCAAAAGGGACATCATTTGGCTGAAGTGAAGACATGGAATAACTTCACCTTATTCTTCAGGACAGAGTCTGCTATGATCATAAAAGTCAGCTTTACTCATAACTTTCTTTATGAACAAGTGGAGCTTCTTTTCATGCTTTCAAGCTTATACAGCAATGTAAAAGATTGGGTTAAGTGACATAACAGTAAGAGTGGTGTTGGACTGGAAATTTGTTTCTTAAATACTATTGATTGCAGTTTGCCTACATTTAAGTTGAGAAGAGAAGTTATATCTCAAATATTAATTCTGTATTTATTAATTATTTCAAAATTTATTTCACAACCTAGTCTCTAAGTTGTGTATATATATATATTTAAAGCCTAGTTTCAGGAAGAAAAGAAAACACGATGGGTACAATATGTAGAAATACCTACGTATATAACTTCGAGGTTAAAAGATATCCAGAAGAGGATGTGAGAAGCTAAAAGTAACGAGGGAAGATGTTGGCATGACATCATGTATTTTTTAATGAATACTAGAAGCAAAGTATGACCTAATATGGAATTGTCTTAATTTTGGATGTAAACAATCTAATTCTTATTAGAAGATATTAAAAAGTTAAAATTAATAAAATAACTGAATTTGTAGAAAGAAAATACATTTGATATACTTCTACCACATAGGAACAGTGAACTTTCTAGCTTCTTATGATCTCAGGAATGCAAAACAACTTTCAGTAGAAATGAAGGCTTTTAACTCAGTGGACACAGATGGTTTACACACAAATTGCTCTAGGAATTTTTTAATCCTCATTTTTAAACAAATTCTGGAATACTAAGGAAACTTCAGCTGACTGAAAATAAACTGCTAGTATGTTAATATTCCAAAAAGTCTGACAAGATGACTGGAGTAAGTGTAGGTCAATTAGTCTGACATCTGTTCTAGGAAATATAACAGAAAACCTGGGAAGAGAAATAATTAAAGAATAGAAATAAAATTAATTCCTCACAACATAGTTTTATGAAAAGCTCATGTCAAAAGATCTCACTTTATTCTTTGATGAAATTGCAATCTTTTTTGAATAATCATATTTCTGTAAAATATTTGAATTTAACAACACAGGATGTTCTGATTTAAACATTGGCATCATATACTATTAATAAAGTAAATGTTTTATGAATTAAGAACTGGTTAAGTGATAGATCTTAAAAAGAGATTGTCTCCAGGAAATTATCAACAGCTGAACATATTTATAATGGAGTCTCATGGGGATCAGTAGCAGTCCTGATACCGTTCAGTGACTTCACTGATTATTTTTGAAAGTAAACAATAAATCACTTATGATAACATTTGTAATTAAAAGATGGAAAAAATGTTTCATAAAGTAATAAATAAGGCTAAATCATTGAGGCAGGATGATCTGGATCTTTTCATAAACAGGACTTTGAAAAGGACCTACGGATCAAAGTGAAGGAGCAACCTAATGTGATGTCTCAGCATGCTAAGGGTACCAATAATTAACTCTAATTGTAGCCTGCCTGCAAATGCAACTATGCTGTTCTCTGGATTTGGGCTCTTTAATGTGTAATCAGCTCTGGTGGCTCAGTACAGTGCTGCTCTACTCTTCCTGTTCTGCTGGTTAGGATAAATTGAGGAGCTCAGATGCCTCAGATGCCTCTTTCACCATGATATAGGCTTGCCCTTGGTCACAGTCACAGTACGTTCACAGAGGAATGCAATGGGTACTAAATAACCCTTCAGTCTAGGAGGAAGGAAATAGCAAGTGATGACTGGAAGTTTAAGTCATGTACTTTTAAGCTAAAGTGTATTAAATATGTAATATAATATATATTACGTAATATATATATATATTACGTAATATATATATATATATATTACATAATATAATATATTATATGTAATATATGTACCTCACTGGAAGAAATCATCATGGGAACTTCTGCCTTTAGTCAGCGCTGTACCGTTGGATGTACATCGTGTTGTGTGAGGGGCAGTCAATTGCTTCCTATGAGACATAGCTAAAAAGTGTTGTGCAACTGTTTTATTATTGCTTTTAAGAATAGTGACCTGGTAGCAATTTTTGTTTACTGCTCAGAATGATCAGCTGATAACACTCGTTTTAGACTGGAAGAAGCTGAAACATCATACTCACAGGCAGAAGAATATAGTAAGCATAGAAGAATTTGTAAAGCAAAAGAAAGTTCAAAATAGAAATTACTAACAAGTCAAATCTAAAACTGTGCTTCCAGGCAGCATGCCTGCCAGTTGAAAAAAAGGCCTAGAGTGGCCCATGGTTAATACTTTTCAGATGACAGAAAGGGCATGACCTTGAGAGGTCATCCCCTATCTTAAGTCAAGATCAATTCCACTGAAAGCTGATTAAGAGAAAAAATGAAATGCTAGTAATGTTAAGCACACAGGTATAAAAAATGTCCCTGCTTCAACAATATAAATGGCTTCTAATCCAACTGAACTCCCCCCTAACCCCAGCATTTCAGAAGAAATAGTAGGAGTTTCTCATACGACCTGTGAATGTATGACCCTTCCAGAAGAATCCATAAAATCCTCCAAATGTGCTGTGTTCTCAGAGGCTCCAGGCTAGAATCCCAGAAAGCACTGCAGCTAAATGTGTGTGCTGGTAAAACTAGTTTGGGTCAAAGATTAAAGAGTGTCCTGACCCTGACTCAGCCTGGCTAGTGTGGAAGTGCAGAACAGGTTGTATTTCAAGAGCAGCAGAACAATGAGATCAATTACAAGTGACTGAACTTCTCAGGAGAGACAAGGCTCCTTATTTGGGAATATGCTCTTTTAAATTCGGATTTATACAGGGATTCTATAATCAGTACCTTAACGTGCCTATAACCCTCCTGCTGACTGCTGAACCAATAACTTTCTATTTCTTGTAGAATCACTTTCGTATCTGATAACAGTATAAAGGATCTTTAATTTAAAGGCCTTTGTTTTGGGGAAAAAAATGAATTTAAAGAGTGGTATTGAATTAATTTCCTGGTAAAAATGACCATAAAATCCTACTTCTTCAGCACTTTTTTACTTAGTGTATGCTTGTGCTGTATACGTCACCAGTACAATTTATTTCAGGGACTATTACTGTAAATTGGGTTAACTAGAGGAACCTGCTGCAGGCAGTGTTCTTTGTGTTTCTATGGAATGATTTTGGGATGTAGGCTAATGCTCTCTCATTAAGGATCTTCAAAATTGAATGCAGTAAATATTGGAAGAAATATCTTCCCTCTTTCTATATAAAATGGTATAAGAATTGAAAGACTTCTGATAAAATTTATTTGGAAAATATCTGAAGAGTTACCTGCATAAGAAAATCATTTCAGAATCTACTAGAATTACATCTTACAAACCCCATCCATGGGTCCTGAAGTTGCACAGGCTAAAGAAATGTAGAATTTGTTCAAGGATACATACATTAGATCAATTTAAATAGGCAAGACTTGACCTGAAAATAGTTAATGCAATAGGCTCATTCTGTTCCCACATGCTATCAGCCATACTGGTGTCAGTTCAGAATAATGTATTTGGCTCCATGAGTTTCAATTTGCAAAAACTAAGGCATTGAAATGACTTTTCCACATTTGATAGTTACTGTAGGTGAGAACAATGTTTGAAACAAGGAATGAAGATCATATTGTAACAGTACTTGCAACTAGCACAAGAGATTAGGTGGGAACAAGAAGTCAGGGTAAGGAGGGAGCAGGATTAGCCTTCAAGCACAAATATAGTTTAGCTTACATTGAGTATGAAACCTCACCTGAAGTCCCTCTTGTCATGACAGTTTGCACTACAGCCCAAACTCCATCATGGGCTGTCTCTTGTCCCAAGCAAGTGGAGTAGGTCCGTGAGCAGGGGCCCTGGCTTCCATATGAACTCTGGCAATGTGTCTGATATAGACGCCATTGTCTTGACCTTTAAGAGCTCCAAAAAGTGCTGCAGACTTCACAGTGCTTCAAGGATCATGCTCCTTGGGCTGTGTGTGATGCGAAAACACAATGAAAAGATTGTGCCTGATAATTGAGGATCTTAAAGTAAAAGACAGGAGGTGGCAGAAAAGAACAAATGCAGCACACAATGAAATTAAATGCATGGGAATAGCCATAGGAATACCAGATAACCTCTCCTTCTATTAACAGCTGTTTTATGCAGAAGGTGAGAATTTGGCTTTAAAAGTGCAAAATGCAGTATGCAAATCTTTTTTTTTCAGACTCAGTTTACATAGATGGCATTATTCTTTCACAAGTGCAAGGGCAGTACGGCAGCAACATGTGTTTCCTCTAATGAACTTTAAAAGCGTTTTCCCTTTGGGATGATATCCACATCTTCTACTGCTTGCTTTGCAGTGCCAACCACACTAATGCCACTCAATGAACAACACTGGGGTGGCAGGCTGTAAACCATTTATTATGATATATGGGCACTGCTTGATGAGAAATGTTAAGAAGGTCATGCATTTACTATCCAAATTCCATATCTGGGTGATCAGGAGGATGGACAGCAGCTAAAATAGCCACTCCCCAGCACCTGTGGTGTATTACTTCTGCTGTTTTGTGAGCTCAGAGGGTTGTATTAACCAGGATAAAGGCTGGGGAGATCAAATTGATAAAGATGGAGGAGAAGAATTTAAATAGTCTCCCTGAAGTCTCTCTGAGAGATACATTGGTTTTGCTCAAACAAAGCAAATCCTAGGGCCTAATGTAACAAAATGGAACAATATGCAAAAGACCTCATGTAGAAGATAGAAGCTTTCTATAGACTTTTATTTCAGCAACTCCTCTCCTTATATGTAGATGTTATTTTAACCCTTTCCCCTGTTGTTGCTGTGTTACTTTTGTGGAGAATAAATGACCCAATTGCTTTAGGAAAAATTTGTTGGATCATTAATGACAGGCTCTGAAAGGAAGCCTTTAAGCTGAGTCAGGACATTTTCAGTAAGCATATTTCTCAGTCCTCTGCAGTGGAACTTGGAAATTTTATCACTCTCCTCCTCTACACAGAGGTCACCCAAGATATATTCCTTAAAATTTCTATTGGAAAGCTCGTGATACACTATAAGCACAAGTTTATATTGCCATTTATATTGTTATAACCTCTTGAGGAATTTATTCCAGCAAAAACTCACCTGTGTGTTGGGTTACATGAGATCACAGTATCGGTGTATTCTTGTACCTACACTAGCTAAACACCTCTGTCATTGGTATGTCTTCATTTTAAATTTTACTTAATTTAATCATTTTAAATTGCAGCCCTTCATTGCTTTAAATTGTAGCCATACTGTGCTGAATACAGCACTGTATGCTGGGCTGCTGTCTTGCCTGAAGCAAGAATTAACCTTGATTTTTTGACTTAAACCATTTAAATCAAAAGGTGTTGGAACTGCAGAATGATGTATTTTCATTTATTCCTCCAACCATCTGCACCACACTTAGCTTTAAAAGAGTCTTTGAAATTATGGTGTAATGCCTTCCTTTCAATGTAATGCTAATGCTTAAGGAAAAAAAAAAAAAAAAGAAAAAAAAAACTTCAGCTCTGAGTTTTCTTAAATTTGCAGACTTAATCAGTCCTGAATGCTTAAATGTTACTAAAAGTTATGCTATTTATTTACTTTATCTATTTATTATAGATAAAGGTAGATTCTGTAGTAAGATCTTGTCACAGGATATTTGTATTTTCAGTGTAGCCTTAGAGCTTTGGTACTCAGACATAATCATTGCAAAACCAAAAGGCAATTGCCAACTTAGAAAATGAAGGAGTGGACATCAAGTTAAAGGCCATTGGCCAGCAGAACATGAGAAAAGAATTAACACATTTTGAGAGGAGAGCTGCTGGCCTCTGGGGGATGATATGCACTTCAGTGTTTCTGTCACTGCTCCAACTGGCTGGCCTACAGATTGGCTCCAGACCTGGGAACAGCTTGCCGTTATCAGCACAAATGAATACTTCAGCAACTGAGCTTGTGAAATAGAGAATGAAGAAAGAAATGTGCTAATGAGGTTTTATATAGAATTTTGTGAGTGGAATATAGAAATAATGAAATAACTCTTCAAAAGTGGTGGGACCCAGGAGGAAAACAAAACAAAACAAAACAACAACAACAAAAAAAAAAAAAAAAACAGAACAAAACAAAACAAAACAAAAACAAACAAACAAAAACAAACAAACAAAAAAGGACATTTTTTGGCTGGGTTTGGAAAGTGCTAAAGTTAAGAATTTAGAATGTAGCAGTTATTAAATAAATAAATAACAAGAACTACATGAATTTGTGGTCCAAGGTATGAAAAATGGATACACTTTCCAGACTTACATCATCCAAGACACTAGCGTAAGTGTTAGTAATAAATATACCTGCTGATTAATTGGTGGCCTGTTTGGAACTGTGTCTTTGGGAAATTTAGAATCTCATTCAAAATCAGA
The DNA here is from genome assembly GCF_964211825.1 of Aythya ferina. Taxonomy (NCBI): domain Eukaryota; kingdom Metazoa; phylum Chordata; class Aves; order Anseriformes; family Anatidae; genus Aythya; species Aythya ferina. The sequence goes on along the minus strand of NC_140298.1, from coordinate 107,611,540 downwards.
ATAAGGTGGCAAAGAACCAAGGAGAAAATTGGAGTGCAGACTCATGAATGAATAATCTGGAAAGGCAAAATATGCCAGGAATATATGAAAGGTAGGATATGCCAATTCTGTTGGCATAGAAAGGAATAAGCACCAGTTTCCTCAGTGAGTGGTGGGTGTTGCAGTAGATGTCTCATGAATGTAGGTTGGATACTGCCGCGTCTTCCAGTCTTCATCTTTAAATTACATTCAGTAGCAACCTGCAACACAGATTCACTCAGTAAATAGATCCTGGATGATGTTTGACTCTGTCTTTTGGGTGTCTTCAGGTCTTCGCTTCTGTCACCCTAGTTTTGCCTGAAGTTATGACAACATTTCAAGTACTATAGTCATCTCTGCCATAGCCCACACGGGTGCCCTGTGAATAACTAGGGTTAGAGGACATAAATATGTTTTATGTTTAAAACATAAATATGTTTTAAGCAGTTTTTTCTCTCTGAGTCTCTGCAATAGCACAACAGAAGTGGACAGGAGTAAAGAGAAGGAAATATGAAAATTCTGAATTCACATCCAGAAATAAAGCAATTCTTGCAGGATGTATAAAATATGAATGTGCAAGCAAAACAATAGTACTCAAACACCTGCAGTGAGAAAGGCTCTTTTGCAAATATACTTTTCAATATTTAAATAGCTGTTTCTTTTAGCCTTCGGGGTAACAATACAGCTTGATTGCTGGCCATTTCCTACAATGGAAAGTTAAGGGACATCCACTATAATTTTACTGTAGTAAATAGCATCTGAAAAATAAAATGTAACGCTACAAAAGCAGGCTGTTTTCCTGAACTGCTTTGCCCTCTGAAATATTTTGATGGCATGACATGCAATGTTTATTGTTTTAGATGTCTTCCTAGCCGTCAGCCTCTCTCTCTGTCAACACATTACTCTTCAGCTTCTTTGTGCTCTTCTTTCTTCTCTGGTGCCGTGGGAACATAAAGCAAATGTTTCTACTGTTCTCAGTTAGAAATTGTTTTTCATTATAATTTCAAGAGGGGCTTTGAAGTATCTACTTAAGCTCTCATAGCTAATAAGAGACAAGGCAGTTGCTATGCTACTTGTTGATTAAATGAAAAACAGACCTGATAACGTGAAATCTTCTTAAGGGAGGTGTTTCTCTTATGGAGATGAGTACAAAGCTGTTAAGACCTGAATTGAAAACTTATATGTCTAAGGTTAAATGCTTAAATGGTCACTTAAAGTTCCCAAAGTGATCAGTTGGCTATCTGTAGCCGGAGTGTCAGCTGGTGTAAATCATCATTGACACTAGCTAAGAATTTGAGTAGTAGAAACTCTGAGGCCAAAATGTCTATTTTGTATTGCTGATAGTTAAAAATTCTAATTTTTCAATAAAGAAGTAATCAAATTTCAAAAAGATTTTTCTGAGGTGCAGTGTGACAGAAAATTCTAGTGGCACTCGGGAGAAGGTTCTCAGCTCTGCCAAAACCAAGATAGTATATTTAAGGCCATAAATAACATGTAGTTTCATACCTCTTAGTCACAGTTTGAGAATGAGTTTCTAGGGAAAGCTCCAAAATAGAATTTATGTTTCTAAAATAGAATATAGACCTCTAAATTAAAGAGAACGGTCTAATTTAAAGCTCTGAATCTGTTCAGATGTTGGAAGTCTCTTAAATATGTCCCTTAACAATATCTGAGGGAATTGAGTTCAGTATAAAATATAAAAGTCAAAATTACTTTCACTGTGAAACAGTGTTTCATGTGAAACATGACAAAAGAAGGTGATAGAACAGTTGATTCATTAAAGATGAACCTCTTTCAGTTTAAAGCCTTGTCCTGTCACCACACTCCCTGACAAAAAGTTCCTCCCCAGCTTTCCTGTAGGCCCCCTTCAGGTACTGGAAGGCCACTATAAAGCCTCCCTGGAGCCTTCTCCAGGCTGAACAACTCCAACTCCCTCAGTTTGTCTTCACAGGAGAGGTACTTCAGTCCTTTGATCATCTTCATGGCCCTCCTTTTGATATGCTCCAACAAGCCCCACCTTTCAAGCCTGTTGATGTCCCTTTTGATGGCATCTTTTCCCTCCAGCTTGTCAACTACATCACTCAGCTTGGTGTCATCTGTAAACTTACTGAGGGTGCACTCGATCACACTGTCTGTGACACTATTGAAAATATTAAATAGTACAAATTCCAAAACAGATCTTGGAGGAACACCACTCATCAGTGGTCTCTACCTGGTCATTGAGCTACTGACCTTTGGATTTGGACCTTTGGACTATTTTTGGACTTTTGGACTAGTTTGACCTTTGGACTATTGATCTTTGGATGAACCATCTAGCTAATTCCTTTTGTGCCAAAAACTCCATCCATCAAATACATCTCTGTAATTTAGAGACAAGTAGGTTTTGTTTTGCACCTTTATTTTACTTTTATTTTCATTTTTTATTTTTTTTAGTATTATGTGGGGTCAGTTTTGTTGTTGTTATATTTTTGTTTCATTATTTTATTTATTTGTGTGATTTGTGTGTGTTTTTCTTTGACCAACTTCCTTTATTTTTTTTTATTTTTATTTTTATTTTTTTTTAAGACATGTACATCCTTTAGCAGTTACAGACACAGAAAACAGTGATTTCAAGCACTTAAAAGGAAATTATGTGCAGGGATAATTTTTTGCTTCTGATTTTCAGTATTGCATTTGGCAATTTCATCTGATCTATGCTCTCAAAAAAGAAATCTTGTATTTCCAAAACAAACAGAAATTCCAGTTGCATAGTAACCAGCCCACATACTAAGCCCTAGAAATATCAGATCCAGAGTGCTCAGCACTTTGCCAAATAACTGAGGTGCCTTCAACAGATTTCTTTATATGATAAAAACTGCAATAGAGATTTTAATGGCTACAGTACACAAAATGATCCTGTAGTCAAATTGTTTGCTGTCATTGAAGTCAAAGGGTTTACACCATTGGAGAATAGGACTCTAGCTCTTCACAAGCAGCTTGTATTTGTGCAGCCTGAGGAGGAAAGTTTTCCTCCGTGAGAAAGGGGAATTTCCACCAGGCAACGTGCTCTGTCTGTCAAAATGAAACTTTACTTTAAAGACATTGTGGACTTTAGATCCACAAAGAATCCATAAGAATAATGGTATGGGACGGGGAATGGGATAGTGTGGGGAAAGGGACAGGAAGGCCCCTCAATATTTGCCACCTTTCTAATGTTACAGCAGAAGAAGACACAAAATTGCAAGTTTTTCCTGTTTTGAATTAATAATTTCAAAAATGATATCATTTTCAAAAACGATAATTTCAAAGGTTGTAGCTACTGTGACATGCATGATAAGGTGGAACTACTGGAGATATATTCAAGGTTGAATAGCTAGAAGTCCTGAAGCTGGTGTAAATGCCTTGCTAAAGGTCATGATATAGATAACTATGATCAAAAATATCTTCACTGTTCCCTTGATCAATGAGAAAAGATCTTAAATAAATGTCCTCCCCGCAGTTCAGTTCTTCGCTTTCACAAAGAACAAGTTAACATAGATTCTTATCTATAACGTGATTTATCCAAAATCATGGACTTAAGCAAAAGTTAGCTGATGTCAAAGCACTAATTTAGATATCCTTGTTTTTCTTTCTAACATTGAATGTACTTCAGAGTGGGCTTTTCTCCTCAATGTTACTTCCAATTAAAGTTTTTGATTCAATTAAATCCTTAATCTTTCATCCTTGAACAGTGGTAGGTAGGATGTTGGGTTAAAAAGAGTAGTGTCTATGGCAATGTAGATATTGTATGTTGAAATCTACACTGTTTGTTCAACAGACATAGCTAGAAATACCTGCCATAATGCAAAATTGCATATAAGAAAAAGATCAACATTTTTGCTGAATTCACATTTGAATGGGAAGGGAACACCTGACTTTCACTGTTAAAATTTGGAGGTGGTTTTGATTCCAAAGTTGCTTCATTTTGAACAATGGAATCAAAGCACCACTTTTCAGCTGTTTTCTCAGCCTGAACACACCCACAGTAATGATAGGGTATATCTCTTCACAAGTGTATGGACTCCAGAAGAGAACTGATGATTTTTGGCAGCACTCACAATTCAGGAGACTGATAATGGTGAATCTTTGCATAAATCAACCATGCTTCATTCGTGTTGGTTTGCTCTTTACATCCTCCTGGCTGTGTGAGCAGTACTCAGTCCTCAGATTTCACAAAGTTTGGTCTGACCTGGCTGCTTGTTGCAATTCAGCCTATGTGGTGTTTCTCATTGCCTCTTCTTTTCTCATTCTTGTACTGAATACTTTAGTCACGGGATTTTTAGCTCTATAGATGTAGCAGAATGCTTGCCCCATCAACATCTCTTTTTATATGTTCAGACCTCCAAATCTATCTTTTGATTTAAATCTGGATGGCACAAGGGTAATCCTCTTCTATTCCATGGTTGCCACTGAAGGAAATATCCTACCTTCCAGGACAGACTAACAGGCTTCTAATAGTCCAGTTTCAACTGGTAGGATTTCTTGACCTGAAAAATTAATGGATAAATCACAGAATTCTTGATCTAGGTATTATACTCTTGGAGCAGATCTACCGTTCGAGTGAGTCTGGTATGCAAGTCTGGTATGCAAGATTTTCTGGACTAAAGCCAGAGAGCTTAGTAAAAACTTGTCAAGACAGACTGCTCCATCTTCTAATTGGCTGACAACATCCAGCCCTTTGTGCCCAGTTATTCATACTGGGACCAGTAAAACTGGAAAAGATCTGTATCTTCTACAATATACATAGGTGATTAATTCTGCCAAAAGTGGATGAATGAATAGGACTTTATGCAAAAAAAAACAAACACTGTTTTCAAGTGGCTTGTGGGCTGCAGAACCTCTGCATCAAACCATTCATCTATCTCACTGAGCAGCTTGGTCTTCATGAACAACCTCCATGAAGTTCTGTGTTGCTTTCTCAATATGGTATCAGACCTGAGGTCCAGAAGGTCTTCTGCACTGTCTCTGTTGTAAGTCTTTATACCTTAGAGACAAAAGGGATATGTAATATTAGACAAGAATATGCTGTTCTGCAAAAATTTCTACACTTAGCAGTTGTGAATGACCAACACATTGTAAAGGATAACTGCACTTGACTATAAGTTTTTGTTTGTTTGTTTTGTTTTGTTTTTAGGTCCATACCTTTGATTATTTCATTTCAGAATTATCTCTGAATTGAAGCTCACTTAAAACCAGCAGCCTATAAGATCTATTAGATAATATGCAGTTAAACACTGCAACCAGATGGCCAGATCTGTAGAAAACCTCCTGCAAGGAACACACATCAAAACCAATGTCCATGTGATGTTCCTGTTGACAAAGGATTTTGGAGAATGCATTAGGAGAGAAGCATGTGTGCACAGGGCACTGAAGTGGGAAAAACAACACTGAGGAAAGAAACACTAGTGACTCTCCAAACAAGTGGTGAGAGCATGACACTCAAGACAAACAAACAAACAGAGCTCATCAGGAATGACTTTTTTTGGGGGTAAAGTGCTAGCTGAAAGAGGCATGAAACTGTTCTAAGAGGAAGCAGGGTTTTGTTTGCTTCTTTCTAAGTTCAGTTGAATAGGGCTTTGTACAGTCTTTGTAAGTCAAAAAAAAAAAAAAAAAAAAAAAAAAAAGGTTTATTAAGTTGATGTCCACCTGATTTTAGCACTTGTATCTCCTCCAAACTGAAACGATCTTAATTGCTTATTTGTTTTGCTAGCCAGGAAGGCCAACACAGCACAGTAGAAAGTTCTTTACGGAACTGAATTGAGGAAGGACACAAAATCCTTGAGCAGACCATGGACATCAAAACAGAGAAGGATATATCTGATTACCCCTATGAGACATTCTGGCACTGAGGAACAGAGCAATGAACAAGAAACAAGAATGACTCTGAGGCAGTGGGAGGCAGTGGCAGAAAATGCCTGCAGCTGTATATCAAATTATGTGGAAGGGAGATTGTGGTAGTCTAGAAAAGAAATTATGCCCAATATATAATATTTCCAGGTATCAGGAGTGGTGAGAGAGATTAATTTTCTAAGTATTGTAGAGAAAGAAGCAGCAGGACATTAGGGTGGGAAAAGGAGTGACAGAAATTAAAGGTGACATGTAGGTGGTAAGCCTGAAGAGAAAATGTTTCAATCTCCAAACTTCCAACCCTGATTATGCAGCTGTCAGTCCTGCCCCTTTAATTAAGTAATTGATTAATTAAAATAAAGAACTTAATCTCTCCATTTACATATTATGCCTCCCACTAACCAGCACTGACTGTGGGGCCCTCATCAGAAAGCTCCTTCCTATTTGAATTTGTGTTGGTTCCCAAACATATTACTTTGTAAATAGGAAATGACAACATTGGCTCAGTGCCCCAGTATCGACGCAACATTGCCATATGTCAGTATCATGCTAAACATAGTAAGCAGAAGACCCAACAATATAATTATTGAGGACATCTGTCAGCAGCACAACCTACATCTGGGATTAGTAGCTGTAATACTGGAAAGACCTGTAAGAAGCAGAGAGGAAAGTCCTTTTGTGTTGGCTTGGATTTTCAAGAATAGGAGCCAGATCCTCAGATGGTGTAAATTTAAGCCATTCAAAGAAGCTAATGAATCCAGCATCAGCTGATACTAGCTAAGAATCTGACATAATTAACAACATAATTAAGTACAAGATTTAATATTTTCTATGTAAAACTGATTTTACAACACAGAAAATTATTTATTAGTGGAGTCAGCATGTATATGCTGTCTTTTATCTCAGATCTGAAAGCTGGAAAACTTTGGAAAGCTTCTGAAGATCAATAAAAATTCTCTTTAATATTCTTTGTATTTCAAGCATATAGCAGTATAATATTATATTTCAAATAAATTCTCATAGGTTAATATATACATATTATTTTTTTGAGTATATTTAACACTTGTTATAGATTTTTCATCCAGAGCAGAGTAGTCAGTGACTGATGTGCATACAGATCATACCTATGATGCATATCTATATGTGATGCATACTTATGCATCACATACCAGTGATGTATACAGATCATACCTATTTGTTAATCTGAGGGCAAGCTCCTGTGGGGAAGACAAGTAGCTGTATTAGAGAAATGTTGCATTTGAGCTAATGTCCCTTGCAGAAATCTTATAGCCATGTTTGTGCCATGCTGTGCTCATGCTAACATACCATAGCTCTCAGCAAGACTATTCCAAGCACAAGGTTGTTCTAACACTGATTATATGGCATCTGAGCTGGAGGTTGCCCCATTTAAATACATGGCAGAAAGGCTTCACATTGTATGTCTGTAAATAAATCTTAAGGGCTTCCAGTCAGTTCACAGCTCTGTAGTTTAAGTTCCAAATCTAAAATAGGTTTTACATCACTGTCTTCCACAGAGCAGCCAAAGGGATTGCACCTAAGAAACAATGACAAGAAGATTTTGAGCAATAATGAGAAAAGTTATTTTCCAAAGAAAGAGCCTTGTAATGTTCTTGATGAGAAATAAAGGAGAAGAAAGGATAATCTCCCCTGAAAAAAGCTTTTCCTACATGTCACAAGGAGCTTTTCGCTCATTTATACTGCAGATTAATGAACAAGGGCATCTTTGCCCCTCAGTAACATTTGCAGTCAAGAGAAAATGAGCTTGCATATTGATCTCTCTCCTTACTGTTTTGTTTGTTTTGTTTTGTTGTTTGTTTGTGGTTTTGTTTATTTGTTTGTTTTGTTTTGTTTTTTGGTTTGAAAGATTTCTCTGTGCCCCTAAATCAGCAACCTATATTTAATGAAAGATTACAATAAGTAAACTAAATAATTGACAGAATGTAGTGTTGGTTTTTGTTTGGTTTGTTTTTCTCTAAAACTGGGAAAATGTTCTTCTTAATGTCAACAAACAGAAAGTTTCAGTGCATCTGAGAGAGGTATGCCTCTTAATGTGCTTCATTCATCAAGAGATTCACTGAGACACTTGGGCATATGGTTGTTTTTATATGTGCCTACCTGTGAACTAAGTGTCTAAACTCTTATTGTAGTCAGTGAAGATACAGTCCATAAAGTCTGTGGGTCAATAGAGGGATTCAGCTGACTGAAGGGTCTACTTTAACCTTGAATTGCCTTCCTGGGGTGTTTATTGTTCTCACCTGACTGTAGTGGAAACACATCAAGTCTAACATCCCAACTGAAGGTCACTATACTGCTTCTACGCTCCAACTTTCCCTCTGCAGGCTGGCAAGCAAGATAGGCAATTACCTAAGGTTAATACTTTTTGTAATTATTATGAGAAATGAAAGAATGAATTCAAAAGAAAAATGATCTGATGCAAACCTTCAACTGTACCCAAACAATCAAAATATTTTCATGTAATAAAATGTAAGAGCGTTTTCTTTCCAGGATTTAGTTGTATCTTTTCCAGATAGGACAGAAGGGAAAAGAGGCATGAACACTGAAATGAAGAGTCAGGAAAACTGAATGCACATTTGCTGTGTTTTGCTAACGTCAGTGTTCTTCAGTGAGCTGAACACTGCTTGAACCTTGTGTCAATGTGATAGATGAGAACACATTTATTCACCAACTGCATGTAGTTGTCTGTCAAAGGTTTTCTCTGAATGAATCTTAGGATTTTTTCCTCAGTTAATTGAAGATTATTATTATTATTACTACTATTACTACTATTATTTGTATTAAAATTCAAGACAATATGAACGGCTAAAGCCACTAGACTGATCCTGAACACAAATTCATCTGCATTAGCAAAACTCTCAGCTTCATCGACATTGCTTACATCTGGAAAATTTCTGTCTTGAATAGTAGTTTGTAGGAACTTTTTCCAAGTGGGGCTGAAGTGAAACTCAGATACACACCCTTAGCTTGGGGGTAGATTTCACTATTACTGTTAAGGGAAAACACCCAGTTCAAACATTCTCTTTCCTTCTAAAAATAAAAGACATTTTAAGAAACACAGACATATAGAATGAATAGCTTATTCTTGGCTGGTTACAGCTCTGTAGTACATTTTCATGGTAGAGTTGAAAATAGTGCTTGGATGAAAAGGAGTCAATAATGGAAACCAAGCAGGAGCTTTAGCATTACCATCACCAGTGAGTGCTCTGCCCAGAGAGCTCATAAGAACAACTGTCATGGGGAGAACTATGCACCTATTGGACTTGTTCACCAGAAAGATTAGATGCAAAATATATAGCCTCAATTTCATCAGTTTAACTGTGAATGATCTGTGAATTTTAGGGATAATGTGTATTTACCATGCATCTCTATAGGACCATTACAGCTTGTTTTTATTTGCAACATTATAGACGTTATAAGCATACTTAGGTGTAGCATATTTAATTTTTAATGGGCTAATGCTTGTTCTTTCAGGAGAGTTTCTCTATACAAAGCAATTACTTTACTAACAGTGCTTGTTTAGCTCACCTAACCAGAGCAGTCATGTAATCTTAAATCTTTTCATATCTTGCCAGTATTTTTATTAATGGAACGGGGTTGTTCATGTCTTAAATATCTTTTGCAAATGTTTCCAGGCAGAGTAAGAATGTGAATAACCTAGTGTTCAGCAATGACTTTTGAAGAGATACTTATTATCCTGTCTGATTTTTGATAAGGGAAATACAGTAGTCACCACATAGACCATGTTTATGTCAGTGCACTTGATTTTTGTCTAAGGTAACAAGATAATATTTGTGTTCTTGCAGGGAGGATTTGAAGTAGAAGTAGCAGATTTAGTCAGGAGTTCTCTTTGTTCACATTTCCAAAGAACTCCCCAAAGCTTTTTTTATTATTATAATCATCATCATCATCATCAGCAGCAGCAGCAGCAGCAGCATTTTCTTTAGGATCATGCTGCAAAGCCTGGCTGAAATTTTGAATTCCATCTTACTTTCTTAATGTCCTTCTGTGATGTGTTGTTGTTTGGATTTTTTCCACACTTCCCCTTCATGAGGGTATGTGTACCCACAGACATTCACACAACTGTATCAAACAACAGAGTACTTTGATTTAAATATTTGTTAAACCCCAAACTGCACATCCTAATTCATGATTAGAGTCTTACATGCAACATCTGCTTTTCAGCTACTAGTTTCACAAAGGCATTTAATGAATCCTCATGGCAACTCATTCTTTACTGAATTAAGTCAGTTTCACACAACCCTCTGGATAATGAAATTTACTAAAAATAAATGAATAAATAACATAATTATTCTATTTCTGTATTTGCAAAAACTGGGAATGACTCTCATTTTGGTCAAGCCCAAAACCATAATAATTCTCCTATAACATCAAAGGAACTGTCTTTATGTCAAACTGCTGTAAGCTAATAAAGAATTTGGGCAGGCCATTTTATACTGCATGAGAAATATATTATTTGTGATTAAGCTTCACAACCCCTTTTCTACCATACATTCAGTAATCACTCACCCCTGCCTCATCTAAGTCCCTGCCAGGATGCAGTAGAACATGACTAACATACATTATATATTTGTTTATTCCTCTCCTTCCTTGGCAATAATCATGTGCAGTAACCAGTGGAGTATTTAGAATATACCCAATATACTTACACTGGTCAAGGTAAGGTCAAAGATCCACAGATTGCTTTTGCAGCAGGAGGTGGTGAGGTTTGTTGTAAGTCTTTGTTCCCGTGGGAATTTATTTGCCACTTTGAGTCAACTAGGAGGGAACTCTGTCTCTTTCACTGACACACTTGCAGATGTTTTACCAAAGCAGCTGCTCCGGCTAGAAATATTTTAATATGACCATTTTATATGCTTTCCTCTCAGGATACTACCAGTGGGCTTGTGTTGCCTTTACCTTTTCCCCATTCATAGAAAACAAAGTCTCTTATTTTTGCTCTTTCCACCTTTAAACTGAACCTAAATTCTTCAAGCTGTATCAGTGGAAATGTTTTTATTTAACATTGCACTGTATTAAAAGTGGCTCCTATAAAGTACTGCTGTTTTCTATCTAATTAATAGAGAAGATGTTCTCAGAAGTCACCACTTGGAGTTTTACAATTGCTGTAAAGTAACCATCCAAAGGCATTGAAAGATGAAGAACATAAAAATATTTTACAGTGGGAAATCAGGAAAAAGGGAAGCAAACAATGCAGAAAAAATGAAGTATACAGGGAAAATCCAGCATAATGGAAGAAACACGTTGAAAAAAAAAAAAAAAAAAAAAAAAAGATTAAAAATAGAACATTCCACATTTGAAAAGTAAAGCAAAATCTCATTAAAAAAAAAAAAAAAAAGTAAAATATAAATATAAGATACAGAATTTGAACAAAACAAAAAAGATGGCTGAATGGTTAACTTGCTGACTTTACTCACTGTAAGTTATTTCAAAGTAGCATTGAACAGTGCCACAGTCTACCTTAGTTGGAAGATTATAAAGGGTTTGATCACTACCTGCCACATAGAAGAACATTATTTTCCAGCAGACTAGGCCCAGGGTCTTATTTTAACAAGAGCACTTGCATAACTTTGAACATGCTTAATTTTTATAGCAACACATTCCCTTCAAATTAGATTAATTATCACAGTGTTTTACCTTAAAAAACTGTGATGAGATTCTGTAATTAAAAAAAAATAATAATAATTATAAGAAAGAAAAAAGTTGTTGTTGCTTTAGGTATAACAGGTTTCTTTCATTTTCTTCCACATTGAAACATTTCAGAACAATGGGCTCTGAAAACAACTTTTACTGTTGACTCCTCTGCATTCTACCCTCATTTGTAGAGGCTCACAAGCAGCCATAATAACAGCCTCAAATAAATCTTTCAAAACACACTGCTTTTAAAGTATAAAAGAGATATGTCTTCATTTCTCTCTTATATGTATTTTGTCAAACCTTTTATTTTTCACAAAGGGATGCAGAGCTGACCTGACACAAACAATTTTTCTTGACAGAGTAATCAAAATTATCCTGCCCAAGTAAAGCTGAGAACTCTTTTCCTGAGTGCTACCTGGGAACATAAAGGCATATATTTTGTTTGTGTCTTTTGGAAAAATATGGACTACAGTGTAAAGAAGATAGATAACTGTAATTTACAGCTATAGTCTTATCAGTCTTTTGATCTCTAAGACAGAGATATCATCTGTCTCACATGGAGACCTGTTGACTTCATTGAATGTAACCATGAAGGTTTTGAGGATTATAATCGTAATGGGCACAGAGGTGATAATCTGTTATACCCGAGACATCTCAACATCTATCTTCTACCTCAAAAGTAAGCATACTCCCCAGATTTTGACACCCTCCACGTGTAGCTCCTGCTTGAAGGGCCAAAACTTGTAAGTGTGCTATGAACTCATTTCCCAGAGTATCACCAGAATGAAGTACAGTCGCTTTTTATGCTTATTCACTCGGAATGAAGAACCTCTGTGATGTAGAGGATTTGCTGTCATCTGCTTTATTACATTCTTATTACTAGGTAAAAACATAGATACTCTGAACTGCACATTTCTACCAGACTGCAGACAAAGAAAGTGGAACTCAGCACAAGAGGGACAGTCACTTCTGAGGGAATGTGACTACTACAAATGTTTATACTAAAGAAAAAAAAAAAAAAAAGAAAAAAAAAGAAAAAAAGAAAAGAAAATCCCCTTTACAAAGAAAAACCTCTCACATTTCTTGGCAGATTCTTGTCAGAATTCATGTTGCACCGTCCTCTCCCTCCCCCAATCCCTACCCCCCATCCTGGTCATTCAAATTATCCTCAGGTCATCCAAACCTGTCTGGAGCTGCATACCTGTGTTTTCTTTGTATGGAAACCAAGGATGGGAGGGAAGAGGGGAAGAGCAATCAGGTCTCAGCAAGGGCAAGGCATGCACTTGAGATGGGGATCAGACAAAGTCTAGACAGATTCCATAGCTTTTTTTTTTTTTTTTTCTCCTTCCCAGATCCTTTAATACTAACCATTTGGTCTTTATAAAACATCCAAAATGTGTATGTATTCATATTCTTTGTGTGAAACATCAAAAAAAAAAATCTGCTGCAGAGTCTGCTATTCTGTTCTGAGTTTGTTATTGTAATATATGCAATGTCTTCTCCTGTTTCTTATATTATTTAAATATGTACGGACTTATATTATTTAAATATGTAAGGACTTTCAGATGGTGACTCTCTCTTTCACATCCATTGTTGCCTTATATAAACTGTCTTGTACTTTGCAAGGGACAGAAGTTCCTACAGCTGCACTTGCAGTGTGATGGGAGTCTCTGTGCCTTACACTGCTGGCCACCTCCTCTGCACAAATCAGACAACAGCTCCACAGTAATGTGAAAGGTAATAAAGTTGATCAGTAGAACTTTGATCAGCTGTTCTAACAATGCTGCCTTTAAATGTTATACTGTTAAACCAGTTATATATTAAAAAAAAAAAAAAAATAAAGCTCTATGAAGATAAGCCTGGAAGATAATGGCTTGAACAATGGGTCAATAGTTCCAGAGATTTTGAGGGACATGAGTGTAAGTCATGTCTCTCAAGTCATTTATGCACATTCCTGGTATTTTCCCATCTCATTGGCACATTAAAGCCTCTTAAATAATATGGAGCGGGAGAAATCAACCACACCAGATGATTCATGTATGCTTCTGCCTCCACTCAGCTCCCATTTTAAACAAAATCTCATTGAAGTTTATAATCAAATACTTATACATTCTCCTTTATGGTATTGGTAAGCAATGGTCCCTTTGTCTACAGTCTGTCTCATAAATATAAAGTCAACTGTTATTTCAAGTTGTATTAGATCTAGGTATAGAAGACCTTTGTTAAACTAAATAGTTTTAAATTCTCCTTGTTATAATTAATATTCTTAGAACTCTGCAGTTAAATTTACATTGGCAAGTTCACAGATTGCTCTTTGCCAAGGGAAATTTCATATGGAAAAAGACATTTCACATCCACAGAGCTGATGAGTATGTCCGATAAAAAGATTGAATAATATGTTATCCGTAAAATATATACATTATTACTCTGTGAGTGGTAGTAAAGTTTAGGTAGCTTTTGCAGCAAATCTCCTTGGGAAATAGGATGTGCTGAATCAATTTATTTTTTTTCTACTGTCATTTGTTCTTTAATCTTGTTCTCTCTCTGAACAACACAGACACCAAAAGGTAGCTGTTTTGGATTTAGTTCTCTTTTGAATTTTCTGTCTTAAAAAGTATCAAAATTATCAAACTTATCAAAATCACTGATTTGAATTTGAGAAAGCTGACTTTCCCAACTTTTTGTTGTTGTTGTTAGAGTCATACAGAACTGTGTTATTGTAGAAATTGTGTAATTGTTGAAATTCAATAAGATTCCCCTTCCCCCCGAATATATAGAAAATAGGAAAAATGAAGGGTTGTCAAATAAATCTGTGCCAAGCCCAACATGAGAGCTAAGAGAGATTCTACTATCCTTCTCTATGTGGATTTGTCTTTTTTTTTTTTTTTTTGGACAAAAATAAAAGTATTAATGTACCATCCTTACCCTGAAAGTTTCACACAGCCTTGCAGCATCTAAAAGACAGTTAGAAAGATGTTGATTCTTCTGTATCTTTTGAATTTCTAGTTTTTACAAAGTTTATTTACATCTGAAGTATAGATTGGAAGCAAAACTGATTCAAAAGTGGGATTTGAAAATAGTTGCAAGTTTTTATAATACTGTGGGAATAGTTTCAGGTAGACTGTACACAGGATGTCTGGCATAGATGTGAGGAGCCAACCAAGGTTGGTGACTTGCAACATCTGTCATACATTTGGATGGTTTATGCCTGGTAAACTCAACTTAACCAAAATGCAGCACACTGATCAGTGGTGCTCAGGATGACTATGCTGTATGTTTTTGATAGATCTGGCAATAACCACCAGAACATCTGCAGTGCCCACTCCTGTGTGATTTCTGAATGTCAAACAGTCTAATTAGAATCACTATTATGAATGCTGTGCCAAGTCTTTAAATATCTCGGTCAAACATATTTCATCTAACAGGACTGGTTAGCTAGCATACTGTTAGTGTCATCAGTCCATAGGTTGACATGTCTCAATCTTGAGCTGGAGATAGCTCTGACTTTATAGAGCTTTAACTCTCTTTCTCAGACTTCTTCAAGGTACAGTTCCACAAAGTCTTGTTAAGAAAGTAGGGCAGTTACCAGATAATCAGGAAGTTCATCAAATACATCCCATTATGAAAGACTTATTTTCTTAATAATGCCCTCTTGAACTGCTCCAGTTTTATCTTTATGTAGACAGAAAAATAGTCCATCAATGCTCTGATGTTTACATTATCTGGCTATTTGTGAACTATAGAAATGACCACCACTGTTCAAATATATATAATTTAATTAGAATTTCAATAAATAGGCTTATTATTTCCATAGAACACACATTACTTTCACAGTCAAATAAAGTGCTAATAGTATTTGTTTAAATATCAGTGACTAATTCAATTATCAGTTCAGATTTGGGCTAAATGTGAACTTGGTTATTATAAAGTTTATTACTATATATTAATTTTTATCTTTTACCTATTTATATTTAATTTATAATTTATTTTATTTTAATTTAATAATAATAATAATTTATATTTTTTTAGTTTAATTTTATAATTTATTTTAATTTATAATATTATAAACTTATTTATTTATTTATCTGTTTATTAATCTATTTATTTATTTATTTGTTAAGTGGGTCCCTTTGGTACACTTGAGATTGAAGTTGAAGAACTTCAACTGAAGTATTGAAGAACTCTAGTAATGTATATAATTGTTAACTGTGCTATTATGCTTGAATAACTGAATGGTACTGTTAATTCCATTAAAACATTCAGTTTTAACTGAAATAGTTTGCATAATAGATGCAGTTCACTTATCTACCTCATTCAAGTGTTTGCATCATACTTTTGTGATTTCTCATTAGCTAGTGTCTGCCTTCTGCCACAAACTGACTTACTTTCCTCCCATCTGTTACAAACCCAATTTAATTATCAGTCACTATTATGAACACAACAACAAATATTTTATACACTGGGGGTCTGCCCTTTCCCCTTTGTCAGAGTTATTGTGAGGTAACGTTTTCAAGTATAGCTTTCGTAACAGATTAGTTTAAAAGATCTATTTCTATATGCATCAGCTTTTAAATAATATTGGGTTCTAGATCTAGTGAGACTATTTAGTAATTAAAATGAAATCATATTTTCAATAATAATAATATTTGTCAAATATTTTTAAACATATTATGTCTAAAATTTTTATGTGGATATGCCTAATATTTTTAGGTGGATATTTTCAAAATAAAACATTTTTTCAGAGTACTTCTATGATTTTAAGTCAGAGACAATTGCATTTATTCAAGATATTACGTGTGTTACAGCATTGTAAGTTATGAGAACTATCTGAATTAGAAAATCAAAAATGAGAGATCAATTAAAAAATTGCTAATTGTCACTAAATTAACAGGAAATTAACTAAAGCTCAACAGTAAATATATAAGGGGAAAAATATGAATAACTATATATATGAATAATATATATGAATATATATGTGAATATATATATATACATATATATATGAATATATATACGAATAAAATATGAATAACTATATATATATAAACATATATATTCATATATATATGAATAAGGGGAAAATATGAAGAACTAAATAATCAATATATTTAGTGGGAAAACAATCTAAAACTGAATTCTAATCTGAGTTAATTGAATATCAATACTAAGATTCGGGAACAAGAATCTGAGCTGCATAGAAAGAATACCCACACTATATTTGTAGCACTGTAAAGTTATATCATAATGCTGTTAAAATGGTTATTTTAAAATATACTAGCAACAATTTACAAAACATTTTAAACCGATATTATTATAGACATTGTATTTTAAGGTAAGAATTGCTCATCTCTTTTTCCACAGAATATTAGTTAGGAATGTGAGGTTTAATATGTAAATCGTGTTGCCTTTGTATTGTAATTATTTTTGTCATGTTACAATGTGCAAAACGGGAAT
Source organism: Aythya ferina (assembly GCF_964211825.1). Lineage (NCBI taxonomy): Eukaryota > Metazoa > Chordata > Aves > Anseriformes > Anatidae > Aythya > Aythya ferina. Next base: position 107,594,509 of record NC_140298.1, on the reverse strand, counting down.
GTATCATGGATTTCAACTTGCATTTTTTAACCTGTTTTTCCACTAAAAAATGGAAGAATTAACATTCTCCTCTATTTAGAGAATTGTTCAGGGCTCACATATTATATAAAGTTCCCAAATGTCCTGAATTTTCTGAATGTTTTCTTTTAGTCAATGTACAAAACTATCAAAAGACTTGTAAAACCTGTTTGTGTGGGTTTTTTTGTTTGTTGTTTTTCCTGTGAGAAAATAGGCCTTCAACACTTTTAAAGAGTAATTGAAAAAAAAAAATCTGTTAGTTTATTAAAAAAAAAAAATCCAATAAAAAAATTTTGGAAAGTTGTCACAAAAAAAGATCTATTGGATAACTTGTTTATGGAATGGAATTAGGAAGTAGCAGAAAGTGCAATTTAAAAAAAAAATAATAATAAAAAAAAAAATCAAATAAAATGCAGGGGAAAAAAAGGGGGGAAAAGGGAAATTGTTACACTCTTAACATGAATATCTTTATGATTGCTTGTTGTCCAGATTAACTTTTTTTTTTTTTTCACACATCGACCTTTATTAGATCTAAATATTATTTTCTCAAAATAATTTCCAGAATTGATTTGAGTATTGTGCTTAATTTCACAGAATGCATCCTTGTTTCTGATTGCTATTACTAACAAGTGTCTTTTAATCTTACTTCCTCAAACAGTTCTCAATATGCAGGAGGACTTTCAGTGATATACCTGATTCATAAAGATGTCTGACATTGTCTTTTAGAGCCTGTATTGTTGTTTGTCACTTGACCAAACTTTATTTGTTATGAGATATGCTTTATTAGCTTTCTATAGAATAGAACAGAACAGAACAAAACAGAATAGGAATAGTTCAGTTGAAAGTGAACTATCATCAACTCATGAAATTGCATGACTATTTCAGTGATAACCAACAGTTAAAACATATTAATGAGGGCATTGTCCAGCTGCCTCTTGAACACTGAGAAAGGTTTTCTTTCTGAATCCTTGTAAATGTAAATGTAGATGGTCCAGGTCTTGGCCTCATTCAAAATTCTCTTCCTCTGTAATGTTCCCAATCCTGCACTAACTGGTTCAGATATGAACACTAGCAGAGATTGAAAAGTATTATGTTGATACGGTGGACAAAAAGTGAAAGGAGGAATGTGAACTCAATATAAAGAATGAGATTCAAGAATATGGTTGGATGTCGGTGGTTGAGAGAAGAGAGAAGTAAACCAGATAGGGATTCAGAACAGGTGTTAGAGGCACAAGCAGCAAGGCAGGACTGGGAACGACTGTGCTGGAGGACTCTGCTAATAGCAAAGCAAGAGGCTTGTGGCTGAAGGTTGTTGTGCGAGGAAAGCAGACATTGGTTATTAGCACTGACAACCAGTACAGCATTTTATCAAAAGTGAATGAAATCTCCCGATGGTCCCTGTTATTGTGTTGTGGTAGAACATGGAAGAATTCCTTTCAGATGAAACTGAGATGCACTACCAATTCTCAGTCACTATGCTCCTTTCTAAGACTTTCGGCTGAGTAGGCTGTCTGTGGCCTTTAAGCCTAAGGAGGCTTAAACGTGGCTCGTAATCACATTCTTAGACTTAGCCTCACAACTCTGTGTATTCACTATGCCAAATGCTTGGCCTAGGTATTTGAAGTCCAGGCCTCTGGACTTCAAGTGACTTTAAGTCTTAGTAATTGCTTTTGTGTGATAAGACATAATGTGAGAGTTGGGGTATGGCCTGCCATAATTATGGTTTTGTAGATCCACATGAAAATGTATCACAGAATCACAGAATCACAGAATTTCCTAGGTTGGAAGAGACCTCAAGGTCATCGAGTCCAACCTCCAACCTAACGCTAACAGCCCTCCACTAAACCATATCCCTAAGCTCTACATCTAAACGTCTTTTGAAGACTTCCAGGGATGATGCAATACATAGCATTAGGAAGTGTATGTGAGAGCAAGGTCTGCAGAGATATGTGGATTGTCCTGGGCAGGGATAGTTAAACCTGGTAACTCTATGCTGCACTGCTCTATCACTTCTACCTGGGTTTCCTCTGGGATAAAGATAGTTGGAACATCTTTGACAGCAAAGGGAAGGAGCTGTCACAGGTCCAATATAAATAAATGGGGGACAAGATCTGGAAGCAGCTATCAGATCTGGAAGAGAGCAAAGATATAAAGTTTTTTATTGTTGTTGTTATTTCTTTTTTTTTTTTTTTTAATGCATTTTTCTCCACATCTATGTTTCAGTGTTCACCTCTCCATTCATGTATTGACAACCTTGTCTTTCAATATTTGAGATTGCTCTTATTAGCAAGTTCAAGAGAGGACCAAAAAAGACCTGGTGTACACTGAGAATGAACTGCATTCCTACCTCTAATCCAGAAAAGGGAAAAAATACTAGTGGTGTGACTGATGTTACAAAAATCCTATTCCACGTAGGACATTCCTAGATAACTGTGTCAGAATATAAAACTTCACAAGAACTGATATGAATATTAACTGATTTTTGTTGAAATATTCAACTGACATAAATATTTCTGTGATCAGCATTTTAGCAAATAATACCCTTTAACCTATATTTGATTGATTTGCAGACTTATCCTTCATCATCATTTGACATATTTGTAAATGTCAAAGAAACAAGCTACAAGAAGGACATCGAGGTGCTCGAGCAAGTCCAGAGAAGGGTGACAAAGCCGGTGAGGGGTCTGGAGAACAAGTCCTACGAGGAGCGGCTGAGGGAGGTGGGTTTGTTCAGCCTGCAGAAAAGGAGGCTCAGGGGTGACCTTATCGCTCTCTATAGGTACATTAAAGAAGGCTGTAGTGAGGTGGGGGTTGGTCTGTTCTCCCACGTGCCTGGTGACAGGACGAGGGGGATTAGGCTGAAGTTGCACCAGGGGAGTTTTAGGTTGGATATTAGGAAGAACTTCTTCACCAAACAGGTTATTAGGTATTGGAATGGGCTGTCCAGGGAAGTGGTGGAGTCACCATCCGTGGAGGTCTTTAAAAAACATTTAGATGTTGAACTTAGTGATATGGTTTAGTGGAGGACTTGTTAGTGTTAGGTCAGAGGTTGGACTCGATGATCTTGAGGTCTTTTCCAACCTAGACAATTCTGTGAATCTGTGAAAAGTACAAATAGTACTTCAAGAAGTGGAGTGTTTGGACAATACTCTAAAAAACATGATCTTTTTTTTTTTTTTTTTTTTTTGGGGGGGGGGGGGAGAGGAGGGTATTCCTTTGGGTACCCAAGAGTTGGACTCAATGATCTCTGTGGGTCACTTGTAAATAAGATATTATGTGATTCTATGATTCTGGATAGGGGAGATATTAAAAAGTAGCGTGAGGCAGATCAGACTTCAATTGCCAATATTCAAGGTTCTTTTAAGGCACTTTAAAATCCAGTGCAAGTCCTACATGCTATGGAGAAACTACTCTGGAAAGTAGAGTTGGAAAGGCCACCTCTTCCTTTAGATAGAAAAAGCTTTTCTTTTGTATATGAATTTCACATCTTGTCTGACCTGATTTCTATATTTGACAACAGTTTGGTTTGTGCTCTGAGGGAGGTGCATTTCAAAAGGTGAAAAAAGCTCCATTTGCAGCCGTTTCAAAATGCATGAACAGATTTCAGCCACCTTAGCTATTCCACTGGCAAATCTACATTTCATAGAACTTCCACTGAGAATATTGTTTGCAATTTCTAATACAGACCTTGAAATGTCTATGTGTTACACCATCTGGCCTTTATTTGTAGGTTTGCATAATAAAATAATTATGAAGACCACAAAGTACAACTAGAATTACTTGTATATATATTTTTAATTTTAAACTTTAGTCCTTTTTTTTTTTTTTTTTGGCTTAAATAGCTTTTTGGCAAAATTGCAGTATTTTTGTAAGTGATGATGTCGCCTGTTGCAAACTGGCTGTGCAGTGCTGACACCAGCAAGTCCAAATGCCAGCCAATACTATAAACAGCAGTAGCCCTGGGACAAGGATAGTAAATGAGCATACATCTAATTAAAGTTCTCTGATAGGATTAATCAGTTGACATTTTGCCACATAAATCAATAGCTGGATTTCTCCACCACCAAAAACCTTCCTTTTTGCTGAGGAAGCTATTCACCCTTAGCTAGAAAGTCAATGTTTGAGGCAGATGATTGATTTGCCCTACATTTTATGCATTCAGATTCAAAATACAAACAACAGATGGCTTTCTCAACAGTCCTAAACCTAGATTTGATTGGTATAATCCACTCAGCACTGCTGGAATTCAAACCCTGTAAACTTATAATGACCTATGGATTTCTCTTCTACTCCATCTCAAACATAACCTATCTAATTTAGTAGGTACAATATCAAATGATTTAGACTTCCAAAAGTAGCACTGTAAGACAAGGACTATTCTGTCACTGTTAATAGCTGCCACAGCATTGAGGCAATGGACAAAATAACCTCTCACTGGGCAGCACCCCATTAGGAGTGACCAGTAGAAACCAGGCTGCTTCCCAGATTACAGCCTTCACCAGTTGGACCCTCCAATTAGTGCATGTTACTCAGAGCTGTTACTTGTTTGAATAGAAACTCTTGGGCTGGTCCTGAGAGGATTTGTCTTTTAATTAGGTAATTATAAATCCCTAATTATGGGTTCATAATCTTTCTAATATCTCTTCTTAACTTTGGCGCCAACTAGACCAGATGACTTGGACTTAGCCTCATCCTTGAGGAAAACGAGATTTTTCTTCCAGTGATAAGAGTTGTTTTCTGTAGATTATGTGTGACTGGGTGTAAAGATTACTAGTGTTTCTTAAGCTGCTTAGACAAGGCATTAAGGTGCTTTATATATGTATATATGTATGTATATATAGTAAATAGTGAATAAATTCAAAGATGCTTTCAATAGCTGGATCTGCATCTGTAGAAGAGCAATAACAAAACATGTAAGAACATTAGCATACATGCATTATAACTGTTCTATTACACATGTTCTTTTCTTCTTTTTTCCATGGTAGAATGTAGAATTACACAAAGTTCAGTAAAATTGATTGTAAACAAGAGGAAAACTGGACACATTTTATCTACAATTCAAATAGCCTTCCGTTTCCTTAGTGAGAGCTGGCACTGGTAAAAGATGTTATGAGACTGTTACTCTTCCTCATTGAAACTTTACTCACAAGATTGGTTTAACTTCAGGAGTTACTTAAATCCAGAACTACATCAGAGAAAATAAAATAAATAAATAAATAAAATTAAGAAATTAAGAAGGAAGGAAGGAAGGAAGGAAGGAAGGAAGGAAGGAAGGAAGGAAGGAAGGAAGGAAGGAAGGAAGGAAGGAAGGAAGGAAGGAAGGAAGGACAGAAAGAAAGAAAGAAAGAAAGAAAGAAAGAAAGAAAGAAAGAAAGAAAGAAAGAAAGAAAGAAAGAAAGAAAAGCAAATCAACTCAAAATGGAATTTAAGGAATACCAAAAAAATTTGAAAATCAGAGTCAAGTTCCAAGAACAACCACTGAAACAAAAAGGTAAGAGAGATTTTTAAAATAATATTGAGTATTACTCCCTAGAAAAAGTAACCTAAATTAAAAAGAAAATATGGTAAACAATTAGGCTAAGTAATCCCACATTAAATGAATCATATTGTTGGTTAACAAGAACTGTATGACTTTGATATGTGTTTATTTATTTTTCTGCTTAGATTTTTTTCTTCAATCAGTAACTGAAAACCCCAGAATTAGGTTCCACGAATACTTTCTGGTGCAACTGCTTCTGTAGCATATGGTAACTTTAGACTACAAATGTATAGATATAGATCTGATACATCAAGGGCTTTGTGTTAATCTCTATGGTTAATCTGAGGTCTTTACAGCATTAATATATATATCAGAAGATGATGCTTTTTAATTGTTCTCTCCAAAACATTGAAGAAGTGCTTTCAAATGCTGAGGACAAACAGGAGTCATCTCCAAAAGAAAACTGGAGCACTGGATATGAACTCTACATACAAGATATGGAGAAAAGAAAAAGATATATTCAAGAGAGAAGGTGGTATGATTTAGCACACATTTTCTTCCACACAGATCTCCAATAAATTCTTGTCTTGGGAAAGAAATTTTTCAGTTTTCCATTCTTTTTGTGTTGGGTTCTGGTTATTGTGTGGGTTGAATAGTAAATATTTGGTAGTTCTGGGCCTACTGAAACTATTTGAAAATATAGTGGTTGGAGCAGGAATCGGGTGTCATGAACTATGTGGAATTTATTCTAAATCAGCTGTGCACTTTGAAAATGGTAAATCCAGCTCTTGACAAATATTACACTTTAAAAGTTATTTTTGAACTATGAGATGGAAATGCAGAGTTAAGGTCACTAAACAAAATCAAAACACTGCAGAATTAATTGCATACACCTAAATCATCAGGAAAGAAAAATGGAAAGACATGGAAATATTCCAAATGAGGTGTCAAATTTGTCTTTGCATTTCCCTTAGGATTCAACTGAATGCACAGAAATAAATTTGAAAGCAAATTCTATTTATAAAACCTCCATTGTATTGATGTATGCATCAGTTATTCTTATGAATAAGAATAGTATGCTATAGCCGTTTCACAAACAACATAAGAAAATTTATAGCCACCAAATGAATCAATTTTGGGAATAGGAATTTTTAAATGTTTAAGACTCAATTTTAATTAGGCTTGAGACAGAATTTTGGGTGCCTGAATTCATGAAAACTCACTATCACTGCCACATATCTGGCTTTTTAAAACAGTCTGTAAAGAGATATTATGAACAGAAAGGTAAACAGAAGGTACCTTTTTTTTTTCCCTGGAATAATCTACATCACAAGGTACACTATGGGACTCCACTTACAAAAATCTATATTGTACTTGTCCTTTTTATTTATTTATTTTTATTTATTTTTAACATACCTCTTAATGTTTTAATGTTTAAGATGAGCATTTTATTCTTCATTATTCTTAGAGGAACTCTAACACAAAACAATGACGTGTAAGGGGCAGCCCGCAGGCCTCATTTTGTAATTATGTCCATTTTGACATGAGTAGTGTGACATGATGAATTATTTTAGACCCTTCTCTATAACACCTTTTCCTTTTTTGTAATTTGAAAATAGAAATGTTTTATAAATATGTGGTTTAAATAAGTGGGCCAGATTATCCAGTGACAAAACTCATCTGTAGCCTTCACCGTGTCCTGATATGCCGTTTATGATAGCCAAGAAGCTGGCCCACATTAAGATGAAATATATACAACAGTTCTCACCAGTTTTCTCAATCTGTTATGTACAAGGTTGTTTCCTAATCATTTCAGTTGGGGGGAGGGGGAGGGATGTCTGCCTTCTCCCCTTTCCTTCCCTTCCCCCTCACCTCCCTTCCCTTTTTTTTTAATCAGTTTTGGACACATTTTCCTCTCTGGTTAACCTAGCTCTGACTAGGATGAAAAAGGCATTGTCCTCTGCTGGAAGAGTTATGTGATGAGGAAACCACATTTGCAGGAGACAAGCTTGTGGTCAATTTTCTCCCTGTGTACAGAGCAAAGAAAAGGCTTTTTGTAAAGAAGAATTTAAAATAGGGTTTTCATGAATCATTGTTTGCTGGACATGCCAGGGAAGTCTAAATTAAGGAAGACATCTTTTCACTTAGTTAGGGAAAGCCACAGTTCATAATTCTTTCAAAAACACACAATGGCAAACTTTGTATTATTTAGATACTAAAAGCCAAGCCAGAATAGATTCAAAGCTGGCTAGCTGTATTTTATAATTCTCTAGGAAGTGTGTTTTATGAGAATTGAAGGGGAAAAAAAACTTAACTGCAGTAGAACTGTTCAGGAATTTCTGACTACATGGATACTCATTTTTAAATGTTAATATGCAAAAACTAACTTTTAATAGGAAAGAGAAAGTTTGGAAGGAAAACCCCTTGAAGTACTTCACAGTATCAAAAGAAATTTCAGGTTTTATTTGAATTAGACAAAAACTTAAGAGATCAAGAGCCTGGCTGATGTCCCATAGTCTTGAGGCATAGGAAAACAGGCTTCCAGTACAAAACATGTATGACAAGAAAGATGAACAGAGATCTGTTGGTGAATGTCCTAGTGAGAGGGTTATATATTCTTGCCAAAACAATGCTATTTTTACAAGTTTTATCAGCTCCCAACAGGAGAAAAATGCAGGTGCTACTTAACAGGCTGGTGATGGGACACATCTGAATTATGCAAGTCTGAGAAGTAATTCCCTGCACCAAGTGGGGAAGAACAGTAAGTTTCTCTCAATTTTTTCATAAAAAGAGAGGGAGGCAACCTCATGAGTCAAATCATCAACAACATTAATTATTAATAATTAATCTGAAATTATTAATTATTTCTATCCTTAAACTATAATAGCATGTTAGTTTAATTCCTCCTACAGTAAACTGGTCTATGACCATTTATGCCATTTTGTTTATCTGGGAAATAGTTTATTACTTTGGTTATGCTATGAAATTTGTAACACAAGAACATAGGTGTCTGAGGAAAATATGTTTACTAAAATTAACTCAAACTAAAACCAGGCTCCAAAGGATCTTATGTTTCATTTATGTCAAGATCTGGAAAGAAAAAATCCAGAGGCTCTTGGAGGAATGGATTATGTTACCAGATGAATTAAAAATTCTTAAATTAGGGATGTTTTAAATCTGAATCAATATTTTAGCAATGCAATCATAAGCCTTAGAAATTTTTGAAACTGTGAAATAAAGCTAACCTTTCTAGTAGTAGTATTAATAATCTTCAACTTTATTGTTGTTTACTTACATTGTACTTCACAGTCATCATCTGGATGAGAGACAAGTATACTGAAAGTACTGGAAGCACACACACGCCATCATTATTAAATTTTGATGTTTCATTATAATTCTGATGAATTTATCCCTTATATTCAACCTTTAGCATTGTTCTTCGAATTGGTATAAAATTCAAGAAAATCTGTAGCTTGAGCCAAATTTTATTTTCTGTTCTGTTCATTCATGACTATAAATCAAAATTTGAAAAGATTTATATCATCCATGTGAATGAGAGATGAAGAAGTCATTCTTTCAACTTCATTACTCAACTGAAAATATTGTAATCCTTTATTTTTCCCTGATAGTTCTTTTTGGCAGAATACATCCTATATAGACAGTCCACTGACTGGGTCAAGTGTAAAAATTATACTGTATCCATGGTGCTGTTACGGTGTAAAAGAAAAATAAAGGTTTGCAGAGAAAGTCAATAAAACAGTGCTATAGAAGGGGAAAAAATAAGGGCTTTGAGCAATATCATTTTTAGGGTTCAAATAGAAACAATTTAAATACTTGCTGCGATTAACTATCTTAAACTGAACCGTGATAATTAATTAGCTAGCTGAAGAGAAAAGGGCAGTTATTATCACAGAGGAATATTAACAAAAAGAAGGTGATAAAAAACATCAGTTCTGTGAGCTACAGGAACAAACAAATGTTTATATACATCATGGAAATAACTCTCTTCAGTCAATTTTTGAAGATGTTATCAGCTTCAATGCTATAAGTCATCTTCTGTGGATATTTTAAGCATTAAGGAAATGAAGAAAGAATAATTATTTTGAAAAGATTTTTCTCTGTAGTCCTTCACTGACTGGCTTTTTGAGGTCATCTGGATGCCTAATGTTAGTTTCATAGGTGATTTTTGATCTATTAGCTGAAGGATACTGCATTCAGGAATGCATACATACAGTCCGCTGGATTTAAGCAGTTAATTTTGTGCTGGGAGTAGTTTTTGGTGTCTCTAGACAGGCAGGATTGGTTAATATAGAAACTAAGAAATTATCCTGAAAGATCATAAGATAAGGCTTTCATCATGTGGATTGAGCTTTACTAGGAAATCACAATTTTCTAAATTATTTGAGGAATTATAGTAAGCATTAGATTTTCTGTGGAAATACTCAACAGCCAAACCACAAAAGCTCACTTTAAATTCCACCAAAGTCAGTTCACAGCATAAAATCAGGTCTCAAGTTGGACCTAGATATAATCAGCATAATTAAAAGTTGAATTCATAAGCAAAGGGAAGAACATACTTTCATAACAAATAAAGGCCAGAGAAACCAAGATGAATCAAACCAGAAATATTTTCTCAATATAGTAGTCTCGTTTCTACAGCTCTTTTCCTATTGGTTTATATCATCCAGCTCCTGGGAAACCAGGTGCTTCCTGCCAATTGAAGATCATTAACACTCTAAAAACAAACACGTTTTTCTGTAGATCCTTGTTAGCATAATATTAAGACTCTTGCTTTATAGGAAGACATTTTGATCTAACCTCAGACAGGTAGGAGATTCACTGTGTTTGTTTATTGTTGTTGTTTTTTAGATTAAATGAAACCTGATATAAATAGTTTATATCAGGTTGTAAAGAAATCAAGATAACACTGAAAACAAGAAAAGAGGAAAACATAAAGCTCATTTTTAAGTAACTTTGGATATCTGTAGTGGGAGAAACTATTTAAGCTAATAACACCCCAAGAACATAAATGCTTATAGTGTAAATGCTTACATTTATTAAAGTGAATGCCATTCTGAATTATTTTAAGAAGTAACCTTTAAGTTATGATGTCATGGTCTTAAGTCTGAATTGATTTCAGTGGCTTCAACACAGCAACATACTTAAGCAATGGCCTAATTTTAAGCATATGAATAGTCCTATTGAAGTCAGTGAGATATTCACATATTAAAGATATGCTTCAGAGCTTTGCTGAATCAAAGCCTATGTGAGTAATATGCAACATGTGTTTTTTCTTGCAATAACTCTGTTACATCACGTTACCTTTAGGTAGTAATTTCTCTGTACACTAGAATTAATGTTTTCAGAAAGCTCTCTTAAATTTTTAATATTTTGGCATTTTTAGAGCATACGCTGGTAAATTAGTAAGGATTTTATTCTTTCCAGTGCTTCATAATAGCAGTAAAATCTAATAAAATATAAATCAATGTTTTGGCTACTGCATTAATTGAATAGTACAGCTGTTTCCATCTTGCAGTTAGGACTGAAAATATAATTAGAGACATGCTAACATTTTTTTCAAGGCATCATATAAAAAAAGAGATGAGCCTGAATAGTAATATCAGTTATGAAAGTAGTAAAGATCTTTTGAGGTGTTTAATAGTTAAACAGATAAACACATCTATCACTCACCTCTCAAATCCTTAGAAGTGTAGGTGGTCATAACAAGTTCAGAAAGTATCTGTATTTACAAATGATTTTGTTGTCCTTCATCTGCAATTTATAAGTTGTCATTGATGAAAGCATACAACTAGAGTATATCATAAACTGCAGGTTTTACATGTGCATCAAACTCCCAGATCAGCTAAAAGAAGAAAGCTGGGTTGTAGTACACTGGAACCTGAAGATGGAAACTGTGAAGAAGGAAACCTTGCCTCAGAAGTCTTCGACATTCTGTTCTGATCTTGGTTAACATCTGAGCAGAACACAGTATTCTGGTCTTGGCAGCGTATCTGGCCCCTTGAATCAGGATGGAGGAGTACTGCCAAGAACAGGTCATCCCAGCCTCAGTGCACTTCTCCAGCAGCTACACAGGAGGTGCAAACTCATCAGCTGTATGCAAATTAAATGCAGAAGTTAGGTTTTTGACTTCTTCCAACAGGATCTGCAGTAGGGTCAAAGCTTGGTTTTTCAAACAGGTAAGATACACTATTTTCCTTGTAACTAACTTCCGTATCAGTCAGATACTCAGTATATTGAGATCTTCCCAAACAAGCCTTACTGTAAACTATTCATATATCAAGATATCCTACAGCAGTCTTTATAAAAATAAATGAACTACTGACATTAAGCTGAAAAGTAAGCAAAGGTGCTGAGTGTTAAACATATTAAGAGGGAGAGAAAATCTGTTAATCGTTTTATTAATGTTTTCTTTTCTGCAGATATCCTTGAAAATGCTCGTAATTCTTTACAGCTGACAGACTGCTGATTTTGCAGAAAGAAGAGGTTTTTGAGTCCCTTAACTGTAAGTCACAGTTGTTCCTTGTTTTAACTACTGGAGAATTAGTTCAATAACCTCCCAAATAGTCAGTGCCTATGCACTTACAATATAAAAAGGTCTGCATCTGAGAAAAATTATAGTCAAACAAATACTACATTGAAATACAAGTTTAATGAGTTACACTGGAGCTGTGTGAGAGACTGTCAGTCATTTTGCCCCCATATGGATTTTTACAGTGCTGTTACTTCACTTGTTTCAGCAGATTTAGTCCTTATTCGAAGGATTCCCCTCTTTCCTATGCACTAAGTGGTTCTCAAACATTCTCAGGCAGGAAGGGGCAGACAGGGTTGAGGCTTTGGGTCTGTCATCTTCTCGAACTGGTTACAGTGCCCACAGTAAAGTCAGGCTCATCTGTCCATGTTGTTTAGCACTAGTACTGTCTTGAGGACTGTCGTTAAAGCACCTTCATAATACCTCCAGTGAGAAACCACTCACTTTTATGCACATCTGATGCCTGTCTCCAAGCAGAGTAGATATTGAATAGACACAGACCTGTTACAAGTCCTAGTGCTCAAATCCACCAACACATTTTACAGAATCACAGAACAGCTGAGGTTGGAAAGGACCTCTGGAGAGTCCAACCCCACTGCCAAGCAGGGTCACCTACAGCATGTTGCACATATCACATCCAGGAGGGTTTTGAGTATCTACTGAGGAGACTGTTCCTGCAAGGCAGATGAGGCTTTCTTTAGCTAAAACAGACTATTCCCATGTCCTCATTCACTGTGTGCCTTTTCAAAACTCTTCAGAACGTGGGGCACTAGGTTGTCCCTGTCAATTGCACTGTCCATACAATACTATATTTGCCAGGTGGGAGTCAAGCATTTTGTAGGAAAGAGATATGTTTCAGACCACAAGTGGAGAGAGAAGCATATTTCTTCTACAATAAAGAACAAAGTTTTCCAGGAATTCCAACTAAATTTCGAGGCTTTTTGTCTTTCCTAACCAGTGTCTCGTCCTTTAGCTGGCCAACAAGATGGAGCCTGACTAGCAGTTGGCGTCACATGATCTCCAAGTAACTAGAGCTATTCACCATTTTGTGTGGTTCTACAGCTGTCCACCACTGAGTTTTCTCCCATTTCTCTTCTGCTTGTATACCTTTACTTTTTTTCACCTTTTCAACACAAAAATGAGTAGGAGAATTCATCTATTCCTTCCCTTCAAGAGCCATTGCTTGACTGAAAATGAGATGGTATCTAATATCCTCACAATAGGAAATAATTTGATAAATTTATATTGTCAAATATTTGGGGTCTTTTTAGATATATTTTTAAATTATATATATAAATATGTATATAGCTTGGTAAATATATCTCCAAATTTTTGCATAAATGTTTTTTTTGAAATGCTAGACATGCTGAGGTTCCTGTATGAAAACATTTTTTCAAAGACATTTTTCAAATTTTATGCTGACAGAAGCATTCTGGAAGCTTTTATTTATTTTTTCTTCCTGAAGAACAACAACAAAAACAACAAACAAACATACAAATTAAAATGAAAAGGCTGGTATCAAATTGTGTATATTGTCCAGTGTGAGCATGCTCTTCATGTTCACCCGAGGACAATGTTAAACTTCTATAAAGAAAACTTTTTATTAGCAAGATATCAATAAAAGGTCAAGCAGTAGTTAGAAAAATAAGATTTAAATATTCAGTATCATATATATACATATACATTATACCAGAAAAAATGAATGTTTTCCAAAAAGCCTTTTTTGCTACTTAAAGTATTATCACCTGGTGAATCTTAAATCTTATATTCACCGTGATTTCCTTTGTACTCCTAAATTTCAGATAAATTACTGGGTTAATTCAGGTGACTGCCTTTATAAATTAAATCTCAGAATAGCAGGAAGAAAAAACAAAGTACAGAGTAGACAATTACATCAACGTTTAGGAATTATGGAGGGTTTGCCAGAAATACCAATCTCATGTGGAGACAGGAAGAATTATCGTGGGGTAATTCAGGCATGGGGAAGTATCCTGGCATGGGGAAGAATGAAAGCAGGAGTTCTTATTTCCAGCAAATAAGGGTGGAAGACTGAGTGTATATATGTGGAGTAATAATAATAAAATCTAATGTTAATCCAGGAGGGGTTGAAAATAATGATCAAAGCTGACAGCAGTTCTCAGGCTAGTGGCTGCTTGGTTTTAGGGCCATGCCATCATATCAGTCCTACACCTGTTTAACCCCCAACTCCCTTGTTATCCACACACAATCTCTCTTTGCTCTTTGGAATTTGTTTGTTTTTATGGCTAATGGGCATAGGTAAAAGCCAAAGTGAAATTCAGTTTATGTTGGCATCTCTCTACTTCACAATGAGAATGCAGAATCATTAATATTTGTCCCATGACCTTTCTCTATACGTAGCTACATCGAATTCAGAGTGGTGTAGCTCTGGTGGCTCAGATATGGAGTATGTTTTGTTTCTTCTAGAACTCAAGCACTATGCAGTGATCGCTGGAAATGATTGGTTTTGACTCTATGGAACTGATTTACCTTGTTTTTTGTAGCAGAGTAGTCAAAACTGGACTCCAGCTGGGATCTCATGTTTGCAGGATAAAGAGAAATTACCTCCTCTGTGTCACAACCTGTTAATTGTCAATAGCATCACATTTTTCACCTGGATTTTGTTTGTGATCCACTCTAACTTCCTTTCATAAATTCTTTTTTTTTTTTTTTTTTTTTTTTTCCTGCTTGTCATGTTGTTCTTGATTTTCTGTTTGCATATTCAGTCTTTCAGATTTTTTGTCATTGCTGCTGTGCTGCTTTTGGACCACAAAATTTGTAGGGATCAGTTTGAATGGCAGTTGTGGTCTCCAGTGAGCTTCCCATTTTCTATGTGACTTACAAACAGAGTGGGTAGACTCTGTGCTGTCATTTAATGACATTTAATGTCATTTAATGTCTGTGCTTTCATTTAATGAAAGGATGGAATAGAAGAGGGTGCCACAGAAATATGTTGATAATTTGTGAGGAAAATGTTGACAACTTCTCTTTGAGTATGTTGTTGGTTTTTTTTTACATTTGTCATTGAGTGATTTGTTCAAGGTATTATTTCCTTCTCTGGCTTAAGAGAATGTCATGCAAAGCAAAGTCAAAAAAAAAAAAAAAAAAAAAAAAAAAAAACTAAAACCAATTGGAATATGTAACTGTTTTCATTTTGTCTAAGACATTCATTAAGACATTTCTATTCCTTTTGGAAAACTATAAATTCACTATATGTAGTGATTTTTATTTATTTTTTTTCTCAGGCTCAAACAGACGTAACGCTAAACACAGTGAAGGAGAAAACGTGCACCATATCGCAATATAACACTTCCATAATGGACAAGAGGAGATGAATTCATCTGATTCATTCAAAAGTAACATTGAATTTAGGGTTAAATTCTGCTACCTTTAATCATAGCACTCCATAACTCAAGTACCACTATTTACTTCAGAGAGATGGGTTTCTTGCATGTTTTACAGGAGCCTTGAGCAAACTATAATGCAAAGAATCCTAAGTAACTTCTGTGTTTGTCCAGAGAAGTGGGGCTCTAAGTGTGTTTAAAGAGAAAGCAGACAAAGAAAAAAAAATCTAGTTGATGAAAAATCAGTGTTTCTTGATATTTAATAATACTTGATTTTGATTTTTTTTTGTTTTATTATATGGCATATTTGTATTACACACAGTATATCATGTTCAATATGGATTTACCCATCTCAAAATTTAGCTCATTCCCATCGCATTGTCCCTGTTGAACAGCAAAAGGCAAGAGGACATCTATGTGATAAAGAGTGTCAAATATCATTCTGAAACAGAAAAAAAATGCTTTCTGCAGAATGTAAGATGATTCTGTGGAAATAACTGCCATAGAAGATCACAATGACTGAGGCATTTGTAAGTGATTTAACACAGACATAAATAATGAGACAAACTTATAGTGAATTATGATCATAGTTTGAAAGAACTATTTAATGTTTAAGATTTTGAAAAAGGAGTTGTTTGAGAAGTAATGAAAAGTAAAATTAAAAAAAATGAATAAAATGAGTAAAATAAAAAAAATGAGTAAAATAAAAAAAATGAGTAAAATAAAAAAATGAAAAGGAATGAAAAGTAAAGTTAAAAACAAAAATGAATAATGAAAATCTTTATTGGTATGACAATTCTGCTTCAAAGTCCTTACGTTAATTAAAAAAAAAAAAAAAAAAAAAGCAAAATTAGCATTTTCCCTCCAATGTATGAAAATAGTAGCATAGATCCAAACTGGTTTATGGTTTTACTGGTTTAGGATAAACCAACCGTCTGAGCCTCAGGCTCTAGATCCTAGAGCCTTGTAAATTGTAATGGTAACTACTGGTTCTGTGCTGGACTGCTTAACAAGAATGTTTTCCACCCTAGAAGTTCTGAATAAGATGGCAGATGCACAGGTGGTTGTAACAGCATACAATTCCTGAATAGGAAGTCTGTTCCCTGTTTTCTTGGAAAGAAATATTCAGACAGTTTAAAACTAACCAGCAGGTCACCAGCTGAACTAGAGATAAAATTGGGATGTTTATCTACCCTCATCCTTAGAAATATTCAAGAAGAAAAAAAAAAAAAAAAGAAAGAAAAAAAGAAAGAAAGAAAAAAAAAACAGCTAAATAAATCAAGACAATTGTCTTTACTGAGTTTTTCAGTGGTGTAACTAATATTGGATCATGGCTTGGTTTTTATTGATTAAAGAACATTTTAAAATTATCAAGGTTATCAAATTTTCAGATGTTGTAGAAAGGGAAACATCAACTAAGATGCAGAAATATTGTCCCTCTTTTCACTAAATGTGTTTTAATACAGTTTCTAAAAAAACACTTTGGTGTATTTTTGCTCTTTGAATAAACTTTATTTTCTTGCATGGCAACAACAGAAATGAACTCAAGGGAAATTATTCACATGTGTCAAAAAGGTAATGTGCCCTCACTTTCAAAGGGTTGGCATCAGTGTAAATTATTGCTTACAGGGTTAAATAACTTCTTTGATGCTTTTTTTTTTTTTTTTTTTTTTTTTTTTTATTGGCTGACTCTCATTTCTGAGGAAGATAAAAAGTTACTGTAATGCTGTAATGGAGCAGTTAATTAAAAAGAACTAAGGATTTTTAGACAGCAAAGAAATGGGTGTGGTTTTGTGATTTTGTTGAATGTTCTTGGGCTAAGACTGAAAATATTTTACAAGGGATTCTTTCTTTACTTTCAATTTCTATTTTGCTATTTGTATCATGTGCTTGAATGTTCATTTGTTTGAATAAAGACTATGTTTTTTTGTTTGGCTGGGTGTTTTTTTTGGCCATGTAATTAACACAAATGGTGATATTTAGAAATCGTGTAAGGACATTAGTGTGATGTAAAGCTCTTCATCCATCATAGTGCTTCAGACTTACTGATTTGAATCATGTCCTAGATATTTTGCTTCTACAATTTCAATGGAAATGAAACTTCAGTGAAACGTAATACATCTGGACAAATTCCAAGAGGATTCCTGCTGTTGTATTCTCAAACTGATCATCAAAAAGGCCAAATTTAAATAATTTCCTTTTCCTCAAAGTCCAAAATTTGTTAAGGCATTTCAAGGGGCAAAAGGCAAAAGCTAATTCTGTCTTTTTAAGATGCCAGTAATTTCCAACTGACTTAATTGTTTTCATTTGTAGTGACATAAATGTAGATAAGGAAATAACTTCTATGAATTTCATACCTTCAAAGTTATTTCAACACTGTCTGTGGTTCTTTGCAAAAAACTTTCTGATGGAAAACTATAACAAATGCATGTTTTTCTCTTCCTGTCTCTAAAACAACATCCTTCTTTCCAAAAAAAAAAAAAAGGGGGGGGGTGGGGAGGGGAACGTAGGAAGACCAGCCTCTGATTTGCACTGCAATAAAGCACCCAGACACATAGTTTTATCAACTGCTAGTATGCCTTTAACAAATCACAATTAAATATTAACAGCCCATGGAGCAGCATGGAGGGCTCTGCAATCCTTTGAAGGCATATTTGCCAATTAAACAGAATCTGACATTAGAGTAAAGGTGGCAAGGATCCAAACCAGAGAAATGAAAGTCAACCACTTCAGTGGCATTCATTAGCTCAACAGACATTCTTTGTGTGGCCTGTTTCTTTACTACTGCCAAATCCACACCCTGTTCAGGAACTTACCCAAGCTCAGATAAGCTTATTATGGAAATAACACTTTGTCACCCTTTACAACTTGCTTCTTGTTAAATTATCTTTTATCTTTTTTTGTAGTATTTGTCACCTCTCCTTGGGTGCCCGTTGTGTGGTCAAAAGGTATTGTGTTTGATTTGGAATAATCAGGTTCCAAAGTTTAATTGAAGTTAATAGGATAATATTTTAAAGATTCCCTCATCATCATCATACAAGAGTGAACGTTATTTGTGCATATAAAACATGTTCCTTTGCATGGAAATGTGTCAATGTCTATGTACTTTTTTGGGTCATCCAGTACCAGTAATACGTGCTGATGGGGGTTTGAAGGAAATTATGTGTGGGAACTCTCTAGTCTGGTGTACAGCCTTTCCAAAGTTTTGCTGCAACTGCAAACCTTGTGCTGAAACAGCAGAGGTGCTTATAACTGATTTTTCCCACTGAGAACATAAGACGGAAAGAAGGAACCTTTCCACCACTCCTTTTTCCACTATCTGAAAGAAAAGCTAGAGAAGCCTGGTGTAGGATGCTGAGCACCCTGGATTAAGAAGCTGTGCCAGCTCAGAGTGTTTATCATCCATGAAACCTGCAAACTGCACACAAACTTATGTCCCCTTCCTTCATTCTACAGTAAGAATATGGGGCTCTTCTTCAGACTTGTTCTAGTTCTTGTGTGTGCCTGAAAGAATACCCACACAAAGTGATTTCTGCTTTTGCGGCTTGAAGAAACAAAAATGTAACAAGAAAAAGTGGAATTCAGTCTCCTCAGAAATAGTTGAAAGCAATAAACTAAAAATTGAATATTACCTTCCCTACTGGGTCAAGCCAGGGCTTGGGCTGTCATGGCAGGGAGTAGGAAAAGGGGTGGTACTAGGATGGAGAAGGAAGGATGGACAGATGGACAGACTGGGATTGTACCTCCTTCTAGAAGGTACAGAAGAGGAACGTAGTAGTCAACAGCAAACTACACAAATCTTGACCTGAGCTTTAGCTGAGACACCAAGAGATCTAGTCTGTGTCCGTGGCTGGCAAACAAATACCAGGGCTGTTGTTTTTCTGTGTCCTTATGCATCTTTAGCATATGCATATTCCTGCTGGTTGTTGATATTTGCATTTTAGTACAGAGTTGTCCAACCTGGCTGTGCTACACATACATCTTTGATGACATTATCAGCATGGCAATTTAAATGGCAATTAAAAACCCTCTTTTTTTTTTTTTTTTTTCTTGGCTGAAACACTGCATTTCATTTCACTCATTCTCCCACACAGACACATGGAAAGAAGATATTCATCAGTAAGTAACTGTGAAAGACTGGAGAGTCAAGTGAAGAGAGAAAAGTAATTTATTGGGAAAATACTTACTTAAATAACCATCACATTTCGAAAGGTTCTTTGTATTTGCAATATTTAAGCTGATGCCTTAGCCTGTTTCTGATGGTTCTCAGGATTTATAATGACATATAAAACTCTTACTGGCACAGAAAAGATTTTAGATTTTTTTTCTATATTCTATATTAATTTGTGTATATACATCATACATATTCACTGTCATCACAAAAGCTGCATTTTCCATAAACACATACAAATGCAGCTTTCACTGAAGTAAGAAAGAACAAGTTTATTTCAGAGATGTATTCGTCTGCTTAGACTTCATAGGCAGCACTGAAATATGTCTCCTTTACCAGTATTATTGCTCATATCTATGACCTCAGGTTCTCTTTGACTGTTTTTTAAAAATGCCCTACTTAACACACCACACACTGGAACATTCCTCATCTAAAGTCACAGGAGTATTCTCCTGACTAAGTAGGATAAGAGAAAAAGGGAAATAAAAATAAATAAATAAATAAATAGCTTTATTTATGAGCATCAGGGAGAAAACAAGATTTTTTTGCCTTGCTCCCATAATGTATGCTTCCTCTGAAGTAGGAGAACCAGTGCCTCAGCAGGTGTCTATCAGCTGGCTCTGTGCCAATTTGCAATAGTGAGAAGTTTTGCTTTTGATGTCCTGATTTTGACATCACCCTTGCTGTTGATTTAATGAGACCTATGTCATAAATAGGATTACAGATCCCAGTGGTCTAATTCTCATCTCCTGAATACACTGAAGAGTAACAGTAACCATGGTAAATAATTACTTAAAATCAAATCAAAATTACAGCTTTAAAATTTGAATATTGAAAATGTTTGTTCCATGAACTGTATAAAGGGAGTCACTTGTCCTTATCTAGCTCCCCATGGAACATGATGGCACCCAATAAACAAATGTCAGCATCACAAATAAGCCCTTTGCTTACACAGTGTAGTAGGAGGTGATGCTGAAATCAGCCAAAACCATCTGAAATCAATGGTTGTTTATTGGAAACATGTTTTTCTGTTTCTAGGGCTACGAAGATGGTGAAAGGCCTTGAGGGGAAGACGTACGAGGAACGGCTGAGGTCACTGGGCCTGTTCAGCCTGGAGAAGAGGAGGCTGAGGGGGGACCTCATCACAGTCTACAACTTCCTCGTAAGGGGTTGTCAAGAGGCAGGAGACCTTTTCTCCATTAACACTAGTGACAGGACCCGCGGGAACGGGGTTAAGCTGAGGCAGGGGAAATTTAGGCTGGACGTCAGGAGGGGGTTCTTCACAGAGAGGGTGGTTGCACACTGGAACAGGCTCCCCAGGGAAGTGGTCACTGCACCGAGCCTGTCTGAATTTAAGAAGAGATTGGACTGTGAACTTAGGCACATGGTCTGAACTTTTGGGTAGACCTGTGCGGTGTCAAAGAGTTGGACTTGATGATCCTTAAGGGTCCCTTCCAACTCAGGATATTCTATGATTCTATGATTCTATGATTTTCTGTTCCCTCAAAAGCATTTTTTGTCCTTTCAATTTGGCGAAAATCAGGATCTGATTCTCAAAGCACAGATGCACTATGTAGTTCTCACAGAGTGATGGGAATTAATAAATGTTTCATGAGGATAATCTTTATCAGGAGAAATGCTTTAGGTCTCTAATTTTCAGATACTGCTTGATTAGCAGGATGTCCACATAGGTCCACATTTTTTCACCTGGATAATTACAATAAATATTCTGCTTTGAAGTCATTATTCACATGCAGATTTCAAAGCATGGTTTGTAAGGGAAGATATTTTATAGAAGTGAAGAGCCAATGAAGTTTTTTGCTAATAACACACGGAGGTCAGCAGAAGACCAAATGATGGGAATCAAGTCTTCTCTCTCTAATCTGGTATCTTAAATCACATTGTCTCTTAGTCACCAGATAATTTTCAGCTGTTGTAACTTGGCCTGAAGTTAGTGAATGTGATCCACTTTAGGATATGTACATGTGAACTGTTCAGGGTGTTTTCTAGTATTCATCAGCAGTGCTATTATCAGCATTTCTAGATGTGATTATCCCTGGGTATCAGCAGATAATAATGTGCATATGTGAAATAGATGCAGCTATATACTTTAGCACACACAAACATGTAGTCATGAGCATATAAACACACTTCCTCTCTCACACAGATATGCATACTTATATATCACTTATGGCAGATATAAATAAACATGCCATAGGGAAGCTTTTTAAATGAGCATATATTGTGCCTGCCTTATCAACTTGATAGATTTGATTATAATTTGTGACGTAGTACACAACTATTTCCTAAACTAGATTTTATACTGTAAAGATTCTTATATAGATTCTGTGCAAGACCTGTTTGCTATGCATTAAGAACAGGAGAGTTAAACCAAAGAAGGCAAGAAGTAGTCAGGCAAAAGAAGGAAAAAAACGCATGGTTAAGCAAAAGACTTGAAAAATTAGGCAGCAAGGGAAAAAGCAAATTGAAAGCTGCTTAGATTTACTGTAGCTGTAATTTGTGTTCTGCTTATTTACATAAGGTCTATGTGATTATCTTCTCTGCTGTTCTGTAATAGTCCTTACTGTAGTATCTGCTGCAACACATGGCACTTTTGTTATCTTGGATATGCAGGCCTCTTATTAAAGAGACACACTAACCAATATCTAAAGTGAACTTTTGACCATTCACAATGTTTGGAGATGAAGAATTTATTTCACCACTAACGGATGCAAAGGGCCAGGTTTGTATTCCCAAGTGTGCAGACTGCTCTGTGTTTATTTTAGGCTTTGCAATATATATATATATATATATATTTATTTATTATTATTATTATTTATTATTTTTTTTGTAGCAGTCTGTTTGTTTGTTTGAAAATATATGTTCTTAATTCTGGACTTTATGTAAACACAGTGTTGAGACCAAAGGGTTTTTCATTAAAATGCTGAATTCTCTTCTGGGCCTTAATTCCCCTCAAAGGTTCTTTACTCACCCTGCATGTCTCAATCTCCATGTCACATACCCTCATTTACTAAAGAAGAAACCTTCCACTTTGCCCTCTTTCTGATGTGTTGGTAGATAGGATGTATATTTCCTTGCTGTCATCTATGAAGATATGTGAATGCCTCAGAAATAAGGATATGTGAATGCCTCAGAAATCCTATTTGTGACATATCTACCTGGTATGGTAGATATGACACAAATCACTCACTGTATTCTAATTTGTAATCCCAAGAGTTATAACTCCTTACTAACTTCCCCTCCTCCCCCCCTTCTCCCCCCCTTCTCTCCCCCTCCCTTTTTTTTTTTTTTTTTTGCCATTGCCCCAGTCCTGTAGACAGAACAGGATGAGAGTCAGGCAGGGTCTATACAGTAGTGGTCTGACACTGGGTCACTTATGGGCCAAATAACAAATTATTCATAACTCTACTGAACTCTTATTCTCTTATTTTTGGTATCTGTGTTACATCAGGGCTCTTAAATCCTCGTTGGTCTTTTACAGGAGCATCAATCTGACTTCAGGTAAATAGTTTCACTCGGAAGTAAAGGATAATATTTTCCAGATAACATGTTCTTCCCCATTCATTCTTTCTAATGTTTACCATAAGTAGGATTATGTAGTATGACATGAATCATTTAAGCATTTATAATTAAAACATGGATTTTTGTCTGGTAAGGTGACTGAAAGTCTAGAACTGATCTAATTTCTGAGCTTTTACAAACAGCCAGAGTAAGCTGGAAAATAACTTTTTCATAGTTCAACAAACAATATTATGTTCCATTTGGCAAGACAACTTCTTAGAACATAGAGGTAGGCTCATAGCTTTACTGTTTCTCTCACTTTTTAATTACCTTTCACATCAGTGCACTTTAAATGTCTGTTTTTTAACATTTCAAAATCTTGGTATGTCTACATCTTTAGGAAGAAATCCATGAAATATTTCTCTAGCAATTGAACTAAATAAATTCCAAATACAACCTTAAATGAAGAAAATATGAGCAATTACTCCAGAGTTAAAATATTTTAAGTTAAACTGATTCTGCAGTCACTAGAGAAAAGACAGAGGCACATGATATTGTTTGAAGATCAGGATATAATGGAAAGCAACAGTGAAATATTTTCATAGTTAAGGTTTTAGTGATTCTTTTTTTTTTTTTTTTTTTTTTTTGCTTTTAAATATTCAAAAGTTTTTTGAAATGATTCCATTAAAACAATCAAATTCTTGATATAATTAGCAGATATTTTCCCCAAATAATCTCTCTTTAAAATGTGACCTAAAACTGTTCAGATGCTTATCATTTTTTTCCCCAATTAACTTCTGATTAAACTGGTTATTGTGGCTAGGCACTAGCTCCTAAAACACTGCCTAACCATCCACTCCTTATCATAAACACTAACCTTCATCTGAACTTTCCTTGTGCAATGGTACCTACATGTACGATTTTGCTTTGAAAAGTGCCACTATAAAGTGTAGTATGAAGGCTATACTTATACAGTTACCACCAACTATTGCCCGTAGGATGAATGACTGTATGCACTTTGACATGTTCAAAATAACACACACAGTTCTTGCTGAGAATAGTAGGCATTGTATGCTTCTAGGTGGGTACTCAGTTATAGATTCATGTAGAGAAAATATTACTCTAGCTTTCAAACCACTTATGTTTTGCTTACTCATAACCTGAAAGGGCTTTGCTATTTATTTATATATATATATATAAGTTTTGCACAGCTACTACCACTTAAATATATGGGAATTGTGGCTCAGACCCCATAAGGTAGTAAATAAAAGATGCCAGCACTGTCTATGGTGGCTGAAGACTGTAAAGCTGTTTTAATGTTCTCTTTCTGTTAAAACAATTCTCATGGGTATTTTAAAACAAGATAATGCTGATCTTAAACATCTTATGACCTTCATGCTGACTGCTTCCTATGAAGGAATTTTGAATTCGTCAGTGACAGAAGACAGAACATGATTCATAGGTTTTCCATCCTTCTATCATGAGAGAGAGCTCTTTGTACCATTTCTCAGACTGTCCTATGTGGGAGAAAAACATATCACAGAATCACAGAATCACGGAATTTCTAGGTTGGAAGAGACCTCAAGATCATCGAGTCCAACCTCTGACCTAACGCTAGCAGTCCCCACTAAACCATATCCCTAAGCTCTACATCTAAGCGTCTTTTGAAGACTTCCAGGGATGGTGACTCCACCACTTCCCTGGGCAGCCTGTTCCAATGCCTCACAACCCTTTCAGTAAAGAAGTTCTTCCTAACATCCAACCTAAAACTCCCCTGGCGCAAATTAAGCCCATTCCCCCTCATCCTGTCACCAGGCACGTGGGAGAACAGACCAACCCCCACCTCGCTACAGCCTCCCTTGAGGTACCTAAAAAGAGCGATAAGGTCACCCCTGAGCCTCCTCTTCTCCAGGCTGAACAAGCCCAGCTCCCTCAGCCGCTCCTCGTAGGACTTGTTCTCTAGGCCCCTCACCAGCTTTGTCGCCCTTCTCTGCACCTGCTCAAGCACCTCGATATCCTTCTTGTAGCGAGGGGCCCAAAACTGAACACAGTACTCGAGGTGTGGCCTCACCAGAGCTGAGTACAGGGGGACGATCACCTCCCTAGCCCTGCTGGTCACATTGTTCCTGATACAAGCCAGGATGCCGTTGGCCTTCTTGGCCACCTGAGCACACTGCTGGCTCATATTCAGCTGACTATCCACCATCACTCCCAGGTCCTTCTCTGCCTGGCAGCTCTCCAACCACTCATCTCCCAGCCTGTAGCTCTGCTTGGGGTTATTGCGCCCCAGGTGCAGGACCCAGCACTTGGCCTTGTTGAACTTCATGCAGTTGACCTCAGCCCATCGGTGCAGCCTATCCAGATCCTCCTGCAGAGCTTTCCTACCCTCAAGCAGATTGACACACGCATACTTCCAAAATTTCTTCTTATTTCCTTTTCTTCTTGGAATGATAAGACCAGGCTAGAGTTATGCTACTGAGGTAATAGAAATAATTTTGTCCATTTTTTTAACATGAGGTTGGAAAAAATAGACCATGATGTCATTTGGTAGTTAGGTACAGAAAATTCTTTTATCAGCTGTTCAAGGGAAAAAGAATGATTTTAGCAAGAAAGATTAATAGGGTAATTTTTGTGACATATATGATAAAGAAATGGTGGCATAACCCTGGGAGATAAGAAACATTGCAGAACTGTACAAGTGTAAGTGCTGAAGAGCTGCATTTGAGAGCTCTCAGCATAGAAATTATGAGGTTATTAGTGTATGCAAATGAAGAACTCAGAAGAAATCATAATATTAGACTAAATATTTACTATTTAACCAGTGTGTACTAGTGCTCATCTTCAGTCAATGTGCAATTATACAGATGTATAACTGAATTGTCTTTTCCTCCTTGTAGCCATCTTCACACTCTCTGTTGAGGACTAAATCTACAGATCACCTCTCTTCTGGTGTCAAAAACAGTAGGAAAATTAACTAGACTAATTTTGTTCTATCAGCTAAGAATGACTGTGTACCCCCAAAAAATCAATAAAAGATTCCTTCAGTCCTGTCCATGTTTAACAGGCAAGGTTTATTATGTTGAACCAAATTTATCTAGTTTCTATTTCTGGTGGTGCCTATGAACCATCCTTCCCACAGAATCCAAAGACTTGTGAGTCCTCTGTGCTGCCTTGTGGGTGATGAAGGATATTGAGTTGGATATTGAGTTGGCTGAGAGAGTCCACATTTTGTCCTTGCTTTAATGAAAACATTATTGGCAAATGCTTTTGCTTTAGTTCATTTTGCACTGGTTCAATAATTTCAGTTCAAGTGGTATAATATGAAAATATGAACACCCCCAGCCATTGCTCATAGTCATAGCTCTGATTCAAAAAAAAAAAAAAAAAAAAAAAAAAGAGAGAGAGGAGAGAGAGAGAGAGAGCTTGAGAGCTTGAGCCCTATTCCATCATTTCTGGCTGGAGTACAGTGTTAGATGGCCAGCTTAGCACATTGCATTTTTTTTTTTTTTTTCAGAAAATTGTACCAAACTTCTCAATGAGTACACTCTAAAAGGTAAAAGGTTGGGCTTTTATAAAAATATTATTGTAGTAGTAGTAGTATTTTCAGTGGAGGTTGTTCCAGCACAAAGAACAATCTGGGACATAATGTTTTCTTGCTGTTTCTCTGCCTGACCCTGTGCTTAACAGCAGGAGCAAGGGGGACTCTGGATTGGCAGGGAGAAGACTTTTTTTCTCTTTAAGGCTTTCTTTCTAGCCAACTGTAAAAATGATCTTGTTCTGCTCCTTCTCTGCCTCAGTTTACTTCATCTATAAAATAGAAGTGATAATTTCTGTTGTAAAATGCTTACATCTGTGGATGGAAAACATTACAGAAGAACTAATTACTGTTATGCTTAAACATTCCAGCATTGTGATTAAGTGATTTTTATGCCTCGATAATTATATTTCACTGGGGAAGAGTGGGCAAGCATCCATCAAACTTCCTGGCTGCAACTGAAATTCTAAGTTGACAGAAATTTTGTGGTGCAATCATTGATAACCACGGTTATGAATAGCTCTTAAACAAAGCTGTGAAAGAATTCACAGCCCCTTCAGATTGACATTATTTATAGCACACCCCAGGATGAGGTAAATTTCAGTCACGTACAGCTTGTTTAAAGGCAAAGTAAATTTTTATCAGTCTCCTGAATGCTAACAGATGAAAGACTCTGTTCAGATCCTTAGGCCTTATACAGTAGATAGCATAGCGCAAGCTAATTGGTGCTTCTGGCATTTGATTTAAATAAAGCTGTTTTGCAAAATTTTTATTTATAGTTTTGCACAGATGGATTTGATTTCTAGTTTGGAAATTCCACAAAGCATCTGTAGCACCCAGAGGAAAAAGGAGTAGAATAAACAGAGAAATAGGTACAGATCACAGTTTTAAGAATATATCAATTTCAGACAGCTTCACTTTAGAGCTTTTGAAGTCCTTATTTAGCAGAGCTTCTTTCTGAATAAATGGAGAGCAAGGGCCACATGATTTTACTGATAAGAGCAGTTTGTTCCAGGCTGATATGGAACAGAGCCTCACTTTACAACATCTCCCATTCATGCCACTGGGATTTTTGAAGAGTGAAGGCTTCTGCAAATCAGGAGATTCAAAGCACTTGCCATCTGGCTACAATATGGTTAAAATGGAAACTATATCCTGGCACCCCAGCTTCCCTCCATGTTCCCATGTAAGGGGCAACATGTATACCGTTGTACCTTACTGGGGCAAGAAAATATCATAGCTCACATCTCACCTGGAAAGACCCTTTCTTGGCCTTGGGCGTCTTGTGGCAGGGTAACACCGCTCATAGTCTCTTCAGAAAATAGACTACACTGTGGTTCCCAGAAGGAGAGGTGCAAAAACCAAATTAGACACATAAGAGAGCTGTTCAGTACTGCACATGAGTGCAACAGATACCAGTAGAAAGACACAACACTGTTCTTGCAAACCAGTGCCACTGCAATGTTGAATAATGTTGATTTTGGTATGACTTACTCAGTGGAGTACCAGTATGTATTGTGTAACCTTTTGCAGATGTACAGAACTGTGGCTTTCTGAGCAATAAATAATCACAGAATCACAGAATGGGTGGGCTTGGAAGGGACCTCTGAAGATCATCTAGTCTCTAACCTCATGAGAAGCAGGATCACCTAGAGCAGGTTGAACAGGATGACATCTAGGTGGGTTTTGAATATCTCCAGAGAAGAAGACTCCACAACCTCTCTGGGCAAACTGTTCCAGTGCTCTCTCACCCTCACAGTAAAGAAGTGCCCCCTCATATTGAGCCAGAATTTCCTGTGCTTCAGTTTGTGCCCATTGCCTCTCATCCTGTTGCTGGACACAACTGAAAAGAGGCTGGATCTATCTTCTTGACACCCTCCCCTCAGTTATTTATATACACTGATGAGGTCTCCCCTCAGTCTCCTCTTTTCCAGGCTGAACAGGCCCAGCTCTCTCAGCCTGTCCTCGTATGACAGGTGCTCCAGTCTTCTAATCATCTTAGTAGCCCTCCTCTATTGATGAATGATTCAGGCCTGGACTTAGCCATTGTGATACACAGCACTGTGTTGTTGAAAACCTGGCAAACTCTACCACAATGGCACTGAAATTACTGTATGAAACATTTTAGTCCCCCATATATTGAAGAGGGAGACCTGAGTGCCTAAAAATAGGATTTACCATACCTAGCATGCAGAGAAGAGTTGTGTCTCAGCTAGCAGAGAGAAAATGCCTGAGAGCAAAGAGGTATGTTTATTTACCTTCTCTCCCCACCTTGCCTACTGGCATCTCTGTGGTAGGTGCCTATGTGAAACAAAGATTCAGAGCCAAACGCTGTTTCTCAGTTCCAGGCACTGGTTTAATGCATTTCCGTAGAAATGTCTGGTTCGATTTTTTCAGAATAGGTTGTTAGTTTATGCTACTCTTTCCAAACTAATCTAATGGTTAAAACATTTACCTCAGCCTGATACAGTCAGAACTGCAGCTCCTGCTTCCCTACCCAGCAGGTGATGTGTAAGCACTGAGGTGAGGGGGAGCTGTATCTGACATTTCTCTTCCTGCATTTGGTCCAATTTGTGTAGTGGGACAGAAGACCCTGTGGAGGGAGCCACTTTTATAACCTTGTGATTAGAGAACAAGATCTGAGGAGAACTGAAAGCCCATCCCTTCTTTATTGGGAATGCCCTATCCACAACCTTTAGCCTCATTCATGTATTGAGGCCTTGTCTGCCTCAGGTGGGCTCTCAATATGGACTGCATGTAACTCTTTAGCATTAACTTAGGTGAACTAATATATTTTATTGCTATCCTTTATGTGTGAACATTTGTCATTTTATACTTCTGACTAACTTTAACAAGAGTTGAGGGATTCACACTGGGAGGAGAATTAAACTTTTTTTCCAATGAATGACATCAATGCAGCTCTTGGCACATTTTCACAAATCATTTTTCTATGTTACGTAGTAGTACAATACAGAGAAATAAGGGCAAGCTTTACTCCTAGAGTTCAGCTGGCTGCCCTCAAAAGTCCTTGGAAATTAGCTGAATAATCAATTTCAAGAATTAGTACTTGAAATAATAGATTTTATAGGCAGTGAAATTAAGTTATTTATTTCTCTCTTAATAACCTTAGTTGATTTAAAAAAAAAAAAAAAAAAAAAAAAAAAAAAAAAGGAAGAACAAAAATACAACAAAAGGCTTACATTATGCATTACTATAGTTTCATTTAACATTTAGGCATCCATATGCATTTACTGCTTTGCTGGGAGGGTTTAAATACCCTGAGCTAATTATAGGATAATATTTTCCAACTTACAAGGGTTAAATTGAAAGCTCTGCTAATGAGATACTATTCCTGGCTATTAAACTGAAAGAAGGGTCTATTTAATTATAAACTATGTTAAAAAGCGTAATCATCTCGTAATGTAGAAGCTCTCATCTGGATTATTATTTTTGTGCACAGTTATAAACATTGCCTGGCACATTACAGAATTGTTAACATTTATGTGAGTGTAGTTATTTTACAGAATACCAATATTGGCACCATGGATAAGTCATTTTATTTCACTAAGAATATTTCACATCTAGTAGATATATTTTGTCCTTTATCAGAAATAGAAAGTAACAAAGCAGAGAGGAGTTGGGACAGACTGGAGGAACTGTTAGTACTGTCTGTCAATAGTTTAATTTGTTTTCATGTGTCCTTTTAAAATACTGACTCATTTCACTTTAAAGAGCTATGAGGTGTACTGCAACTAGCAATTCTTAGAAACCTGTGGAATGAAGTAAAAAGCAAAATGTGTTTCTTTTTCCCCACTCTAAGGCAGTTACAAAGTCATTTATAGTACAGGTTGCTCTTCCAGAATGACTTGTTCACTAAAGCTCTAAAAAACTGAGACATGAACAAGCCTGAGAACTAATTAATCAAAATATGTCAAGAGCTTCTTCTATGTCACTTACTGGAAGACTCCTTGTGGAAGTTCTTTTTTTCACAGCAGCCATGCAACTTTTATTAAATCTTTTCCTTCCTTCAGCTGGCAAGAGCTGCTGGAAGTTATCAGGTGGCAGCTGTCTTTGCAAGGCCACCAAACATGGAAAGGTTAGCTGCAGTTGAGATATGAGCTATGAGCATTGGAAGGGAAGGAGGTAGGTTAAGACTTGGCTTATACATGGCTTGGCTGCTGTGCAGGTAGTCTGTGGTTAAAGGGGAGACAAAAGTCACTTAAAAGTTTCAGAGCACATCACTGAGCCACAATGTAAGGTCTCTGGAAGATTGTTGGGAACTTATTGCTGTGGCAGCTGTCAGCAGGTAAACTGGAGTTGTTTAAGCCTGTGGGATTAAGGACTAGTTCATGAAGTTAATTACATGCCTAATAGAGTCCTTTCTTGAACTTCTTGAACACACAGAGCTTCTGTTAAGTAAGCAAAGCTTTTGACTGGAGGGAAGTTGCACACATTTTACAGTAGATCAAAGACAGTAAAATATACATATATTGTGTTTGTACTGGGGCAGTATATATCACTTCAAGAGGGTGAAGTATCTTAACTCTTTCTCTCCTGGATTTAGAACCTGAGGCTCTACAAAACCATCTCTTAAATTTACAGGTCACAAAATCAGAGTATTACAGAATGGGTGAGGTTGGAAGAGGTCTCTGGAGATCATCTAGTCCAACCTGCCTGATCAAGCAGGGAAACCTAGAGCAGTGTGACAAGGACCACATTCAGGTAGCTTTTGAAGATCTTCAGGGGATGAGACTCCATAATATCTCTGGTCAACCTGTGCCAGTGCTCAGGTCCACATCTTTCTGCCACTTTTTTCCAAAATACTTGTATTGATTTCTTCCCTTATTAAGCCACTACCTACCATTTTAAAAGCCACTGGCATACAACTTGCACCCCGATGTTGTCCACATCTGTTATTTGCAACAGTTAACAACTGGTTACCTGGAGGTGGGATAACTCTTTGATTATCTATTCTGAACTCGTGTGTTAACAAAGGAAAAACTCTCTGTTAGGAGCCTTCTGTATGAATAGGAACATGAGGAAGTGTTTCTTTACAAGCTTACGTGTTCATGTGGGGAGACTGGAAGAAGGGCTAGCTCTCACTAGATTCAGTCCAGGCTTTCCAAACCCTATTTTATGTGAAAGAGAAAGAGGACATCCTGGATTTCCTGGTATCTACCACACTTGAAAGAGAAAGTATTTTGGTGGTGGTGGTAGTGTGTTTTTTGTTTTTGTTGTTGTTGTTTGTTTGCTTATTTGTTTGTTAGTTTGTTTGTTTTCATAGAAGAACAAGAAATGGAACAAGTTACCGCATCCTTTTTTACTCACATCCTTTTAATTACGTGGGAAAGGAGAATACACTGTTAATATTTACACTCACAGTTCTTTTACTTATTCTACTTCCTAGTTATGTCATGTGCTTTACTGCTCCTTACCTTGTTTTATTTTATTTTATTTTATTTTATTTTATTTTATTTTATTTTATTTTATTTTATTTTATTTTATTTATTGTATTTATTTATCTCAGGCTTTCCTTCCCTGATGTCTGAACTGTCTCCCATCTTGTTACATCTTCTCCCTCTAACCTAGCCCACAATATTACATCTTTTTATTTTTCCCTTTTTGAAGGCATTTGTATGTGGATTATAGTTTCTTTTTGAACCTAATTTGGGCCATTTTATGCTATACAGTCATTATGTTTCCCCAGGAGGAAAAAGCAGAAGTGAGCTTTGCTAGAGGTATAGGGTATGTCTACATTGAGCAAGCGGTATGACCTAACCAAATAAATGTGTGGCTGTGGAGCAAAACACTACAGAGGATACCTCATGCCCACTGTAAATGTATTTCAGGGCTTTTACTTTGGGCTAGATCTAGCCTGATTGTGCAGTTTAAATAATCATTTACTACTGAAATGCATTAAGTGAGCTTTGGCAGTGCGTCTTCCAATTTAGTTTCATCCAAAAGGAGTACAGTTTGTCCACTTTGAGACTGCACTGTGATGCAAGCTATTACGATGAGGATGAGGAGGCTCACTTCAAAAACATGTTCCCAATCCAAGGTAACACTAATAGAGCTGAACCTATATTGAGACAGCTCCTTCTCCCCTCCCTCCTCTCCCTCAAACTCTGCTTTAGTGTTCAGTTGAGCCTGACACAGCCTTCTCCAATTCAGTGAATACTGCATGTTCTGGTGGAATGCCCAGCTCTTAGGGAAAAAGATTTTGGCAACTATGTGTATGATGGTTCAGTGTAATGTGCTTTGCTTTGCCTAGTCTTGTTCCTGCATGGAAATATGATTTTTTTATTGTTGTTGTTGTTAATACCATTTTTAGTTTGTCTCATGTTTTAGTAGGGTAGGGAAAAGATATGGTCTTCTTAAATCACTTCTCTCAAAATCAAGGAATTGTGCCTTTTTTTTTTTTTTTTCTTACGTGCTTCTTACAGTAAGTAGCTTAATTTATTTGTGTCAAAACATTAAAACTGTTTATATATTTAGATTTTATTTCAATAACACTAAGGTACATTGAAGTCATAATTGCTTGGGAAAAATAAAGCTAGTCAGAAAAGAGTAGTGATGTTTTGCAAAATATGTGTTTTTACATTTATTATAATTGCATAGTCCCTAGAATTCTGAATTCCCCTTGGATTTATGAGTTCACTTTAGGTCTGATTTTCTCCCTGTGGATTTATGAGTGATATCACTGGCTTCAAAGAAATCATCCCAATGAGACAGATATATTTCTGTGAAGGCATATGAGCATTTTAAGATTAGGAAAAACAATAATAATAATAATAATTAAAAAAAGTTCAGAATCATTGAAAAAAAAAAAGATCAGAATCATTGAAGGGGAATTTAGGAACCACTGAGCTTATTTCCATGCTGCTGCAGGCAAGCATCATAGAAATAATCTTTTTCCTAAACCAATTCCATAACGTTTTATGTGCAGTTCAGCTTTTTATTCCCATTATTGCCATTAGAAAAATACTCTAAAATGTCACTTATTTCTGGGTGAATTAAGTTTTAATCATTTATACCTAGTTGTTCTCATGCCGCACTGTTCTTCCCAAACTAATATTAAATGGCTTGATATATTAACAAATTTTTTATCTTCTCATAGCCTTTCAGCCATCAGTTTGACAGATTTATCCAGAAACATCTCCAAATGAGAGAGAATTTAGAGTATCATTTTGCACAATATCATATGCTTACTTATCTTAGCTGATTTCACTTACGATCTCTTTTTTTTTTTTTTTTTTTTGTTATGTAATACTTTTATTAATAAACATTTGTCTGAGTCTTTTTCCCCAGTCATTTTCAGTTGAGTGTCTCACCTATAACAGATTTTTTTTAATTATTATTATTTTTATTAGTCCCTTAGATCAGTTGCAGCCTAGACTATTGAATTTAGTCTATTACTCTAGTCCTTGACACCATTCTGCTATTCATCCTCCCTAGTACTCATCATTAACTCACCTCCTTTTCAGGCACTGAACTCCTTGATGCTTCTCCTTTCAACATCACACATTGTTATCTCTCTTTTAAACAATTCATGCCCTCTTTTATAACCCCTCATCATCTGCTTCTCTACTTTAATCTCCTATGTGATACTTTAAAAATTGCTTTCAGAAGTCTCAGCAGAGTAGAAAAAAAAAAAAAAAACATTTTTTCATCTTGGAAAGTTATTTAAATAGTATGGCTTAGGCAATCCTTAACAAATCAATATTACACTTGATATTATTTTTCCATTTATCTTTACCTTGAAGCCTATCCAAACCTTGCTCAGGTTGATATTGTAATTGCATGTACAACTTTCTCTACTTAAATATTAACTTGCTGTTCTCCAGTCATCGAGTATTACTCTCAAAGACATAACAAAATAATTAAATATACTTGCTAGCAGATCAACAATTTCAGAAATCTGTAAGCTTTCCACACATTGTATTAAGCCCTTTGGTTTCTGATTTTAAGTCAACAGAATAATTTTTATTCCCAAGGAAATTTTTATAAATATATTCACATTAAGCCATCAGAACTCTGCTTCCATTTTCAGCAGAACTGTATGCGTAAAAAATTAAGAGGAAGCATTGACTTAGCATTTCAGCCACACTTGGGAGTATTTCTAACCTTTAACCCATACTCACTGCATAGCAAATCCATGTTTCTATTGTGTTCTCTTATTTCTAATCCATCCTGGTGAAAACACCAGGTTTGCATTGGATTTGGCTCCTGACAGTTATCATTATGCTTTTCATAGAATCACAGAATCACACAGAATCATCTAGGTTGGAAGAGACATCCAAGATTACCTAGTCCAACCTCTGACCTAACACTAACAAGTCCTCCACTAAACCATATCACTAAGCTCTAAATCTAAATGTTTTTTAAAGACCTCCAGGGATAGTGACTCAACCACTTCCCTGGGCATCCTATTCCAATGCCTAACAACCCTTTCAGCATAGAATTTCTTCCTAATATCCAACCTAATATCCAATCCAGACATTAGGAAGAAACTGTTTACTCAGAGGATAGTGAGGCACTGGAACAGGTTGCCCAGAGAAGCTGTGGATGCCCAGTCCCTGGAAATGTTCAAGGCCAGGATAGATGGGGCTTTAAACAACCTGGTCCAGTGGGATGAGTTTGGAACTAGATGGTCTTTAAGACCCTTGCAACGCAAACTCTTCATGATTATATGTTATTTTGTGTTTTTGTAAGCTTAAAAAGATTAGAAGTATCTTCCATACTTGGGATAGATTTTTGTAGATTTTGTACCTTTAATAGAGAGATTTCCCAAGCTTATACTACTGTGCAATCCATAAGTACTTCAGACCAACTAACTTTGTTAATTAGCTAACTTAATTTGTTCTTTTGAAATTGAGAATTATACCTTAATTATAACCATACCTTTATATTATACCAGTATTTATTATTATTTATTTTTATTATTGTTTTATTATTTTATTATATTTTATTATTTTACTTTATTTCTATAAATTTATTTTATTTTTTATTATATTACTTATTTTTTATTATTTTTATTATTTATATTATACCATTATACCTTAATTATAACCATACCCATGAATATCTTTACATCTATTTTATCTGAATCTAATAATTATCTGAGAATGTCTTTGAAGATCATGACATTCAAAAAGTGAGGTTAAAGTAATCTTATAATTCTTTTTGTACATATTTGTTAGTGGATTTTTGTTTGATGTTTGTTTGCTTGTTTTTCCTGTGAAGGAAAGGACTCAGGAACAGTTCATCATTAGTGTTATTTCTCTTTTTTACTTGAAAAAAAAAAAAGTTATTCATCATTAAGTCTAGAGGCCCAGAGCCTGTGCTATGTGATTCTCTTCAGGAATGATATTGACACAGCCAGGCTTGATTGTCTTCTCAGTGTACATAGTCATCTTCACGTTTTATTAGGCTACTTTAAAGTCAATGTAAGAAAGTGAATATGTTGATCTACCAAATCTTGCTTTTGTTACAGCTTTCCTGAGCAACATTTGACCTTAAATACCTCTGTTTCAATCATGCTTCCTATTTAACAATGTCTTTCTTGCCCTATAAGATTTTATGACAGTTCTTACTCAGTATTTCAAGTTTGTCCACTGGATTCTACAAGCATTTCTATTATTACCTACTGTTCGTACCAGTTTCTCAGGAAGATGAGATATCAGCTCTTTTCATAATGAGTACTTTTAGTATTTTTCCAGCATTACTAAAAGTGTTATATATGTAGTGTTATAACATATATATATATATAATCATTTCATTGACCAGCTTCACTGGATAAATTAATGGAAAACTCACTAGTCATCTAGTCACTAGTCTGTTTGAAAAACATGGAGACAGAATGTATGACAGGGAGACTATAGAAAGTTACAGCTCCTAATTTGAAGTCTGACAAGCCTGGGACAACACCTAAAGCTGCTCTTTTTTTTTTTTTTCTTTGATGAAGCTGGTGAGGGGTCTGGAGAACAAGTCTTACGAGGAGCAGCTGAGGGAGCTGGGCTTGTTCAGCCTGGAGAAAAAGAGGCTCACCTTATCACTCTTTATAAGTACATTAAAGGAGGCCGTAGCGAGGTGGGGGTTTCTCCCATGTGCCTGGTGACAGGATGAGGGAGAACAGGCAAAAGTTGTGCCAGGGGAGTTTTAGGTTGAATATTAGGAAGAACTTCTTTACTGAAAACATTGTGAAGCATTGGAATGGGCTGCCCAGGGAAGTGCTTGAGTCACCATCCCTGGAGGTCTTCAAAAGACGTTTAGATGTTGAACTTAGCAATATGGTTTAGTGGAGGACTTGTTAGTGTTAGGTCAGAGGTTGGACTCAATGATCTTGAGGTCTCTTCCAACCTAGACAATTCTGTGTGAAATATAGGCAGCTATATAAGAGCCTTGAGATGTATTGAATGCAGTCCTCTCCTCCCATTTTGAAAGTCTTGGTGGAGCTGCTTGGGGAAGGATTTGCTGCAAGGAGGAGAACAATGTTCTCCATGCCAGATGACCATCCTGAACTATTCCATTAGCTGTCTCATTGGCATGAACATGCTGTTTCTTGCTGTGCTGTTCTTCTTTCATGGTGCTTGGCAAGTTTAGTAGATCAGAGAAACTGGACATACAAGATAGGTGATCTAAATGGTTTCTTGCTGTATACTCTACTTCAACAGGCGTGCTCTGAAATGCTGCACACAGAGCAATGTTAGAGAAGAAAAATTACATCAGATGCCGGAGGAATAATCTGCCACTACAGCAAGTCCAGTGCCCAGGGAATGGGTAGATATACTGTTTCCTCTGCTTCAGTGCATGGTAAAATACAAGTAGCTACTATGGCAACATCACATGGTACATTTGTTATCTCTGAATGAGAATGTGTTGAAGGAAGTAGCAGATCAGTATGCCATGTGTGCTTTCATTTTCTGGAATGTTTTCAAGGGAAAACATCTGTTCAGATATTTTTCCTGGGATTATAACTGTAGTTAAAAAAATGTGAAGAGGAAGGGATGTAATTCTCTCTCTCCATGCACTCTTTTTTTTCTTCTCCTATAAAATTATGGTGTTTTCTAAGAAAGTAGAGTTCTTGTATCTTATGTCATGCTGTTTCCCCTGAATAAACTCTACTATAGAAATTTGGATTTTAGGCAGTTTCCCTAAATGAGTAAAAATACAAATATTCCTTTGAATTCTAAGGTGGGAATATTGTAGATAGGTGGGAATAGAAGATATTGTCAGGAGGTTAGCTAGAATCTTTCTGTATAATCTGGAAATGTTATTTTAAGATTTTTTGTACACCTATGCATAACACTTTATAGAGAAGATGGTCTGTAGTTATATTATTGACCTGGAATTCAAGAATTCAAGAAATACCTATTCCATTCTTGTCATGACTACTCAGGTGTCATCTTTGACTCTAGTTCTTTAATAATTATACAGTTCACATCTTCCCTATGTGATTGTTGCTTTTTTTTTTTTTTTTTTTTTTTTTAAATGGTAAATTCTCTGGATTCCTTTCACTTGATTTCAGACATCTGCACATAGACTTTTATATATGAAAAAGCTGTCTAGACTCCCTTTACAGTCAACAGAAAAAATAAAAAAATAAATAAATAAATAAACACTTTTAGGATACCATTCATCAAGACAGTTTTAGATGTTTAGATAAGGCTAAGAAAAATTGCATTCTAAAAGAGCCTTTTTCTTTCCACTGGTTATAAAGGGGATCAGTTTATAAGTTGATATTCAGATTGTATATATCTAAATTTGGACACATAAATAATACTTTTGAGAAGAAGACTATCTCTTGATATGTGTTAGTAAAGTATCTTCACTGACGTGCCTCTTTCTCAAGTCTGTGGTTTCTGTGTGATACTAGAACACACACTACAATCAAAAAGGTGACTGTAGGAGGCCCTAGTGTTCTTTCTTTCCTAGACACCAGGGCAAATTTCAATCAAACAGGCACACAGATGAGAAAACTGATTAAGATAAAGAAAAAAAAAATGGCCAGAATCCTAAGCACCAGCTTTATGAGAGTTAACAAGAACTCTCTCATAAATAAAAACATATCAAATAAATCAATGAACTGAACCTGGGTTGAATCTGAGACAACCTCAGAGCAAAATGATCCATTTCATATTTTTAATCAAAAATTAAAGTGCCATCCAGATGCAAAATTGGAAAATTTCTGATATCTCAATAATTATTATAAATACTAAACATTTGCTTGCACAATTCTGCGACAAATAACTACTAACAACAGCCAATTTTGTGAAGATTTGTTGCTAATTTTCATGCTAGGAAGCTTCAAGTCTTACTGGAGATTTGCTTTTTGGGTTAATCATATCCATGTCACCACAGCAAAAGTCTGATGTTTTTAACAGAAGGCACTGAAATAGAATTAGTGAACAAATCCAAAAACATTATTTAAACTCCAAGTATTTAACTTTGGGTACAATGGTCTAGAGAATGCATTTTCATGGTAGCTACTTTGACTTCAAAGGTATTCACAGAATCATAGAATGGCTATCATGCAGAGCCTACCTCATGCTGGTGGCCACACCTCTGTTGACGCAGCCCAGGATGCAGCTGACCTTCTGGGCTGCAAGTGCATACTGCTGGCTCATGTCAAGCCTTTCATTCACCACAACCCCCAAATCTTTCTCTTCAGGGCTGCTCTCAATGAGTTCTCCCTGTCTGTACTCATGTCTGGGATTACCCCAACCCAGGTGCAGCACCTTGAATTTAGATTTGTTGTACCTTGGGAGGTTCACATGGGCCCATTCCTCAAGCTTTTTAAGGCCCCTTTGGATGGTTTCTCTTCCTTCTGTTGTATCAACTGCACCACTCATCTTGGTGTCATCTGTAAAAGTGCTGAGTGTTCACTTGATCCCACTGTCTATGTCATTGATAAAGATAAACAGTACTGGTCCTGAGGGATACCACTCGTAACTGGCCTCCACCTGGAAATAGAACCATTGACCACCACTATCTGGATGCAACCTTCAAGCCAATTTCTTATCCACTGGATAGTCCACCCTTCAAGTCCATCTCTCTCCAATTTGGCGATATGTGACAATGTCAAAGGCCTTACAGAAATCCAAGTAGATGATATCAGTAGGTCTTCCCTTATTAACTGATGCAGTCACTCTATCATAGAAGGCCACCAGATTGGTCATGCATGATGAGCTTTTGGTGAAGCCATGTTGGCTGTCTCAAACCACCTCCTTGTCCTGCATGTGCCTTGACATTGTTTCCAGGAGGATCTTTTCCTTGATCTTGCCAAGCACAGAGATGAGATTCACCAGTCTGTAGTTCCCCAGGTCCTCCTTTCTACCCTTTTTAAGAATAGGAGTGATGTTTTCCCTTTCCAGTCACCAGGGACTTCACCTGACTGCCCTGGCTTTCTAAATATGATGGAGAGAGGCTTGGCAACTCCATCAGCCAATTCCTTCAGGACCCTGGGATGCATGTCATATAGTGCTTCTTTTTCATAGCCTTCTTTTTCAGTTTCATCAGTTGGTCTTGAATCTGCTTTCCACTTACAGTGAGAGGGACTTTGCTCCCCCAGCCCTCATCTTCAGGTTCAGGGAAACAAGAGACGTGTGAAGACTGACTGGCAGTGAAGACGGAGGCAAAGAAGTTGTTGAGTACATCAGCCTTCTCCTTCTCCCCTTCTCTATATTGTAGAGTGAATTATCTATGAATAAGCCACAGTAGTCATCTTTTAAAATATTTAGGGTCAGTAGCTAGGACAGGTGATGGTGAAATAAACCTGAATTAAACCTGAAATAATAAGCAATAGAAACACAAATAAAACCAGTTCTGTGGAGAAAAGCTAAACCTGAATAGCAAGAAAAAGTAGAATTGCTCTGCCCCTGGCTGTATTCTCAGAGCATTTAAGATGTCCTGGGACAAGAAGACTACAGTCTTTTCATTATTATATGAGCTGAAGGAGACTGGAAAGATGAGTTTTCTGTCTCTAAAGGATGGGAGATGTAGAGGTGGTGAATATTGTTGCTAAGACGATTCATGGCCCTCATGGAAGTAAATATTGCTCTGACTTCTCTCTTTGGGACAGTAGTGGCTAAGTTTTGATTTTCAGGTTCTGGTACCAGAAAAGCTCAAAATGGGACTATGGGTGTTTTGCCACTGTCAGCAACCTACTTCTTTAAAGGACTTGCCAATCTTTGCCTCTACACAGAGCCAGCACTTGTGAGAGAGCATAGTTTACCCTGAGTACAGAAAATACATTAAAAGTCTCTTTTCAGTCATCTGCTCTTGATAACAATCTCAAAATTCCTACCTTTCCTGAGGACTATTGCATACTGCTGTATAGTATATGCTTAGTTTTCTGTCAGTCCGTGAATATATGCAGGATCAGATCTTTCTCTGATAAATATTAAAAGAGGAGTTCTCTCCTAAATCATTTTATATTTTTGCATACTGTGCATCAAAAGATGTGGGTAAGATTTGCTGATGAGAACCAATCTTGGTTTGAAAAGGATGTGTTGTCTTCTGCAAGACTTTTAGACTAGGATGATGTACTCAGTGCAGACTGATATTTCATGTCAGATGGAGATATTGTGAGTCAGTTGAAAATTGGGATGAAGCCTAGACATAATAAAGATGAACTGTCTGAAAATGGAAAGCTTCTCTCTAACTCATCCATACTCTGTTCTATAGATGGACTACATAACTTATAATAGGTTTCTTTTATGGGATCATGTGAAAATATCCCTGACAACAGATGGACTGAGTCAATGAAATCTAATTACATTTAACAATTCTACAGACATGTAAATTTGGTAAAGTAAGGGAAGGATTTTGGAACCATGTCCAGAGTTTTTATTGGGTCTATATTCTGAATTAAAACCTGACAAATTATCAAGCTTATATGAAAATTAATATTATGATTATATTCTTGCCTGAGAAATTCACCTTCATTCTAACCTGATGTTCGTTCAACACATGCCTGTAATTGCCATTTATGCACTGTTTAGTTGCTCTTGGAAATGAAGGAGTATTACATCAAAAAAGTCAGTGTTCATTTCTGGGGAGGTAAAATTGTTTACATTGTTTGTGTGCTTGCAGCCCAGAAAGCTGCATGTCCTTGCAAACCATGTCCTTGGCTGCATCAAAAGAAGCATGGCCAGCAGGTTGAGGGAGATGAGTCTGCCCCTCTACTCTTGTGAGACCCCACCTGGAGGACTACATTCAGCTCTCCCCCAACACAAGAACGACATGGCATCACAGAATCACAGAATCACAGAATTTCTAGGTTGGAAGAGACCTCAAGATCATCGAGTCCAACCTCTGACCTAACGCTAGCAGTCCCCACTAAACCATATCCCTAAGCTCTACATCTAAACGTCTTTTGAAGACTTCCAGGGATGGTGACTCCACCACTTCCCTGGGCAGCCTGTTCCAATGCCTCACAACCCTTTCAGTAAAGAAGTTCTTCCTAACATCCAACCTAAAACTCCCCTGGCGCAAATTAAG
This sequence comes from Aythya ferina, assembly GCF_964211825.1. Lineage (NCBI taxonomy): Eukaryota > Metazoa > Chordata > Aves > Anseriformes > Anatidae > Aythya > Aythya ferina. The sequence goes on along the minus strand of NC_140298.1, from coordinate 107,552,371 downwards.
CCCATTCCCCCTCGTCCTGTCACCAGGCACGTGGGAGAACAAACCAACCCCCACCTCGCTACAGCCTCCCTTGAGGTACCTATAGAGAGCGATAAGGTCACCCCTGAGCCTCCTCTTCTCCAGGCTGAACAAGCCCAGCTCCCTCAGCCGCTCCTCGTAGGACTTGTTCTCTAGGCCCCTCACCAGCTTTGTCGCCCTTCTCTGCACCTGCTCAAGCACCTCGATGTCCTTCTTGTAGCGAGGGGCCCAAAACTGAACACAGTACTCGAGGTGTGGCCTCACCAGAGCTGAGTACAGGGGGACGATCACCTCCCTAGCCCTGCTGGTCACACTGTTCCTGATACAAGCCAGGATGCCGTTGGCCTTCTTGGCCACCTGAGCACACTGCTGGCTCATATTCAGCCGACTATCCACCATCACTCCCAGGTCCTTCTCTGTTGGGCAGCTTTCCAACCACTCATCTCCCAGCCTGTAGCTCTGCTTGGGGTTGTTGCGCCCCAGGTGCAGGACCCAGCACTTGGCCTTGTTGAACTTCATGCAGTTGACCTCAGCCCATCGGTGCAGCCTATCCAGATCCTCCTGCAGAGCCTTCCTACCCTCGAGCAGATCGACACACGCACCTAACTTGGTGTCATCTGCAAACTTACTGAGGGTGCACTCAATGCCCTCGTCCAGATCATCGATGAAGATATTAAAGAGGACCGGCCCCAGCACCAAGCCCTGGGGGACGCCACTAGTGATTGGCCTCCAACTGGACTTGGCTCCATTCACCATGACTCTTTGGGCCCGGCTATCCAGCCAGTTTCTAACCCAACGAAGCGTGCGCCAGTCCAAGCCAAGAGCAGCCAGTTTCTTGAGGAGAATGCTGTGGGAGACGGTGTCAAAAGCCTTGCTGAAGTCAAGGTAGACCACATCCACAGCCTTTCCCTCATCCCCCCAGCGCGTCACTTTGTCATAGAAGGAGATCAGGTTCGTCAAGCAGGACCTGCCTTTCATAAACCCATGCTGACTAGGCCTGATCGCCTGCTTCCCCTGCAAGTGCTGCGTGATGACTCTCAGGAGGATCTGCTCCATGAGCTTCCCTGGTACTGAGGTCAAACTGACAGGCCTGTAGTTTCCCAGGTCTGCCCTCCGGCCCTTCTTGTAGATGGGCGTCACATTTGCTAGCCACCAGTCAACTGGGACCTAATGGCATATTAGAGTTAGTCCAGAGGAGGGCCATGAGGATGGTCAAGGGACAGGAGCACCTCTCCTATGAAGACAGTCTGAAAGAGTTGGGATGTTCAACCTGCAGAGAAGGCTCTGGCAAGACCTTCCAATACCTAGTTAATATACAAAAGGTATATAGCAGCCTTCCAATATCCAAAGAGGACCTACAGGAAAGCTGGGGAGGGACTCTGTCTGGAAGTGTAGTGATAAAACAAGAGGGAATGATTTTAAACTAGAAAAGGGTAGATTCAGATTAGATATAACAAAGACATTCTTCATTATGAGCGATATGAGGCACTGGAACAGGTTACCCATAAAAGCTGTGTTGTCCCAACTGTGCAAGTGTTTAAGGCAAGGCTGGATGGGGCTTTGAGCAACCCCATCTGGTGGAAAGTGTCCCTGACTTGTCTGCAGGGGGATTGCAATTAGATGGCCTTTAAGGTCCCTTCCAACCCAAAATGTTCTCCACTTCTATGATATGGCTTATTTAGTCTCCCTTAGTTTAATTGCAATGTGTCCAACATTGGAGAAGTCTGAATCCAAAAAAAAATATGCAGTATTGGTTCAGACAAGTAGTCCTCTTAACTCAGTACTCTGCTTCTGATAGTGTCAATAATAAATGTTGTTCTGGGAGAGCACATAATCCTGGTCACACTCTACATTTCATTTACCACCAAAATGATTTTATTAGAGATGGAGAAAGCACATCTTGCTTGGACTTGTTAGTATTGCTTTATGAATCTGTTGTCCATGAATTTATATAATCTCCTTTTGAACCTGCTAAAACTGTTCTCCCCCTCAACCTCTTTTGACCATAGGTTTCAGAAGTTTAATTAGCTACTGCTTAAAGAAATATTTTCTGAACAATAGTTCTATATACCATCAGGATTTTGCAGAAATTTATATTCCTTCCAGCCTTTTCCTCTTGAAATGAGTTCCAATGTTTGTGATGTTTTCTTGCAAGACAGCTCTTCCATACCAACTTGTGGTGGTTTTACTCAGGTGGGCAGCTGAGCTCCACCACAACCGCTCTCTCCCTCCCCCTCTCCTCAAAGAGGAAGGGGGAGAAAATACAACACAGAGAACTCGAGGTTTGAGATGAGAACGGTTTAAGATGAGAACGGTTTAACACACTGGAGTGATATCAGTGCTGTTCCAGCTAGGAGTGTAGAGTACAGCACTGTGTGGGCTGCTGCAGGGAAAAGGTGACTCCAGCTCAGACAGACCCAACACACAACTTATCTGCACTCTTTCTAGTTCCATTATGTCCTTCTTGAGATGACAAACTCACACACAGTAGTCAGAAGGTAGGTGCTCCAAAGGTTTTGTACAGAGACAAAATGATAGCATCTATACAGTATCCTTCCAATGATATCTGACATCTTGTTGACTTTCTTTTCTTTCTGCATCCATACAAATTTGTAAGAGTTTCATGGTGTTTCTTGTTTTTGCTAAGATATTTAACTATCAGAAAGGTCTATTATCAAATCCAGACTTGAACATTTCACTGTTTGCTCCCATTTTCAGGCCATCAATGAAGATGTTGAATAAAATAGGTTCTAGAACTGATCTCCAAAAGATCATACTTTTGACTCTTCTCGGCCCTGAAAAGTATCTTTTAAGCCTTATTCTTTCCTTCCTGTCTATTAATTCAGTTTCAATCCTGAAAAGAACTCTACCTTCACAGCAGATGAGGTTTCCAATCAACTTTGAATTTCTCTAGCATTTTTTGTCAAAGCCTTTTTGAAACTTCAAATATATATTGTCCATTGCACTACCTTTATAGATTGACGCCCTTAGAGACATGTTCTTTCCCTGATGAATGCCCTGAAAAACATCCAGACTAAAGAAAAGCATAAGTATATCTGTTACCTCAAGAACTTGAAACAAATCTCTTTAAAATTTTTCGACTTGCTCATTTGTGACTCAGTCAGGCCCATTTCATTATAGTAAGTTCTTCGAAGCAGAGCCAGGCTTTGTGCTTTCTATTCCTACAGAACCAAAGACAAAGTTCCAACTCACAGGTGGGACTCCTGGGAAGAGTAGTAGTATGACAATAAATAAACTTCATATTTAGCTTTTCATAAGCTTATCCCAAGGCATTCATCATTTTCCTTCACAGGGAATCAAAACCAAAGAGGGCAAGGCACTCAAATGGAAGAAGCAGGAGTTGAACCCAGGTCACCCACTGTACTGCACTAGACTTTCACCTAAGCCCAGGCTTCTGAAATGTAAATACATTATCATTTTGACCACATCTCTTGTTTTATTTTTGTATTAGCAGTGAACTTAATCAGATTCATGTACCTGAAGAATGAAAATATTCAAATTCAGTGAAAATTCAGTTTTAAATGCATTTCAAAAGTTTTTCATTTTAAACTCATCCTGTATCTTAGAGATTTTTATTAGTTTAGTTTAGTTTAGTTTGGTTTAGTTTAGTTTAGCTTAGTTTAGTTTTGTTTAATTTTGTTTGTTTTGTTTATTTAACAAGTTGCTGATCTTTACATTTTTTCCATCCTCAAGCTTCCTCTTTACTTGGCAAACCCTCTGTCCTCTACCACGGGATCAGCTTTTGACTGATTCACACATAATCAACATTCCTTTATTACAAAGCTATTAATTAGATTCTCAGTGGCCAAATCTACTGACTATTGTGTTAGTTGTAAGACCTTTAGAGCTTTTCCCCCTACACTGTTTACAGACCACTGGACTTAGAAACAGCACCACAAGGAATGTGGGCTCATCTTTGTTTCAACATACTTAAGGTGCTTTTATCTGTAGGTTTTCCTTGAACAAAATCCTGTTCAAATTGTATTAAACCCCAGATAAACCTTTCTTTCAGATTATAGTTTCCAACTGAACTCCTGTGCACTGAGGAGAGGGCACCGAATTTCTGCTTGTTTCAAGAAAATGTCTTTGAGTAATCCCTTGAGCTTGCCTACAGGGCTTGGATTTCCTAATGGATGCTTTGATGACAGGAGATAAGAGCCAAAGGTACCTTCATTCTCTTAGAAATTGCTCCAAACAAACAACCTCAATGATTAAAGCTAATAGAAACACCTGAAAGATTGATAGCTTGCAAAGCACTGCTGAGTGAATGAATAACTTCCCCTTTAGTTCTAAAAGCTAATATTTGTCCACATTTGATGCCTTTTAAAGAAAAGTTTAAAAAAGTACAACTTTTTTTTTTTTTTTTTTTTTTTTAATGCTGAATGTTGATAAGGAGCAAACAGACACCATTTCACTATTATTTGAATTTTAAACAAAGCCTCCCTACTCCAGCTATTAAGACACATTCTGCATGGGCCCATTTGTAATAATTCAAACATGGCACAGGGAAGGTCACTAGAGTGGAGTACATATAAGTGTGAACATGATACTCTTGTAAAAGTCTTTAATGATGTGAATGGGTGTTGTAGTATGGTATTCTATAGGGGGGGTTAAATTGCACAAAGGCCCTGTAAAATTCTATATCTGTTCCCAAGCAATACACCTATCAGAGAGTTGAACAAATGGAAACCAAACTCTGCAGCAAATAAAAGTCTTAAATTTACATTGCTGGATTATAAAAGAGTGTCTTTCAACAGCAGCTCTGACTTATTTCATGTTCTGATGAAATCATTGCTTGCGAATGCCAAGAAATTCAGCTGTAAACTTTTGGCAATAAGTAGACTCTCCTTGGAACTGCTGGTTTGGAACTGCTGGTTTTGAAAACATCTGTAAGAAAGGAATCCACTGCAGAACCAATAAAAGAGGCTGAAGAGACCAAAACTTTCACTAACACCTCATAACACAGGCAGTGCTCTGAGTGCCACCAAACCCTGCTCCCTGCTATGTGGGTTATGTACATACCAGAATTAATTTCCAAAATGGGTGTTTTATGATTCCCAGTGTCACAGAGCATGCAGTCAGGGAGTGAATCACATAACAAAGCAATCTAACGATGGAGCTACAAACAGCTGAACATTTGGTTTTGAAGTGATGCAGTCCAGGGGTGGGGTGTTCTGATATTGAAAATTCTCCAGCTTTCTTTTACACAACAAAAGAAAAACATTAAAAGAATATTCTCTGAGTAGTTCAAGGAATTTCCCCTTTTATTTTTGAGAAAGGATTCAAATTGACCTAGTTTTCCTTAAAAGAGAATGGCATATGTAATTAAGAGTCACAAGAGAAACCAGGAATTTAAAGGCAGAGGGTATGGGTATGTTTTGACATTTGAAGAGGAAATTGTGATCCATTGTTGACTCTCAGAGCTTCCTTCCCTTAGTCATGCTCATCTTCTGGCCTTTGGAGTCTAACGAAGTGGACCTGCTGAAACAGAAACAGAAGTGTGAAGTAAGATTTAAAATTATGTTTGATCCTCTGGCTGAGGCTTGGATATTCAACAGCCTTTAACTTCTCTTCACTAGAGTTGGGAGCCCTGGGAAAAAATTCCAATGCACAGAAGGTAATGATTTAATTTAACTCTTCCTCTTCCAATTTGCTTGTACACACACACACACACACTGCACTACTTGGACACTTTGGTCCTTGCAAAGGACAAGGGTTTCCTGGACAAGGCCAGAGGGGAGCTTGAGATCCAGAATTCTGAGCAGAGCTGCTCCAATAGCATTTGAAACCTAGTGCACAGATTCTTTCCACTTGCAGGGAGGGAAAAACCTGCCTGTCCTTTCTTCTTGCTCCCAGTTACCAGATCCCAGCCAAGTCCCCCACAATTGGAAAGAGTGTGTCTTGCCTACCAATGCTGAGCCAGCAGTCAGAGGAAAATGATTTCTCCTTCTTCCCCCTACACCAGTGCTTGGCAGAGAACAACATCAAATCAATTTTCTTCATTACCATTGTCACCATTTAATAAAACATAATGAAAACAAATTAAAGGCCTTAATGAAAGGAGTCAAAACATCCCAATCAACTTCAAGGGCAAATGAAAAATGAAGACATTATGAAGATTTGAAACACTTTTACTCTGCAGTTTTAAAATGCTGGAGGGGTTCACCCACACTGCTGCTCACCTGTCTGTGCAAAGGAAGGGTTCTATTCCTGGCCCTGGGCCAAGACCTTAGTACTCTTCCAAGCCCAGGAAGATCCATGCAAAGTTTCACACTTAAGCATTTAAATCTGAAGCAAAGTTAGGGAAGTTTAAGTGTATCTTCACATTGCTTTTGTTTTGTTTTGTTTTGTTTTTTACATTTTAAATTTTTAGATTTTGTAAAGAATGATGGGAAATCACCATTTTGGTAATTATTTGTAACTAGTTGGTTTCACTGATGCAATGCAGCTGAGATATTTTTCTCTCCAGTCCTTCACTACACTTCAATTACAGTATCCTCCCTGTAGATATCTCTTCCTGCTACAGATTTTAAAAACAGAGATAGCAACAACAACAACAAAAAAAGTGTAGTCACTTTTAAAAGATTTGGTTTTTAGGTAATTTTTTATGACTAGAGTCATAAGGCCACTATGTGAGAACTTGATTTTTTTTTCTGAAACATCTTTGATTTCGAGCTGAAGGATACAATTGCACTTTTAAAGACTTCTTTTTCACACTGAAAATCTTGGCATTCTTTCATTTACAACTTCCTGGAATTCAGGTTTAGATGATCCCTCTTCTCCACTAGGATGCACTCCACAGAAAAGGAATTACAGGTTGTAACAAAGACTGTAGACTTGAAACATCTCAGGCTACTATATGAGACATGCTGTATGATACCCTAAATTATCAAAAAGATCTTTTTTCCTTTCACAATCCCTAAGAAGACTGGGTAACAGAGTTCCCATCTATCTTCATAGCTTTTGGAAGCACAGTCCATCAAGCCAGGCTGGAGACAGGGAAGATGGGTGGGGAATGGGAATATAGCTTCCAAGTAGGTTTCAGGGAGTTCTACGCAAAGCAAACCTCAGTCTGGTTGCAGAAGTGCTCTCTTTTGTGTTGTCCTAAAAAATGCAAAATTACTGCCCTTGGAGGAAGCTCAACATGGCAAGGAAGGCAAATCTTACTCCAATGAACCTATGTCCCTCTGGAGATCTGTGCTGGAGTCTTTTGAAGTAAAATCTCTGGTGGTCTTTCAAACAGGCACTAGGTAACACCAGGGTAATCTGATCCACAACTCCATCTTTCCCAGTAGGGAAAAAATAAAAAGTCTATCATGTTACTCAGCATTCAGTAACTCAATGTTTCAGAAGAAATCCTATATGTAGCATACACTTTTAAGTGACAATAGGAGAAGTAATAAGATATTGCCTAGCCGACAAGATTTTATTCTCATATGTTTAATTTTATTCTGATTTTTTTTTCCCCAGTCTTCTGTTTTCTTTCAGTTATGCAGTGAACTAGGAGCACTCACACAGACCTGCTGCCAATATTTCTTGTTTCTTCTAAAACAGAGTATCTTCTCCAAGTCTGATCCTGGAAACCTAGTTTGTGAGTATGAAAAGGAGTAGATTAGTATTTTAGAGCTGTTAAGTTATTAGCAAAATGAAATACAAATAAACATGGTTTCTTACCCCAAATGCTATGAATTGTGCTGTGCAAATGTATTTTTAAAACTCACATCTCTAAAAACATTAACATTGATTGAAAGATTAAAAATGATTTATAAAGGAGCTAGTGGAAAGAAAAAAAAAAAAAAGAAAAAAAAAAAAAGATGGATTTGTTGTGTTGTTGGCATCCTCCATTATGTAAATAAGTAGAGAAATAAGGATATGATTTCACATGTCATAGAAATGAACTAGTGGTAGTCAGAAAGCAATTATTTCATTAAATTTTATGATGCATTTTCAGATTTCAGCATCCATTTTTTGTTTCACATTATGAAGGAACAAAAGTGTTTGTGACCCCTCAGAAACTTGGCACAGAAATCTTTCTGCATACCAACAAGCATACTAAAGACTGTGAGAAAGAATATTCTGAAATAATCGATAGCTTCCGAGTTTGGTTACTGTTATAAAACTTTTGTCTCAAATCCTTGACCTGCCCAATTCAGACCCAAGTGTAAATGATAACTTCCTGTATCACAGTACTGTTTGAAACCACTGCCTTGCTGTTTCTTCTAGGAGAGGAGAAATAGAAACTTTTTTTTGAAGCAGGGTTATAAAAAATACTGTTTTCAACATCAACAAAAATGGAATAGCTCTGAAACTACTGATGAGCTTGAGGAAGTGTTGGAAGAACCCTACAGTGCTTGAGATTTCTAAGTGTCAGAACAAAGGTCTTCAACCCTTTGAAGACCCTGACTCTCATTTGTGATGATGGCGGTGACATCCATTACCCTCTCAGCATAGGCATGCAAATCCACTTTCCTCCATGGACAGAAAAAAGATAAAAGATGAAAGTTAATGCTCCCTGATTTCACAAATACTTTTCCAGTGATGCTTGTTCAGACTTAGATGCTTGTTCTTACAAAGAAGTATTCTTGCTTCCCTCTGAACAGTCATGTTACTAGACAATAGTGCCAAACACTTTGGACGCACAGCACATTTCTTTTCTAGCTTTGCATCCATGCTTTGTGCAGTGTTGCTGCTATGCAGTGGTCTCTAGGGTGAAGTGGCTGACCAGAGCTCACTGACTTTATCATTAAAGTCCATCAGTGTGCGCTGCACACCAGCTAATCCTGTACTCCTTGAAGAAGCAAATTAAGGACATGGTTGCTGGGAGGCAAAGGCCTGTGACACTTAGCTGGTTTCCCACATCTATAAGTCACTAAGGTAAAGGAGGCAGGGTAGAATCAATATCATATATCAATATGTATGATAGTAATATCAATAAATCTGTGTTATCCCATGCTGGGAATTTTTGCTGAAACTCACAAATAAAACTCACAGTCTATCGCAAATACAAGGCATGAGAGATGACTAAAAGAAGAATAAGCAAGTATCCTAGTTTATTTTCATCATCTCAGCTGATGAGTGAGGGTATACTAAATCCTCAGTTTTTCACATCATTCATGTCAGCTCTTGGGAGTAGAGGTAGGCCAATGCTGAGGGCACTTGAAAAATCCCACCCTACAAGTCAAAAAAACTATATTAGTCTAGTGACCTGCATTTGAACCCACTTGCCTTTTAAAAATAAACCTCTGTACAAATCCCCAAAGTAGCATATGGTTAGTTCACATCGTGGACTAATAATAGCTTACATCATTTTATTTTTAAAGTTAGTCCTTTTTGAATTATAGGAGCACTGAAAATAACATTGAAAAATTCCAGAGCCTACCAATCCTGTACCTTAGAAGTGGGCAATCCCTTTTTTTTTTTTTTTTTTTTAACCTCTCCAAATAATAATAATAATAATAATAATAATAATAATAAATCTCAGCCTCTAAAACTACAACCTTTGTCTGCCAAGTTTCAGCCTGAAACACATTTTTTACAGTACTTATAATCCCCTGAACAAACTTCATTTATAATGGAAGTGCTGACAGACCTTCAGCTATTCCAGCTATCTTAATAGCTCAGCTGTATTTATTTTTCATTATATTTAAATATAATTGGTTGAGGTTTAACTCTAGTTCAAATTGATGAGAAACTATTGATTTAAATATCAGTTCTGGGAAATGGGTCCTTTCTTGGGTACCTTTATGAGCATAATTTGGGTGTTGCTTTTAGATTTTACTTGTTAACCTATTTGTATGGTTTTCCTTTAAATTCAAAGAGCAAGAGCAAAAATAAACATGCTCTTGGAGCATATGGTACTCAATTGTGGTTTGAATCCCAATGTGAAGAATTTCTCTAGAAGTTTCACACATTCTGTTTTGGTCTCAATTAAGAAATACTTATTTGAGCTGGCTCAGCAAGTTAGTGAAAAAGCAATGTGCTGATGTGCATGGATGCTTGCTGCTCTTCTGAACTTCTATTGATATTTCTGAATGGGGGTAAAGGAAAAGAAGAAAGGTGTGAAACAACTGTGGAAACCCAAAAAGTGTATGTTTTAAGGGTTGCTAGTACATTAGCTGATGGAGAAGCTTAAATATGAGATGTTGGTAGTCTTTAGATCAAATATATATATATATATATATATATATTTTTTTTTTTTTTTTTCTGAGTGAAATGAAACCAAGATGAAAGACTGTTGAAATTTAAAAATATGGCACAAGGAAAACAATCTCAGCAGAATAACTTTAAAATATCAAATCTAACAAACTGTTATCTCATAGGGAAAACAAATGTTCTGAGTGAGAAATTTGGGGTTTGAACCTTATTTTTAACTACTGTCATACAGAGCTGGTGAAGGCAGTTGATATGGAGTCATAGTTATTAATATTAGTAATGATATTAGTTAGAAGGTAGAAGTGTAAATCCTCTCCTCTCCTCTCCTCTCCTCTCCTCTCCTCTCCTCTCCTCTCCTCTCCTCTCCTCTCCTCTCCTCTCCTCTCCTCTCCTCTCCTCTCCTCTCCTCTCCTCTCCTCTCCTCTCCTCTCCTCTCCTCTCCTCTCCTCTCCTCTCCTCTCCTCTCCTCTCCGTTATCAAGATAAACATTAAGCCCAGGACTGTTTTATTGCTAGGAAAATAAAAATAAAAATAAAGTTTATTTCTGGAACCAAGATCTTTCATCATGATTCCCACTGCCTGTCTGGAAGACAATCCATTGCAGTATTATCATTGCTTAATCATATATTAGTAGAGCTGTTTGAAGCTTATAATTTCTTACCATGCAATACTTGGTAATATTCTGATTCTATTAAAAAATAATATATATATATATTTTCTTCTCAAAATATGCATCCCTGTGTCACCAGTAACATCCTGCACAAATAAATATCAGTTTTGTTTTGCTTTGTTTTGTTTTCCATTTTAAAAGCTTCCCACTGTTGGAGAGTCACACTAATGTACACGATGACAAATACTTCACTCAACAGCACTACTTGTCCAGAGCTTGTGACTGCAGGGCAAGTGCAGCATGTGGATTCTCACAGGGATCCCAGGTCTGCCAGGATCATAAACAAATGGCTCTCTCCATTCCAAGGAATTGTTCCCCTCCAAAACATTTTACATCCACAAAGATATTATTTGAGACATCCAGGAAAACAGCTGGCACGGTTGTCATAGAACAGTGAAATCCAGAGTTTTTCTCTACTGCATTTTGAGAGACCCTGTCAAAGAACAAATTTTGACTTTAGCCAGTCACACATGCCAGCTTTGCTCAGGTTGTAGGGCTGGCAGAACTGCAGGGTTCCTGCCACCCTTAGCTGTGGAAATCAAGTATCTTGAGCAGGAAAAAGATGAGCATTGGCATTATTCAGTGTTACTGATGCCAGAGAAAAAGATGACACAGTTACTAATTCAAACCATTTGATTATAGTTTACTTTCTTGTCTAACACAATCCTGATGCAATTTCAGAGCTTTCTGGGAAGCAGCCAAGCAGTGTTGCATTTTTGCTCTTACTGCAATATAGCACTAAAAAGTTATCAAAAATATTTCAGTGTTTTTATGGTTTTAGGCACCAGATGCTGCAGAGAAAAACAAACAACAAACAAACAAACAAACACCATTTTCTTTGTGGCATTCTCATTTGGAAGAAAAGCTGATACACTGATGACAGCGCACATCACTACTATGTCTGTCATATGAAAAATGTATCGTTTTAGATATGGCTGAATCTTTATACATGCATTAGTTAATTTACTGATTTATTGAACAAGTGATCTATTTTGATAATATTACAGTATGATTTAAATTTTCTGGCAGCCAAGTTGTTTTTGTATCTTCATATTTTTAATTATGAGAGCTTTCAAAGGTGTTTTTTGTGTGTGTGTGTTTTGTTGTGTTTTTTTTTTTTTGTTTGTTTTGTTTTGTTTTGTTTTTTGTTTGTGTTTTTTTTTTTTTTTCTTAGATCCCATGTAAGATTTTTTAAAAATAATTGGCTAATTTGCTTTACTTCCATGTTGATACTACTGGAAATCCCTTCTGTAAAAAGTACATTAAGTCTTACAGACAATTACTATTACCTTGTTGGACCTATATGAAATAATTTTCTCATTTAAACTAGAAAATGGAAAGTCTTTTAATAAAGATTTTGACTTGTTTCCAAGATGTTGCTACTAGCAACTTGAACAAGTAAATGTATTGTTACATTTAGTTCTCCTGTTACATCATTTGCTGAGCCAATATGTTATCCAGGTATATCTAGATATATGCAGGTATATCCCATCCTTAGCTTGCAGTAAATACATAGAATAAAATAATCAGTAAATAATTAATAATAATAATAATAATAATAATAATAATAATAATAATAATAATAATTGTATGTGTTATCTGCAGTTTGTAAGCACAGCTTTATGGATATGTGTTTCAGTCTAGCTTTTCCCTATTTTAATGGCAGTCCAGATAAAACATATTAAAAAAATACATTTTTTATGCTAGTATATACAGAGTTAATTTGGGGAAATTAAGTTGAATTCAGCAGAGATAGGTCAAAATGCAAACATTCACAAGTCACGATGGGGGACTGAATATTCATAATACATTTTCAGTTCACAGTTCTTTGTCTCACTCTAGCTGTATTCTTCAGTCTTCGGTACCTATTTTTGTGTAGGATTTGAGGGAATTTCCATCAGCATTTTAGAAAGGCATTTTCTATGTTAATGCCCTTAGACATTTTCTCTTTGTCCCAAGTTCACAAGCAGTGTATTTCTTATTCCAGCTTCAGCTCATGCTTAAGCTCCATTAATGTTCTCTAGCAGACTCTAAAAACTTCAGATTTCTGAACTATGAATTTGGATGAATATTTTCAAAGATTATTATTTATTTCTCCACCTTGAGAGTGCTGGTCTTTACAGGAGATAATTCAGTTCACTTTCCCAGAGTCCTACATGCAGCACACACTCAACTTTTAATATCTCCTTTTAGAGAAACAAACAAACAAACAAACAAACAAACAAAAACTCAGTTGAATGAAATTAATTGCAGAAGTGCATTAATGAAATTTTCTACATTGTCCTTTCTTACATGTTATTTACATTTTTTCTAGATGCCAAAACAGAATCTGAAGACAATGTCACATATTTAGTAGTGAATTTTTATGTAGGAAACTGCCTCCAGGATGTTTATTTCAGGTACATACTTTTTTCTAGGTACATTTTCATATATTTCTAGGACAAAAACAAAGAACCTATTGTTGTTGCTGCTGTTTTTTTTCTTTGGTTGGTTGTTGTTCAGGTGTTTTGGTTTTGGTTTTATACTGTTTTGTTGTTGTTGTCATTGTTTTAGTTAAAATTTTTATTTCATTAAAAGACCTGCTTTATGACACACTCATTTCTTCAGTGAGATCTGAAGTTAGTCATCAAGCTCAATGCTTGGTGATATCTTCAAAAATTGATAGAATGAAGCAACCATCCTTTGTTCTTAAGAAAAAAAAAATAATGAAATAAAGTCTATCAATTACAAAAAATAATAAATAAGACGTGTTCATTTTTCTTTTAATAGTATTTGATTATGCAGAAATCTGTTGCAGAGAAGAGAAAAACTCTCTTTTTATGTATAAATAGCTAAAACTAGCAGTAATGAACCTCGATTTCCATCAACGAAGTTTAGCTGGATATAAGGAAAAATATTTTTTTAAGGTAAGGCTAATTAAGTATTATATAGTATAGGGAACCCACAGAACATCAATTATTGAAAGTTTAGACAACATATTGGGCAAAGTAAAATATAGGTACCATTATTCCTGATTTAAGCAAAGAGAGTTCTGTTATCTGATCCTTTAGAATTCCTTTATATTCAATTTTCTGTAATCCTATTATGTACGTATATTGTGTTCATATTTTACATAGTATTTTCAAGCTTTAGAGTGGACAGGGTTTTGAATTTATTCACATCTTGCCCAACCTGAAGCATCTTTGTGGCTTACCTTTAAAGGATGAACCGATTTTAATCTGAATAACCAATTTGTATTAAAAATGTATTACACTCCTATATAACACTTAACTTCAAGTATGATTTTACAGACTGTAGTTCAGAATCAGAGTGGTCAGTAAATAGTATAGTTGTGCCACATATCTTCCTTAGGCAGTCCTTTTTTTTTTTTTTTTTTTTTTTTTCCTAATTCATTTGTATTTTGGACTGCAAGCTTGCTGGGGCAAGATCAGCTTTCATTTGTTTACATTATACTTAAGACAAAGCAACCCCATTCTGGGATTCTGTTGCCCAGTTTTGTAATTCACTTTTCCACTAAGGAAATAAATGCCTAATGATATTGCATCAAGCAACCTGTGATGAAATATAATCAAAGTGCAGCATGCAGCCAATATATCACATTCTCAGAACAACAGTAAAGAATTACATCTCTTTCTCTCCTTTTTCTAGATCTTAATACATGCAATAACTATGTGGAGGAGCAGCTGTACAAGGCTTTGAGTATTCCCTTGAAAACTGCCAGGAAAGCCCCCTGCATAGTTCACGAAGAGCAGCACTGAACAACCACTACTATAAGTCTACAAAGACTTATATGCTTTGTGCAGTGCCATACACACAAGCTTACAGACACAGTTTTATAAAGTTAATGTAAGCAAAAACCTCTGTGACAAATAAAATCCTCCACAGACCAAAGCCAGCACAAAAGCAAGTTTTCAGTAAGTTTTTCTTTGCCATCTTTTAACTAACTCATGAAAGCAGAACAGCAACACTATTATGTTATTACTTGTTGCATCATGGAGATACCTTCAGAACTGTAAAGGAAAAGGAAATTGAGAAAAGAGAGGATACAGATATAATACACTGTGAAAACCTGGGAGTTCATTTAGTCCCTGATCCAAATATCAGAAAAGTCATTTGGACTCTTTACACTGACTTTTCTCACAGTCTTTTGAAAATGTATATTTTAAGTTACATTTGCCTTTCCTACCCTAGACAAACATACAATGCTGTTGTACTCCATAGGAAAAATGATTAATCTTTCTCACTTCTTTTTTTTTTTTTTTTAATTTTTTAAAGGTGATAACTGTTAAAGGATATTTTGATTATATCATTATGTATCTAATTTATGACCATTTTCTCTTACAAAATAAACAGTTTCTAAGTACAGCACAAAAGCTAAAGTAATAATGATGATTATGCCATTGTTTTAACAGCAACATAATGAATTACTGTAACTCATTAATTACTGCAACTCATTAAGAATAATTAACATCTTGTGTCACAAATTCTGATCCATATTACCATGTCAGGGATGGATTAATTGGAGTTAATTCATTCCTTGGTGTAACTGACTGAGATAAAAATCTAGACCACCAAGAGATTAGAAGCCTTTCTGAGTATTAATTTGTTGTTGTTGTTGTTGTTGTTATAGTTCTTTGGATTTGTGCATTATCATCTGTCTAGTTGGGTGGTCATTTTTTTAACTGCCTCACTACTCAACTGCTGCTTCATGTGAAGGAATTTGCTAGAAGTCCACTCTTCTCTCAGGCACAAGGGTCAGGCAATAAGGGAACAGATATTGTTCTTGTAGTTTGCTGCTAGTTCATTGCTCTTTTGTTCCAGTGTAAAATAAACATACATATTTAAATTTTATTAAAAAGGGGGGAGAGGGGAAGAGTTACATTTTCCAGAAATATCTTCTACAAACTGAAACAGCAAGTAAACTGAAAAATCCTTAAGAGTTTTGATTTGTAAATTTCAGACAAGAGAAAGTACATTATAGATCAGCATAATAAAAACACAATACTTTTTTTTTTTTTTCTTCAGGTTCTTCTGAGCAGGAACAAAAGTCCAAGAAGCCTAAAACAGCATTAACATCAAATTTTAGAGTTGGAGAAATCTATTAAAATCTAAAATCGTTCATGATTGATTTAAAATAATAACTGGAAAAAAAACATACATTTTGATTTCTAACATCTTTTCAAAGGAATCCTACTAACTGACCACACAAACATTTATTTCTGTTACTCTTTTACCCTTCAAATTTCAGTCACATGAAGTCTTCAAATTCAGGTTGCTTTGTAAAAAAGAAAAATTCTTGTTCAAGTGTTGAAAAATTTTAATATATTATGCTCAGCTAGTGCACCATCTCTCTGTAATTTGAGGAATCTTGTGTTGGTGTGGAAGGGAAGGGGTAGTTCTGACAAGATGGTACTGAAAGTTCTGGTACTTCTCTTGGGTAGACCCATGATTTCCATCTGCAGGAAAAACTTCTGGTGATTTACTAAAAAAATATTTGACCTTATTTTCTCCATATTTTCACTTTCTTTATTTTCTTCTTTCTTAACCTGCCCCATCTCACAATAAGAAGGGGCAGGTTAAGAGTTTTCTCCAAACCCTGTGAGGTCAATGAAAGAGCTATATCCACAAAGAAATAGCAGCAAATATATAGTAGCAAACAAGTCCGCAAGGGTGGATTTCCAGGACAATTTTTTTTCTTTATATTAGCTGTCCATTTGCAGTCTTACTGTAAGGACTTCAATTGGACAGTAGTAAGGATGTAAGGATGAAGCTTATGGTACTTTCATCAAGAAGTAAGTTTTTGTTTGTTTGTTTGTTCGTTTTGTTTTGTTTCTAGGGAAAAAAAATCTTCAGAAGTGTTTAGGCATTGGAACAGGTTGCCCAGGGAAGTGGTGGAGTCACTGTCCCTGGGGGTGTTTAAGGAAAGGTTAGATATGGTACTTAAGGACAAGGTTTAGTGGCTGATATTGGTGGTAGGTGGACAGCTGGACCAGGATCTTGGAGTTGTCCAGCCCTAATTATTCTATGATTCTTTGCATTGATTGTAGGGAAACACTTCGCAGGAAGTCGTTTAACATAGAATAACAAATGAATTGCAAGGTTATAAGGTAGCTTACCTTACCATATCTGCAAGATCATCATATCTTGAACTAAAAGTAAAGTCTCTAAACACTATTCACCAGACATTAAAGTTGAAAGCTGGAATTAAGTTAAACCTTTACAAAAATATTTTACCACCAGGTTGCTAACTGAAAAGGCTGAAAACATGCAAAGGTAATTATCAGTGATGCAGAAGTTATTGCTAATGTGATAATTTATTGTGTTCTTCTGACTGTCTCTTTACTTTTTGGTTCCAATAATAAGGTTATTTACAGAACTGTTCCAATATAATTAAATCTCTTATTATCTTTCAGCCAAGTGTAATTCACAGCCTGTTTTACCAACATCAACCCTGGCAAGCATGACAAGGGCTATGTAGTGGAAAATCTTTTCATGAGATAGGTGGAAGATCTCAGCTTTTTACATTCAATTATCTAATATTGTGATTATTTTAAGGAGACAGAGAGAGAGGTAGAAATAGAGATCACCATGTTATTGGAAGTGTTTGGATACACTGTTAATCAGCCAAGGACAAATACGCTCAGTAAAGTTTACCACGGGTGAAAAAAAGAGGCCAGAGATGAGGTAATGATTACCACTTAATCTTTGCTGTGGTTATTGTTTAGATCCTAGATATATGCATATTGCTGTTCTTTAAGGATGTATACATAAGATTTTATTACTTAAGCTTCAGAGAGAGACAAAGAGAAAAGGGCACATATTTAGGGAAACTGAATGAACAGCCTTAACATCACAATACGCCAGTATCAACTGACATCTTTTTCCTGTCTATGCAAAACTGAAACCAACAAGTGTAATCTTTCTGCTAGTTGGTACTTGCAGCAGAAAACACAATGTTTAGTTTCACAATACTGGCTCAAGAATACTCATACTTCATTATGAGAAATCAACAAAATAAAGCCTTTTCATTTTTTTTCCTAAGTGGTACTTCCCTGTATTGAAGCACACTTGAGTATATTGGAAAGAGCTAGACTGAAAAGAAAGAACAGAAACAAACAAACAGAAAAAAAAAAAAAAAAAAGTAGCTAACAAAAAATATGGGAAGATCAAATCTACTTATGTAGTTAAGAAATCTCGAAAGTGTTCTCAAAGAGATTTTCTGATGCCCATCCATTACCCCTTTAAAGCCCTAGTGTACAATGGGTAGAGTGGGCAGCCCTAGTTATTCAAGAACAATTCTCCATGTACATGCTGGCCTGTTTTCCTAAATATGCCTTCAGTGTTATGCCTTCAGAGTCTTCAGACCTCTAGCTCTATAAATCATTTTCTTAAGTAGACCGGCCATACTTTTTTACCTGCTGAAAAAGAGTTTTATCACTGTTTATAATAGAGAATGAGAGAGACATTAAGCTTACTCAACTCCTTTTCCTCCTCCTCACCCCACTCAAGTCAATAAAATATGAGGTAAAAAATAAGTTTTCTTCTTTGCTCATTGTCACTGGGCTCAAGCTGGAGATAGTCATGCCCATCCTACATTTCTGTGGCACACAGTAAAGATAATTTCATATGGGTTTCAGCCTAGCTGAGATTCTCCCTTCAGATGCCCTTATAGTTTCAGGGTACTGCACAGGGATTGTATTGCATGTCAAAAGGAGCTCAAAGACTAACTGTGAAACTAGTTTTGAAAACCCGACATTCCAAGTAATTTCTTTACAAGGTGAGTCTGTGAGCAGTTGTACATTTTAAAGAGCTTTTTTATGTAAGTGATTGCCATTACACTTAGATATTTTAAAAATATACTTTGACATGAAGCAGGCACTGAATTATTTTTATCGAATCATAGAATTATAGAACGGTGTGGGTTGGAAGAGACCTTAAAGATCATCTAATTCCATCCCCCCTTGCCATGCACAAGGACACCTCCCACCAGACCAGGTTGCTCAAAGCCCCATTCAACCTGGATTTGAACTCTACCACAGCTTCTCTGGGCAACCTGTGCCATTGTCTCACTACTCTCATTTTCCAATCATCTTCAGTTACGTAAGAACTTTCAGTGATTTGGACCTTAGAGCTTGGACCAAGACTGATGGGAGGGAAGAAGTGCAGAAGGACAGAAGAAAGCTAAACATTCTCTTTCCACTATTGCCACACATCAACAAAATTAAATCGTATTCAGAAAAGAGTGTATCTTTCAAGCATGTAAAGGGCAACTAGCAAAAAGCCACCTTTCTGTAAGGTCTCTGCACTAAGACAGGAAAGGATTATCATGAATCTTAAAATATTTATTTACAATTTATTTATTCCCAGAAAACCTTAAAACCAGTAAGATTTCCTAAAACAGTTGGTGGAGGGGAAGAAGATGGAGTAGGATATCAAGCCGTCAAAATGATGTGTGGACAAGGAGAGGACTTAGCTTACCAGTGCAGCTAGTTCTGTAGCCAAAGGGAGAAAGATTGAGATAAAAGATCTTTTTCCTTGCTGGCCTGAGGCCCTGGAAGTATGCTAGGAATGCTGTTCTCCTTCCAGAGGAGCTGATTCAATTTCACTTGTGGCAGGTTAGTTCCCACTGTCATCACTCTCACAGTGACAGTTGCTATAGTGAGTGAGAAAGTGCCTCGCCTGTTTTTTCGTGCTAACACAAAAGGTTGCCTGTCTCCTTTGCAATTTGTCAGGAAACCCTTTAGTGCAGGATGATGTGTAGCTGTGCTCTTACTTGCTGCAGACCTTGCTGGAGCTTACCAGCGCATTCCTGGAGAGAGCAAGCAAGTACAAGTAGTGATGACTGGCCATTTTCCTTAGAGGAAACCTGCCGTAATATATGCACTTGACCCATGTGTTTTACCAGCTGTTCCTCCAGTGCTTTAGAGACTTCACAACTGTTATTTTAACTGTTGTTTTGTTTTGTTTTGTTTGATTGTTAAAAAAAAAAAAAAAAAAAAAAAAAAAAAGGAGAGAGAGAGAGAGAGAGAGAAAATATTCATTCATTTGAACGGAACAGAAAATGACTCCGCTGGTCACCACAGGTCTCCTTGCATGAAACTTGACCTGTGTTTAAGAAGTTAGTGGAAAAAAAATGTCCTTGGGATGCAGTTCAGTATAAGACTGCTGCTCTTCCTTGGGGTGTCAGCTACCAAAATGCATTTAGGAAATTGTTTTTACATAATTCATACAGATTTTTAAAAGAGCTGCATGAAGTTTTCGCAGTACAATTTCAGACTAGCTAAAGATACAGGCTTCCTCTTTACCCTGAGATTAGATGCACACATCCATTTGGAGCCTACTCCAATAGATATAGTAAAAAAAAAAATATTTCATGTAAGTGGGTAGCGCTTTCCCTTTCAAAACAGAGTAATCTATCCATGCACAATATAGTATTTTAGAGACTGGGCCATCACCACCCACCAAGGAACCCTGTTTTCTATCCCCTCTTTAGACAAAGGAATTCAACTCTACTCTCCCACTACCAGAGTAATATAACCACCACAATATCATACAATGGTTGAGGTTGGTAGGGACCTCTGGAGGTCATCTGGTCCAACCTCTCTGCTCAGTTTGGACCACCTAGAGCAGGTTGTCCAGGAGACCAAGGTAAAGGTTTCCCATGGTGGAAATTCAGGAATTTTCTGTGGAAAACAAAACAAAATGACATTTACCTGTAACACAGTTGTCAAGGATTCCTGGAATGAAAATTTGATACTTCTTTTGCGAGTGGAAATGACAGAGTTGGCTATTGCTGCTTTTTCTAGGTGAGCCAATATACTGTTCTGCATGCTCTGAGAATGTCTCTGTATTTCAGAGAACTTAAGCCTAACAATATTTTATTTCTAGCCTCTGAAAAGACACGGGTGCAAGCCCTGAGTCAGATACTTAAACCTGATGTGATTGAAGCATTCCATATGAAGTGTAATTCCAAGGAAGTCAGATTTTTGTAGCTTGGAAATTATCCTATGGGTTTGGGCAACAGCTAAACAAAGGGGTTATTATTCTTCATGAGGAGATGCTGGTTGAAAAGAGCTTGAAAGCCAATTTAACAATTTTTTTTTTTATTATTATTATTTTTTCCAAATCAAGTCTTTCAAAGTCTGATGCATTTTGGAACACCCAACACAGGTGTTTCTGAAACTACTCTGCTTTTCTGGTTTTGTGTATATTATTTCAAAGAAGAAAAAATATATATATATATTTTATATTAAAAAAAAATTATATATATTTTTATATATATATATATATATACACACACTTTAATATCTTCATTTTACAAATACCTGACCCAAAATGTAACAAAAGAATGACCTCATTCTTAAGACATTGAAATGCAATTTAGGAATGACCTGAAGCAAATCATTTAATCCTACTATACTTTTTTTTCCATAGCAAAGGTCTCTTCTTCTTCCCCAGACATTTAAACAGTAATCTCTTCATGACACAGTTAGTTTTACTTTGTGCTGTTGTATTTCTATTACAGCAGAGAATTTTTCTATAACATATAAAGATATAAAAATAGAATTTAAACATAAATATGAATAAAACTTTATAATTTTGATTATCAGTTCTAGAGAAAATGATTTAGATTCTGGAAAAAAATTTTCCTCTGAAAATATATTTTGGACATGCTTCTTTAGATATATAAATTGAATATTGCAGAGCAAAGCTTCATTTCCACACTTTTCATTTTCCTCTAGTTTTAAATGAACAATGAATAATCTGGAAGGATGATCTAATGTCATCCTCATTTGGTGACAGTTTATCATGGGCCATATTCCCTGAACACGTCATTATTGGAGATGCTATTATTACTGTGTTAGAAATTAAATTATCTCCAAGTAACTATACATATACAATGGAATCAAAGGCCCCTTATCTTCAGCAGTATTTATGTTATAAATTATCTCAGAGACCCAAATTAGAATGTCAAAAGAATTTGGCAGTAGAAAACAAAGGAAGTGAATGAACCTCCCTTAGGACAAATCTGATAGCTCATACTTGCATATCAAATAGGCTCTGCTCTTACTATATAGCTATCAAACACCAGATCCTCAGCTGGTGTAAGTTATCTTTTCCCTACCAGTGGCAGGTTACACCAGTTGAAGATATGGCTCACTTGTAATTTATGGCAAGCTGCCATGCCTTAGAATATGCAGCACAAGGTAGTCATGCAGGGATTCGCACAGCGGTCATGATAGCTTTTATTAAAATGCAGCAGTTAGTGTTTTTGTGTTTTAAAACAAAATTCTTTTCTTTAGCTGAGATCAACAACATGTGAACAGACACTTTAGAAGAATCATATTTTAGCATAAAGTGTGAAAACAAAGTAAGTGAATAAGAGGGCAAGAAGGTCATGAAATATTTTCTTCTTTTGATTACTATTATTTCTGACTGTGCTGAAACAAATTCCAATGTATATCAGGTCTGCTGCCAGCATATCATCTAAGAAGAACTCACTGAATATTTTATTAGTAAAATCAAAACTCGAATCAAAGTTTTGTTATATAAATAACATTAAAACTGACAATTTTACTATTTCTACATTGTTTCATATTGAGTCAGCTGGAAATTATGTACAAAGTATGGTATTTGTGAAAGCAAACAGAGAATGAGTGAGGCATCCTGACATACATTTGCTGTGTATTGGCTATTATCAATAAGAACACAACATGCTTCAGAATAGGCAGGTCTCATAAATCTTGTTTTCCACACAAAAATGAGAAAAAATAAGGAAATGTTTCTGAAAGGTAGTAGCAAGAGCCATTGCATCTTATTCTGAGCAGTTATATTCTAACATTTTTTGCGTTAGTCATTCAACATAGTGGCCTGTGGTGGGTTATGATGTCTATGAGGTATGTGCCCAGCTCTGAACTCCAAGGTTAATATAGTCACATTAGATCCATATATATAAGCTAAATGAGTGTAAAGCTCCACACTGGGACTCACAACAGCCTGTGTGTTGGCTGCTAGAATATATCAGCCAGCCAGCAGAGATTGCAAAAGAGGGTATATACACCAGGGTATATCTGAATTCCACATCCTAGAGGTACCCACGCCCCTTCCTTGACTCTGAGGACTTTTCTAAAACTAAGATTTGGAACCTGTAACATGTTGATGATTATATTGATCTGAAGAAACAATGGGATGAGGCTTTTTGCAGAACAGTCTAAAGGTCAATATCTGTGCTACAAAAGTGGGACAAGCTTGAGAAGTGGGCCACATGAATCTAATGAGGTTCAAGAAATCCCAACGCAAGGTGCTGCACCTGGATCAGGGAAATCCAGGACAGGAGTGCAGACTGGGAGAAAAACTCATTGACAGCAGTGTTGTGGAGAGACACTTGAGTGTTCTGGTGGATGAAAGGCTCGACATGAGCCACCAGTGTGTGCTTGTAGCTCATAAGGCCAACTGCATCCTGGGCTACATTAAAAAGGGAGTGGCCAAGCAGGTCAAGGGAAATGATTGTCTCTCTCTACTCTTGTGAGGCCCTAACTGGAGTTCTGCATTCAGGTCTGGAGCCCCCAGCATGGGAAGGATGTTGATCTGTTACAGCAGGTTCAGAGGAGGGCCACAAAGATGATCAAGGGGCTGGAGTACCCCTGTGGTGAAGAAAATCTGAGAGAGCTGGGGCTGTTCAGCCTACAGAAAAGAAGAGTCCAGGGTGACCTCATTGCAAACTTTCAGTACTTGAAGGGGACTTATAAAAAAGATGGAGAGCAACCTTTTGCTCAATCAGATATTGACAGAATGAGGGGGAATGGCTTTAAACTAAAAGAGAGGAGATTAGATTAGGAGAGCAGATTAGAGGTTAGGAGGAAATTTTTCACTCAGATGGTGGTGAGGCACTGTAAAAAGTTGCCCAGAGAGGTTGTGGATGCCCTATCCCTGGAGGTGTTCAAGACCAGGTTGGATGAGGCCCTGGGCAACCTGATCTAGTAGTGGGTGGTATCCCTGTCTATGGCAGCGTGGGGTGGAATTAGATGATCTTTGAGGTCCCTTCCAACCCAAGCCATTCTGTGATTCTATGACATCCATGTCCTCTTCAGCTTGAGTGGGTTTGAGCTTCTCACCAGGTGAGTACTGCCACCAGCTGGCTATGCTGTACCCTGAACAAAAGCTTCCTCCTGACCCCAAAATCGAAGTTGGGCTCTCTGTGTACCCTCTGTATTTTGTATACAATATTGTGTACAGTGTATGAAAGGTTTATGAAATGAAGTTGTAGAAAAAGGTGCTGTCTTCAGGTCCCAAAATGAAGCACATTCTTCACCTCTCGTTTTGGAATAAGAAGTCCTACTAAAATTTGTGATCCAGTAAGAGGATTTCATAAAACACCATTGTTCAAGGCAGTAGTATATAGAGCATAAGGAACAATTCTAGTTCCTCAAATTCAAAACAGATATATATGAAAGGTATATATGAACTTATATTATATATGAACTTATATATATGAAAGGTATATATGAACTTTCTTTGGCTGATCTGGGAAAAAAAAAAATAAAAAAAAAAATAAAAGGTGAGACTGTTGCTCTTCTAAACATGTAGATAAAATGAGTACCAGAAGGAAAGAGGGATTTCCTGTCAGCACAGGAACAAATGTATATAAACTGACTAGAAAAGGATATGCTGAAAAATGTGTTATTTTTTCAGAGGAGTGAGGTTCTGGAACAGCTGTCTAGATACAACAACCCCCAAAAAGCATAATAACAACAATTAAAGTAGTTTTTAAGGAGGCTGTGATCACTTCATAGAAAGATTAACAACTGTAGTTGCCTCAGTGAAACCCATGTTTTCTGTTACTGTGAATTTAGGAGGTGTTACTAAAATAACATCATAAATACCTTAAGGTAATTTGTGTAGTTAAGTAAATAGGTAGATATTAGTCCATGTATCTAAAACTGTTCATTAGCATCACAATGGTTACTCCTTATATTTATTTAAAAGGAAAGGTTTTCAATTTCCAACTATTAATCTTTCTTCACTGTCTGTATTAATTATTAATGTCTATGCTTTAATTCTTTTTTTTCCTTAAATGTGTTGGATGCCTGCTTAGTTTGCTCAAGGGATCCTAAAAGCTGGATTAAATAAATCAATTATTTTCAGCTAGAAAGCACGTTCCATAACAGATTGGTATTTTCCATGGATGGAGTACACAGAGCACAACTTGTAATGAAAAAGATACCAATGATCAGCAAGATACATCTAAATTTCTGCATGCTATACAAAACTGACATATTTCTTTCTGTCAGCAAATTGTATTATTTTAAAAATTATAGAACTTTTGGCCACAAGTTACTTTTGAGTTTAGAAAAAGCTGAACCTTTCTTCTGCACTCTGTTAGTGCCTCAAGACAGCTTCAGTAACAGCTTTGTGATAGTGGAAGTACAGAAGTAAAAGAAAATAATGACCCAAAGCCTGTGGTGGAAATATTGGATACACCTACTTAACAACACCTTTGTCTCAAAGTCATTGATTACCAGCAGAAACAATGTGGGAAGCACACAGAATGTGTGTAAATAGATGGTAATACTTTCCTATAGTCAGAGCTTCTTGAAACTCTTGATCATATTTTGTTTCCAGCAACAAGCTTCTAGCTCCTTAGAATCATGTTACCATGTAAAATAAATGCAGTTAACTTTGCTCATAAGCAGCCAGATCTTAAAACCTCACATTGTCTCATAAGATCATAGCCCTTAGCAATTAAATGAAATTTTTACTTGTACTAGAAACATCATTTAAGACTTTTGTGAGCTTCAGAAAGCTCAGAATGCAAGAAAATTCAAGAATTCCATTACTGGGTTAATTTTACTTTAAACTATAGTAAACTGCCCTCCATCTGAAGAAAGATATGATAATGGATAGTCATTTCCTCTCACTTATGGAAATGTACTGTATTTCAATTACAGCAAGAATGAGTGGGAATGGAGCTTGTCAGGACTGTAACGAGAAGGAAATTGTCAGATTCATAGGCTTTCTAAAAAATTGGCAACAATGAGCCACTGGTGAGCCTGACTTTTACTCCTATTTCATACATTTTGTATCCTTATAAAATATGGACACATTCATAAGCTAATCCTAAATTTATGGAAGAAAATAATTTGGGATGGTGTTCTAACTTCTCTGTATGTATTAAAATATTTGTACATTCTCAGAATGATTCACTGTCCAGCAGTGTGTCAGCATTCATCCTTCATATCATTAGTAAAAACATTTTCCACCAAAGAAAAGTAAAACAGAAATTTCATAAGAATATTATTGTCTCATTAGAGAATTTGATATGAACAAAGAAATGGAAATAATGAGCAAGTATTCCATACAGTATTTTTGAGTACTTCCTTAAGTGGTGTTTGAACTCTGATTTTCAACCAAAAGTCAACATATGTTTAGCAGAGACCCTGAGATGGAGTAGAAAAGCCAGATCAAGGGCTTCATGTTGTCCTCAAACCAGATTCCACAAATAATAAAACCTTACGCTAGGTTTAATACAAATGAGCAATTTGACAAGGTTGTCTTCATTGATCTTTTTACTGTCTATATTGTGTTCAAGTTTATTAGTGAATAAAAATACTACAGTGTGTAGAAAATATTTTTTATTTCATGGTAAAGATAGATTGCCTCCTGCAACTTTCAGAAGAAATGACTGAAATTTCCTAGGTCACAACAGGTAACTCTGCCCTTTAATCTCTTATAAGCATCAAATTCCACTCTTAAAACTCAGGATTTTTTGTCCCTGCTATTTCTAATAGAAGAACCAGTCTGATTTGACGATTTTAAAGTATTTCTTGCCTTTTGGCCAGCTCATATTCATTTTTTCTTGTGACAGCATTGCCCTTTAATTTAAATAGTTTCATTTCTTTCCTCACTTTCAGCATTTATAATTCTGTTGAATCAACAGTTATATTACCCTTTCTCTTCGTTCATTTTATTTAATGGAATAAACCAATTTTCTTCAATAACTATGTACCCTTCGTGGAATCATTCCTGTAAGATTTTTGTAAGATCTGCTCATCTATCAGTGAGAGGTGGCATTTGATCATTAACCACAGAATAAAGCCAAAATTTTCTCTCAGAGAAAGATTTCTGGGTAGTCGTTTCAAACGTTTTCCAAGCATCAGGTTAGTGGCTACATAATGAAGAAAAAAAAAAAAAAAAACCACTGTATTTTCAAATGTTGTATTATTAAAATCTGAAGAGAGATTTGAGGATTGCCTGTGAGTGAAGAATTTATGAATTCTAATGGCTACCCCTAAAACACAATGATACATGGAGCAAGTTAAATAAGGTGTCTGCTGTTGAAACCCATTTTTTATGATGTTAACTGAATTCTTAGAATTGTCTCTTTTTAGTTGTTGTTAGCGTCTTATTGTTTTGCTTTGTTTTGGTGTTGACTCTGGTTTCTTTCAGAAGCAAACAACGTGTCTGCAGTTTATATGGAGGCTTCTATTCCTCATTACTCACACATCATTTCTAAAAGCAGTTTAGATTACTTCAAATATGACCTAACAGAGTAAATCTTAAGTCTGATAAGAAAACAAAGATGGGCACATCAGTATTTTATGTTTATATTTTAACCACCTAACTTACCATTACTTCATGTTCTATACTTTGAAAGAATTCTACCACTACAACAATCACTTTATGTTAAAAATTACTTAATGATTTAAGTCAATATCCACTATTAAAATAATGGATTATTCAAGAAATTAACAAATCTAAACCTACAAAAAAATTTATTTTTTTTTTAACTCCCAATCACATCACAGTGGAATGTTGCTGTATAAATACCAGCTCCTTAGATATGGGAACAGAGTGGGAGAGTTTATGCAATGCCTCTATGGAAAGGAATCTGAAGACCGGTCAATAGGCCTGTCAAAATCAAAGGAGTTTCCAAATAGAGGGGCACACTGTGCATCCACAACTAGATGAGTGTCTGCTGCAGATCACCCAGTCATGGGAGTCTTTAACTTCTGCAATATATTCTGGAAGGGCACCTCATGTTTGGTGGAAGAACTGTCTGGATCATTAGCTTGAAGAGCAGTATTTAAGTTCAAAGCCTAACAGATGGCCAGCTATGTTCCCTATAAGCTGGTACTGAAGTCAACTTTCATCAAAACTTGGATAATGGACTGTCATAGAATTTGTAGATGACATCAAACTGAATGTTTGATGTGCTGGTGGGTAGGACTGTCATTCTGAGGGATCTTGGTTAAGTGCAGGAACAGGCTACAGAGAGCATAGAGATTCCCATTTCAAGGGTTTTTTAAAACATAACTGACTAGAGCCCCGAGCAACCTCTTCTATCTTTGAAGCTGACTTAGCTTTAAGAAGGAGGTTGGACTATGTGACCTTCTGAGCACCTTATCAACTGAAACTATTTATTTTATGTTCATATTAGTAACTCAGTGGGACAAGATCAGGAATCTAGGATCTGATTTTATTTTATTTTGAGTTTGTGATTTTTTTTCGTATGTTTCTGATCATCTGCTACAAGGTGCTACAAGAACAACTTTCTTGTATCTTTTTTTTCCCCACTGGAAAATATTCAGATTTTACAAAAACAAGTTGGTAAACCTGGAATAGATAAAAGCTAGGTGAAGTAGAGTGAGCTAACTGAATTCGATTTAAAAAAAAAAAAAAAAAAATCTCCTAGCCCTGTGAATCAAATTCAGAGTGAAGCCTTCTTTGAAGTTTGTCTGAATATGGCTAGCTCCTAGCCCTGTTCTTTACCACACCTTTGCAGCAAGGCAAATAACTACTTTTCATGCTGTTCCAAACCACTTTTTAAGTTAACCTGTTGATGAAACAAATGAATTGGATAAATTTGGATAATCTTTTTTTTTTCTCTCTCTCTTTTTTTTTTTCTTTTAATTATCAAAGAATTTTTGTGCAAATAGAAGTATTTAATAAGCACTTTAGCTTTGGGGTTATTTCATGAACTGAATTACAGCTTTGTATAATTCCTGGTTTATTATCACTAGTCTGTTTGCACCTTGCTGTGCAGAGGTTTAGAAGTAGCTCCCTGTGGTTGAAAATGCAAATGAGCTTAGTTTTAAGAAGAAACTTGGCATAAAATTTCACATTATAATTTTCCTAGAAAATAAGATATTCTGGAGGTAGTTTTGATACTGAAAATGTAGGCAGATGATCATAAATTATAGAAATTTCAAAAACTTCTTTTATTTACAATTCCTTTTATTTGAAGAGTTACAAAAATAGCATATGTCAGTACACCAAAATCCAGGAAGTCTCTCAGGATTTAAGCAGCACAATATATTTAACAAACAGTATTTATTGTAGGAAAACTACAGACACTCTTTACTAAATTGCAGAGCAATAGACTGTTGACAATATCAAAATGCCTTAGAAATGAGCTATAAAAATAGGAAAAAAAAAAAAAAAAAACTATTAGTTCTGAACTAAACCACATATTTTTACATGACCTTTAATTTTAAAGTTCCAGATATCTGTACACAAAGGTTCTTTCTTCTCACCTCTGCCTATAATTTATTTGCAATAGGAACATTGTAATTTATTAGTATTATCATACTCTTATAACTGATGAGTTTCAATTTTCCTATTAAAAACTGTAAATAAAAAGCCAGAACATTGTGAACTAAGTCTGGTTAGATAAAACCATGAATTAAGACTTCTTACTTAACTTTAATTTGAGATAGAGACTGAGCTGTCAGAAATTGTATAGGTGATTTATTATTTTTTTTATTTTGTGTTTAAGAATTTGATTGAGCTTTACTTTTTTTATTATATAAATTATATAAATTAAGACAGCCTTAACTTCATATAATTTTTTGGAGTCACATTGAAGTATGCAGCAGCAAATAATTATATGGAGACAAACAATAAAAAAAATAGACTAATACAAAAAACTAGTAAATTGGAGAATGTTTGGACAAGTTAAATGTAAACACAATATCACATAAAACATCAGATTAATAGGTTCAAATATAACTGAAGCGAATAAGTGGTATCCTGAGCTATCACTTGTGTAAATATTGTTTCTCTGGTTTGGGGCTTGTGTCTGAAAAAAAAAATATATATATATATGTATATATATATTTGTACTAATTATCTAAGTTTGAGTTACTCTTGAACTACTGCTACACTTTTTTTTTTTTTTATAGACAATACCACTCTAATAACTTTATACATTTTAGCACAGATTATGAGAACAAAAACAAAGGCTCTTAACACTTATTGCAAACTAAGTTACTCCTTTCATTATTGCTTCGCAAGCTGAGGCAGTCTTTTTGAAATACATAAGGAGGAAGAGCAAACCAGGAAATGTCACTAACTCAAAAGAAATTCAGAAACAATCACAGAAATGACCACTGAAAGGTTATGTTAGAAAGTCTACAAAATTCTCACTCAGCCAATTTACATGGGCTATCCTAATATGACTAAGATATGGTCAAACAAATTAAAAATATGTCTACCCCAAGAGAGAAGTCAACAGGCAAAACAGAAAAAGCCACGAGACAGGCAGCAAGGGCATGTGAGGAAGCCTTGAGACTACTTGAGACTTGAAGGAGCTACAGCAGCTTGTAATGGCATAGGAACAGCTACAGCTTATTTATCCCATCCTTTTGAGGCCGTTTAGGTGAGATGAAAATGTAAGGCATGATTTGAAGATCCTGCTAAGAAGATGTCTGGATTAAATATATATAAACCTGTAATGAATTTGACATATATTTATACTGGGTTTTGTAGGAATTATAATGCCTAATCTATGCTCAGTTTCATGTTGTGCCTTTTTAACTGGAGTAAGAAAAACAGAGTTTGTATATAATATTGTGAACTTTCCTAAACAACTAGTTTTAGATGACACTCCTTAAAAGGATATTTGTGTAATTAGTGTATAGAGTAAATCTGCGGCTTTCTTGTAGAACTTCCATGTCACCTTGAGTGAGTTGTTTGTTTGTTATCCAAATAGCACAATGCTCTGACTGAGCACAAGTTAATAAAACATCCCTACTTTATAGGCAGGCTGTGGTAATCAACAATATTAAACAGCTGAGGTGCTTGATAGTCTGGTGATCAGTACCATATAAATAGTTACACAGTCAGTCCCTATAGCCCTGTAGGGTTAGAATGTTTTCAAAATGTATGTCCCATGTATCTGTGTCTTATGTGACATTTTCCTAGTACAAAATTACAAGCAGAATTGTGAAAGGATGGAAAAACAGCTTAAGTGGCTTACCCTGTCCCTTGTTGCAAGATAAAATGGCTTGCAGCTGACACAATACATCTCCAAGCTCTTGATTTACTTCAGTGGTGGTTTTTTTTTGTTTGTTTGTTTGTGTTGGTTTTTTTTTTTGTTTTTTTTTTGTTTTTTTTTTGTGTGTGTGTGTTTTGTTTTGTTTTGTTTTTGTATGTGTTTTGTTTTTGTTTTGTTTTTAAGTACTTCTGAAGAAGGAATATGTGTGTGCACGCAGGAGTTATTACGAGCTAAAAGTCTGCTGATATTCCATCTTAGCTCACTGCATGCATCTATTTTAAAATCAGATGCAACACTGAAAAAATATTTGACAGAGGTATGGTTGTCTTTTGATCTTCATGAATTCCTGACATACTTCTACTGATCATGACCTTCCTGCTACTTTCAGAGGTGTACAGAAATGAGAACCTTCTCTTACTTGCTGCCAGTTTTTATCTTACCAGTGAATAGTGTTATTTTTTTTCTTTTTTGTGAATTTACAATTCACAAAATTAATTTAATTAATTAATTTAATTAATTTACAATTCACAACAATTAATTGCTCATAGGCCTGTGTGGGATTTTTAACTACACCACCTAGAATAAAACATGATACATAATGATTCTTAGTCTAACTATATCTATCTTTCTGCAGTGGTTGGTCTGATAAAACATATTTAAGATGTTTGCTGTCTTGTATATTAATATTGATGTGAATATCAGGTCTTTCTTTAACTTTCCATGAAGTTAAATGTAACTTTCTTATCAATCACTACTGAAATTCTCAAAGCGTGTCCTATTTTTAAGAACAGGACCTTTCGGAGAAGGATACAGAATTCCTCAGTGGTTGATCTAAACCAATTCACACAGTAAATATGGGATCACTGGAGCTGTTCCAGTTTTGTGATGATGACAAGCCTGATAAGCAGACGGGATCCACATTTATGGGTGATGATCTTTGTTTCTTTATCAGAGATGTCCATTCATCCACTTACTCTTATGTTGCCTTTTCCTGAACAGGGATTCAAACCCCAAAACAAATCATCTGAGAACTTCTGACTGAGATGGGGGCTCATGCTTATGAAATTAACCAATATGGCTAATGGATTCATTTACACCCCTTTATGGGGAAAAAATAAAATAAAATAAAATAAAATAAAATAAAATAAAATAAAATAAAATAAAATAAAATAAAATAAAATAAATAATATCTGATATCATTTGAATTTTTGCTTCAGCTTTCTTGTGACAAAATCAAAGTGTTAAATTTTGTAGGAAAGCATAAGATCTCCCCATATGAATATCCTTTCTCAGCTGTAAATGAAGATATTTCCTAGTTCCTTCCAGGTTTGCTAAAGTTTTCTGTGTTTCATCTGTGACCTAACATTTTGATAGAAACCTGTGGCTTACTGAGTCACTTACTGGCAGAAGGCCTTGCTTAAATATCTCCCTGAGGTGGTTTGCTTGTCACTTCATATCTCTGCATATCACTTCAGATCATTCTGCCTGAAATTAGGCCAAGCTTCCTCAAAAGAACTGAAGCTTTTTAAATGGTTACTACTATTCCATTTAACTTTGCCAGTGGATTTATAATTTCTTCCTCTCCTCTATCCACTCCACCCCACCCCAGAAAATAAAATAAAATAAAATAAAATAAAATAAAATAAAATAAAATAAAATAAAATAAAATAAAATAAAATAAAAATCAAAGTGTTTCTGCTTATGCCATATTAAATTGTCTTTGCTCTGGTATCACCTAACAATTTCTCCAACTTCATTTCTATACACACAGATCTGATATTCACCTGTGAAAGTGATGATTGCTACCTCATTTTCAGCCACATTTTCAGCAAAAGTGAAATTCCCTCAGGACAGTCACACAGTGGAGCTGACTGATGCAGTTTCCATCCTCGGAGGTTTTTGAGCCCTGCAGAGCCTGATCTGACCCCACAGCTGTCCCTGAAGCAGAAGGTTGGACTAGAGACTTCTGGAGGTTCCTTCCAACCTTCATGATCCCTTGTGATCCTCTCCTGATTGTCTGTTCAGCAACTGGTATGTTTTCATTTAACTATAATATTAGAATTCATTTTTATGTATCAGCCTCTGTCTAAATCCTTAAATTCACCTATGGCCTCCAAAATATATAGATATACAAATATGCATCCCTTCATAGTCACATTACACTGTAATTACACTGGGCTTTCTTTATGTAAAACTAGGTTAGTATTCAGAGCTACCTCAACAACTATTGTCATAAACATGCAATATTATTCCCTTCTCTTAGTAGTTCTAAACTGTTTCAGTCACCAGCTTTTCCACCTAACTAACTGGTAGATTTTCTATCTACACGGTCCTGCTGGAAACAGCAGTAGCATATAACATGTTATATGCTCATATATGAAATTTATGTTATAAATTTCTGTTAAGTTGGAACTGTGTTTCACCACAATGAAAATGGTCCAAGACTTTTACAGATTCATTCTTACTTTTGAATCTAATACTTCCTGACACTCCCTGGGTAACTCCAACTAGATGGGTTTCGATAGATTTTTATGTTCAAAGTGAGTGTCAAATTTTCTAATAGCAAATGCATCTTAAAAACAAAAAGTAGCCTTTTTTTTTTTCATGGAAATTGAAAAGATTCTATTTCCACTTGAGTTACTCCTAAATAAATATCTTCACAGCCTTATTGAGAGCAAGGACATTAAATAAATTATAAAGCTCCAAGTAACAAAGCCCTTACTAGCAATTTGATTGCATGGTAATGGCAGAACTCCATAACATAATGTTAGGTTGGACCTGAAGACCGTAAAATTTGTAGGAATTCCATCGCCATTTTTAAATTCATTATTATATATGGGAACATTACTTGTAAGGAAACTCTCACTCTTGAATTTTTAAAGATGTTTGGAAGGCTGTTCTATAAAAGAAGTATACATATCCAGTATTGTGAGGATTTGTATAAAATTGGTTTCTGATGTTCATTCCAATCTCACTACTCATACTTTATTTTGCTGCAGTTCTTTTTAGTATACTCTTCCATGAGAACTCAGTGCACTGTCTGTATCTTTAGTGTTTGCTCTAAAGTTGTATTTGCACAGCTTAGACAAGCTAGAAACTTAGCCAAAATATTGTTGGAAAACATAAGCATAGTGAAAGTATCTTTGCAGTATGCATTAAAAATACTTCCAAACTTTGTAAAGACCAGTTGGAATTCTATATAGAATTCTAACATGTTTTTACTATGATAATTTTACTATTCTAACATGTTTTTACTATGATAATATGTCATTACTCATATAAAACCATAGCCAAATTCTGGACTTGGAAAATTTGTATAATTTTGACATTTGTCTCAGAGACTAAAATTTTGGTCAGTATGAATTTCCTAAAGTAATAACCTTTCAAAAGTGATAATATACTAGCTCTTAGCAAATTATTCAGTATTTCAAAATATACTGTAAAGGGGGAAAAAAGGTCCTTAGCAAGTTTCTGTGCCTATTTTGTGCATCAGCAGCAAATGTTCTAAAGTGTAAATTATTTAAAAGTGTACCACGCTATAACATCTCTTTGAGTTCAGATTGCTGAATTTATGATGTTGTCAGCTTTGCATGTTTGTATATGATTCATGCAATTAATGTTTGCATGTTTGAATGTTTGCATGTTTGCATTGCATGATTCATGCAATGAATGCTTGCATGTTTGTATATGGTTCGTGCAAAATATTTCTTCACTGAATTTAACAATATGGCAAATTGTATGGTCTAATGGGACTACATATTCGGCTAATCTATGCTGTCATATAGTCATGGACTAACAAAGAGAGGATTGAATGAATTAACCTAGTTTCTCTCCTTCTCTTATCAACTCTCAGTGGGGGAATGTGAGTCAGGGGAAGCATCTCAAGCCTTGATTTCTTGATTTTGCCAAACTTACAGAAATGCTTACTATGATTTTTATTTGTCCTTTAAATAGTAAATGTGAATATTGTATAGCTTTTTTTTTTTTCTTCTATCTAAACATACTTTTCAAATGGGACAAGTATTATTTTTTTTGTAAATAAAATATTTATTTATCTTATTCTTTCTTTTTTTTTTTTTAATTTATTTGTAACTTATTTTATAAAACAGATAAAAATATTTATGAAAGGAAAATAAATCAAACCAGAGAGAGTAGGAGTGTTGAAGTTCTTCTTTTGATGACAATGGGCTATTCATATGATTAAAGTTCAGTATTTCTGTAAGCTGGGCAGAATCAATGGCTTGATTTGTTTCCAGCATGGCACTGAGGTTGCGGTGGTGACATATTTCCAGCAGGCAAACCCAGCACTGTCTTGAAGGCTTGAGCACATTAGTATTATGTTGCTACACTGAAAAACATTAAAGTAGAGGATTCACCTCTTTTTTTCCCCTTAGATATTAATAAAACTTCTCCCATTGGGGTAGCAGCAGTTTAGCAAGAATAACAAAAGCTTTTCACAGTGTTGAAAGAAAAAGACACACCTAGTCAGTAGCTCTGCTCTGGGGCTGTCCCTCATGGCACTTAAATGTCATTTCAACTTTCACTTCATCACCTTGGTGAGCTAATGCACTCTGCAGCTTCACCAGATGTGTTTCTCTCAGATGCAGTAAGCACTTTACATGGCTTTTTTTTTTTTTTTTCCCTTCTCCTGTGAAACTATCTTGAGAGGATGTTTATATGTTAAATTGCAAGAGATCTATGGATGAGAAATACCAATTCTGCTGTAGCCTATGAACCAATCTAAATTTCTTTCACCTTAGTCAAACGGGGTCACAGTTAGAGACACATAGAATAAGAAGAAAAAAACAGTGGATTGCCTTTTGTAAAACTGGAGCCAGATGCCAAGGATATACCTGGCAGAAACAACAGAAAAAGCAGCAGAATTATAAAACCATATAAAAGACATACCTGTCTCTACAGATATATCTGTAGTCAAATCTTCTTTCTGTTCTGAAAGGTATTATCTACAGGGTCATGTATTGTGCCCAATCACTGCCCTCATCTTCTAAAATCAGTTCAACCTTTCTGTCAATTAAAGTAGGTGACTGGGCTCTATGAGGTTGACTTCATGGTCTGAGTATTTTCTGAACATAACTTCATTGAGTTGCATGTGGAACAGGGGAACGGGTAGGCGGAGAATTACTGAGCAGCTATTAAATCCTGTCAGATTTCCAAAGTGAAGCACCCTCTGGGAACAACTCCAATCAGATCCAACATAAGCACTTTTGAAGTTGGCACCATACTTTCCTTGCAGGATCTGTACACAGAAAACAAACAAACAAACAAGATTTGAAAACTTCCTTAATTTTTCAGAATACTATATGACAATATAAGTATGCATACTCTCCTAATGTATGCTATGTCATCATACGACTAATCTATAAAGAAAATATTTAAAACTTACAGAAATGCAGTTCCTTAAAAATGTCAAATATGAATGAACATGACCATTTTCTTCTTTTCATTATTTTTGAAACTTACTTTTACAGCAGTTCTTGAAATGGCTGCCAAACTTTCCTTTGCTCAGGAAATTTTGAGCAAAAAAAAAATAAATCCTCTTTCTTCATTTTGAGATCACTGGACAATAAGCATTGACTTTGCTGAGAGAAATTTTGTCCTGGCAATAATCCTTGTGCCTAGAGACAGATTCTTTCATAGATTTGAGTCAGAATTGTTCCTGTACTATCTCCATTCCAACCAGCTAGGGGCCTGGAACTTAAATGAACTTCAGATCTACATATCTAGTTAACTAGTTACCTAAGGTTTGTCATAACTGTGAAGCTATTTGCAATTCTTTATACCATGCTCAGAACTACTGAAAGGATCAGCAAAGAAAACAATGCTTATTAGAAAATTTTGTAAGCTAGTTTCATTTCTAACATCTGGAGTATATTGTATCATTAACAAGTAAGTAAATGAAAAACAGAATTCAGGAAGATTAAAACTATTATAATTTATTACCAAAGCGAGATAAATAGTCTCAAGAATTTGACATGGTGTGTAGCTAAGCTGATTTATTCAAAAACACTAGTAGTTTAGAGTAATGTCCAGTGGGGGAAAGCTAGTGAATTAAAGTATTTTTTTTTCTCTTTACTTTCATCATTCTCTTCTGTTTATTCCACTTTTTATCAGAGCTCTTCTGACAATGTTTATGTCATTATGCTAACAGCTTTCTTTCACGTGTTAACTTTCTCAGCAAAAGCTTACTCGTTGCTTTTCAAGGGAAATTACATCTCTTGCACCTAGCTTAAGGGATTCCATACATTTTAATCTCTATGATCCACACAAATATCTCCACTATCCCATCTCAAATAAATCATCATATGAAACTTTTAAGTGATTAATGGTCATAGAGGGAGAATTCTCAGAGTACTTTTTTTTTTTTTTTTTCTCCTACATGATCTACAGGCATATACAGTGAGTTTGGCAGACTGAGAGGAGAAGCTGGAATCAAAACCACTGACCAAGACACTCACTGTCTTTAAAACATCAAGCTGGATAATGCTCTCTTTTTACTTTTAAGTAAAGTGAGTGAGCTGAAAGGAAATCATTTTGGCCTGCTCATCCCTTAGATGATTTGAACAAAAGATATCCATTTGTCTGTCAGCACTTAAGAAACAGTCATTAAAATCTGTCC
Organism: Aythya ferina; assembly: GCF_964211825.1. Classification (NCBI taxonomy): domain Eukaryota; kingdom Metazoa; phylum Chordata; class Aves; order Anseriformes; family Anatidae; genus Aythya; species Aythya ferina. The sequence continues at coordinate 107,514,598 of NC_140298.1, read as the reverse complement.
TTGAATACAGTCATTCCCAACGATAATAAAATGATTTCCTTGAAGAGAGTGTGTAAGAAATGATATCTCCCAGCATTATCCTGCTTTCAAGTAGATGGATAGTGTGATAGGAAGCTCTGCTGGAAACTTTCACTCTGGATCCAGAGAAACTGATTCTGTTAAATGGGGCGAAATCTGTTTAACAGGACAACTATCAAGCCACTACATAAACACTCTTTACAATATTTAAATTGCAATAAAATTGAAGTGGATGAAAGTAGAAATAATATGGAAGTTTGTTGACAAGATCATTTTAGGAAGCTGAATAACCAGTGAAAAAGACTGGTGATCTTCAGGGCAAAGGTTTCTAGACTAACATGTTAGCAGTTTTCCATATACTATCAAAACTTCAATATTTATGCAAATATTAGCCATGTTCCACACTCAGATTTTGCTAGTATGACTGCAGCAAGAGCAACAGCAGGATAAGGCATGCTTAAAGAACAGCAGAATTTTTCAGTAGCATAAAACCTTTTATAACAGTCATAAAAAGTTATAATTATGAAACGTACTTGTTTGATACACTGAGCAGCTAATCTGATTTAAAGATTTAAAGTCTTGCTTTTTTTTTTTTTTGTTTGTTAATGGTAAATTATAGGCAGAATGGATGGCGCTGCCTTTATTACATTTGTCCCACTCTTCATGGTACAAGAAGCTATTATCAGACCTTAACAGACTTTCCAAACTAATCCTTTGCTTAATGCTTCATGCTGAGTTTCTTCCTCAGGCTGGCTATTTCTGGGAAATTTCAAACAAAATTGTCTTCTCCTTATCGCTTTCTGGTAAAAGCTGTGTGGCCCCTTTTTTCTGGATGGAGGTTTGGCAATGTGACAAGCTGTGTTTACTACTCTCCCACAAAAATAAACATGAATGAAGCCAAGGTAAAAGGCTTTCTACTAGCATTTTCTTCTCAGGAAGGACATGCTTCTGAGAAGACTCCATCCTCGCTGCTTGCTCTCAGGCTTTCCACAACTCTCAGTGCTGAAAAGGCTGTATGCCTGCCAGATGCAGCCCCAGTAGAGGTGAGATCACAGCTGGTTTTCATCCTCAGGTCAGTAATGCAGAGGCCAAACCACAGCGATGGTGCCTTGAGCAAATTGCCTCCAGCATACAGTCACACTGGGCCCTGTGAGCCTGCAAAACTTGTGTTGAAATCCTGCTGAGTTCAAGCTCTCATAAAGTGATCGTTTTCTAAATAACTGAGATTAAGCCAGAAAAGGTATGCTAACCATGCATAACTATGCTACAGCACTCATACTTTCTGGTTGCAAGGAGGACATGTCCCCAGGGACAAAGCACCAATGTAATTCTCAGCCTACTTATCAACCTTCTCATAGGTGGCTTCATATTTGAGGTCTACCTTCACTTCAGAAATCAGAGCTGTTTGAAGTTTAATGACAAGATAGCTTGAAAGAAATTCTGTATGTGTCTGTTCTGATTTTTTTTCTTTAATGTGGCTGAAGTTAAGATCTGGTCCTATATAAACTCTTGCTTCAGTGTCTTCCAGATGGGCAATAAATCTGAATACAACGGAGAGGTTCTCAGCTGGTCTAAGTCAGCACATACCCAGATGAAGTAGCTTGTGCTAAGGGTTATACACCCCAAAGATTATAAAGCCATAGATTCTATAAATGATATACGCAATCATGGACGTTACTTGGCAGTATGGCAGGCTAGGGAAAATCAAAGGCAAGGAAGCCCAAGCTGGAGTGCAGTAATAAGCAGTTTGAGATAGTGCAGGGAAATTATTGTGTATTTTTTTTCCTATTATTTATACATTAATAATCACTCATAAGAAGATACATTACAGAATTATAGTGGTATGCACTAGCTAAGATTTTAGCCCAACAGTCAATTTTGAAAGAGAGAAAAATTAATGGATATAAATGTAAAATAGAATAAAATTTCACCTTGATTTTCTGCAGCCACATCACTAAAATATTTTGGTTTTCTTATAAGATAAACAAAGTATAAGTACTTTGAAGTAAAAAAAAAAAGTGTAGATTTGGGATGCCTATAATTTACTAAGGCATTCAGTATTGAAAAAATGTAGTATTTTTTAACTGGACTGAAGAAGATGGTGCATAAGGTACACATAAAGCAATTAACAGGTAAGGTTTATTTGTGAAGATCTCTGTAGATCATTCTGAAATCTAGTTTAAGTTAATACATTCCATAGTGACCTGTCACTCCAGGGGCATTTGCTAATAACACAAACCTGGGAGGTATGCATGGTTATGAGCAATATTTGAATACAAATGTGTATTTGGTATATGTTCTCCATATCTGAAATACCAAAGGTAGTGATTTGTAAATGTCAGTAGCATAAACTATAATTGTTGCTTTCTCAAACAGATGGAATGTTTTTGAAAATGTAGCCTTACAAATAAAATGATGTTTTTGTTGCTAAGCTCCTATACAGGAAGTCCAAAAAATGTCAAGAATAAAATGTCAAAAAAAAAAAGAACAAAATTAATGACAATAAAACAAATTAAACTGTGGTTTGCATTCAGAATAATGCAAAAAGTGTTCTGTCATGGATTCTTCTGTCATGGAAATTCCTTATGACCTTAAACAGGTAAATGACCTTCACACAGGAAGCACATACATTGGAAGAAGTACAATGGATACCTTTGGAGCTTGGTCATCTAAATAGTGTGCAAGTTCATTAAACTACTAAACTGGAAGAAAAGAATGGACCAAATTGCTAAAGGTATCAAAGAAAATAAAAATTAAAATTAAAAATAAAATAAATAAAAATAAAAATAATAATAATAAAAATAAAAATAAAATAAAAATAAATGTACAGAAGGGGGAATGGCTTACAAAAGGACCTTGTGTTAATCAAGATCACTGCAAAGAAATAGTGGAGGGAAATTTGAAGAAGTTGTTGCAATAGACAAAATCCATTCAAAAGCAGAGGGAAGTGTTGCCAGAACCAAACACACTATAAAGTGAGAGATCTGACTAGCAATCAAATACTTGCATGAAAAAGAGATAATTGTGCATGAACAGGGTCATATTAAGCCAGCAAAGAGACATGCCTACTAAGGGTGTGGATGCATTAGGTCTGTTTTCATATGGACATGATTTTACAAAACAAAAGGAATGCTAAGCATTATGGAAGATATACATGTAATGCCACACATAATTCATTTGAAAAAACCTGCCACTAGGCAAAGCAAAGTGGAGAATTGTTGTAAAACAGAACCTTTCACACTGGTAGCACAGTATTTCTTTAGGCTCATATAAACTAAGAAACCAAACAGATGTAACTGTACAACCACTTTCATTAACACTAAAGGACGTGCATTAGCAATTTAGAAATTTCCTTCCAGGTAGTCATTTTACACTGTTTCACAGCTTTTCTTAACTATGACATTTAGGGTGCTATTGCCAAATTGAAAAATAGAAATTACACAGAGTTCAACTTAGCATGATCCTGGAAGAAGTCTAGTCATATCCCTGTTGAAACTGAATCCATTCAAATCTCACCCTGGACTATATGACACACTCAAGAAAGAAATACCCAATCCTTCTCTTTGGGTACCTATGCAGTAGTGTAGGAAAGCACCAGTAGTTAATAGAGCAGCAACATGTGTTTAGGTTTAAGTTAAAGTAATGAAAGTACAAACCGTAAATTAAGCATGTAACAAAGTCTGGACCTGAGCTGAGGCTTTAGAACTAATCCTTCCTCAAGAAACAGATGGGTTTTAATGTTACTTTTTGTACGGACATGCTTTTGATAGGTCACTTTCCTGGAAGGAAAAGCACCACAGAAGTAGGTGTTCTGCAATCAAATAGCAGAGAGGTAGGTCATATTATGTGTGCAATAGCTGACTTTGAATCAGGGCTGGAATACGAAGCCTGAGACTTTAAAATTTACACCAGTGATCCCCCACATTCCTATTAATAGGGGCTGATGTGCTGTAGGCAATGGGAGGCTCTGAGAGGGAAAATGTGGAGATAAAAAGAAAGGAATATCAAGGAATAACTCCATGTATATTAATTTATTTAATTTTTGGTTGTTAGATGCAAAGTTTAAACATTTTAACAAAAACCAAACCTCTCTGTGTTCTCTTTGCACCAGTGTGAGAACTTCAGTGTTCTGATACCTCTTAAAGTATTTGATGAGAGACTAATAGCCTGACAGGCTAACACTTCACTTCCTTCCAATTAGGAGACTTTAACATCAAAGCCAAGGTCCTCCACTCAGCAAGGGCTTACTTGAATGAATTATAGAGGAGAATAAGTCCAGTAGTTTCTTGTTTTTTTCCCTTGCAGATACACAGTCCAGCATAGGCTTTAATAAGATGTTTGAGGTCAAAAGGTTCAGGTTCCTCACTGTGAGCACTAGGAAGCTGCCAGAATGTTTCAATATGTGTGGTGTTTGTAATGCAATCAGGCAAAGCTGAAAACTCTATTACACCATGTCATGTGGCCGACTTCCTTTTGGAGTGCTCTTGTGTATAGTTAAAAGCAAAGAATATGAGAGTTTTAGTACACTATGAATCTTCTGTGTTGCCATTTCAGTGTGCTGAAACAAATAATTCCTTTGCCACCATTCGTTTTTGGCTGGCAGGAGGGGTGCAGTGGCAGCATCCTCTGGGGACATTCTGCCTGTTGTACAGGTATTGATTGGTAACAAATCTCCAGGACTCAGAGGCTGTCTGCAGTGTGAAATCAAGCCTGTGTTTGATGTATGATGCTATTTGACTTGCTAAGCTAGAATCTCTGACAGTCTAAAAATATACCTTAAACTGTTCTACTCTTATTTACCTGATCAGCAAAGTAAAAAATATTAAAATCCCTTTGAGATAAGCATAGAGAATATTTATTCCTTCTTTTTGTCAAAAAGCTGCTTTTTAGATGCTATTTTTTCCATGTGTGACAGCTAGATTTACCTCTTCTTTTTTAACAGTTCTTACTCTCAGAACTGGAACTCTCCATCATTCAGAAACAACATTTGTTCTGAAGGAGCTCACAAAGTACATCTATCCTAATACCTATTTTACACTGGACAGCCACAGAATTGTACTATAGCACTTGTTTGCTGCAATGAGAGAAAAAAAAAAAAAATATGAAGGAAATGTTCTACTTCTGCTTAATCACATGAGGGACTGGATTCACTTCACCTTGCTTTGGGTCCTCTGTGGTCAAAGGAGAGAGATCAACAACTGAAGAGCAGTTAATGTCCATGTGAAATAGCCAAGGTATACCAAAGATGAAGGCCACTGCAGAGATAAAATTGAAGGGAGACATAAGACCATCCTCAGACATGAAGATCTTCTAAGTAACATCTTGAGAATGTTTTTATGGTATAAGGTCCCTATCTCAATAATCTGCAAATATCAGGAAGAATATCTCGATTCATGCAGATGCTTACTATTCTCCAAGATAAATTCCCTGTTTTATCTACATATCAGTTCCCAAACCACTGTACCCATACCCATGCATCCTTACAGACTGCAAAAAACAATCCCATCAAATTTAAGCATTTTTAATTCCCCATCTGAATTCCCAGGTAAATCTCTCTCTGTTTGGGGTTTAGTAGTTGTTTTTATTTTTTTCTCCATGTACTCTGAATCTTCACCATGTAGGGGGGGGAAAAAAAAAAAAAAAAGAGCTAGGTAAACTGATACAGAATATAACCCTCTAATAACAAAAGCAAATCAAATGTAATGAGATTGTTTAAATTTTTAGATTATTTAAACCATGCATAACCCATATGGGAGGAAGAAAAATCACCATCAGTGTGAGGCAGTTTCAGTGCAATGCAACTGGAGCTGTATCCATGCACATTTTGGAAAAATAATACTATTTTGATTAATTTTGGTTTTGTTTGGAAATCAGTTTCTAACTGAAATAATGTTAATGATAATGATCTGTGTCTTTTTTTAACCCCAATAGTGCCATCCCCTTATTACTGTAGCTAACTGAAAAATAGTAAGTTTTAAAAAACTTTGCTCAGTAGAAATAATTAAATGTTTCTAGACTTTCTCATTCACCTAAGACAAAAAAAAAAAAAAAAAAAGGATCCTTTACATTTTTTTTCAGTTCTTATTTTCCTCTGTTCATTTTGCTTCTTTCAAATTTTTTTCTTTGTTCCTATTCTCTTTCCCCTTTCCTAACACATTTAGTTGTCTTTGTTTCTTTATATCTTTATCTGAAGAACATAAAAGAAAAAAAAAAAAAACATATACATGCATATGTATACATATACATATACACACATATACATATACATATACATATACATATACATATACATATACACACACACACAATTTACAGTTTAGGATAGTGGTTAAAACCAGTCAAATTAATAAGTTTTCTGTGATATCCTAAAGAATAGTCCTCCAATATGAAGACTTCAGACTTGAAAGGGCTACTGGAAATGCATGACTCATCCATAATGACCAAATTTATGGATGACTCATCCAAATTTAGTTTCTAGAAAGTTGCATCTCAGATTGTTTCAGAGATACATCAGGCTATACTTAATGAAATCCTCAGTTCAGTTGAAAGTTGAAAATAATATCCAATATATACAATAAAGGATGGAGGAATAGAATACAAAGGGAAACACAGCTTCATGTTCTTTTGTGGTTTTGTTTTTGTTTTGGTTAGTTGTTTGTTTGTTTGTTTGTTTTAGAAAAATTCTGACTTCTGTATTCTTACTTAAATTTAAGGTTTTGAAAATCAGTTTATTTATGACTAAACAAAAAAGACTGTATGTAATCCATGAGAATTCATGACAAATGTGTGGCTCCTCTACATGGGACCAGATTCTAGGTTTTTCTAAATCATTTTTAATGGAAGAAAAGATTAACATCATTTCAGCTGTTTGAAATTAAAAATATAAATATTTTGTCAGGTCTAAATATATACTTTCTATATCGCATAGAATTTAGAAAGTGTGAGATGATGTGAGAACATGAAAGTCCTTAGACAGTTTCCTCTTTCCACAAACATTTCTTCAAAGTTTCTAAATGCAAAACCAAATGATATTTCAGTGACACTTTCTCATCAGTCTTTAAATAACATACATTGAGTCTTCTGACTTATTCTTCACATCTAGAGACATTTTCAGTTTACATCTAATTCATAAAAAAGAAATGAATAAAGTGCACTCAATGAAAGAAAGCATTAATAAAACTCCTTTAAGCTTAAGGAAAATCTATGCATTGCATAGACTTGAATCTAATTAACTTCAACGTTATACACTTTTTGCTATAAAAGTAATAAAAGTATTTTCTCATAAGCCATCCATTACTAGACTAGTTGGTTATTTTTAACTGTAAGATAATAAATAATGGTTTGAAGACAAAATAATAAAACATTTCGTTTTATTTTTCAGTTTTGTTTTTTGAAAGAAATTAAAAAAACAAAAAAAAAAGAATTTCCATGGGTAGGTAGATTTTTGTAAAGAACTTTGTTAATGTGTTAAGATCTTCATGAGCTTTTGCAGAGTTGTATGAACATAGGTATGACTCACCAATTTTGTCACACTTTTTCTGCAAGATTGACTGAAAATAGCATAATTAGACAATGTTTGCCTGATATCAGTTAATTTGCATGTGATGAGTATGTCTACAAGGTTTTCACTCTAACTTAACATAAATTAACCAGATAAATTTAAAGTATACTATCAATAAATCTCCTGTAACAATAATTCAGATGATCATGCACATGACAAAATTCTCTATGGAAATACTTTTGCCTGTTTTCAGTACACCGTGCAAGTCAGTCATAGCAAGCCTTTGTTTGATTCCTTGATGTGGCTGAGCAAGAGATCATCCTGAGTATTATTTACAATCCATTTCCATACTAATCATATTATCCCAGAAACTCGGTCTATATTATTTTGCCAGTCCCCATTGGTGAAAGACAATCTTTATTATGCAAAAAAATGGACATTGGAATATTGTTTTTGAAGTATAATGAAATGATTTAATAACAATGTATCTTCATATTTCCTAAATGATTTTAAAACCTTAATGCACTGCAGGTGTTTGCCTCCGTGGCTTAATGAAATGGGACAGTTCAGATTGCAACCTGCTGTGTGAGGTTCCCCCCATGTACAGGGCAGCATGACAGTTCTGTCTCCTTTCCTTTTTATCCTTCTTTTCTTCTCCAAGTGCCAGGTAATATTCCTGAAGAGGGGAATGTCACTCATTATCTCACACATCCAGCTGGTGATTAATTTACACAAAGTAAAGATGAGGTACTTCTCAGAACTACACTTCTAACTACTGCCACAGTTTGATCATGTAAGTTGCCAGAAGATTCAATACACAGCCCCATATTAGACTATTAGCAGAAATGTTAGCTCTTTTACAGCTAACAAATTGGCCTCTACACACACACTAAGCATATATACATATATATATATATGCACATATAAACATATAGCTAGGCATATAGATGAATATATATTTAGAGAGAAAGATGGAGAAAAAGTGACGTGAACACACATGCATATGTATACACTGACAACATGATTTTTTATTATCTAAGAATACAGGCAGCTGCAAGTGAAAAATGTATGCAAATAAAGGTGTAACTTCACAAGAATTTGAGCAACTCTTACAAACAGGAAAGTTTAGGCTGACCTTTGTATATTTAGGTGATTGTTTAAAAACCTTTCTATTACACATATTTGTCTTTATGTTTTTTGGATATCATCCTTCAGGTTTCTTTCAGGTGTGTTTGAGGCCTGGCCAGAGCAAAAGGAGTACCTTAAACAGAAGTAAATATGCAGATTGCTTCTGTAACCTCCTAGAAAGAATGCTTGCAGACCAAAAACATACATGAAGGGAAAAAACAACAATTGTGTTTGCAAAGGAGTTTAGCAGGGAAGTTGAAGGCATTGGATGCCTATGTCTATCTACTAAGTTATGTGATCTGTAGTACCAGTCCTGTGTTAAGGCTTGAGCCAAGATCTGCTGGGTATTGTACTAACACAAAATAGAAGGGAAATTCAAATTCCAAATTGTAGATAGTCTTTACTGAACAGGCAGAGTAAAAATAATTCCACTTCGCTTTATAGCATAAATTTCTGCATCTCCTATACTTCCTTTTGACTTGAATGGGTATTTACGGGCATTTCTCAGATCTTTTTCAGATGCCTGCTTAAGGATAAGATATATCGCACCCCAGAAGTGCCAAGTTGTCTTCACTAATAGAGAGCGAGCCTAAGGTGGCTGCCTTGATGGATGAATCCCTGGCCCTCTGTTCCTAAAACAGTGCCACACTTGAATTAATGTCTCTGGTGGCACACTCTCTAACAGATATGTGCTACTATTAATAATGTAGGTGATCCTACTCTATGGAGGATGAAGAGTCTTTGTAGTGAGATGGATTTCTTTAACTGATGATGAGCTAAAAGTCATAGTGAATCACATTTCATTTTGTGTTTAATATCTACAGTCTAATGTGTAGTGTTGCTCTGCATGCATGATACAGCTATCTTTTCCAGTCTTTGAACAGACACACCACTACACAGAAATACTTAATTCTGTAATGGGCTTAATGCAGAGGGAAGAACCTGACTGAAAGTAGCCCACGTGGAAGCTAGTGACATGTAAAATAAGACAGGCTTTTTATTGACACCCTACCTTTTGTGACCTAAACTGCCATCATCATCTTTAACACAGGATTTCATCTCTTTCAGGGCTGCATTTTTGTAAATACTGTTTAAACAGTGACAGATACCACTTTTCTGTCAGGTAGGTGACAAAAAATGGAATCCACTCCAGATAATTTGATTCTTTTCCAGCTGAGTTTCCTATAAGAGTTGAGGTCATCTTCCTGATCTGAAGGGCATGGAAACAGTTTTCTTGTAGATTTCAAACAACATTAATTCAGTCCTTTAATGGATACCCGGGATGATTGTAGATATTCCATCATATATGCACTATTGGTCTTTTCAATATGGTTCTTTTTAATACTACAAGTTATCTGTATATGAACTGTAAATGTGGGGATTTTGTTTCTGCATAAACATCTGCAGCCCTAACAGGCAACTCTTTTATCTGCAAATACTCATCCTAAGTGTGACACGTTTTCTAAGGTTCATTGTCTGCAGACACAGACCAGAATGAATTTTGGCCATACTGCTTCATTTCAATTCTGCTATTGCCAAATCTTAATTTTCCTTTCAATTGCAGTTGTACCCTGGCTAAGGAAACAAGAAGAAATAATAACAAAAGTCCCTCTACTATCGCAAGATGAAACTTTCAAAGTTCAAGTAATAAAAAACTTGAGCTTGACCATAACATAGCCATTACTAGCAATTCACAGAGTAAAGATGGTAAAATGCCTGACCTGTACATATAGTCAGAGCATGAGACTCTTAATCTCAGGGTCGGGAGTGAACGGCTGTGTGGTGTTTAGCTGCTGGCCGGGTTAAACCACGACATTTCTTTCTCCACATTTAACAACAAGAATGAAAACCTGTGGAAGGTGATTTCCCCCAAATAAGATGCCAGCTGCTCTTCAGAAGTGCTGGCTTGATCCCACCATAGTAAGGGAGATGAAAGTGACAGTGCCCTCAGCTGGGTGCACACTGTTACATGGAATGTCTTCAAAACAGTGTTTTGAAGCAGAGAAAATAAAAAGAAACCCTAACAAACTGGTGACATTACTCTGGTTAACTGTGTCTCATGTGAGAGCAGAATTGGGCTAGGTGGATCGTGCTATTGCTGACTTCTGCAGACTTGGCAGGTAAAGGGGTTTGTCAAAAAAGGGAGCATGAGTATGCAGCTGGTGATTTCCTAGAGGGTACAAAAATAATTCTCTGCTCAGCTTCAACATGTTCAGACAGCATCAGATAAGGAAGCAATTGGTATGTTCACACCTGCTTACATTCAAGTTATCTGCTAAATGCTGGCACAAGCCTTGTATCTTCCTATAAAGACAAAGACACCAAGATAAATTCAGAGGAAATGGAGCTTTACAGAAAAAAGAAAAAGAAAGGAAAAAAAAAAAAAAAAAAAAGCAGCTTGTCTTTTGTCTTTGCTAAATTGAGTGATTCCTCTAGGCTCTGACCAGCAGTTTGAGGTCAACTTAAGCAGGAAAGACAAAAGAGAGTCCCTCGGGGATCACTCAGAAGCTGAAATAGAAAATTTACTCAGCTGTTTATCACCTGGATTTGACCTCCTAAACATATTTTTTTCTCCAATAAGAAAGAAATGAAGGATTTGGCAGTGAATAAAATGGAATTCATCTTCCCAGCATTTTGTTAGTGACACTCTGTGGCTTGCATGTCTTTTGGAGCCCTTAGGATCTCTGTTCTTTTTCTCTGTATTGCACTATACACTTCAGAAGGCAGATTCAGGTGCTGTGTATTCAGTAAGATATGACTGAGGCTATATTTTACCTGTGCTGTTATTTTTATTTTATTTTTTCACAATTCCTTCAAAATAAGTACATCAGAAGGCTTTTATTCTTTAACAAATCTGTTGTCATTGAAAGGACTGATCTTAGATGTCTCTCATCCTCCTTTCCCACAGATACTGCCGCATAAGCAGGTGCTTGGCATCTCTCAGGATCAAACCCTAAAATGCTCGTTGCCATGGTGACTGAATGTGAAAGAACAATAAAAGAGCTGTTTACCAGGGAAACTTATCAGCAGGACTCGACAAAGCACCACAAAACTGTAGTTAGTGTTGTGGTTGAAACACATCTTTATTTCTGTAGCTAAAAGTAGGCAACAGCCTTTGCCTTTGATTTCTTTCTGATATTATCCCTTGTATATCTCTTGCACCTCTTGTGTAAGATCTAACCCAAACTCTAAGTAGATTATAGCAGAGTATGCAAAAATTGGCATTTTGAAAAACGCATGAAAAACAAAGATGCAAAACTGCATGAAAATGACTGTGTGTGAAAAATGAAGCTTTGAGAAGCAAAGCGTCCTACACACCCAGAGGCTGCTATATTCCATAGCAATCTGGAGATCATGATAGTTTAGTTCAAATTTTTGGGATGCAATGATTCTTTTCATATTCAACTGGAAGAGCAATACCCCACTCAGCACATGGAGTCTTTTTTGGTTTTCAGCTTAGATTTTGCTTCGGTTTTGCTTCTTAGGATTTTGGTTTCCTACATTGTGATAGCACTGACAAGTTAAAACAGTTATTGTTAATAGTAGCAATCAATATTGGCTTGGAAGCTCTGTGTCCTGAATGAATTCAGAGGTGCACTGTAAAAAGCATTTCACAAATGCCTGTGAAGGGAAGGTCTTTATAGGGAAGAGCTTTTGCTGTAATTAAGCAAAACAGATGGTGCTGGAAGGGAAACAAAGGCACATTGAGGTGAAGCATCTTGCTCACAGTTGATCAGTGGCAGATCTCACACAGTTATTCCCAAATTGTTAGGACTCTGAACTACTACTGGTCATCACAGTGAATCATTGTGTACTTTCAGCATTCACCATGTATGTGATGTGGGTCTTAAGACCATAGATTGCTATAGGCCCCCAAGCAGCAGTCAGAGAGCCTCTCCATTAGATTCACATCATTACTTCTATTTCTGCATGCAGGAATTACACACTAAACACTGCAGGTCTATATCACAAAAAAAGCAATGGTAAAATACAATAAAAGTCTTCAAAATTAAATTCTTCATTAGGAATGACATAGTGATATTACAGCATTTGTCCTCACTGCTCTCTCAGTAGGTGTTTTTGTGATGTCTCCCTTGTCCTTCTGTCTGCAGATCGTGTTGCTTCTTCAAACTTTCATGCAGGTTGTTCACCATGTGATTCCCAGACATGGGGAAGAAATGCGGAATTTGTAGCACTGCTTCTGCTAGTGCAGTGCTTGAATCAGTTAAAAGTTGAAACACTAACACAGCAATTTTCCGTAGCAATAGGTACCTAATATGTTCACCTGAGAATCATTCCACTGAACACGTGAAACCCATCTCTTGTGTGTTTTATAAACCCTGCTTTCATGTATGTAAAAGGAATGAATCATCTGTGCTCCCAGGCAGCTTCCCTCAGCACTAGATAGGGAATGATTTTCTAAGGAGGAAAAATTATTTCCTTTGAACATTGAAATCTCTGAACTGATTTCTCTTCCATCTCGATGTAAATCCATTGCCTTTGTTTTGGTGTGTTGCAGCTGGATGACACAGGGGAAGGTCAAACTCTTTGAAGTGATATAACCTGAATTACAAACCAAGTCTGGAGGAGAGCTAGTGGGTGGAAAGAACATAAGCCAGGGCTGATCTCTGCGTAAACTGCAGCTGCTGTCAGTATCAGGAGCACTGAAATTTGTACCAGTGGTCTCCGCTAATTAGTTGCTACATGAAGTAAAATGCCTGCTGTGCCCCAGGTAACTGTTGTTGTTGTGAGAAACTGGGAAAGATAATGGTATCTGTTTCCTGCAATCATTTCCAATGTTCCCTCATCTCCATCATTCACCTTTTGTAATCAACAGGAAATCTCAGATGCATTCCTCACTCACAGGGCCCCCGGGCCTGGCTAGCTCCTGGGACACGGAGAGAGCTGCTCTGCAGAATCAGGCTGGACACAGTTGCTGCTCATTTCCTATCATATGTGAGAGGCTTTAGAAGTAGTGTGGGAAGGAAGAAAACACAAATACTGAAGCAAAAGAGTTGCCCAGAAATCACGAGTATGAAATAAGGTAAAGGAATGGTAGACACTGGATCAGATGGCTGCAAATGGTTGTGCTCTGTAATGTGATGCTTTTGTCTTTGTGTCCCTTTTTCTTTCTTTTTTTTTTTTTTTTAATATAAAATATGGGACTCTGTGCCTGAGTAACCAAGCTCTTCTTGCAGTGAAAGCAGAGGCAAAGGGCTTCCCCCAGATATGTAGGGTTTGAGGGCTGCTATGGGTTCACTATTTTGTACCAAACTATTACATTGATACAGTCTTGCTACAACAAGGGTATTCAGACATATGTTCACCACAGGTGAGGTCCTGCCATATTGTCCTGTATTTTGGCTGCAAAGATGCAGAGGTCCTCATATAATGAGTTTCACCCATAACAAAGATGGTTTTCTTATGTCATTTAGCAACACAGCATCTGAAATGAATTGTGTGGGAGCAAGAAAGTTGTTTTGTCACTAGTTAGTATTGGGCTCCAGTGTCTGGCTGGCAGTGACTCAGCTACCAGTGACATACCAAAATAGCATCAAAGCAAAAAGAATGTGGTGAAAAAATAAAAATAAAAAATGTTTTGCTTAAGAATAAGCCCAAACTCTCCACTTAGTAGGAGGCATCTCATACCTGTTTTAAGTTAGGCTTCTGATACAAAAAGAAATGTTCAAACTCTCCCTACAATCAATGAAGGGGTGTCAGGCACATGCAACAGTTCAAGTTACAAATTCTAAAGGCACCCTCAAATATTTCTCTTCTAATTATAATGTAAGCCTACATGACTAGCTAAAATTAGAGGCCTAGCTTTGAGGGTTGAGATGAATCCTAGCTTGTGAAGGAGACATAGTAAATGTTCATGAATGAAATGAGTCATGTATCATGCAACAGAAAACACAATGAGAACTTACCAATATAATATGACATCTGAAGTATGAAGTCCCATTATGATTTTTTTTGTGTAGTATATATATACACACACTAAACTTTTCCACTACTCTTTTTTTTTTTTTTTTTTTTAAATTGCATTTGTTTTGTAAAGTCATGAGTTTCATTAAACTGCATCAGGATGAGAACTCGGTAAGTTCCATCAAGATGGTTGAGCAGCTGAGCCAGACTGTATCTGTATCACCCTGAACTCTTCCTTAGAAAACAGCAAACAGGAATGGTCAGCATTCTAGTTCAGTGGTGCCAGGAGGAAAGTACTGCACCCACCTACCAGGACTTTGTGATTTTACTCATATGTCTGCTTCTTTACGACCAGTCTTCTTATATACATTCATAACAAATCAAAAACAGCATTTCTGAAATGGGAAAAATAACACTGAAAGAACTACAAAGTTACAAATACCTGTTGCAGTATGTTGCGTGTCAGCTTGTAAAATGGAAGCTATTATTTCTTGGGGAAAACAAACGAAAATATAGATATTATATGGTATATGGAAGTCTGAGAAAATAAGGGCAATACTGAAGAGCTAAAGCTAGTAGTAGACAGGAAATTAAACATAAATTTACAATATATCTCAAAAAGACCACAGTCTGGGAGCTCCATTCAGAATGATACTTTTGGCTCATAAAAAAAAAAAAAAGGCCAAGCTTTGGTAAAACTTCTTATTTATTGACACATAATTGACACATAAACACAGGGGAAAAATGTAAAAAATAATATGATAAAAAAATGAAAATGAGAAAAAAAGAAAGACAATATGTACCTTTCTTCAGCTACACATTAATGATATATGTACCAAAAAAACAGTTGCAAAATCCCTGGTGAGCCTGAGTAGAGTGTCAGCACTGGTGTAGGGGAACTGATGTAGAAAGTCTATTAATATTTGTCAGAAATACAATGTGGAACACAGCACAGAAGTTTTCAGGGGATCTCTGAGCTTATTTCTGAGATTTCAATAGATTTTCTGTATGGTATTGGCCAGAATCACAAAGTTTATCTGTTTCACAGCTTCCTCTTTCTAAATGGCTATGTTGCTATCTTTTAGTTTGCCTATAAAAATTTCAGGCTCTTCAGAGCATGGTCAATCTCTATGTAGAAGTCTTCCTATAATGAGAAGCAGTCTGTATTAGTGCTATAACTTCCCATGCTACATAATCACTTTCCCTAAGATGTGGGGAAATACAGAACAGAGGAATTAAATGTGTTCTTTTGATTCCAAGGGATGCTGGAGCACTTGTTGCTAGCTTTGTTTAAAATCGAATTCAAAAAAATACTATCAAATTTGCTGTTAAGAGTCCTCTGGCACCAGGAAATTATAGAGGAGTCATCCATCCATCCTTGGGATGTTATGTATAACTGTGAGTCTTTCACTCACCTAAACGCATGCGTACACATACACTAACTGTAATCTGGATGAGAGAGTGCTAAACTCAGATTGTAATATTTTTTCTGTTTTTCACTTCTTATCAAAAAATATTTAAATTGAAGGTTGCTAGAAAGAAAACCTTCCTTGTAATTAATATACTAGCAAGGAAATTTTTTCAAAGCTCATTTTCAGTCTCCTGGCCAAATCCTTCAAGGTTCCTTGCCAGTGGACCTCTTACAGATTTCTAGCTGGAATTACCTGGAAAGGATTTAGCCCACAAACAAAGACTTAGAATCAAACTTTTTTGCTTCCTCATTTGTTGTTTTTCCCCTTCTTTCACTTATGTCAAGGTAAGACAGAGCTAAACTCAGAAGTCTTTTTCCCCCAAAGGATGCTTTTTTAATATGTGCAGTTGACTTCCAGGGAAATAAATAAATAAATAAATAAATGCATACACTCAAAACAAAAGTTCAAATCCATACTAAATCACTAATTCCAGCTTTTAATCAGTCTTATAATATTTTTTCTGAGCATTGAAACTTTTACAATAAAGTCATTTATAGAGTAATCAGTTTCATTATTGCACTAAGCACACCGTACTCTATGACCTGTAAACCTAAGTGAGCTTAGAAACAACAGTGGAAGAAAACACATTATTAGGTTTTAGTCCACAATTTGTGTCAACAAATAGCTTCTACTTTTCTAGCTATGCTACCTGTCTTTCTCTATCAGCTGTCAATGGCTTTCTTCTTTTTAACGAATGCTAGGGCCCCTGAAGTTCCCCCAGGCACACATACATCAAGAAAAATGCTGAGATTTGTCAATTCCCCTAGCATCCATTTAGGATTATTGTCAACATTTATAAATCTATAAGCAAAACATCCCCTTGAGACTAATTCTTTTTGACGGTTAGTTGAGGTAGGTCATCCAGCAGGGAAAATCTTAGTATATAGCAAAGATGCGCTGCCTTTAATGCTTTCATTTTTATCACTGATCTTTGAGCCTTTTGACTGCTTCTAGGAGAGAATTTATCACTTCTCTATGCATCAAGAAGCTTGACTTTGTTGCGATGTCTGTGCATTTCTATAACTGTACCCTGTTGGGTTTGGACTTGGGATGGGAATGACGCACATGAATGAACAGCACAGTGATAACTCTGTCCTTAAAAAAAACACAAAGGACTTTCTTTTTCTGTTTTGTTTTTTAATGTTTTGTTTTGATTTATTTTATTTTATTTTATTTTATTTTATTTTATTTTATTTCTCGCTCAAGCTCATTTTTCTCAGTTCAGAAAATAATTATCTATTAGCTTGTAAATTGTTCTAGTTTAAGCCCACTCATGTATTTGCCAGTTTTTTATGCATAAAATAGAGAAAGTACTACTCTATTATAAAGAGTAAAGAAAGGAAGCACATACTGAGGAACCGATGTTGTCAGGCCATCAGATATGGCAGTCTATATTAGTATTTTATATCGAATAGAAAAAAAAATGTGTAAAGTACTTTAAGAATTTTTCTCAAAAACATCTATTTCTATTCTTAAAATTGCTTAGACATATACTAATTTATTAGGTTTACTAGGAAAGTCTCATGACATTTCAGTCAATGAACAAATGTGCTTATTAATATGCTTATTCTTAGAAAGTCCATGTAAGACCTATACATAGATTTATACATAGGATCAACTGTAAGAAGCTAATTCAGATGCTTTACAGGCCCTCTGAACAGCCTTGTCTGTGCAGAGTAGCTGGAAACTGGTTGAAAGACAGGTAGAGAATCCCAGTGTGTAGAGGAGTCCTGAGTAGCACAAAGCTTCAAAAGAATGTAAAACAGTTTGTAATGGTTCAGGTCAAAGGTCCATTTAACTCAGTACTCTGCCTTCTATAACAGAAAGGTTATAAAGGACCAAGCAGCACAGGGTAATTTGTCATCTACATATGCTCCCAGCCTCCACAACCTGAGTTTCACAGGCTTCCTGAACTGTATGTATAGGTGTAATAGCTCATTTCTCACATGAAGAACTGTTCAGCTCAGTTTCTGAGCCCCTGTGAATTGTTAACTTCTAGTATCCTGTGTTTAATTGCACATTATGTGAAGTACAAGTGTGTGAACAGAACCTGCCATCTACCTGTTACCTAATTCTTTGGGGAATCTCAATGAACATAATAGCTTTTTTCTTAAGACTAGCAAAAGAAGAATGGCTAATCAGTTCATAGACTGGGAAGAATATGAAAAATTAAACAAAAATTGAAAACAAGAGGACAAATACTGGAAGACTTTAAGCTGAACTGTATTACTTGTTATTAGGAAAAGCAAGCTCAAAATCTACAAAATTAAGATATCATTTTAAAAAATGGATGCATTGGCAAATAAAAAAAAATAACAAAACAAACAAAAAAAAGATTCCAATACATGATCTGGAGCACTAAATAGTGGAGTATGTTTGTTTATTCTCCTGTTAAAACACTTACTCTTTTAAATACGCTTCTGAAGTTGTTGTACCATGCACCTGTTATTTTCATGCTTGTCCAGCTTGGTCTTCAAGTATTCTGTCATGGCTGCTCAGGATTTCTGAAAAACAATGAATGCAAGAAAAATGAAGCTATGTGCAGTCAGTAAAGCTTGCTTACGAACATAACCTTTTCCCACAGATAGAACTGAACACAGTATGCAATTTCTAGCATATAAAGTAAGCAATTTGATTTCAGGATTTCTTACCAACAGTTGTAAGTGAAGTTAATAACAAATGTAAGAAATGTCTGGTTACTAGAGATAAGGAAGCTACCAAACCCAGTGTTGTAAGGGGAAATTAATGAGCTCTCATATTTGATTGCAAGGCAGCAGGATTTGAGTAACAGTGGAATTCCTCTGCCTCATCCAGCTAATTAAAGTTTGTGCCAAAGGCAAATGACTAACAGTAGCATGAAAGTACAGTACCCCAGTGAAGAAAGTTGGGCAACAGTGGAGAAAATTGCAATATCTGGTTTTGGCACTAGCAGAGTTTATTTTTTGTGCTGGTGTGTACTGCCATCACCTCAGGGATGTTCTCAGAGGTACTCTAGCAAAGCGCTCCAACAGCACATTTATGTCTCTCTATCAGAGAGAAAGGGGAATTGGAGCAGAAAGTGAGGGAGAGAGACTTCAGAGCATGGAGAGAAAGAAGAGTCTTAGTGTACAGAGAAGGAAGAGCAAAGAAAAAGGCATAAAGAAAAATGACCCATGAAAGGTTAGAGCTCACAAAGAAAGGGCTCGTGTATAATCAGGGGAGCAGAAAGTCCTCCTAGGTTGACTAAGCAGAGCCATTTAAAAGGCATTCAGTCTTACTAGTGATTTTTAGTCCTTTGAAACCTATTAATCCTACTCTGAGGCTGTGGAGCACTTTTAGAAATTAAACAGAAAAGCACTTGTATTTTTTTTTTCATATATTTTCTTTTGCTTTCTTTCTTTCCTTTCTGTATTTGTTTCTTGTCATTTTTTTACCTTTTTCTCCTTTGCATCTTCCCCTTTCTGTTTCCTTGGTTCCTTAGCTCATCTGTTTCTTCCTACACTTTATTTAGCCAAAGACTAGAGGGAAAAGGCTGCATGTCCTTTACTATAAGCATTTCTTGTGTTAGGAGGAGGAGGAGGCAAAAGAGAGACTCCTGGAGTCTCTCAAGCAAAGCAGAGTGTTATTGCATACACAGTAAAATAGTTCATAAAAGGAGTTTAGAAAGGATACAGTAAACACCAGTGTAAGCAGCAGAGTTTGGCCTGGGCCCACAAGATCTGACAGGCAATTCAATTCTCATCAGGCAAAGCAGTAACATAGCCAAACAGCTGTGTGTTCCTCAGAAAAGCTATAGAAACACATGGTCTTAAAAGGAAAAGGGATCTTTCTCCTCTTTATGTTCATAGACATTCTGTCTAAAAGTCAGATTTTCAGTCTTGTCTTCAGCAGATCTCTATTTTGCAGCTGGAGGTTTGTGGAGTATCTACACTGTAAGACTGTGTGCCAAGTAAGTCCACAGCCCATGGGAAGCCACTGTACAATAAACTAGAGATAAAATTTAAATCATCTAGGTTAAATAGTTAATTGAAGGCATCTTTAGTCTTTCTACAGTGTTTTTATGGTTAGTATTGACTTGGCTATAGATATGAGGGTGCCAGACTCAAGCATTTGTCCATTAGGGCACAATTTGCAGAGTGCACACTCTCAAGTTGCATGATGCAGCTGCAGCAACAAGCCTGCATAGTCCTTCCATTCACAGTGCAATTGGAACAAGTCCTGGCTCAATTTGTGTCCCAATTAAAAATATGTAATCTGAAGGCAGTGCAGAAGTCAGGTTTCTCCTCCTTTATTCTACAGTTATTCTTTCCTTTTGCTCCACTACCAGACAGACAATTACTTAAATGGTTATGATCCACATTAATTTTTTCCAACCTAAATGATTCTACGATTCTATCAAATGTTGAACCAGTGAATGTGGTGCATTGTAGTGAGGGACATTTTGTGAGCCAGGATGCTTCCCGTCCTCTAACTGCTCTAGGTATTTGCCATCCCAACAGAAAGAGAATAATCTTTCCCTGGGCAACAGTTTGGAGACCAAAGTCACAAGGTACACAGGAAATTGTTCTGGATCAATTTTAGCCTATATATGTATAAACAGACAGCTGCTTACATAGCACTTTATAAATCAAGGCTGGTATAGTAAAGACATTCACAATGAAGAATCAGGAGTGCTGTGAAATGTGAGAGCACTATGGACTGTAACATGCTGGGATGAAGGTCAGCTTGCCAATTTTCTGTAAGATCTCTGTGATCTAAGTGCATGATTGAGACAAGGTGTTCCCAGCCTGTTCTATATAAGGTGAAGCCATGAGAGGCTGAGAGGCTCAGGAACATACCCTTTCCAGTCTGGAATAAAAATTAAAAATAAAATAAAAAAAAAAAAAAAAATTAAAAAAAAAGTACACAGCCACAGGGCTGGGGAACTAGCCAAGCAACATTTGTGGAATTCACAAAGGGCAAAATGCTATTCTACATAGTATGCATATTTATTTTGATGTGGTTGTCTGTGGGCAACAGGGTATGAAAACGAGCCACACAACTGACATTTACACTATGGCAACTTTACTGTGGTCTGTCAAGGAGGAGAGATCTGACTGTGAATATAGCTAACTTCATTCACATTGATGTTCCTCTTCATTACAAGGTGTAAATGAGAACAAGAGCTCAACAGTATTAACATCTTTCCCATAACTATTGGAGTATAAATTGTCTTCCCATCTGTTTTTTCTTCTTTTTTTTTTTTTTTAATCTTTTTTAAATAAATAATTATTACTACACCACTTGTTCTCATATATCCTACATTTTAAGAAGACAGAATACAGATTTCAATTTTTTTTTCACAGAGCTATCATAGTATTTCTGCATGTGTTAATACTTTTCACATGAGAAGGGAAGTGCATTTCTGACAGACAGGTTAACCATAGGAGCAAACTACTTTTGGATTCTGTGTTCCCTGAGTTCTTCAAATAATGACTGTAAACCTCACCAAAAGATATGCTTTATTCAGATACAAGTTACTGGTCTCTACGTTAATAATTAGAAAATATTTTTACTAGATCATTTGATTATGTCATGCTCATAAAACAAATTAATGTATGATATCAACATTGAGCAGAGAAAATAAAAGGTTCCTGTTTCACATTTATATCTAAATTCCATATAAGAATTCTATATACAAAGGTGTGTGATAGTAACAGTACAATTTGTTAGGCGTTTTCCTAAGGAATATAATATTTTGGTGGTAAATGTTACATTGAAAAATAATAATGGTTTCAACAAAAATGAAAAGTGAGAAAATAGAGAAAACATTGAATTTGATTCAAAACAAATAATAAAGACTCACTGATAATCAGTAGACAACTGGCACTAAATATATGTATTTGCATATAAAAGATGGTAAGTTATTATTTAATGAAATCAAATAAATTTCTTAACTGAAATTTATCATATATATTTCACTTGTGTATACTAACATTAAAATATTTATAGAAGAATAAGATCTCTAACATAAGAAATAGAGATACTACTTATAGCACTCAGCCATAGACAGGGATGCCACCCACTAGACCAGGTTGGCGAAAGCCCCATGCAGCCGGGCCTTAAACACCACCAGGGATGGGGCATCCACTTCTCTGGGCAACCTGTGCCAGTGCTTCCTTACTCTTACAGTGAAGAATTTCCTTCCAGTGTCTAGTCTAAATCAATCATGTTTTAATTTAAGAAAATTCATGCTTCTATCATTATCTACCCAAGTATAGAGTCCTTCCCCATTCTTTTTATAAGACTGCTCTGAGTATTGGAAGGCCACAGTGAGGTCTCCCCAGAGCCTTCTCTTCTCCAGGTATAATATCCCCAGCTCTCTCATCATTTCTTTATAAGAGAGGTACTCCAGCCCTCTGACCATCTTTGTGGCCCTCCTCTGGACTCACTCTAACAGGTCCACATCCTTCTTGTGCAGAGGATCCCAAACCTGGATGCAGAACTCCAGGTGGGGCCTCACAAGGGCAGAATAGAGAACAATCACCTCCCTTGACCTGCTGTTCACACCTCTTTACATGCAGGCCAGGATGCAGTTGGCTTTCTGGGCTGCAAGCACACACTGCTAGCTCATGCCTTTCATCCAGCAGAACCCCCAAGTGTCTCTCTGCAGTGCTGCTCTCCATGAATTCTTTTCCCAGTCTGCACTCAGGTCTGGGATTGCCCCAGCCCATGTGCAGCACATTAAACTTGGGCTTATTGAACCTCATGTAGTTCACATGGGGCCACTTCTCCAGCCTGTCTAGGTCCCTTTGAATGGCATCTCTTCTTTCCGTTGTATCAACTGCATCACTCAGCTTGATGTCATCTGCAAACTTGATGAGGGTGCACTCAGCCCCATAATCCATGTCATTGAATGAAGATGATGAAGGTATTGAAAAATACCAGTCTCAAGAGAGACCTTTGAGAGACCGCTCATCACTGATCTCCACCTGGACATTGAATGATTGATCACTACCCTCTGTGTGCAGCCATTAAGCCAGTTCCTTATCTACCAGATGGCCCACCTTCAACTCCATATCTTTCCAATTTAGAGATTAGGATGTCATGTGGGACTGTGTCAAAAGCATTCTAGAAGTCCAAGTAGATGACATCAGTCATTCTTCCCTTGTCAGTCACTCTATCATAGAAGGCCACCAGATTGATCAGGCATGATTTGCCCTTGGTGAAGCCATGTTGGTTTTCCCAGATTACCTCCTCATCCAGCATGAGACTTAACATTGCCTCCAGGAGATTTTGTTCCATGGTCTTGCCAGATCATGAAATGAAGTATTTCTTTTTATCAACCAAGATTTTGTTGCCTTTTAATTTTAAACCATTCCCTATCAGTTCTTATGCTGTAGGGAAGAACACAAAGAGTGTTCTTCATAGTGCCAGTGTTTTCTGACATTGGCACTAGCAGTAGGTCTGGATTTGATTTACATCTTTGTTCCCAATTCAGGAAAATTTAGCCATTCACTGGATCGAAAAAAAAATGGATCACATTATCTTCTGGAGTGTTTTGAACACTATGATCACTCCTTTTCTCTCTGACCCAACATGAACTTCACAGGCAAACAGCAGTCTCCTTGGGAACCCATAGTTAAATTAGGAAGGTGATGGGAAAAACACTTTCTCACCTTAGAGGTAGTGAAATGAATTGTGTTTAGGTTTACAGCACTTTGAGAACATCACTAGTTCATGTTGTGAAGAGAAAACTGAAGGAAAACCTAATTATGAAATTCAGTCAGTTACAGGTTACATGAGTTGCCTTGCAGGATTCTAAAAGACACTACAACAGCCATGATTTACACCAGAACTTGGAAACCAAAAATCTTTTAGAATCAGGGCATCAACTAGTCAGCACTGAAATGGAATAATACGCAAACAGATTTTGCAAACATCCTGGGAAATTCAGCAAAAAGATTTCCTTCAGTCTTTTAGTATTGTACAGGTTGGACAGCCTCAGAGGGTGTGTTTTGAAAGTCTTTATTTTGGATGCAAATGTAGAAAACAATATTAAAACATGTTGAGTTCCTACATAATTTTGTGGACGAAAGTTCAGACTGAGGAATACATTAACATTCATAACTCTTATTAGACTCTAAATGTTGAACAACACTAAAGCCAGAATGTTCAATGCTTTTCCACTAACATGATTTCCATCAGTAAGTGGAAATATAACTACACACCTACATCAAACATGAAGTATGGAGGTACAGTAATTCATATTTCCCATGGATAAATCTCTCACAGAGCAGAAGACCATGAATGAATAGTGTATTTTGAATATAATGAATATATACTATGACAAATTGCAAAGAATTTGTGTATTTTTACATGTATAGTTTTTATAGAGATACAGTTGTCTTTATAGCCTCAGAAGAGGTGAGAACAAAAACAATTTTAGAGTCTCAAGCCTACAGAGGTTTGAAGAAGATGGTCTCTCATCCTGTTCTGACACAGTCAGGAGGGAGTTTTTTATTTTATTTTATTTTATTTTATTTTATTTTATTTTATTTTATTTTATTTTATTTTATTTTATTTTATTTTATTTTATTTTATTTTATTTTATTTTATTATTTTTTATTGTATTGTATTGTATTGTATTGTATTGTATTGTATTGTATTTTTTCTTACCCGACCTTTTAGGGAAATATTGTCTAAGATTTTGAAAAACCAAACACTATTCATATGATTTTCTTTTCTGGGGTTATCCTGGGGGGGGGGGGGGAGGAGGGGAGGAGGGGAAGAGGAAATGTTAAATAGTTAAACTGACCAGATACAGAAAGGTAGATTTGCAGGATTCAGCTCCCATTTTGGCACCTAAATAAGTGGCCAGATTCTCAAAACTCTTGCCATCCAGAGGGTTCCAGTAAGAGTAGTTTACTGGGAACAATGACAGCTACCGCATGCCAAGCCCTTTTCAGAACCTAGTCTTTGTGCCTGACCAGTTTCACTTCTCCTCCTATATGGTCAAAAAATGAGTTCATTTTCCCTGGTATTCATATGGGCCTTTGAGACTTCAGTGAGAGGAAAAAAGAAACATTTCCTAAGAGGAAATACAGTAAAGACTAGCAAGGGCTTAGGAACAACAATACTTCTTGACTCAATTTCGAATATACTATTCATGCCAATAAAATTTTTTGTTGAGGTCTGCTACTCTTTTAGATAATCTTCTGTTGGTTTTCAGCTCCAAATCTGAGTGAACTTCTGCTGCTGCATGTTGAGCTATATGAAATAGAAGTTATAGTGGGTTTATCTGGCAAGGTTTTGGTAACAGGGGGCCGTAGGGGTGGTTTCTGTGAGAAGGATCTAGAAGCTTCCCCATGTTTGGTAAGGGCCCCACTGTTGACCAGAGCCGAGCCAATAAGCGATATTGTTTTGCACCTCTGTGAGAGCATATTTAAGACAGGGAAGAAAATGCTGCGCCACAGAGCAGCTGGGAGAGCGAGAGGAGTGAGAAAAATAGCCTTGCAGGCGCCAAGGTCAGTGTAGAAGGAGGGGGAGAGGTGCTCCAGGCACTGGAGCAGAAGTCCCCTGCGGCCTGTGGTGAGGACCATGGTGAAGCAGGATGTCCCCCTGCAGCTCATGGAGTACCACAGTGGAGCAGGGTTCCATGCTGCAGCCCGTGGAGGAGACCACGGTGGTACAGGTGGCCTTGCACCGACGGAGGCTGCCACCTGTGGAAGACCCCTGGCAGAGCAGATTCCGGGCCGGACCTGTAGCCCGTGGAGAGGAGACCACGCAGGAGCAGGTGACCTGGCAGGAGCTGCTGCCCGTAGGGGAGCCAGGTTGGAGCAGTTTTCTCCTGAGGGATGGACCCCGTGGTACGGACCCATATCTGGAGCAGCTCTGGAAGAGCTGCTGCCTGTGGGAAGCCCACGCCGGATCAGTTCATCAAGGACTGTATCCCATGGGTGGGACCCCACAGCACAGGGGACAAGAGTGACCGAGAAGGAGCGGCAGAGAAGTGCTGTAGACTGACCATAACCCCCATTCACCCGTTCCCCTGCACCGCTCAGGGGAGGAAGTGGAAGAGGGTGGATGGGGGGAGAAGGTGCTTTTGGTTTCTTTCCTTTGTTTCTCACTTCTCTAGCTTGTTAGTAATAAGCAATAAATCTTACTATCTCCTTATGCTGAGTCTGTTTTGCCCATTACAATAATTACTGTGTGATTTTCTCATCCTTATCTCAACCTTTGAGCCCTTTTCACATATTTTCTCCCCACTCCTCTTTGAGGAGGGGGAGTGAGAGAGCGGCTTTGGTGGAGCTTGGCTGCCCACTCAAGCAGAACCACGACAGAAGTACATAGTACTTGGATGTTTGAAATAGATACAAATAATAGCAGTCCTTGTCTATAATGGAGCTATTGCTTATATAGGAGAGAACCATACACCTTCCTCTGAGAAAAGTAAAAGCTCCTCTGAGGTCTGCACTTAAACTTGGTAAAGGAGCAGCCTCAGCACTGTTAGTGTATTTTTGTTACAATAGGATTAGACAAAAAGCTACTACAAAAGATTCAGAATGTAATGACACTCCTGATGCTTTCGCTTTTGATGTCTTAAAAGCTGTCTTTGCTTTATATGCTGCTGGCTCCATTGCAGACTCTGGGGCATTAGAGTAAGTGAACATGCAAGGAAAAGGAAAATCAATCTCCATCCTCCGATAATGGCACTGCTGGTGCAGATGGTCACTAAATGCCAGAGGTATGTAGCCTTCAGTCTGGGGTTTGAGTAGCAGAGATGGTTCCCAGTGGAAAAGAAAGAGGAAATGTGAAAAAATAAGGAATGTCCTTCTCGTTATTGGGATCATATGCAGTTCAGTGCACTGACGTTTAGTATTTGATTGTAGGCTGCTCTGCTTTCACAGCTTGGTGCAGATTTGGAGAAGACTCATTTTTGATTGTTTTAATTCCATGTTCAATCTCTGTCACTTTTAAGTCTTGGATATCACAGCTCATACTGGAGTGTCAAATGCACGCCCAATGTCCATGATGATGAATTGCAATGTTGTGTGAGTTACACAGGAGAGCGCCATTGTGTGCATTTTTTCATGTAATTTACTGGGAAATACACCTTGTTTGGGACATACAGCCTTGGAAAATATAATTTATATACTTGCAGCTGACCCTTTCCAGGGGTTTCACACAGTTTTTGTTATCAATTGCAATAATAAATGCCAGTGTTTCTATGAATAGGAAAAAGATCAAAACTTCATAAGCACAATTCCATAGGTTTTAAACAAGAAAAAATACATATTTAGGAAATAAATAAAAATTTGAAAACATATTTCCAGTTTCCCACTTACCTCAACTGGTAATTTGTAATTCTTTTTCTTATGAATAAAATCCAAAATCATCTTTTAATAATGTATTTATTTTGCATGGTGTTTTATTATTACTATTGTCTCAAATGGTCTTGAAATTATATTTTAAACTATGCAATAGGGAATTTATATACAAACTTTTCGTTACTTATATTTGGAGTTTATCAGTACATAAGTTTGGGCAGGACCTAAATAATTAGCCTGGCATTTTTGGAAAGTTTTTCTATCTGCTGTCATTTTGGGGTTTGGGATATCATTTTACACAGATCAATACAAACCTTTACTCATGTGCATTCATTGGGAAGAAATCTCATAAGATGGCACTGTGATTTCCTAAATAGTTGATAGAGAAAGACAGGGAGCAATGTCTTTTTCAAGATAAGAACCCTTCCCTTCCCTTCCCTTCCCTTCCCTTCCCTTCCCTTCCCTTCCCTTCCCTTCCCTTCCCTTCCCTTCCCTTCCCTTCCCTTCCCTTCCCTTCCCTTCCCTTCCCTTCCCTTCCCTTCCCTTCCCTTCCCTTCCCTTCCCTTCCCTTCCCTTCCCTTCCCTTCCCTTCCCTTCCCTTCCCTTCCCTTCCCTTCCCTTCCCTTCCCTTCCCTTCCCTTCCCTTCCCTTCCCTTCCCTTCCCTTCCCTTCCCTTCCCTTCCCTTCCCTTCCCTTCCCTTCCCTTCCCTTCCCTTCCCTCCCCTTCCCTCCCCTTCCCTCCCCTCCCCTCCCCTCCCCTCCCCTCCCCTCCCCTCCCCTCCCCTCCCCTCCCTCCCCTCCCCTCCCCTCCCCTCCCCTCCCCTCCCCTCCCCTCCCCTCCCCTCCCCTCCCCTCCCCTCCCCTCCCCTCCCCTCCCCTCCCCTCCCCTCCCCTCCCCTCCCCTTCCCTTCCCTTCCCTTCCCTTCCCTTCCCTTCCCTTCCCTTCCCTTCCCTTCCCTTCCCTTCCCTTCCCTTCCCTTATGTATGCCTGCTAGACGACTTTACTAGGTCTTCTGAAGCAACAGTTTAAATCTTGATGGAAAAAGGTGCACTGGAGTAACCACCTGGGGCTGGCACTATGCCTGTGCTATACTGCTAATACTTAAAATTGCTAATACTTAAAAAATCATGTACACATATTTGCTGAGATGTGAGTGCTGGCCCAAACATAACACAATACTTCGTGTATGTCGGATTTCTCCAGTTTCTCTTGTTGCAGGACTTCTCACATGCTGCTATTTCACTTAGAAGTTTGAGGAAGGAAAGGAAACATCTGGAGCAAAGGCAGAGGGTACAGAGGTTAATGACTGATGGAAAATTCTCTAGTTACCTCCAATTCAGTAGCCACCAGGACTCCACTAATTCTGCATGCCTTTCCACAGAAAGCTCACCCACATGTTCACAATACTATCAGCACTCTGTGTCAAAATGCCATAGCCCCTTCACTTTCTTGTAGCAATCTGGATGTCAAGTCTATTTTATGTGTCTTGGACCAGACTACAAGTATGATGCACCAGTCAGTGAGCAACAGAGGAATTGGGTTCTTAGCTTGACATAGGAGCTCAGTGGTCCCAGGAGCCACTGAGGGTGATAAAACAGCAGAAACCCTCTCTTCAACTGCTGCCTCTGAGTTGGGAAATGAGCTTTCTAAAATTGTCCAGGTCATAATATCAATTTCTGATCCAGGAAACCTCTAGATCTCTTCCAGTATTGATTTTAGTAGCAAGAATAAGCTTCCCTTGGACTAAGTGATTTTAGAGGTAGCAAAACATGCTTTTTAGGGAAACTATGCAAACACTTTTTGTTTCAAGTTTCTGCTTTCTCTGTTTAAAGGAAGTTTTATATTGTGCATGCCCCTTTTCCTTAGGTCCAACGGAGAATGTCAAAATAAAAATGTAATATAATTTAAAATAGAAATGGACCCTTTTTGTCCTTTCAGACAAGATACAGTACATTATAGAGTATAGATTATTATTTTTTTTCAGCTTGGCTTCCGAATTTTGCCTTCTTTTAGCACATTAACTCTGGCAGCACTGTGTTTTGCCAAAGCAGGCAGGTTGCCCTGGATTTATATACCCCTCTGAAATCAATAAAATAGTAATGAAGCAAGAGAGGACACAGTTGAGCTCTCACACTACAGATTCAGACCCCATGCTGGCTTTGTACCAAGAGATTTTGCAGCAGCTAGATTTCCATTTAACACTTTTCCTCTTTCTCCTGAACACCCCCACAATGCAGCTCACTGCCCTCTTTCTCATGTGCTCCCTTCCTTTCATGTGATGGCTGGCTGGAGAGCTGGTGCAAAATATCAGCCATTCAAAAGATGGCCAGGCCAGGAGGGGCAATTACTGACACTGTAGGCACATGAGGGCTGGAGATGAGATCCGTTATGCACATTTCAGACTAGAATTCACTGCCTGTCAGTTTACAGAGGTGTGGTACACATAGTATGACTAACATGATGGCATTATCTAACAGGAAAGGTCCCATGGATATTTTTCATATTAGAAGGTGTCACAGGACAACTAAGGAGAAGAGAATGGGGAGTGGGGACTTAGGTTGCCTTGCAGAAAGTGATGCAAGCACCTAAGAGCTGCTACAGAAAGGGAAAATAAATAAATAAATAAGGTTACAATCCAAAATTCTGGTGTTTGAAAGTGTGACCTTGGGGTATTTGGTGGCAAAGAGTAAAGGAGTACAGAAGAGAAGAGGTGAAAAGTCTATTTTGTAAACTATTTCTGAAGGTTCATTATCACAATACAAGGGAAGCTAATCATAGCTGATCCACATAAGGATGAATACAGTTTTATCTTCTCTCTTCTCACTTGAAATTATTTCAAACTTTGTGAAAATATTGCTTTTCAGGTTGAAAACCCCCAAACAAGAGCTGTGTCTTAGGCTGACTTTCATTTTGGGATATTTTGGAGATCAAAAAGAGTCAACAGGCTTATGATATTAGGGCTTATGATGTTAGATGACAATGAATCTTTCTATTTTGTAAACTGATATTTCTTCCCCTGGGGGGGAAAAAACAAACAAACAAACAAACAAACAAAAAAACATAGAATTCTTGTCTCCAGAAATAATCTGAAAGCTTCTGCTGTTTGATCTTCTACATGACTTGTATTCTTGCTGGTGCTAATACATTTTCTGCCTACTTACTGAACATCCCTGAATCCTGGGCATGAGGCTGGTGTGCAAGCAAGGGGCAATCCTGTCTCAGCTGTGATGACTGATACATCCAGGTTGCATTTGAACATGTAAACCACACACCAGCTAGCCTATCTGTACATGCACAGGAAACCAATGTGATCTGGGTGCATGTCAGTCTCAGTAGATATTTCTGTTTGCTGAAATGCTGGAAAAGGCTCTTGTCTTTTAATGCCAAATCATGTTAGCAGGATAGGGGTGACTGCAATGCATTTGGCAGCATGTATCTGTGCATTTTCTGCTAAGTCTGTGCACACCACTTCATCTGGCTAGGGCAGCCCAGTCACACTGCCCTGACAACACCTGCACAAGCTCTTGGCATTGAAGCCCATCCCTTGAAAGACAGACTTCTGTCATAACAGGTCTGTCCTAGATGATGGCTTTGAATGCACAGCCTTAGCTTAGCTTTCCAGTACATAATGAGTCTGCGCTGTCTTGACTGGTCTGTGAATAACCTTTCATGTGGATGTATTCCCACCATCATAGAGAGAATATTTTCATTAAGATTAATCATTGTCACACATACTCCCCTGTGTAATCACCACAATGATACTTAATGAAGCTTTAAATTCCTTTGTGCCATCTATTTTTTTCCCATCTTCATTTACACATGCTTTTGCAATGCAAGCCAGTAAATCGTGCTGGATTGTTAGTGAGGATACGGAAATCTCATTGCTGAATCTTTAATTCTCTTTTATGGCATAAGACTGCAGAGAAGTGAGCTTGCAGAAGAAGTGAAGAGTTATGGGTTATAAAATTGCTTCTAAAAATGCTTCATTTTTTTTTCCATTGATAATAAAGGAAGTTATTCTTTACAAAAATGACACAAATAGCAAACCAAGAGAGAGTCAGGAAAACAAAACAATGGACATGAACTCACGAGGTAGGCACCTGAACTCATTAGTTTCTTGTTAGCTGGTTTACTCACCAGCCTATGACAAACTGATTCCACATCTGAGGCAGATGTCTAACAGAGGAAAAATAATCTTTTCTGTAGGAAGTATAGTAATTGTCTGGGAACTGCAAGATCTGAATTTGGCATCTTCTTTGCTCTTTGCCTACTGAAGCTGTACAAGTGGCCAGGAAAGCATCAGGGGGAATACTAAGTGAAAGCATGGCTGCCTATAACACACAAAAAAGATTTGGTAGGGTGCTGTTCCTTATGCTGCTTTTACATTTTAATCTATGGTATTTAAATGAAAGATGTATAAAGGAGTCTCTTGAACAACACAAGAATCTAGCTTCCTTTCCGAAGTCAAACTAGGGAAATGATAATAGTTTTTTGGGCTCCATATGGATATTAACCAGTGTGGAAAGAAAAAAGTATCAAGGAAGTTACTCTTTCAGGCAGCATTTAATGACATGTAATTGTATTTAATTAATGCCTCCCTCTGTATGTGCATAACACTGGTCCCCAGAGCTGTTTTAAATAAGGTAAGATAAATGATAATTTAATAAAGTTAAATGTTGCCTAACTATAAACAAAACTGGAAGTTGTAGTAAAAGATTGTACAACTTGTCTCAGAATTGTGGCACTCCACTGTTGACAAGTGAAATTTGTTGTGTTCTGAGAAATATTTACATGCCTCTCTGTCACAGTAGAGCCACAGTAGAGCAAATCTAAATTTGATATCATTGGCATCTTACAAAGGGAGAACAACCGCTCACCGTGATCAATAGATGCCTTTTACATTAAGCCACTATTTATTTAAGCTATTCTGACAGCTTTACATGGAGCATAGAAATTAGAATGGTTAAAACATTTTTTTTTCTTTTATTTCTTCTAAGTAGAGAGCAGATAAAGAAGTGCACATTTCAGTCTTTACTTAGACAAAACTTCCATTATGCTTTAAATAATTTTGCTGAACTAAGGGCTAGCTAGAGAAGATAAAAATAACTCAGTTATAATTGAGATTTACACACATGCTTGGAAAAACATAATAAGCATAGTGTATACAATGTGTTTGACATAAGGATATTGATCACATGTTTAAAGTTATGCACATTCTCAAGTCTTTGTGAGAGTAAGGATATAAGGCTGAGACAAAAAAATCTGTCTAGTTTTGCATAATTGTGTGATTATGTAATACAAAAATCCTTGGTATTACTGATCATACAAGTTTTCATGTGCAAACCATACAATTAAATAAAGTCTTTGTCCTTTGGTCCCTGTCCAGAAATATGTCCCACAACAAAATGTTCTAGTTTTTACATAATAACAATAGTGTACATATATAAGTTTATGGCTCCAAAATAATAGGATTCATTAAATTACATTTTCTTATTGTCATATATATATATATTTGGTCTTTAAAGTGCTATTTACTTTTTTGCTTTTTATGTAAGTGAAAAATAATTTTGTAGATAAAATTGGATTGTTTGATTCAATTAGCATTTAACTGTACTGACATTTACCGGATGGTCATAAAAAGAAAGCAAAATGAAAATGACAAAAAGCTCCATGTTTTGCTGAAGTTCATATTCAGTGCATCCAATCTGCATTCCCCCGAGACAAAAAGAGAAAAGAGCAGGTCTGTAAAGCAGCTGCCAGTTTAGTGATCAAACCTAACAGATTGCGGTCTGGCCAGATCTGGTGTCCAGATAAAAATGGTATTCATGCTAACCATCTGCCTACAGGTCAGTAGGGACAAAAATTAAAAATAATTACCCCTATGAATGAATAGACAATGACAGTCCTGTGTGAGGTATGGTATCATCTTTGTGTGGGCACACACACTAAAATTTATCCATAAAGAATGGTTGTTTTTTTTGTTGTTGTTGTTGGTTGGTTGGTTTATTGTTTTTGTTGTTGTTTTTTGTTTTATTTTGTGTTTTTTTGTTCATTTGTTTGTTTTGTTTTGTTTTTATAATGTCAGCTGCTGTGTTTAACTGTGTTTTTTGTTTGTTTGTTTGTTTTTTACTTTATTTCACTATCTGGCTTTATGTTATTTCAATTTTTAAATATATAGTGTTTTGTGGTTTTTTATTTGTTTGTTGTTTGTTTGTTTTCAGTTGTGTTAATCATGATAATAATTAGTATCTTCATTATGCCTAGTGCAGGACTCAGCTTTTTACTCCAATAATCCAACTAAATCAATAAGCATAATTCTTCCCCCCAAAGCTATTTCGAGTTTCAGATAAAAACTATGTGGAAAATGAGGAGCCTTTCAAGGGAGAATCTGAACACTACCTGCTTGAGGTGAACTTTAGCTGAAGCTGCATAGAGGAGGCAATAGGAAATAGGAAATAGGTCTTGGTGTGGGGCTGCAGGATCCACATGATCCAAATCCACCATTCAGAGACACAGCTGGCCTGTATGCCCCACATATTCAATTTTTAAGAAAGTGAAAGGATTGTATGTGAAGAAAAATGTAAGAAGAACCTGAAGGTTCTTCTTAATATCCTCTGAAATAGGACTAATGTTACAGGGAGACTGTATAGTCAGTATTCTGATTTTAGAAGATTATACCTTTTTAATTTGTTTGTTTCTACAACTATGCTACAAGACTTATTTCTGTATTAATACATAGTTCTCCAACAAAAAATAGACTATTGTCTTCTACATTGAGCAACCACTACTGCCTTATCATTTTAGCAAATTATTCTGGAACAAAAAGTACTCCAAGGATGCACTCCAATTTAATCACTGTCTGCTGAAGATGTCTTCTTTGTATAACTCCTTAAAAACAAATCTGAGTGCCCATGTAATTCATTTAGCCACAAAGGAGGCCAATAAGAAGTGCTTAAGACACTTCACTTACATCTTAATAGTATTCCCTGGGTCTGCTTCCTCATTGTGTTGTGGTGGACTTAAGCGGATAGGTGGGAGGCCACAGCATAAAGGGTGCAAAATACTGATCTTTGTTTGTACTCACTGTTCGTGTGTGCAAACCTCAATGCAGAGTTCAAGAGGGTAAAGAACAATAAAGAGGAAGTGTTGTCAGGTGGACAGAAAGTTAATAAAGTGGACAACAATATCAGGATGGGGGTGGGGGGATGGAGGTAAGAGTGCGATAGGATGGGACACAAAAGCAAACTAAGAGACTAAGAATGAAGAACACCAAAGAAAAAAAGACAGTCAGAAGCACATTAATCATCTCTGCAACAATTTATTAGGTTACCATACACAATACCGAAACAAGTTAAAGACCACCTGAACTTAAGAGAAACTCATGAGGGGGACTTATGAAGACAGAAATTATCTGCATTCTATATCTATATCTGTATTATATAATGGTAAAAAATGAGTTAACCAGTTGCAAAATCAGGAAAGACAGAAATTTTATGTCAAGAAGGAATATATATGTAGAAATGCATATTTCAGCTTTGATAGAAAGCTAAATTTCTTAACATCCAAGAAACTGCAATTGATTGGAATCAGTGTCCTTGGCTTCACAATTCCAACCTCAAGCAGGTTGTTGTAAATTATATTTCAAAAAAGAAAGATGAACTTATTTCTTTCAACATCCAAAATCTTCAGCAAGCCAAGCACTGCCAGTGCACAAACTGCATTCAAAAATTCTGTTCATAGCCAGCACCCTCCGGGAAGATTCAAATCTGTTGCTGCAGGCTCAGCTATCAGCTCCTATTTTGTATCTGTTGAAGTTCAAGGTCAGGCCACTGAAGAGGTTCTGAGCTCAGCTCATTGCCTACAGCTTTGCAAGGGCAATGCACTCCTCACAAGTGTCAGAGTTTTATGGGACCGCTGCATAAGGAACACCAAGGTGCAACCAAATTACCGCACTGTGTTTGTTGCAAGGCTGCTCAAACAAAGTTGCCATTTTTTTAACAGAACATTTTGCCATGGAAACCGAGTAATAAGATTTTGGGTAATCTGAAACTGTGAAACAGAGCTAGTACAGCTCACAGAACTACAGATCAATGCTAATTTCACAGCTGTCTTTGCATGCAAAGCTTACTTCATTGAACTGTTCTCTATACACCCCAGAGTAACAGCACTTATACCTACACAGGGATATACAGACATTTATACATAAAACTAAATAAAAATGGTATCAGAGTAAATTAGTGATTATACAAGTGGTACTCCTGCTTGGGAGAGGATAAAAGGAATTTCATGCAGCCTAATCTCATAGAATCATAGAATGGTTTGGGTTGGGAGGGACTTTAAAGACTATCTATTTCCAACCCCTCTGCCATGGGCAGGGACACCTTCTTTCCACCAGACCAGGTTGCTCAAAACCCCATCAGCCTGGCCTTGAACACTTCCAGGGATGAGGCATCCACCACAATATATTTTGTAATACATACGTCCTGCAATACATACAGAAGGTAGTGAGAGGCAGTAGAAACTGGTGTGTGATATAAGAAAGTCTACTTACTGAAATAGAATACTTAATTAACTTCTCAAAATAGTGTTTAAAACACTGTGTTGTGCCTGTCAGCATATGAGATCAGGATTCCAGAAGTCCATGAGAAATCCAGCCGAACTGAAACAGTTTTGTGGTTGTTTAATTGTTTGTTTTTTGTTTTTGTTTTTGCAAACCAGTATGGTGAACAAGGTTGTTTTTGTTTGTTTGTTTGTTTCTTATCTTATATTAATATTTCTTCAAACAAAACAGGTTGAGACCAACCTAGCAACCAAATACATTTGCACATATCCAGTCCTCACTGATTTCAGTGTAACTTCACATTAGCACAAAAACGTTAGCACAAAAATGTAGTTTCCTGGATTTAGTTACCATCTCTTGGTCTGAAAGACAAACAGCACAATTGAATATAACAAAAGGCTAGCAAAGTTTTCTGCTGTTCACAGAAAAAAAAAAAAAAAAATGGAAACACTATAAAAACTACATTGACACCTTCACTAATTTAAAAGGTATAATTATCCACAAAGTACTTCAAAATAGTGGCCATGCAATTATGATCAAGAACAAGAACAACAACAAATATTATTATTATTATTATTTTTAATTCTAGAAACATCGGTGCTATTGATCTGTTTTCTAAAGGAGAAACAGAAGCATGACATGTTGATGCTTAGATAAGAGGTTTCAAACTTTAATGCTCTACATCAAATATTTGAAAACTAATATTCCACCTAAAAGAACATTATTTTTTTATATGACTGCTTGTATTGAAACTTTTGTTTCCTCTCTCAGAAGTTTGCCAGATCAGTTTCTCAAGCATCCTGCAAACTGTACTTTTTAGAAGTTCAAAATTAAGGTAATATTTCCGTACATATTTTGTGAAGAGTATGTATACACCTTGGAGATGTTAAATAAATTAAATAAAAATATAGCAAAAAAAAATTAGAGTTGGAATCATGGTACTCTTTTTTATAAAGTTTCCAGCATTTATTATTCAAGAGAAACTCCTGGAAAAATGGCAGAGGCTGATTTTCCCTTCACATGTACTGAACTCTGCAAGAACTACAGGAATAAAGAAGAGTGCTTTGCTAACCTAACTAAATTAGTAAATATGTTTATGTTCGCTCTCTTTTCTTTATTTGCTTACTACTTATAGCATGTTCTGAATTGTCCTAGATCATTGATTCAGTGCAAAAGAGGAAAACGTTTCTTATGGCTTCTGTAGAGAGTCTAGATTATGTCTCCTTTAAAAGTTATGAAGTGTTCCCGGACTATTAAAGCTAGGTCTTGGCACAACAATTCAGAATGAACTTCTAGAAAGTAAGAGGGAGTAAGAATAAAGCTAGTGACAACCTGCAAAGAGCCAGCAGTTTGAGAGGAGATTAAGGCACTGCTGAGCAGAACAAAGTGAAGACAACTGGGCAAGGAGGTCATCACAAGGAGGAGGCTGCTGGGGTTCCTCCCTATAGAATCTGCTGTATGTCAGCAAATCACACATGACACTGGGTTGACAGCATAGTTGCAGGGAAGAGCTCACCCTGCCTTATCCAGTGTGAGTCAAAATCCTTATTTCAAAACTATCTAGTTCTAGATTTTTTTTATTCTTTTAATTAAAACTAGCTTTAAAACTTAATAATCCTACTCCCATTAGTTTGTTGAAAGAGAAAAAGGCTTTGAGTTCCATATTAAAAAATACTGGTCTCACATCTACATATGTTCTTTTTACAGTATGAGTGCTTTTAATTCATCCCCAATGAAGCTATCTATGAAGATAACCTATGCAACCTCTTTTTGTGTTCTAATTGTTTCTCGTGCAAATGTAGCAATTTTCTAAATTTCAGGTTACTGTCTCACCATATTTTCACATCCCTGCAGCTGCTGAGTAACCAGCTTCTGATCCTTTTGTAGACTGCACATTTTCCAGGAAATGAAGACCATTTGCCTGAGACAGCAGCTGGTTCAGTGCTTCTAAAGTAGATTTCCCTGCTGTGTAGTTAGCATTTGTCCTCACAAGTAATGGCTACGACCATCTTGTCACACAGTGTGCAGCAGCCACAATATTCTTCTCTAACAAGGTAATCACTTTGAGCCTGATATCAACTTGTATGTGATGTAGTGGTGACCTCAGAATATGGACTTTTTCAGCCAATATTACTTTTGGGGGACTCAGAAGTGCCAAATGATATATAAGGACATATTTGTTTTCAAGCTTCTGTGCCATGCTTGGCATAAAATAAAAGGTTAAGACATTTTATATGTAGTGTTACACATAGTGCCCATCTAAACCTGTTATTACTCAATGTCAGTGCCCAAGGCAAAAGTTTTGGCCATCTTCTGCCTGGGCATGATGCCATCCTGACAGATGGGTATGAGCATAGACAATCAAGAAAGTGTGTTTGTTCATCAAATAAGAGTGGTTGGGGCATTTTTCCCAGCTGACACTTTGAAACAGCTGTCTTCCTTGAACACTTTTTTTTTTTTTTTCTAGTTAAAAGGTCTGTGATATTAGTAATTCTTCTCTGGACTATGCAAACTGTCAATAAATAAAAAAGTCATTTTATAATTAGTTATGGTTACTATGTTTGAGACTACTTTTTAAGAGTGGCCTGAAATAAGCATTTAGTTTTGCTTCCAGAATTAGGAAAAGTGAGAATCAAGTGTCAATGACTCATCTCAGTTACAATTAAACAGAGCTCACAGATGTGTTCTCAGTTTTTAGGCAATATTGTGAAACCAGCTGCCCTCTCTGTTCCTTGCTGAGGTGACTG
Source organism: Aythya ferina (assembly GCF_964211825.1). Taxonomy (NCBI): domain Eukaryota; kingdom Metazoa; phylum Chordata; class Aves; order Anseriformes; family Anatidae; genus Aythya; species Aythya ferina. The sequence continues at coordinate 107,475,958 of NC_140298.1, read as the reverse complement.
GAAACCACAATACCTGCACTCTGTTCTCAGCTCTTCTGTTGGTGTGCTCCCTAACCTTGAACAAGATTGCTAGTCGGTCAACAGAAGTGACTGTCCTGTTCTATTCTGCACTGGTGCAGCCTCACCTTGAGTACTGTGTGCAGTTCTAGGCACCACAGTACAAAAAGGGCATCAAACTGTTGGAAAGTGTCCAGAGGAGGGCGACAAAGATGGTGAAGGGCCTAGAGGGAAAAACATAATGAGGAGTGGGTGAGGTCACTGGGCCTATTCAGCCTGGAGAAGAGGAGGCTGAGGGGGGACCTCAACACGCTCTACAGCTTCTTCACGAGGGGGAGTGGAGAGGCAGGTGACCTGTTCTCCATAATCACCTGTGAAAGGACCCGCAGGAATGTTGTTAAGCTGTGGCAGGGGAAGTTTAGGCTGGACATCAGAAAGAGGTTCTTCACCAAGAGGGTGGTTGCACACTGGAACAGGCTCCACAGTGAAGTAGTCACTGCACCAAGCCTGTCTAAATTTAAGAGGCAATTGGACTGTGCACTTAGTCACATGGTCTAAACTTTTGGGTAGAGCTGTGCAGTGCAAGGAGTTGAACTTGATGGTCCTTATGGATCCCTTCCAACTTGAGATATTCTATGATTCAGTGATTCTAAGATGTTTTGTTTCTGTTACTTAGAGAGGAAGCAATATGAAATACCTTTGTTTTGCAATTAAGTGACTTGCTTGATTCTATTAAAAAAAAAAAAAAAAAAAAAAAAAAAAAAAAAAAAAAGATGATCTACAGATGCAAACAGATTAACTCTCAAATTTTGGCATTTCAACATCTTCACACATAGCCATGTGATATTTATATTCCTGGGAAAAGATTTTATTCACCAGCAGGAGGGAATGAAAAACTCAACATTGACTCAGCTACCAAGACAACCACAGTGGTTACGCTGTTTCACGGAGTGCCATAATGATCTATATGCTCAAGATTTTTATTTTATAGCATACAGTGATTGATAGATATTGTGTGTTTATACACTCCCAAGCATAATGGTTCTTCATGAAATTATTTACTCACCATTTTGCCACCCTTTTAGCACAGGTGGAACAATAAAATTGTTCCAACTGTAAATTAGTGATATTTTCTAAAAGCAGTAAATTTACATGGGATGAAATAAGTAATGAATGTGCCTTAGATTACTGCCACAATGACATGTCATGTGTGTTCTGAAGTCTATGCAATTCCAAATTCTTTTTGAAGGAGACCCCAGAAAAAGATCTGAGACATGAAATTTCAAGGTTCACATCTCAATGAATATACTTCACTGTAAAAGTTCCCGTGTCACAATATGAGTTGAGTTCAAGAATTCATAACATGCACATACACAAAAAATAAAAATAATTCAGAAAGTATCATGGTTTCCCACACCAAAACCTTTGAGAGCTGAAATTGCACATAATATTTTGTTTTCCCAGTGTCTAGCATAAGAAGCCCAAGCACAAGAAGAAGTAGAATACATGGGGCCACTTGTCTGTCTTCTTGGGATTGCAGTACTCAGTTTACTTAGGAAACATGCTGTTATATCTATCACACATCCACATTTGGACCACAATCTCTCCCTCCAAGAGCTTGAATATTTACAGTGAGAACCCCAGGGAATCAAAGTCTTAATTCACATGGCTATTTTCCCACAGGTTTAATGGGGAATATCTTTGCCCTTGAAAGTCTGCCAGGTCTGAGCCAAGCTATGCAGCATTTATATTTTACAGGGTACCCACTGAGTAATCTCAGGGATGAGCATGCCGCATTTGTCCTTGCCATTCCCACCAATATATGCAGCTACTGACTGCATATATATGCAGCACCAATATATGCAGCTACTGAGAGGTAGGCAAGAGGTAGTCCTATACATGACAGTGAGTAATGTCCACCAGGCTGGCCTTCTTCCTATGTACTGCCACACTCCTGATAGTGTTTGTGCCAGGGAAAGATGACAACCTACTTCCATTATAAGAAGCTTCTGATTTTCCTGAGAGCCCTGGAATGAGGGAAATGCTGAAAAAGGGAGAGCTCAGGTGAGCCTGGAAATGATAATTGGGCAGGACTGGGACAGTGAGATACTACTGCCTCTTTGGTGAGTGAGGCACAGACACATGCTGGAGTTAAAGTAACTGACAGAACAAAAACGTCACAGGAAGGGAAAATGAATCTTATGCATTTTGTATTGATTATATATTTTAGCAGCATTCAGAGGATATTGGGTTACTGCACCACAAGCATACCTGGGCAAAATGGTGAAAGGCCAGAAGTCACTGTTCTTTGTTGTCTTCCAGTGCTGGGTCACTCTGATCTGGACATATATGGAAGGATGACCTTTTTCCAGCATTCCTGAATTCACTGAAGATGTTTAAACAGAACCATGGATCATCAAGGAAGAAAGGTAAAGGCAAATGTTTATTTTGCAGATGGAAAGACTTTATTCTCTAAATCATATTTTTTTTTCACGTTCACAACTATGCTTAGAAGGGAAGCTTCTCCCAGTTTCATGGGCAAAATAGCTTCAGGACCACCCAGAGAGCTTTATTCCCTTCCCCTTGTCTAAATCACACAAAGAAAAATAAACAAATGAACACAACATTTGCCTTCTCATCCCTTCTTTTCACTAAAGGGTCAGGAGGGTCAGGGATCTTTCTTTTGCCATCTCTGGACACCCTCACTCTCTTCAACAACCAATCCCAATGGATCATGGCCTTTGAAATCTTAAATCCTTTAATCAGTTTCTCCAACTTTCTCTGTTGGCTTCGTTATGGCACATTCCTGGGCTAATTCAGGTACCTTCATACAGCATAGGATTTGGATGACAGAAAACACATGGAGAAGTACAAGTCCAGAGATCTGTGAAAGTGGTAAGTTGATTATCCTTAGCTTCATTAAGGTTGCTCAGCAACATGAGCTTGTATTAATCATGTCAGAGCAGCCACATCCTGACAAGCTATCTGCACTGCCAGTATACAGACCCTTCCCGCACACTGCTGAGAAACAGTTCCCATGAACTGTCCCTCTGAAGTCAGAGAGGTAATAGGTGAGTGAAAATTTAGACTTGTCAAAAATTTCATGAAGAATTATCCTCATTACAGAAACGAGTCCAACAGGAAAAGGTTCATAAGATGTTATAAAAAAAGTTTTTTCAGTGACCACAAATGAAAGGTGTGAAGAACAGCAACTGAAATATTAAATAGTGTGGCAAGGTGAGCTAGGTAATTAAATAATGGGTAAAGAATTCCCCAACAGATCACTGACTGCACAGTCCACATATTTGCTGTGCCTGGAAAGATGAAGCCAGTACATTCCTACAAGACTCATTGCTGAGTCCACAGTCATCATTTCCAGCTGGATTTTTTTCCATTTGATAATTTTATACTATTAATCAGAGCTCATCAAATACTGCAGAAATAGCATACAAGAACTTTGGGTTAAATTCCAAACAGCTTCCTCATGCCTTTCTATTTCTTATTAATATGATTATGTTGCAGTTACTAATGATCTTTTTTTATCTCAGACATTTAATGATTTCAAATTACCAGCCATTCAGCGGAGCAGTACCTAAAGTCACACTGCAGTGCAGGGCCACTGAGGAGAGGATTTCTCTTAGTTTGTTCGTACTTAAAGATGTGAGTATGAAAATAACTAAATCAGAGACAACTGAAGCAAGGTTTTATTTAGTTTGTTTGTTTATACAATTTTGCTGAGGATTCAAATATTTTCAAATAAAGAACGTTTCAGGTCATTGAATACTATATGTATATTCCCACATGTTTTTTGTTTTTTTTTTTTTTTTAATTGTCACACATGCTTACTGGGAAAGAAGACTGCTCTTGGCCCACTGTTCTGCAGGACAAAGTCCAGATCTCTGAATCTGCATTAGATTTAATAAAACATCTCAGCTCTTTGTTTTTGTTTATTATTTTTCCACCCTCTGTAAAACTAAGAGAGTGGAGTTTCATTTGGCACTCAATATGTACAGTATGGACTGTAAATTTGAGTGGTCAGGGACTGCCTCATTCTATACGTAGTGTTAACATTATGGACTTCTACTCTTAGTTGAATTTTGTTTCTGCAGCAAATAAGTTAAATACTATTATTTCTAAAAGAACTTGGACTGGCCAATAATTTTTAGCAGTTGAACATCTGAAATATTAACAGAAAAGTAACTTTTTAAAGTGATGCATTTACTAGTACAAGGGCTAGGGCTAAATTCATAGGTATAGAGAATTAGGTATGGAGAATTCCTGTTTTATTAATAACACTAAATACCACATTTTTCAGGTTTTAGGAGATGCTAAGCTGCATGGTAAATGTATCTGCCATGTTTCAAATTGAATATTTGTTTCTTGCCAGACAGGACAAATCACTTGTAAGATAATGTATATCTGAAAATTGATACAATATGTGTATATTGTGTACCAACATCTTAGATCACTATTATATTAATAGTGGCTCAATTTATTCATAATAAAATATTATATTACCTCAGTGTAAGTATCAATTGATATATGTATATACATCAATATATGTATAGAATGGATAAAACTTTCATTTTTCTATCTTAGGTTCTCAAAGGTCTTTTGATATGGAAAAGCTGTCCATGTAGTTCATAGAGATCCTATTCTTCCTGCAGCTCTCATCTATATTTAATATTAGGTATTAGGATAAGATTTTATTCCAAGTAAATCGTCTGAGTCTGTCACTTACAGGAGACACTACTTTCATCTGAGTAGTGTATCTGTGGCCAGTGTCTGTTAGGACACTTGAGATGTGTCTACATTCTTATTATGTTAAGAGAATTCTAAAGTGGAAAGGTATTTTCCTATTAACTTAAAACATGTAGAAACTATCTAGCAGAGTAAGTATATGATGACCTGCTATTCAACAAGATAGCTGTACAACAGCTGGATGGGAAAAAAGAGCTGGAACTATTTCTGCCTGTGCCATATATTAAAAACTCAGAGTCACTGGAAATGAGGATCACTAACTCTGTAAAACCCCAGAGAACTACAGGAGTCTGGGAACTGTGGATTTACTCAGTCAACGATATAGCAGAGCAGGCAAGTTATCTTGGGTGTCTTGTGACATATCTCTATCCCAGTAGGGACTTTCTTTCTCTTCTCTGAGTAAGCTGATACTTCATTTTTTTCAGTCAGGGTGACCTCGTGCAGAAGACCTGATTCCACATCCAAAATCATCAGGAAAATAAAAACAAACAAGCAGGCAAACAAACAAAACCCAGATTGTCTGTGCATAAAATCTTTTGAAAATAATACAAATCAAAATGTCTTTCTCTTCCTTCTTTCTATCTCATGTGTATGCTTTGATGGGGAGTATTGAAAATACTGAGTTATGCAGAGCTATGAATTATTACAACTATCCTTCTAGAGATTTCTCTTGAATGGAGAAGTCTTTCCTCTGCTGCAACTGCTCTCATCATGGAGGGAAAGCCATCAGATTTCCTGCCTCTCTGTGTCCCCTGTGATCCTTCCCCTGCAAATCTCACTGGAGAGCTCACCCCTGAGACATTCCCATGGTGGTAGGAGTGGAGGAGGGCAGTGCTCTCCAGCTCCACCCTCTTCCAGAGGAAATGTCATGAGAAAATGTTTTCTTGAGGTCTTTCCTGTTAACATGCTATGAGAATGCTTGCGATCAACTGTGCATTTTTATGGCTTTTTGACTGGAAGTAATGTGAGAATGTTCTTTCTCACATTATTTCCAGTAGAAATACCCTGAGAACATTGTTGTTTGTGATATTTCTACAAAATGTTCTTTGAGATTGGTTGTGACTAAAGTTGCCTTTATAAGTGTTTTTTTGTCATTGTTGTTGTTTTGTTTTGTTTTGTTTGTTTTTGGTTTTTGTTTTTTCTTTATTCCATCAGAAATATGGGCAGCATCTAATGTCTCTCCATTTGTAGCATTTTTTTTAACATTAACCCTCATACAGATTTGTGTCAAATGAAGCCTTAGCTGAAATACACAATATGTTTCTTTTGTGCCCAGAGACCTATCTAAACTGAATCAAAGGTTAATAAACCATATTAAAATCAACAGCAATTGGAGTATTTATAGGATTTCCCTCTGAGATGAAGTTGTTATGACTGCCCTTTCTGTTTCAAAGTGGAACTACAATATGTTTGAATAAAATTGTGGAGAAGTAAAGACCAGGAAGAACAAAGACCACATACTGTAAAAAAAAAAAAAAAAAAAAAAAAAAAAAAAAAAGTTAAAAAAAAATCTAAATAAATCAGAATGAAAACACAAGAATATCTTTGCTTTCAGAGAAACAAGTTAGTGACCTAGAGGACCTTATAACTTGGCAGTCTACACATCTCTTTTTAAAAAGCAACTCACATCTTTAAAAGGAAATTAATCTTGGAAAAATATAAGATGTGTCAAGTCAATCATCTATTTATGCCATTTCCTCCAATCCTGATGTTTCCCTCATGAATTATGCACTTTCAGCTGCCACTACTTACATATGTGGGCCCTTGTGGCATGTTTCCCAGGACCAGCATGTGATTACAGATCATAAAAATGAACATTGCTCCTTCAGTAAAGGCAGAGATGCACAATTCCAACTGCTCCATGTTAGAAATCTCTGCACTATTTGAAAAATAGCAGCTGTTATTAAGAACATCTATAGCTATAATAGCTGTAGCCATGAAAACTAATTACCATATTTTCATTTTAAATTGCAACAAAGGAATTAAGAAACAGATGCCCATTAAAAAGGAAAAAGGTAAAGTAGCCACTAACAGTTTCTCAATAGCCAGAAGGTGGTGCTACATTGTAATACAGTTGCAGGGGGTCAGGTTTGTATCTTTGATAACTTATGCTGTTTGATTCACTTCTTAAAAGTGGAACAGAAGGAGAGATTAAACCTTCTCAATTTCACTGCAGGGAGATGTTCAGCAGAAGTAAAATGAAATGTAGAATTCAGCTCTATGTATAGTGAAATTTCATGGTTATGGTGATGTACAATCAGATCTTTCAGATAGTTATCTCTCCGTTTCTTATTGCTGACTATATTTAGCTCTTCTCCTTCCTTAACTCTTCTGTTTCATCAGGACAGTCAAAGCCACAAACAAACAAACAAAAAACTATCAGTGATCTTGCTGTGTTTCCTTGAAGAAATCTTTCTGCGTGTAGACCTTCACATCATTTTTGCTAAAAATCTTTCAGCTTTTTCCTTTCAATGAATAAGAAGAGACCAGATATTCAGCCTCAGGTGGACACTGTTGACTTTGATGAAATTCTACCAGTTTTTGCCAGCTGAGGTGGTGCAATCACTTTCTTTAACAGCAGAAGAGAAAGGGAGCAGAGCTGCTGTCACTTCCTGTATTTCTGCATGATGGAAAGCAGTATAGGGCTGGGTCCCTGTGATGTAGCTCAGGTAAATCAGCGTGGGTGCTTTTTCTGCCTGGTTAGACTCTATTGCCAGGCTGTTCCCTTCATCTGTTTGGCTGCATCTGCATTGGTGCTTAATTTAGGGGTCAAGAGTGGATAGATACCTGGATTGTTCCAGTTTTGTATGCTTTGTTTTGCATTTTGGGGTAGTCTTGGAGAGCAGGTGATAGATTCCTCCTGGATAGCAATGAATGGGAAGACATGCTCCAGCAGCCCAGCCAGTGCACTGCAGCTCCAAGGGGAGATCAGGACACAGGATCAGACCACAGTGAAGCTGATGTAACCCTTCTCCCTTCCTCTCCCAAGTACTGTAAAGTCTGGATGTGGGGCCTCAGCACCAAATATTTCTCTCCTACGGATTTGTTCCTATTGATCTACTTTACTGGCTCATGTGGATGTAGCCCAGGGGTATTTCTGCATAGACTTGAGGTCAAATAGACAATTCCCCTGTGTTCTCTTGTTCTCTGGTGAGAAAGATACTCCAATCTGGTACCTCCTCTCATGCTTTTTTTTTTTTTTTTTTTTTTTTTTTTTTTTTTTTGAGGGTGGGAGAGGAGGAGGAGGAAGGTCGGAGGTCACTAATAATCAGGCAGCTCCCTCAGGAGATAAGGTTTTGACTCAGAGGAAAATGACCCTGACCATCAGAACAAATCATCTCAGGGATATGGAAAATTCTTGCCAAGTAATGCCATCATCTGTGTTGTTCGCATTGCAGCAGCAGGCTGAACTCACAGGCCAACACCCAGTTATACTAACAAAAAACATGTATTCCATAAAAAAAGGAATGAGTCTGGTTGTTCCAATCTTGCACGGCTTTAAGGGGCTCACAGAACTGAAATTCATTGAGAACACATAGAAATAACACCTAGTTCAGGAAATCACTGGGCTGAAGGCAGCTGGTGTCTGGGATGTTAGGGGGTGGTCACACAGACTTGCCTTCTTTTTTCTGGGCATGGCTTTGACCACTGTTCAGACTGGTCAGGGGCTACCTTTACATATTGCCTGTGACAGGTTGAAGGACCTTTGTAGATCCACTGCTGATTTTTCTCCTGTATTTACAGTGCCAGAAAGCTGCTTCCCATTTGATGGAAACATGCCAGTTCTTCTGTCTGGGGGCATTAAGACATGAGCAAGAAGGGACACAGATTTAATTATGGTGGAGTATAAATAGCATTTTCTTTCAAACGATAAGAATATCTCTGACCAGCCTTATGCAGAGTAATTTCAGGAAAACTTTGAGTTCCTACAGAAATACATATGGCTTCTTTTTTTGGTATGCAATTCCAAAGGGGAGAGGGGAGGATAATGTGGTGTGGGTTTTTTTTTTTTTCCAATGTGAATATAACTATATACATATAGCTATACAGTAGCTTTTAAATTCACCAGATGCTTAATGACTCCTTTCAATCAGAGATGTGGTCCATAGCAGATGGAATATGCCTAACCATTTCCAAAAACATGGTGTTTGATTGTATCAAATAAAATGAATTTTGAACCATGAGGGAAAAAAGGAAACCTTTCTTTAACTTATGTAATGAAAAAATTGTCAAGCTATTTAAATAAAATACTGTTTAAGGCAACTATAGATCTAAGACCTGTACTGGCAGAGATCATATTCAGCTTGGGATAAGTGCTTGTGTGAGAGTTTCTTATTGCTGGAAACACAGGCCCATAATGGAAGTGGTGACAGACCTTAAATTAGTGCAATGCTACTGTACAATAATGCATACTCTCAGTGCCATATGGTTATGATATGCAGCTGTTTTCCTATGCTGGTTATAAATTTGGACTGTCTGGCAGACATTACAAAAGGGAAAGACACCATTGATCATTCTATCCATCCACTTTGGGTCAGTGAGAGATCATTCCTGACAGTTTTCATTTCTATTTTTTAATTGTGGGAATTGCTGTAGTGCCCAAAATCCCCAGGCAGGTCAATGTCCCCTTGTGCTGCACACCAGGGTAGGTGTTCCCTGCTTCAAATCTGCAGAGCAGCTAATGTGCAGATGTAATCAGAGGCAAGTAGGGACTGAGGCTAACATGACATTATACATAAAATAAAGGCTACCATTTCTTAACCTCTGCTGCTGTACTTTTTGTTCTTTTATTGTAATTCAGCTATTTTATGTTGTTTGTTACCAGGTTGCTTTTAGTGGCTGAAGTAAAGCATTGCAGCAGACCTGGTGTGTGGAGAAGCAGCTTCCTATAGACAAATGCAAGAGGGATGTTCCAGGAGCAAGGGCCACCACAGGAAAAGTTCAGAGCCATTTGTGGTGAATAGAGTCAAATCCAGTTGAAGTCCAGTCACTAGTGGCATTCCCCAGGGCTCGGTACTGGGGCCAGTCCTCTAATATCTTCATCGATGATCTGAATGAGAGCATTGAGTGCACCCTCAGTAAGTTTGCAGATGACACCAAGTTAGGTGCATGTGTTGATCTGCTCGAGGGTAGGAAGGCTCTGCAGAAGGATCTGGATAGGCTGGACCAATGGGCTGAGGTCAACTGTATGAAGTTCAACAAGGCCAAGTGTCGGGACCTGCACCTGGGGCGCAACAACCCCAAGCAGAGCTACAGGCTGGGAGATGAGTGGTTGGAAAGCTGCCCAACAGAGAAGGACCTGGGAGTGATGGTTGATAGCTGGCTGAATATGAGCCAGCAGTGTGCTCAGGTGGCCAAGAAGGCCAACAGCATCCTGGCTTGTATAAGAAACAGTGTGGCCAGCAGGGCTAGGGAAGTGATTGTCCCCCTGTACTCGGCTCTGGTGAGGCCGCACCTTGAGTACTGTGTTCAGTTTTGGGCCCCTCGCTACAAGAAGGACATCGAGGTGCTCGAGCGAGTCCAGAGAAGGGCAGCAAAGCTGGTGAGGGGTCTGGAGAACAAGTCTTATGAGGAGCGGCTGAGGGATCTGGGCTTGTTCAGCCTGGAGAAGAGGAGGCTCAGGGGTGACCTTATTGCTCTTTATAAGTACATTAAAGGAGGCTGTAGCGAGGTGGGGGTTGGGCTGTTCTCCCACGTGCCTGGTGACAGGACGAGGGGAATGGTCAAAAGTTGTGCCAGGGGAGTTTTAGGTTGGATGTTAGGAAGAACTTCTTTACTGAAAGGATTGTGAGGCATTGGAACGGGCTGCCCAGGGAAGTGGTGGAGTCACCATCTCTGGAGGTCTTTAAAAGACGTTTAGATGTAGAGCTTAGTGATATGGTTTAGTGGAGGACTTGTTAGTGGTAGGTCAGAGGTTGGACTCGATGATTTTGAGGTCTCTTCCAACCTAGAAATTCTGTGATTCTGTGATTTGTCTGAAAAGCAAATGTGACAGGCGTAACAGTGGACAGGTGATGTTATGAGACAGAGGAGTATGTAAAAACAGATGCAGAGCTGTGAAAGACCTCAAAGAACAGAATTCCTGAAAATTAGTCTATGCCATAAAATGGATTTGATGTAGAAATCCCACAACTAGTGGAAACTCATGCCATGAAGTCCAGACTGTAGATGTAAGAAAGCACTGTGCCACTGTGACCTGTCACTACATTTTCTCAACAGGGCTTATTAGCTTGGGCATGGCACTGTCTGATGTGGGAACAGTGCATCAGATGTGAACTGGCTGGGGTTCAGGCAGCTCAGTGTGTCCATGTATCACACGCCCCAGCATACCAGCACTGGAATTAGCTTAGACAGACCTCATTTGGGTTTGTTTTAATTGGTCCATAAATGATAAGAAACCCTCTTTTCTTCTCTCATCCAACCAAACTCCAGTTTAATAAAGGAAGTTCCTTCTGATGATCAGACATGTGTTTTTCCTTTTTAAAAATAAAATATATATATATTTCATTTCAGTATAAATTACTTTAAATTAATTGCTTTCCACAAACAGAAGAGTCCTTTAAAAAAGAGACATCCTGGCAAGCCAAGCAACTGTGTTTTGTTGCCATCTGAGGGGGCTTACGCTAAAATCCAAGCCTCTGCTGCCTTTCTCCTGCTAAGGAAGAAGTACCTCATATCACAAACCAGCAATCCTTCAGGCAATTGCCATTTAAAGAGTGGCATTGACGGACTCTGTAAGGAGCCCTATTCAGTGCTCTCTAGCTGGCAGCATGATGTCAGTGATGTGGGCGGCAAACCCCTGAAATTGCTTTGATGGTATTTGTGCTCTTTTTTTTTTTTCATTTTTCACGAATGAGTGATTCATTTCTTTGAAACAATGTGTTTGGAAAGCCTGTCCCGCTAAGGAATTGTCTACACAGTGGGGGAGGCTTGGAACATTGTATGTCCTCATGGAAGTACCAACAGGGGTTGTGCCAGATCCTCAGTGCAAGGGGTAACAGGGATGCTTGTATCCAAGCCAAAATTTCATGAATCAAAGGCACTGACTCTGAAGCACAAGTGCCAGGGTTCAGTCAGATAACCTAACCTAGCCCATGTCAATTTAGAGTGAGAGGAATGCCCCAGACTTTGAATCCTGGGGATTCAAAGAAACTCAGTATAATCAATTTTAAGTATCCCACAGCCCTAAGAGTCTTCTGTTCATTTATGGTTATTAAATGAAGAAATAATATGATTTCATTTCCTCAATAAGAAATAGCAAGAAACATTTTCTTGAGAAATGATGTTACCTTGGGTGCTTTGTTATAAACAGTTTTCCAAATTGGTGGGGGGCAAGGAGGGGGGGGGTTGGAAGGGAGTAACAAGAAGAGGAGGAACTGTTGATGACAAATCATTTTTGCAAGTGGTTCAAGTACAGCTGAAATGTCCGTGTGGCAGGTGACCAGAAGCAGATTTCGTCTGGTATGAGGCTCTTGAATATTTCTGTGCCATCTTTAATAGTCAGCTCCAGACACTCACTATCAGGGTGACTGAGACTGCTTAGATTAGGCTAAGGCAAAACATATGTGACGGAGAGAGTAAGGCACCCATGAAAATTCATCCAAATATACTACATGCAGAGTGGAGCTTGTGGCAGCTAATATTACATCTAGAAGCAGGGCCACATCTGAGCTCCTGTCATGCAATCTCTAGTGATGAAGTTCCTGAATGAGGCTGAAAATTATGTGTTTATGTTCACTCAGAAAAAAAATATGGAACCCTCTTCTGTTCAGAGGTGTGTAGTCAAATAGTCCTCATTCTGTTAAAAAGCCATCTAAAGGACAGGGCAACAGCCCATTTTTTTCTATAATACTTGTGATTTGAAAGAGGAGCATGAACACATCTTCATAGCTTTGGACAAATACAAGGAACTTAATATAACTTTGTATACCATACACATACAGAATGTTAAATGATTAATTGCAACAGCTGATCTCTACCTTACTGAAACAACAGGCTTTCTTTCCTAACAGGACCTGCATGGGTTGGTCCCCATGGGAAAACTGATCAACTGACCCTACAGCAGAACCAGTCTCTGGTTCAAATGATTGATGCCAATCAGTAGGATAGAGGATTTTGTATTAACAGAGTTCAATGCCATCATACATCTAAATGAGTGTTTCCTTAACCCTTCATATAACATCAAGCTAGTTAGATTACTTGTCCAGGAAGTGATGGACCTAACCCCATTCCCTTCTGAAGTTTGAATCTATAACTCATGCATTACATAAAAAAAAAATGTTTTATCACAGCTCTGGGACACTCTAGGTTGGACAATCTTCATGCCTTCTGTTGACAGTAAGCCACTGCGGGGAGGAGCTGTTATGTCTGGAATTCAGTTAATGTTACTATATTTCTGTTAAAGTTGTCCTGGACAGAAATAGATGTATATGCCTTTTACAGCATATACACTGTGAGCCTGATCCAAATCGTTATTGAAATGTCTTGATACAAAAACCTAAAATTCAGTAAGTCGGTGCTTAGTGCTTAGATTCCACCTCTGTAATACAGGAAGAAAACAGTGGCTTTTTACAAGTAGATACACTGAATTTGATGGACAATAACATAAGAACAGAAAGCATCCCGTTCTCCAGTCCTTCTTCCCTTGCCCAGAAGACAATATATGCAAGAAGATGTTATCCACAACAGCTGCAATGTTCTAGTTTCAGTTCATCTGTTGGTTTCATTGAGCTCAACGGTGTTCAATATGTATAGACAAAACACCATTCTATTCTAAACATTTAGAAGTAGCTTCCCATTTGTCCTGCAGTTATATACATGCCATATAATAAGAAAAGTCAAGGAAACACTTTGAAATCAGACCCATTCCACATTTTTTGACACTGGAACTTGGTATTCCATATGTACTCTGAAGACTTTTTCCTCCTGGTTTTGGCACTAAATCCCAACATGTGTCTGAGAAACCTATCTGATTGAAAATGTTGTCAAAATGGCGCATTCTTATAGAAAATCAAATTCTGACAGTCATTTTGGCAAGAAATCACCAACCAGCCCCCTTTACTTATGTATAAATTCATTTTGTATTCTCTAAAGTGTGGAACATTGGATTTTGCGTTACAAAAGGATATAGACAATTTGACCTACCTGAGGTATAACTTTTCAAGAGGAAATGTTCCTGGAATTATACTATTCCATGCTTTCTCATATTTTTGATGCAAAACAAAAAATCCTGTCTTTAGCAGAGCAGACACTCAGGGGTGTTGGTGGGGGAGGGGGAGTGGGGGGAGGGAGTTGTTACTTCAATTATTTTCAATTAGTATAATATTAAATATTAATTGTTGAACATTTCAGGTTTACATAAAACATATTGTTTTATACCTGTGATACACTATTAACATTATCAAATCAAAAGTATTTTTTTACCTTCCCAAATTGATATTATATAGCTAAAATATAATATAAAGTTGAAACGCTTTATTAAAGACTTTCCAGTTTAAAAATAAAATAATAGTAATTAAAAAAAATAGCATTTCTGGCACTGCTAATTTCTTAAAAGTGTTTTGGTTTTCATGGAATTGCATTGCTTGGTGGAAGTCAGCTCAAAGATTTTCAACTAGCTCTAGAATTATACACAAAGGAAAAGACAACTAAGGCTTTAATTTTCAAAGCAGTAACACAAATAAAAAGCATACGGATCCTATTGAAAATTACTATGATTTGGACAACACACTCCCACAGCTTCCCTTTAAATTTTAAGAATAATAATTTCTCAAGCACAGTATGTACTCATTGTCTTTTACTCGTTAAAAAAAAAAAAAAAAAAAAAAAAGTGTCTGAGGTAAATAATAAGGAAAACTTGAAGTGCTATTCACTGTTTTTACCCTCTAAGTAGGTTTAGAACAAATTACTTATTTTTATCCCAATAGTAAGACTTCCAATGCTATTATATGTTGTTCCTGGTGGCTGTTGGATTTCTGCTACACATTTATATTTGAAAATAAATAAACAAATAAAAATCCAACAACAACCAACAGAAAAACTATAATTCTAAACAAAGGCAAACCACCATCCATATGAGAATTACTTTAGGTTTGTATATGAAATCATAAAATGTTGCCCAGAAAGTGACATGAAATCATCTAATGAGATTTCCTGCACTAATATAACTGATTGCAACTCATTTTAGACTTCAGTTGTGTCTCAGAATGCTAACGTCACAAACACAAAACTTCCCACTGCACTTTTATTCACAGACTTGTCAATCAGGTGCTCACCGTTCCTTTAAAGTTTAAGCCTTATTAACCTACACACTGGAATTGACTGATGATAGGCCACAACAAACAAAGAGCACCAACTCTCAGGTTCCAAATCCTGTCATCCTAGTTCAGCGGTCCCTGCAAACCCCTGGAAGAGATGAAAGGATCACTCAAATGTCTGATTATTCAAATACACAAGCAATGAGGGCACATTGTTGGGGGGAAAAAAAAAAGAAAAAAAAAAAAAAAAAAAGAAAAAAAAATTAGCAGTGTTCCCTGCTGATTGAGATATCTTCTAAAAAAAAAATAACGGTGCTGATCTTTGTACACAGATAGCATTGGTTTCTAGCCCAGGTCTTCATGAGTCAGATCAGATGTTCCCAGCATCAGATGCATGCTGGGAATACCATGTGTGAGATCTGGATTCAACATATATTTAACAAATATGGTTAAATTGAAATGACCCCATCCCTCACAGTATTACCCAGATATGTTAGGAAGCCAAGCATGTTGGCTACTTCAGAGGAACTGAAAAGTCACTGTAGTTCTAGAAAGATTATTTTTTTTTCTTTCCTTAGTTTTCATATGTAATTTTGTAGTTTGGGACTTCAGTATGCGCATACATTTATGCACAACCTTGGCATATAACAGAGATCATTTTATTATGAAAATCCAGCTCATTAATGGCCTGGCATGTTGGGTAAATGCAATTCATTCTGACTAAACCTCAGTGTAATTATCAGGATTATCTTTGCAGTTAATTAATTTTACAGCATTGCCCAGAGACCCCAGTCAGGCATAAGATCCTATACATACAAAGTAATGGGCATTTTATGTTCTAAAGAAAATTTTTAAATAATAGTTATGCATTGTAGAATACATGAATAGAAGGCTGAAGGAGAAGAAAAGGATAATGTTAATGAAGAAATCTGTAAGGTGTCTTTTGTTTTGTTTTGTTTTGTTTTGTTTTGTTTTTAAGACTCTGGCCTTAATATTAAATAAGACAAGGGAGCAAAAAAGAGACAGGCCATCAAGACAGAATATAAAAGAGAAGCTGACCTCAAGATTTTTTCCAAAAATTTCTAATCTTTTTCTGCTTTATTATTATTATTATTATTATTATTATTATTATTATTATTATTATTATTATTATTAAATTATATTATAATTATTAAAATAATCATATTATATAACAATTATTATTGTTATTATTATTATTTCAGTTTCCTTCTAAGAAGAATAACTGTACAGGATACCAGCAACTGTAGAGCCTGCATGCAAGCAGCGTTCACCTTGCGACTGTTATGACTTGTTAACTTCCCATGTAGCTAACTACCAGTTAGTAAAATGTAAATGACACAGTAAACAGTGCTGATGTTATGATCAGATCATAACTACAACAATTTTATACAATAGCTTTTGAAAAGGGGGAAGCAAGTGCAAGTTATAGCTGAACAATGCAGAGAGCTAATGTCAACAGTGGAAACGTGTAGTTTTTGAGGGGAGAAGGGAAAAAAAAAAAGTATTACAAATTGATGGGTGAAATGCTTTTGTCACTGAAGAACTAGTTTTCCATCCCAAAATGGCAATATCAAAGTCCAGCTGGCTTTACTGATATGTCTCAAGACAATAAATTAAAAACGATATGAAGAAATGAGGGTGATGAGAGAAAAAAAAAAAAAAGGACAAATATCTCATCAAGACATTTTTTTTAATTTCTTCAATTTTTTAATAAGGAGAGTATCCCACTTATGCAGTATTGTCTTTTTTTTTTCTTTTTTTTTTTTCTGAGTCATTTTTCTATAAAACAGAATATTTAACAACATCATATTTCATGGGTTTTGGCATGATGCTGTATCAACTCACAGAGCTACCAAAATGTGTGTTCTGAACTTGTTTTCTGATGACATACCATATGTTTGCCCATTGCTTTGGAAAATGGAGCAAAGATTTTCATCTGATTCTGTGTCAGCTACATCTTAGTATTTCTATACTTTAAGAAGATTCATGCCCATTCAGTAAGCATGTTAAATAAGGGGTAAATATATGAATAAAGTTGTTCTTATTCTATATGATTCAGAAGCTCACAGAAAAAAAGCATCCAAGCATATACAAGCAATATGCTGTTCCTCTAGGAATACAATACTTGTACCATAGCTTTGGCTTTATTTTGCAGTGTTGGACCAAGCCTGAAGGATGAATGTAAAAGATAAAGAAGCTTTGTAAGGTCAGTGACTGAGCTCCTCTTTTTCCTAATCGGCTTCCCTTGTTATCCATCTAATTTACTAGAAGATTAACCTTTTCGTTACTGCTAGAAACTAGCTATAATTTTCTGTGAGATGACCATTTTAACAAATTAAACATTACTGTTTATACAGCATTGTACAGTATGTAAAAATCAAAAATAAAATAGTTACATTTTTTCCTCTAAAGGGTTTACATAAAAAGAGGTATCAAGAATTCTTAGGTAAAATATCTCATGGAGATAACAAATTTCAAATGCAATGGAAAGAATGCAGTTTTCACATATTAATTAAGAAAATATTTGAGGTAGACTGACCTGGGATTTCCATGGGAAATATATTCCAGTTAAAAATTTGTTTTCCTTTAAATTAAAATTTCACATGGACACTTAAAACAAAAACGCACACACTAACAAACAAAAAACTTATATATGAACATTAAACATTACTTGTGCAAAATATTGCATTTCTTTTTTTTTTCTTTTTTTTTTTCTTTTTTTTTTTTTTAATTCAAAGATTCGTTTTCCAGGTTGAAAATGACCACAAAAATCAAAAATAAAGTATAATATTTAAAGATAAATTAATCAAAAGTAAAGTATGTATCCACAAACTTTTTTTGAGTTTTTTTCTTTCTATGTTTTGTATCAAGACAAACATGTAAATTTGCTGAAAATATTTCTGGAGTGCAGAAATTAGATTTTTTTAAACTCTATTTTATATCCCAAGAGTAAGAATAAAACAAAAAATAAAAATGATAATAAAAAATAGACAGAAAGAATCAGGGTAGGTATTCCAAAGCTAAGGGCTTTTCTCTCCAATTTGAAAGATTGATGTTGACTGTTTGGTTTCAATATGATCTGTCTTTGTGGCCCAGACACTTCACTCCATGTTCAGTTTTCCTAAATTTGAGGAAGCTGCAAAGTAATCTAGATGTTAGACATCATTATACCCTAAAAGCACATGCAAGGATTTAATACTTCTGTTCTAGACCATACACAGAGAAAACATCACTGTGTAATAGGATAGACAGCTATATCCTCCTTAGGAAGAGCTGCTCCCAGGAGAATTGGTTCCTAGTTTCAATTCAGGACTGAATTTTAAGTAAGGGACTGGAAAAGTATAAATGTCCCCAGAAGGACCACATTCATTACATGTACCCTGGCTATGGCTAATTTACATAGGCAACACAAACTGCAATCACTCTGAACTACAATTTCTTGTATTAAGAAAAGGAAGGAGGTGTACAAAGAGCATCCTTTACTTAAAAGTTCACTAATCATCTCAGTGATTAGGGGAACCCTCCTGGTACCTCCTGACACAAAGAATCAGTCCAGGGCTTAATATCCTAATTAATGGGCTTCTTTGGATACTATTACAGTGGTGGGAGGGAGACATGGAAGTACCCTAATTTGGAAAGAGACTAGGAAAAATGTCTCTATATTGCCTTTCTTAAAATATATATAAATAAATATATTTATATATATATTATATATATATATATTGATGCAGACTGTTAAGGAGAAGAGCATATGAAAATATTTGAATTCTAGTGAAGTGGAGATGGAAGTGAAAACAAGAGAATTCAGATCATGCAGTGATTACATGGCATATTATGCAAATTCAACTCTAAAGGTAAAGCAATTGATGCAATGACATCAAAAACTGAAGAACAAGAAAAACTCAGTGTAAGTCCCAAAGTGAAAATTGAACTCTCAATATTATAAAAATGTATGATCTTTATACTGATAAAGTATAATAAGTATAATAAAGTATAATAAGAATTCTTAAATTTGAGAGATGACTTTCCTAGGAATACTTCCAGGGACAAAATCTATATGCCATATTCTTTTTCAGTGGTAAAAGAAGTAAGATGAGATTTTTTCCTGAAATTGGTAATGAACCCCTGGTAACCCAGAATTATTTAAAATGGATATGAAGCCACCAGAAATATATTAGAAGGTAGATTATTTATTAGCTGGAGGAAATAGAAGGCATTCAAGTTTATATTTTAAATAAAGGATAGTAGTCATGTCATTGACTTGTCTTGCATCCTCAGTCTATACACTTTCACCTTCTTAATCTTTTATTTTTTACTATTATATTTTCTACTATTATATCATATTTTACTATATAAATCATATGTTAGCAGCATCCCTGCAAAATGTTTATTCAGGTTTCTTTTTAATCACTCTTCTTAAGGTTGTATGTAAATATGATCACTAAAGGTAAAATATTGATGAAAAGAAATGAACCGTTCTGTCCTTTAGTTGCAAGAGTAATTTTTAGGCATTTGAATAGTTTTGTGGTCCTTTCATGGCACAAAGTTTGTACCAGTTTTGAACTTCTAATTTTGTGATTCCAAAGTGCAACATTTAGAAGCAGGTTTCCATTCTAACTTCAACATGTATTGCAGGTGCCTGACATCTCTAAGTACTGTGACTCATCATCTCAGTTTGGATCCCCAACAGTTTAGCCGTACTATTTTGACTTAATGTTGGCATTTATTATAATCATGGATAATTATGTATAATTATAATTAAGCCCTAATCCTCCTCAATTACAGTGACATAAATTAGGCATAAGGCATAATTTAATCAAAATTAATGGATTTGAGCCAGTGTAGAGCTGACACAAGGATAAACTCAGAACTTGAATCTTATTATGAAGTATAGCATTCTAAATATGCCACAGTAAACACAGTTTATAGGTCACTGTTGTTCAGTTACATGAAATGTCTACTATTCATTGACTGTCATTGCTAACAAAAAGGGACAAGTGGATTAATTCACAAAATAAAATAAAAATTGCAAAGGAAGCACTGAAATCTGAAAGAATTTCAAATCTTGTATGTAAGAAAAAAAAAAAAAGAAAGTAAGATCATAAGGATGTCTATAAAGATTACTTTTGTTAAAATAAATCAAAGGAAAATTCATTCCCTTGGGCATATTAAATGTATGTGATAGAAATACATCCAGATGCTAAGTTTTCTAACTGACCATGAGTGGCCTTAGAGAGGCTGGTTAGGGAAATGATCCTTTACAAAACATGGGATACAAAGCTTATGTTGTTGAAAGGAGAAGCATGTAATCAGCTAAAGAATTTCTGGGAAAGACCAAGGGCAGCAGATACTGAAACCTTGAACTTCCTTGCTTCAATGCATTTTTCACATGCTTCCTGAAGAAAGGAGCAACCGAGGGAATTTATTAACTTTTAACTTAATTAGGTAGATGCCAAAAAAAATCTTCATTCCTGGAGTGGTCTATTTAGACATTGCAGCCTTCAAAAAATTGTATTTCCACTCCAAGAATCTAGTGAAGATTTATTTGTTTATTTATTTATTCATTAAGAGGTAATGTCAACCTTCTAGACAACCTTGTCAATTCTTCTAGATATATAACAAGAGAAGTTTTAAGTGGGACTATTAACATGCATTGAGAATATATCTAAGGAAACAGGTACAGTGGTGTATAGATGTTTGCATGTTTGAGATTTTCCATTGAAATCTAACAATAACATTTACAAAATAATATAACAATCGAGATCCTGTGAAATCTACCTATCTGTCTATCTACAGAAATATACACACACACTATTTTTTTCTAACCTTGATTCTTTACTCTCTGTGATCTCATATGCAAACTCTCTGCCTTTCCCAAGCAATGCAATGGCAAACCTGTAATATAATTTAGAGTTAATGTTCTCCCTTGGCTTACTTTTATAAAACTGATATTACTATTTTTTATTATTATTTTAGTTAGCTCTTACAAGGAAGTTGTAGATTAGATAAAAAGAACATTATTTTCAGCTTCTCTTCCACCTTATGCTCGCAAATAATTGCTAACAGAAGCTGTAGCACCTGAACATCTACTGCCTTTATTGATAAATAAAGATACAACCTTTGTTTCACATGGTGACTTCTGTGTTAACTAACAGAAAAGATGAGGAGACATCCCTGGCAATGGAAACTCAGTGCTGGAACTTCAGCCTGACAGCATCCATGAACTGTGTATGAATGCACAGGGCTAAAATAAAAAATAGGCTTTTAGGAACCACTTTTACAGAAAATGCAAGCTGTAGACACAGAACAGTCACTGTGTGCTAAACTATAATCAGATTAATTTTGTTCACTGAGTTGATTCAGAGAATCAGCATTGCAAAGGAGACTGAAATGAGTCCTGTTGACAGAAAGTGCCTAATTCACCAACTACTGGTGGTGAATTACTACTACTTCCAAATAAATTAAAAGGTGTTTGAATTAAGAACAGAGTAATGACAGTAAAGTCAACTGAAGTTATCAAAGCCAGAGTAAATAACTTCAAGGCAAAATTTATAAATAATAATTCCATTTTTACAATAGATTCTTCAATCCATTCACTATATCTGATGTATTCTCTGTGGCATCCTTTTTGAAAGAGAAGCATTAGATGAAAAACAAGACATAAATGAAGGACCTATACCAAATGCTGGGATAATAATAAAATAAAACTAGTTAACAAAACTGTTTGTTCACATTAACAAAACTGTTAGTATAAAACGTTTTCTGTTTATTGCTCATAGTGAATGCTACAGTCTTGTCACTGGCGTTATATCCCTGCTAGCAAATACAACCATTTACTATCAGCATTGCAGTCCTATTAATCTTGTCACCAGCTGCATATTCAATCCCTGAATCAATAGCTTTAATCATCTTTATGGTTGCTCTTTTATTCATGTCTATTGATTACAGTACCTTGGTATGAAACAGCAGGGAATGAAATGACAGAAGTATTGAAAAGAAAATCTTTAAAATTGAATAATTTTTCCAAAATGCTCTCAGAAGAAATTTGATGCATCAAGCTTTGCAGGCAATTCAATTATGTATCTAGCTGCCTCAAAAAGTTTTATACAGAACACATTACAGTAAAGATAAAATTAATTTCATTTTGTTGAAAATTTATCTGCTTCAAGATTTTTCTCAACCATTGAAAATAAAGAGTAGATAGTAACTGAAAGGCAGAATGAGGTTAACCAGCAAAACTGAAGGATAGTTTCTGGTCTGTTTTTTGTTGTTGTTTTTTTTTTTTTTTTTTTTTTTCTGTTACTGAACTGTTAGGAAGCCCGAATGCTTCCTTTTTTATTTTTAAATATAATTACTTAATATGCCTAAAATGCTTCAGTAGAATACCAATCCTCCTAGAACCACATGGCTGTAAATCACATGAACAAACCCTTACTTATTCTAAAGACAATATTCTTGCTTTATAGCTTTGTAACCAAAGGTACCCATGTTTGCATTTACTCCTTTGTTTAACATAGCCCCTTACTGTTTAGTAAGGAGACAATACTGAGGACATGACATAAATTTTAATTTTATGTTTTTATCAACATTACAATGTTATCCTCAGGAGAGAAAAACTGAACAACAGCAACAAAACCCACATCAGACAAAAAGAAAACCAGATGTTTCACTGCAAGGATGAGTCTCTAAGTTTTGACACGGACCTATTATAGTGGCTTCAGATGAAGGCCACAAAAACTATCAAAGGGCTGGAATACCTCTCCTATGAAGAAAGTGTGAGATACTTGTGGTTATTTAACCTGAAGAAGAGAGATCTTCAGGGAGACCTTATTATGGCCTTCTAGTATCTAATGGGGGCATACAAGAAATCTGGGGAGAGACTCTTTGTAGGTGTGTGTAGTGATAGGACAAGTGGTAACAATTTAAAACTAAAAGAGAGTATATTTAGATTAGATAGAAAGAATAAATTATTTACTATTAGGGTGGCTGGACACTGGAACAATGAAGTTGTGGATTCCCCATCCTTGGAAGTCTTCATAGTCAAGTTGGATGGACTTTGAGCAACCTGATCTATCAAAATGTATCCCCACCTATGGCAGTGGGGTGGAACCAGATGATCTTTAATGGTTAATTCTAACTCAAACCGTTCCATGATTCTATGCACTCTACAGGTACCTTAAAAGAGGCTGTAGTGAGGTGGGGGTTGGGCCTGGTGACAGGACAGGGAGGAATGGGCTAAAATTGCACCAGGGAATGTTTAATTTGGATATTAGGAAGAGCTTCTTTACTGAAGGGGTTGTTAGTTATTAGAATGGGCTGCTCAGGGAAGTGGTTGAGTCACCATCCCTGAAGGTCTTCAAAAGACGTTTAGATGCAGAGCTTAGTGATACTGTTTAGTGGAGAACTTGTTAGTGTTGGGTCAGAGGTTGGATCTTGGAGATCTCTTCCAACCTAAATGACTCTGTGATTGCCTTTATGTTAAGAGAACTTCTACAGTAATCTTTCCTTCAGGCTGTGTCTGAGCCAATATGAGTCTGTTAGGTGTTTCAGAATGCTGGCAGGAGATATTTCAGTTCAAAGCCTTAGAATTTACCTAGGAAAGCTCTTATATATGTTTATAGGAGTTCTGATGGAGTAAAAAAAAATTGAGAAAGAGCTGCATCTATATAAATAGAGCTGAATATGTTTCTTTCAGTGTTTCCTTCAGAATATATACCTTGCAAAGGCAAATGGATATGTTGATGTGCTAGAAGTCAAAACAGCTTCCTGCATGTGATTCATCTCTGTTACATTACACAGAACCATAGAAAAGGATCAAAACAAGCTTTACTTTTTTTTTTTTTTTTTTTTTTTTTTTTTTTTTTTTCCCAGATTGAAGTGTGGGTGTCAGAGGGCTAAGAGAAGTTTCTTTCTCTCTCTCTTTCCCCCCACTCCCCAAAAACTTTTCCTTTTTCCCTCTTCATTACAAACATAATGCTGTCAGCTGTCCCTGCCATCTTCCAATTTCAAGTTCTCTCTCTCCATCTGTGTTCATACATTTTTTTACAACTCTTAATCAGGTCCTGCCTTGTCTTTGTATCAGAATTCATCATCATATGGCACCAATTCAGATCTGTAACATGAATAAAGGTTGGTATTTATCATACCTGCTGTAAAGGAAGTGCCTGTAAAAGGAAAGAGAGCATGTAATTCCCTGCCCTTCACTTTCTCCTCAACCTTTCCCCTCTTAATCAGTAGCTATAACCTGAGGAGATCTCACAATGGAAAGTTAATTATGAGGTCGTGAAGATGAAAGCATATGACTTGAATTTTCTAAAGGTACTTTACTTTCAAATTATTCCTGATTTACCTTCATAAAAGGAAAGGAAGTTCCCAAAGATTATTCTAAATGGACCAGACTTTTCAAATCATTCAGATGCCAACATTTCCAAGGCAAATGTAGTCCTTCAAAATGTCCTTTGAATATTTCTTATGAAGGGGTCCTCAATTTATTAATATGACATGGCTCATAAATTGAAGATATGTTAATGAACATAATGGAGTAAAGCACTCAAGGCCAGTGTTCCATGGTGACTCCAAAGCTATAAGATTAGTACAGAATTAGAAAGATGTCTGAATGCATTTTTCTAGGAAACTAAGAAAACTACAGAATTCAAGCATTTGTATCTATCAGCTTTGAGAATCTGGTACATAATATTGAAAAACTGCAGGGAGAATAATGCTTGAAGAACATTGCCTGATTCTATGCTGAAGAGTCCAATCCTATTCTATCTTCATATTTGAATAAATTGAGGGCAGCAGGAATCACTAGAGAAAAATGAATAAATAAATCTTTGTCAGAATTGTAATACAAATATTAGCTTGTTTGACAGTATATAGTATTCAGGATGGTTAGATGAAAAGTTTGCTATTTGTTTTAATGGCTGCAGAAAGTTATAGCAAATATGTGTATTGTCTTTTATTATTTTATAGTAAAAACAATCTGTTCTGATGGTGAGCTAAAAGCCTGAGGAGAACCAAACAGTTAAACGATGTTATTCAATGTTATTCAAGCTATACACACTCAAATATTAGATTACTGAATAATCTAATATATATATATATCCATATGACCTAAGCTCTATCATACTTGAACTGTATTGAGACGCCGGTGTGTGAGGAAGAGGTAGCAAATGTTCCCAGGAGGATGCCTGGGGCAAGGAGGTCGACTCCGCGCCTCAGGACTGCCTCCACCAAGAAAGACAGGAGGGTTATTGTTGTTGGAGACTCGATTCTTAGGGGAACAGAGGGCCCTATTTGTCGGCCTGACCCTACCCGTAGGGAAGTCTGCTGTCTCCCTGGGGCCAGGGTCAGGGACGTTGCCAGGAAGCTTCCTAACCTGGTACGCCCCTCTGACTATTACCCCCTTTTGATAGTCCAGGCGGGCAGTGATAACATCAAAGAGAGAAGCCTCAAGGCTATCAAAAGGGACTTTAGGGGACTGGGTCGGTTAGTGGATGGAGCGGGAGTGCAGGTGGTGTTTTCGTCCATCCCTATGGTGGCAGGGAGGGGTTCAGAGAGGACACGGAAAGCCCACCTGTTAAACACGTGGCTCCGGGGCTGGTGCCAACGCAGAAATCTTGGGTTTTTTGATCATGGGGCACTTTACTCAGCACCTGGCCTGATGGCCACAGACGGGTCCCTATCTTTTAGGGGAAAAAGGATCCTGGGCCAGGAACTGGCAGGGCTCATTGAGAGGGCTTTAAACTAGGTAGGAAGGGGGATGGGGCTGAGGCTAGGATTGTTGGGGCTGTGCCAGGGGGAACGATGGCAAGGCCAGAGGATAAGGCAATGGCCCAGCTGAAGTGCATCTACACCAATGCACGCAGCATGGGTAACAAACAGGAGGAGCTGGAAGCCATCGTGCGGCAGGCAGGATACGACTTGGTTGCCATCACGGAGACGTGGTGGGACCAGTCTCATGACTGGAGTGCTGCAATGCCTGGCTATAAGCTCTATAGAAGGGACAGGCAGCATAGAAGGGGTGGTGGTGTGGCTCTCTATATTAGAGAGTCTTTCGAGGTTGTAGAACTCGAGGTTGGGAATGACAAGGTCGAGTCCCTTTGGGTTAGGATCGGCAGGGACAACAAGGCTAGTGTCCTGGTCGGGGTCTGCTATAGACCGCCGAACCAGGATGAGGAGACAGATGAGGAATTCTACAGGCAGCTGACAGAGGTTGCAAAATCATCAGCTCTTGTACTTGTGGGGGACTTCAACTTCCCTGACATATCCTGGAAGCACAACACAGCCCTGAGAAAGCAGTCTAGGAGGTTTCTGGAGAGCGTGGAAGATAGCTTCCTGACGCAGCTGGTTAGTGAACCTACCAGGGGTGGTGCCCCGCTAGACCTTCTCTTCACAAACAGAGAAGGACTGGTGGAGGACATGATCGTTGGGAGCTGTCTTGGGCAGAGTGACCACGCAATGGTGGAGTTCACTATTCTTGGCGAGGCCAGGAAGGGGACCAGTAAAACCGCTGTATTGGACTTTCGGAGGGCTGACTTTGAGCTGCTCAGGACACTAGTTGGTGGAGTCCCTTGGGAGGTGGTTCTGAAGGGCAGAGGGGTCCAGGAAGGCTGGGCGCTCTTCAAGAGGGAAGTCTTAATGGCGCAGGAACGGTCTGTCCCCACGTGCCCAAAGACGAGCTGGCGGGGAAGAAGACCGGCCTGGCTCAACAGAGAATTGTGGCTTGATCTTAGGAGGAAAAAGAGGGTTTATAAGCTTTGGAAAAGTGGGCAGGCCACTAAGGAGGACTTTAAAGAAGTAGCGAGGCTGTGCAGGGACAAAATTAGGAAGGCCAAAGCTCATCTGGAGCTCAATCTGGCTACTGCCGTTAAAGATAACAAAAAACGTTTCTATAAATACATCAACACAAAAAGGAGGACTAAGGAGAATCTCCATCCTTTACTGGATGCGGGGGGAAACTTAGTTACAAGAGATGAGGAAAAGGCGGAGGTGCTCAATGCCTTCTTCGCCTCAGTCTTTAGCGGCAATACCGGCTGTTCTCTGGATACTCAGTACCCTGAGCTGGTGGAAGGGGATGGGGAGCAGGATGTGGCCCTCATTATCCATGAAGAACTGGTTGGTGACCTGCTACGGCACTTAGATGTGCACAAGTCGATGGGGCCGGATGGGATCCACCCAAGGGTACTGAGGGAACTGGCAGAGGAGCTGGCCAAGCCACTGTCCATCATTTATCAACAGTCCTGGCTATCGGGGGAGGTCCCAATCGACTGGTGGCTAGCAAATGTGACGCCCATCTACAAGAAGGGCCGGAGGGCAGACCCGGGAAACTACAGGCCTGTCAGTTTGACCTCAGTGCCAGGAAAGCTCATGGAGCAGATCCTCCTGAGAGTCATCATGCAGCACTTGCAGGGGAAGCAGGCGATCAGGCCCAGTCAGCATGGCTTTATGAAAGGCAGGTCATGCCTGACGAACCTGATCTCCTTCTATGACAGAGTGACGCGCTGGGTGGATGAGGGAAAGGCTGTGGATGTGGTCTACCTTGACTTCAGCAAGGCTTTTGACACCGTCTCCCACAGCATTCTCCTCAAGAAACTGGCTGCTCTTGGCTTGGACTGGCGCACGCTTCGTTGGGTTAGAAACTGGCTGGATAGCCGGGCCCAAAGAGTCGTGGTGAATGGAGCCAAGTCCAGTTGGAGGCCAGTCACTAGTGGCGTTCCCCAGGGCTCGGTGCTGGGGCCGGTCCTCTTTAGTATCTTCATCGATGATCTGGACGAGGGCATCGAGTGCACCCTCAGTAAGTTCGCAGATGACACCAAGTTAGGTGCGTGTGTCGATCTGCTTGAGGGTAGGAAAGCTCTGCAGGAGGATCTGGATAGGCTGGACCAATGGGCTGAGGTCAACTGCATGAAGTTTAACAAGGCCAAGTGCCGGGTCCTGCACCTGGGGCGCAATAACCCCAAGCAGAGCTACAGGCTGGGAGAGGAATGGTTGGAGAGCTGCCAGGCAGAGAAGGACCTGGGAGTGATGGTGGATAGTCGGCTGGATATGAGCCAGCAGTGTGCTCAGGTGGCCAAGAAGGCCAACGGCATCCTGGCTTGTATCAGGAACAGCGTGACCAGCAGGGCTAGGGAGGTGATCGTCCCCCTGTACTCGGCTCTGGTGAGGCCGCACCTCGAGTACTGTGTTCAGTTTTGGGCCCCTCGCTACAAGAAGGACATTGAGGTGCTTGAGCGGGTGCAGAGAAGGGCGACAAAGTTGGTGAGGGGCCTGGAGAACAAGTCCTACGAGGAGCGGCTGAGGGATCTGGGCTTGTTCAGCCTGGAGAAGAGGAGGCTCAGGGGTGACCTTATCGCTCTTTTTAGGTACCTCAAGGGAGGCTGTAGCGAGGTGGGGGATGGGCTGTTCTCCCACGTGCCTGGTGACAGGACGAGGGGGAATGGGCTTAAGTTGAGCCAGGGGAGTTTTAGGTTAGATGTTAGGAAGAACTTCTTCACTGAAAGGGTTGTGAGGCATTGGAACAGGCTGCCCAGGGAAGTGGTGGAGTCACCATCCCTGGAAGTCTTCAAAAGACGCTTAGATGTAGAGCTTAGGGATATGGTTTAGTGGAGGGCTGTTAGCGTTAGGTTGGAGGTTGGACTCGATGACCTTGAGGTCTCTTCCAACCTAGAAAATTCTGTGATTCTGTGATTCTGTATCCTCTTTGAGAAATGAAGACTGCTAGGAAGTGAGGGGCTATATCAGACAAAAGGGGTCAAGAACATCTTTGTCAACAGGCTTGTCAATCTAGGGAAAGATCTTTTCAGTGAATGGTGGCTAAAGCCTGAGAAGAAGTGGAGTTAAGGACGAGTGAAAGCTGCCTGGGGTCCACTCACACTTCCCCAGGGAAAGCAGCATGACTGTAGAACCATCTCCTCTGCACCCAACATATGGACACTGAAAATGACAATCTTACTTTCTTCTAGATGACTTGATATTTCCTATAAGAAACACTGTCTTTACATTCAGTTTTCACATGAGTTACTGATGAAGAAACAGACTATATTTAACCTTTTGGTCATAAAAGGTACAGAGATACCAGTTTTCTGTAATGTAATGATTAGCTCCACACTTCCTCTCCTAATTCTCCTTTAAATTATGTCCATTTGGCTATTAATACTTAAGTTGCTTTGTGTGTGTGTGTGTTGTTATTTGTTTTTTCCCTAAGGAATAACAAGTAAAACATTTTCTTTGGATTTTTCATGACAGTTAATGGTAAAGAATAAATGGAGAAAGAAAGGCTGTGATTTGATTTGGTAAAAGATTAACTATGCATTTCTTCTACCAAATTCTTCTTAATTCCTAGAACTGAAATTAGCAGTTAGTGGGAATCACTGCTATTTCATGATCAAACCCAGAGAGTCTACATCTGATAAGGTAATAAGTATTTTAGCAAGCTTTTGAATGTGAACAAGACCATGTTTTGTGCGGGTTTTGTTGTGGTTTTGTTGTTGTTTTGTTTTCTTTTGTTTTGTTTTCCTTATAATGTTATAAACAATGAGGTCAACTAAAACAAATAAATGAAAATAAGCATGAAGCTTGAACAAGAGTTTCATGTCTTTGGCATTTCCTTGAAATGCCTTGAAATCATCATTTGATAGCACAGCCTCATATTCCCCTTTTGTAAAATACAGCTGCCGAATAGGTATACATTTCCATTGAATTGCATCTAAGATGTTGTATGACAATCACAGAGGATTTGGACCAGTACAAGGATGAAAAAACTGCCCAACAATTGTCACAGTCTGGTTGATATAATTTGTGGTATGATATTACTATTCCACAAATAAACAGAATGATGAAACTCCTTTTCCTTACAACATTATCAGTTCAGCTGCAACAGGAAGCCCTCTGAATACCATTCTCACAGACCTCTTGTTCACATTTTCAGATAAAGAGTTTCTGATAGGTTTTGAAGTTAGGCATGATTATTCAAACCAGAGTTTGCATGAATGAGCAATAGTGAGTTTATAATCTATGCAGCTGATAATCCATGACTGTATCCCTCCAAACAGAACCAAGCCTCTTAAATTCACCATGGAACTTGGATGTTTAGTAATTTAATAGGCTTAAGCTTTAGTCCTTCAAGGTTATTGTGCAGATACATTTAATAAAATACGCTCAACATTGCCAGCAAACATTCTAGATAAATGAACACAAGAAATGTTAGATGCAACTTTATTATACTCTTAATCCTTGCTGGAAGGCTTCCTGGACTGTTTGAGGGTAGTGTTAGTAGTGATGATAAACTAATTTACCATGGCTCTTAAGTTCATGTTATCTTTTCTTATCAGCCTAAGGGTAGGTCAGGAAAAAAATTGGAAACATTTGCCAGAGATGGCAAAGTGGGTAATTCAAATGCCATTGCAGAGTGTCAATCCATCCATGCCCCCAGAATGGATAGTTTAATATTTCATTTAATTCTTCAAAGCAATTGAATTTCTAGCACCCGTATCCTGAAAAGGATGATATACCACAGAAAGGCTTAAATATTTATTTATATACATATATGTGTGAGTGTGTGTGTGTAAATATACATATAACATATATATACATACAAGATGATTTTTCCACATCCTAATTTTGCTAACATGGATTGAGCTAAGAGCAACAGATGTCTTGATATTTTTGTCCTCAGGAGACAAATAGCATCTGAAATGACAGGGTTTGTTCATATGACTTACTATATTTCCCTTCCCTTCCCAAGTCACCAGCAGTTCTTCAATCTTAGAATGTACGTTCAACTTGTTGATAATGAGTATTGTAAGTGAATCTTATTGCACTCTTCCTGAGGTGTTTACTATATGCGGGAACTCTCAGAAAAAGAAAAGAAAAGAAAAGAAAAGAAAAGAAAAGAAAAGAAAAGAAAAGAAAAGAAAAGAAAAGAAAAGAAAAGAAAAGAAAAGAAAAGAAAAGAAAAGAAAAGAAAAGAAAAGAAAAGAAGAAAAGAAAAGAAAAGAAAAGAAAAGAAAAGAAAAGAAAAGAAAAGAAAAGAAAAGAAAAGAAAAGAAAAGAAAAGAAAAGAAAAGAAAAGAAAAGAAAAGAAAAGAAAAGAAAAGAAAAGAAAAGAAAAGAAAAGAAAAGAAAAGAAAAGAAAAGAAAAGAAAAGAAAAGAAAAGAAAAGAAAAGAAAAGAAAAGAGAGAGAACTTTCTTCTTCCTTTTACTTCTCCTTTCTGGGCCACTTCACAAATTCTGCTTATGTTCATACTGTCCCTGTGAAATACATTCTCGATTCTTCTAGTTTATTGCAACCACTTCAGATGCCATGAAGTTAAACCTACTAGATTAGGAACTACCAAAAGAGATATGTCTTCATCTCCTGCTGTGTTCTTGTATTTCCCATCTAGTCCTTCCATTCTTGCTGAATCTGCATCTATTGTTGTTCAGGACAACCTGATTCCAATAGGCTGTTATATTTATTTTAAAATTATCTTCACTTAGAAATGTTCAAATACAGGAACAGATGAACATAGTTTACAAAATCTAATCTCAGAAAATTTCCAGAATGTTTAACATAAAAAAATAAAAAGTAATGGTATTGTTACATCACAACAATTATATGGCAGAACTCAGTTTTCCTACATGGAAACAACAGGACACCTTTCTACACAAGTTTTTTAGCTTTTAGTCTTATAATGAATGCTTTTGTGTGAATTACCTTCAACTGAAATATAGTTAAAAAAACATTCACTTCATTCTATCAGTCAGCAAAAAACTGTAAATTTTTTGCAATAACTTTGAAAATACTCATATGTATTATTTTAAATAGTCATAATCTAATTCACATCAGTAATGTTAGAGTAATAATAGTCCATGAAATTAAAAAAAAAAAGAAATCAAAAACAAACAAACAAAAAAAAACTTTCCCCAGATGAAGAAATATTAAGCTTAATTTAAGAGTCATTTCAAGAAAAGAGAATTGCATTGTACTAAAAATTTGATGGTATTTGAAATATAGTTTCTGTCAAGTTCATATACATGAAAGGCTTAAAAGCTTTTAAAGGTCTTTATTTAGCAGTTACATTGTTTTTGAAATCTGTTGAGAAAAGCATCCTTCACACCTCAGTGTTGATTTTTCAGAACTTTTTTCAACTTGACTTATTGTTTTCAGTAAAAGTAAGAACTCAGACTCAGATTAGCATCTTAAAAATGTACCAGAGTGTCATCACGATACAAGTATATTGTATATCTTTCTGCTGATATTCTGATGAGGACTTAGATTAAAAAAAAAAAAAAAAAAGTGGCAAAAGTGTTCATATTTTCAAAGCCAAGATTTGATGATAGTATCACTAGTTTGTTTTGTCATGATCTTTTGCTGTTACAGAACAACATTCCTTGTGGTTCTCATATTGGTTAATATTGAAAAATAATATCATTACAAAAGAAAGGAAAATTTTAAATAAAAGTGCTGAGAAACACTGTCCAAATCTTAAATAAATATATATATTTATTCTAAAAATATTAAATATATATATTTTTTTCTTTAAGTGGACTGGGATTTTATCAGTGATACATTAATCTACCTCACTTACTACCCTGCTTCAACCATCTGCAACTGTTTTACTCCTCCTCTTGTAAAACTAGATCTTGAACTGTTCTATTGAAAATGAAAATGCTATTTTACAAATGCAAAAGCATAACTCAAAATCCTGCAAGAGCACTTCTTAAACATCAATATCAGAACTCTGAATAATACAAATATATAGACATATTTATATATCTAAAACTGTATAATAAGACATACATTTGTAAAATCCTGAAAATGAATTAAGTTTCAAATCAGTGAAACACAGATTTGGGTCTGCTTTGGCTTAGTCAATTTTTAAACGTTTTACTTGATAAGCAACACATCACTGAAATAAGAATAGTAAATGAAATAGAGAAAAGTATCCCTTCTGAATTGTCTTTATGTGTTTGCTTTAATCAAAGAACATTTTCTTGTGTAGATGTCAGACTGGCATTTTTTATTTCCTGTATAATGCTCTGGCTTAAAGTAGTCTCACTTTAAATACAATATTTAGTGAAAGAGCTAGTTGTTTCCTCACTTCTCACTTCAGAGTTGTCATTCACAGGCACTGTGCTATTCTTAAAAAGTAAACTAAACTTCATTGGAGTTTTACATCAAAATTAGTACTCAAATATGTTTACAAACTTCAAGTTCAAATGTTCAAACTGCCAGCCTGTATAGGAGTAAATCCAGTCCTTCCTGCCCTTCAGAAGTATATCTAATCCTGACTGCAAAATTCCTGTGTCCATTGAAGACCACATCCTGAAGCTGCCTATCTTTCTGGAAGCTTTTCTTTACTCTTTGATATGACTTTGTCAGGAATCTCTGGATGAAATCCTTTGGTCTGTTCAATACAAGAAGTTAGATGAGAAGACCAATCTTCCTCTTAAAAGCTACAATGGTTTCAGTCTGAAAGCACATTACACTTAAGTCTTTTTAAAGAATGTTGGCTTTGAAATGGAAAATCAAAAACCTCACTCCCCTTACTCCCACTTTCCCTAGCTTATTTGAGTTTCAGAAAAGGTCTGGGGTTATTTGATGCTTTGGAAAAATAAATAAATAAATGAATAAATAGATAGATAAATAAATAGATAAATAAATAAAAAATGATTCATCCTTAATTTATTTGTGACATAAATATAATCTACTAATAGCAAAAATGAAGACCTTATATTTTGGTGTTCTCTTCCCAAAGTTAATGAGTGAAATGAATACAGAGCTTCTCAGAGCTCAATAGAGAATAGCTCCTACATTAAACAAATACTGTGGATAACAGGGAATGAGCTCTCTTAATGTGTTACAATGACAGGAAAGTTAGGGACTTAGCCATGTTTCATTGTGGATTCTCCACTAGGATTAGAGAACTTTGTTCCTTTAATTAATACAAGGCAAAACTTTTACATCATGGCTTCTCATCCTCTTCTGTCCTTCTTTATTTCTTTTTAACATTAGTTCTTTAACAAATCCCTCTTTTCAGGGACCAAAAGCTGATATGTTCTGGGGAAATGCCAGCAAGATGTTAAAGATTGGCACAACTAGCTACTGTCATTCTATCAAGACAATAGGATTTGAGCGAAAGGGGTAGAGTTCTCCATGCAGAATTTAGCTGCTTAATCCTCTCTTGTGGGCTGGCACAAAATCAACAAAAGAAAGAAACCAAATTACCCAGCTCTGCTTTGGCAGATTTAGCCACTGTCAGCAGGCCAGAAGTTAATTCCCTCATATTCTTGTTTGCCACCAACTACGGCAGGCCTTGCTGAGCCAGGTTTCCTGTGTAAATCTGTCAGCTGAAATGATGCACAGCATGAAGAAGGAGAGAAAGGACATGCAAAGAGTGTGGTCCTTTCACCAAATCAAGTCCCCAGAAGTCAGGGACTGGCACAGGATCTACCTCTTTGCCTTCAGCCTGAGTGACATTTTTGACACAAGATGAGAAGGATTTATAGATTCTTAAACTGCCATCACACACACACACTTCCTTGCCAATAAGTAAGGATTGTTGTTACATTAAGCTCTGTGTGTGGGAGCCTGTTTCCCTTCTGGCAACCAGCACAAGCTTCCAGCTGCTTAGCATCTTTCTGAGACTCAACAGTGTATAGGGTATGATATGTTAATAATGAGGACTATATAGTCATCAAGGCCAGTAAAATTGCAGCAAGGGTAGGGAATGCATCATCAGTTTGCTCTGTCACAAATGCTTACTGACTAAGTCAGTGTGTGGTGCCCAAACTAAGCTCTTGGGGAGATAATGTGACATAGGAGGATCAGGCTGTTGCATGTCATTCATTATTTTCCTCTTTCCATAGAAATCAAGTTACAGCACTACTGTGAGTTGAGGCGAGTTGTGTGCAAAATATTTGCAGCAATATACAAAAAAATCTGGACTCACAAAGCTTTTGGGGTCTTACTATGAACCCCAAAATGGATGGTGATTTGTGAATTTTTTCACTTAGGAATGTTTCTTTTAAAGCAAAGATAGTCTCAAAGAAAATTAGGAAGAAAAACACAATCTACATCCAAAGGAAATAATATAGAACACTTTATAAAGGAATGGATTCCACCTGAAAATCACAAAGGCCCAGGGATTCCACATGTTCTTAGTGTGAAAATGGACATTTCCTTAAAGTGCTTAATGAAACGTTTGACATAATGAGTTATCCTGCAAAAATGTCAATCTGAGTATGAAATTCTCAAAAAGTGAAACTATCTGTTAACAGTTCTAATTGACTTTTTTCTGTACTGGAAGTAGTTTCCACTACTCTTGACCAGTATTGGGTACATATGTTGTACTATAATAATAGCGTATATCTGTAATTTAAGCAGTATAATTCAGTGTGTTTTGTTTAAGTTCTGATTATTTCTGTTTCAGGCTAAATAATTGCTAAATTATTGTGCAGTAAAATTGGAAAAAAAAAATATTTGTGTGTTGAGACAAATTTTTAAACTTATCACAAACATATCTACTAATTGTAACAATTGGATGAAGTGAAAGGATAGATGGAGCAATGTGTTACCAATATCTGTTTCCCTTTCTTGACTTCAGCAAGCTACTTCTAGCTACAATCATAACACAGGTTTGGCATAAGTGCCAGACTTGGTAATTATGGCTACTGAACCTAAGTATTAACAGGCAATTTAGTTCCATTCATGTATGCCAAACCTTGATACAATAAATGGGGAAAACTCATTTCAATTCCTAAATTAAACAGGCAGAAGACTAGCACAAATAAAGAGTCTCTCATCTATTTTGTTATTTCTAGCTCTAACCCAAGACAGATGTTCATGTTAATAAAAACACTATGGAAATGTTTAGTGGAAAATTACCAACACTCCCAAGCAGGTTAACCTGGATAAAACCCAGGATGCTATCTAACAGAGACAAGTGCAAGATGACATACTTAGGGGGAAATAATCAACTGCATAAATACAGGTCAGGGAATATTTAACAGATGAGGTTCCAGTTCTGTAGAAAAGTATGCAATTTATCACTGCTCATGTCATACTTTTTCGTAACAGCCTTTCAGCACCAAAGTTGGATTTTGAAGGGAGTTAAAAATAGAGGAAAAGGTGCCAGATCCTTCTTTGGTCTCAGTTCTAAATCTAAACACTTAATTGAGACACCTGATCTAAGAGTGAAAACACTAGACACAGGGAGAAAAATCAGCACTTCCAGAAGGCCAAAATATTTCTAATCTGACTTGGAAATCTTCCCTAAGCATCTCACTAAAGTGACTAAATTTGCATGGATTGAATCCAGGTCTAAGTGTCTATGGAAAATGATTTTTAGAAAGCATGTGCCCTTGTCAGGCTAAGTGATTCAGGCATATTTTTGATCTGTGCTTCTGAATTTACATGCCAGAAAACCACCACAGCAGGAATTTTCAAGACATTGGACACATTTACCTCATGTCTATGAGTGCAAATGAGTGTCCATGATGGAAGACAATAAGCCAGCTCTGGAGTGAGAAAATATCAGGCTGCAGTGTTGCAGTGATCTCCCCTGCTCTACCAGGAGAGCTTATTAAGTAATGAGTCTGAAATTGCACAGCTTTCCCAATAGCATACGTGTAGGTGACACTTTTCTGTGCCTGGCAGAAGGCTAGTTACATATTGCTAGAGAGATGCTTTCCCAAGCATGTCTATTGTTCTTTGCTACCTAATATAGACATACTTAACACCTTGAGATCTAGTCCAAAGTGTAGCCAACATAATTCCACTCTACAGAAAATATTATGTCATAATTGAGCCTTATATCTGTGGACATTCTTGTACAGATCACTCAGCTGAGATTCACACTCAACGAACACCTGGGGAGGTGGAAATTTCTTCTGGACATTTTATTTTAAGATTGACCCAGATTAGAAAATACTTCAGAAAAACAAAGAAAATCTTGTTCTCTGGAGACATGCCTGTGTTCTTATGGGATAGTCAATAGGAGTACATGGGTATAACTGAGAGCAAGTTTTGGCTCACATAGTTTGAAATCTATTTGAACTCTTAAAAAAATAAATTTTAAAAAGGATTTCCTTCCTGTCAGCAAAAAGCCACAGACATCAGAGGAACAGAGTCAACCACATGTGTGTTTCTTTTCATGCTTCCTAATCAGATGTAACGATTGCTCACTCTGTATAGATAGTTGTTTTTTTTCAAGGATGTGCATTCCTGAGTCTTAAGGGCTTGCCAAGTTTAAAAGCAAACAGAATAATCTATACATGAGGTGATGTATGCCCTTAGGCTTTCCTGACTGCAGCAGGACTAGGGGAATCTAACAGAGTTCCTCTTCCATCCTGGCTGTTGTAAAGTTCTCAAGAGAAACCACAACTGGCCTCTGTCCAGTAATTATCCTTTTATTGGGTTGATAAGTTACTTTTCTAAGAGTGAAGAACAACAGCTGAAGAAAATACACTTACAGGGACTGTAAATAGTTCTGAAGAAAACCTAACAAAGGTGTCACAGTGTATGACTTAATCCACTATGCATAATGCTGTTATTGACAGTGATTCTTCAGTCTGTGATGGGGGAGAAGAGGAGGAAGGAAAATATATTTTTAATAAACTGAAGTGCTGAGGAATTATCAGAATTTTTACATAATAAACTCTTAACCAGGGTCCATTTTTGTAGGTCTGCCTATACTACAGATACCACAACTTTCACAGACGTAGCTGAGCTAGTGCAGGTATTTTCACAGAGACGTAACAGTAAGGCAAAGCTCAGTAGGAATGAACAGCTTAAATTTTCACCTCATTTCTAAAGTAAATTTTGCATGTGTATGAAGCTCTATGTTATTACAGCTAGACTGAAAGCATTACTCAAAGTAGATCATTAAAACCTTACTTAATTACTTATGTATGTCTACATGGTCTGTCATGATTACATACCCTATACACCTCCATATCCTAATGCTGTGCCGTTATACAATGTGTAGCTTTTCTTTGTTTTCTTGAGAAATCTATAGAAAAACATAGATTCACTACTGAGCTGAGAGTCAGGAGAGCTGGGATTTTTTTTTATTTTTTTTTTTCTTATTCATCTGTGACCTTAAATATATCATTTCCCTCTCTCTTTTCTCTGCAACTATCTCTGAAGAGGGAAGGTTGGTGCAGACACTGTTTCCCAGAAAATATTTGCTCAATGCCTAATAAATTGGTCTGGAACTTGGTGAATTTAAATCAGCTTTTCCAGTTTAACTCTTATTTTTGGCCTGGACTATGCACATTGTTTACTTCCTGCACATACGCACCAAACTTGCATAAATAAATTATTTACTTTCAGGACAATAATTAATGTTAAAACTGACATTCATAGACTTCTATAAATCACAGAATCATAGGATGGTTTGGGTTAGATGGACCCGTTAAAGATCATCTAGTTCCAACCCCACTGCAATGGGCAGGAACAACTCCAACCTGACCAGGTTGCTCAAAGCCCCATCCAACCTGGCCTTGGAACACTTCCAGAGATGGGGCGTCCGCAGCTTCTCTGGGCAACCTGTGCCGGTGCCTAACCCCCCTCTGAGTAAAAAAATTCTTCTGAATAACTACTCTAATCTACCCTCTTTTCGTTTAAAAACATTACCCCCTGTACTATTACTACATTCCCTACCCTCTTCCACTTTCCCGTAGGCCCCCTTTAGGTACTGGAAGGTTTACTTGGAACCTTCTCTTCTCCATACTGAACAACCCCAATTCCCTCAGCCTGACTTCATAGTAGAGGTGCTCCAGCACTCAGATCATCCTCATGGCCCTCGAGGACTCGTCCTAACATGTTCATGTCCTTCTTGTGTTGGGAACCCCAGAGCTGAACACAGTACTCCAGGTGGGGTCTCACAATAGCAGAGTAGAGGGGGAGAATCTCCTCCCTTGTCCTGTTGGCCACGCTGCTTTTGATGCAGCCCAGGATACGGTTGGCTTTCTGGGCTGCAAATGTACATTGCTGGCTCACATTGAGCTTCTCATCAACCAACACTCCCAGGTCCTCCTCATCAGGGCTGCTTTCAATCCTTTCTCCACTCAGTATTTGTGCTTGGGATTGCCTTGACCTGTGTGCAGGACCTTGCACTTGGCCTTGCTGAACTTCATGAGGTTTGCACAGGCACACCTCTCAGGCTCGTCAAGGTTCCTCTGGATAACATTCCTTCCCCCCATTGTGTTGACCGCACCATAGAGCTTGGTGTTATCAGCAAACTTGCTGAGGGTGCACTCAATCTTACTATTCATATCACTAACAAATGTTAAACAGTGATGGTCCCAATACCAACTTCTGAGGAACACCATCCGTTACTGATCTACATTTGGCCATTGAACCATTGACCATAACTCTTTGAGTGTAACCATCCATCCAATTCATTAGTCATGACCTCTACATCAGGAATCACTACTGTAGTATAAATAATTTTCTTCACAGTTGTGGGAAAATGTTTCTTATGATTAATATTAGGTTACACTTTTTAATTCATGCTTTAGCTTGAGTGTCTCTATAGCTCCTTTCATTACAAATAATGAAGAGAGAGTTATGATAGACAGCCAAACTTACATCAGGTGTCTGAAATGAGAAGACTAAGTTTGTGACTTCAGTAACATTTTTCTTTTTTTTTTGATTTTGAAGACGTATGAAGACAGCACTTCAGGAACATCAATTCCATTTTTCTTTTAAAAGGATATGAAAACTGTCTGGTCTAAATATTTGACTCAGCAAAACTAGGTAAGGGAAAAATGTTATAATTTGTAGCTGTGCTTGTCTGTCCTGGAGGATAAAGAGATACAGAAAACCCAGATTAGCAGTAAGAGTTATTTTCACCGAGAAACAAGAAAAAAAAAATCTTAAGGTCAAAGAAACTCAAATTCAGTACAAGTACACTTTACTGAACTGTAAACTCTCTTGGTTTTGAGTAGTGAATCCTGCTTTGTCCTCATGTTGGTTAGTTTTATAGAGATTGCTGGAAGTCACTGAAATACCAATTGTTTAGATAATCAACTTGGTTCCCAAATTTATGCCTCTCAACACTGTGCTGATTTCCTAAAGAGCAGACACTACAAATATGTATCTATCTAATACAACCGCACCATCCTATTAAACAAAATGTACCCACAACTGTTCTTGGCTTTAGAGGCCAACTGGCACAGACTGGTCTGTGTACATAGCAGTAAATTCCACGAGCAGCCAAACTGCCCTTTGGGAACAGTTTCTGCCCATATTAAATCCCAAACCCTGCCCAGGAATTTTTGGGGAGACCATTAGCTAGCTGAGGTCAAAATCATACCAGGGACCATTTTGACTGCTTCACAGTCTAGATCTTTGAGTACTAACACTCAGGAACATTCCTTGGCAGTGTTTACTTTATAAGCATGTATGTAGTCTGGGAGGAGTACAGCTTATCTGATATTTCTTTATAAAGAAAATGAAATAGGTATGTTTATGGTCCAATTCATCTTTGACTTTAGAATATGGTCACATAAAACAGGTCAAATGGTTCAAGCCCCAAAGTTGTCTATTTTTTTCCATCATCTGTAAAGAGAATCTAGAGAGACTGACTAAGATATATAACAGTAAATTATAGGCATATAAAGGGATGAATGTTTCTTATATAATTAGAGCAACTGGTTAGTGATGCACAGCTAGCAAGCATCTTTACTTTTCTAGTATGTGAGGCTACTAATCTGGATAGCAGTTTCTTTCAGGTACAGAAGCCAGATCCCTGCATATTTTTTTAGATATCAAAATACTTCTGTGTAAATAAATTTGTCCTTGTTTACATGCACTATACAGGTTTTTCAGGAATGTGAAACAAGTGTTTTTCTTGCAATTTTGATATGAAATAGACACATCGCAGTAAGAACTTGCATGATGATGAGCTAGAGTTGAAATTTAGGAACATAATAAGATCAGAAAAACACTTTTATGATATTAAGACCAGTCCACTCCAGTACAAGAAAATCACAGACATTGTAAAATCCCTTTCCAACCCATCCATTGTCTTTTCAACAAACATATCACACTGAGTCTGGAGGTTATCTTTGTGTTTATTCTGTTCCTTTATTTGAACATAATGAGATCCTTGATTTTTTCTCACATCTGAGGTGTGATTGTTTCCATCTTGTTAACAGTATATGACAATATAACAATAACCTTTGCACTATGTTCAGCTTCTTCATGAATTTTGAGACCTGAGTCCAAAAAATCATATTATTTTGAGCAATTTTTTCTTATCCTTTTCTTATCCTTTTTCATAATCTCATACTGAGCAACAGAAGTTTAGTTCTTTCTAAGGTATTTCTACATTGCCTTCCTAGCTGCAAGGCTAAACATCTTCTGTTTAGCCAAATCTCTTGCTTTTAATTATTTCTTAGACATAAGTTTGGTTTATTTACTATTTTGTCATTCTTTATGGTTTATTTAATTAACCCTTATATTATTTTTGGAAGTGGTCATTCTTACATCAATTAATCAGCTTTTCTTTGGAAGTTGTTTCTTTCACTTGAGAAAAAAAATATCAAGGTAATTTTCAATGTGATTTTTAAGGATTTCTCTTCCTTTCTTCCTTTCTTCCCATTACTTTCAAAGAGTATTCAGTCAATCTGAATGTGAGTAGAAAGCTATAAAATTTATAAACTTTATTCCTGAGTGTCCTATTCTAAAACTAAAAATGTTAGTTACTGACTTACTTTTGCTTACCTGTTAGCACAAGTTAAATCAAGTAAGTTCATGAAAGCTTTACCTAAGTTTTGTTTTGTTTTGTTTTGTTTTTCTATATCTAATGGACTGCTACAAATGTTGAGATAAAATTGAACCCTTTGGGGTTTGATAACACTTTGGAAAAGTGCTATATTGGCAGCTGCAACCATATTATTATTAGTAGAATCTGTTTTCTAACCCTTATCTGTGAAGTAAAATACCATAACAGCTTACTTCTTACTAATGTTTATCTTCCTGACAGTC
Organism: Aythya ferina; assembly: GCF_964211825.1. Classification (NCBI taxonomy): domain Eukaryota; kingdom Metazoa; phylum Chordata; class Aves; order Anseriformes; family Anatidae; genus Aythya; species Aythya ferina. Next base: position 107,433,942 of record NC_140298.1, on the reverse strand, counting down.
ATAAATCTGTTCCGATACAAATCTCACCTTGGGAGACTATACCATCACTGTAGTAACAAGAACATTTTCTTAAATTCAATAAAAGTCTTTCAAACCTGAGATATTTTAACATAAACACTTAAGTTTCAGTGAACAGGCATACTTCTTAAAACTGTTTCATCAAAAATTTTTAAACAGCTCCACACTCATTCCTGAGATATATCAGCTTTAACTGAGCACAGATCTCACAAACAACAACCAGACAAGCTACCAAACAACTGAGAAAAAAAAATAATCTGAAGCAAAGACTTGTTCCTCCTTCCTAAGAACACATCTCATAATTCCAGTGCTTTCTGTTCTCTGTTTTTTGGTTCCTATAAATCCATTTCTACACATCTAGCAATCATGGGATTCCTTTTGCACTAACACATAATTATGATTTTCTTTCATTTTCTAGGTCAAAATGTCCAAAATAACGGAAAAGTTCTTCAGCAGCTGACAAAACAGTGTTTTCATGAAAATTAAGATATGTGTTGTACTGTCTGGGGTGACATATAAGGGCATGTGGGTGACATATAAGGGCATGAGATTGCTGGGAGATTTCAAATATTACCAGGAAAATGCAGAATGACTGTGCAATAAAGAAAGAGTAAAACCTGGGTCAGGTTCACACATATTGCGTTTTAATTTAAGAATCCTTTAAGTTTCTGAAACCCTTTGCAGGCTTGAATCAGTCAAAATTAGAATAAAAATAAACAAACAAACAAAACCCACTCGAGCACTGTAAACTATCAAGACTAGAAAACCTGAGCCTGTGCACAGATGTTGTGGTTTAATAAAGTAGGCCCTTGGGTCTCTGGTAGCTCAGATGCTTCTACATCCCATTGCCTTTCATTAAGCATCTCACTACGCCTTATGAAGCAGGCTTATCCTTTGTATCTTAAAGCCGTAAGACTCAGTCTAATCTGAATCTAGAGTCTAAATAGTCTAACTGTTTTGGGGCTGGAATAAACGTGTCAATTTAAGCTCATTTTTGCTGAAATCAATGAGTCAACACTTAGTTCTAAGCCAGCAGTACCCCTGTGGAAGTGGTCTCTGTCTCAGAGATTATGCTGACACTTTCTGACACTTCCATTATGACAATTATTATTTTTTTAATATTCTTCTAACATCTTTGTAGACAGAAATACATTTCAGATGTTAACAAACAACAAACAAATATTCTACAATTACATGAGAAATAATATTTTAAAAGTCACGTCAACTGGGAGAAGTGTCTGATGACTGGAAGAACGCAAATGTCCTTCCTGTTTTCTAGAGAGACAAAAAGGAGGATCAACAAGCTTCAGTCTCAGGAAATCTACAGAAAGTTGTTGAAGTAAGTAATTCTGAAGACAGTTTGCAAGCATATAAATAACTAGAGTATTATCAACTTTCGTCATCATTAATTTAAAAAGGGAAAATCTTGCTTGACCAAACAGGTCACTTAGAGAGTCTGGAGAGTCTCCATTACTGAAGATATTAAAAACCTAACTGGACATGTCTGAACAGCCTGCTCTACCTGTCACTGTCTTGAGAAGTGGGCTTGGATTTGATGATCTCCATAAGTCCCTTCTGACTATACTATGTTTCTGTGATTCAAAATCAAGTGAGAGAGGGAGAATAAAAATCACACAAGAAATGCTGCACCATTTAGCATTGGCAGAAATTATTTTGTATTTATTTTTCCTCAGAGTAAAAATGGACCGATCCAGAGCACAAATACAGGCAAATTACTCACTAGGAATATGAATCAATATGCCACTGATTATAATAAATTCTTACCTCAAGTCAGAGATCTCATCACAAAGAGTATCAGTTTATACTTCCCTTAAGTGTTTCCTTTACAAGCAGGAAACTACAGGTCAAGGCCTTGGGCAACCTAATACAACTTCAAGGTTGACCTTACTTTGAGAAGGGCATTGGTCCAAAATACTTCCAGAGGTTCCTTCCAAATGAAATTATTCTTTACATTTATGATATGATGCCAATAAGCAATACTATAGGCATAAATGGGGTATATAATTTTCACCACTGTATGACTGGTTCCAGTCCAACACAGGCCAATGATGCATGAAGGATTCTGACAAATAATAATTGTTTAAGACTTGGAGATGTTGCTTTGTTTGATTGTGTTTTTGTTTTGGTTTGGTTTGGTTTTTGTTTATTTATTTTGCCATATCTGTTTCATATGATAGAGATTCAGCAAGTCTTATGGAAGCTGCACCACAAGAAAACTACAGCTTTTGGTATTTGTATTGTAAAATCATAGTGGCATTCACAAGCATAAGCCTGATTAAAGTCATAATTTTGCCCTTATTCAAGCCTGGGACATACTAAATAGGTCTTGTGCCTTTTCCAGCTGTATAATTCCTGGACGTTGCATGGAAACCTCCAAATCCTAGTTATATCTACAATATTTTATCACAGTATTAGCTTATTAATTGAGGAGTTTTGTGAATTTAGAGGTAGAAACTGTTGTTCTCCTTAACACATTAACTATATTTCTAAACAGATCTATGACTGCAAGACACCCTCTGGAATAGTTTACATGTGTATTTAAAATACCACATATATGATTTTGGGAAGATGAGGACTATATTCTAATCTTGGTTATGAAGCCATGAATCCAAACTAATACTTAATTGGATTGTTGGATATATTTGGGGGTGAGAGAGAGATTAATTTGAAAATTTTTGTTGCTTTTAAGATTAAAAACAAAACAACAGCACCCTCCCCACCCCAACCCAAACCACAAATACACACACACAAAAAGAACACCATCCTGTTATAACTACTGGTATGTTGTTAAATCATAGTTTATTGTGTATCTCTTTCTAAAGATTAGTAAAATCAAGCCAGCTTCCTTGAGTTAGGGAATAAATTAAATTTTAATTCTTGCACTGCTAGAAGTTGCTTTTCCTTTAACTTATTTCTGTTACATTTCTTATGATCATCCACTTTGTATATCTGAGATCTGAATAATGAATCAGCTTGTGATTCTTGCTTGCTTGCTTGCTTGCTTTTTTTGTGTGTGTGTTTGGTATTTTTTTAGGCAACAGGATAGCTTTTGTAGCAAAGATGCCAAAAATCATCCCATGGAAACATCTTGAGTAGCAAGTACACTGAAGATCTCCCAAGACTAGGAGGTGAAGATTCACAAACCAGGTCAGAGACATAAGCTCTTCATGATTTTGAATGTCAGAAAGGTGAACTAAGGACAGTAAGAACATCAGAGACAGCAAGCTTCTTTCAGACACGCCAGATATGCCTCTACCAGTAAATGAAATGGTATCAGGGCCCAGGTATCAGAATTTGCTAGTTCGTATTTTTACATTTGTAGAACGGTCCCCAGCAAGGTTTTGGCCTAGGCAAGTTATCACTTTCTCAGTGCGCAGTTCAGAAACTATCACAGACCAGGAACCATTCCCAAAACGCAACATGGACTTAGGGTGGCAAAGCTGTTTACCACTGAAGACATGATCAGATAACTTCAGCTAACTTCTGGACACCCAGTTGCTGATTTAATTGTTCATTGCTTTATTTACTAAGAAGGATGTAGGCAGAAGAATAATAGACTGGAAATGTGTCTGGATGGCTCTTTGCTGAGTGTCAGATTTTCTGACATATGCTATGCATATATAAATATGTACATATATATCAGTCCTGGCAATAGTTACCTATTCAGAAACTAGTCAGGATATTGTTTATGTGCATAATTCCCATTGTTTTCCATAGGCATCACATGACCCAAAACAACAGGAAAATTATGTTCCTGGATTGACTCCACTGATTGTAATAAAATTATCCCAGATTTACACTGGCATAACTCAGACCAGAAGTTGACCTCACAGTCTTTATACAAACCATGTCTTAACCCAGTAAGATTTTTGTCAATCTCTTCAAAATATAAAAATACCCTTTATAATAAAACTCATAAGACTTTAGAGCATAACCCTCAGCTTTAACAGTTCAGAAGCTCCCAGGGTCCTTCCCCTCTTTATAGAATGAGCATAAATTCTGACAGCTGAATAAATACAAAGGGTCGAGTGTCAGTCTGAGGAAACAGGTTTTCATTTTGGCACAGATGACTTTGGTTCATGGGTCCTTAGTGGAAAGGGAAATCAGTGTCTGCTTAATGCAGGACTATTTGTTTTTCAGAACAGCCTTCCGAGAGAGATAAATGCTTCCTGCCCCCCCACACCTACTACAGTACTAAACAGGCAACCAAAAAATAGAAAATTTTTCATACCAAATGAAAAATGACAGATTCGCCTCCTCCTACACTTTCTCTTTTTCTCCTCACTAGCCTCTCCCACGTGCTTATACAATATTATGCCTTCCCGTATGCTGGAAGACAATTTCTGTGTCACTGAGTACCTGTTAATAATTCTTGTGTAAAGTTCCATGTTCTTTCCTTAGCTAGAAGGATTTTTGTTGTTGTTATTTATTTTTTGTGTGTGGTTTGTGATTTTTTTTGTTTGTTTTTGTTTTTGTTTTTTTAATAGAATTGTGAACACATAAATAATTCTACAGCCATTAGCTTAGTCTCTAGCAAGTGTTTAAATACAATTTTGATATTATCTGTTTTATTAAAACTTTATATTATATTAAAGGAGCTGATATTTTCTTTCATCATAAAGACACAACAGCTGATACTTTCTGCATAAAACCTCTGTCCTTTTCTCCTATACATGCATATGAAAGGGAATGCTGAAGAAGGCCCTTCCTTTTTTGGATGTTTTATTTTACAGTAGGTATGTGCTGCTATTCTCCTCATTTTTTTCTTCCATTGTCTCTTATTTAATATAAAGTAGTGAGACAGTCCTGTTATTGAGGGTCTTAAAGCTCATTGGGGCATTTGCTGCAGGAATGTGTCAAAGAACTGGGCTTTCAAATTTCTGGAAAAAGAAACCTGTCCAGCTTAGGTATCACCCTGTTGCTCTCCCCCCTTTATGAGTGCTATTCTTCACCTAACTCTGTCAAGAAACTTAAAACTTTTAGCTTGGATCCACGTTTTCTGTCCCAGTTTGGGGTATCTAATATTTGGGCGCTGCACTGCTTTGTGTGCAGTGTCTAAACCAGGTCATGGCTGCTATTATAAAACAAGTGTTTGAGCAACTGATGTCATCTGCCTGGCCTATTGTAAGACCTTTGACATGGTGCCACACAACATCCTTGTCTCTAAATTGGAGAGATATAGGTTGAAGGGTAGACTATTTGATGGATAAGGAGTTGGCTGGATGGCCACATCCAGAGAGTTGCGGTCAACGGCTCTACATCCACGTGGAGATCAGTGACAAGTAGTGTCCCTCAGCAGTATACATGGTGAGTGGTTAAGTTTAATATCTTTATTAATGACATAGACAGTGGGATCAAGTGAACCTTCAGCAAGTTTGCAGATGACATCAAATGTCATCAATTAAGTACTACTCAGATGACTGAGTAGTACTTAAATAGAACTAAGGGATGCTGCTATCCAGAGGGACTTGGGCAGGCTAGGGAAGTGGTCCCACATGAACCTCATGAAGTTCAACAGGGCCAAGTGCAAGGTGCTATGCCTGGGTTGGGGCAATCCCAATCACAAATACAGACTAGATGGAAAATGGACTGAGAGCAGCCCTGAAGGGTACCTCCTGGACCTAGGGGTACCAGTGAATGAAAAATCTGACATGGGCCAGCATTACGTGCTTGCAGACCAGAAAGCTAATTGTATCTTGGGCTGCAACAAAAGCAGTGTGACCAGAAGGTAGAGGGAGGTGATTTGCCCCCATCTGCTCTGCCTTTGTGAGACCCCAACTGAAGTACTACATTCAGCCCTGAGGCACCAACACAAGATGTAGACCTGCTACAGCAGGTCCAGAGGAAGTTCACAAAGATGATCAGAGGCCTGGAGCACCTCTGCTATGAAGAAGTTATGAGAGAGCTGAGGTTGTTCAGCCTGGAGAAGAGAAGGTTCTTGGGAGACTTCATTGTAACAATTTAATACTTGAAGGGGGCTTATAAGAAAGATGGTGAGAGGCCTTTTACAAGGACATGTAGTGATAGGACAAGATGCAATGATTTTATACTTAAAGAGGGTAGTTTTAGATTAGACATTAGGAAGAAATCCTTCATTATGAAACTGGTGAGACACTGAAACAAGTTGTCCAGAGAAATTGTGGATGCCCTTGGAAGTGTCCAAGGGGCTTTCACTGATCTAGTGAAAGATATCCCTGTCCATGGCAGAGGGGTGGAACTAGAATGTCTTTAAAAGTCCCTTCCAACCCAAACCATTCTATGATTCTGTGATTCATTCTGTGTGTTGGTGACAGAGTTGTCCTAAGGCACGGCCTTTATAGCTTACAGCTTTCCAGTATAGTTTATAGCTTCTGCAGCTGCATATGCAAACATGCCTCTTGAGAAAGGCAGCCAAAAATCTACCTAATGTAGACTGTAGGAAAATATTCAGAATAACATTTATTTCAAAAAAGAGGTATGATACAGCCATGATCAATATAAAGCAGAGAGAGGCAGAATTCACTGAATACATTATTTTCTACTTATTATTTGTTCAGCTCCAGCCAGCACACACCATTCCTGATTTACATTATGGAATTATTATTATTATTATTATTAATGTTATTGTTATTATTATTATTATTATTATTATTATTATTATTATTATTATTATATGACCACAACCACTCTTTCTTGTATTTTAAAGTCTTTAGACCATAAAAAACATCTATGAATGTGTGTGTTCCTTCCCACAACAGATGCTAAATAACAGCTTGTAAGTAAAAAAAAAGTTTTATCAAAGTCAGTGGTTCAAAAATGCATGTGATTTTTTCCTTTGAACACATTTAATACATAACAGAGGAAAATATTATAAAGAAGGAGGGTTAAGCTATATATCAATCACTACTTTGATTATGCAGGAAACAAAGGCTAGCAAATGCTAACTTAATACAGAACATTTTGATCTAATAATATCTCTTTGCTTCAAAAACTTTTACGAGTACAATTCCAAAGATATTGAGGGCCATAGGATTCCTTCTACTGAATTCATATAGTCCAGAATAGCTTCTCAATTCCCAGCAGTGGTATAGTAAAGCAGGACAAACCAACTCAACTGTAACTTAGCTAGCAGGCTTTCCAGTTGATCCATAGCCAGCTGGGGAATAGCTGAAGGAAGGGTGCATGGCTAATGTTAATGAGACAAGCAAGCATAGTAATAGGAAAGAATTAATTGTTTACACATGTTGAAATGCTTGTAATATACGCTTGTAATATATGCTCTGGATCAACGTACAGCACATTTGTGCCATAGAAAATAGTCAGCGACATTTTACTACCAGACCATCTGAATGTCCAGAATGAAAGACCTCCATGAAATCCTTCCTGTTTTTCTCCACTATTGCTACTCAGATTTCAGGTAATAGAATTCCACATCGCTGCTACTTTAGGTGGTCCAGCAGGGCCATTGTATGCAAACAGAGGTCAGGATGGATGTCACATTCAGTGACATGGTTGAGAGTCCAGCATACCAACATCTGTCCTTAAACAGGGTCAGCATTTTAAATCTTCATTTAATCCCCGCACTAGGCTAAGCACAATAGCAAGAATTAGGTTTCCACACAAAACAAACAGGAAAATCTACATCCTAAACAGAAAGGAAGTGTTAAATTTACTGTGAAAAATATATGTATATATATCAGTGATATTTTTAGCTAGGTTCTCATTAAAAGTGAAACTTAATCATATAAAACAATTTATCTTTTTTTTGTTTGTTTGTTTTTCCCATTAACTTTTGAATATCCTGAACAGTGTTAATCAATCTGACAGAGAAATAGAAGTTTTAAAAAGCTCTTTAAAAAAAAAAAAAAAGACTCAAAAAGAGACCCAGAAATCCCTTTCAGTGCCCTGATGGCAGAAGTAGCAGCAGAAGTTCATAACTAAGCAGACACCAGATACCCATCTGCAAGTGTCCAGCTGCTAGAAAAATTTCAATCACTCTTTAAAATGAACCATAAGACACAAATCCCATATTACACCATGCTTCATTGTTGCTATTTGTTCAATACCAATAAAAATTCTTTCACAGTCATATGAATCATAAATTATTTTATTTAAGTTTTAGTTAAGAAGTCCTAAGCTTCAAGTGTTGAAATGATAAGCTGAAGTATAAACTGTATAGGTCCTTCAGTTTTGATCTTTTGCTGTTTCTTTTCCTTTACCACTTGTTCTTTTTCTTGATGATGTTTTCTAAATAGCACATTTAGTAAACTACTGAAAATTTATGAGATTTAATGACATTTTTGTGGTGGACTTAATTCATTATATAGTCTGAGTAGACTAACCTTTAGAGGATATGCTTACTAGGAATTGCATTTAAAGATTAAATATGTCAATGAAAACTTTATAATAAAATAAATGGCAAAGTAGCTCATACTCACAAACTGTCTTTCAAAACTCTTTACAATTATAATGAATTGCTCAAAATAACAAAGAGAAATGTAAGGATTTGGTGGTTTTGCATTATTGATATTTTATCAACTATGGTGAAGGATCTAGCACAATATAACATAGCTTTTCAGTTCAGGACACAATGTGAGAATGGTCTTTTCACTTCAAATGTTGATAAAGAACTTATTAAAACATATAGGCATCATAAAGACCCAATGCTGTAATTCTAATTCAACCAGAACTTTACTTTTGTTTAATACTTAAAGTATTAATAATCTTAAATTTCCAGGGAAATTTCACTCCAAACAATGATTTATTTATTTATTATTTAACAAAAAGAAGGGATCTTTTTAAAGTGTCAAATTACTCTAAAATTAACCATATATCTGGAACCTGACCAAAATAAAATAAAATAAAAAAGTATGGAGACTTAGTTTTACAACAGGAGTTTCACAAGTTTGTGACATAAGGAATTGAAGTAATCCAAATAAATTTCCAATAGAATTTACAAAGATTTGGGATTTTTAAGTACGTTTTCTTTCATATAAATTGCAAAGTGCATAATAGCCATGACATGTAATTCTGAATTACTATGAAATTCTTTCATAATATTTAACAAATAGTTTCTCATAATTTCTAGCCAAGCTGGAGGTATCTTTGAAAAGAGTTTCATTAGAATGAGCTAAAAGACATCTCACCACCACTCACTACTACTTGCTTAGCTACTATTGTTTTTTTATATGGGATTGCATTATGTGAACCAGAAATCTGCAAGATGCCTAAAGTCACCACAGTGTCTTACAGAGCACAATGGTATACCTACTGCAACAAGTAATTAATCTTGGGCTCAAGATTTCCTGATGGGAGCCTATTGACCCCAGCACAATAGATGAAAGTATTTTATCCTGTGTGTTCCCCTATTGACCCCTTGCCACCTTTTTTCATGCACTGTCTGCTCTCATACCAAACTGAAGAATTCGTCCTTCACTCTGATATTCTGGGCCTGTTTGACCCTCTCTTGCTCCATGGAAGCAGATTTCTTGATTTTGCTTAAGAAGATTATTCAGTAGAAAAGTGGCAAAGTTTTACCATACACTGAAACACGCATGAATGAGCACAGAAGGGTCAGGGACACTCAGCTTTACCCACACCCCTAATCCCACTCTGATGTTAATGGGGAGTCATGCCATGTAATAAGGTTGTATTCCATCTCTATTTCTACTAGGAGGAAGGTGAGGCACACTCAGGACTGATTGTGTGGAGGGGCATCAGTACATGCGCTGACAAGTCACCGTCACGGTCCTTCTAGGATGGCTGCTGCAAGCTTGGAAAATCAGCCTTTGAGCTGTCTGGCATGCTGAATACTTACAAAGGTAGATGGGAAAATGTCACATTGTATCTCAGCCCATCCTTCTGTATTCACACCATTGTAAGAGTCACCTCTGAACTGGCCCAGAGGGTGCTGCTTTAGACAACACATGGGCAATTCTGGCCTTGAATCCTCTCTTGGGGCTAATGTAGGTAAGAGGGTCAATAAAGCTATGTCTTTTGCCAATATCTGACATGAATGCATTGCCAGTTGCTAAGTATTGAACTTATGATAGAGTATTTTATCTCCCAGAAACTTATGGTTAAAGAAAGTGGACAGTAGCATACATATACCACTCAGCCAGTGGAAGGAATGTGCCACTACTGCCATTTTCAGTTCTCAGGACAATAGTGAAAAAGCAAAATTTAGTCTGCATTTAAAGAACTGTTTCAGCTTCTCTCCTGTAGCAGCAATTACATTCTGCTGGAAAAGCTGTGTTATAAATCTTCAAGGCCCTTTGACACTCTCAGTGACAGCAGACCTCCAACTGTTTGCCGCAAGACACTTCAAAGGCCATCTTGGATAAATATGTGAAAACTGTCCTAAACTCTTACAGAAACTATAGACCCAGAGTGTATACCCCCTCCCCCATTCCCACCCATCAGGCTCCCATCTACTGTAATTGCTTCATCTCCTTGCTCCAAAGTATTTGTCATCGGGAATACTTTCTAATGCAATATGCCCGCTCCCCCACACATGCTTGAAAGAGAGCAAAAAAGAAAACACCAACAAATGTTTCCACTGCAGATAATCATATTGTCATTAGAAACCTTAAACTACTCTAGTGTCTTCCATATTCAATTAATAAATGACCTTGGGCCCAGATCCTCACATCCCTAAATTAAAAAGAGCATTCCTGATATCAATGGAATTCCTTTTGTTTAGCCCAGGTGCATTTCTGGATTGCCTAAATTCAGAGGATGCTTGCCACTGATCCAAGCAGAATAAGAACTTGAAATCTGGATCTTCTCTATAGGATTTTTTTTTTTTTATCTCTTAAATAGTCCACTACAATGTATTGAAGTAGAACTAGACTGAAAACACAGTTCTAATAACAGGTTGGTGGTTGGACCAGATGACTCCCAGAGGACCAGATGGCCTTCAGAAGTCCTTCCAACCTACACCATTCTGTGATTCTGTGACTCTATAATACAGCTTGGTTAGTCAAACCAAACAACATAAAGTTCTGTAATTCTGATTTGAGGGTGACTTCCAACCTGCTTTAAAGGAGCAGTGAGTTACAAGTGAAGTGCAGGAACTGGTGTGGCTACAGGTGACTGCAGTGACACACTGAAAAACTAATCCCATTCT